>NC_080089.1:73682373-75168672 GCF_950005125.1 Chionomys nivalis
CAAAGCTCAGTGTAAGTTCAAGCACTGTGAATGCTAGTCAGTAAGGGGTGAAGCTTCTAGGTGAACACCAATTTGTCCTCAGTAATAATGCCTTACCATAAGGTTGTAAAGAACAACCAATAGCTTTGCAGTAGTCTGTGATGCTTGGGAATCCAGGGGGCCCTTTTGGCTAAGGATTCAACAAGATGTAACCCATCCCTGATACTGGAAGACTTCTTGGTGGCATAAGATGTCTAATTGGGGAATTATCTTCCCATTATGTGGTAACTCCATTTGAATTCCTTTTATATGTGTATATATTTTTAGGAAACTTTTACAGTAGTAAGTTTCTATCTTATTACAGTTTTCAAAGGACCTTTCATGTGAGTTGTCCCTCTCCAAATTACTGCCCTTACCCCACTCTCCCATCTCTCTCCACGTTTAATCTTATTCTAGTTTCCCATTTATTTCTCCACAACACTATATATTCTATTTCTTTTTTTCCTGGGAGATCCAGGTATCATACTCTTAAAGAAAACTGACTTTCCTCTCCTAACTAGCCAGCAACAGTCAATAGCTCATCAGCTAAGTGTGGAAGCTCAGATTTCATGGGAACAGTCTCTGCAGTGTTCCAAGGTCTTCCAATAAGCCAGACTTTGGAGCATGCATGTGTGTGTGTGTTGGTTGGAAGAATGTGTGACTGGAGAAGATGAAAGGGAGAAAAAAGAATTCTTGAATTTTGCATGCAAATGGGCGGAAATAGAAAACACTATCCTGAGTGAGGTAAGCCAGACCCAAAAAGAGGAACATGGGATGTACTCACTCATAATTGGTTTCTAGCCATAAATAAAGGACATTGAGCCTATAATTCGTGATCCTAGAGAAGTTAAATAAGAAGGTGAACCCAAAGAAAAACATATAGTCATCCTCCTGAATATTAACCTTCATCAGGCGATGAAAGGAGACAGAGACCCACATTGGAGCACCGGACTGAAATCCCAAGGCCCAAATGAGGAGCAGAAGAAGAGAGAGCACGAGCAAGGAACTCAGGACTGCGAGGGGTGCACCCACATACTGAGATAATGGGGATGATCTTTCGGGAACTCACCAAGGCCAGCTGAACTGGGTCTAAAAAAGCACGGGATAAAACCGGACTCGCTGAACATAGCGGACAATGAGGACTGCTGAGAAGTCAAGAAAAATGGCACTGGGTTTTGATCCTACTGCACGTACTGGCTTTGTGGGAGCCTAGGCAGTTTGGATGCTCACCTTACTATACCTGGAAGGAGGTGGGAGGTCCTCAGACTTCCCAAAGGGCAGGGAACCCTGACTGCTCTTCGGGTTGATAAGGGAGGGGGACTTGATTGGGGGAGGGAAAGGGAAATGGGAGGCGGTGGAGGGGAGGAGGCAGAAATCTTTAATAAATAATAATAAAAAAAAGGATTTGCAACACCAGTGAACGGGAAATAGCCAGGTCTCCTACTGCTCATGCTGTATGATCTTAGAGAGATGTTTAGACCCTCCCTGCCTCTGTCCTCACAGAAGATGGAGACAAGAACAGCTGCCTCCTGTGTTTAGTGTGCATGTCCATGGCAACCATGGCTATAAAATGCTCAGGTCACCCAGGTGGAGCTTGACAACAATGACTAAGGTGATACAACAGTTAGTTTTGGTTTTGTTTTGTTTTTTTTGTTTTGTTTTGTTTTGTTTGAGACAAGGTTGCCATCAGCTCCCAAACCTTATTTTAGAAATGAGAGAAACCTTCACTTCCAAAGTACCTAGTTTCAAATACCTCATTTGATAGGAAGGAAACTACAACCTAAACAGAAAACATGGCCTGGCCAGTACGGATAAGGGATGAAGCCAATTAGGTATCTACTCTCCCCACCTTCTATCTTATTTGCATAATTATAAAGAAGGAACTGTCTTATATTCGACAGCAGGTTGCTCAAAATACCAATGAATCTGTACTGTCAAAGCCGTTTGAGCCACATAAAGGGTAGACATTAAGTAAAGCCAGGCATCAGTCAACAGCACATATTGATCGACTTCTGTGTGAAGAGCATTGCATTTTGTGCTGAATGAAATCCTGCATGCTCATTCTTCAAGGCAGCCAGTTGACCTGGTATAGGTTGACCTGAGCTTTTCTGTAAAAGCATTCCCAGGATAGCTGTTTAAGCAGCTGTTAACCGAAAGAGAAAACTCCATTCCTGGTACCCTTCTCTCCTCGGGCTCATGGTTCTCCCAGGGTATCTCCCTTGCTGTGTTCACTACACAACCTCCCCTCAGACCTGGGAAAGGCTTTAGAGACCAGACTATGAATTCAGTCTTGAAGTATTTAAAAATAAACAAGGGTAGATTGTGTAGCAAGACAAAGCTATCTATGTTTCTTTATAATTCATTTTCAATCTGGTAACTACCTTGGATATTTAATTGTGTTTAGGTTATATTTGTATTTCTCCCTGCAGATCAGCAAAGTCTGAAAAAGCACCTTGTTCCTAAGATGGAAGCTTTGGCATTTGATTTTTGCTTTTCCTTCTTTTTGTAACATAGCTTCTTGAGTTGGGGGTCGGTACTGCATAAATGTGGGTCCCAACTGAGCTTCTGATGGTCATGTGTCTGTTCTCTCTACTCTCCAAGGAGACGGATCTCAGGAGGGTCCCTAGCATGTGTGTCTATGTGCTCTCTGTAGGCACTGGGCTTGGTTCATCTTCACTCTCTTGCCCCGCCTCAACCCTTTCAATGTTCATTTTTATTAAAAATCACATGATTTACATTAACCCAAGTTCTCCCCCTGAATCCCTTTTGGCAACCGAAGACCTGTGAAGGGCAGTCCACATTCCTGCAGTTGGGTTCTCTGAGTCTTCATTGTGTCACATGCTCCATAAGTGTTCTTGGCAAAGTGTTTTGAAGGTATTTTGCTTTCTGTCCATTTGTGCTGTGTGTTGCCTGCATGGGAAAATGAGGAACAGCAGTCAGCAGCAGAAGTCCAAGACCTCAGGCTGCAAGAGAGGTAGCATTAAAAGAACATCAAGATGGGATTCTATGAGTCTGAATAGTCAGATACACCAAGCATAAAGGCAAGCAAAACTTCTCTCAGTTCTGACTGATCCAACCTTAGAAACGTGACGCTTTAATGGTAGTGTCCTCAGACGTTTTCCTAGGAGCGATTGTTGGGAGGAGCTTAAACTTTTGCCTATAAGATGGCTGCAGAGAAGAGGAAAGTGCCATGCTTCAAATTGAGTCTGACTGCAGCAGCAATCAATGAAAGAAAAGGAAGGAGGAGGAAGAACAGCAAGAAGAAAAGGATGAGGAGAAAAGGGGAGGAAGTATAATGGAAGATAGATGATTGTACAGATAGATGAGAGAGAGAATAGATAATTGATTGACAGATATCTGATATGTATAGATGGATGAGAGAGACAGAAGGTGGATAATTAAATTACAGGTAAATAGATGATAGGTATATAGATACATAGTAGATAGATGACAGAGTTGATAGGAAAATTATTGATAGAAGCATAGATCGTAGCTATATACAGATAGACACTCAAAACACAAAAGAACTGAATTAATTAGGTTATTAGAAGGAAAAATAAGTATTGTTATTTTTAAAGGAAAGTTCAAAATGAGTCTCAGATACATTTTCTCTGCTTTATAGTTTTGTCGAGGAAGTTTCCCCTTTTTCCCCAAAGAAATCTTAAGTGGGGGAGGGGTCATTAAACAAGTGGCAAATATACTACAGGAAACTGCCTATAAAGATATGCAATTTAACATCTTTACATAATTTTTCTTTGAATTTTTATGCTGTCAATTAGTCCATTTTTCACCTGTACGTGTTTTATAAGATATATATAGAGAGAGAGAAAGAGAGAGAGAGTCAGTATACCACATGGTATGTGTTAAGGACAGAGGACAACTTCCAGGAGAAGGTTTTTGCCTTCATCCAGGGACTGAATTCAGGTCCTCAGGTTTGATGGCAAACACCTTTATTATGAACCATCTTATCAACACTGTTAGTTCATTTCTGTATCAGATTTCTTTTCAGCCTTACAAATTAAGAAACCATAGCCTTTGCTCCATTGGTGAAGGAGTCTGCCCCCCTCCCACCCAAAAGAGACGATAAAGGCTGCAACTTCCCAGTGGAGCCCATGGAAGAGGAGAAAAGCTCTTTGGACTAATCTCGAAAATAAAAGTGAGCCGGGCGGTGGTGGCGCACGCCTTTAATCCCAGCACTCAGGAGGCAGAGGCAGGTGGATCTCTGGGAGTTTGAGGCCAGCCTGGTCTACAAGAGCTAGTTCTGGAACAGGCACCAAAGCTACAGAGAAACCCTGTCTCGAAAAACAAACAAACAAAAAAAAAAACCAAACAAACAAACAAACAAAAAAAAAAACGAAAATAAAGGTGACTTATAAAACTCTAGGCTACAAAAAAGTTTTTTACCTCCTCATTCTAATTAAGTCATCTCTCCTCTGCTCTGGCTGCTGTTTGCACGTCAATCTAAATAGATGACTACAAACTAGATATGAGGTGTCTGGGGAGATGACTCAGCATTAAGAGAGCGTGAGGCTCTTGCAAAAGACCTAAATTCAGCAGCCAGCACCTACATCAGAATGCTCACAAGCATCCGTAATGCCACCTCCACCTCCGGTCCTCTTCTAGTCTCTGCAAGCATAGGTCTGCACTCATGCACGCACGCACTAGTGCCCGTGCACACACACACACACACATTTTTAAATCTTGAAAACCACATGAATTCATATGACCAATTGAACTCAGAATCTAATCCTGAAATTGAGCAACCAGCTTCAATGTCTTCATTTTATTGAGAATCAAAGCTTATTAAGAAATCTGCCACACCCCGCCTTGGTAAAATGAGGCATGCCTGCAGTTCTCCAAGTCTTCCTTTCCTCGGTCATCTTTACCACACTCACCTCAGAAATCCAAAATCAGTGAGAAGTACCCCACACTTCTCAACTTAACTTTGAAAAAGCTCCACTTGACACCCCTCCCCTCCACGGGCCTCATCTGAGCCTGTCACTTTGGAGGATTGCTCATTGATTTTGGTTAGTGTTGTAGCCCACCTCAAATGTGTGAGCATTCCTGCCTCCAATCATCAGGTGTCCTGCCACCAGACTACCCCCACACAGGCATCCTCTGAGTTTCAGATTGGTGTCCCCTGGCTGATGCAGCCACAGGAAGAGGATCATCATACCTTTCTTTCTTATTGAGATGACTCTTTGAGTCACATTCCCCCCACCCCACCCCAGGGAAACAGAGCAAAGAAGGAGATCTGGGAAGCATTTAGTGTATGAAATTTTCTTTTGCTGGGACATCCTTGAAGGCAAGTTTTGAGAAATGTTTAGTTACATTTTTACTGCTGAGATAAAACACCGTGACTAAGATGACTGAAGAAAGAAGACATCTGATTGGGCCTGTGCGTCCAGAGGTCGTCGCCATGATGGTGGAAAGAAGACACGCAGCAGAAACAGTTGAGAACCCATCAGAGAGAGCTAACTGGAAATGTCATGGGCTTTTGAAACCCTAGAGCCTGCCCCCAGTGACGCACCTCCTCCAACAGGACCACACCTCCTAATCCTTCTAAAGAGTTCCATCAACTGGGGACCAAGTTTTCAAACATATGCACCCCTAGGGGGCATTCTCACTCAAACCACGACAGGGGCCTAGTTACAGAGGTGTTGCCTTCCTGCTCTTTCAAATTACACCTTTCACACCTGTGCACGTGTACATACATATTTCAGTGAAGTCATCACTTGAGAATTAAGGGGTACTCCTCCCCAACATTCATGGGAATGTTCCACTTTGCCCAGAAACTGGATTATATTAATCGAGCAGAAAAATCAGGTAATTGAATTTAGCATGCAGCAGTCATGAGTTAAGACAAGACACCTTATAACTAGATGCAGCATGTTCATGGTTAAAATTTAATGATCTCATTTTCCCTGTCTTTGAGGGGTGTGTAAATTCAGCTCGGTGGGATTAGTCAGGGCAAAGAGGCAAATTATTACTAGCTGAGCTTGCAGGCTTCCCACTTGTCCCACAAGCCCTTGTATCTGAATCCTCTGCGGTATTGAGACTCTAGCCTTTTTCTATGAAGTTTTGAATTTGGAGTCTCTGGTCCTATTTCATATTTTCTGTACAGATTTAAAGGAACTTAAACTAAACCTAGTTCCATGAAAAATATATTGAAAAATTATTCTGCGCTTCCTTTGAAATGTGTTAAGGGGACTGGAGGGATGGCTCAATGGTTAAGAGTGGCTGCTGCTCTTGCAGAGGACCCGAATTTGGTTCCCAGCCCCTGTAGCTCCAGTTCGAGAGAATCTGATGCTCTCTTCCAGCCTCCAAGGGCAGTTTGCTCACATGGTAAACACTCATTCAGACCCACACATAGAATACATTTTTAAGTTGAAATTTCCCAGGTCATTGAATTTTTTCCAGGACATTTTAGCTTGGGAAAATACTTTAAAAAATAAAGAGCTGAAATAAAAATAATGAAGCGGTTGTGAGGAGAACAAGAATCTGTACAGTTACAGAATAGAAAATCGGAAAACTGAATTTGTTATGCAGCAGCCATGAGTTGCAACAAGATGCTGAAGCCGAAGGTCAGCAGCGGGGTATGTGTAGAGCATCACCTTGGCGGCAGCGTTTATGCCTGCACTTCTGTTGGCTTGGTTTCCCTTCCTGAGTAAGTGCTCCTTTTTATTGTTTTAACTCCAAAGTTCTAATAACGGTGATGATAATGATACATACATTTTTTTAATTATTTTAAGCTATAACAATATAGAACACCGTCAGAAACACTATCTTCCTTTTTGTTCTATTTCATTCAATTCCAAGTAATAGATTGCATTGCTTTATCTTTCACTTTTTGTTTAATGTGATTTCTTCTGGTTTGGAAACACACACTGTATGTGATAAATACCTGAAAATGGAAATTTAAAATGGAAACATAACACACTGTAACTCTAATGGTCCCGGTAGGACTTGAGGCATGAAATGATTTCTTGGTTATTGTTGCTTTTGTTTACTTGCTGTTTTGGGATATTTTTTGTTTGTTTTTGAAAGGGAAGGAGATGATTTGAATTCTGGTAAGAACTGTTTTGTGTTTCTGCCTTGCATCATATTCAAGCATCCCACTATTGTAAAAGCATTAGGTCTTACTATTCCTCAGTCAGAAATCTTAGTGGTTTTTCCTGTGGAATGAGGGCATCTTCTTTGGAGATCATGTCGTGAGGAGAAAATTCCCAGAATGCTCACAAGTTCTGCCAGTCTGAGATTCTATCTTGATCTCAGACTCAGCTCCCTCAACACCTACCCAGCCACCATCTTCAGAATCAGAAATGCAGAAGGAAGCCTTATGGTAACCCAAGTAACTGGGTTTCTAATATCCCTGTTCCTTTCTCCCTGGTTAGCCTGCTAACCCTAGCGAACTTCTGGTCACTATAGCAGAACCAGATTGCATCCATCCTGAAGTTGTACATACTGAACTCCAGAATACCTAGATTCTTTCTGAACCAGTCTCAAATGTGAGAGCCTCAAGCAATATCCACTAATAAGATTTTGATTAGCTACACTCCAGATTTCTCTAGCAGTGCAGAAAAAAAAAAAAAAAAGACATATCCTCTTGCTATCCTCTGCAATGCCCCAGTAGTTACTCCAAATAGAAGGGTATCTGCCAGGAACCATCTAATCGGAGCTGTCCACCACCCATACGATGAGGACATTATGACCACAGGTGTGCTGGTTAGCCTTAACTGTCAACTTGACAAAGCCTAGAATCATCTTAGAGGAGAAGCTTCAACTGAGGAATTTCTTACATCAGATAGGGCATGGACAAATCAATAAGAGGCCGTCTTGATTCATGATGAATGCAGGAGCACTAGGTCCACTGAGGGCGGCATCATTCCTAGGCAGGTGATCCTACTTATACCATGTATAAGGTAACTGTGAGCCCAAGAGCAAGCCAGAGGGTGAGCTGGGGAGCAGTGTTCCTCCACAGTTGCTGCTTCAAGCTCCTGCTCTGAATTTCGGCCCTGATTTCCCTCAATGATGCACTGTAAGCTGAAGTATAAGCCAAGCAAACCCTGTCCTCCTTAAGTTGCTTTAGGTTACAGTGTTTCATCGCAGCAACAGAAGGAAACTAAAACGAAGGGGGGGGGGGGGAATCCACATGTTTAAGAATGCGGAGAGTAAGCAAGGTGTGGTGATGATACCTTTAATCCCAGACAGAGGCAGGCAGGTCTCTGTGGGTTTGAGGCCAGCCGGGTCCACAAAATGAGTTCCAGGAAAGCTAGGGCTGTTACTCAGAGAAACCATGTCTCGAAAGAACAAAACAAACAAACAAAGCAAACAAATGCAGAGGGTGATCAAAGACCCCCAGAGTCTGGGAGAGAGAGTTCTGGGGTGGTTTCTACTTTATAGGAGCCACGCCTACAGACACTTTCGGACTTCTGCTCTCCTCACTTGAATTGCAAATAATAATAATAATAATAATAATAATAATAATAATAATAATAATAATAATAATGTTGTAAGCCACATAATCTGTGACAATTTGTTATGACAAGCCTGGGAAGTTACCACCATCATCCTCAGAACTGATGATTTTCTGAGCCATCTGCCTCCGGCTGTGTTATGGCAACCTAAAAGAAAAATGTGTTCTTATTGTTCCTATTAGCAGATAAGAAGCTGACACTCGGAGACGTTCAAATCTTCACAAAAGGGAAACACTAACACTCACACCCCTTCTCGCTGATGCCAAGGATTCTTTAAGGGAATTTCAGTGGCACAACATGATATAGTTAAAAATAAAGTTAAAGATAAAAAAAATAAAATAAAATCTGAGTGATGTAGCTTGGAGTTGATGTAAATGCAGCTCCGTCTTCTGTGCCCTTTAACCATGTGTCCATGTGATAAAGCAGAGGCATAGCTAGGGAGGAAACTGGTAAATTTTTCCATTGCTTCTCCCTCCTCCTCCATGGTTCCTGGGCTGTGGAGGGTGATACAGACGTCCTATTTAGGGTCATCAACCGTCACTTATTCTCAGCACTTGAACCACTGCGAAAAGAAGCTTCCCTGACAAGGGATGGGAGCAGCACTAATTTGTTTGTCATCCTAATAAACTCAGTGGATTCCCACAACCCAAAGACAGGAGCGCAGGGATGGGACTTGCTGAGAAGAAGAGGTTCCATGGAAATCGGAAGAAGAAAAGAGAGAAGGTATGACTGAAATTCATTATAGATGTGTCTGAAACTATCAAAGAATAAAGTAATTTGATTTAATTTTGAAAAGGGTGACCTGAGATAACACCAACCTCAGTTACCCACAATGTACCTCTAACGCACTTTACAAACCATACAAGCAGATATTCTGACAAACTTTTCAACAGGAAATAAAGTAAAGCTCTCTCTCTCTCTCTCTCTCTCTCTCTCTCTCTCTCTCTCTCTCTCTCCCTCCCTCTCTCTCTCCTGTTTATCCAGACTGTAGCTTTTTACTTGGCTAATTACAGTTCTTTTTTTTTTAATGTGGACGAGGATTTTTTTCTCCATAAAGATGGACAAGTTATTTTCAAGAGTGAAGTAGAGAGGGCCTCTCATCTCCTTTCTTGTTTTCAGGCACCAGGATACAATATAAAACCTCTTATGTACAGGCCTGGCAACATAGCCCCAGAGGGACATAGTAATATAAGTCCCCAAATTCTCACTTCACTATCCAAATGTGTCTTTACCAGCATCAACCTCAACCCAACTGCATATCTGCTAAATGGTTCTAAAGAAATAAAATGTTAAAAACACATATTCAACATTCAAAAACATTTACTGAACACCGATTTTCTAGTTTCCTTCTGTTAATATGATAAAACACTCTAACCCAAAGCAACTTGGGGAAGGAAGGGTTTATTCACCTCATTCTTCTGTGTCACAGTCAATCACTGAAGGAAGTCAGGCCAGGAAGGAACTCAAGGCAGGAACTGGGATGCAGGAACTTAAGTGAGGCCATGGAGGAACTCTGCTTGCTAGTTACATTCTCGGAGGTTCATATTTCCCTAGTTTTCTTACAGAGCACAAAACCTCATGCCTACACAATAGTGCCACCCAAGATGTACTCAACCTGCCTTCATCAATTACCATCAATCAAGTCCCACAGACATGGGCACAGTTCAATATGCTCTATTCTCAATTGAGACTTCTGTCTCAGATGGAAGTATACTGTAGAAGGTTTATAATCAAAGCTAACTAAGACAAAGTATCACATTTAAAAACCTGATTAGAAAGTTGGATTATTCATATTATGCTATGTTTGTTGGGTGGGGTCCTGGGAGGCCTTCTCTTTTCTGAGTGAAGATAGAGGGGGTATGGATCTGGAGGAGAGAGACTGGGGGAGGGGAGGAAGGGGAAACTGTGGTTGAGATGCAATATATAAGCGAGGAATAATAAAAAGGAAAAGAAAAGTAATTTGGCTATTAACAAAACCATAAATAACTAAACAATAAATGTAGAAATAAAATCTATACTAAAAATACCATACGTTTTTGAGGACAGCTGGATGGAAGAAGCACAATTAGAGTCAAGTCTTAGAGGCTGAATGTGAAGCAGGCCTGGAGAGACAAAGCGAGAATGAGGAGTGAGGGAATAGAGGGTAAGAAAAGGGACAGGGGTCTCCCGATAGAGCCCATTCTGTAGATAGGTGCTCAGGAGATCCCATGATACACTGTGCATTGTATCAACAACAAGCACTGCAGAGCACATCCTTGGCGAACATTTGTGGATGCTATGTTGTCAGAGCCGAGGAAAAGTATGCCCGTCTGTTGACATGGTCAGCACACAGACTACTAGCAAATGGCTGATCATTTTTTCCAAGAGGAAAATTAAAGTTATCTCCTTTAAAAGCTAATGGAGGAAGTGGTGGGTTTGAGAGCTAGTGGAGACCTAGACCCTGGACCGTGTAGAACTCCCTGAAGAGCCAAGGACAGTTTCCGTCCTCTCCGCACTCGTTTATCTTCAGGTGCTATTTGCTGGGCAGTTTGCAGAGGAATTTTTAGTGCACTCTGCCTTCTGAAAGTCAGGCTTTCGGTGCACCAGGTGGAAAGAGGGGTATTCTCTCTTTCTCATGGAGCTGTGTAAATTCAGAAGGACTTTCATAAATCTGAAGAGCTCAAATATATCATCTTTGGACAATGTCATTGTGTATCTAACCAGACTCAAGTTTTGATATAAGCAAAATGCCCAGCCAACAAACTCAAACTTGTACTCAAATCAAGAAAAGCCACACAATCTTCCTTCCATTAGGGATTATAAAAGCTTGAAGCTTTCTGTGGCATCAAACATATTCAACTCACTATTGTAGGCAGATATATTTGCTAAAAGAGAAAATCAGCGGCGGGGAGGGCAGAATGGTTTGGAACTATTTTCTTCTTTCTTACTCATTTCCTTCTGTACTCTCATCTTTACTTCTTTTCCTTCTAACCACCATAATTATAACTTAGGTTCTCAAATAAACTCTAGCCTCCTAGTTCCCACAATATGGTTAGCTCTAGAGCAACAACGAAAGCTCTGCCCTCTGGTGCTCATTCACAACAGAGAGTCCTTTGCATACACCCACTCAATTACTTCTTCAACAACCTCTTGAAGTGCCCACTGTATGCCTGTCATTCACAAGAGGAACTAGGGCACTTGCTTCAATCACAGGGCTACTACTATATACTGCAGCAGGATTCTCAATCTGGGCTTTGTGATTGAAATATCTGTGTTCTTATTCACCAGGCCACACAGATTCCAGAACCCTTGTCAACTGTTGCTGACCACACGTACTTCCAAAAATTATTATATATTCATGTGGTTGTTCTGAGTAAAACTAAGCCACGTCAAAGACATCAAGAAGATGGTCTATTTGACTGATTGACACAGGGGTCCAAGGAAAATTATTTTGCTTCTATGGTTGTAAAAAGCTTTCTCTAAACACATGACTGTTCAGAAGAGACAAGAAATTGCAATGTTGGGCTGGAGAAATGGCTCAGTGGTTAAGAGCATTGCCTGCTCTTCCAAAGGTCCTGAGTTCAATTCCCGGCAACCACATGGTGGCTCACAACCATCTGTAATGAGGTCTGGCCTGCAGATATACACACAGACAGAATATTGTATGCATAATAAATAAATACATAAAATATTTTTAAAAATCGCAATGTTAGGTCAATTTTCAGGGTCAAACACTAGATTTAGGATCTGCTCTGTGTCTGTGTTCCTAAACATCAAATGGCCCATCAAGAGGAGCTGTGATGTTATGGATAGTTAGCTCCATGCAATAATTCCTAGGTCTTCTTTTGGATCCTCCAGGGCTAGTAGTGACTTCTGAAGCCTTGATGGGGGAGAAAACAGTAGTTATTTCTGGGCAGTGGCTCCTGAAGCTGAATTGGGGCCATCTGGATCTCATGTAGTGACATGAGGGAGAGCAGCTAGTGACTTCTTTGTGTGTGTTCAGGTGTTCCCTGGCTCACTTGTCACTTAAGAATGCTATAGATCTCTTTGTTTTCTACATAGATCTGTTATTGTACCTTATCTGTTCCTTCCTTCCCTGGGGTCTGCTCTGAAAAGATTCCAAAGAAATGGCTGAAGCTGAAGGAAAAATGAAGGAATCCATGAGCAAGAAATACGAGTAGTCCCTGGAAGCAATTAAATCTATTTCGAAAAGAGTGTGGTTTCCTCCTCTCCATGTGTTACAAACACAGCTCACCCCATATATTCAACAATTCAGATCCAATGCCCACACCCTGCTACGTACCTTCCTGAGCCATGCCTATGAAAGGTTCCAGTGGTTTGTGCAGATCTGAAACTGGTTCCAATTTATCACTCCATTTTGCCAGCCCAACATTTCTAAATTATTCTAAAATATTACTTTAATCTCCAAATATTGTCAATTACAAAATTACTCTAAGAACATGTTCTCTAAGCCATGTATACTTCCCCCAATAATTATATCCATGCTCACATATTTAGGGGTCAAACTAAGCCATAGGGAAGGCAAGAATCACCAAGAGATGATCTTTTTAACTGACACATGGTGCAAAGAGAATTCTTTTGCTTCTATGATGCAAACAATATTCCCTAAGTACATGACTGCTCAGAAAGGAACAAGAAATTGCTGTTTTTACATCAAGTTGCATGATCAAATACTAGATTTAGGGTCTGGCACCCATGTAATACCTGTAGGGACTATATTCACTTAGAATTTACAATAAATGGCTTAAATGTTTATTAATAAAAAAGAAAACCTAAAATACACAAAGTCACGTGACCTTGTTACAGGAGTAGACAATGTGCACATGTTATATGCATAGTTAGAATTTTTTTTCCAAATCAAATCTCAAAGCTGGCTTTAAGCTCCTCTTCTCTACAGCGAAGAGAAAAAGATTAGCTTTTTGTTATTAGTGCCCTTCTTCAATCCTTCCATGCAAAGGAACAAAGGCAGAGCTTCCAATCCCAGATCACAATCAACACTGCCAATATGACATTGCCCAAGACTATGCAGGGTATCCTAAATGGCCAGTAGATAGGTTCTACCTCCTGTGGACCAGATGGGCATGCCAGATTGCTCACTTCAAAAACTATGATGTTTAGAAGTTAACAACTACCCAAGATCACCCACTCCAAACATGAGGATTGTACTCCTCAGAAACCCTGCCCACTTGGATGCTGCATGGGATAGTATGTGATCCCTTCTTGCTCACACACATATACACACACACACACACACACGCACTCCATTGCATCAGCCACCATCCTATTTTTTTTTTTTTTTTTGGTGCTGGAAGCAGCATTCTTTTTCTTTTTTTAAATTTGTTTTATTTGCATTTATGTTTGTTACATGTATGTCTGTGTGAGAATATCAGATCTTGGAGTTATATACAGTTGTGAATTGCCATGTGAGTGCTAAGACTTGAACCCAGGTCTTCTGGAAGAGTAGTCAGTGCTCTTAACCACTTAGCTATCTCTCCAGAATTCTAATAGGACAGCAAATACTTATAATTGAGGTGTTATTAAAAATAACTAAATTCTTATAAATTCAAGGACCAATAAATAAGCAGGGTCTAGCCATATCTTTGAATCCCAGCAGTCCCCCCTCCCACGGTGTCTTAATTGCTGGCTTGCTGGAACATAGAGTGGCTTTGAGGTAAGCCCGGTCAGAGATCGTAGGGGCTTAAACAGTGATAGTCAGTGGAAACATAGCAGTCTGATATGCAAACAGCTGTGAAGCCACGCTGGTGCACGTCAGTTATCAATTACATAACAAGAACATTGCAATTTCAGAGAAACACCTGGTTGGCATAGAAACTTTGTTTGAACCCTCGCCAGGTGAACAAGTTCAAAGAAGGTTTTCAGGGAAATGGGACCCATTGGTCAAAGACCTGGAGACCCAAGAGAGCAGGGCCAAGGTTTAGCAGCAAGGGACATTTGATCAGTTACCAAGACAGAGACCAGTCAGCAGCCTTGACGAGGGGAATAACTGTGCATCTTTTCCAAGGGTCAAACTGATGCTGCTGTTGTGCATTGGGTTCTGCTTTTAACCCAGCCACTGAATCCTGAGATGTGTGACCTGCATCCTTGGCTACATCTAAGCCTTGCTTCTGTGTGAGCCTCCTCTTCACGAGAGGCATGAAGACCCACGTGTGTGTGTATGTGTGTGTGTGTCTGCATGTACAAACATGTGGAGGCCAGAGGTCATCAACACTGAGTGTCTTCCTCTTCTCTTCTCCACTGTATTTTTTGAGGCAGAGCCTCTCAGTGAACTTGGAGTTCACCTATTCAACTAGGCTGGCAAGCCAGCCCCAGATCCATCTCCCAGATGATGGGATTACAGACATGTGTCACTGCTTGTCACATGGGTGCTGCGGCTCTGAACTTGGGTCCTTGTGTTTATACAGCAAATATTCTACCAACTGAGCCGTTTCTACAAACCCAGAGCCCTCTCCCTCGTGCTCAAATCCAGCAACTTACACACACACACACACACACACATGCACAGAGGCAAGAAGGTCTATCCCATTGCCCCTGTACAAATAATCAGCGCTGCCTGGCAACTTCCAACCTAGAGAAGCTGCCCACAGTGACCCTGTGCATTGTGACCAGACAACTCACTGGCTGAGAGAGAGGAGAGCTGCCATCCAGGTCTTCACGGCTGCCTGTCAGTAAGACCAGAAGGAGGCCATCAGAACAGAGGGGACATCACTCAGTTTGGATAACGGTCGAGTTGAGGAAGAGTGGCAGTCATCAAGCAGGAACTCAGGCTGGATGTGAATACACCCTAGGGCAAATGGAGTCTGTGTTTCGCTGGTTCCCCATTCATAGACATGGTCACCGAAACAAATACATTTATCATCTTTTGACCCATCTAAATCCTTCAAGAATCCTATGCAATATTGTACTGACCAACTGAGAATCTTTAAAACAGAAGTTTTCAATATTAAGGTTCCAGCCCTGCTTTATAACTGGACATAATCATTAGCTAGATCTGATAAATTCTCTTTCTTTTATACAGAAATCAGTCTGAAGCTCAGAGATGTGGGGCATTTCACCCAGAGTCACACAACTCTAGAACAACAGAGCCAGGATGAAAACTGAAGGCTTTATTATCTAGATCTAGTACCCCATCCCAGGTACACCCGGGAGTCTTTGACCACAAGTCTAAAGAAGCCTCCGCCCTAACCTTAACCAAGACATCATGAGTGGGGGTCTTGCTCCAAGATAAACGAGGGAAAACAAAGTCCCAGAAGCTAAGAAACAGGACAAAACCCCATACACTAGCCCCTTAGTCTGAACAAGCATCTCCAGGCTACCTTGGGACCAGTGTGCTTAGGGTCCATTTTGAATTTCAGGGTCATTCCCCATAGAGGTTTTTTTTTTTTTTTTTTTTAGAAACTAGACAAAGAAAGGCATCCAGAGATGCCTCTGTGAAAATTTCCTAAACAAAAGGCAACACTTGTCAGTCGTTAACCAGAGATCAGAGACTGTAGCAGCTATGGGGCTTTGAATTAGATTGGAACCAGAGGGTTCTATTTCTGCTGATCCACCTGCCAGCAGTGTCTCACCGCCACGCCTAGGGGGCGCTCTCGCCGTGCTCAGCAGCGTGTCTGTAGAAGTTGCCAGCAAAACGACCTGAATTAACAGCAGATGGGGGTTTATTTTTGCTCAGTTTTCTTCCACCTTTTGAGCAAAAGACGAGACACGCTTATAAAGAGGAGTTTTCCAACACGGACTGCTTAATGATCCACAAAAATATTTTCAAAATATGCTCATTGGACAATTTTCTCCCTGCCTCCCTAGAAAATCAGTTCTGTTTTTTAATCTGCCCCCAAAGTCATGAACGAGTATACGGCTCTCCCTTTTCACAGTGTATGGCAAGTTTGAATGGTTACAGATTACCACTGTCTCCTGGTGGAAATGGTTGCCTGCAAAGGCCTGCTTTTATCCCTGTTCTCCCTTGTCCTGAAACAGCGATGTGAACTAAATCCATAGTGGTGAATTACTGTATACCAAAGCAAAGGTTTCCGCATGGAAACCAGGGGAATTGTATTGCTCCTCAGCGGAATAATTAGTCCCTCCATTCCAGTCACTGTGGGGCAGGAAGGCCACTCCTCCATCCCACCCTCACTCCAAAACCCCATCCTGAGGCCTGTGCAGAAGACAGCAGCTTCAGGCAACGTACAGTGAAAGAAGTCTCAGACACTACTGTGCAGAACGACCTCTACAGGATATTCTGGGGACGTTTTGCTTCATTTTGCTGTTTCGGCATATATGTTTGTCCTATTTGTCTTTTACTTATTAATTTTGATTTTCTTCAATTTTGTGATTTATGGAAGTTTTTGTTTTGTTTTGATTTTGGAAAGGAGGGAACATAAAAACTGGATGAGTAGGGAGGGAGAAAGGATCTGGGAGGGCTTGAGGGAAGGAAAAAACATGATCAAAATATATTGCATGAAAGAAAATGTTTGAAGATACCTGCTGACAAAGAAATTAAACCAGTTCTGTAGGTGTGAAACCAAATAGGTTAGTTGTCGGTGTTAATATTACTGTGTGTGTGTGTGTGTGTGTGTGCATGCATGTGTACGTGCCCACACAATCCACTTATAAACAAAACCCCTCCCTCATCCAGGAAGACCAGGCTTTTCTGTGTATGTTTGCATGTGTGTACAATTCCAAGGAAGATTTTGCTGCACACAAAGCAGCCTGCCCCACCCCCACTCTGGAAGAAGCAGGTCCCTAGGGATTAGGCAAGAAAGAATTGTTCATGGACAGCAGAGGCCAGAGAACAATGCAGACTCCGGTGACAGACACAGTGGCAGCCTGCTAGCCTGGGTGGGGGACTGACCACATGGCCAGAGGAACTGGTCCTGTCATCCCTAGAAAAGACTAAAAAGGACTCAGATTAACAACTGTTATGATTAGCAGGTGGTTTAAGAGATATGTAGCTCAGAAAGAGATGGGGAAAGGCTAGATGGGGAGGACTTGTTTTTAAAGATGGTTCAAAATGTTTCCTACAGGAATATAATATCTGCTGGTTTGTTTAAGAAAAAATAATGGAGATGGCTAAAATGCAAAGTCCTTTCCAAGAGAAGAAATTGAGGATGTCCCGTTCTTCAAAAAAAATCTTAAATTAACTTATACAATTATTGTAGGTGAACTCTGGTGAAAGTACACACTTTAATGTTTTTAAATGCATTGGAACAAAGAGTTGAAAGTTCCAGATTGTTTTTAATGTCAGTCTTATTCTGTGTGTCTTGTATAGTTCTTATCTAAAATATATTTCAGATAATACATCAAAATTAAATAAATTACCTCCATTTAATTTATTATCTGCTCCCCAACTTCTCCTGGAGTTTATCAAAATGTCATGACATCTTCTAATGATGTAGACAGTGCTTCTTACAACACCTCTCAACCTCAGAAGTCTCAGAACACAGGCAGACACTTCATGAACTAGTTTTGTTTAGATTCTTCCTTTCTAAAGAAGTTTAGATTAGATTTTCATAGGTGACTGGATTCCCCAGAAAGATGCTAGGAGTTTACAATCCAGAATTGCTAGAAATGGCCTGTTTCTCCCCCTTTCCATTGCTAACTGTGAATATATGTGTTTGTGCATGTTTTGAGACACATGGCCAGGATTTTGCATTTTTTGCAATTCTCCAAAGGCTTGTCTTCTATAGATTGTCTTTCAAAGGGTTTTGACTCAGAGGTGGAATCCTTGGTAGGACTAGACAAAGATCCCCATTTTTAAGTCATTTTTAGATGAGCCAGAGTTTAGCAAGGTTTTGGCAAGTAAGTCCACACAACCTCACAAGATCAAAACACAACAGCACCCCACTGTCCAAGTTAGGGGACCTAGCTCCCACTCATCAGCTCAGATGGGAGACTGTCACCTCTGGTGGTGTCACAGTGCTGAAAACAGAGGTGGGATTCTAACACATAAAGAGGACAATGAGACAATTGTGTGACAAGACCATAACACAAAATGATGACTCTGTTTAAGTTGTTCCTAAATGCTTGGCTCTTTGGAACAACCTGAACATATTAGAAAAATCCTCATGGGGTCTCTCGTTTTGTTCCAAGAAAGCTTGACCTACAGAAATCCATCTTTTAACTGAAGTGATTGGGGCATTCGCCTAACCGAGTGAAGGCCCAGTGATACATAAGGACACTTATGGGAATCTAAAGAAAGGTTCCAATTTTTGTATGTGCCATGATGATGATGCAAATGTTCCTAAACCGAAAATGACTTGCTCTAAGTAAGTTCACAAACACAAGGCTTAGAAGCGCCTTTCAGAAGCCACACTGGAAAGGTTGTTCTCATTCATCCACAGGTGCACATCACTTTCTAGCCAGTCAAGGAGCCAGCACACTAGGACAAATTCGAGCAGCCTTGATGGGTAGCCTACACCACTTGCCAAGGGGCGGATAGTATCTCATCTTTCCCATGCAGTTTTCCTGACTGGCCCAACCTCACCAATGGATGATTTTGCCTGCTCTTGGATGCATCATTTCAGTTATGACTTTAAAAATAGTTAGGTACCAGGATGGCAAGATGGTTTCAGTGAGAAAGGGTGTCTGCCTCCAAGCCTCACAACCTGAATTTTATCCCAGGAACCCATGTGGCAGAAGGAGAGAACCAACTTCTACAAGTTGTTCGCTGATCTCCAGACATGCACAACCATGCACTCACTAACCCACAGTAACTAATAAATAAGAGAAATTTAAAGGAATGTCAGGTATTCAAAGGGCTGATCATCCTAGCTTCTGCCTTGGACTGACCTCTTGGTGATATTCCTCACTGAGGCCTACAAGATTAAAGTGAGCCATCTGAGTCCTGGTGTCAGAAAACCAAAAGGACCTTATACACACACACACACACACACACACACACACACCTCTGGATTTCTGGAGGGATTATGGCCATACAAATCTGGCCCCAGTGATGGCGTGTATGCTCTCTAATGTTTGTCCCTATCCTCTGTTGTATTGATTCCCATCCAAATGGTTAGACCTGAGCAAGCCTTTTAAAACGTGAAATAATAGGCTGCTCTCATCCTGCAGGAAACTCAACCATTTGGCCACAATTGGAGCAATTTTCCAGCAAAGTTGATGCATTTGCACCTTACCTGACCGAGCAGAAATTAACCCCCATTCACCAACTGACCCCACATACCCCGCTCATACCACTGCACTCCAAGATGTTTGTTTTGATATGTTATTCACTACGGTTGCTATGCACTTATATATTTAAGTTGCCAGGAAGACCCGGTGACTTGTCCGTTTCTCCAGTTCTGTATTGCTGGATGAACATAATATAGGTCTCAGGTAAGTAAAGTCTCTCATTACTGAAATAAAAGTAAGTGTTGTCTCTGGTTGAATTAATTTAAGGTGTCACAGTAAATCATGAAATTCCCATAGAAAAAGTTTACATGCCTTGTGAATTTGTGGGTAGTCACAATTCCCATGTATAGGTTTTGTGGGGGACTGTAAACATATTTGAAATGCCTTATGTCTAAGAGTTCTGTGGCAACATTCACTTTTAGCATCCAAGAGTCTTAAATAAAAATAAGCTCACTTTGAAATAACAAGCTTTCTAGATTAGGTATCTCTCTAATTTTATAGTAGTATTTTTCTAATTGCAGTTTAAATCCAGCTAGTAGGCAGTTCAAGTGTTCAACAAATGTATTGAAAAGAATGATGTCACCATTACACACCCATCATCTAAGTCCACACTTGGGGAAGCGGATCTTCTGTCTTGATGGCAGCATTTGATGGCTGTCAGGACCATGTCAGTACCATGGACAGAGAAGGTCCTGTGTGCGTCCCTAAGAGAAGCTGGATGCATGGAAGGAAAAGACAGAAAACCACAGCCAAGAAACACAGTAGCAAAAGTTTCTGACTTTTCAGGGTTAATTATCTGTTCATTATACTAGGGACTTCTGTTTATATTAAAATTATGAGTCAGTGAGAGCTTTGTTGCACCCTGATCCTCATTAAAACACAAAATATGATGCAATTGTCAAATATATATTTTAACAACCATGAAAAGCTTTTGTCTTAGTATGTAGTCTAGAGACTCTGTAGAAGCAATAAAACAATTAATGAATTTGGGAGGTAGGTCTCTACTGCTATTGATCTCAATCGATATTTGATTTTAATGTATATGTATGATACACACGTAGTATAGGTGTTAATGGTATGCCGAGGTGCTTGCTGACATTCACATATGAAAACCATAGTACAAAACCCATTCTTCCTACAAAATTATCAGCAAGATAATTACAGTGAATGTCTGGAACTTAAACATTTTTTCTAATCATTCTGCTTGCAAAGTTCACATTCTTTCTCTCCTTGGCACTACCCAGGAAGAAGGGAACTGCTCTAAGGACAAAATGCAGAAACATATCAAAAAGTAGGCTTCATTAAAGATCATAATATTGCACCATTCATTTTCAGTCAGTACTAAGAAATATGTGTTTCTTTACATATTTACTGTGCATTCCTGAGCACGTACTTGCAATTGCATCTTGATTTTTCTTATGAAGGGAAGAAATCTGTGATGTAGATGATTCAAAACGAGGCATGGTCTCCAAGCCTAGCTCATTTTCATTTTAGCAAGGATTCCAACAGGATATCCCCCACTAAGTGTGATAGGAAAGGCTATCAGAGTGAGTTCCCATTTCCAGCTGGACAGAAGCATGCTGATCCAACTTGGCCTAGGGCTACCAAGTCGCCTAATGACAGAAGCTTTAATTTAAAATGCATTGTGGGTAATAGACCAAGTGGATAATCTACTTGTGGATAATTGAGAGTATATCAGTGCCCACATTTTAAGATCTAGGTATTTCATAGAGGTCCTGTAACATAACATGTCATAAAATAACCTGTTCCTAGTGCAGGAGCATGCATTAAAATCAATAGGGTTTTGCAAGCTGTGCATATGATAGATTGTATGAAATGTAATTAGTATTGGAAAATTGCTGCGAAATCTTGAGCTCTTGTGCTTAAATGACCGAGATGTTTTCCACTGGGGGCTCCTGCTTTAGAGCAACCTGGTGAAGAAGAGATGGCAAAGGATTAAATAACAGTCACTGCTCTGGTTTCTTTAGCAAGTGAAGTCTGTTGTTCTGTTCGGAGGAATAAAAGAATGTATCACTGGTCACACCACGACAGGATGATATTGTCTGGGATAAGGTGAAGAATGGCTTCAACGGTCCTTGGGATGGAATTTTTGTATCCTATATCTGACCTCCTGGGACTAAACAATCTGAAGCTTGCATCCCTTAGGTTAAGGTTTTGTAATGGAACCCTTCTAAAAAAAAAAAAGCCTTAATTGTTAAATTAGACAGTGTGGTACCATAATTTAGGCACCTCTCTCTCTTTCTCTCTCTCTCTCTCTCTCTCTCTCTCTCTCTCTCTCTCTCTCTCTCTCACACACACACACACACACACACACACACACATCTGAAAGATGCTCGGAGAAAGACACAGAGAATAGATGCATTTTTTTTCTTTCTCTCTTTTTAACCTCATCTGTTCATTCCTGGGTCACACAAGCATTGTGCTGAGTCTGGGTGAAAACACCCCTTTGATGGAGGGTACATGCTGAAAGGGAGAATTCTGAATTATGTTCTCTAAATTATCTAAGGCTTGGAGAGCAAGTATTGATTTTAAAAATGACTGAGCCAGGCCTCGTACTGCAGAGCTCTCCCCCTCCCTCTCCCTTCCCTTCCTCTTTGCCTTCTCCCTGCAAGCACCCCAAAGCACAACAAGAGATCTCAGGCACCATGCAGCCACTACTAAGCCCTAGGCTAGCATTGTTTTAAAATAACCAGAAAGTCATCCGTCAACCAAAGAATCATTGGAATGAGCATGTGATAACTAAAGACACATTTTATCTGTTCACGGGCTCCACTGGGTGAGGTAGGAAAGGAGTTAGGAGGCTATTAGACCGACGAACTAACACTCTCTGCAAACCATGAACTGTGTTTGCTACTTCACAGAAAAGCAGGAGACATCGGTCTACATAGTCAGCCGCTCCATTGACTCCAGGCAGCTGTGGGATTCAGATCTGTCTCATAGTAGAGAGTTGGAGTCTCGTCTATGATCCCCTCCCATCATTTGCAAACAGTTTAGTAGCTGCAGTGTTGTTCTGTGGGCTGTGTGTGCAAGCATCGGAGTAAACATATGCTTACTGATTTGTATGGTTTCCTTGAATTGCTACTAGACCTTCATGGCAAAAGAGAAATGAAGACCCATGTTATTATTGTATCCATGCATTGAGAATGTCAGTTGGTTTCATTTAATCAGTGCTGGTTAGGAACATAATGAGTGCATCATCACATTAAGTGAGCTAACACTGGAAATTTGCTTTATAGCCTTCTAAGGATGTGGTTTTGTACCTGAAAAGCTAACTGGGTGATTTGGGGATATATCTGTGGGTAGATCCCTTGCATAGGATACATGAAGCCCTGGGTTTGGTTCCAGCACCACATAAACCAAGCATTGCAGCACAGGCTTCTAATCCCAAAACTCCAAAGGCAGAGGCAGGAGGAGCAGGAGTTCAAGGGTATTCTTGGTTATATAATGAGCTTAAGGCTAAGTGGGATTATATGAGACCTTGTCTCAATAGATAAATAGAAAGATAGATGATAGATAGATAGATAGATAGATAGATAGATAGATAGATAGATAGATAGAATTAGTAAGTGTATAGAGTGATGGCACTTATTTGGCAGGGTTTCCTTTCTGAATAATCATCTAGGGTAGTAAAACTCCACCCTCTGTCTTTATCCATAAGAAACAAGGGCAGATATCTTTTTTTTTTTTTTTTTTTTTTTTTTTTTTTTTTTTTTTTTTTTTATTTTTTTATTCTTTTTTAATTAAAATTTCCACCTGCTCCCCGTTTCCCATTTCCCTCCCCTCCTCCCAAATATTGCCCCCTCCCCCACTCCCCTCCCCCTATCCCCACTCCTCTTCTCCTCCCCCCACACCATTCCCCCTCCCTCTCGATACTGAAGAGCAGTCCAAATTCTCTGCCCTGCGGGAAGACGAAGGTCTTCTATCTACGTCCAGGAAGGTGAGCTTCTAAACAGGCTAAGCTCCCACAAAGCCAGTTCATGTATTAGGATTGAAACCTAGTGCCATTGTCCTTGGCTTCTCATCAGTCTTCATTGACCGCCATGCTCAGAGAGTCCGGAATCAACCCATGCTTATTCAGTCCCAGACCAGCTGGCCTTGGTGGGCTCCTAATAAATCAGTTCCACTGTCACAGTGGGTGGGTGCATCCCTCGTGGTCCTGATTTTTTGCTCTTGTTCTCCCTCCTTCTGCTCCTCATTTGGACCTTAAGAGCTCAGACCGTTGCTCCAAATTGAGAATCTGTCTCTACCTCGATCCATCGCCAGATGAAGGTTCTAAGGTGATATGCAAGAAATTCATCAGTATAGGATAGGGTCATTTCAGGTTCCCTCTCCTTAGTTGCCCAAGGTACCAGCTGGGGACATATTCCTGGACACCAAGGGCAGATATCTTAACTTGCAAACAAGTTATCAGGCCTAGTACGTGCCTTATGAGACACCAAGTCAGCACTCCACCATTTAAAGCTGGGTCTTTGCTGCCATTCTTCCTAGTAAGTCCCCTGACTACTTCATTTTTTTTAATGGTTTAATTCCTTGGCTTGCTGTAGCTGGAAGTATGACAATGGAATTTCTCTCATAGAAACTCCCATTTATTTTTTCCTTGGCCTTTTGAAGGAGATGCGATTGAGTGATGGCCCTGATTTCATTACCAATTCCTCCTGGAAAAGGGCAAGTTTACTAGGTCAAGGTTGAAACACCAAGTCATGGGCTAAGAAGAAACTTAATCTCCCTCTAAATCACTCTGCAACTCAGGAGTTATTAGGCTAGAGACAGTTCTACCCAGAAAAGAGTCAAGTCCAGGGCTGGCCCTTTTCCAGTGAATTTGGGCAGTTAGATTTAGCCAAATAGATAATTCACTGTCCCCTGTCTCCTGCCAAAGGAGAATGGTTTGAATGATGTAGGAGATATAAAGTTTAGGATAATATAAATCCGTGTGACTTAAAAGGAAAATTCAGCTTGGAGGATATTTTATGCATAATTTATTTTCTTATTTAATACTCATATTCTTTTCCTGTGTTCCTTAAGGTATTGATTGGCACATATCAACCAAAGAGCTCTGATTGAAAGGGCATCTGGGAAGAAATGTTTTAAATATAATGAAGTTAAATACAATGAGTAACTACAGATTTTAAATGTTTTCAAAAAAAGAGAGAAAGAGAGACAGGGTCATTCAATAAATGCTTTAATGAGTTTGGTTTAGCCACCCTGAGGCATGAGACAGCTATCAAAATATCATGTGGTCCACTGTAAATAAACACAATTTTTATTTGTCAGTTATAACATACATAAATGATAGAAGTATAATACAAAATGTAAAAAATACATCAAACATGAAACATGTATGAGAATCTTAGAAAACAGCACCAAGGTTCTGGGACAGCACTTTGAGAGGGTTGTGAGACATTAAAATACCAATGTAGAGTACATCAATACAAAAAAAAAAAAGATGTCATTTTAGAAAAAGAAGTCACTAAAATGGATAATGGGGAAAGCCATGACCACAACTAAGGTATGATCTACAAGCCCAGGACGCTGGTGGCACACTCAACTTAAAAGCATTGCAAGAGAGTCTGTTTACAAAGAGACTAATAATAAAAGATATGAGGGCTTATCCCTGCCCAGAAGAGTGCCCCCTCCAGAAGCAGAAGACAAGCAGGGAGGAGAGCCAGTGCCTGCAGGGAGCTCTCATTGCATCAGGGACAGAGAGGGCCACAGGGCAAAGTACCTTGACCCTGCTCTTCCCCTCCCCTTCCAATCTCTTGCAGGATCTCCCCTGCTGGAATCTAGGGACACAGCCCTGTGGATATCAGGCAAGAGAGGTGAAAGTAAGGAAGGGGAAAGATCTGTAGAGCATCAGAAAAAGATCAGGCAAGCTCTGGATGAAGGGAAACTCAGGGTTCAGAAGTCACTCAGAGAAAATATGTGTGTAGCCTATACCCATTTCTTCCAAAATGTTTATTAATTATTGTAGAAGTTTCAGCATACACCTAGTTAAATGTGTTAGTGACTGAGAGATTACTTGAAATCATTGGTATTCATCAGTATTAGATATATAAAATTGCATATTTAGCCATACACCCAGAATATAGGCACACAAATTTTATATGACGTGTATACTAAACTTACAATGTTTCTATCTTTACCTGGAAAAGGCATGGCCCATTAAGACTTAAAATGAAGGACATGATGAGACAGAACAACAACAACAAAAAAAAAAAAAAACCCTACAGTACCCCCAGAAAAACTGGAAGATGGTAGAATTTGAACTTGACTGCCAAGGATGAGTGGGATTAGGACTGAAAGAAAGATATCCCCAGCAGACAGTTCATCCGCAGAGCTAAAGGAAGCATTTCTGCAGCTCACTGGAATGGAAAGGCGCCTCCCTCCACTCGGAAAGCAAGATCAGCATCAGAATAAGGACTTGGCCAACAATATTCCTGCTATCCCGTTAGACTACAAATGTCTGCTTGCCCTTCCTAACCACTAAATCCTGCACCCTCCTCCCTCACAAAGGGAATTGTTTTATTCCCAGGTCTTTGGAGAAGTGGTCAGAGATCATTTTTCCAAGAATCCTTTGCCTAATGCCAGGGCACATTGAAAAAAATAGCTTTGTAATGACATCAGCTACTTTTCCCATTATAGTGACAGAATAGCTGAGAGAAGCCACTGAGGAGAGAGAGGACTTGTTTGGACTCCTGGCTTGAGAAGACACGGTCTGTTGACGTGGGGAAGGCACAGCTGCACCAGGAACAGAGGCAGCTCATGCACAAATATGGTGGATGGAATTCACAGGGCTCAGCGACCCTTCCTACAGTGAAGCCCCACATCCTGCAGGTGTGTCTAACCTTTTGACACTGCCACTAAAGATTGCCACATGCAAGACTGCAACTCAAGGCATGCTCTAGAGCCACACAAAACAAGATTTCATGTTTGAAGTAGATATACTATTTGGCATCGGGTCTCATCCATTGCTATCTCAGAACACGGATTGGAGAGGACCTACAGGCTCCACAATCCCCCATAATAGCACCACCAGCTGGGAACCAAGTTTTTAAATGAAGCCCATGGGGACATTCTGCATTCAAACCATAACACTAAGTAGCAAGGATGCTTGGCAGTTTGCATTTTGAGACGTGAGACAGACTTTAGGAAAGCAGGGAAGAACCATAGGGGAACGTCACAGAACTTGGGGAAACAGGGAAGGCCCTCCCGAACCTGCTCCCAATGTGTTTCTCAGTCTGTCCTATTCTGTGTCACACCCAGGCTTCTGCCACATCAAGTACCTTATCAGCTCAGCACATCTGTAAAGTCAGCAGATCCTGATTCCGGCCATCTTGAATGTGAGATGTCCCTAGCTCCATCTCCATTGTTAGAGTTCATTCAGCATCAGGACCATATGTGAGCTCTCTTCCTTCTGTAACATTGCACAAGTCCCAGCAGGAGACACTCCCTTCTCTGAATGTGAAGAACACTAAACTGCTGTATCCATCTCTGATGACTTTGCCTTATGTAAGTCCTACTGTGAGAATAAAGTTGGTCAAGATTGTTTGGCTAAAAGAATAATCATTTTTATGATTAGGAAAGCCAAATACATCAAACCCCATTGATAACAGTGAACCTAATACAAATGACCCCTAGCACAATGTAGACTAAAACATCCACATTCTTCCCAAGTGTTTACATGTTTGCACCTTGACCCCTAACCCCAAATCCACCCACATACCTGTCACATACATCCCAACAGACAATATGAAATTCCATGTCCATATTGAATACATTTCCATGGTTCTTGTGTGATTTCGGTTGTCTTCACATCTCCATGATTCCTTGCTACATTGAATTTGGGTCCTCATCTTTAGATAATTTTATTACTTTTTTGAGAATTTCATACAATGTATTTTGGTCATATTCACCCTCTGACTCCTCCCACATCCACCCTTTCTACCCTCACCTCTTGACTCATTCAGCTTTGAGTTTCCTTCTTTGCTATGGGACAATGGTATTTTATCATGTCACTTGTATTATTTTTAATAAAATGCTGATTGGCCAGTATCCAGGCAGGAAGTATAGGTGGGGCAACGAGAATTATGGGAAGAGGAAAGTTTCAGATTGCAGTCATCACCCAGACGGAGAAGAAGCCAGACACAGAGCAAGCAAGATGTGACTGCCTCGCCAAAAAAGGTACCACATGGCTAACACAGACAAGAATTATGCACTAATATAAGTTATAAGAATTGATTAATAAGAAGCTGAGATACAAGGCCAATCAGTTTATAATTAATGTAGGCCTCTGTGTGTTTATTTGGGACTAAACAGATGTGGGACCTGGTGGGACAGAAACCTCAGTCAACACTTCTTCCCCACTCCCACTGAGCCCAGTTGGTTTTGCCCAACTCTTCTTGAAAGTTAGACCTGCCCTGCAATGTGGTCAACCTATCAGGAGTCACACATTTAAAGAAATTTAACTCTTTCTCTCTCCTGGAAACCATCAGAGGCAAAGGGCTCCTCAGTTACTTCTGAGGTTTCATAGCCACCTCTCCCACCTGCAGGGATTTGGTCTGGAGGAATTTGTTCAGGTCCTATGCATTTCCTACCAGCTGCTGTGAGTTCATATGTGTAATTGTCCAAAAAAAAAGTTTCCTTCAAGTCATCTCCTGCCTTTGGAGCTTACAGTCTTTCTTCCCTGTCTTCCACAGTCTTCTGAGCCTTGGAGGGAGGGAGTGACATGTATGTCCCATTTAGGGCAGAGTACTTCACTGTCTCTGATCCTCTGCATGTTGACCAGTGTGTTAGCTGCAATCTACTGCAAGAAAGAGTCTCTCTGGTGAAGACAGAAAGATGTTCTGCTCTGGGAGTCTTGAGAGACCCCTCCCCTCATCATCATTTTTTCAAACTCTCTTGTTCAGAAACATGGCTTCTTTCCTCACTTCCACTTCCGATCCCCAAACCTAGCAATAAACTATTCACCTTACATGGAGTAAAACATGGAAATCTTAAATGACTGTGCCCCCAGTAGCATGCATTCTCACGTCTTAATTACTAGTGCAGTAAATCATGCTAATCTATTAGATGTTACTTTAAAAATTGTCCCAGTTCCAATTTACCCACGTAGTCAGATGAGTAACCAAAAGAAACACCTTCCATAGAAATTCAGTAATTCATACAGAAATCTGCTGATAAATGGCTCTAAATCCTCTCCCATCTGTACTTCCAGCAAGAACACCTTGAAAAACAAATTCCCTGTCCTTGCCTCTTTCCAGGGCCTTCCACCGATGACACCATTTATGTAGACAAAATCCTACTTAAGTCTCCGAGTGAGAAGATGGACCATTAGCCCCTTTACACTGGCTAAATGACCAATCACCAGCAGGTAAACAATCTTTCACCACAACGGGACCACAGGCTGATTATAAGTGTCATTTGCAAAGGTGGAGCCCTTCTGAGGGAAATCTCTCTTTTATTAGCATAAAAAGGTCTAAAGAGCACTGGCCAAGGCCAGGAGGCCCTGGGTGGTCCCTGGGGATCCCTGTTGATTTATGAGCTCCCAACACATTCACCTACGACATCACAATTCATCCTTGTGTGAAATACTCTATTATTCCTCCGCCTAGGAGGAAGGTCAGAAAATATCAAATGGAATATGCTTTCTTAAGCAAGATGGGGAGAGTAACTGGATACACACACACACACACACACACACACACACAGGCCTCGGTGCCAAAGCCGATTAAGCTCAGAAGCTAATCTGCAAGGCTGTAGCCAAATGAGCAAAAATAAGCAGGAGAAGCCAGGGGCTCTTCAGTGTCAGCTCTGTGGTCACTGGAAACCAGGCTCCTAGCGCGGAAGAAAGCATGCAGCAGCTTGAATGAGGAAGACAGAGTTTGCGTTGGAGGGGCAAGAAACCAAAGTGCTAATAAATGTTGTCCCTCCGTCATAAAGCCATACAGCATCCTGGCAACACCATAGTGAGTATCACCTCAAGTCTGGACCAGGCCTCCTCTAGCTGTGATAAAAAAAAAATGACTTAAAACATCTACTCCTGAGCGACAGCTGTCTGCAACTGTGCAAGTGTGAAGACCTGAGCTTGATTCCTGGAACCCACATGGGAAAGGTGGGCTTGGTGGCACAGTCTTGTTAGCCCCCCTGCTGGGTAGGTGAAGACAAGAGAATCCCTAGGCATCCATGGCCTATGGGCAAGTTTCAAGCCAGTGAGAGACCCTGTCTCAAAACACAAGGTAGACAGCAATTTAATGAAGCTGACCTCTAGTTTCCACACATATGTACCCACAGAGGGAATAAAAGCATAGATATATACATAAAAATAAACAAAAAAAATCTACCTCTTTGCATAATTAATGAATGGTAATAAGATATGCAAAAGGACTCATCTGCCTCCTACAGCAGATTTAGTGTCATGACACACCCTATCTCCACCCCAACAAAGCTGTCTTTCACACTGCTGGTTCTGCTCACCTCAGTCATGAAGTCGGCAAACTCCACCGCACTGGTCTTCTGGTCTGGGAGGTCTTGCCCTCAACACATAGGGATACATACATGTATACCATCTTATGTGGCCATCCAGTTTAGTTTCCTGAATAATTTTAACAAAGTTTTTTTTTTAATTTCCTTACATGAGTACATTGTATTTACATCATTCTCCACTCCAACTCTTCCCACATTCCCCTTACAATTGCCTCTCAAATTCATGGTCTCTCCTCCAGTTATCACACACACACACACACACACACACACATGCACACACACGCACACATAGAGGGTATGTATGCACGGTAAGAAAGGAAGGCTAGTGGGGGAGGAGGGAGTGTCGAGAGTCACCTGCCTTCATTAAGAGCAGATTAACGGCCAGCTAGGGGTGGACTAATGGCCAGCCACCATGGAGATAGACTGATGGACAACTGTACAGTTCTTTAGATAAGTGATCAGGCTGGCGGCTTATGACCCGTAAGAAGGTCCTCACATGGACTCTGGCTCAGAGTCCTGGACACTATGACCACCTCTCTCTCTAGTCTGTCATCACCAACCACCTAGCCTTGAGATTAACATAACTTCTGCTAATATTTTAAATTCTAAAATTTTGAGCACTTCTTTCATGATAGACTCTATCCCAACACCTCACCCAGAGCAGATGGTCTGACTCTATATAATTATACTGTAAAGTTGATGTCACAATGATCATTACACACTGTTCATTGCACAGAGGCCTGTCCGGTGAGGGCCTACTAGATTCACACATGGTGAAGCTTGGACATGAGCCTGTTTTAAACCATTGTATCACAACTGTCTTTGGACTTTCTGATCCTTCAAAGAGCATGTGGTCTTCAGGAATGGAGAAAAAAAATGTACTGTGTGATAGACCCTGCCAGAGTTGTGTAAAATGTCAATGTATTACTGACTCAGTCCCTGTTCTAAAGAGTCTGTTCTTGAGAGTGTAAGAGCATGCTCTGTTCTTGCAGAGGACAAGAGTTGGGTTCCCAGCACCCATGTCTGGCAACTCACAGTTGCCTCTAGCTCCAGCTTCAGGGGCCCCTGATGCCCTTTCTGGCCACCATGAACATTGCACTCACTTGTGAACACATAAACACACACACACATACACACAAACACACACAATTAAAATTAATAAAAATAAATCTTTTAAGAAAAATCTTTGCTGTAATGAACACGGTTTATCAGAAGCTTTCCAGGAAGTTGGAAACAACCCTTCATCAGGAAAAGTATAGAAACCCAATATACAATTATGAATGGGGACAGTTCCGTGTTATGAATATTGATTTGGCATATGTTCGTCATGTTGTAGTATGCCCTCTCTTTCTGTCCCTGTCCTCATTGTCCCTGGGTTATAACATTCTGTCTCTGTGCCTGACTCCGTCTCCTTGCAAAGTCTTCAAGAGTCTTGACCTTGCCTTGCTCATCTCAATATCTGTAGGCCAGTGTGGTACTCAGCTGTCATGGGGGAAATGAGTGAAGGAACAGGGGGAAGATGAACAAATCGGGAAGGAAACAGAGGGAAAGACCCCACTGGCACTCCAACTAAAGAAGGAGAAGAAACCAACATGCAAGGTAGTAAAACCAAATAAAGGCTCTAGTGCTGACCGCTGCACACACGGACGTTGGTTTAGCCTCTATCCTTGAGTTGGCTCGTCTACGGTATGGCAATAAGATAATAATGCCTGTGGATGAGAATCTGCAGAGAATGAATGGCTGCAGAGGATTTCAGCGCTGTAGAGAGATTGTAATGTTGCAGGTCCAGGGCTAATTACCTTCTCATGGACTAAGTTCTGGTTCTCAAGAACAGACATTCCTCACCCCCATGAGTCAGAACTAACATCTTGTGACAATAGATCAGAAACCCTTCGGAATCTATTGCTTTACCTTCTACCAATCCAAAAGTTAAGAATGTCATGAGATAGCATCTTGAGCCTTTGGAAAAGCTACCCCCATCTTGATGTTCCTGCCTCTCTGATGTACCCGCCAATGTATTTTAAACATGCCTTGATTTACTACTGCCTCTGTTCTGTAAAACTATTTTAAAAAAAAAAAATCATGAAACTGCTTTCACAATGGAACATGGAATTTAGAGTAACCTAAATCTGTGTTCCCAGACCATGGTCACTCAATACGGTTGGAGAATAAACCAGCCCTTATTCAATTTAAGATAAGAGCTGTGGTCTGTGTTAAGACTCATAAAAACTATTAGCACACCTACAGTAACAAGCAAGGCTTAGCATAAAATAGATGATTGATAAATAATATCAGCTACTGTTATGAATGAATAATTTTCAAAGTAATGAAGTCACTGCCTTTATGGTAATAGAGGTGAGAAGGTCTTGGCCGGGTTCTCTCGCATCCTCCCTGCCTTTGGCCAGTGCACTTCGCACCTCTGTTGTTGGAGAGTCACTCTGGCTGCGTAACATCCACCTAAATGGAGTTCTAAATCAAACTGTCCTCTGCACCATTCTGCACTGGGAGTCTGATTATAATCGTGCCCTGTGCTATTAGGACAGGGATGTTTAAAACTCCTATAAAACAAGAGCTAATGGCTGGTCTGCTTAATTAAAGTGAGCCTTTTGTTGTCACATTTACAAAGATAAATGAAATAATCAGGTGTGTGCTAATGAGAGATAATTAGATTATGCAGCTCCAATAAATAAAGACCAAAATGCTCCCGATTGTTCCTGCACGTCAGAGGAAGACCATGGTGGGCTTTGAAAAGGTGCATGCCAGCTAAGCAGACAGGGAGATACGTGGAACCTGGCTCTCCAGGGTTAACACTCAAATTTGTAAGAACCAACAGTGAGCCAAATGCGAGATTCCGTTCAACTCCAACTCTTAAGTCTTTGGTTAAAGTGTTTATAAATTAAAAATAAGTATAATTTATGTACAACATACCTAATTTAATTCATTAATAAAGGAGATCAGAGAATATAGAATTATAAACTCTGCGTTCTTGCCTCATAAGTTTTTTTTTTCCTAAAGTGCTGCATTAAACATAAAAATAAATTGATGCAATGTCAATTGTAGCTGATAATAAGCAAGTGTATCTGTTTCTGTGTGTCAAACCAAAACTGCTCTATGTCACTTCCAGTGGTCACCTCTGGTTCCCTAACATATTAGAAGGATGAGAGAGAGAGAGAGAGAGAGAGAGAGAGAGAGAGAGAGAGAGAGAGAGAGATTAAGTCCCTATAGCCAGAGGGAAGCCAATCTCTTCTACACATGAATTGATTGATAGGAAGGTGAAGATAAAATTTTTATTTTGCTCAAATAAAGTAAAATCAGATTACCCAAGACTGATAGTATATCAAAAGGAAACTCCATTGTACAAATGACAGAGGTCACTATTTTTTTAAAAAAAAATCTGTTAAACTAGTGAATTCCAACTTTGTTTCCATGAACCAATTTTACATATCTGCTTGTATATATGCAAATCTTCTTTATATACAGAGGGATTTTTTATATAGAGAGAGTTCTGATTTTACCAATCAAGAATTGAGAAAGCAAAAAAAAAATCTATCCTATCATTTTAACATCAAAAAATATAAAATATATATGAGTTTGAGATAAAGGCAGACCTTTAAATTGAACACAAATAGCTTTATTAAGAAAGCTGACTGTGGTCCCTATTTTCTTCTTTACCCTGAAGCAATAGAAAATCCATCATGGACAGGCACCCTCCAAAGATCAGAGTTGGGCAACTGCAGAGCTAACCTATTGTTCCCGATACCATCAAGGACTCCCCAAAGCCCAGGAGCAGATGATTTCTAGAGTCGATACTCTAAGTCATTTTGTAGAATTAAAGGTTGATTTTGAAGCAGAATAAAGAAACCAGATCTTCAAAGCCCACGAATTCATTGCAGCCCCTTCTGGTCCAGCACATAACTGACCCAGACTGTGACCTCCAAAGAGCGGGGTCAGAGTCCACGAGCAGTGTGGGTTTGCAGACGTTCATTGCAATGAGGCCAAATGATTTTTCTACGAAGCTGACAATTCCTGGACCCAGTTTTCATCTCAAAGAATCTACTAATTTATGCTGACATGGATGTTAGTCTTAGCAATCCTTAGCAGGTAAAGGGAAGAGGGATAAGCTGAAATGCCCAGCCCAACTTCCTGCCCCAGGCAGCACCTGATCAAGCATGCTTCTCATAACATGGAGGTAGTACCTACCTTCCCGGACCAGGGAGACAATGCACATAAACCCAAGAATTAGAGAACTACGAAATGCAGAGCTTCATTCCTGATCTCAGTCTTAAGCTACTAGGTCTAGAACCTTAAGTCTCATGTGGAACACTCCAGGCTTAAATCCAATGTGAACCTATGCAAAAAAAAAAAAATTTTCACTGAGAAAATTTTTCACTCACAGAGCCTAAATAAGTGGGCCCTGTCCTCACTATTGAAATAATATATTCCTGCTGTCCCTAGAAACCAAGGCATGGACACAGGGGGGAGGAAGAAAGAGGCAGTCATAGATCAAGTGTCTAAAATGTCAATAAGTGGCAAAGGAGAGTTATGGAGCACATAAGGGAAGGAGGAGGCTCAGAATATGGGGCTTGGGATGCCCTTTGACCCCACTCAGAAAAGCCCAGTAATAAATCCAGAGGTGAGGGACATCTTTAGATATTGGAGCCATCCAGGGAAGCCATAGAAAAATTTTCCAGCATCATAAACACTTGGGAAAGAAAAAGACCTCCTGTAGGAAGATGGGAAGAATGGTGAACAAGGAAAGGGCTTCCACGAGTCCTCTTGTTTCGCTTTTGCTGTTGTAGTTGTTGCTTCCTCTGGAAAATCTTTATGCTACTAGACAGTGGGGAATTCTCTATCAGGCCTCTTCCTAGGTCAGGTTCTGAGTCCCTTGTGGAGGCGTGTGAAAGTGTCACACTTGGGGTCTAGCAGGCTTCATTCAAAATTGTACGCCTATGTAGAGCAGACCTGGCTTCCTAAGGATTCCCCCAGCAAGGGCGTTATTAATCAAAGCAAGCGCTAGTGGCTGCTGGAATAGCCCTCAAATCTCAACTTCCTCATCCATGGCTTGTCCAATGCAGTCAGTTGAGAGCATTAGCAAGCATGCTTGGTTTCTTGTGGCTAGTCAGAGGTCCATGTTAGTCCTCAGGATCACAGGACACCCTGATGAAGGATCCGTATTCAGGAGGGAAGAGAATGAGAGGAATGTTAAGCGTGCATGCATGCGTGCATGCGTGCGTGCATGTGTGTGCATGTATGTGTGTGAGATGTAAGCACATGTGTGTGTGGCTACACTTGCTTATCTAGGTGAACTGAGTGTCAGGATGTCTTCCTCAATTATTTTTCATTAGTTTTTGGAGGCGGAGTTTTGAACTGTATGCGAGACTCACCAATTTTGGCTAGACTGGCTAGACGATGAGCTCCCAGCATCTGCCTTTCTCTGTCTCCTAGCATTAGAATTGTAGATATGCATTGTCAGAACCAAACTGGATCCAACTCAGATCCTCATGTTTGCACAGTAAGCACTTTATCCAGGGATCCAGCTCCTTACCATTAGCTACCTTCTGGAAGCATGCCTACATCGAACCATGCTCAAGGTGGTTCTGAAGATAAATAAGACAAGAATGCCAAATGCATAACATGTCACAGCTCCTGCCTTCCCCTCTTTCTCCTTCTCCTCTTCCCCCACTTTCTTCTCTCCGTATTCTCCCTCTCTTTCCCTTTTTCGTTATTGTGGCTGCTGCTATGGTCATAAGAAATCAGATGGCAATCAACAGAAAAGGAAACTAAACCCCGTTGGAGAACAAGAAGACATTAGAAGATGAAATTTGGAAAGATCATAAACAATGTAATTTTTTTTAATAGCTAGAGAGGGGGAAATAAAAGTTTGTTGGACTGGCAAGTTGACTCAGTGGAATTGGATTTCCAGACCCATGTAAAGATGGAAGGAGAAAAACAACTCCACAGAGTTACTTTTCTCTCTGTCTCTCTGTCTCTGTGTCTGTGTGTCCGTGTGTGTCTCTCTCCCTCTCTCCATAATCAATTTTACCTTTTCATTATTTAAAAATAATTTTGTTTTTTATTGATTTTATTGAGCTATACATTTTTCTCAGCTCACCTCCCTTTCCCTCCCCTCCCCTTCAACCCTCTCTCATGATCCCCATGCTCCCAATTTACTCAGGAGATCTTGTCTTTTTCTACTTCCTGTGTAGATTCCATGTATGTCTCTCTTAGGGTCCAGGGGAAGCACAAGTCACAGTTCTTACCCGAACCCACAGATGCCACTGAAAAAAGGACACGGGCGCTAATAGTTCAAGCCAGGTGCTTGTGGATGACCCAGTGTGTCAACCTAGGTCACATGATAATCATCTAGAAGAGAGAGACAACAACAGAGCATCAGAGGTCATCAAAAGGATTAAATTGAATGGGATAGATTGTACAGGACATTGAATCCTGTGATGGTCACCATAATAACTCAAACCAAAATTAGCAAATACCTTTATAATAATAACCATGGTTAATAGAGGCTCCTGTAAGTTTCAGTTTCTCCCTTTTATCTTCAGGTATATAATAAATGTCTGATGAGCAAATGCATACTCAAAATAAACAAATTATGAATGATCAGAATCACAGAAATAATTTCAAGAGCAAAGAAACTTTTAGTTTCCCAATCTCCAGATTATGTATTTTATCAAATCTATTGATTAACTAAAGGAAATAAAGTTCAATTTGAATGTAAAGATACAAACATTTCTGTTGTCATTTCTAAAACTCAGTTTATTTACTGATCACAAAAGCTATGTATCATGAAAAAATGGTCCCAGTACCAATACTCTGGGGCCCATTCAACCACAGTCAAACTGACTCAGATCAGCAAAAAACAAAATGCAGAGAACTAGAGCCTCTCTCCTTCTCTCCCTCTAGAACCACAGAAGGTGAGGAGGAGGAAATCAACAGAGAAATAAGAAAGCAGTATCCACGGGCCTCGGAAGCAATTCTGGATTAAACAACCCTATTTCTAGAGTTATTGAAGTAAAATCAGCTGCAAAAAAGACCATTAAGTTGGGCATTGAAATAACCAAAAACCTAACTCCATTAGGTTATTGTGAATAGTAAGGAAAGAGAGGTAATAGGAAGATAGGCAGACAGACAAATAATAGAGGATAGATAGACAGATGGTAGACAGATGATAGATAATAGACATCATGATAGATAGATAGATCAATAGATAGATAGATAGATAGATAGATAGATAGATAGATAGATAGATAGATAGATAGAGATAGATAGATGATATAATCTATAGATAATCCATGAACAGATTATAGAAAGGTTATGAGATAGATATAGTACATGATAGACTATTGAGATACATAATACATATATTCTGATGATACAGTTTCCAGTGGAAGTAAGCAAGAGATGGCTAAATTGTAGCCATTGTCATGGCAAGAAACCACCTTTATATGAGGAAACTGAAAACTAAAGAGACTTCCCAAAGCTCAGGGAGTGATATAGCATGCAAACCCACACTACTCCTCTTCCTCAGGTAGCTATAACCCAACATACAGCACTCAGGATAGCACAGCAAGATCAGTAAATACTGTGACAATAGAAGATTCTTTTAAAGGCAGATGGCACTGCCCAGGCACGAGTTCTTTGCTTGCAAGTGCAGGCTCCAGCAACACCACATCATGACTTGCACTGACCTAGTCTTCCCTCTATGGCATCATTAGTTCTCCAGACTCCCACATGGGCCAGATTAACACTACTTAGTGCCAAGGAGATCATATTCCCTTTGATACTGAAACCCGTGGGTTTTAATCAATTAGAGGTTATTCTAGAGAAATCAATTAATACTAACTCACTGAGCCTGCAATCAGTATTTAGGATTTCACTATGGAGTCCCTTAGCAAATTTTTTTTTTTTTTAAGGCAGAGTCTCACTATATGGCCGAGGCTGGTCTGGAACTGCCAATCCTCCTGTCTCAGCTTCCTGAGTGCTGGTATCGCAGGCATGCACTGCTATACCTAGCCAATTGGCTATATTTTGAAATTCACAACAGGACTGAAAGAAGGTGAGTTTTTTGCCTCTCTTGCTTAGTTGGGAAGTGTGATCTTCGTTTGTATACTCAACAATTTGACAGTAATGGTAACAAACACAAGAAAATATTGAAATTAGTATATCAAGTTCCATTCAGAGCAGGATGCAAAGGAAGCACTTATGAGTTTTAATATGAGCCTTTCTATCACCTGAAACTTTGAAGACTTAGTCACCTCCACCACAATGCCAGAGCAGTTGAACTAACAGCACCCCTTATGTACAAAACATGTTCACAGAATTTCATCTACATCAAAATCCATAGATATATACGTACTTTGTTCTTATTTTAAAAAGGGGTTCCACTTGCCACACAAGGCCTGATGATCTGAGTTCAATCCACAGAGTCCACAGAAGCTTGCTGTGGTGGCACTCATCTGTAACCACAGCACTCTTACAGAGAGACTGGGAGGGGAGAATATTCATAAAAGATTAGAATACTTAATGTAGCACCTGTTAAATAGTGGGTGCTGAATGTTCTGTTGTGTCTCCTGCTTTTTTTCCTTTCAGAAATACTTGCCATTGATTGATATCAGAACTTTCAGACCCTGGCCTCCAATTCCTGCCTGGGCTCTCTTTTGGGTGTGTCTCCTCCTGGAAAATTATATCTGTCTCTACTTTCCATAGAGAGATGACTCTACTCCTCTGCCCTCCCTGTTTTTATTCAAGGACTCCCAATCATTGCCCTTTCCCTGGCCATGAAATTTGGGGAGTGTGGACATTAACAAAACAGATTTGAAGCCATGGATGGGAATTGGTGCCTGTAATCCCAGCACTTGGAAAACTGACGTGGGAAGATTGTCATGAGTTTAAGGCCAGCCAAGGCTACATATACCCCATCTCAAAAAAAGAAAATACAGAGTCTGAAAAGTCTACCATAAGCTGAAATGTGGAGAGCAGGCAAATTCTCCTTTAAATTGAATCCTGATCTAAAAGCATCCTGTAAGATCTCCCCAGCTACCTGGGTCGTGGTGGTGCATGCCTTTAATCCCAGCAGTCAGGAGGCAGAAGAAAGTGGATCTCTGTGAGTTTTAGGCCAGCCTGGTCTACAGAGCTAGTTCCAGGACAAGCACCAAAGCTGCACAGAGAAACCTTGTCTCAAAAAAAAAAAAAGAAAGAAAGAAAGAAAAGAAAAGAAAAGAAAAGAAAAGAAAAAGAAAAGATTACCCCACCTTTTGTTCTTATTCCTTATTTACAAAGACTGTCATGGGTTCAAGCTTAAAATTTAGCTTTTCAGATTCATACGAGGAGGATTCAAGATCTGCCTTGAGGTTGCAGTACTTGTTATTCTGTCCCCTCTTCTCCAAGGAGTCCACCGGATCTCCTGAGCATGTCCTGCTGAACAGCCTCAGGGACCAAGATTTTCCTCTCAAAAGTAACTTGGCTTCTCTTTTAAAAACCAAGTTTAAATGCTCAAGAAACTCCTCTATCCTAAGACTCCCTGTCAGTCCTTTGCCTTACATCTGTTTTGTCATTCCAATCAGAAGCCAGAACACCCAACCTGTTTCAACAGTCTACAATCCAGTGTCATTGGAGGTACCAACGCTCTAGTGTAAATATTATCCTTAACCCACTAACTGTCCCTTTGGAAACTCTGGACCACTGCAAGGTGCCTCCCATATCCAGTCACCTCTGTGGCATCAGCCCAGCAGCATGGGGTTTGCAGTGACAAGAAGAAGTGACTAGCAAGTCTCAGCTTGTGACCTGCGCTCCCTACCTCAGCCTCACCTCTCACCGTCCCCTTGCTTATGCTTCCTCAAGCCAACCTGCCAACTTTGCACCCCTTCCAGAGACCCCCTTCTATTTCTGAATCAAGATTTGCTTCTCAGAAATCCTCCCACCCCCACCCCTTTCCCTGGAGCTGCAAGAACAAGGAAAATCTTGCATCCTCTGGTGGCCCAGATCATTCACAAAGCCCCTGGAGTGGAGTCTTCTCCAGGCTCACCTCCCCCACCCTGACTCCGCCTGCTCCTCAAGCCTATGATGTAATGAGCTTGTTAGTCTCTGTCCAGCTGACTCTTCAGGCACCTACACAGTAAGCAGTGACTTCTGCCACAATACGAGTCCCATTCAAAACTTTCAGGCTGAAATCACGGACAGTCTCTGGCATCAATAATTTTCTCTGCTCCAACAGGACTGAAAAATAAGTTCTTTTCCCTCTGCTTCACTCCCAAATCGAAGTCTATGAGGAAGAAGAAAAGAGGGAGGAAAAGAAAAAAAAAAAACTCAGGACTGCAAGAAATGTTAATTCCAAGTGATTGGGGAATTTTTTTTTAAAGAGTCTTGATTCCTAAGGGCTTGTCTTGTTCTTTTAACTAGAAAGTTTGAGTCTTGATCCATTAATCCAAAGCTAATAAACGCCAGGTGGCAATTTGCCAGTTTGAACTCAGGAGAGGAAGCTTATTCATTATTAGGAAGTAGTGATCTCTGTGGGGAGAGAGGCTTGCAAACAGGATTAGCAGAGCAAGGGAGGGCAGAGCCTTTGGTGAAAAATGTGCCCATTGCTAATCAGTGGGCAGCAGCCTCCTGCAGCAGTCACAGGGAGCAATTGCAGCTACAGGATCGTTGTATTCATTGTTTTCAGGGGCAGTGGGTGGACTTTGGGCACAGGCTGAGTCAGGATTCTGGAACCTTTTCAGCTAAGTGTTTTGGACCACAGAGGCTGTTAAGCTTGCGTTCCCTGAGGTCTTTGAGACAGAACCAGAAAGTCTAAATTTTCAAAACTACAAACGGAAGACACACTTGTTAGTGATGTAGTTCAGAAGGTGGAGTGATTGCCTTGTGAGCACAAAGCCCTGTCTCAGAACCCCAGCACCATGCAGAATCAGGCAAGGTGATACATACTGTAACCCCCACACTCAGGACACAGAGGCAGGAGGATCAGCAAGTCAAAGTCATCCTCAGCTACACAGTAAATCTGAAACCAGACTTCAGATATATGAGACCATATCTCCATAAATTAAATAAGTAAATAAAGTCCAAAATGTAGCTGAAGTCTCCTACTTATTCTTTTGTTTTGTTTTGTTTGGGAGGAGGTGTCATATTGTTTTGTTTTGCCTCTTATTTATTCTAAAGTCCTCATGTAACTTTCATGTTATCTCAAGATATGCTTTATTCACATGGAGAATTTAAGAGTGAGCTTCTCCAGGCTTGATTCTCTTAACCCAAAGACGGCCCCATCCACAGTCTTCAAATTGGAGGACACACAGCCCTTACCAGCCTCAGTGAGATTATCTTGGAAACCTTGATAATCAAGCACATGATCCTTCCTCTTCCAATAGATTCTTAGATTCCTGCAGGAATTATGCTGGAAGGGCACAGCACCCCAGGGTCACAGTAGGGAGTTTAGGTATTGTTTCCACATTTATAGATAAGAGAACTCAGGCTGATTAACCCCTCCAAGCCTCAGTTTTCTCATCTGTATAAAGGTATCAACACTATAGGTTATCCTGAAGAGGGATTAAGTCAATGTATGAAGTACTTGGCCCCAAAACTGTAGCATAATTGCATGCTATCATGATGTTGGCAGTGTATCCCAACACCTGGAGGGCCACAAAGAACCCTATTCTATAGACTAAACGTAATTTGAGAGTGGAGCCTGAAGGCTTGGTCTTCCTTATTTGTTCTGCTCTTGGTTGACACTGTTGTTGCAGGTGACTGATGCCCTGGTACCCTAATCTGTGAAGGGGTAACATGATCCCTGCTCCATACCTCCCAACACCTCTGTGAAGATGGCATGGAATGGCTGTGCACAACACATTGAGAGTATTTGATAAACATGTCATGCTAATAAAGACGAAAGATGTTTTCCTGTTCTTCAAAGGAATACAGAATTCCAGATGAAATACTTAAGGGGCTTTGGCACCTAGGAGAATTAGGGAAACAATACAATAAACCAGAGGAGACAAACTCTGACAGCTGTGAGTTTCCCATCCCTCTAGAGAAACTCATTGCTAATGATGACCCATGACAAATGCGACATTGAGAACAGAAGGCATGGTAGAAAAATGCTTTATCTGGGCTCAATTGTCTAATTTTCATAAGATATAGATAGATAGATAGATAGATAGATAGATAGATAGATAGATAGATAGATGATAGATAGATGATGATGATGAAGATAGATAGATAGATAGATAGATAGATAGATAGATAGATAGATAGATAGATAGATAGATAGATAGATAGATTCATTCTACCCCTAACAGAAAGTCTGTGAAAACTGCTGTATTTGTAAAAACAGATCTGAACAAAGTCTGGTTTGCTCCCCAAACTCAAACCTTAAACCATTATGTTCTACCATGAAACCATGAAACAGACCTTTGAAGATCTCTCTATGGCAGGTCCTAGATGGGCTTTGCCAAGCACAAGCTTGTGGTATGACTTCAGTCAGTAACTCATGGTGTCAGAGGGAAGATAAGGCAAGCCTAATGTCCAAGACTCTCAGGAGACTGAGACAGGAGCATTCTGATTTCAAACCCTGTCTGTCACTATAGAGTGACTTTGAGACCAGGCTTGCCAACTAATCAAGATCCTGGGTCAAATAAAAGGTGATAAAGAGTCTGGAGCTTTATCTCAGTGCTAGAGTGTTTCTGCAGAAAATACAAGACTAGGTTCAGGAGGGTGGAAAGAAAGAAGGGAAAGAAGAGAGAAAGAGAGAGAGAGAGAGAGAGAGAGAGAGAGAGAGAGAGAGAGAGAGAGAGAGAGAGTCAGTCTCAGGTCTGAGGTGCTCTGGGATCAGAGTTATATTGAGTAGGGCTTATATCTCAGCTCAACTGAAAACCAGCTAGATGTTGATATGGATTATTTAACATCTGTGAGAGAACAAATAAAGTTTTATCATAAGTACAAGGAAGATTTCAATCTATACTTTGCAAAGATTACTGGGACGGAGGAGGGGATTGGTGATTTTAACCATCACTATTCATTATTATTTTTATAACAAGATAAATTCTTTCATAAAAACACCTAAATCATTTTCCAGACTATATAAAAGTTAAAATATCAGATACTCTTTGATAGTATCCTTTCCAAAACACTAAACTAACATGAACAACCTTCTAAAAATTTGTGTCAGTTCATAAATGGTTTCTGTCCAAGGATGCTACATTATCTTTCTAATGAAAAAGATGCACTGAAAATGGCTACATTCTAACATGGAGCAGAAACCCATGTGGGTTAACAGAGCAACATCCCGGGAGCATTCAGACAATTCTTGAATAATTTAAGCCTGTTTATTTCTGCACATCCCACTGTTTTGAGGCCAAATCAAAATTTATTGGCCAACAAGCAAAACACAGGTTCCCATGATCCATCAGGTAAAATTTTACATGATGAAAGCATCAAAGGCCTAATAGGAATGTATTTTAAAACTGTTGATGGTTTGTCTGTGTCTGCTGAGAGAGATAAAGCAAGGCAAGTCAGCCAACGAGAGTCATGAAAAAGAAAGTCAACCTCTGGGCCTTGAACTCACAGAGTGAAGAACATTTCCCACAAGGAAGCTGTGCCTACAGAGACTGTTTTTCCTTAGTAGAACTTTAATTACAGTGGGAGTTTGAAATGTCCAAAGGTCCAAAGCCCAATGGCTTGGGCTAGCTATCTTTAGCATTCTTCTTAGCCATACTTTGCTCAATTCTATGTGTGGCCTGTTATACTTAACTTTAGCTGTCAACACAAAACTAGAGTTACTTGAGAAGAGAGAGCCTCAGCTGAAGAATTGCCCAGATCAGATTGGCCTGTGGCCTATCTGTGAGCCATTTTCTTGATTACTAATTGATGTAATAGGACCCGGTCCACTGCGGGCATTGCCATCCCTAAGCAGGTAGGCCTGCATTATATAAGAAAGGTAGTTAAACATGAGCCTAAGGGCAAGTCAGTAAGCAGGCGTCAGTTCCTGCCTCTAGGTTCCTGCCTTGAGTTCCTACCCTGGCATCCTTTGATAACGGACTATAAGGTGTAAGACAAAACAACCCTTTTCCTCCATAAATTGTGTGATCGGCATGTCTTGTCACCCAATAGAAGCCAAACTAGGACATGTCACATTCCCGTGGAGAAATCCTTTTGAAAATATAAACCTGCCATCACATTCAAGCTAAGAATATCACTGGGTGGTATCTGAGGCCTAAAGCAGAGGTTGCCCTGCTTTGCTCTAAATCACCTCTAATGTTTCCAGAATAAGCATTCTCTGGTCCCCTGTGAGGTAAGAACTGTTTTTCTTGCTTTCCCATGGGCAATCAGTCACTTGGCAAGAAGAATCGTCTATAATTCCTACAAACTGAAAGAAGCCTTCTGACCCCAGGAGGACCCCAGGAAGGTGTGTGTATTGCACACAAAGCCAGTTCTGCACATGAGGAGGAAAGGTGGTGACCTGAAGAGGTCCTTTGTTCTTGGTCTAAGCTCTCCACCCTCCCCCACAGTCTCTAACAAATGTACAACAGCTTTCCGGCAGAGACATTGAGTGGAAGAGAAAGCTGGAGAAAGGAAGAGGTCCGCACAGGTACATTGATCTTGGAAGCAGCTACCGTTGAGGCCTAGATCAGTCCAGCAATTTAGCCAAAAGAAAGAGCAGACTGGCATTTCTCTAAGGTCCTCAGTTCTTACCAATACAAGAAGCTCCTAGGAAGGTGGTGTATACTTAAAAGAACTCTGACCTAGAGTCAGGTTGGTCTCTACTGGGTCACTGAAGATACAACACTTGATCCTTTCTGTGCTCAACTCCTCTAAGTGAAAAGTAGAGGGAGATGTTATAGTGCCTATCTCACTAGACTTTAATGGGCAGATGACTAGAGGTAGCAGTTAAGATGATGTCTTATCCTCAGGAACCACTCCCACCTTTTTATGTGCGCATTGAGGATTGAATTTAGATCTCCCATTTGCCCAACAAAGACTTTTCCAAGACTGAGCAATCTCCCCAGCTCCTAATTTATTTTTAATTTAACTTATGCATACTCTCATGCTCACCCTGCATCCACATATACACAGCAAGGAACCGTGCATCCAGAGGCAGGGCTCACAGACCTGCACTGGTCTCTCTGTTCTCAAATGGCAGTATTAATTTGTCAAGGAGCGTTCCATTTTCAAGAGTCAGGGCCCAGGCCTTTTACACCTCCTCCCCTGAGTTTGAGGCACTACACAGTCACCTGGGATAAGCCAGAAGCTAGAAGGCAGCAACCAGCCTCAGTACATCAGCAAGCTACCATTCAGACCCGAATCACCATAACTGGGGATATCTATTACTGTGAAGAAACACCATGACCACGGCAATCCTATAAAGGAAACCATTTAATTGTCTGGCTTACAGTTTCAGGGACTTAGTCCATGATCATCACAGTGGGCCATGGCAGCATGCAGACAGATATGGTGGTGGAGAAGGAGCTGAGAGTGTAGGAGGAGCTACATTTGATCCAGCAGGCAACAGGAAGTCATCCGAAACCTTGGGTGTGGCTTGAGCATATATGAAACCTCAAAGCCCACCTCCACAGTGACACACTTCCTCCAACAAAGCCACACCTATTCCAGCAAAGCCACACCTTCTAATAGTGCCACTCTCAATGAGATTAAGGGAGACAATTACATTCAAGCTACCACACCCACAAAGTCTTTCTGTACATCCAAATGGCCAGGCTTGTAACACACACACTACCTCCAGGGACACAATGGTCCCTGCTCTGATAGGCATCTTCTACTCCAAAGCAGAGTAGTCATGGATTTTTAAAGCAGTCAGTGATGAGGCCGGAGAGACAACTCAGGGGGAGAGAACAGGGGTTTTTCTTGCAGAGGACCTGGGTTCAGTTCCCAGCAACCCTACCAAACAGCTCACAGCTCTAGCTCCAGAGTATCCTCACACTCTCCTCTGGCCTCGACTTGCACTAGACATACACATGGTGCACATGTGTACATTAGGAAAAACATTAAAACATATAAAAATGAAATAAATAAACCTTAAGTGAGCTATGATCTCAGAATCGTCTTGGAACTGAAGAGCCACTTATCCACTCATAGAGAGTTAGACAACGTCACCCTAGGAGGGTCATATGATCAGATGTACAAATAGAACAGATGAATGAGACCCAGTGACAGCTCTAGGGAAGTTACTCAGAGGGTCACGTGCTTCAGGTAGGAGGAAGTCACATGACAGGGAGGAGACGAGAGGGAGTCACTGGGAAAGCCTGCGACCTTTAGGGGCAGATGGATGGAATCGATTCCTTAAGTAATTCAGAAGGTGGCAAGTCTGCTTCACTTGAAAAATGAAAAAAAGATTAAAGACATAATTTGGGTGTAGAATTCCCTTCAATCCGAATGGATGGCTTACATTTCTGCAGCTCACCAAACAATCTACATCTCAGTTGAGCAGTTTGGGCTGCAGGCCGACGGCCGCCATGGACGGGACTCCAGCTCTCTCACATCTGTACTTCAGGGGAGAATTGGTTTCAAGCCGAGTCTTGTTTTTCTCTTTGTGTCCGGGTAAGCCTTTCCTCTGGAAATAAACTGGGCTGGCTGTCCCTTTGATCCCATTGTGCGAGTCTATCTCGTTCATCAAGCTTTGGCACCTGACCTATTACAAGGGTATAGAAAATGGTACAATTTCAGTGTTTTCAAGAGACAGTTTTCTATTAAAAAAGGGGGGATAGATGACAGCTACCTCTAGATCCTCTTGTTATCTGGGTTGCGTTTTCATAAATGTTTTGTGAATGCGTACCATTTATTTGCCAAAACTGGGGGGACCCCATAACAAGGGTTACTTCGTATCCCATTGATTCTGGCCCTGAACATCCTTGGGGACCACAAAGACTGCAGAAATTGAGTCTCATAGGATCAGTGTTGTATCAGAAAATGGCCCAGGACTGCTTCTGTGGTTGTTCAGAAAGATGGTCACAGTGGGGAGTAAATGAGAGGAGTCATTTCCAGCTCTAAGAGGTAGCTGCTTCTATCGCCCATCTGCCGTGTGGGTGGGTTAGAACTTACAGACAGACTTAGCTGTGGCCAGACGCTGTTTGGCTCCATCTTCACTGGGATCCTCTACTGATGACAGGAAATGGCTTTACCAGGATGAATAAATAATCCGCACAGAGGTTGAGGTCCCTGGAATGAGTCAGCTGTCCCCAGTCTCCCAAAGAGAGAGGGCATTCCCTAGTCCTGAGTCACCGTGATCATCACCCGGCCTCATCAGACAACCTCAAGCCACATGAAACTGCAAACATCAAGAGCGATCTTTTTAGAAAATAAATACTCTAGTGGAACCAAGCTAAAGAACAAATGACAAAGCTAAAGTGTTCGTTAGTCCCCTGCTTTGACTGAGTCAAAATGCCAGACATTTCTGTTGTTTCTAATGAACCATGATTTAAATAGTATTGATTTTTCTCATTCAAGAAAATTCTGGGTCATTTTTTCTGCTTGTTTGTTTTGTTTTCCTGCATGGTGTGTATTTCATGGTTTTCAAACCCGCCCTTCTAGATCCTGACCCCAGGGATAGCCTTGGGGGATGATGACGCTTACTTAAACTTGAATAAAGCTTTTGGAGCCCTGTCTACAACTTCACCGTTCTCTGAGAATCCAACTGAGATTCATTTTGATGAGCAGCATTTGTTTCTACGCCTTGTGTTTCTGATTACAAGTCAGTATGTTTTCCCTCCATTTGCAGAGTGCCCCGTTTTAGCCTCTAGCTATGGGACGACACCATCTGGGATTGCCAAGGAAATTAAATTAAATTAAGTTAAAATTCAATCAACAGAAGATTGTTGCCTCTCTGACTTTACTAAGGACCTTGAGTGCATCCACATAAAAATGCCTCTTTCTTAAGAGAGAAATGGGCCAGCTCTACACTACAGCATTGGTCCATGATCTAAGACTCCCCCAGGGTGAGGGGCCAGTAACTCACCCCATCTCATATGGCCTGCAGCAGCTAGGAAAGAAATGATTTCGCTTCTGTAGTTTGTGTTTGGTTACAAAAAGTCATTGTTTCTTTTAAAAAAAAAAGATAGTTTATGCAATAAATAATAAATGTATTCATAAACATAAAAATATTAGGTGGTATAGTAACATACACTGTGATAAAATAACTTCTAGATGGATTAAAGGGTTTATTTTGGAGATAAGAATAAAGCATAAATGTGGACTTTAAAAAATAATTAATCTAAAGATCTCTAAGCATTAAATAAGTAAATAAATAAATAAAATACTGGAGGGCCGCTGAAATGGCTCAGATGGTAAGGGCACTTGCCACCAATCCTGACAGCCTACATTTAATCCCCATGACCCCCAGGTTAAAAGGAGAGAACTGACTCTGACCTCCACATACAAGCCATGGCAAATGCAGATATGCATATGCCCTTGCACACGCACACACACACACACACATGCATGCACACACAATGTATAATTAAAAATACCAAAAAGTTCTTGATAGAGTTAGACATACTAAATTAGAAAAAAATACCATATGTCACAAACTAAATACAAATTCAAATGACAAAAGAGAAGAAATGTCCTTAATACTTAAGGCAGTCAACATACTTTGATTTATACACATTAAACAAACACACACACACATACACTCAAATATGTGCACATCCACACTCATAGCACAGCACACACAAACACAGATATAGATATATACTTGCATATACACACATAATGCAACACACATATGTGTGTGCATATACCACATTATATAATCTTAGAATAAGAAAAATGTCCTATTTGTGTTCAAAAGGCATTAATAGTAGTTAACAAAGAAATACAAATAGCTAAAACTTTCTTCAAATTTACCTTTTAAAGTTTTCAGATACACAACCCCAAAACAATGACAAACTTGCTGTGGTAAGCTCTCAAAATGTAGTTACTCTGCTAACAATGAGGCAAAGCCAGAGCTGTCCTACACAAGTTCTTAAAATAAAGGCGAGATGGTCTCCAGACCCCACCACTGACAGAGAATCATTCTTCATGGAAAGTATGGATGCTGGTAGGTCCAATGCCCCTGTGAATAGCCCCACACATAAGACAAGCACATAAAGACAACACTAACTGAACTTAGTGGGCGGGGAGAGATGAAGTTGAGAGGAGAAACTGTTGAGAGCAGATATGAAAGGAAAATTGGGGGTAAATAAGGAATGGGGTGCATATAGTAGTATTTCACTGTACACGTGTGTGAAACGCTCAAAGAATAAAAAGAGAACTCTCAAGTGTTGGGAACTGTGAACCCCCAGATCCTGAAACAACTTGTTTTCCCCTGATCTGAGTGCCTACAACTGCTCTGAGCACAAGACCCTCGGAGTTCCTGATGGCAGGAGATTGGTTTCTGGTGCGTTTGGCTGGGGCATGGCTAACCCTATATAAGCTGCCCCTAAACACAAGAAAGGGGGCATTCTTGGGGCATTCTGGCTTCAAGGATGACCCGTGTCTCTGTCTCTCTCTGTCTGTGAGTCTTTATGTGTTTCAATCTCCAGCCCCTTGCCCGGTTCATGAACTACCGGTATGGTGGCACATAGAGTGCAGGCGGGGCGTGGTGTGCACTTTAAGAATATATGATTACATGAAGATATTATTTGGTATTTGGTATTGTTAAAGACACAAAGATTATGCGTGTGTATGCATACAGTCAGACTGACATATGTTTTGTGCTTGTTTTGTTTAAATGTATCAAAGTCTTACGATCGTATGCTCACTGGCACATCCATTATAACGTGCATGTAACCAAAGATGGCGAGGAAGAAAACGGCAGCCTGTGACTAGTAATGATCATAGAGCAGAAGCAGCATTTGCCATTTCTAAAATTCTTACATCCCTTTGTCTTTCAAAATGTATAAAATAAGACAGCACTGCTTTATCGTTTATAAAGTAACATTTTACAGAACAAATGAGAATAGCAACTTGTTTTTGTTGCCTTTCCGGATGGCAGAGGCTCCATTCTCCATGGTTGTACGGTGAGGTCTGTCTCACGACCATTTCTCATAATCCTGTTATCATTATCTCCTTAACCAGTTCATAACAGGAAGTGCAGACTCACAGTCAGGCAAAATACCAGTAAAAATTTCCCAAGGGGGAAAACTAAGTGGCTGAGCCAGGAAACGTGGTTTGTATTACCAAATGCAGCTTCAGCTCACCTCCCCCACCTCTCTTCTCCCCTGGGCCTGTGCTCTGTCCCAAAGCCCCACCTCAACAGATGCACTCAGATTTGGAAAGAAAACATCACCAGCCCAAGACCTAGTAATGGGAGTGGTCGTCTTCCACACCTGAGGTGCTCACAGGCGTGATGGTCGGTCGGTCAGTGACCACATGCTCAGAAAGACTGAGGAGAGTGAATTAGTCTGCATTCTCCTGGAAATCCCTCTCTAGAGGGTACAACTTGCCCAGCACTAGCGACGGGCCATCCCTCTACCATGCACTTCACATGGGTTACATCACAAGGTAAACATAAATATCACCTCTGTACGGAAAAGGCCTTTGAGTTCCAAGGATGATAAGTCGTCTGATAAACTCCCGTAGTGAAAACTCAAGTCTGAGTCAGTGCAGGCACCTGTATCCTAACCCACTGTGCCTCATGCCCTCTGCACCAAGGCAGAAACTCTGCTTTTACAGACAAGCCAGATTCAAAGCCTACTGCTGGATTTGGAAACTGTCTCCAAGTTTGTCTGTAGACTGTCCCTTCTCATGGCACATGCATTTATTCTCTGAACGTGCCACCATCCGTTCATTGAGCCTTAGAAACTCACACAATGTCCTTCTGCAAAAGAAACTGAATGGGGCTGTAGAGAAGACTCAGCAGTCAAGAGCACTTTATTGTCTGAAGTTCAGCTCCAGCACCCAGGTTATATGGCTCACACCCACCTATGTATCTAGTACCTGGTATCTAACACCCTCTTCAGGCCTGCACAACTTGTGTATATACACAGAGACACATACACATACATATCAAATCATTTTTAAACTGGAAACTTTATATATACCCAGTGATTGAGTTGCTGTATTATTTTATGGGTGTGTCCACTAACTCTCCAGAACACTAAATGAACCTCTTTAATCAAGTCTCTAATAAACAACAGACAAGCATGATGAGAGGACTAAAGGATGAGCTGAGCACACGTGATACGAAAATAAAAAGGGAAATGCTGGGAGTTAAGAGCTAAAGTTGGGATGGGGGCAGAGGGCCAGGGCAGCGAGTAGGTTAATATTCAGAGAACAACTGGCAATGGGATACAAACCCCAATGGATATGTCTGCAACATAACTTCTACACCTAACTCAGAGACCATTGAAGGAGAAGGGACAGAAGGATTCTAAGAACAGAGGACCAACTGGACATGTGGCACAAGATATTCTCTTCTATATATGCCAGGGAAGGTGCACCTATGAAATCTCGCGATATGGTTGTCTAAATAAGACCTTCACAGTGACATCAGTTGACATCTCAATTCTTCTTAAGGGAAGAGCTCCCTGATAGGTTATTCAATCCCAAGTGGTCAGTGGATCCAGCAGGCTTTATTTATATATGCATGTGTGTGTCTATGGGTGTGTAACACTATTAATTTTAAAAGATGTGAATTTGAGAAGGGGTTGAGGGGGAGCGCCAGTCTGCTGAGTTCTGCCTTTGTCATTTCCAGTCTCCCAGCTTGATCCTGATTGCACATCCCTGTTTACCAGGCTAACATGATAATTAGTTTCTATTATATATTTGTGCAGGATGTCCAAAAGAAAGAAGGTCAAAGGGAAGAAAGTGACCCCAGTCCCCACCATCATCTTCCTGCCTGCTCTGTGTCACTGGATAGGAACCCCTACTGCATCATCAAGAGGAAGGCCAAGCTGGGGCAGCTGGTCCACAGGAAGACATGCTGTACTGCTACCTTCACACAGGTTAAGACAAGTGTGCTCTGGTCAAGCTGGTGGAAGCTATTAGGACCAATTACAACAGATATGATGAGCTCTGCCACCACTGGGGAGGCAGCATCTTGGGTCCTAGATCTGTGGCTCACATTGCCAAGCTGGAAATGGCAAAGGACAAAGAACTCGCCACTGAACTGGGTTAAATGTACACTGTTAAGTTTTCTGTGCATAAATCTAATTAAGAAATTATCCAAAAGAAAGGAATAAAGAAAGAGAGAGGTGGAGAGAGGGAAGGAGGGAGGGGGAAGGACAGAGAGAGAAAAAGAGAAAGAGAAGAAGGGATGGAGGGAAGTAGCAAGGGGGTGAGGGGAGGAAAGGAAGGAGAGAAAGAAGGCAGGTAGGAAGGGGGAGGGAAGAAAGGAGGAAAGGAGGGAGAGAGGGAGAAAAGAAAAAGAACAAAATAAAGGAAAAGATTATAATACAACATGAGGAAAGCAGGTTCTAGAGAAATCAGTATTTGTCAACCTAAATAACAGAAAGCTCAGGAATGCAATAAAACATCCAGAATTCTCTTACTGCCAAGTATCTCATTTACATGGAAGCCTTGCAACTCAATTGTCAGAAAATGCCCTGTAGCCATTTATGGTTCTGGGGGAGGGAATATCTTTTATTCATGGTGAGGCTATTGACAAGTTGCTCATACTCCAGTAAATAACCTCCTATCCACACTTGTCAGACATCTCTAATCAAATTTAGTGCCCTCCACCACACACACACACACACACATACACACACACACACACACACATGCAATATGGAAGTAAGAGGGGTTTTAAGATGAAGGGTGTCAATAGCAGAGGGATGGTGAATAAAAGAGGAGAATCAAGGGAGAAAATGACTAAAATTTACTGTAGATGTGTATGAAACTGTCAAACAATAAAATGGAAAAAGTAAAAATTATGTATGCACATAAATAGAAAAACATTATAAAAGATATTGAATGATACAGTTTGACACTATTAAATTCAAAGCATAATAAAAATGCCATGCAGATACCAATTTGGCATAAAGAGATGATCATACTCCCTCAGCTCTCTGATGCACCATCCTGCTATGAAGACAGCTGTACCAGCATCAAGGAAAAGCTGGTCCATGTGTCAATGATGTCACACCATGAGACACAGTTTTTACCCTCTTCCCACCATGCCATGCAGATCACTGAGTATACCTGTCTCTTTTCTGTTAAGCACAGACTGATTTTCATGAAGGGCTCAGAAAGATTTTTCTTGCCTTTCACTGGCTCAAATAGAAGGAAAGGTATTCGTTGGCAGCCAAGTACTGACAACATCACCCCCTATAACTGAGCATCACAAGGTCTAGAAAGAAGGGAGGTCAGAGACTGCCAAAATGCTCACTACAGCCAAGCAGAGAAGGGACCAGAGCATCTCCTATCTCTTCCTGAACAGGTCACTCTCCATAGAGAAGTCATTCCAGGGCTCTGTCTCCTTCAGGCACTTTGGCCATGCTCAAGATATGAGTATCTTCTTTCCATTTTCAGAGCACGTTTCAGCTAGGGACAAGACCTTCCCATCTTTCTCCCTAACTTCCACATTTGTTAATGTTCTCAAGAGAGAAAAACATAACCCTTATCTCCATATAATGCCCCATTATGTGCTTAAAATGTGCTCATATGTACAAAGAGAAACATCAATTATTTTGTTTTTATATGTTAATCTTCCCAAATCTACCCAGTTCAGGGCAGCAGAACAAAAAGGGCTTAAATTTGACCCGATCCTATGGACTCATAAATATCAATATGGTTTCAAAAGATGTTAGGGTAAATCAGTCATCTTACTTGCTTTAAAGACTCAATATTTTAAAGTCTTCCCATTCTTCCTCAAAATCGCATTCAAGCCCCACCCCAACCCCTCAGAGCCTCCTGAATCCTCCCTCTACCACTGACCCATTCATGCCCTCATCATTCCTCTATTCAAGAGCAGTGGACTTTCTCCTTACTTTTCCTGTTGTAATGAATGCCAGCCAAAGTCCTATGTTCTTCTTTTTATAGATAACATGTCCATGAGACACTTCTGCCTTAACTATGATAGTGGAAGGATGCAGAGAAATGGAAATGTGGTTGGCTGATTTGTTTTTTAAAGCATAAAAGGTAGCCCTTTCAGGGGTCATCTATTAATATCTAAAATGTAAAATACCCCAAACATCCTTCAAAGCCATTTGGGTAACCCTATTCCATTAATGCAAGAAAATATAGAGAGGGGGAGAAAGGGGCAAAATGCAGCTGAGTGTAACAACATAAACAAAAGCCGTCGTCCCCATGAAATCATCAAAGCTAAAAGATATGTCTGCCCCTTCGAGGCTGAGGTTTAAGTGCAAAAGGGTAACGTATTGGTGAAATAAAGAAAAAAGACATGTTTCCAGTAATTCCCGCTTGTGTCTAGACAGGCGACAACTAAAAGCCATATTGGTTGGAACCATTTTGCCATCAATCTGCATGGTGATGGGGACAGAAGTATCAGTGACACTAGGGCCATTAACACATGAACAATGGGAAAATGCCAGCCAGATGAGGGCCACAGCTGGAGCGATCTTTCTGATTACAGTCAGGACTTGGGTGGCATCACGGTCCACTTCCTTAGTTAATACTTATCTCTGAAAAATTTATAAATTGAAACCTAACAAAGGTGCCTGGTGAAACGGCATTCACTTCTGTTGAAATGCTGAGTCTTATCTGAGAGTCCACTGTCGGTCTTAAAAGTGGCCATGTAGCTCTCGTTTTATTTTCTTGTCCAAAATAATTACATATTTACATGTGAATCGAAACCTACATCCTGGACTTTTACAAAGCAGAACCATATATCATGGGATATGAAAAGTTATGTCCCTTGTAAATGATTTTACCCATTCAAGGAAAATGAATGATCAGTTAAGGAAAAAAAATTAAAGGTAGTTACAGTTTTCAAACAAACATGGTAACCGCTTCTACGAGAGGCCAGCTTCAATGCTGGGAATCAATGCTTATTAAGCAGAGTCTATGCTAATTAAAAATGCATTCTAATAGAGGGACGAGAAAAAGAAGACAGAGAAGAAAGAGAGAGGAACAAAAGCATAAAGTCCCCCAGTGGGTACAGAGAGAAATAGTAGGATGGGCTGCCAGCAAAAAAGATGAGTGGTGTTCCATTTATGTATCTACTTCTGGTTCTAAACAGTAGGCTTTAAGGTTACTTTGGAAGCTCAACTTGAAGAAGTCAGCTTAGTAACAAAAGGACCACACTGAGAACTTTAGTCTTCCAGGGCAACCCAGGAAAGGGGGTGCCCAAGCTGGCATTTGAAAGACATGTAGCATATGCTTCTCTACCTGGAGTCGGTGGAGGAAAAAAGAAAGAATTCTAAGAAGTGGGAAGGGTATGTGCAAGGCAAAATTGTTCACCATAGCTTGGCATACACAAATCTTCTAATAATACTACCAATAAGAACAAACTGGGCTTAGAATTATTCAAAGTAACAAGGTCCAGCTAGGGAAATGGCCCAGGTGGTAGTGTGCTTGCCTGGCATAATTAAATCCTTGGATTTTTCTCCCTAGTAAGCACTGCATAACCCGGCACACACCTATGAGCCAAGGATTCAGGAGGTGGAAGCTGACAATTCAGTAATTCAAGATCATCCTTAGCTACAAAAGGACTTTGACCAGTCTGGGCTACACATGATCCTTGTCCAACAACAAAGTCTTATCAGGGACTGGAGAGATGACCCTGAAGTTAAAAGCACTAACTGCTCTTGTAGAAGACTCAGGTTCCATTTCCAGCATCCACATCATGTGATTCTGAACGTGATGCCCTCTTCTGGCTTCTATGGGATACTGCACACACATGATACACAGAAACTCATGCAGGCACGCACACACTTATACATAAATTGGAAAATAACTGTTTAAGTAATAGGAGTGCCCCAATGTTGAAGACTGCTAAGAGGTCGATGTAAGACAAGAACAAGACACTCCCACAGCCATCTCAGAACATTGCTAGAGACTCTGGTCAGGTTATCATGTTTAAAAAGCAGAATATTCAGACATGAAAGGAATGAGCTATAACAGAAAGATGATACAATATTCTAGAATAAAAGGAAGACTCTGGAGAATAAAATCACATGGTAGGCTAAGGAAAGGAGCCACTAAGAGAAAAAATGTGAAGACACACTAAAAGGGGATTGTGGGAGCAAGTTTCCCAAATTAGGTGTGTGGGGGCAGCTCAGGAGGAGAACACCTCCTTGGAGTATAGGTGTATAGGAGATCAGAAATTAAGGAGTGAGTTCTTTGTGGGGGAAAAAACTAAGCTTGTAAGTAATCCTTTGTGGTTTGTGTGTGATTTAAGGTAGTTTCATTGGGTGGTCTCTACTGAGAAAAATTAGGACAGAGTTTGTGTTATGAAAGAAATAGAACTGGCCACAGACCTGGAAATGCTGGCTAGAAAACACACAGCATAAATCATAGAGTATCCTGCCACACAATGGCTACCAGAAGTTATACCAACATAAAGATGTGAAATTTTGTAAATTTCTCAACAGTATTCAATAGACTCTCTCGCTAGACTCATATAAGAGGCATCTGTCTTAGACATCAGTGGAGCTGAGATAACACATGATTGATTGAGTATGCTCAAGGCTCTGAAAAGGTTTTTTTCTCTAGAATGAAAAACACAAACGAAGCCTAAGGAGTAGAGGCATACATGGTAAGGGAAGGATTATTATGAATGACAGCGCTTTCAGGATTGCCTTAAAATAAATCAAAAGACACATAAACTGAGAAGGCTAACAAGTAGGTGAGACCAACAGAGAAATGTCAATAGGAGGCGATGCCGCATAGAAGAGTGGAAAGCTTGAGTGCTTATTACTGTTCTATTGCTGTGATGAAACAGCATGAATAGACAGCTTATAGAAAAAAGAACTTATTATCAGCTTACAGTTCTAGAAGGTTAGAGTTTACAACCATCATGGGGAGGAAGGATGGTAGCAGACAGGCAGGCATGAAGCTGGAGCATTAGCTTAGAGATAGCACCTTGATTTACAAGCATGAGGCAGAGAGAGCTAACTGGGAATGGTATAGATTCTGAAACTTCAAAGCCCACCCCCAGTGACACAACCTCCTCCAAGACAACACCTCCTCGTCCTTCCTAAACAGTTCCACTACCCAGGAACCAAGTATTACAACAAATAAGCCTATGAGTGTCATTCTTTTTCAAACCACGACACTTGGTGTGGGCTTCAAAACAAGAGGAACATTTGGAAAACAATGAGAAATAGTATCAGAAGAAATGTGGAAAGTTGGAGATACTGTAAAGGAGACATGTATGGACCCTTCCAGAGGGATACAAGACATGTGATGTTTCCAGATGAGAGATAGGCTGCTTTTAGGTACATAAATACTAGGAATGGGCTGAAGTACCAGCAACATGGTGAGGAAGAGAGAAAGGAAGGTCCAGGGAAAAACAGAAGTGAAGAAGAGGGCGATCCTGAGAAAATATAGATGAAATATCAGTGGAAGCCTGGTGGCCCGAGGATCTCAAGTCCTGTGTCCAGTTTTGTTAGGGTTGGCTGTAAACAGTGAGTATCATGAAAGATCTTTTACTTATTAAACACTGGCATGTTGATGACTTTTCTACTAAGTCAGAGTTTATCTTTCCCAGCATTACTGTAGACTCTAAAAAGCTGGGATTGGTTTTACCAACCAATTTAGTTAGGTTCCAACTTTCCCTGCAGTTCTTCAGCTTCATAACCTGCGAAGGAAATACATTTTAGATGTCAGTTTCTCCTCTTCTCCTGCCTGCTTATTGTCAAGTGACCCAGATAAATTGGGCTGCTAATATCACATCTTCACAAGCAGTAGCATTGGGGTTTTTGAGTCTACAATTAACTAGAAATATAGAAATATTAGAGTCGGCACTACAAATATTTGTCATTTTAACTTTCCTGCCTGCTCCACTGTAAGTTTTAACTATTTTTGCCAATTGTGAGCCAAATGCTTTCCCTGGGCTTTTATTTTATAGTGCTACGGTTAACCATCTCAATTACAAGAAGACCAAATACTTACAGACTTCCTTGTTTTAGTCATTAATTTAATCTTTCATCTTTATTTACCTTCTGTCACAAATATCTTAGTAACTCAGAGACTATGTGATCTTACCCACCGTGGAAATGCCCAGATGAAATTTTCTGCCTGTTTACAATGACTCTTCTGTCATGTATAGATTTTGAAAGAAATTAACTCATGAGGGAAGTATGTCTATCTCATGTCCACCACACAGTTTTAGTGATTTTTTTCTCTATGTCCATAAGTATATAATGACAGCAGAGATGGTTCTGTGAAGATAAAACTTGTACCCACTGTGGCTGGGGGAGAAGTAAATTAAAGGGCCAGCCGGAAACCTCACCCTGGGTCCCAGAAGGGCAGGAAACTTTCTGCTTGTGTGGGGGAATCCTGGAGAGACGCAAAATAAATCAGTCACACCTTTGTTCTCTGCTTTTCTCTGATTGGAGAGTTGTTCTTGTCTGGGTTCTGATGAGAAAAGGATGGCTGGGTAGTATTCCAAGATTCTGGACGATGGCTGTGAACAACTATTCGTAAACTGTTTAAGGAGCTTTGAGGAGTCCAGGCAGCTACTGAAAAGAAATGCAGAGTGTCCCTCCATAGCCTTGATAAGCTTGTTGGTTGTGGGTGTGTATACAGTTTCTGTGGGGACTCCACTCCTCTGCTTTAATGAACCTGTCTTTCTAAAATACTGAAGAACATGCAGACTTGATGGCTTTGGGCATGGTGGTTTACAAGTAACAGGTAAAAGTGTAAGAAAAAGCAAATGTATTTGAAGTCAGTAAAGTTTGAATTGTTTTGCACATAATTATAACTGAATTTAACTCATTTGGTAGTGGATATCTCTCCAAACACCACCAGTCTTGTCAATTTACAAATACAAATGAGGTCACATTAAAGAAAATGTCTATACGTTACCAGCTCTTGCCTATAAAAACTTCCTGGGTTAGATAGGAATTCCATGTGCTTTTCTGAGATTATCCCTGCACTTCTGAATCTACTAATAGAATTCGAGAAGGAGAGGTGTTGCAAGGGACTCTCAAGGAAGTCTCCTGAGGAACTTGTGAGCTTTGCGATTCCCTATTAGGTCCATAAGGGAATGTTAAGAGGTCAGATCTCCTGAGAGGCTCACATGAGTCCTCACAGCCACTCAGCCTCAAGATTGCAAAGGTCAGGGTCTAGGGAGGTGTACAGTTGGTCGAGTTCTTGTCGTACAAGCATGGAGGACTCTACTAGCTAGATTTTGTCAATTTGACCCACAAACCAGCAGCTGACCTTGCACTAAGTGAGGAATTGCTGAAGGCTTCCTACTATCTGAAACAAGAGACCCACATGCTCTATTCTTAGTCAATAGACTTCTGGAAGTTCTAGTCAGAGCAATCAGGAAAGAGGAAGAGTACACGTCATTGAAATTGGAAAATAAGACCTAAATCACCATTTCCAGATAATGTGGATTTACATTTGTGTCACTTCCAAATCCTACCAAGAAATGGAATAAACAAATTCAACAGTGACCCTGTATACCAAAAACATATACTAATACCAGAAGCTTGTTTGTATGCCAACAGTAAATGAGCTTAAATTTATATAGAACTACAAATACAATGGCCAAATCCTTCTTGAATTAAAAGGGCAAAGTGGGAGGCATAATACAGCCTGACTTCAAAACCTACTACAAAGCTATTGTAATCAAAACAATTGACATTAAAAAAAACACATAAATAAATGGAACAGAGTAGAAATTCCAGAAGTCAGACCAAACATATACTGATAACTGACAAAAGTACTAGGAACCAGCACTGGAGAAAGGACATTTTTTTAAGTAAGTGGTAGCGAGGAATTTGGATATCCAAAAGCAAGAGAATAAAACTAGACAACAATGAGGAAGAAGTACTGACAAAAGGCATAATACATTATATTCTGAGTTACTGTTTATTTTTCATGATTTTTAAAACTCTGTGTGTATGTTTATGTGTGTGTGTGTGTGAACATGCTTGTAGTGCACATATAGATGCCAGAAGAGGGCGCTGAACCCCTATAACTGAAGTTACAGGAGGTTGTGAGCCACTGGACCTGGGTTCTAGAAGCTACTCGGGTCCTCAAAAAGATCAGTATGTGCTTTTAAGTGCAGAACCATCTCTCCAGCCCATTATAGCTTATTCTATTTCTATTTTTCACTCTTATTTTGGTTGTTTCTGTTCCTGTCTTTATTATCACTCACAATTTTGCATTTTGTTACATTATTGGGTTTTAACTTGTTTTCCCAGACACAGCTTCACAACACTTCCTCCTTTTTCCTCACCTTTGTTCCTCTACAGTACGTTAGGCCTCTAACTTACATGCTACTCTTCTCATTTATACTCCATTCCATCTTCTCCCTTTTCCTATTCTTTTCTAGTATCACTACTTAAATGTCAAATACCCTTAGCTCTTAAAAAAAGAAAAAAAAAAGAAAAGAAAAACCTTTAAACCAGCACCCTAGTGCCCTGTCTCTGAAATTTACTGGGGACATAAGGAAGTGCACAAGTGCCTTCCACCGCAAGCCAAAACAAGGTTTGCTTACTGGTAAATCTTTATGTACATTTCTGCAATCAACCTCTCCCCTAGACAGCAAGAAAAAACACAATTTCAAGCAAGGACAATTCACCAGCAGAACTCATACAAAACAAAATAGGCAAACCAAATAATAGGCAAAGGAGAAAACATAACTGAATAACGCACTCTTCTCAACAGATGATCAAAACACAACAGAAAACCACAGCTATGTGAGACAACAACCCACCATGACTTCTCTACAAGCTCACTTCCTCAATACCCCAGACCACAGATAATGAGATGGCTGGAGTGCCAGAAAAAGATTTCAGAGCCCTACTTTCAAAAAAAGATCAATAACCATATAAAGAATTCAAATGAGCAGAAGAACAAAGTAAGGAAATCAATTTAGAACCTAGAGCAGAGAGTTACCACAGAGAGTGAGGTGATGGTCAGTAACTTGGAAGAAAATTTCAAAATCATGAAGGAAAAACTTCACCAAGGAAATTAAAACTTTCAAAAAGAACTAAACAGAAATTCAAAAGATTAAAGATTCCATCAATAATATTTTTATAAAAACAGAGTGGAAACATCATTTATAGACATAACTAAGCAGAATGGATTTCAAGAATAGAAGATAAATCAAAATAAATACAAAAATATTTTTTTAAAAAAATCAATGAATAGTCATGACTGACACTTCCAAGGGCTTTCACATGTGTTCAAAAGACCAAACCTCAGGATGCATAGACTAGAGCTAAAAGTTAAGATAACTCTCAAGACACAAAGAGTTTATTCAATACAATCATTGCAGAATAATTTTTACAAATCAAGAAAAAGAAATATACATTCCAGAGGCATTCAGAACCCTAAATAGCCATGGTCAGAGAAGAATGTCTCCATATTATATCAAGATGTCAAAAATACAAAGCCAAGAAACTATACTAAAAGCTATAAAAGATAATGGAAGTCACCTTGCAAAGACAAAAGACAGAATAAGGTCAGATCCCTTGTCAACAACTCTAAAAGCCAGAAAATCATGGAGTGTTGTGCTTCAAGCTCTGAAAGTAAACAAAGCTGTCAAATAAGATTGCTATACCCAGCAGACACATCTCTTAAAGTGGGTGGGGAAATATTACCATGACAACATAGGCACAAATTAAAGCAGCTCATGACAACCAAGCCATCATTGCAGATGACACATAAAGGAATATTATGTACAAGAGAAGAACAAGACAATCCAGAGCATGAATGCATAAGAAAGAATAAATTTTGTAGAAGAAATAGCTAAGCAAATGAGTGGTAGGAAACAAACTCAGCATGCTCATCAAAACAAGTCAGCAAATCCCTAGTAGGTGAGAAAGAAAAGAATAACCAGAATCCTACTAACCAGAACAAAAACTAACAACACCAAAAAGATACACCTCAGTGTTCTAAAAAAAAAAATGTGATGGCAAATGTAAGTGTAGTACGTGGTAAGCAATAACAGACATTGAGATAAGTTAACAAAATGCAGAGAAAATGATGTTTCATAGAAATAAAGACTTGATTCTTTAAAAAAGATAAAGAAGATTGAGAAATTCTTAGCTAAATTAAGAAAAAGAGAGAGGAGACCCAAATCAACAAATCTGGAGATCCCAGGGAAATCTGAAGGATCATTATGGAATGTTTTTAAAAACCCACATTCCAAAAGCTAGGAGAGTTATGATGAACAGAATTCCTAAACATATACATTTACCAAAATTAAATCAAGGTATACACAATTTAAATAAGCCCATCACAAGCAACAAGATTGGAATAGTAATGAACAGACTGCCTACAAAGAAAAGCCCAGGACTAGACAAATTTATTGCAAAATTCTATCAAAATTTAAAAATAAAATACTTAATATCAACACTTCTCAAACTGTTCCACAAAATAGAAAAGGGAAACACTACTAAATTTATTCTACAAGGTTAGTATACACTCAAACTAACATAGCACACAGACATAGGCCAATTTTCCTGATGCACATAAGTGTAAAAAATTCCTAACCAAGTACTTGTAAACATGCTAAAGAAGCAGATACATCACAACTAGATTGATGTCATCCCAGAAATTCAAGGTTGGTTCAATATACATATATCAGTAAATGTAACATGTATCAATAGACTTAAGGATATAAATCACATGATCACCTCTATAGACACAGAAATAGTACTTGACAAATTTTAAATAACTTTTCTAATAAAAGACCTGAAGAAATAAATAAAAGGAAATGTATCTCAACCACTATGGTAATATATGACAAAATCTCTAGTCAATGCTATACTAAATGGGGAAAACCCAAGAGGAATGCCTCTAAGCCTAGGATGAACAAGTGTGTCCACTCTCCCCACTCACTCAGTATAGCATTCAAAATCTTAAGTACATAAGTAAAACAGGAGAAATATACAAATGAATACAAATAGGAAATAAAGAGGTCAATTTATCCCCATTTGCAGAAGATGTGATTCTGTATTTAAAAAATACTTATGAGTCCACATAAAACTCTTAAATCTGATAAATACAGCAAAGTCAAAAAATTAAAAATAAACATAAAAACTCAGTACCTTTTCTTTATACTATACTTTCCAAAAATGAAAAGTACCCCTTCGCAACCTAGAAGGAAATATAACCCAAAAGGTAAAAGGTATCAATGATAAAAACTTTAAGACACAAAATAGAAATTAAAGAAGAGAGGAGATCAAGGACCTCATAAACTCACAGGTTAGTGGAATTAATGTGTGAATTTGACTATATTAGCTAAGTTAATCTACAGATTCTACACAATCAAACTTCATTAAACTTCCCATGGCATTCTTAACAGAACTAGAAAAAAATCATAAAATTCATATGGAAGCACAAAAAACCCCAAAGATAGGCAAAAATCTTAAGCAGAAAGAACATAACTGCTCATTTGAGATCATAATACCCAATCTCAAGTTAGACTACAGAGTCATAATGACAAAAATAATAGTATTGGCACACAAACAGACATTTAGAGAATGCTCCCATAGGCTCATGTTTGAAGCTTGGTCCCTAGTTTTGGAACCATTTGGGAAGGATTAGGAGGTGTAGCCTTGTTAGAGTTGGTGTGCCTTGCTGGAGGAGATGTGTCACTGGGGATGGGCTTTGAAGTTTCAAAAGCCCAGGTCAGATCTACTCTCTTAGTCTCTCTCTCTCTCTCTCTCTCTCTCTCTCTCTCTCTCTCTCCTCTCCTCTCCTCTCCTCTCCTCTCCTCTCCTCTCCCTGTGGATTAGAATGTAAATCTCTCAGCTACTGCTCCAGCACCATACCTGTGGTGCTTCCAGCCATGATGATCATAGACTAATCCTTTGAAATTGTAAGAAAGGCTCTGATTAAGAGCTGCCTTGGTCATGGTATCTCTTCACAGCACTCAAGCAGTAACTAAGATACCAATATAGCTACGGACATCTAATTTTTGACAAAAGTATCAAAAATATTCATTGGAAGAGGATACATTTATTAAATGGTGCTGGTAAACTGTAGATGCTCCTGCAAGAGAATGAAATTAGAGTTAAGAGTAATGTATCTCATTTTTCACAAAAATCTGTCCAAAATGGGCCAATGACTTTAGTATAAAATCTTAAATGTCAAAACTGATAGACAAAGCATCCAGAAAATGCTTCAAGTCACAGGTACAGCCAAGAATTTTCTAGAAAGGACTCTGACAGAATCAACGCCAAGAACTGACAAATGAAATTATGGGGGAACTAAAAACCTTTTGTTAATCAAAGAAATCTACCACCAGAGACAACAATAGACTGTAGAGCATGGGAAAACTCTTAGCTATATATACTTCAGACAGGGATTCAGTATCTAGAATAATATATTGTGGTGATTTGAATAAAAATGGCCCCCATAGGCCCATAGGGAGTAGCACTATTGGGTATGGCCTTGTTGGAGAAAGTGTGTCACTAGGGGGTGGGTTTTGAGGTCTCAGAAGCTCAAGCCAGGTCTAGTGGCTCATGGCCTTGTTGGAGGAAGTGTGTCACTGGGGGTGGGTTTGAGGTCTCAGAAGCTCAAGCCAGGCCTAGTGGCTCACTGTCTCTTCCTGCTGCCTGTGGATCTGGATATAGAACTCTCAGCTGCCTCTCTAGCACCATGCTTGCCTGTATGCCACCATGCTTTGCACTATGATAATAATGGACTAAACCTCTGAAACTGGATAGTCCCAATGAAGTGTTTTCTTTTATAGGAGCTGGTGTGGCCCAAGTATCTCTTCACAGTAATAAAACCCTAAGACATGTATAAAGAACTACAAAAATTAAATGCCCCAGAACAAATTTTCACTCAATAAATGGGATAATAAACTAAACCAACAGGTCTCAAAGGAAAAAATGAAGACAACCAATACTTCATTTTTAAAGTGTTCAACGTCTTAAGCGTTTAGGGTAATGCAAATTAAAATTGGTTGGAAACCCCATTTTACTCCAATTAAAATGACTATCATCAAGAAAAGAAATGACAACACGTGCTGGCAAGAATGTGGAGAAAGGGAGACCTCTTCTCACTGTTTGGGGGAAGCGCACAATGTTACAGGTCCTATGGGAAAAAGAAAAGCTTTCAAAGCATGAAAAGTAAAACTATAATATGACTTATCTATACCACTCTTGGGCATATACCCAAAACATTTTACATTCCACCACAGGAATACCTGAACATTCACATTTTTTTGCAGCTCACTTGGCCTTCACATTCCAAATTTATCTTTTTGGGCTTGTTTTTTTTTTTCTGAGACTGGGTTTCTCTGTAGCTTTGGAGCCTGTCCTAGAACTAGCTATTGTAGACCAGGCTGGCCTTGAAGTCACAGAGATCCACCTACCTCTGCCTCCTGAGTGCTGGGATTAAAGACCGGCTCACATTCCAAATTTATAAGCTTCCAATACCCTATAATAAATCCCTCTTTGCTAACCTGGGTGGGCTCTGTGGAATCCAGTCAAGCCCTGGCTAATAGATAAAGAGGAAGAGAAACTTCTCACAGAACAAAGAAAGCTGTTCTAAATTTAAAAACAAAACAAAACAAAATGTGTACACCAGCCAAGTTGGTGGTTGATTTGACTAGAAAAGAGACGTTTTCCATGAAGTCTCCCCTCGAGTCTTTCCAGTGTGTCCTCATACATTCTTTTTTTTGCTAAAACACTTCTTTGGTTGTTTTCTTGTTCATTGCTCTTACCTATCTATCCTTTCATGGCATCTAAAAATAGAAACTGCCTTTTGGTCATCTATGTCATTGTTTGAACAAGGGGCTTGGCACTTATTCAGTGTATCGATGCCTTTTATCATGTGGAACGTATGGGTTGGAAGAAGTCCCCAGCCCCATATGAGAAACAGTGAAAGTTTCCTTTTATGGATAGTGGAGGAGGAGTTGGAGTCTCTTCTTGGTCCTTGTTACTGTCTTAAGCAGTCTCAAATCATCTGTGTAGGTACAAGATTGGGCCTGTCAACATTCCTTCAGGGTTTCCAAAAAAACTAACCAAGTTCCACTCCTCCCTAAGGACTTATATTCAGTTAATGGTGGTTATGGGAAGAGGAGACATTTTCCTCAGTGGTGTAGCCACTGGTAAGGTGGTCATGCTTCTGTGAGCAATGCCTCACCCAGGCCCTTGTTAGACCCTTCAAATTCATTCCAAAGAAAAGCAGTACTTGAAAATAGAAGACAGACTATATGGGAAGAGAGAGGGAGATCAGAGAGGATGGGTGGGGAGCAAGAGAGAGTAACGGGGAATGGATACAGTCAAATACATTATATACATGCAGGAAATGTCATAATAAAACCCATTATTATGTATAATTAATATATGATAATATAAATTCTACCCAAAGGAGGAGTGTGTCTAGTGGATCCTGCCAACAGGAGTCACTTGACAAGCTTGTTCTGGCCTGGTGGTTCTCCAATTTGTATTTATACCAACACACGCCTCCTCCATCAAAATATGCCACGCACAACTAAAAGATATTGAATCAAATATTAATGCCCAAGATGCCCATGCCTTTTTTTAATGTTTTCAACCTCCCTCACCAAGGACTTTAATGTACTCTTGTATGTTTGGTTCAGCACAAGGCAATCAGCAAATATCAATTTCTCTTTGAATTACAATGACGTGTTAACTGCAGAAATGCTGCTCATGCCATAAGAAGGGAAAGAGTTGCTGGGTCAGACTCAAGAAAATCCTCTTCTCTAGAGACCCTGGCATGAGAGCACCAAGAAGCATCTCCATGCACTTGCTGGAACAATGTTTAAAGGGAATTTCCTTCCATTCCACATTCCTACCACTCTTACGCTATCTGTTAGATTCCGGCTCATTTGAAGCTAAGTAAGTTTTCATTCCACCTCCAGGTAGCCTTCATCATTTCAACTGGAAATTCTCTCAAATCTCTATTAGTGGTCTAGATCAATAGGTGACATTGTCACTTCTACTTACAGGATCAGGATGGAGGGATTTGCATAGTTCAAGGGTGTGAGAGATGAAATAGATTTGGGGGCTTTCACTTAGGACCAGTACATCTTTTAGAACATTTTCATGGTGGAGAAAAAAGTCCACCTTGTTCTTTAAGGCACATCTCGTTCTTCTGAATTTCTCGGCCTGGAACTCAACAAGTAGACCAAGCAGGCTTGACAATGAGCCCCAGGGATCTGCTGGTCTCTAGCCTATGAAAATCACCCCCAACTTTCACAATGCTTTTGCATTTTAAGAAGAATTTTTGAAAAACAAGAATAAGTAAGGTATTAATGAATCCATTAGAAGAGCTCAGAGGATGAAGGGAAACTCTAAGATCAGCTCATGGCCACAACCACCTTCTCTCCCTACTTGTAGGAACTGTTACAGTCACTGCCTGTGGACAGCAGAGTCCCTTGTGAAATATCATGAATTTTTCCCTCAGGTGTCCTGGAGACTTCAGGAATCCTGGCCATTTTAGCTGGCGAGTGATACTGTCAGTCCTCACATTATCACCAGTCAAATGTTCTCAGGGTCAAACAGCTTCAGAACTGAATGCGTTGAAGCAGGCAGCGGGCAAATGCCTCTTCAGGATCCAGAGAAGGTCCTCAGTGGGAGTGGTGTTTGTTCTTCTGAAGGGCACCCAGGTTCTTCCATGCACTAGTTTTGCGACCTTAAGCAAACCATTGACCTTACAGAGCCTCCAAGAGACCCATAGGAATGTGATCATTGCTTCTGTCTCTTCAGGAAGGAACTGGAGAAGCAAATACCAAGAGTTGGCCTTGTTGCTTAATTCTTCTTTTTTTTTTAAGATAGATGTTATTTTCAATTATGTACATGTGGGGTAAAGATATGAACTTGAGTGCAGGTGCCCCTGGAAGTCAGGGGTGTCAGATCCCCCTACAGCTGAAGTTGCAGGCCCTCTGACTTGGGTGCTAAAATCCCAACTCCAGCCTTCTTCAAGAGCAGTATACACTCAACTGCTGAGCCATCTCTCCACCCCCTGGCTGTCTCTTTCTATAAAATCTTACTTAGAAATCTGTAGCTTTCTAAGCCTCAACATAAGAGCATATTTGGATTAAGGTAGAAACTTACCTGGGTAAATTAGCAGCAACATGTACCTTATTGAAAGATTCAAGAATAAATTTATGGAAATTCTAATCCCTATGTCTGGCACATGAAATAGTCAATAAGCGTTTATTTCTTATTCTCACTTTCTGGATTGCAAAGAAATTAAGTAATAATCATATTTGTTCTCAAGAGATTTTTGGAGACAATATTCTAAGAATGCCTAAATCAAGAATACATGGTAGAAATAATGAAGATATCAGTAATAGGGGCAGGGAGGTACTCCATTTTTAAAGTGCTAGCCTAAGGAGTAGTCCCACCCACTGGGGTTTGGGCCAAACAAGACAAACCCTCCCCACAGACATGTCCACAAGCTTGACTGATTAAGACAATTCTTCAGTTGAGGCTTCTCCTCTCCGGTGATTCTAGGCTGCGTCAAGTTGACAATTGAGGCTAACCATGACAGGCCACCACACATGACACACATACACATGCACACACACACACACACACAATGCTAGCAACTACCACATAATCATCATCATACTAGTGCAATGACTTTAAAGTACAATGATGGCTGGGGGAAATTTCGTGTGTGGCTGTGTAGTTTTATGTATCGCATCTGTCTTTACATGTGGTAGCATTTGAGAAAAGTGAGTTTAACATCATTGAAGTGTCAAAAGACTTCTTCCAGGAGTCTGCTTCATCCCAGACTCATGTACAGTCAGATAAGCAGGGAAACCAGATCAAGAACTTTTATTTTCAAACCAATACGAAGTTTTTATTAACCGATTGGAGACTATACTTGGTATTTGGTAATTGAGAACAATCCCAAACCTTTCTTTCTTTTTTATTGATTTTAGTGAGCTATACATTTTTCTCTATTCCTTTCCCTTTCTCTCCCCTCCCCTTCAACCCATGGTCCCTATACTCCCAGTTTACTCAGGAGATCTTGTCTTTTTCTATTTCCCATGTAGATTAGATCCATCTCTCTTAGGGTCCTCATTGTTGTCTAGGTTCTCTGGGATTGTGATTTGTAGGCTGGTTTTCTTTGCTTTATGTCTAAAAGCCACTTATGAGTGAGTACATATGATATTTGTCTTTCTGGGTCTGGGTTACCTCACTCAATATGATGTTTTCTAGATCCATCCATTTGCCTGCGAAATTCAAGATGGTTTTTTTTTTTGTTGTTTTTTTGTTTTTTGTTTTTTTTTTTTTTGCTGTGTGGTACTCCATTGTGTAAATGTACCACATATTCCTTATCCATTCTTTGGTCAAGGGGCATTTAGGTTGTTTTCAGGTACTGGCTATGACAAACAATGCTGCTATGAACATATCTGAGCACATGTCCTTGTGGCACGATTGAGCACCCTTTGGATATACACCCAAAAGTTGTATTACTGGGTCTTGAGGAAGGTTGTTTTCTAATTTTCTGAGAAATTGCCACACTGATATCCAAAGAGGCTGTACCAATTTGCACTCCCACAAGCAATGCAGAGTGTTCCCTTTACCCCATATCCTCTCCAGCAGAAGTTGTCATCAGTGATTTTGATCTTGGCCATTCTTACATATATAAGATGAAATCTCAAAGTTGTTTTGATTTGCATTTCTCTGATGGCTATGGATGTTGAGCATTTCCTTAAGTGTCTTTCACTCATTTTAAATTCTTTTGTTGAGAGTTCTTTGTTTAGGCCTGTACTCCATTGTTTTATTTTATTTGTTCTTTTGATGACCAATTTATTGAGTTCTTTGTGTATTTGGGGATCAGTCCTCTGTCTGATGTGGGTTGGTGAAGATCTTTTCTCATTCTGGAGGCTGCAATTTCAGATCAGGAACTTTTAACAAAAGCCTAGCACACTTGTGTTGCTCCTCAGAGTCTATCGAAGCTATCAACACCTGACCTGCACACAACCACTCTCCTGCTGCATCTCCTTATGATGGAGGAGTTAATTTTATTGGTTAAATAAAGAAACTGCCTTAGCCCTTTAATAGGACATAAAATTAGGTAGGCGGAGTAGACAGAACAGGATGCTTGGAGAAAGAAACCGAGTCAAGAGTCGCCATGATTCTCCCACTCCAGACAGACACAGGTTAAGATCTTTCCTGGTAAGCCAGCTCGTGGTACTACACAGAATATTAGAAATGGGTTAAATCAATATGTAAGAGCTAGCCAATAAGAGGCTGGAACTAATGGGCCAGGCAGTGATTTAAAAAATACAGTTTCCATGTAATTATTTCAGGGCATAAGCTAGCCATGCGGGCGGCTGGGTGCCGGGAACACATCCCTGCCGCTCTTATTACAACATCCTTAGGTCACGTTGTCCTCCAGGAGCAGGGGAGGACTGAAAATAGCAAAGGCCCCCAGTGGGAGGGGAGTTACACGGCTTCTGAATTTGAGTTCATCTTGTTTCTGCCTCACTCCATACACACATGTAACAAAAGGATAAAATTTCATCCACCCTGCTCATTTTTAAAATAATGCCTTCTTCCATTGCTACTTCATTTAAAGGTAGTGAAATCAATGAGTTTCTGTGGCTCAATATATTCTTTATAGCTTTAACTGCTAAAAAAAGGTAAAATATTATCTTAAACATAACTTCACCAGAATAGGTGTGGTAGTATACACCCTTAATCCCCAAACTTGTGAAGCACAGACAGGTGGGTCTCTATGAGTTCAAGGCCAGCCTGATATACATAGAGAGTATCAAGCCAGCCATGGCTACAGTGAGACCCTGTTTCAGAAAAAAAAGAAAGGGAAGGGAGGGAGCGAGGGATAGGAAAGAAAGAAAAAGAAAAGAAAGGAAAAGGAAAGAAAAGAAAATACTTGTCTTGGTTAGGGTTTCTATTGCTGTGTCAAATACACCATGACCAAAAAGCAAGATGGGGAGGAAAAGGTTTATTTGGCTTACACTTCAACACCGCTTTTCATCACTGAAGGAAGTCAGGACAGGAGCTCAATCAGAACAGGATCCCAGAAGCAGGAGCTGCAGAAGAGGCCATGGAGGAGTGTTCCTTACTGGATTGTTCCCCCTAGCTTGCTCAGCCCATCTTCTTATAGTACCCAGGACCACCGGCCCAGGGATGGTACCACCCGCCATGAGGTGGGCCCCTCCCCCATTGATCACTAACCCAGAAAGCACCTTACACCTGGATCTCACTGAGGCATCTCCTCAACTAGGGCACTTTGCTCTGATGACTCAAGCTTGTGTCAAGCTGACACCCAAAACCAGCCAGTACAACTCTTATTTTAAAAATGCCCATCTCAACCATGGCTTCTACCCTCAGTAGACACTGACTATACTAGTGTCTCTGTGTCTCTCTACCTCCTTCTTCAAACAGAATTGCCTCCCGGACTCCTGGAGCCAACATGAAAACGAAGCATTATTTTATCCAAGGTTTGTAATGCCTAGCAATATTGATCCAGCCTGCTGCCTACCCAGAAGGGTGTTCTACTTACTGCTTTGTGCTTGGAGACAATCTAATAAAAGCTTGCTGAATAATAAGCAGTGGGAGCCCACCAATTCTAAAACATGTAGATTGACAGGAATAATCCCCTCCTTGGAACAGACAGGCCAGCAGGCACTTCCCATAAACCCCTTACTGCCCACTCCCCCACACACGCCAACAGAAGATAGTAGATTATTGGAACTCCTGCTTCTAGGAGAAATTGCCTTCCTAAATTTGACCGCCACGCTAAATATAAAATATGGACCACATGCAACGAAGGAATTGCAGCCCAAACAGCCTTGTCTCTCCAACGCAGGGGTGAGGAGGTGGATGCACATTGACTCCAAAGGGATGGGAATGGAATGACCTTTTGCCTTGAAAATGGCCACTCCAAGCTATAATTTCAGAGAGAGGGAGGGGTCAGGTATTGGGCTGTAAAGGGTGTGTGGAGCCTCTGCTTGGTGAAGCTCTCACCAGGACAGGATGGGAGAAGGCTGGAAAACAGAGTCTCATAATGGTGAGGCCACAACCGAGAGGGCAGGGGACATCGTGAACACATTAGATGGGGGAGAGGGCTCAGAGCCTTTCGAATAACCAGGCAACTACAGATGCAAGGCAAAGGATTTGGAGAGGAAGGTATTTCAGATTTACTCATGAAATGTGTGGAATTTTTTTTCTCATTTTGTATTAGTTTCTTGAGAATTTCATAAAATGTATTTTGATCATCTCCTTCCCTTTTCTACCCACCCAACTTTGTGTCCTTTTTAAGAAAATACAAAACCATCAAGTCCAATGTACTGCCTGCATACTTCCGGCTATGGGGACCTTCTTCTGAAATGTTGTAGACCAATCAAGAACCTCATAGAGAAAATGCTACCCCGTCCCAGCAGCCACCAACCTCTGTATTTTTAACCATTTTCTTCTCATGTTGTGCTGCCACTGTGGTTTACCTGCAGGAAAAGTGCAGTTTCTTAAAGGCCAGCACTTTTTACAGGAAAACACTTTATAGAAAGAGTTTCTGGTGCTGGGCAAAATCCCTGTGCTCCACGGCCAATGTTTCAATCCTAACAACAAAACAGTAAAAATGAATAGATAAACAAATGGTCAGAAAGCGTTGGCAGCAATAGAGAGTATCAGGTGCTCTGTAAGCAGCGCTGAGGCTGTGCAGGATGCTACAACGCAGACTTGAGCAGTGAGCAGAGCCTCTCATCAGAGGGAGACCAACATGGAAGCCTAAGACTAAGCAGGTGAGCAGGAGGAGACTTGGGGAGTAGTGGGAAGGTCCAGGTGGCACAGATGCCCTTGGCCTCCTGGTCTGGTCACAGAATGTCTGGGTGAGAGAACAGTACAAGCTGTCTGGCTTCAATTTCTGCTGTGATTGGTGTTTGGGAAAGGCAAGGCTGACCTCATGAATCATGAATAAAAAATGAATTGTCATTGTCTCTTTTTTATCTCCAGAAGTTGTCCTCATTTGGTTTTCTCCAGCCATCTTTCCTAGGCCACTGTCTTTTTTTTTTTTTTAACCAAATTGCCCTTAATGAATGGAATACATGGAAATGAAACCCAAATGAAGAGAAGAAGAAACAATTAACAGCCATTGCAGTTAGGAATGCCTTCATTAGCTTGGTATGAGAAAGAAAAATGACAGAGTAATATTGCCACCAGCAATTCCTAAGTCATGTGATTTTTTTGAAACAGATCAATGTTGGTTGCCAAGCAACACACACATCAAGAGAGAGAGAGAAAGAGAAAGAGAGAGAGAGAGAGAAGCATTGCTACATTTTGATAAATATTTTTTAGAATTCCTATGGATTTGACACTGATCTCGTCATGGTAATTATTTCTAAGATCTCTGCTACCTTAACGGAAGATCAGCTTCGTTAATCGAGAAGGTTCTTGGCCAGGAGTGGGTAAATACAGTCGGTAAACAGACAGCAAACGGGGAGCAAAACTGGAAATCGCAGCTGCCATCTTGGAACACTTTGTTAATGACATGTGTGTGCTTATTAATGAGTTTATTGCCTTTGTGTCATACTTATGTCACCATCAAATATTAATGCCTTTTATATTATAATAATATCTATTGATAGAGCTGAAATCTGTTTCCCCGTAGGTGTCACCATGAATAATACTTCTGAAATACTAAAATCAATAATGAGAATATTAGGGGGGCATTATAGTATGTCGATGAAATGAATTCTACTTTAAATGCCGCGTGTAGCCTAAACCACAAAAACACACCAAGTTATCATTTTAAATACATAAACACATGCATCATGGATATGTATCTTATCATACACCAGAATACATTGTCAGATGCAAGAGACGGAAGCCACTCGGTAAACAGACAGGGGCTGTGTGGATCCTGATCCAAAGTCGAGAAGCTTCTGGTTGTGGGAATTAATGAGCCTCTGTTTCTTTCTACATGACAGAAGATCATGTCCACAAGTGGGAGCAGAAATGGCTCAAATAAATCCTCCATTCGTTTACCCCTGGATAGGATGGCTGGCTGCCGTTCCTGCCTCCACTCACTCCTCCCTTAACGTTAACCTCCTGCTCAGGGACCTCCCCCCCCCCGCCCCCACTCCGCACTCCTTGAGCAGGATTGGACAATGTCAGTATCAGCAAGAGCCCTGCCTGAAGAATACCAAGGCACAAATGTCCGCCCTGCTTCTGGGACTCTGGGCAGAGGCGCCGGCCGGGCAGGGCAGCTGGGAGGTTGGCTAGACTGTGTAAGAATCAATACTGAGCTTCAACCCACTGCCTCGTGGAATTGCTGATAAAGAGAGAGGCAAGGCAGACCGTCTTAACCAAGGGAGAAAATGCACAAGAATTCCACAGGAGCACAGCCCCATCTAGATTCTGGTTAAATGTTAGAACACCTCTGTCAGGTCTTTTAATTGCTCTCCTAGGCCGAGCAGGCTGCAGATGCCAAGTAGAAAGCAGGCTCTCTTGCTACCCCTTGCTTCATGCAGCCTCGGTCTACCCACAGAGGGCCTCACTCTGGTGAGCCCTGCTAAAACCTTTTCTTTAATTGCTCACACTTGGACTAATGTAAGGGTGAATGCCCTGGAGCCTACACAGTCCGTCTGACAAAGAGAGAGTATACATACGTGTGTGCCTCCTGACTTACAGCTAATGGTTCTGGAAGTCCAGACACCTTAATCACGTGACTCCACAGTAAGCCCCTCAACCCCTTTGTTACTAAGAAGGCCTCTCAACTGTTCTAAGGAAGCCCCACCATTTTGGTTTAGTCAGAACCTTCTAGCTAGCCTGGCCACATAACTCCCTAACCATTCAGAGCCTGAATGAAGAAAAGGCATGTGTATGCACACACATGCACATAACAGACACACACACACACACACGAGTTATGATGCTAAGTGACAAGGCCCAAGGATTAAGATAATCCCTGACTGTGCTTTCAGGGAGATTGTATGATTCCCCCTCCCCTTGGTTTCTACTTCAACTCTACCCTAGACTGACAAATTTGTGTCTCAGAGCCAGAAACACACAAGCCCATGAAACAAAACAGAAAAAATTTGTTTACCTCTTTCTTGTTGTCTATGCATCATCTACCTTAATGTCGCAAGGCCTGAGTGAGTGGGTGACCAGAGCTCTCAAGGTTAGGCAGTCCTGAGGGTACAGGAGGAAAAGAAGACAGACACAAAGCACAGTGCTCAAAATTAGCTTTGTGAATTCAAAATGAGGATGCTAGAGAGAGGCTACAGCCCCCACTGCTCTTGCAGAGGACCCAGGTTCAGTATTGAGCATACACAACCAAGCATCAGTAACTCCACCTCCAGGGCATCTGATGTCCTCTTCTGATAGCCACAGGCACTACACACAAGTGGTACACAGACACACAGGTAGGCAGAACACCCACACATATAAATAAAAAATAAGTAACTCAAAAAAAAAATAAGTAACTCTTTTTGAAAAATATTTAAAATGCAAACGTTCTCCCACTTTTGACTCACATATTAAGTGAAGAGTCAAGAGCTTTCAGGTGTAAAAAATATGATAATGAGACCCAACATTTTTGTACACTATAAAAAATAATTTAAGAGAAAGAAGCAAATTTAGTGAAAAAATTTAGAGAAAAATTTAGAGAAATTTAGAGAAAAAAGCTAATACAGGAAAAATCAGAGTTAGAGAAAAACCACGCCTGACATTTATCTGTCAGTATTCTCGTTCTTCCCTTCAAAATACACTTGGGGTGTTGTGAATGAGAGCAGAGATAGAGAAGTAGTGGGCATGTTAAAAACTGCTTGAGGGAGGGGCTGGGAGGAGAGGAAGGAGACGAAACTTCAGTCGGAATGTAAAGATAAACAAACAAGTAAATAATTTTAAGTTGTTTTATGCACAATAAAGATACACATTTTTAAAAATTATAAAATTCTGTATAATAAGATGCTAGAAAGAATCTTACATGGTTCAAAGAATCATAAGGGTTTGGTTTTTGGTTTTGTCTTTGTTTTAAGAATTCTATTCCAGAGGCAATGAAAGTGACTAGTTCTCATCTTAAAACCTACTTGATTTCTAATCCTAACTTTTCCAAACCTTGTATACAAGATCACAAAAAAGAAAAGAATATATATATACATATATATATATATATATATCCTCTAGACCATATTTTTCAAAAAGTTAATTAAAGTAAAGGTCATAATTTAAAACTTAAAACTCTGAAATCTGGTTGGTCAGGTGCCAGGGAAGCAGGTGGCCATCTTCAGACTTTCATTTTCTCTCTTCTAACCCAAGCCTCATCTCTACCTCCAAAGCAGGCAACTGGCTGTGGCTTCTCCTTTCTCTCTGGCCCTATATCCAGAGGAAAATCACTCAGCTCTCCCAGACAACTTCCCTCCCTTTTATTTAGCCACCAACTTCCCAGGCACTCCCTGAGAAACTGCCAGCAATCATGCTGGCCAGACAAGCAGATAGGCCAGGTGTTGTGGGATATTTTGGTCACACATTGAAACTCCTGAGATTTGCCAATAAAGTTAAACTTTGAATCAGGGGGCAGAGCCAATGACTAACTGGAACTGGCCATAGAAAAGCCAGCAATTTGGATAGAGAAGACAGGAAGGAAAGGGCAGGGACTTGTGTTTGGCACTTCCTTTTGGTTCTGGGATGAGGGAAAAGATACATCTGTCGCTTGCAGTGTCCCTGGCCTAAAAACAAGGTCAGCTAGTTGCCACTCAATCTCTCTGAGCTAGCAGGTTTTCACTCCAGCCTTTGACTACTCCCAGATCTCATTGATAAATAGAACAACAGAGACTTAATTTAAACCTACATATCACACCCACTGCAAAGCCAGGACCACGGGACCAGAAGCCCTGGCAGGTCACAGCCTGAGTGGCCAGTGGGTACTGACTGTGGGGTCTGGGACCATAGACGATAATTAAAATATCAGTAGATTCATGTGCAGCTGCTAAACTGACAGAAAACCATCAGCCAGGGTAGTAGGTGGGTAATCTTCAGAGTTTCACTCTCCCTCTGCCCCTCCAAACCCAATCCCCCAGTTTCATCCCCAGCTCTTTAGCAGATGACCTGTTGAGGCCTCTCTTCCCTCTCTGCCCCAATTCACATGTGACTAAGCAGATCCAGGTGAAAACCCAAACTATGGGAAGCTGGAAATAAAAATTTAGGAACTTGAACAAGAAACTCCAACTGAATACAAGAGATGGAAGAGATAATTTCAGTCATTTAATACAAGATAGAAGAAATGAATACTTCAGTCAGTCATGGGAATGTTCAACCTAAAAAAAAAAATCTAGGCAGAAGGTATTCAGAAAATCTTGGACACTGTGAAAAGACCAAATATAAGAATAATAGGAATAAATGAAGGAGATTAAACCAAAGTCAAAGAAGGAGGGGAAACCACACCACAACACTAAAATAGTGAGAATCAACAAATACTGCTCATTGATAACTCTCAACATCAGTGGTCTCAATTCACCAATAAAAAGATTAACAGAATGAATTCAAATCCCAGGATTCATCCTCATGCTGCATCCAAGAAACATACTTTAATATCAAGAATAGATATTGCCTCAGGGTAAAAGGATAGAAAAAGATATTCCAGGCAAATTGATCTAAGAAGCAAGCTGGGGTAGCCATTTTAGTATCTGACAAAATATACTTAAAATCAAAACTAATCAGAAAGGATAGGGAAGGAAGGGCACTATATACTCATCAAAGGAAAAATCCACCAAGAGGGTATTGCAATTCATAGCAATAGTGTACCAAACACAAGAGCACCCAAGTTCATAAAAGGAAAACTACTACAGCTTAAATCATGTATCGACACTCACACGTTGACAGTAGGTGATTTCAATACCCCACTCTTGCCAATAGACAGGCCATCGAGACAAAAACTAAGACAAATGCTGGAGCTAACTAGTGCCATAAACCAAACAGACATTTACAGAACATCTCACCCAAACACAAAAGAACATACCTTTCTCTCAGTATCTCATAGAACTTTATCCAAAACTGACCACATACTTGGCATCCAATAAGAATAGATAGCAAGAAATAATCAAACTCAGGGCTGAAATCAATAAAAAAAAAAACCAAAAATACAAAGACTCAATTTTTAAAAAGCTGGTTCTTTGAGAAATTCAGTGAGATTGACAAAGCTTTATGGAAATTAACTAAAAGGCCGAGAAAGAAGACCCAAATTAACAAAAGTGGAGAGGAAAGGAGGGACATAACAAGAGTCACCAGAGAAATCCAGACAACAATAAGAACATACTTTAAAAACCTATATTCCACCAAATTGGAAAATCGAAAATTTTTTCAGTAGATAACACCTAACAAAGTTAAATCAATATCTGATGAGCAATTTAAACAAACCTATAAATCCTAGTAAAATAGAAGCAGTAATTAAGTCTACCAACCAAAAAAAAATTCCAGAGCCAAATGGTTTTAGTGCAGAATTCTACCAGACTATCAATGAAGAATTAATGCCGATTCTACTCAAAGTATTCCATAAATTGAAACAGAAAGAATATTGTACAATTTTTAGGAGGCCACAGTTATCCTGATACCTAAAGTACATAACAACCAACAAAGAAAGTGAATTGTAGACCAATTTCCCAGATGAACATAGATGCAAAAGTTCTCAATAAAATGCTTGCAAACTGTGCTAGCTTTGCTATATTTGGTATAATTGGTATAATTGGCCTCCATAATCTCATATAGAGTGGCACCACTAGGAGGTATGACTTTGTTAGACAGGTGTGGGCTTCTTGGAGGAGGTATGCCACTGTGAGTGTAGGGCTTTGTGATTTCCTATGTTCAGGATACTGCAGAATGTCTCAGTTGACTTCCTGTTGCCTGCAAAATGTAGGACACTCAGGTACTTCTCCAGAACCACATTTGCCTGCATGTCACCATGCTCCCTTCTTTGATGATAATGGACCCAACCTCTGAAACTATAAGTGAACCACCTTAAGTCTCCTTATAAGAATTGCTATGGTCTAGAACCTTCGTCCAGCGATGGATGGAGATAGAGACAGAGATCCACATCAGAGCACTGAACTGAGCTCCCAAGGTCCAGTTGAAGAGCAGAAGGATGGAGAAAATGAGCAAGGAAGTCAGGACCACGTGGGGTTGGTCCACCCACTGAGACAGTGTGCCTGATCTAATGGGAGCTTACCAAAGCCAGCTGGACTGGGACTGAACAAGCATATGATCAAACTGAACCCTCTGAATGTGGCTGACAATTGGGGCAGATTGAGAAGCCAATGATAATGGCAGTGGGATTTGTCTCTACTTCATGTACTGGCTTTTTGAGATCCTAGTCTATTTGGATGAATACCTTCCTAAGCCTGGATGGAAGGGGGAGGGTCTTGGACTTCCCACAGGGCAAGGTACCCTGCCCTCTCTTAGGACTGGGGGGGGAGAAGGGGGAGTGGGAGGAAAATGGGAGGAGGGGAGGAAGTGGAAATTTTGAATGGTATTATTTATAAAGCAATTAAAAAATAAATTAAAAAAAGAATTGCTGTGGTCATGATGTCTTTTCACAGCAATAGAAAACCCTAAGATGGAAGTTAGTTCCAGGGACTGGAATATTGCTGTGATAACCCTGAGCATGGTTTTGTTTGGGGTAATATGGACTTTGGGAGTTTGTATTTGGAAAGCAATAGAATGCTTTAAGTGCTGATGAATGGGCCATACTAGTGGGTGCATGGAAGTTGGTTCTAAATGTGATTTGATGAACTGTGGAGATCAAAAGGTTTCAAAGGAGAAGAATTTTAGTATGCTGTTCAGAGATCTTTCTGTTGATATTTTGGTGAAGAAAGTGGCTACTTTTTGCCCTTGTCTGAAGGGTCTGCCTGAGGCTAAAGTAAAGAGTTTTGGATTAATTCCATTGGCAGAAGAAATCTCAAAACAGCCTAGTATAGATTTTGTTTTGTGGTTACAACTGTTAACTCTAATGAAGATATACAATGAAAAGGAGCAAGTTGAGTAAGAAAAAATATTTGAGGAAAAAAAGAGTACCAGGAAGTGGAAACAAGCTAAATTCTGTGTTCAAGGAGCTAAACAGATTAGGAAATAGAATATATGGAGTGGTGACTTAGGACAAAATCCCACCCAGATATTTCCAATTTATGAAAAGGAACTAAGGAAAAGCTTAAGGCCAGGTGTGGTGGAGCACACCTCTCATCCCAGCACAGGGAAGATAGAGGCTAGTCAATCTCTGAGTTTGAGGCCAGCCTGGTCTACAGAGTGAGTTTCAAGCAAAACTTAGGCAATGAAGGACAAAAAGCTGGCGAAGATGTAACTGAATGAGGGGGCCATGTTCCAGCCCCAGTAAGCAGAAGAACATGGCAGCTTTGGCCACATGGTTCTGGTTTTATAGTTAAGGATAGAAGAAACAAGTTATGGAATTTGCCTTTGTGCCTATAGAAAGCTGCTGACGCCAGGCATGTGTCAGGGGTGTCCTTGAATGGAGGCCAAGTAGAGAGACCATGTGAAATTGAAGACTGAATTGTCTTAAAGAACCCAAAATGCTAGAAATACCAGAATTGTGGGCTACTTGCCCAGGAAAGCTACTAACAGGGAGTGGAAACAGCCCAAGAGAAAGAAGCATGTTGTAGTCAACAAAGCTGAACAGAGTTGAAGATCTGAAGAACATTTTGACATCAGACATGAAGATGCAGAGCTTGGAGTTTGCCCTGTTGTTTTTTGGTCTTGCTTTGGTCCAGTGTTTCCTCACTATTCTCTCATTCCTACATTTTGGACTGGTCATATATCTCCTGTACCACTATATGTTGGAAGTATGTGACCTGTTTTTTTATCTTGATTTTACAGATGATTACAGTTAAGAGATTATATGAATCTCAGAAGAGACATTAGACTTTAAAATATTGTTGAGACTGTGATAGACTTCAGGGACTTTTGAAGGAAACCAAATATATTTTGCATTATGACACTTTTACAAGCTCATGGGGGCTAGGGAGTGGCATTTAGTAGCTTGAATATAACTGCTCCTCTCAGTCTCATAGGGAGCAGTACTATCAGGAGGTGTGGCTCTGTTAGATTGGGTATGGATTTGTTGGAGAAAGTGTGTCACTGTGGAGGTGGGCTTTGAAGTTTCCTATGCTCAGGATACCACCAAGTGTCTCAGTTGACTTCCTGTTGCCTGCAAGTACTATCAGCTAATCTTCCAGCCCTACATCTGCCTGCATGCCACCATGTTTCCACCGTGGGAGCAACCAACCAATATCTGATTTGAGTTTCTCACTCTGTAAGATGGAACTCACACTCAATGTTGTTTGAGTGGCTTTGAACCTGAGCCAGAGACATAGGGAGAACAAAATACATCTGTTCGGCTAAAGGAATATAGCAATAAAACAACCGCTAACAAAAAAACGACCCCTAACAACTTTCTATCATTTTTATAGATCTGTGCCTCACTCAGACATCACCAGAGAAGCTTCCAATTGCAGTAGATGAGAACAAGTACAGAGAGCCACCGCATGGCAATATGTAGACAGTGAGAGACTTTGGAACACTCATGCCCAAAAGGGATATCTACATCAAATCCTTCTCTTCAGGGTCTAGGGAACTCTGTGGAAGAGATGGAAAGACTACAAGAGCCAGAGGGTATAGAAGACACCAAGAAATAAAGGCAGCCTTCTAGAACAACAGGGCTGGTTCATACTGAACTCATAGAGATTGTAGCAGCATGCATAGGGCCAGCACAGCTTTACAACAGAAGTGATCCCAAAATGAAAGAAGTAGACAGACACCCCATCCTAATCCAGAAGCTATTTCCAATTGGTTAAGGCCAGCATATGAAAAAATAATTTTATCCAAGGGGGTCTCCAAGGGAAACAAATCACTCTTAAATTTGGGCCTCATGGACAACACAAAATCTCAACAGTGTCTTCGGGGTTTCTTTGTCTCATTCTAATTTATTTGCTTTTGTTTTGTCTTATTTTATTTTATCTTATTGTTATTCCTTAGATATCTGTTTTCTGAAGAGATACAGAAAGGGTCTGGATGGGAGAGGGATGATGAGAAACTGGAAGGAGTAGGGGGAAGGGAGATTATTATCAGAGTTTATTATATGAACAAAAAGAAAACCTGAAATACAAAATTTCCTTACCTTCTTCTAACTCTGTATGTAAAATTGGAAGTTTTCAGGAGAAATAAAAATTTTCTTACCCTCTACTAACTCTGTATGTAAAAATTGGAAGTTTTCAGGAGAAATAAATAGACACCATAACTCCTTAAAGGAGTTCCAAAAAAATCTTTCAAGTTTGCTGTGGGACAATGGTTTTGTGCTGTAAAGACTTGTTTCTTGCACTTGTTTAATAAACGTTAATTGGCCAGTAGCCAGGCAGGAAGAATAGGCAGGGTGACCAGGCAAGAAGTAGAGTGGGGCAAAGAGAATTCCGGAAAGAGAGATGTTTAATTATGCAGTCCTGACCCAACCTCAGAGGAAACAAGATGTGACTGCTTCCCAGAAAAAGGTACTAAGACATGTGGCTAACACAGACAAGAATTATAAGCTTTCTGTCCTGCCCGTGTGATTCTTTGGTACTTAACGGCTGCAGGACCTGCGGGACAGAAAGCCTCAGACAACACACGTTCAAGTCTTATATGTTTTTTCTTTAGTGTAACCCTTCCAAAAATTATGTTTTCCATGGTGGTAACATGAAAATTTATTATATTCCTCTGGTGGCTTTTAGGGGAAATGACTACACAGAGCCCTATGAGAGGTACAAGAAGTCAAACAAAAACTATGCAACCAATAGAATCTACAACAATGTGTATTTGTTGGAGATTGTTGTAAAGAAAATTTACCAATGCAGTCATGTCATTTAGATTAAATCAAGGATAACTGAAGTGCTATCAGGAACAGAGAGGATTAGCAGAAAACCCAGCAATCAAACTCCATCCAAGAGTAACACTGTAAAGTCACGCACATAGTTGAAAGGGGGAAAGGAGATAGAAATTGTCTATTTTATTTTATGTATGTGTATCCGAGTGTATATTTGCATAATGTGTGTGCAGGAGCCTATAGAGGTCAGAATAGGACATTGGATTCTCTCCAACTGGAGCTATGAGCAGTTGTGAGGCACCATGTGGGTGCTTGGAACTGAACCCAGGTCCTCTGAAAGAGCAGTAAGCACTCTTAACCGCTGAGCCATCTTTCCAGCCCATCAAGAAGAATTATTCCTACACAGGAATTAATGTGGTCTTGCTCCAAAATGATATAACTACTGCTTAAGAATTGTGATGAGAATTATACCAAATGAAAAATGAGGAAGAGAAATCAATGTGTGACTAGGCTAGAACTTTCTAGTCACTTTGGCTCTTCAGACACACAAGAGCACAACTTCCCACAGTTCTCAGAGTCTCTCCAGCTGCCTAAGAATCTACTCTATGGCCTAATTTGCCTGTGATCACCTTCACCTCCATCCCCTCCTCATCCACTGATTTATCAACCATCCTTGTTCGGCATCTTAATGTCCTAGGAACACATCAGCTTTGTATGGGAAGGTTGGAAATTCCCTGTACAGAGTACCACTCCTGGTTAAAAATGAAATAGATTTTCTTATTAAAAGACAGTCCAAATTTTAAAGTTGTTTTACTAATATAACAAATCATGACAATTGCATTAACAAGAATTTTTACTTAACAGTTTCTTAACCCATTCCAAAAAAAATTGCAAAGGAATTAGCATTTGTTTGGCCAAAACGTCAACTCTTATTGGACAGGGAAGTAAATTCTCTCTAGACAAATCCCATAGTGATCTGACTTTCCCCGTGAAAATCCGTACAGTGACTTCCTAGTTTATTATGCCTACTTGAAAAGGGTAATTTAATAAGGCCTCAGTACAAATACTTAATTGTGCCCAGCGATCGACAGCACCTTTAAACAGTTGTGTTTTTGCCAGAATTAGCTAATGGAAGTAGAATTGCCACTTAATGTCTCAGCTTGCACTGGTAGAAAATAAATTGCATCTGACATTCCTTTGGCTTTTAAAGGACATACTTAGATAATATTTACAGTCGGGTAGATCTATTATTGCATTTGTTTTCTTGGGTTTAAAAAAGGGGGATCAAATGGGTTCTAAGGGATAATATTTCTTTGTATCTGCTCAATTTGGAAACCCTACGCACACAACATGGTTCATTTAGTGGGTATCTAACCAATGTCTCAATAGCTGAATGGAAAGTTGACATTTCAATAAAGCAAACAACCAGTTGAGTGATGACTGGCTCATATGTATGAGGGAGTGGTCTGTTTGAACAGAGGGCACAAAAAAAGAGTTTACATTATTGACACACCTGACACACTAAAGATTTTCTCTAGTTGTGAACAGGATGAAGAGACCCAGAAATGGGTCTAACACAGGGTGCTAATCTAGATGTGTTAAGCACCTCATTCACTCCTGAAAACCACACCGGATTATCATGCTGTTTTGGTACTTGCCCCTAGTATTCCATTTCTATGAAATTTTAGAACAGACTAGTCTTGACAGTATTGGTGGTATTGGGAGCAAGCCCAGGGTAATGCTTGTTTTTGCTTACAGCTCCATTTCCTGATCTGAGAAGACACAGCCATAACATGCAAACCCAAGATGGGAAGAGGAGATTGGGATATTGAATGGTGGCATGAATTCACTGTATTCCTAAGAAAATACTAAAACTTCATTTAAAATTTTCACTAAATATAGACTTTTATGTTGGTGGAGGGGCCGTTTGTTGGTTCCCAGCTGCCCAGCTAGCTTAGACCCAAAATAATCACACAGAAACTATATTAATTAAAACACTGTCTCATTAGCTCTAGCTTCTTATTGGCTAACTCTTACATATTAATTTAACCCATTTCTATTAATCTGTGTATCACCACAAGGCTGTGGCTTACCGGGAAATGTTCTGGCATCTATCACCTGTAGGGCTCCATGGTGTCTCTCTAACTCTGCCCTACTTTCTTCCAGCATACAGTCTAGCTTTCTTCACCTATTTCTGTTCTTCCCTGCAATAGGCTCAAAGCAGTTCTTTATTCATTAACCAATAAAAGCAACACATAGACAGAAGGATCTCCCACACCACTCTTATTTCCTTGACTGGGGGGGAGATAATTTTATTAACTATCTATTATATTTCTGTGACATTCAAGAGTTAATACTCATGTAATTTTAAAATGCTTCATGTGAAGAGGTATTATGCAAGGCAAAATATCTGAGCAAGTACTTTGAGGAGCTTCAGGAGGTGAATCGGAGGTCTTCATCATGGCTTCCCTTCAACAGCCCTGGCAGCCTTCCAGCTAAGACCTCTAGCATGGGGCTTCCAGCTAAGAGCTGAGTCAGAACTAAGCTGCACTCTCTAAATCCTCATAGACCCATATTTGGTTTTAGTCTAGTAGTGAAGAATGAAGTCAAATCTTTACTTGTTTCAGGCATATTTAGGAACACTGCCAGTCAGCTTTAACTGTCCCCTGACACAAAGTAGAGTCACTAAGAAAGGAGGCTCAGTTGAGAGATTTCCCAGAACAGAATGACTTGTAGGCCTGTCTGTGGAGTGTTGTCTTGATTGCTAATAGATGTGAGTTGGTCCAGCCCATTGTTGATGGTTCCATGGCCCTGATCTATATAAGAAAGCCAGTTCTCAGCAAGTCAACAAATTGCATTCCTCCATGGTTTCTGCCTCCAGATTTTGTTTCAGTCCCTGTCCTAACCTTCCTCAAAGATAAACATTTCAACCAAATAAATTCTTCCCTTCTCTAAGATGCTCTTGGTAAAAATGTTTTTGTTTTGTTGTTTATCAGAGCAACTGAAAGGAAACTAGAACAAAAATTGGTAGCAAGAGTCTTTCTCTAGAAGTCCGGCCAAGGCTTAACTGAAGGAATAGAAGCAGGCAGAGTCCTCTCCACATACCCCATTCCTCATTCATCCCACTCTCCAACTACCAGACAAAGTCCATTCCCTTTCAATCATCAGAAGAACATATTAGATAAATACCTAGCAAGGCCTGGTGGTGCAACCTGTGATCTCAGAGCTCAGCACATGGAAGAAGGAGGCTCATGATATGTATATATCAGCATTCTGTAGCATCACATTGAAGGGGAAAATTACATATTTTTATGTGGTCAATTCAAAACAAATTTAAGAGTAACAAAACCTCATACTACCTAATTCCAAAATCTACTGCAAAGGAATGGTAAATTGAAATAGAAAGATACTGGAGTGGAAACATACATACCCAACAACAGAACAGAGATATAATAGACACAGATTTGTGCATTTATAATCAACCATTTTTTTCACATAGGTGCCATAAACACATGATGTCAAAATTTTAGTTTCTCTTCTAAATAGTACTAGAATTCCCCCATAGAAATTCCAGTGACATTCTTCATAGAAATATAGAAAAAAACCCTAAAATTTACATGAAAGTACAAAAGGTCCTAAATGGCTAAATAACTGCTGAGGAAAAAAAACACTACTGGAGATTGAAGGTCTTATAGTACTGACTTCAAGATACACTACAGAGCCACAGTGACAAAATCAGGATGGTACGGTACAAAACTAGACAAATTTATTCATTTTTATTGATTATTTGGGAATTTCACATCATGTACCCCAATTACACTCACCTCTCAGTCCCTCCATGTCTACCCCCCACCCCTGAGATCTCCTCCACCTCAAAAACAAAAATGTAAATTAAGAAACAAAAGACAAGTCCAACCCATGTTATCCATATACTGACTGGAGTATGGGCAAACTCTCAGTGGCCTGCCCCCCAAATAGAACTGAGTGGTTCCCCTCCTGCTCCCCCACTAGAAGCTATCAATTGTGGGGAACTAACCTTGGCATCCGTATCACATTTTTCAAGAGTTGTCTTTGATGGCTTCCTGTTTAGATTGTTACTTTCTGTTGGGGGAATAGTGGCTGTGACAGAAGCCATTCACAACCCTCCCTCTCAACTGTGCATCTTCAATCATCAACATCATCACAAAAGTAACTTCCTTACTATTTACAGCCAGCAGGAACGTGGATCATGGGCCTCACATGCTTCATAGTGACAGCACAGATCACTAACACAGACCCTATCACAGTAGGACCACAGACCCATTATTAATAGGATAGAGGACTCAGAAATAAGCCTATGAGCTATACCCACTATTCCCACCTTGTGTTTGACAAAACAAAAAATGTCCAAATTAGAGAAAAGAGAGCATCTTCAACAAATGGTGCTGAGAAAACTAAATTTCCACATGTAGATAAAAGAAACTAAACCTATATATCTCTTACTTCATATAAAAATCAATTCAAAACAGATCAAAGGCTTTAATGTAAGACCATAAACTCTAAAACAGTTAGGGGAAACACTTCAAGGCAGAGGCATGGGCAAGGGCTTTCTGAAAAGGACTCTTAAGAGTTTAGGAAATAAAACCAAGGTTTGACAAATGGAATTGCAGGAAGTTAAAAATCTTCTGCTCCATAAAGGAGACACTCAGCAGAGAAGAGACAGCCTATAGAATGGGTAAAATTTTTTGCTAGCTATACATCTGACAGAATACATACATAACCAAAAACTTAATACCCAAAACCCAAACAATCCAATCAATAAATGAGCTAATAAAATGAACAGCTAGTTCTTTAGTTAGAAAGTACAAATAGTCAGCAAACATACAGCAGGCTTCCACCTTTCACCATCAGAGAAAACAACACTGAGATTCTGTCTCACCCCAGTAAGAACAGCTGTCATTCAGAAAGCAAATAACAGCAAATCCAAGTGAGGATGTGGACCTTACACACTGTCAGGGACAAGGTAACCTATCCCATCTCTGTGAAAATCAGAATGGAGGTCTCAAAAAAAACTGAAAAGAGAACTACTATTCAGTTCAAGACTGAATGTCTGGGTCCATCTCAAAGGACGCTAAATGAACAACCACAGGGACAATTGCACATCTACATTTGACAAGTTATGGAATGAAACTAAATGTCCAACAGAAGACAAATAGATAAAGAAAAATGTGGATTTTTTTGCAGTCATGAAGAAGAATGGGATCGGACTATTTGCAAAAAAAATGGACACAACTAGAGATCATTATATTAGATGAATATAGTCAGACATGGAAACACACATATTGTACATTTTTTCACTTCTGGACACTACATCTTATATAGAGTGTAGATAAGAAACGAAAGCAAAAAGAGACTACCTAGAGCAATGGATGGGAACACAAGAGTAAGAGGGGGGTCAGGGAGAGCAAATATGGTCAAAGCACATGGAATTCTAGTATGGAAATGTGTTTATGAAACCCATCACTATGTAGAATGAATATAAACCAATGAGTCATGTTTAAGGACACAGAAAAGATAAATAGGGCTAGCAAGATTAAAAGAAATTATACCATTATATTTTAAAAAATTAAATTTTATTAAAAAACAAAGCCTAAGATTTGAAATTATAAAACTACTGAAAAAAATTGAATAATATTATTTTGGAGAAGGACTCCAGAACCCAATCAACTAAACAGAAATAGACCAACAAGTTTTTTAGCCTCAGGTTAAAAGGCCACGTGGCAAGCAGACAACCAAATATGAAGAGACTATATCATGGGTAATCCAAACATTTGATGAGGAGTTAATACCCAAACACATAAATATACATGTATTTATATGCATTGGTTATCCATCTCATCTCCAACTACCTTCCACACTCTCCCTAGCTTTGGTAACCACTTCTATCCTCTACTCTTGTAAGACCAACATTTTAGATTCCATACCTAACAGCATGCAGGACATGCCTTCTATGCCTGCCTGGCTTATTTTGTAATATCCTCAACTTCCATACACAGAACAACAGCAAGAAAACCACCCAAACAAAGGACCTAAGTTGATGTTTCTCAAAATAAAATATATAAAAGGCTACTATGGAAAACTATCACTAATCAGAGAAATGTAAACCAAAATACCATGAAGTGTTTTCCTCACACCTCTTAGATGGCTATTACCCAAAAAGGCCTAATAAGTGTTGGTGAGGACATACATGCAAACAATCCCTGGGCACGAGTTGAAAAAAGCAGAAATGAGAATAAGTGGCACAAAAATGACAAGTTTTACAGGACTGTCATACATCTGTATATGCAGACGGAGCAAGTAAGACGTCAGAGGGTGTCGCATTCCAACATTTTACAAGAGTCAAGACACAGACTCAGCCTGAGTGTTTAGCAGAAGAGTGGGTACAGGCAACATGGCCTATAGACACAACTGGACAGCAGTCAGCATTGACAAGGGACGTCACAGCTTTTGAATGGACCGTAGACCTCAAGTCAGCATACCGGGTTGGAGTCACACAAAGGAGTCTGTACATTTCTGAACTCTTGTTCTTTCTGTGATTCTGATGTGTTTTTCCTCTTAGAAAATGATATTCTTCCGGGCATGGTGTTGGCATATGCTATCCTACTTAGTTTTATGCTGCTATGATAAACACAAAAGCAATTTATTTCATTTTACAGCTTATAGTCCATTCCTGAAGGGAAGTCATGGCAGGCACCCAGGATGGGAATTTGGGGGCAAGAACTGAAACGGAGCTCATCAGGGAATGGTGCTTACTGGTTTGTTCAACCTGCTTTCTCATACAGCCCAGGACCACATGCCCAGGAGTGGCACTCGCCACAGTAGGCGGACCCTTCCCACATAAATCGTTAATCAAGAAAAGGCTCCACAGACTCATCTTTAATCAAATCTTATGGTGGAAATTCTTCAGCTGAGGGTCATTCTTCCAAGATATGTCTTGTTTTATGTCATTTTGACATAAAAACCCAGCATGTTTAATCCCAACACTTGGGAGGCAGGGGCAGAAAGACTCCTGTGAGTTCCAGACTAGTGTGCTCTATGTAGTTAGTTCAAGACCACCCAGAGCTACACAGTGACTTTCTCTCAAAATAAAATTTGGTATTTTTGTAGGACTCTCTAGACAGGTGCATCATGTATTTTTGGACCTTTGGCACATCAGTACCTCTTAGTTCCAGAACCCAGCAGTCATAAATTCCCTGAAGGCAGCAACACAGTCAAGTATTTAATCCACTCCTGTTGAATAATGCCCCAACCCAGAAAGCAACATGCATTGTATTTTACAAATATCAGGTATAAAAGCCAGAGTATGCCACATTGCAGCGGACCTGACTCTGCCTAAATCCATTATTTCATACAGTTACCTGTAATTGATAATAGGAGGTAAAGATTAGGTCGCCTACACATCTCAAAGAAAAAGGTCTTCTTCCATACATCTTACAGGATATTATATTATACTTCTAGATGGGGGGATCAATCTTATCCTTAGTATTGTAAAGGGCATCTTTAAAATTCAATCATACTCCAGAAGAATCGCAAATGCCAAGTGTTTACATAATTGAGCTCAACGACTGTTATTAAATCAGTGGCAAAGGTTACCTTTCCTGATGGAAGGTAGTTTGGATAAATAGTAAAACTGTTTCAAATTCCCATGGAGTCTACACCAATTGTTCCACTCTCTCTCCCCTTAAATAAGAAATGCCTGAGGGGGTGATAACAATTTTCTCTTCCTCCTCCTGTTTTGTTTTGTGTTATTTTTTTTAACTAATAATGAAAACGCAGAACAAGAAATAATGAAAATCTACAGAACTAGGGCCCATGTCTGCAGTGTAAGGAGAGCTGAGTTTACATGGCCTCTGCTATTCCAATGGGGGTTGTTAAAGATGGTGGTTCTATGGTCCATGGAGAGAAGGTTGTTTTAGGATAACAAAACTTCTTTCAAAGATTGGAGTAGGGGCTGAGCAGGTCACAGCAATCTGATGGGAGTTGAGGAAGGGTAAGAGACACTGAGCTGGAAAAATCCACACTGACCTTCTGAGTTTTTAGAGTTATAATAGATGGGAAAGAGCAAGGGTTCTCTTGGGGCAGCAATCTTGGGGAAGTCAGCTGACCCAAGATGATTCAGTCACTCTAATCAGCCAGTTAAAGAGCCCTCTCAATCACAGGCCCAGAGGGACTGAGGCAGGAGAATCCTTTAGGATCATTTCTTCGTTTTGTTCAGAACCAGTCCTCTGGGCTATAACTCTTTATAACATATCCCAGATCCCCTTTTCTCAAAGGAAAACAACAGCTACACACCATTCTTAAGGCCCTACTATGGAGGACTGTTTCTGGAAGTACCACTGCTTCTAGCAAGACATAAAATGGTATGTCCTGCCCAGACCACTGAAGAAGCAGGATATGACCTGCCTCACTGAAAAAGGTACTGAGCTATGTGGTTAACATAGGTAAGAATAATGGGTTAATATAAGCTACAAGAGCTAATAAGAAGCCTGCGTTAATAGGTCAATCAGTTTATCATTAATAAAGACTCTCTGTGTGATTTTCTTTGGGGCTAAACAGTTGTGGGAACTGGGCAGGACAGAAACCCCAACAAGCATGCTCTCATGTTACAGCCCTTCAGAAACTGAACAGACTAGAGTTTACCCAAAGGAGTCAAAGACATACCCACATAAATGTTTAGAAAAGATCTATTTGTGATACCAAAAATAGAAGAAACCAGGGTATCTTTAAGTATAGAAAATGTGTATATTTTCCTGTAAACTTAAAGGTTCCCTTTTTAAAAAAAATGAATATACCTGCTCACTTAAAAAAAAAAACAGTTAATCAAGTCAGAGCAAAGAACTTTTCAAATTTTATGAACCATCTAAAACTTTGCCTAGCATGCACAGTTGATCCAGGGTTTGATCCTTAAAACTGCAAAATGAATGAATAAATAAATATTTTAAGTCCAATCATCTAACTCTCTACCACAAAAATGTAATGTACCTAACATTAATATTAGGTGAAAATGATTAAAGTCATTAATAAGTAAGGCGACAGAAGAATACATGTTTGTAATTGGCTTTATTTAAAGGGAAAGCAAACATGAAATGAGATTCAGAAATCACTTCTCAAATTCTACCACAAAACAGTCCAAAGGCACAAGAGCCCCATAGTCAGACCTGCCACAGTGTCGCCACTCTCTACACCAATCTCTGTGACTGTGACGGAATGCCCTAACAAAAGGGATCTTTGGGGGAGAAAGTGCTTTTTTCAGATGATACTTCCAGTGGTATAGAATCCATCATAGTGGTGGAGGGCAAAGCAACAGAGAGGGCATGCCAGGAGCAGGAGACTGGCTGATAACATTTCAAACACACACAGGACATACGGAGAAAAAAGTAGAGCCAGGCTACAAATTCCCGAAACCCACCCTAAGTGGCATACTTTTTCATCAAGGTTCTGCCTCCTAAAGGATCTATAACCTCCCCAAATATCACCACCAACTGAGAACAAATGTTTAAATCCTTGAGTCTGTGGAAACATTTCTGAGCTATCACAGAAGCTCTGTGAGTGGTTCCAAGTAATAAAGGAGCTACTGATTAGATAGATTTGTGTATCACATCTCCTCAGTTCTTGGCAATTTGATATTTTCACTCAATTTCAGTGTTTCTTCAAGAAATTGTATCTAAGATGTTGTAAACTCCACATATTTGCAGTAATTTGCTTGCTTTAAAATGCCCCTCCATTCCTTCTCCCTGAATGACAGGGGCAGAATGTGGGAATCTTTGATCATCAATTTTTTTCACTTAAAGCACGGGATACAAGATTCATATCTTTGGACAAATATGAAGACAGAATTTCTCTATCCAATACCCTATTTTTAACTCCTAGATTCTTATAGACACATTTTATTTCATTTTGGTTAAAAATTTTAATCAACAAGTATTTCAAAGACATTCATGAATTTCTCCTGGTTCATGGGAAGCACAGTGACCTTGACACTCATGCTTTTTCAGTCCACACAAACTTTCCAAATACTATTTAAAGATCTTTTGTTTTAATTATGCATATGTTAAAGATCCTTTTGTTTTAATTATGTGTATTTGTGTATATGTGCCTATGAGTGCAGTGCCCTTGGAGGACAGAAGAGGGCATCAGACCTGCTAGAGTTTTAGTCAAAGGCAATTATGAGGTGCCAGATGTGAGTGCTGGGTACTGAACTTGAGCCTTTGCAGAAAGAGCAAGAGCTCTTAACAGCTGAGCATCTCTCAAACCCCTCCCATTACTTTTATTTATTTCTGCCCCAACCCTGTTCTGTTTTATCCTCTATAACCCCTTTGTGTTGAGTTGAGGATTTGTTATTCCTGCCTTTATCAGCTCTCTAAGTGCATTTAATTTTATCCCTTCATCCAAGTCTTGGAAACTTTCCTGAGCCTGTATTAATCTTCACTGAAGAGTATAACCAATGGGCAATTTGTGTTTTTCTTTGTAATCCACTCCGTCATCTGCTTTTTATTCTCTTAACGCTCGAATCTTGTACTATTTCTTCTTTGGTTTGATACTATTGACTAAATTTCATTGATAATGCAAAGTAAGAGATTTTCTACCATTTTTCTTGTATTTCCATTACATGTACATATATTCTTATGTATAAGAGCTTTCTTGCTGAGAGAATAGCTTTTGTCTGTCATCATTTATTGGCTTAGGATTCGAGCTAAGAAGTGGAAACTAAAACCACACTTTCTTCTGCTACTTGGTTGAGTTTCCATCCCTCCCTCACTATCATTTCTAGTGCAGGCCATTTCCTTCACACCCTGCCCCCTGGACTTAGAACCCTTCAGTCAGCACCATGAGGCTCTGGGATTGGGGGATGGGGCTGGACCGTAGACTTATGTCTCCATCTTAAACAGCTTGCTTTTTAACTGTGATTTTATAGGTGTGGTGAGTGGAAAGGGAGAGAAATAATGGAAATAATGGTGTTGATATTGATCTTGTTTATGGGAACCACAGCCAAAAGAAAAATTAACTGGAGCTGTGCTGTTATGTGGTATAGGCCTTGCATCGGTCAAAAAGAAACAATCTAAATTCTGTTTGGTAGGAAAGTAGTTCCCTAAAACAACTATCACCCCAGGGAGCCAACCTTGACCGTAACTGTGCACTCATGTACACAGGTTTCACTGGAACTTTCTATTCAAAGAACCGAGTTTAGTTAGAAAGCACCACATAAAACAACTCTTTTTTTGAGGCAAGATCTCATGAAGCTCAGGCTAGTAGTCTTCAACTTGCTGTAAGGATGACCACGGACGCCTGATTCTCCTGCCGCTACCTTCCAAAGTGTTGAGGTTACAATTGTACACAGCCCCAAGTGTTAGAGATGGAAGCAAGAGCTTTGTGCATGGTAAGCACAAGGCGCTACCCACTGAGCTACACTCCCAGCCTCAGACACTCTTTAACCTTTTATTTTTCAGGATGTTTGCTGGTGTCTAAAGGGAAGCTGTTGGAATAAGTTGGTCCTCATGGGGGACCAGAAGTGTTTCCTGCACAGTTGAACTGGGTCACCCAGAAGTACATGCCGGGAAACACTCCATCTGAATGGATGCTTCTGCCACAAAGTAAGAGGTGCCCAGCTCATCTCTTTGCTAGTCTGATTCATCCCTCTCATGTTAACAACAGAAGCCATAATGAGAAGTTCCTGTAGCTACCTCCTCACACACTCAACCTGCCTGTCACTACTAAGCCTTCCCAACCCAGACCACATGCATATTTTATTAGAGAATGAAAGAGAGAGGCATGAGCGGGGAGACTGAAGACAGACTTTACCAAGCAATTCAGTATGGAAAAGAAAAGGGGCCACCTGTGAGATGGTCAGGAACCAAGGGCAACAGTTGGCATGGAACAGGGCAGCAGCTACACGATCAGACATGCCACGGGAAAAAACACTTCCTTTTTCAGTCATTCCATGCTTTCTCTGCAGGGCAACTCCTGTCTTTCTGTGGGAATCCAGAGTCATGGGCTTCATTTTCAATCTCATAATAGTAAGCTGGCGGCTGCTGGGACCTCTTTTACATATCTGAATTCTGAGCATTCCATCATGAAGACACACCCAGATCCCACAACCGTGGTTTTGCCTCTCCCATCATTTGCGGTCATAAAGAAATATTGAGTCCTGTGTCTATGGGATGCAAGACCATTGAGAGTAGAAACAGACCAGCGATGCTCTCTATGTACAGATCTGGCTTTGGCTTCGATCGAAGTTGTGTTTTCTGTATGGGACCACGGGAAAGTGAACAAGCATCATTAAACCTACTAAAGAAGCCCAGGTGTGGAAGCTCAGGCACTGGCACTGCCCCCCTTGACTCAGGTCATCAGAAAGAAACCTAGGACTCAGAGTCAAGTCCACCCTCAGCCTCTTTTACATTATCCGTGGCTTCCAGGGAACTGCTCGGGCTACAAAGAACCACAAAGCCTCCTCCTGGTATTGATATTCTGATCTGTTCCCACCACTCTGCTTCAAAATCCACATGAAAGAAGATGTTCAGGGTCCTCTCAGGCTAGCAAGTGCAGCATGGTAGAGAAAACCATGTTTCAAGGTGACTGGTTGTTATCATTGAACTTGATCAGCTGGGCAAATGTTTTCAGGCCTTGAAGCCAAGAAACACAGCAACTGCTTAAAACAAAAGATTTTCCATTGACTGCAAAAATTTCTGAGGTTACAGGGGCACACACAACCATTCCAACTTTTTACGTGGGTGCTAAGGGCTTGTAGTTAGGTTCTCAGACTTACAGAACAAGCTTCTTCCCCACTGAGTCATCTCTCCAGGCCTCAACCTTATTGTCATACAAAAAGTCACTCTCTCAACCTGAAGCTCATTCTCTTTTTTTTTTTTTTTTTTTTTTTGCTTCTTTGCCAGTGGGCTCATCTGTCTCAATACCCACAGCGATAGGGTTATAGACATACACCACCATACCTGCATCCTTACTTTGGTTTTGGGGATCCAAATTTAGGTCCTCGTACTTGTGGAGCAAGCTCTTTATCCACAGAGCCACAGCTTACTCCAGCCCTCTTGACGGCATTTTTAAAATTCAGATTTTATCCCCTTGAATGCCTGTCATAGACTCTCGCCTTCTCTCAGGTGCTAATGTTACTGGTGGGTTTTTATGTTGGCATTACTGCACACATATCCTCAGGGGATGAGAAGATGCCATTCTATGCCATAGACAATGACAGGATAAAAACGGAATAAAAAAAAAAAAAAAAAAAACCTATATAGGACAGCACATCTAACGGTGGGAAGCAGTAAATAAAGCAGGTGTTTAGTTTTCCTACCCTAATAAAGTACTAGGAAACCAGAGAAGCCATCTCACTCTCGGGTCTTCTAAAGGCAAGCTGAGAAGCCACATGCAAGTTGGTCAGCCTTTGAGGACCTGAATCTTCTCATCTGTAAGGAGAAGCTGGAGCAGGTGGTGTGGGTACTTCCCAGCTCTATAACCCTATGTGCTATAACCCAGCTGTAATCTCTCCTTATATCCGGAAGACAATCCCTTTCAACCACACCCCTCAGCATCCTGGCCAAGCTGCTTTTCACAGCAAAGCTTTAAAATTCCCAAATACAGTCCGCTCGGGTCTGCCGGTGCCACAGTCCGGCCTGCCGGTGCCACGTGGATCCGCCACTTCACAATTCAAGTCGTCAGCTATTGACTCGTGACAATCTATATCTGCATTAAAATGGGAGTTTTGGATTAATGTGGAGCTGAGAGCCTGACAGAGGCTCTTTGCTGCCAGCCTGTCTCTGTAATTGCAGAATGGATTTCACCACCCACAAAGGGCAAAATGAATGTGATCATCCCTGGTCGTCGATAGCCCATCGATTTTTTTTTCTTTTGACTCTATGATTCGCACAGATATTGAAGCTCATTTTTTAAGCAAGGAGACTTATTAATCTACATTCTTCAAAACTAGTGGACCCTACAGTGAGGTGAACTCTGGGGGTGACTTGATATGTCACATAAATTTTTTTCAATTTTTTTTCACATATACACGTGCACACATACATATACATTCACACACATGCTTGTGTTCTCAGACTTATTGAAAACTAGCATGCTTTGTAGATCCTGGGACATTGTACTCATTACCAGGCCATTTAGGAAAGTTTCAGAAGAAAACGTTGTCAAATATTTGACACATTCTGGTCTGTGGCATCCGTTTTCTAGGTTAGATTTTCCACTCACCCCTAAGGTCGTAAACGGGATGTCTATAGCAAATCCTGCGGTTGCAAAGATGGAACTCAGATCCGGGACCATTTCTTCCCTGAACAGAGCCTATTAATCTACAGTAAGGGAGAAAGAAAAACAGACCTGCAGCATTTAATTGTGGTTGCTCCAAACCATACCAGTTCTTTGTGTTTCCCATGATGCAGCTTCCATTTTATGCTGCTTCCATAATTACATCTTCTGATCACTTCTTCTATTGCCTTCTTAATTTTGCTGGAAATTCAGACTCAAAGTGGTTCAAAACCACATGAGTCAGATTTAGTTTGGGTGGTATGTTGTAAAATGTGGTAGCCTTCTCTCTTCCCATAGTTCTAGCTTTTGAAAATAATCAATACAAATAAAATTGGCCATCAAACCCCATAGCCTTCTCTCCTTGAAAAAATTTCCCATATCTTTTCCCTAAGCTGAACCCCACTTTAAAAAAATGCTTTCTTTCTTATAGGGGGCATAATTTAACTTTGCAGGAAAAAGAACATGAAAGTCTTGACCTTGTGAATTCAGTCATGCAACAAGGGTCAGAATGCTCAGAATTTGCTTGAGGTGTGAGTTCCTTCAAATTTCATAAAATTCTAGTCCCATAAAGATTGTGTTATAATATTCATTACCTAATAAGCAGAGTGAATATTTAACTGACTTCTAATCAAGTTTAAATAAACCAAGCCCCAGTATTAAATTATTCAGTCATTCCCAATAACTACAGTTTTGTGTACAGCCAGCCCACTGGCCACTAGTTAATGTGTATAGATGTGTGATGTTGAGATTGCTCATTCTTGATTCAACATTATCAGTATCTATCAGTATAATAATTTACATATAAGAGAGACTTTTAAAAGACATTCAGAAGGAAACAGAAACCTCTAAAAGGGAAATGTAGGCAAGGCAGCATGTTGAAGCTCGGCATGTACGCCATGTCTATCTCCCAGCAGCATTCAAACCCATGTCACCACTTCTCTAGATTTTGCCATGATTTCCTCACTGGGATATCAGTGCCTAAACTTTGTCCTATCAAATCCATTCCTGATGACAATGATCTTAGTTTCTTCATCATCTCATAGGTATTGTAATTGAGAAGACAAGATAATGCCTGTAGAGTACTTTGGCATTTTTGTGACTGTCTTATCAATATTCTGTCGTGGTCCTAAAGTTAAATGTGTTTATAAGAATCTTTCTCCCACAAAAATGTTGGCTCACTGAGTCAAAGGACAAAGTCATGTTTACCACTTATCCCTGACTCCGAATGATTAAAAGTAACTATTGCTGACATATTGAATAGAGGTATAGTTTACTTTCCAAAGAATTCTATATCAAACTAGAGATAAAATCTATTTTCCCTCACTAATTCTTTTTTATCAGTTTTCTTTATATAATATAGACTTTCGCCTCACTAGGAAAGACGGTCTGTAGAATTAAGAAGATGGCTGTGCCCTGACATAAGCACATGGAATAGGATACTTTACAAAGAAGGTGCTAAACTAGAGAGTCGCGTGTTCTCAGGTAGCACAGAGAGTCAATGGTATCAGGACTCTAGAGATGATGTCCTCCAATCTTTCATTAGTGAAGAGTTTGAGACTAAAACAGATGAGATCCGGTGACCAGGGTTGTAATACTTTAGTATCCATCCATGATGACATGTATTCAATAGAGATACCACCTGTCCAAGAAACATCAAACCAGCTGGAACAATCCATGAGAAGATGTACTTCAACACTTAAGCTATCATTTTCCAAGAAGTAACGATGCCGCTGCTTCCCCATTAGGAAAATAAAATAAAAATGAGTAACAGCTTACCTAGGAGTGGAAGAATCTTGGCTGGGTTGGGGCTAGCTGTTTTTGTGTAGGTCTTTTGTTTCTGGGTCTAGAAAATCAGTGTTGAGAGCAATTACTGTTGACAGTCATTTCAAACTGGGGTTTCCAGACCCCTGGAGTTCTGCAGGATTGTCATGAAGGTCATCTTAGATTAGACGAAAGAGTTCATTTAGAAATCAACCTTTTCCAGTACATTTTGTTAATTTGTCTTACTTGGACATTTAAATTTTTCAAATTTATTCCTGATCAAATGTAATACCTCTTTATCCTAGAAATGTTTTAATTATTGTATTCTTTTCTATGACTTAATTTCTCAACAGAAGTAAGGAAAGGGAGACAGTTACTGTGTCTACGTGATAAGACAACACTCTGATCATTATATCATACCAAAGATATATTTAAAGTTATCATCACAGTTAAAGAATTCTTTAAGGGGTGCAAGAGAAAACTCTGTAAATCCCCCAAATATGGGTAATAAAGTGCTTTAAAGTATATACAAATTACAATATTACAGACAAGACTGCAAAAACTTAACAATAGACAAAACTCCAATAAGACTACATTTTTTTCAATTGGTCATTTCAACCAGATTTTTGCTTTTATATATGTTTAAAACTATTCCATTCTTTTTTTTTTTACCAAATCTCCTGCTTCTAGAGAACCATGGAGTCCTCTTTCTCCTTCACAGTACCCACTCCATCCCTAAGACACCATCAAGACAAGTTTAGCTGGTGAGCTCCCTTACTTCATTCACTCACTCTTTCATTAGCTCCCTCATTCAAGCTCTTGGACAGCCCAGGTGTCCAGGTGTCGATGCCTGTAAAAGGTGCACAACGCAAATGCTGCATGACAAATACTAACGGAAGCTTCTCTAGCAATGATAGAAGGTGAAGTAAATGGTATGACTTTAGAGGAGAAGCCAAAGAAGTTGAGGAAGCTACCACCTAAGACTTGCAGTATGTGCGTGTTGGGTGGAGGGGACTTGTAGAGTAATTGGCTAAGGAAAACCAGGCATCAGGTGAGGAAATAAGCCATGTCTGTAGAAGAAAGGAATAAGAGGGCTATAAGAAGTTTCAAGTAGACAGCCACATGCTCAGAGGCATTAATGGTGTTTCCAGGGATCACTGAATAATTCAGAACGGCATGAATGTGGTTCCCATCAAGTGAGCGGAGGTGAGAAGAATATGGTAATGGGGTAAAGATGTGGTCGTTAGTCAGGTAAAATGCACAAGGGTCCTGGCGGGTCCATTGCAGAGACTTCACGAGAAAGCTTTGTGGACAGAGAACAGGGGGAGTCCTAAGGATCGTGCCGCAGAAGAGGCTATGCTTGTCAGATAAGTCTTTTAAAGATAGAGGAGTGTATATATCAAAATAAAAATGTCATTGTGAAGTTGCAAGAATAAAAGCCAAGACACAGGAGGTCACTCAGGAGTCCACATTCTAAACAACAGAGAGAAGATGTGGGAGGGAAGGAAAGGGCAGGAAATATCGAGTCACTGAATGGAGATCGTGAGCACCCTGCAGAGGAAGATTGGCATGGGCTGGGCACCAAAGTCATTCAAACTCTAAAGTGAACTAACTCTTTCCAGAATGCCTTGCCAACTGTTCTTCAGGACCTGATCCACTGCTCTCTGCCCCTTCAGAGAAGCATCAGAAAGAAAGAGAAGGCCAAACACTGGAAAGGGGAGACAAAGGAAAGGGCAAAGAAGAAACAGAATATGGGGGTCTTCATTTAGTACCCTTGGAAAGGAGTGAACAGGTGGTACAGAAAAGGTCTGCCCTATTTCCCATTTTATCCCTGACTTGGCCAATAAAAGTCAATAAGTTTTCATTGAAAGGGATGAGATAGTAAAAAGAGAGGAAACCCATGACCATAAATGAGAGATTTCTGGGTATCTTCAGAGGAAGTAGCCATCACAGAAAGAACTTCAAAATCACAGGGAGGTCTCCCTGTGGAGCCATGGTGTGCAGCTGCTTCCCTTTAGCACACACTAATACCTATGTACATGAATGTGCACATACACATGAACAGACAGACACACACACAAACCATTGCTGAAGTCTGAAATCTCCATAATTATCACTCACTTGTCAAAACTTAGCAGAATCTTTTCTACCAGTGTAAACAGTCTGGAGGAGAGAGATGTTTGTTACAGACATATGTTATAGACATCATGTTTGCTAATAGGCATAAGAGTAGCTGACTGCCTCTTATGTTAGATGAGCTGGAAAGAAAGGAAGTTGCAAGACTGTATTCCTTACAGGATGGAATGGGACCCCTTACACAGATTAGGTCAACTGTTCTATTGTACTGAGTGTGCTAGTTTCATCTGTTGCTATGATAAAAAAACACTCTAACCAAAAAAGATTTGGAGAGGAAATAATTTATTTCATCTTACACTTCCAAATCACACTCCACTGTTGAGGAAAGTTAGGGCAGGAACTTGAAACAGAAATCATGGAAGAACACTGTTTGCTGGATCACTCTCTGGCTTGCTTTGCTCGCTTATTTATATAGTCCAGGACCACCTTCCTAGGGATGGTACAGTGCTCAGTGGGTTTTGTCTTTCTGTATCAACTAGAAATTAAGATAATAGTCTATAGACAAGTGCCACATAGATCTATTTGGTCTAGGTAATTTTTCAGGTTGAGTTTCCCTCTTCCTAGGTGACCACAGGTTGTATCAAGTTGACAATAAAGATTAACTGGGGCACTGAGAAAGACTTTCTTTCCCGAAGCTAGTAAACAAAGATTCAGTAGAATAGCTTCATGGTTCTACCTTGGGGTGCTCTTGGTTCCATCCCTATAGCTGGACAACCAACTGTCCTGATCTAAGCCAACACTCCAGACTGTGATCCCAAAACATACAGGACAGTAGTGAGGTCAGTGACTATAAGACCAAAAAGTCAAAACTTGTGGCTTTTAAGAACTCGAAATCTCACTGGGAAGAAAAGTCCTCACCACAATCTAGATGTCTCATAACTGACATACCAATTCTTTTTTTTTATTTATTCATTTATTTATTTATTAAAGAGTTCTGCCTTCTCCCCGCCACCACCATCTCCCATTTCCCTCCCCCTCCCCCATCAAGTCTCCCTCCCTCATCATCCCTACGAGTAATCCGGGTTCCCTGCCCTGTGGGAAGTCCAAGGACCACCCAGCTCTATCCAGGACTAGTTAGGTGAGCATCCAAACTGCCTAGGCTCCCACAAAGCCAGTATGTGCAGTAGGATCAAAAACCCATTGCCATTGTTTTTGAGTTCTCAGTAGTCCTCATTGTCTATTATGTTCAGCAAGTCCGGTTTTATCCCATGCTTTTTCAGACCCAGGCCAGCTGGCCTTGGTGAGTTCCTGATAGAACATCTCCATTGTCTCAGTGTGTGGGTGCACCCCTCGCGGTCCTGAGTTCCTTGCTCGTGCTCTGTCTCCTGCTCTTGATTTGGACCTTGAGCATACCAATTCTTCTAGCGATCTTAACCATCACAATCTATCTTCTTGAAAAGAATCTCTCAGTTATCATCTCTAGCCAAAAATCTCTGACCTATTCTCCAAAGTCCACCTGAAGTTCCACTTTCTGCCACCCAACTAGCAAGATAGTGGAGCTTCCGAGAGTCTGGAAGCAAGTGGAAACACCAATTGCTCAGGATCTATGTGGTTTCTGTTCATGGACGCTGAAACACACGAGAACTCCCAATGCAGCCTCCATCCACATCCCAAATGCCCTAAGAGTCAGAAGACATTCCAATGCCTCCATTTAAGCACTGGTGTCTTGGTCTCAGATGAAGCATGATTGAAATGAGTGAGCAGATGCACCATCTAGGTTGAATTTGCCTATCTATATGATTCACTTGCATTCACTTCCTCCCTTCTTTCCTCTGAATGAAGATTATTATTGCTGTCCCACAATGGTGACATCTCTCCCTTCAGCAAATGCCCATGATTATGGGCTCTGTTTGTAGGAGGAAAAGCTCCCATAGTGTGTAGACCTCACCATCTCTGCTTTACTATATATATTTTTATTTACTTATTTGGGTGTCCAACACTCATTTGATCCAATGGAATGAATATGTCTTGTTGGGCAGTGGTGGCGCATGTCTTTAATTCCAGAATTTGGGAGGCAGAGCCAGGTGGATCTCTGTGAGTGCAAAGCCAGCCTGGTCTACAAGAGGAAGAAGAAGAAGAAGAAGAAGAAGAAGAAGAAGAAGAAGAAGAAGAAGAAGAAGAAGAAGAAGAAGAAGAAGAAGAAGAAGAAGAAGAAGAAGAAGAAGAAGAAGAAGAAGAAGAAGAAGAAGAAGAAAGGGGAAGAAGAAGAAGAAGAAGAAGAAGAAGAAGAAGAAGAAGAAGAAGAAGAAGAAGAAGAAGAAGAAGAAACCACCAGAAGAAAAACAACAACAAGAACAAGAACAAGAAATCTGTCTCATTTATTTCTATGTCTTTTTGAGTGGGGAAAGAGAAGAGCCTGCTACATAGTAGGATTTAATAAATTTTATTGAATGGTTAAATGAATAAATGAGTGGAAAAACTGGAGAGCTCTCTGTGAGGCGACAGCATGTGACTGGGGCTCTCAAAGTCCCTAAAGACCACCCCTTGTGTAATCATCAGAACTAGGATTGTGCTGCAGGCCAACATCAGGAGCTGTCCATGGTCCTGGATGATCTACTTGCTCCATTTCAAGACCTGCACAGTTGTGCCACTTCAGAAAACCCCAGCCTTGACTTCTGGCAATCACTCCACTTCTGTGTCCACTGCTTCTTTTCATATGACTCCTTCCTGGGACTGGCCAGTTGCAAGGTTGATTACAGCCTTGGCTTAACCACTAACATGTGATGAATCCCTCACTATGCCCTGTACTAGGAGCCAAGTCATTGGTGTGTTTCCAGGAAGGCCTGTGACCACCTGTGTTGAACAGCAGGGGCCTCAAGCTCATGAAACAGAGACAGAGCAGTGGGGGGACTTCTAGACAGGTCAGAAATGGCAGCCCCCTGTAAAGAGGACCCTAGGCTGTCTGAGGAAGACTGACATAGTGGCTTTTGTGAGATGCAATTTGTCATGCCCTACCACCTCAAGAGTCACATAGGAGTGAATATTATGAGAGGCACTCCTGGACATTGACCCAAGGAAAAGAGGATGGGCTTTAATCGAGAAAGCTCCTCTCATCCCTTTTTTATCTCTGAGTGATCCCTGAGTCTGCCTTTGTGTAGAGCATAGGAATTAAGTTGCATCTGGAGCCACAGCTAAATATGGATTGCTAATCCTGAAAAGCAGAACTTTCAGGTAAGTCTGAACAATTTTATTTCGTATCTCTTTATATGAACTGATTAGAACTTAAGTCAAATTACTCTTACTAGATTAAGGACTTTGGAAATTCTGATTTACATTAATTTAGGAGTTCTGGGTGTTGTTGTATGATCCATGTGTGTATGCATGCACCTATGTATTGCAGGTGCATGTGTGTGAACAGACAACAACGTTGCTTTGACATCATTTTTTAGGCACCCTTCACCTTCATTTTTGAGGCAGGGTCTCTCACTTAGGCTGGGCTAGCTAGAGAGTGAGCCCTAAAGATTTTATCTCCATCTCACATTCACCAGTATTTCAAGAATGTACCACAATGTTCTTTTAACATGGGTTTTGTGTATCAAACACAGATCTACATTTTTTTCACTTTATTAACTGAGCCCTCTTCTTGACCTCATAGTCAACCTTTTTATCATGTTACTTTTTATTTTCGAGATCCATAATCATCTTAAGCACAATCCAAATATGCTCTCTCATCATGGTTTGCTGCTGACAGTGCAGTTTTCTATGTACATTTTTTTCTTTCCACATGTATGTGCACATTCATGTGGGGGGGCTATTGTGTGTATGCAGGTGAATTTGCACAAGTGTGTGCATTCATGTGAAGGTCCAAGACTGATTTGGGATTCTTTCTGATCACTTTTCCACAGGATTCTTTGAGTCAATGTCTCTCAGTGAAATCCAAAACCTGATGATACACCTATAAGCTTGTTCAGAGAATCCCCTATTTCTGCTTCCTCATGAAGCTGGAATTACAGGAGGCTGAACATCCCTTCCTTGAATTTAACTGTGTCTGGAGGTCCAAACATTGGTCTCTGTGCTTACAGGACAAGCACTTTAACAATTGGGCCATCTCCTTAATCAACCTACAGTTTCTAAGTGGTATATCATGCCCCATCCCACTGGATCTGCTCAGGTGGCCCTGCCAAGGATTCTGACTGACACATACTTCCTAGGCCACAGTTCCCCACCCAACCATCCATCATGCCAAGTAGCTAGAAGAAAGAATGATAAGAACATTTTTGCTCCATCATCTATTATAGTTGAAGCCCCAAAATTGAAACTTAAATCATAAGGCTACCTGCACATTCCAACCTTCTTGCTCTGACCATGACCTTAGAAACAGCCATAACTGTCCTTTGTGGATGACTCTTCCAATCAAAAGTCCCTACCCCAATCACAGCATCCTTTCAGTATACCATTGGGCATTCTCATCAAAGTCCTACAAACACCCTCATCTGTGAGTGTTCATCTGTGAGTCTTGTCTGCAAGTCCCCCTCCCCTTTCTATGTGTGTATGGGAACACACATGCACACTTCATATATTGGAATGTGTATATGACTGTATGTATATGCAGAGCATCTGTGGCCTGCTGCTTTGTAGGTCGTAGAAGAGAACCAGACATCCGTAGCCTCAGGTTTCACTGGCCAGGTAATTATACACTCAGGGACCAACACAATGTTCAGGTTTCTTGACTCTCAACTCAGCCTTGCAAGTGTAACAACTGCTGCGTTCAAAGGACACACTGGCCTCTGAGGAATTTAAGGCATACCATTAGGAAGCTGATGACCTCGGCAGCTGTCAGAGCTGGAAATTGGCCGTGGTGTGCCTCTTGGCCAACCCTGCACATCTGTGAAAGAAACCAGTCACGCTTGAATCGCTCCTCTTTTGTCTTCATGGATTTTAATCTTCCCTCTGAGCCTAGGGGTGTTTATAAGACATCAGAGAAGGAAAAAGGAAATATGTTCTCTATTCCCTTGCTTGTCCATCTCACTTCCAGATTCTACCACCAAACGAGGCAGCCAAGGTTGAAGGTTCAAATTAGATGTTTTCTCTTTCAAGTCTGTTGCCATTAACATGAACTCACCATCAAAAAGTTGTGGTTACTGACCCAAGAGTATTTCAGATCCAAACTTTAGGGCAGGGCAGACTACTTAAAGAAAACTTCTTTGCCTTGTTGTATAATTGGAAGCATTCTTTCTTATTGATAATCCCTACACCCTTGAATTCCCGGATTGCTCATGTATATTCCACCATTGGTTTTCATTGCATTGCTCTGTCCTCCACCAAGAAACCCCTCTTTATGCCAAGTCTTTCTTTCATCTATTAATCTATTTCAAAAAACACATCTCTACTAAAAGTCTTTGTAATTGAATGGGAAAGAGACTGAGAAACCACAAGCCTGACAGAGAAGGGAACTTGGGCATAAAAGCAGGTTCCCTAAGAATTGCCACTTCTTTATATATCTCTATCTCTTGGATCACAGGTCCCCTTATACCACTACCCAAAAAATAAGAAATCTGTATCCAAAAGACCTCTCCAACCCTAAAGTCCCCTCCCCTATATCCCTGCTTTAAATATTCATGTACCATCCTCCAGCCTACCAATTTCCAAAAACCTCCACTTATTAACCATCACATAAACATATGCATACCCTAATTTAGCCTTTGATTTCTGTGGACCTCTGAGATGCTGCTTATATATTTTGATAATTAAATAAGAATAGACTAATACAGCTTCTTGACCTTACATCATTGAGATTCTCAAGTAAGATTCTCAAAGTCTTAGCCAAAAGGTTTGGCTAATAATACTGAACATGTTAAGTGAACAGAAACAAGCATATATAGTATTGTGGCCAACCAAACCACCCAGAGGATGTTGCAGTTTGAAACTTTGCCATCAGGAAGACTCTTCTTGAGTGTTGAACGTCTGTCCACCCCAGTATTCACAGCTGTTGTAATAGCTTGAAATGGAATATGCATTTATTGGTGATTAAGTTACTCTCCCACCCCTAGAGGGTGCTGTTTTGAAAAACACCATGAAGAGCCTACTGAGATGCAAAACACAATGTTTCCATTGTCTCGGTCTTCCAGATCCAGAGCCTGAATTTTCTAAGTGCTATTCTATGATGTTATCACATCTTATAAAATGCTACTTTTCTATAAATAACTTCTTTGCTGGCGAAAAGATAATAATTACTTGAGCTAAGGAAAGAAAGCAAACTGAATGTCAAGGGCAAAGGCTAAAGAAGATCTCTTTTTAGATATATAAAATTAATTTCCAATAGGTTTTCCTTTCTAATCAACACCTATGCTAAGCAAACGGCATTAAGGAACAGTCAGTGCTAAACTAACTACATGCTCTTCTTCATTTAATACTGCTGTTAGTTTGTCCCTGCTCTCCTGCCTTCTGTCCCTAGAAAGGAAAAATACAGGCAAGCATTCTCAAATGCCAGGGGGTATGCAGCACAATGTGTTTCCAACCACAGAAGCACTCTCATTGTTTACACGCTAGCCACACCACTGAGAGGGTGACCTCTTTCCCCCACTGACAAGTGAGCATGAACAGCCCCTCAGACTTTGATTGGCGGTTCACAAAGTCTCTGACCTTGAATGACATTGCTGGGAGGTTTTGCCTGGCAGGCTGCAGCACTGCGGACCACCTCCAGTACACAGGACCACTCTCCAGAAATTAGCCCTTATCTTTTCAAAAACACTCTTGTGATCCCCACACATGAGCTAAACGTACAACAAAATGCAGCTGTGGGCATCAAACGTGGTCTGATAAAGAAGGCATGATCCTTAATGCATAGCCTCCAGATGCAGCTTTAATTGGCACAGGCAGTGATGCAGCTGAGCAGCCTGGAGTGCATCTCCATGAGGCCCTCTGTCAGAATGAAATGGAAGGAATTCAGGAAGACATACAAACATGTTGCCTGTAAGCACTGAATGTGCAGCCGCTTGCAGTCACTGGAGGGTCCCTAACATACAAATAAAACTTCTAGCGATACGTTAGAGGGTTCAACTTTTCTCTACTTGCTCACACAATGTTGAAAAAAACCAAGCTCATGGATCTCATGTCCCTGGGTTAGACGGGAATTGTGCTCTTTGCATTATTCTAGTGGATAAAGCAAGATGGATCATACTGTCTACCAAACTTCGATAAGTTTCCTAAATGAATAAGGGTATGGCTCTAAGACAAAACCAAATCTACTTAAAAACAGCTGCGTTGTTTTTAGAATATAAAACCAGAGATGAGGATGGGATTCAGTTGTCTGGCAAGCATGAGGACCTGGGTTCGGTCCCCAGTACCAGATAATCCAGGTGTGGAGGTGCAGGAGGTAGAGGCATGAAAATCTTTTTTATTATTTATTTATTTATTAAAGATTTCTGCCTCTTCCCTGCCACTGCCACCCATTTCCCTCCCCCTCCCCCAATCAAGTCTTCCTCCCTCATCAACCCAAAGAGTAATCAGGGTTCCCTACCCTGTGGGAGGTCCAAGGACCACCCACCTCCATCCAGGTCTAGTAAGGTGAGCATCCAAACTACCTTGGCTCCCACAAAGCCAGTACATGCAATAGGATCAAAAACCCATTGCCATTGTTCTTGAGTTCTCAGTAGTCCTCATTGTCCTTTATGTTCAGCGAGTCCAGTTTTGTCCCATGCTTTATCAGACCCCGGCCAGCTGGCTTTGGTGAGTTCCCGATAGAACATCCCCATTGTCTCAGTGTGTGGGTGCACCCCTCTCGGTCCTGAGTTCCTTGCTCTTGCTCTCTCTCCTTCTGCTCCTCCTTTGGATGGTGAGATTTCAGTCCGGTGCTCCAGTGTGGGTCTCTGTCTCGAGGCAGGAAAATCTTAAGTTCAAGATTGCCCTTGGTCTACAATAGGGAGCTTGATACCAGCCTGAGATACATGAGACCCTATCTCAAAAAAGAAAACCAAAATACTCCTAATAGCAATTAAAATGAGCCTCCAGCATACCTGGTGTGGAAATAGGCATGGTCCACCTTGGTTTCTGCAAAAACTCTGGAGTAAATTATTAAAAACTTCAAACCTTGGGAAAGGATAAGAGAGAAAGGTAGCAACATATTTGGGGGAGTCAGAAATTAGAAGAATTAACAGATCTAATTCAACAACTACACATCACAGAGAGAAACAAGGAAATAAGTCAGTTTCCCCAACAGTGGCAGGGGAAGACTCGAGATTTAGAAAGAAAAGAGCCGTGTCACTGAGAACAGATGAACGACTACATACGATCTGCTGGTTCCCTCCCAACAATAAGCAGTCAGAGCTCTCCTGGCCCACCAACAGGTTTATTTATGGAGAAATGACCCAAGACACCCCAGACTTGTGCCACGGAGGTGCCGCAAGAATAATGCAGTGAGAGAGACGCGGATCAGGAAAGGACTGCGTCCTGAACAGACACCTCCACACTCCAGGAGTCATTCAGCCGAGACACCGCTGACAGCCAGGCCTCGTCCCCTTGACACAGGTCAGGTTTCCAGGGAGAAAAGGCTGAAGTGGTGGGGGTTGTGTGCAGAGGGAGCATTGGAAACAAGTCCAAACCGGCAGAGCAGGACAGGTGGAGATTTGGCAGAAGAGGGACTAAGTGTGACCAGGAAGGGCTCATTTTCCCATGGAAAGATCTGGAATGTGCTGACCTTTCAGAGCTGGCCATTTTGAAGCAAGATACCAGACTTCTGCCCTATCTATCAACCCCTCGCTGGATGTGGGCTACTCTCTGCTGCTGGAGGCAATTCAGAAAAGAAAACAGATAAGGGCTTTCTCACGAGAACACTGCGAGTGTTGGCTGAGTGGGTGGGTGATTGGCTTCATCCTCAAGAAGGAAGCGTGTCTGTAGGTAATGTTCTGGTATTGGTGAGATGCCACCATTGCTCTGTCAAACTCACACTTGCCACCAGTCAGAGTTAATGACACACTCTAACAGAGAATATGGGCCAGCAATTATGTAATTATAATAAAATGACAACTATTTTCACAAAATGATAGGACTAAGGTTAAAAGGATGGAAGTGGGGAGGTTCTGGTACACTTTTCTAAGTTGAATAAAAGTGAGCTGAACGTGTCCACTTGAAGAAAAACAGGATCATGAAGACCTAGTCAAGAAGACTGTATGCAAAGACTCCAGTCCAGTCAGACTAAGCCACAAGCCCCAGGTCCCCGTGAGATACTCTGTCTCCAAAAACAAGGTAGATAACCACCCTGAGAAATGACACCTAAAGCTAGCCTCTGGCTTCCATATGTACATACAAAATACACATATGCACACACATATGCACATTCACACACACTACACAGACGTACATATACATGCATGCACACATATTCTTCCAACTGAGCTACCTCTCTAGTCCAGCTGAAAGAATTTGATTCAACAGCCTTGATTTTCATAATTCTGGAGGTCAGAACCACTGAATCCAAACCCGTGTGTTCCTCTATCTTCCACCTGAAGAAGCTGCTTTCCTTCAGTCATGGCTCTCTCTTCAACTTCATAACTAATGGCCTTCCATTTTCTTGTTCTGACTCCTCTTCTACGTGTGTGTGTGTGTGTGTGTGTGTGTGTGTGTGTGTGTGTAAATCTCCCATTTCTAAGGATACTTGGAATTGCATCTAGGGCTCTCCTCACGTCCTTTCTTAACACCCTTGGGTTAATCATAAGAGCAAAACTAAGCTTCGGAGCAGACAATATCTCAAGGTTCCAGGTTTTCAAGTATGCATACCTTTTGGGAGAACATCGTTCATTCTACTTTGGTTGATCATCCAAGACTAACGTCAAAATATTCATCTTCATCCTGTTGACTCATCACCAGTCTGGGTTCCAAACACAAGGAGCCAAGCTCAAGGATTTGAAAGAAAAATATCCTAAAATATAAACCTAAACATACCCTCAAAAAAAAAAGAATTTTGAAGAGAGAGAAGATTCCATCTCTTAAGAAAGATAGCCCACAGTTGTAGGAGACTTGGCATCTAGAAGGAGCTCCTAGCCAATCAGATGTTCTGTCAGAAGACAACGCTAGAGAATGTCCTGTCTAACTGGATTGGATGCCTTAATGGGCCAGAAGTTAACAAGTCTGTGTGACAGATATACACAACTCAGCCATCTGGAATTGATTGTATAAAAGAGGAAATAAAACGAGTCAGTTTTTCTGGGACCACTAAGAGGTTCTATACCCAAAAAGACTGAGGGTTTCTGTCTCTATGGAACTGTTGGGAACAATGTTACTATCGCTTTAAATTATTAGTCTAGCTTTCAAAGAGTTAAAAGACAGTGAATAAATGTATTCATTCTGAACCTCCTTCTAACTACTGCCAATCAACGTAATTTGTTATGAGTTTGACCAATCATGTCAGCTCTCTTTGTACTATCACATGATGTCCCTCTCTTTTACTCTATTAATGCTATCCTTGGCAGGCTTTCACTAAGATATGAGCTAGATTTGTTTTTCATCTTCTCAGAATACCACCAGACCTATGCAATTATATTCCTGTCTACAGTGGGGTAACTGGTTTTGTAGTATGTTAAACATTTGGGATTTAATGGAACCCAGCCTTGAATGTTAACTTCCATCGCTCGCCATCAGAAGATATTGAAATGGTCATAGAAGAGATGGAAATGGATTCTTCCATGATGGTTCCATTCTCACAGGTCTTTCTATTGACTGCCTCCTGCCATCTCTACTTTGCTTTCTCAGAAAGCTCTCAATAAGCACTTGTCATATAAGCCGCTCTACGAACATCCCTATTTCAGACTCTCAGAGTAGAACGGAACAACGGTGTGGGGTGGAAGTACAGAGAAGTGGGGTGCCTGCCTGCCCATGTAACTATGTCCCCTACTAGATTTCAGCCTACTCAGGAACTGTACCCAGACTCCTGGCTACATGAGACGTAATGAACCAATAGTGCCCCCCAAAATGCACATCCACATGTGAACGTCAGGACTTTTCCTTGTCTAGAAATGGGACCTCCAAAGGTAAAATCTGATAAACATATCATGGTTAAATGGTCGTAGGGTTAGGTTAGTTCAATAATAAGGATCCACTGGAATTATTGTCTATCTAGTGACACACAGTGAAGGCATGCCCCTTGTTCTCTTGTCTCATGGAAAATATCTTTACAGAATATTTTACTGGCTTTCCATTCTTTTTTTTTTTTGCTAGTAGACAGCTTTAGTGCTGTTGGCCTTGCTCACATGGTCTTCCTGGTCTCTTGCTTTCTTCTCTGACACATCAGCAACCTTCCTATAAGGTGTCCACCCCTAGGAACAGCACTTCTCACATCTTTGTTTCAGCCAGCAGGTTTTTAGAGTCATTAAAACTAATAAGCATAATTTTTAGGAAACCCCCATTTGGGTTAAATTGGCCAGTTAACTGACGGGCCATATCCCTACCCTCACAATCAACCAAGCTGATAAAATAGGGATATTTTTAAGATCTATTTTATTTTTTGTTATGCTATGCATGGGTGTTGCTGTGTGTATGCAAATTAGCTCAGTGCCCACATGAACTGGGAGAGGGTGGCAGATCCACTAAAGCTGGAGCTATACATAGTTGTAAGTCACCTGATATGGGTGCTGGGAACCGAACTTAGGTCCTATGAAAGAGCAGCAAGCACTCTTAACTGCTGAGCCATCTCTCCGGCCCCAAGAAAATATTGTAACATCAGTTTAAGGACAGGTTTCCAGCTCTGTATAAAGCATGGCCTTGGCTAACCAGAGAGATTGAGATAGAAAAAGTTAAAAAAAAAATGGCTGCAGTCCCCATATAAGCTCTTGCATCTAATAAAGAAGGTGGTTATCTGATTTGTCCTTTACTGGTCATATCACAGGCAATCTGGCAAGTAAATGAAAATCTGTAAAACAAGCAGGGACTCAAAAAATCTCTGTCTTTGCACAGAAAGGCAAAGGGGAGATGTGATCTTCAACATCAGAAGAACAAAGGAGTGAAGAGCTCAGTGTCCAGAAACTGCACAGGAGGGCCCAGACTAAGGGATGCCTCCAACTTGTCACTGGACAGACAACTGATGCGACAGAGCAAAGTCTTGTGAGAGCAAAGACCACTGTCTGTAAACTGAGACTGTGCCTTTGTTTCCTGGTCACCCAGACCCGGAAAATCACACAGAAGCTATATTAATTACAATAAAGCTGGGCTAACAGCTTAGTTGTGTTCCTATCTAGCTCTTTTATCTTAAATTAACCCATTTCTATTCATCTGTGTATCACCGCAAGTCTGTGGCTTACCATGTAAGGTTCTGGTGTCTTTCTCCTTAAGCAGCTACATGGTATCTCTCTGACTCTGCCTTCTTTCTCCCAGCATTCAGTTTGGTTTTCCCGCCTAGCTCTATTCTGCCCTGCCATAGGCCAAAGCAGCTTCTTTATTAACCAATAATAATAAAACATATTCACAGCATACAGAGGGGAATCCCACATCAACCTTCTATAAACACTAAACACAGGCACCATTCAAATAGGAGTGACAAGTATGCATGACTATGGAGAAAGAGTCAAATCCAGAGAAACTCATGCCAACAGAGTGTAAAATTCTGTCAAGAAGATAAATCAGGGTAGTGGGGCTGGGGAGATGACTCAGTAGGTAAGAGCCGGCACAATGGCCTAAGCTGAAATCCCAGCACACACAATGGAAGTCAGTTCTTTTCCACAGCATAGATACTAAGTCCCTGATGAATAAGTCAGCTCTTATCCTCTGGGCAACCTCTTTGCTTCTCAGATACCTTCTCTTCTCTCAGACTTTTCTGGTATCATAGTAAGTCTATGTTCACTGAGAACATCCAGCATGCTAAACCTTGGTCCAGGACTCTTGCATGAACTCATCTGTCAGTCACCAGATGAAGCAGCTTCACTTTCTCTCCCCATTTTACAGATTTGAAAACTAAAGTACCCAGAGATTAGATTGCCTAGAATCACACCTCTGTGAGCAAGATCCATTCTAATACAAAAAGTATGTCTCCGTGCCGACATGCTGAGCCAAGACTATGAGATTCCTCTCTGTCAATAGATGCTGTGGTCTTCTCCTCACGGTGATGCTATTGGGAAACGTAAGTACCATTTCAGGATTCATATTAGCATGCAACCAGTGTCCCAGGTGCATGCAATTGACAAGCTCTGATAACAGTGACCATGAGATCTATTCCAGCCACAACAGATCCTGCTGGGATCTCATAAGCTGGACTCAGTCCCAGACAATAAACACAATGGTCAGAGAAGTTAAACCCCAGCAGAAGCAAGCAGTCCTGTTCCATTCCCCACATACCCAGAAAGCATTGTAGCTTCTGGAAACAGAAGAAGAAATCCAAAGGGGGGGGAGGGACATGCCTTGGGAACAGAGCAAGAAAATCAATAGGAAGGTAGGTCTTTCAAGAATCCCTGGGTGTGGAGAGAGAGAGAGAGAGAGGGAGAGAGAGAGAGAGAGAGAGAGAGAAGCAGCTGCAGGGCATGTTGGAGGGTGGACTTCAGTGGCTGAAGTGTCTACCATTGACCAACAAGGTAAATCAAATCTGTTGCCAATACATTCTTCTGCTGTCCAGATAAAAACGGCAGACTAAGCCGCTGAACTTTCACCCTTCACCCCCGCTCTTCAAGCCAAAGTACAGATTAAAAAAAATCAATAACCCCAATCGATGGGAAAATATTTTTAGTCTCTAACTGAACGATATGTTTTGACAAGGCCAAGGAGGAGCACAAAAGAATGGCAAAAGATAAAAGGCAGAAAATTAGGAATTTTCTTTATTGGATGAGGTGGAAGCACCAATCACTCTCTCTCACCCCAGTGACATCTGTCCAAATTATCTCGCAGTAAAGAAATAAAATGAAAGGAGATGGATTTGCAAAAATGGAATGATTCACCACCGAGCACCTTAAAACCTGTGATTGCTACCGTTTTCCGTTGCCTTTTTCCAAGAAGGCAATCTGGAGACGCCTCCATTCAGAACACAGTTGAAGAGAAGCGAGTCCCCAGTGTGGACAGATGAAACAATGAATCTGCAGAGTCGTCAGCCTCCACCTCAACCTGAGATCACATCCGCCTCTAAACACGTCAGAAAGTGTTTAGAATCCTCCCAATTTGGCTCCATTTCCTCGCAAAATATCCACTGTTTTTCATAACCCAGGACCCTTGAGGCGCTTTCATAACTGAGCAAATTAAACACATCGTAACACTGGGTCTTGGGAAGCCTTGAGCGGTGATTTATCTTTGTGCCTTGCCTGAGCCAGCCGTATTTCCTAAAGTCGTTTCACGTTTTCCCACCTCTGTTGAATAAAAGTGATGAAGAAACATGATACCCAGAAGGATATAAACAGGAGTCACGCAGCAAGGTTGTTTGTTTTTGCACGCGAAAACTTTGGAGCCAGGGAACAGCCTCAGCAACCAATTAACATGCTCAATTATTTATCCCCATCACAATTGGTAAAGAGATAGATTTATGTGATTCAAAAATCACCCGATAGACTGAGGTTGAGGGCACTAGCAGCCCATTTTGCTTACTTATGCATTTTTCCCTCTGATATCAATCTGTTGTCCCATGGCCTTTGAAGTGAATATAATGACAGTTGTTTGACTACAATTCCATATTTGGTTCTTTTATTAGAAGTTTAAATATACATTTCTTTTATAAACACAGACTCAGGCTGAGGGTCACCACTACATGCTGGAAACCAATTCAACCCACAAAAATAAACTCAGTCAGTTCAATAAAAGAGACCGTGAGGCCGATGTTTTGACATCACATGTTTTTGGCAGGCAAAGCCTAGCTATGTGATTGGCCGGTTCTGATGCTGTTAGCGTTGTTAGGCAGTCACTTCATTGCTAAGATCAACAGGACTACGCAGCCGCTATTATTTAGGAGAATGAAGAAGTGTAAACAGGCCAGTTTTCTAAGACTGCCCCATAAGATCACACTCTTAGCCTTGGACTTGGGGATCTTTTTTACTCAAGGAGGAGCAATCCTCCGGAGCTCCTGCTACTGTCTCTTAGCAGGCTCCCAGTATGCTTGGACCTTCCATAATTGTTAGCAATGTGCTGCCATCTCTCTAAAGATAAAATCATGCAACATTGCTCCTCTTTCCTGAGTGTCAGATATATATAGCATACATGCTATGCCTAGCACCTTGAAAAACCTGATTTCATGTGACCTCAGAACAAACCTATGAGATAAACAGTACTAGTTCAAAGTTGCACAAAAGATGAAGCAATTGCGTAAAACTGCACCAAGTTCTAAAGATGGCGGACAAACCAATGTCTGTCTGATTCTGGCATCTACATCACTATCTCATTCATCTATGTTTCTACTACCAAGGCAGAATGGATGTGATCAGATCCACTGTCTATAGGTGTTGAAATGACCATAGACTGGTAGCTAATGAGATCTCATTCATTCTGCCATCTTCAAATGAACATGATGAGCACTTTAAAGCCATTAACTGTAATGAATGCATTCATTATTTTAGATCCAGTGTATTTACATGGCCTGGTAAATTCACATCAGGACCCTTGTTAAGGATTTCTTGTTCTAGCGAAGTAAAGGATTAATGCATTCTATGTGCACATCAGGTATCTTGAATATACTTCACTGGGAATGCTGGAATCCAGATACAACTGGCAAGGCCCACAAAACCACATTTCCTTAGTGTTTTCCAAGATAGTTTTGCAATATTAAATTGCCTTATTTCACACTTATTTCACCCAAATGGCTGTCCATAAAATGCCATGCCTCTGTTTACCGATTTGTTTAGGACTCTTTCTTTTCTTTCTTTCTTTTTTTTTTTGTTGTTGTTGTTGAAACAATTTCTGCCTCCTCCCCACCTCCCATTTCCCTCCTCCTCCTCCCACTCCTCTCCCCCTAACTCCACTCCTCTCCCCTCTCCCCACTCCTCTCCCCCTCCCTCCATTCCTTTCCCCCTCCCTCTGGAGTCTGAAGAGCAGTCCAGATTCCCTGCCCTGTGGAAAGTCCAAGGCCCTCCCCCCTCCATCCAGGTCCAGGAAGGTGAGCATCCAAACAGGCTAGGTTCCCACAAAGCCAGTTCCTGAAGTAGGATCGAAACCTAGTGTCATTGTCCTTGGCTTCTCATCAGCCTTCATTGTCCACCATGTTCAGAGAGTCCGGTTTTATCCCATGCTTATAGGACTCTTTTCAAATTGCCCCAAGTATGCTGGATGCACACTCCCTCCTTTTGAGGCTCCTTGGAATAGCCATAGTGGCTGATTGTTGAAGCGCTAGTAATTGAAATGAGTTGGCAATTACGACATTGACTGCTTTCTCTGTAGCCAGGGAACTGTGATGAGAGCTTGAACTAGCTAACAGAAACACATCAAGCCACTGCCAGGATAGCTATCATAAAAATCCATTATTATTACCGTCTTCATCTGGTAAGTCAGCACTGCAAAAACCCAGAATGACACCAACCATCACTGTCACTTCCTTGTCTGTTGATTCTTTTCTTACTATTCAGAAGCATTTTAGTGTGATGTCCGCCCACCTGTCTTCTCTTGCTCTAATTGCTTCGTTATATCCAAAGCCCCATGGCCAAGACCAAAGCTTCTCCTCTTTCCTCCCAGGTCTTTGCTGTTTTAGATCTTGTTTAACCATCGATCCTTAATCTGCTTTCAGGCAATTTCTGTATAGTACAAAATAAGAATGTGCTTTCTTTTGTTTTACTTTCCTTCTCCTTCCTTCTCTCCCTCCCTCCCTCCCTCTTTTTCTTTTACCTCTTCTAGGCATCCAGTTTTCCCAGCATTGATTATTGAGGACAGGTTTCCTTTCCCATTTAGTCTTCTTATCATCCCTGTCAGGGCTTAGTGCATGCTTGGGCTTGGTTCTGTGCACCCCATCCTGTTTCTTTGTTCAATGGATCTGTCTGACAATTCCATACTGTTTTAATCACTTTAGTTTTATAGTATAGTTTTTAATTTGGTTGTGCAATGCCTTCTGTTTTATTCTTTCTTACTGTCGTTTTGGCTATTGAGGAAATTTAAAGGCTCTGTATAAATTTTGTAGTTGTCTTTGCTATATAAAAAGAGTCACTGATATTTTCATGATAATAATCTCAAATCTGTAAATCAGCTTGGGTAGAAAAACACTTTAATAATGATAATTCTTATAGGATATGAACATTTTTACATTTATTAAATTGTTTATGTCTTCTATAATTTCTTTGATCTATGTGTGAAGATTTTAGGATAGAGGTCTTTCATCTTATTAACTTTATTCCTAAGTATTTTATTCTCTTTAGTGCTGTTGAAAATGGCAATGTTCTTATTTTTGAGTGGTTTATTCTCAAGTATATTCTCTCAGGTTTATTCTCAGACACATGGCTGGTTTCATGTTTTGACTGTGTATGCTGGAAGCTTCCTTTGTTCATTCATTAGTGCCAGTTCTTTGGTGGCATGTGTGTGCCCTTTCTACACATCAGATCGTATCATCTCTGGTAATGATGTGTTCAACTTATCATTCATATTAAAGTTAACATCTCTTGTTTACTTTCTATTCACCAGGATCATTAAAGGGATTATCTTATTAAATTAGAAAAAAAACAGATTTTTCTGAGTAAGAAATGCAAAGAATTAGAGATTAGAGAGATCAAAACTATCTTTCCATGTATGACAGAACTGAAAGGTAGGACTCTTGCCTCTTAGGTGAGGGCAAGAAGAAAAGTCTTGGGGCTGGATTAACTATCCAGAGGTTAATAGCACTTGCTCCTTATTCTACAGGACCAGAGTTCAGTTCCCAGTATCCACGTCAGGTGGCTCACAGCATCTGTAACTCCAAGTCCAGGGAACATGACACATGACCTCCACAGGCACCAAACACACATGTTTCATGAGCACATATGTGGGCAAAATACCCCCCACACATACAACGAAATAATCTTGAAAGAAATCAAATTATCTATATGATAACTCAAATTTTCACCCAGAATTTAGAGTGTAAGTTTTCTCTAGAATGAGCTGTTTGCTTTCTTTCTACATAGAGCTGCATTCTGTGAACTGACCGGAAAGCTGACTGTGGGGTATTTAAACTAAAAGTAAAACTTGGTCTCAGTTTAGAGGTTAAGGATCTTTCCCCTCAAACATAGGAGTAACTTGGGGAGGGTTACAAAACGGACAAATGATACCCCATCTCCTGCCTGCTCAGCAGCAGGGACCCTGAATCCCAGTTAGCCTCTGCCTGTGATGAAATGAACCCCAGACATGCTGAAGTATACTGGCTGAGTCACAGCTGAAGCAAAGCTACCCACTGCTCAAAGAGATAGCACATGGTTATCAGCTCAACCATGGTTTCCCAGAAGGCCAGGCTGTCCTGACCTAAATGCCCTTCAGACAGAAGGAGCTTTTCTGAACTACCCAGAAGTCTGTTGTAACCACCCTGTGGCAGCCATAGGTTAAGTCTACCAAAAAAAGGGTTAACATTCAGTTCTGGGCAGCACCGCCTGCATTATGTTAAAACCCCTGTAATATGTTAAAAACCCCTCCATGGAAAAGAAGAGTTCTAACCGTTATGCAGAAATCCCTACCCTTCTGATGGATGTGCCTTACTGCCAGGGCATCTAGTAATTTCTGATCCTGTCACCTGTAGCCTTCACTTCAATGACAGGGCACAGCAGGCCAGGGGCAGACAGCAGTCAAGCCCTGCTTGGCCAGGCATCAGCACTGCCAGGAGGTGTGAATGGTGTGTTGGTGGGGGTGCACACAGCCAACAGGAGGTCACCAGGGTCCCGCTAGGACTCCTTTAAGCCATGGGCAGGTTTTCCATCATAGACTCGGAGTTCAGCAGACTATTAGGCCATAGGTCATGAATTTCATCTCAAGGTGATGGTCACCTCTGGCCCTTCAGCATCCATCTTGCAGCAGCTACACCCGTTCTACAACAAGTGGGCACTCTTAGAGATTCAATGGTGGGTCCCTGTCTGTGGAGGAAGTTTCAAGAGACTGCACCCCATAACTTCCCATGTGAACTTTCCTCTCCTCTTTGCTCCTCCTAATCCAAGACATGTTCCAAGTCTGGAGTGCATCTGAAATTAGAAGCCGTGGGACTCTCAGTTACTGACTGTGACTGTCCCAGCTTCCAAGCTCTGCCAGCCTTTTTCTTTTCCTCACTCCTCATCCTGCCCCTGCTCTGAGAACCAGCCCACCTCACTTTTCCAGGGCTTACCTCCTCCCATTCACCTCTATTAGGCCCAACCTGGAGCACATAGATGAATGAAGACAATCCTCCTATTGTCTTTTGCTGTCATATCTCATTACGGAAAAAGAGCATGCTGCTCTCAAACCTTAAGAAACCTCTCCTCACCTTTTCCTTTCGAATAAGCAATAGTTGGTTGCTTTGGGTCATTTGTAATTCAATTTTGAGCCATTCCTATTGCACAAGTATTTATTCTGGGGAAAAAAAATCCACTTCTAGCACATACAGAGCAAGCAGTCTGTGTGGTGCTCTGAGCTTTTTAATCTGCAGAACAACCAATAAAACAAACCCCTTTTTGAGGTGAGAGACAGAGGTACTAAACCCTTATAAACAGCCACACATCCACTTGGTATAAGCTGCACTAATAGAAGCCACCTGAGGATGGTTGGATTGTCCTATAACCAGACCCTGAAGATATAATCAGTAGGAATCATGCCCAGGCCATCATCGGGCAGGATACACATCTGTATCCAATGGTCCCTCTCCACCTTGAGAGTTCTCAAAGAAAGGAAATCTTATATCCCTTTCTAGCAGTCTTGTAAAGCTATGATTTCCAGAAAGGAAAATGTTACTTTGCTGTAGACATGGGATACCCAGGTAATATTTTTTTCAAAACTTTGTTTTTCCAATAATATTATGCTGTGGACTGGAGACACAGCTCATCAAATGAGATAACTGCCTACTCAATCGTGAAGACTGGAGTTTGGATCTGAGCACCATGTCTGGTGGCCCACCTCTAACTCAACCTTCAAGAAATCTAACAACCTTTTCTGGCCTCTGTGGGCACTGCACTCAGTTGTACACACACACAAACACACACACACACACACTCGTGCTTTTAAATTTTTTAATGTTGTGTTTCTTGAAATATGCTAGCTGTTCTTATACTTTTGGAGTCTTAATCAAGAAATCTTTGCTCAAAGAGCTAAAAGAGGGGGCTGGAGAAATGGCTCAGTGGTTAAGAGCATTGCCTGCTCTTCCAAAGGTCCTGAGTTCAATTCCCAGCAACCACATGGTGGCTCACAACCATCTGTAATGAGGTCTGGTGCCCTCTTCTGGCTTGCAGACATGCACACAGAGAGAATATTGTATACATAATAAATAAATAAATAATTTTTTTTTAAAGAGCTAAAAGAGATTTCTTGTTTCATTCGACTCTCTCTTTGGTTTATGTTATTGGTAAGACTTTTATTCACTTTGAGTCAATTCCTCACATTGTGTGAGATAAGGCTCCAGTTTCTTTCCTCTGCGTGTAGAAGTCTAGTATTTCCCAATACTACTTGCTAAGGTGCAGTCACTTCATCAAAACTCAAATGAACCATAAGTGTTTATCTCTAGGTTTTCTCTTTTGTTCACTCGTTGGTGTGCCTGGTTTGCACCAATGCCCTGTCATTTTGTTCACAATACCTTTAAAATATATTCTTCAAATTGGAGGCATAAATGTTTTTAATATTTGGGGCATTTTTGATTCCATGTAAATTTCTATTTCTATGAAAAAAATCATTGAAGTTTTGGAATGTTAGGGATTGTGTTGAATCTATAACTAACTTTGGGTAGTGTGAAAATATTTTTTATTAATTTGTCCAATCCATATTTAGAGGACATAGTTCTATTTATTTCTCTTCTTCCATTTCTTTCACCAATGTTTTGCAGTTTTTACCACTGAGATAATTCATATCTTTGGTTATATTAGTTTCTGAGCATTCCATATACTGTTATAACTAAGGTAGTTTTATTAATTTCTTGTTTGTTGTCAGTATATAAAGAGGCTCCCAATTCTATCAGCTGGTTGTAGCCTCCAGCTTTATTAAATGCATCAGTTCTAATTGTCCATTTTTATGAGTTCTTTGGGTATTTCTGTACAAAAGAGTCTTCATTCATGGCAGAGATTTCACTTCCCCATCTCCTGTAATAGATGCCTCTTATTTCTTTCTTGTCTAATTGTTGTGGCTTGTTGATATCACAAAAGTAGACTGGAAAGGAAGAGGCTTAGGAGAACAGTGGATGGAAAAGAGGACACATCAATCAAAGGTGAAGTTTCAGTTAGGTCAGAAGAAAATATTTTAGTGGCCCATTGTATGGCACAGCAATCACAGTTAGTGAGGCTGTGTTTCAAATTCTAAATTTGCTGAAGAATAAATGATTTTGTTTTCATACTGTGATTGAAGCTTAAGTATCACACATGCTAAGCAAGCACTACTGAGCTACATCCCCAGCCCAAAAATATATTTATCCTTATAATATTGTTACCACAAAAAGCATCAAATTAGTGAAGATGATAAATATATTATTCCAGTTAAGTATATATACAATTAATGTGCAGATCAAAACCTCACACGTAACAGGTAAGTAGACATAATTATTATCTTTCAAATAAACACAAATTTTAAAGACCACTTCAAATCCATGCACCTTGAAGAGTAATGTTGTAAGGTGGCTGAGTGAATAAAACACCTGACATTGCTCAATTCTTACTTTGACTTCTTTTTCTATAGTAATAATTATTTTATTTCTTTGGCTTGACTGGAGCTTTATAATATAGCCCTTCAAACTCGCTGTTCAGTGGCGCTGATAGAGACATGGCAGTCCTCTCTGGCAGCATGGATGCACAAGCTGGTGCTGAACCATTCTTCAGAGAGAGTATGGACCAATAGCACAGGCCACCATGGGGGTGTGACAGCAGGCCAGGATGGTCAGTTCACTGACCCACAGACATGTGAGAGCTGGGTTGCAAGAGAAAACAGAGGCTGAACAGTAACACCCAGATGTTCTACCAGGAACAAAGGTTAGAGCTAGGCATGCTTTATCAAGGTTAAGTCAACACTGGAAACAATTTGTTCCCTGGGCACTTTAATGATGATGAGCCGTATCCAGGCATTCCAAGAATATAACATTTGAAAGTGGCCAAAAGTCTAAGGTACCATCCTCTTCACCAGAAAGCAAATATCGGTGTTTTCCATGAATTAGAGTCCGAATGCCAAACTCAAGAGAAAGCACTGGAATTAATTCTCTAGTTGACCAGCATTGACCTATCTCCCAGAATATGCTAAGCAGCTTCCAGTCCACTAATTCAAAACCAAGTGTTACACAGTTAGCGCACCATACAGGATCTGGTGCTGTCCCTTCAATGTTGCATTTAATTTCCCAGTACTACTACCTGAAAAAGAAAGAAGTCTATGACCGGGCAAAGGTTGTAAGAACAGAGAAGAAACTTGATTTGACCAATGGAGTTCGACTGCTCTTGTTTGGGACAGCAAAATGTCCAGGGGGTGGGGCATAAAGTAAGTAGAAGATGCAGCAGATTCACAAAGTTGAAAGAGTATGTTAGACTTAGGGTTGGTCTACATCACAACATGCTATTCCCTCATACCCAGAAGGAAAGAGAAAACTCAGAGAAGTCCTAGCATTAGACACCTAGAACCAGACTTGGTGCTTATCCGAAGCTCACACATCAGATTTGGCTTGGTTTGATCTGATTTCTTTGCCTTGATGTGGTTGGAACTGGTTTGATTTGATTGGGTTTAGTTGGTTTGGTTGTGCTAGTTTGGTTCAGTTTGGTTTGATCGGTCTAGCTTTTGCCTTCGGTGTAGTTGTTCTCTTAAAAATGGTTCCAAAAAAAAAAAAAAAAAAAAACAACACAGGTAGACTGGACTTTCTTTTCTGGCAATGATTCTTACAAATGAAGTCAGCATGTGAACTGTCTTCAATAGCTGGAGCTTCCCTTAGGTTCAGGGAACAACCCCTGACGCTGCCAGTATCTGGTCCAGCTGAGTCAGGCAGACTCCGGTCTATCATGGGGCTCAGGGGTGTTGCAATGAACAGGGTGTCAATTAGCTGACCTGTTCCAATGCTGAATTCCATGTTCCAACTCAAGCCTGCCACTTGACCATTTCAGGACGTAATCATTGTGAAATCCAAGTGAACTACCTTCAGAAGGCCACATCCCCGCATATGAAGTAATTTGATTACTCTTTAAGATTAGCTACCTAGAACTGCTCCGATGATTGATCCATGTGCTTGGAAAGCAAGAGGTGGGACTGTTCAGGGAAAGGAAAGGAACAAGGCAGAGCAGGGAGACAAGGGATTCGGGGAAGGGCTGTGTGGGAGGACAATGATTGCTAACAGAACACAGTGAAATATGTGTAAGAAAACACCATGCTGAAACCCATTTCTAGCATGTGCTAGCGTAAGAAATTCATTAAAAGAAACTGTACCAAAAGTTCCTAAGCATGTATTTGTCATATGAATAATTTCCACCTGATACAACAGGAGTTTGGGTAGGATTTTAGGCGGGAAGTAGTACGCTGCTCTTTTATTGCTTTATTTTTCTCAACAGATGCAAACCTGGAGACACAAGAATAATAAAACAGTGTACGGCATTCTTCTCTGACCACAAGCTCCCTTTATGCAGAACTCTGGCCCCAAGGATCTGCTTTCCCATCAGCTCCTCTGACACTGGGAAACTTTCTCTTTCCATTGCTGTGCAGAAGTGTCTTGGGTCCCTTCAAGAGGGAGTAATTAGCACAACTGAAGAGTTGTGTCAGAAGTGTGGAAAGGAGCAAAAAGAGACAGAAGACATGGGTGGAGGATCTACAGAGCAGAGCGGTCACCTCCTCTCTCCGTATGAACCTAGCCTTGGAAATGCCCTCCTGTGCCCACAGGAAGACAGGAAGAAGAGCAGTGAGAGCAGGGCTGAGATCAGCCTGGGGAGACACTAGCAGACAAGAGAGAGCTTTGGAGTCTTCATCTGTTAGGGAGAGAAGAGATAGCCCCACTCAGAGGAGAAGGATTATATAAAATACCCTCCCAAAGATGTGAGGCTGGTTTAGGACTGCCTTTTATTCATCTTTAATACCCAACTGGCTGCATTCTGCATTCAAGGAGGACCTGAAAGTTGAGAGAGAGCAGCTCATAGGGGTTTTTCAGAAAAGAAGCCACTGTCCCAGCAGTCATCGATTGTCATTAGCGCTCTAGTATGTGGTAGGGCATCTGGACCCAGCGCTGACCCCACAAACATGTTCGTGTGGGATAAATTAACTTAGTGGATTATTTTTTTTAAGACATCAAGTTGGGAGGGAGAAGGGAGACATATGGGGGAATTGGAAAGGGAGAGTGGTGGATGAATATGGTCGTTAGAATGTTTATACATAAGAAATTTTCAAAAATAATGTTAATAAAAATAAATTTTAAAATTCAGGAAAAGAAAAGAGTCTAAAAGGATTCTCAATAGGTATACTACCTGCAAAGAGAGAGGAGAGAAAGGAAGGCAAAGAACTTTTTAATCTTAAAAACTGAAAATATTTTCAGCGTGGGACAATGGTCTGTACTCTGTCAATTATATTTTAAATAAACACTGATTGGCCAGTAGTCAGTCAGGAAGTATAGGCAGGACAACCAGACAGGAAATAAAGGAGAATTCTGGGAAGAAGGAAGTCCTAATCCACCGTCGTGACCCAGCAACAAAAGAAGCAAGATGAGACTGCCTTACTGAATAAGGTACTGAGCCACATGGCTAATATAGACAAGAATAATGGGCTAATATAAGTTATAAGAGTTAATAAGAAGTCTGAGCTAATGAGCCAATCAATTTGTAACTAATGTAGACCTCTGTGTGATTTCTTTGGGACTTAACTGCAGGAACCAGACAGGATAAAAAACTCAGTTAACAAAACTGAAAATATTTTTTCACAATGGCGTATAAAAAAAATCACAGAGATGTGAAATTTATGGTCAACTGAGACACTCCCAATTGGCATTCCCATTACCTGGTGGGTTGGTCTGTTTATTTTCACCTCATAGGATAGTTTAAATGATTTTGCATGCCCACCTACTTCCTCAGCTCCTTAACTTTTTGCCTGTAAGGTCATCTGATTCTCAACCATAAATCCTTCTATCTGGGGCCTTTCAGATCCATCAGCGTTTTGAAGCAACTCCTGTATTATTTACGTGAGTCAAAACACTAATCAATCATTAGTGCTGTGTGCAATAGCACATGAGTGGGAGGGGCAGGGACAGGGACAGGACTGGAGAGAAGAAAGCATGCCCCTGGACCATGAAGAGTTCACTGTGAGGAACAGAATAGCAAACACCAAACTATGAGCAAGGGGAAGCAGAAAGAACACACATGGTGTATGAGGAACACTACTTGTAGGAGATTAGCATTGGAAGAAGGTTCTAGAAGTTTTAATTAATACTGAAAGACCCATTAAACTGCACCTTGAAAAATAAAGTTTGCTGTGCTAAAATTGAGGAGCAGAGAAGGTGGGGGTTTGCAGTCAAATTCGGGGCCCATACAAACACTCCTAAAATACTCACAGGTCAATGGCTCCTTGTGATTTAAAAATAATAATAAATTAAACACAGAAAGATGGTAAGTAAGCATGACATAATTTATATAAACAGCACATAGTCCACACTGGAGTGAATGAGGGAATGTCAGAAGCTTTTCCTCCAAGACTGGAAATAACGTAAGACATCTATTTTCAATGTCTCTATTCAACATTGTTCTTGTTTGCTTTCTGTTGCTGTGATAAACACCCTGAGAAAAACCTTCTTGGAGAGGAAAGAGTCTGTTACCTCTTCCAGGTTGCTGTCTATCACTGAGGCAAGTGGGGACAGGAGCTCAAACAGTAAGCTGTATGCAGACACTGAAGCAAAACCCATGGGGGACACTGCTTACCAGCTTGCTCCCTCTGCCCTATTCAGCTGCCTTATACAGCCCAGGCCCACATGCCTAGGGATGGTACCATTCACAGTGTATTGGGTTTTCAATTATCAACTATCAATGAAGAAAATACTCCCAAATATATTGGCCCTACATCAATTATCAATGAAGAAAATGCCCCCAAAGAGAAGCCCCTATTCCAATCTGATGAAGACAGCTCCCCAGTTGAAACTCTCTGGGTAACTCTAGGATGTGTCAAGATGACAGCTGAAGCTAGCTATGAGAAACATCATTCTGGAAAATCTAGCCAGGAAAAAGAAAGGAAAGGCCCACAGCAGGAAAGGAGAAAGGTGAGCTTTTCCCATTTGTAAGTATAATTTAGTAGATAGAAAAATCTAGAGGCTCTGCCTAAGACAAAAGAACTAAGAAATGAATTTAGTAAAGTACCAGGATGACAAAACAACACCCAAAAATCAGTAACGTTGTCCTGGAGAGATGGCTCAACCTATGATGCTCTTTCAGAAAACCTGAGCTCAGTTCTCGGCACCATCCAGTGTCTCACCACTACCAGCGACTCCAGCTCCAAGAGATCTTATGCCCTCTTCCAGAATCTATATGTACTACACTCATACACATACCCACAAATATACACTCTCAAAAGATACAAATCTTTAAAAATTGAAAATCAGTAATCTTTCTATACCTCAATAATGACCCTGCTGAGAAAGGAATCCCAACAGCAATCCCAGATGCAGTGGCTACAACCATGCAACAACAAAGTGCAATGCCTAGAAAAACAGCCAAGTGGACATTTTCTTCCTGATGAAAGAAAGTGGAGGAGATACATAAAAATAGCAAGATCTCCAATGTTGCTTTAAAATAACATTAAAGTGTCCCTGTCACTCAAAAAACATTTTCTGGTGCAATCTCACAAAGGGGGCATGACACTCCTCACAGAACTAAAAATTCTAAAATTCATATGGGAGCACAAAAGATCCTAATAGTCAAAGCAATCTTAAATAAAAGAGTAACAAAGCTGGAGGCATCACAGTACCTGATGTTAAACATAATACAGAGCTATAATAACCAAATCAGCATGGTGCTGGCACAATAGAGACACTGAAACCAACGATGTCGTGGGGATCACAGAAACAAGGTTGTGCATGTTCAGATATCTGACCCTCAACAGAAACACCAAAGACCTAAATGGAGAAAGGACCTCAGGACCAAGAATATCTTTCAGAACTAGTGTTTCTCAAAACATACTTTGGATGATGGTGGTTTTAACCTATAGTTTCTGACAAAACTGAGAATAGAAATGGAAGAAGTCTTTGAATCTTAGGATTTAAAATAGAGTAGAAAAATTCCCAAAAAAGAACCCTAGAAGTAAGGTTGTACTGTTTAAAAAAAATGGATGTGAATTCTGATATGTAGGTCTGAGATACAGTCTTGATAACGGGACTGATCTGAAGGGTCAATACCCTCATGATGTCCACAGGCTTATTAAACTCCATATTCATGTATAGTTATAAATTTCAACTTTGTTTGAAACAAAGATTAGAAATAACCCAAAGGGCTTTAGGACAATTGATAAACTCTAGTAGATTTCCATAGATTCTATGAAAGTCTTAAGGTCATTTAGAACAATTCCATGCACACAAATTATATATGTCTTGATGGGTGTCTGTTTTGCTGTGAGTTTTTTATCTCAATACTCTAGCACAGGTCAGGAAATATTATATGTGTTACCTAAGTATTTGATAAATAAAAAATAAATATAATGACCAAATAAATAGTACAACATTCCTAAACTTCCTTCTCTCAGGACACTAGTAATTGATTATCCAGGCACTTATTAAGTGTGTTACATGGTACGCACCATTTCAGACACCCAAAGGAAATTCAGAAGCATGCCCTACTTCTTGGCACACCGTCTCTTATAAAAGATACTTAGGAAAACTTAAAGGTGATTGAATACCTGTCGTAGTTAGGGTTCTATTGCTGAAGCAAAATACCATGATCAATGAGCAAGTTGAAAAGGAAAGGATTTATTTAGGTTACACTGCTAGATCATAGTCCATCATTGGAGGAAGTCAGAACAGGAACTCAAGCAGGACAGGATCCTGGCGGCCGGAGCTGATGCAGCACCATGGAGGGGTGCTATTGACTGGCTTACTTCCCCTGGCTTGCTCAGCCTGCTTTCTCACAGAACCCAGGACCACCAACCCAATAATGGCACCACCCACCATGGGCTAGCACCCCCCCCCATTGATCACTAATTGAGGAAATGTCTTACAGCTGGATCTCATGGAGGCACTTCCTCAACTGAGGTTCCTTCCTCTCTGACACCTCTAGTTTGTGTCAAATTGACACCTAAGACCAGCCTGTACAACCACCTTTGGGTACTATAAGGGCTAGTCCTCAGGAAGAAGGCTTCTAGGTCCATTGTAGATTGGTTCCTCCAAATACTGAGTCCAAAGTGTGTTGTCACAAACCACAACAATGACCAGCACGGCCAAAAATACACAAAAATATCTTGAAGGTAACCAACAGCCAGCATAATTGAACTTAAAATCTGTCCAAAGGGAGGGAATTCACGCCAACTATCTGTACTGGTGAGATCACAGACCCTAGAGGAGAGCCTGCTATGGCTGATTTCCTGAACTAGTTTAATTCCCAATGGCAGTCTAAATCCCCACAGGCAAGTGTAGCTCTCACCCTCATCAAAGAAGTTTGTTTTTGCAACAAAGACCATCACAAAAATTCACAGTGGATCAAAATGCAGAGAACTGACTTCAGGGTACCAAATCCCAATTGATACATCTACAACACAACTTCCATATCTAAGACTGGAAATATTGTCGAAGAGAGTGGGGGAACATTGTAAGAGTCGGGGACCGGGATGTCTGCTTCAAGGCAGTGTCTTCTATATATGTTTTCTATATATGGCAGGGAGTTGCAGTCATGAATCTCAGCAATACGGCTTTCTAAAAAAGACAAGCTTAGGGGAAATGGGCACTTCAGAAAGCAAACATTAAACATTGTCCAGATTCAACCTAACCAAACCTGGGTATTATAAAGTCGTGCTCCCCAAACTTGACCCCATGAAAGAAAAGAATAGGGATTATGTTTCCAACATGTCAGCAAAATAGAAGCATGGAATAAAAATGAGATTGAGCTACAGGAAAAAAAAACTGCTTTCTGCCAATCTTTATTACAAACCATTATGAAAACTGGCCACAGCTAGTTCCCTGTACTTTACAATCCCTGCAGTAACCATGCCCATTCACACAGAGAACCCTCTGGCTTCATACCAGCCCCAGACACTTTCTAGCAAAGGGTCTCCGATATTGCCTGGATTCCAGATGGGGGCTTTTCTAAGAGGGGCCTGGTTTCGTGAGTGGAGGTCTCTTTCCTTGGAACAGCCAAGACACTAAGAGTTGAAACCAGAACCACTCACTCTCCAAGAGTGTGGTCATTAGAGCTCCATCATCTGTCACCTTTAGGTGGTAATTAGAAAAGGGAAGTCAATAACAGTGGTGCACAGCACTACTTTACCAAGATTTAAACAAGTTGTAATATTGTTGAACACCTATTGATGAGCCCAAATGTGCTGCAGGCCATTGAGCACAGGGATGCGGAAGGGGGGGGTGTTTGATGGGAGCCTTTTCATTATTAATTTGATGGCATGAGGTTTATAGACAACACAGCATACTTTGCATTTGTCACATGAGCCCCAGCCTCCCATTGCCAACAGATAAAATCAGCATCTTATGTGACGATGCCCAAGGAAAGAAGAACACCTCTGAAGTCAGTATCTGGGATTGTAGCCCCACAAAGGAAAACAGCGGAGCCTGATAATTCTTTAGTATTCTTTATTGAATATGGGAAATGGAAGAAAGGGCAACTGGGGTGCTTAGAAAGCGAACCTCTGGAAGCCTGCACACTGAGGTACATACCAGACATCACAAACTTCTGGACTTGAGTGTTTTCCTCTGCTACATGCCAGCCAGGTCCTCAAGTTGATTTTCTAGCTCAATATTTCAGTGTTCAGTTTTGTATTTTCTCTCCCAGTATCATGATCTAAATAGTATCTATAGGACTAGAGATGGCTTAGGAGCTGAGAGTGTTTGCTGCTTCGGAGGAAGACCCGAGTCCAGACCCTAGCACTCACATCAGGCAGCTCACAACCACCTGTAACTCCACTTCCAGAGGATCTGGCTCTCTCTTCTGGCCTCTTCTGATACCTTCACTCGCATGTGCATATTCCTCACACACACACATTCACCCACTCACACACACAGAGAGAGAGAGAGAGAGAGAGAGAGAGAGAGAGAGAGAGATTTATACATAAAGCATAACTACCATCCATAAGCTAGAACTTTCTACTATATCCATTCCCAAGCTCTCTCCTGAACTCTAGACTTATACATTCGCAGGGCTAGGGAGATGGTTCAGTCAGTAAACTGATTTCTGCACAAAATGTTCTGAGTTCAGATGAGCAGCACCCATATAAAAACCAGGCATGGCAGAGATATCTGTAATCTCAAAGCTAAAAAGATGGAGATAGGAGAATCCCTGGAGCTTGCTGACAGCTAGTCTTGTCTAGTTACTGGGCTCCAGGTTCAATGAGACAGTCTCAAAAAAATAAGTTAAAAAGTGATTGAGAAAGACAGTCAAACTCTGGAACCTATACATAAACACATACACATGCATATCCCATACAGTAAAGTAATTAGTTAATAAATAAATAATTGCATGCATAAAACTGTACCCTTGGCTAAGTCACTTGGTTAACATCTTACATTGTACAAATACAAACGCATGCTTTTACCTCTCTCTTGCTCCTGTTTGTTCCCACCTTTTCTTGCCCTGGGCCAGTCTTCACTTCACAGTAAATAGCCAGTACACAGTGGGGTGCTGTGTCTGTCTTCTTCCTTGAATATTCTGACTCCTGCCCTTTGGCTATACAACTGCCCTCTGTCCACACTCAGCTCTCCCCTTTGCAACCTTGTTCAAGCTCTTCTCTCCACATTGCTGGCACCTCCCCTACACTGGCCCACCCCTGGGTTTTGCTCCCCACCCCAGCAGTCCTCCTTTGCTCCTCCATGTATCTGGCTGTTGTTCGCTCTTCACTCTTTCCTGTCTCCGCTGAGCCCTTTCTTATCGGGGACTCCTTTCCTGGTCACCCTTAGCCACAATCATTCATATTCATCTTCTATGTGTATTAAAAAATGGATGACCACAAAGTTAGTGGCATAAAACAGCATGCATTTGAGGTCATTGGTTTTTATTTTTCAGTCAAAAAGAACAGTGAACTCATATCATTTGCAGGAAAATGGATGAGATTGGAGTCAGTCATCTTAAGTGAATTAAGCCAGTCTCAGAAAGATAAATAGCATGGGTTTGTTTTTCTCATTTGTGGTTCCAAGATTTTATATAGTCACATACAATAATGTATGTATGTATATGTTAAATGAAATTAGCAGTAAACTGACTAGGAAAAAAGGAGACTAAATAGAAAAAGGAAGAATAAAAATGAGACTAGGAGGAATGTGCTCAATAATAATATATACCTTACAAAAATGTTTTAAGTAATAATTTTTAATTACAAAATAAAATAAAGCTATGCATTTAGTAGGCCAGTTTCTACAGCAAAGTACAGCTAAGCTGTGTTCTCTGTTCAAGGTCATACAAAGGTGCAATCAACTGGACTGTGTCTCTAAAAGCTTGAGTTAAAAGAATCTACCTCCAAACCTGAGTACACCTTTGAGGCATTAGCTCCTTGTGTCTGTGTGACTGGATCCCTGTGTCCTTGTTAGTAGGGAGGTGAGGATGCTCTCAGCTTGCATGGGATGTTCTTGGGTCCTTTCCTTGTGGTCCCTTCCACAATGGAGCTATTTGCTTCATAGAGGACAACATGATTAATTTCTCAATAACTTCATGTTGGCCCTGATTCCTCTCTAAGGGGCTTTACCAGAAGAAATCAGTGTCACCCAAGATAACCTTCCTTTGGGCTAACTCAAAAGCAACTGGCTTGCGAACCTTAAGCCCATCTTCAGTCTCCTCTCCTATAGCATATAGCAGCACGTCACCATGGGAATACCTTCTCAGCATAGACACAGATACAGAGTGGAGATGATACGAGGAGTGTGGTTGGGAACCTGTAGGCACCATCTTAAAATTCTGTCTTTTACAGCATCCCTGCTGAAACCTTTCTTTTAATGTCCTTTATCTCCTGAAATGTAAGATTTATTTATTAACTTATTTTCCCAAAGTAAAATGGAAGATGCCTTAAAACAAAGACTTTGCATTGCTTATTGTTACCTCCTGAACAACCATACCCTAGTGACATATACTCCAAGCTCAATCCATATTAAATATGTGTTAAATGAATGAATTTAAGCATGAATCCCTTCACATCACAAGAAGTTCAGTGTCTTTTCCCATAGGGTTTATGATCTCAGTCATATGACAGCTTCAATCAATATTTATTGAGAGCTCCCTCTTTGCCGGTCACTTGAACACACTGTGATTAATCCTCACCATAAGACTTTCTAAATCACGCAATCTCTTCTGAGCCTGGTTGGTAGGAAATTGGACTTCTGGTATACTTTAGGGAATCCTATATTCATGTAGTAGGGAGTACGTATTTGTCTAGTCAATTCTTCTTCTGTTTCATAATTAAACCCCAGCTTTAGATGAGCCCATGGCCACATAGTGATGCCCATGTGCATCTGCACACATGCATGCATGCACAGGCCCAGTCTACTTTCCCTTGAAGACCTGTGTGACCACAGGACTAAGTTCAAAGCCAATGGAAGAAACAATGGACATGACTTGACCACTTGCCTTGTCTCTTTCCCTTCATAGCACTAGAATATAGTCATAGAAATGAGCCAGACTCAGCAGTTCAGGACACGACCACAACTTAGGATTGGTCAGTCTTCAAATATCCCATGGGTAGAATACATGGATCCCAGAAACTTGGGTGGGAAAAGTTGCAATTTTCCATAATCTATTGTTAAAATTCAGAATTTTCATTACTCAAGTGTTCATAATCAACAAGCCACAAAAATAATCACAGTATCTCTGATGAACATTATTATTAGAAATCATATATTTTATTATAACTTTTTGAGGGGCCAGTACTTCTAATGGATCCCAGGGTCTTGTGTCTGCTAGGCAAGTGCTCTACCACTAAGATATATGTCCCTCTGCTGCTAAAAAAGATCTTATATACTTTTGGATCACAGAATCATGAAAAGTTGATGCTCATCACCATGCTTAATCTGAAGGACTTCTTGCACACACCAGTGCTACCTATTAATAATCAATAAGAAATCATATATATTATCACATCACGAGTTTGTCTTTTAAGACTGTGGTTACTGCATTTTATTATCATTCCCAGTGAGGTTTTTTTATTCATTTTAAACCATTTACATGGACAAAGTGCACACATTCTTCCAGATTTCCCAGTAGGGTCATAACATAAGATTCAAAGGTCCTACCCTAACAAATGGTGAGATATGAATAAAGAAGGACTATGGATCCATAAGTGGGTACAGAGATGCTTATCAAATATGAATAGTTAACAGACTTTCAGATGCCTTGAACAAGAGAGAGAAGATAAAAGATTTTAATTAACATGAACCTCTATACCCTGAAGTCTCTGTGTCAAAAATCTGACCCTGTACCCTAGGGCAGTATCTTTGCTGAGTCTTGCGATGCTGTGTTAAGCAAGACACTCAGGAAAGACCTCTGAAGACTTCATAGCTGAGAGCTCAATGTCCAAGCCCATATGGTTCCCCGAAGACCTGTGGTCCCCAAGCAATAACTCCTAAGGTTTGGTTAACTCATCACTAGCCTCATCCATCAGGAGTCCAGGTAAATCTGTTGAAACAGAGTAGAACAACATTCCCGATCATCCCAAACATACAAAACTCTGATTTTCTTGAAATCATCTAAAGAAATTCCGTACTATTTAGCTTTATCTACTTCTACCACCCAAATTTAACCATTTCCCTCTGCTTCCCCACCTTCCCTAGAATGACAAAAAAAAAATTATCTGCAATGATCCGAGGCCTTTGGAAATAGAATCAGCTAACGGTCATCTGAAAACTTCACTTTGGGTCATGTTTTACAGGAGTTCCACAGGCAAAGAACACAAAATTCAGATTTCCATCTGGCTTTGAGAGGGAAGAAAGAGTCCTCTTGCAGTGACAGAAAAGGTTATCTCTAATTGAACGATGTGGTGGAGCTGCAGCAATCCAAGTACTCAATCTTCTGAGTCTACTCAGAGACGTGCTAAGAGTAGGGAGGGGATGGGAAATGGAGATGGAAGAGAATGACTAGCGACGGAATGAAGACAAAGATGCTTGGCTACATATAGAAGAACCACAGGAAAGTGGAAGCTGGAGCTGGCAGCAGCATTGAAATTTAAGAGACAAAAAAAAATCCATGAGGATGTCTCTGGACAGAGACATCATGTTGACACAGAAGACAGTAGCTTTGAAAAAAGCTAGATTTGAGACTCGATAGAAAACCCAGGAGCAAATTCCCAAGAGGTGTGAAATTTTTAGAGATCAAGAGAATGAAGAAACGCAGCAAGGTAGACAAATAAAAAGGGGAAAGGCAAAGGACCATCTGAGGTACACTAGAAATACCCCTGTTGAGAGAACAGAAAGTAGACAATAAAAAAAAAGGTGAATTTCAGAAACTTCCACATCACAGAGACCATGGGAGGAAGTAGCTTTAGCCAGATGAACAGTGAAACAAAAGATGAAAACCAAACAAAGGCCACTGGGTTTTAGATTTAAAAAAAAAAAACAAAAAAGACAGATGGTTAGTAAATCGCTTACTAATAATAGTGCCCGTGTAAATAACATAAATAACATACCCTAAGGTACAGATATTTGCAACAACTAACTGAATGGATTCTTTTCAGGGCTATAAGGGAATCACAATCATCCCTTAACATTTTTTTCACAATTTATGACAATTATACTATGAAAAGTATTTATCTAATTTCTATTTATAGCATACAATGTCCATTATTTGAAAAATATCTGTATCCCAGAAGGCATCATTCCAAGGCAAATGGACTTGGAATTACTAAATATATGTCATTGAGTCAACACCATGAAGAATTCTGATTTTCATTTTACTTATCAGAAAACTACATGTAATAGATATAGCAGGTCTTACCATATAAAGCACTTCCCCTGAGCTGTGGAATCAAGGCGTTTTCCTCTATTCCCATTCCACATTGAAGGAATAATATGATTCCTATTTAGGGCACCAGCTAAGCTCAAAAGGCTTCTCAACAATGGAATCAGTGGAAGGATACAGAAGCCATCTCACAGATGAGTGATACCTAATGGACCCTCGACTTTAATTCTGAGATATGAGCCCAAACTAAAAACCTGGGGAGAGAGGGGGGTGGAGAAAGGAAGAAAGAAAGAAAGAAGAAAGAGAGAGAGAGAGAGAGAGAGAGAGAGAGAGAGAGAGAGAGAGAAGCAAAGAAAAAGGAAGTTTTATCAGAGACAGAAACAAACCAGGGTGTACAAATTTACACAAAAGGAAAATTATGTAATTATCAATGTCCTCATACCCTGTCTGAGGGTGAGCATGAATAAAACATTAACAGGAACTGTACCAATTAAATATTGAGGTGCTGGATGTCAGTGCTCACCACAATGAAAGCCTTTTACACTCATCAGCTATTTTCCTACAAAAAGACATGTTAAGATGAGGGAGAAAACCATAATCCAGGAATAACCAAAAAAAAAAAAAAAACTAAACTAAACTAAAAAAGCATCTTTTTCCCCAGGCTTAGTTCCCAAAGGAAAACAATGACAAATTTAGGTTACCTCCACTTTCCTAAGATCTGCTAATTTGAGGCATTGCCACAGTGACATGAATTTTTCAGCTTCCTTCCAGATATCTGGTAGCATTTAATGCACGAGCTCCATTTCCATCTTCTATTTTCACTGAAATCAATTCTGCCATTGTTGGCTTTGAGGTCAGAGCTTCAGCAGTGGATGGCACTGGGCAGATTCCCAACAGACACAAGGTTTGGTGAGGGGATCGTGGCGATGACCTCCTCTTAGTGCCCAGGAGCTTACCCTTCACCATTTCACCACCCTCAGTCCCTGGACCACAGCCCATCCACACTCAGCCACCCATCCATTGTGCTGAACTCGAGTTGTTTCACCAACCTCTTTTGAGTTGCTTGCCCTGCCCCCACTTATCTTAGCATCCATCCTTCCCTAAAACCCCAAAATAAATCAAATCCTAACCCCCACCCCTTTGCCCTATGGCTAATACCCTCGCCTTTTAATTTCTACTTTTCTTAGTTAGTTCATAGCAGATGGAGGTCAAGGGCTTGTCAGGTCTCATCAAACCTCCCCATTGGAGCCGGGCAGTGGTGGTGCACGCCTTTAATCCCAGAGGCAGGTGAATCTCTGTGAGTTCGAGACCAGCCTGGTCTACAAGAGCTAGTTCCAGGACAGGCTCCAAAGCCACAGAGAAACCCTGTCTCGGAAAAAAAAAAAAAAAAAAACACCTCCCCATTGGCTATGTTGCTGAATACCCCCTAACACTCCAATGTGCTAGTGGGTGCTGGGGAAAGGAAAAACCCACATTGATTCTCAGGGAGACCTCACTTATCAATGCATTTTCTTAGTCCTCTTTTTCTTCTCAGCAAACCTTTTCTGAAACAGTCTTCAGGAAAAAACCTCCATAGGTGGGATGCTGATCCTGGAAGCCATGAGTTATTAAACAAAGATCCCAGTGCTAATGCGGGGAAATTCCTTATGAGTTGTTGGTGAAGCACATTCCAGTGGCATCACTACTGAAACAACACAAGCTACTGAGACTGCTCCTAGTTGCCCATTAGAACTAAACAGTAAGACCCTATTGCTGAAAACTCCATATGCCTTGGTTGCAGGACACTGAGAAATCAAGTCAGGAAGATGCTGGGGACCTCCTTTCTATGACTAGCTTTACGAGTGCCAGATGGTTCTACGCAGGCCACAAGAAGAGAAAAGTCACAGGTGGTCTTATCCATCTGGACCTTATATGCTACAATATTGACTACCTGACAAGATGTGCCCACTGGTGCAACAGGGGCATAACTGTTATGAGAGTAACTAACTGTATTCTGATTGGATCCAAAGCCTGCACTACAGAAAGCAATCCATGCCTAGTACTGTGCATCATCAAAGACCAAAGATTGAGGAAGTTGTAGGCCCTAGAAAGAAGTTTACACTATTGTTCTGCTAAATAAATATGCTGTAACACTATCTCCTTAATATATACGTGTATGCCTGCAGACAAGGTCTCCCCTCAGGCTTAATTAAAGAGCTTCTCTTTCATTGAATGGTTGAATATAGAGACTCATGGCTACTCAAGGTGCTGAGCAGGAGGGAATATAGAGTGATCATGGCTATATAGACTCATGGCTACTCAAGATGCTGAGCAGGAGTGAATATAGAACAATCAATCATCCATAAACAGCACATTGATACCAGCTCCTCTGAAGCTCCGGATATATCACAGGAAAAAAAAAAGAGAAAGAGAATAAGAGCCAGAGGATGTAAAGGATGCCCATGAAAGATTGTCTTCTTGACATGGCATGGCCAGTGTAATCAGGGAGTCACAGCAGCTGCAGTTGTAAGTGAGCCTGTCAAAATTCAGTCATGGGTAGAAGAGGGAGTCATGAAGCCCTGATGCTCCCCAAGTACCGTTATCTGTAGATGGCTACTGGGAGAGGCGGGGCCGTTACCTTCAGAGGAATAGCCATTGGTAAACTCCTCGTGCTTCAGTGGAGAGCTCCATGCCATGCTCTCTAGCAGGCAGAGGTCTTATAAAGTCTTCTATGACAAGGGGAGGAATGAGATAGAGAGAGCAGTGGTGAGGTCAGAATACATGTGAAAGTTATCAAAAAATAATTTTTTTAGAAAAAAAGAACTCCCATTTGTAAAACAAGGAAAATATCAAATAGATAAGAAAATTACTAAGAATAGAATATATAAAAGAGCATTTCACAACTTTGTTGACAAACATTTTAAATAATGAACAGGGAAAATAAATATCAAAAATGGTACATAAAATTATAGAATATAAATTGTGCTACATTTTGTTATTGTGCATGAATACCTCACTTTTCATATTTTTGACTCAGTGGTGCCCTTTTTTTAAAATCTATCTGACAGAATAATCAGAACCACGGTCCAAAGCCTGGATATATTTTACGTATTCTGTGTTTGCGCAGTGACAAAAACTGTATATATCCTGAAGGTTTCTATAAACAATGAATGTCTGAGAAAATGTAAGAAAACCATGACTGCAATCCTAGGGTTAACAAAGCCCGTCTCCTGGTAACTCCTTCACTGCGGTTTCCCAGTTTCAAGATAATACATGGGAAGGCTGTCTTCTCTTCCATTTCTCACTCCTGCAGGCCAGGGTAGGGATCATTCTCTCTGTGGCCTGCAGCCCTACAGCTCTGTCCTGAATCACAGCCGGCCATATGGATTTTTAGTTCTGAATCTGCACTATGTACCGTCTCATCTCTCAGAAGCCAGATATTGATCCCTGTCGCACTGGGGCTGCACAAACTGGATTGCCTGAATTCAGGGGATTTTTTTTAAGGGACAAATTCAGTAAATTAAATGGAGTGGACGTGTTTTTCTCTTATGCTGTACCGAATAGCAAGTTTGACTGCACCGTTTGCTTTCTATCTCGGTTTTCTGCTGACAGGAAAATCAACAATGCAAAACGGTATTAAAAAGAAGCCACTTTTTGATGGCTCATCAAGTCAACCCTGCCATATGCCCCAGGCAAGCTCTGAAAATGAGAAGGAGCACAGCTTGATGGCTGATTCACAGATCAGCAAGAAAGCATCTCAGATGCTGCCTCTGTGGTCAGCCACATACTAAGCTGGCAAATACTCACTAGGTGTTTCCTGCTGTGCCAGGTACTGGAGATGACACAGGCTTGGTGCTGGTCCTCTGGGGCTTCTGGTCCACTAGGAAAGGACCTGAAATAGTCGCTTTGATTGAGACTCGAAGAAATAAGGGTTCAGCCAGACCCATCTTAGCGGGAATGTTGAGATTTGTAATTTAAACTGAATAGCATCAAAGAATAGAGAATTGGCTAGGTTCACTGGAACCAGAAAAGGGAGTGGGAAGTACTCACAGAGTACCATGTACTGGCGTCCTGTAAACAAAGTGTCATTTTTGAGAAACTGAGAAAAGAGCTCCGTTGATAGAGAACAAGGAGTAGGAAAAGAAGGAGAAAAAAGAAGATTATGATGAGGAGGAGGAGTGCCAGTGCCACCACAAGAATCTGGACTGGAATGCTAAGTAACACTGGGTAAAGGATCCTGGGCTTTTTCCTTAAATGTGGTGAGAATGCATCTGTGCATCTTGTTTCCTTTGAGCCCATGAAGAGGTTAAGAAGAAAAGCGGAAATTTTCTTCACCTAGGAGGCTATTGCTGTCTCGCAATCCAAAGATGATGATGGGGTGGTGATGAGTCTAAGTCCATGTCAACACTCTGGACCACACTTCTGCTGCCTAGAATCAAGTGCCCAACACCCTATTCCCCTCAGCCTCCTATATCCCACCAAGCTCTCATATCCTGATACTCTGTAGGTGAGGAGAAGAGCCAAGAGGGGTGTTTTAGAATTTGTCTTTTGTATGTCTAGTATCAGTTAGAAACCAGCCAGTTCTGCATCTGCATTAGACATGTGTATATTCACGCTTTACAGAATTAGTCAGTGGAGATTCCCCATTATGGGAAAGAAAGAAACCCACACCAGCACCCTGCCTAGCAAGACAAAGTGTGCCTACAAATTTCACACTTCATCACCTCCCAGACCCAAGTTCTGTCTCCCTTGGTGTTATCCCCCTGATCATTTAAAAACTAAGTGGCAGGCAGCACCAAGCCAGGAACTGGGGACTAACTCTTCATCCCATCGGCTTTCACAAAGCTCCGGCCACTTCAGGGCTGAAATGGATGTTGATCGCGGGTTCTTAAGAGGATTTTTAAAAGAAAACAAGTAATATGTTCCCTCCTCAATTGTGTGTTTTCTCCAGAAACCTTCTATGAAAGGTTTTTATTATCTGAGGCTGCCTTTTAGATGTGGCTCCTGCCCTGAGTGTATTTGCATTAAGAAGCAGGCCTGGTTCTCGTGTCTCCAAGAATGGTGCCCTCTTGCTATTAGTGCCTCGGCAGCCCCTCACACTCACAGCAGAACAAGAGGAGTCAGAACAGATGAAAGGGACCAGATCCATTTGCTCCTAACCAGGCCCCTGAAGAGCCTCTTAGAAGGTCCCGAGTTACAAATAACGTTCATCTTTTCCATTCACAAATACCTTTTTGAAGGCAAAGACGGGTCTATGAAATGGGAAGGAAATAATGTGTGTCTTTTCTACTGCTCCTTCTAGAATCTTCCTTCAAAATGTTTTTATCTGCCAGCCATAAGGCTAGCTTTATACGTGTCTCATTCATCCCCCTGTGTATTTTAACATGTGTTTGTTTCCTGCAGCTGTGGGTGTGTGCACCATTTGCCTTTCTTGGGGAAGTTGTGATCAAGGAAAGAACTTGACACTCTTGTCTGAGGGACAGACAGAATCCAGATGTAATGAGTCGCATCTACTGCAGAAAGGCATGAGCTTTCACAGAAACTTCCTATTGACCTGGAAACCTTTGCAGGAACCGCTGCTGGTTTCCATGACAACCACACCCGTGACATCCAGCTATCACCTTGCACAGTGGTTAAGGGAGATGGGACACAATGTGTGATGGGTTTGTTTATGCACCTGTGTGGCAAAGGAAATTTCAAAAAGACCACAACTGACCCATGCCTTGAGAGATTAAGGTGTTGTAGAGCTAATCCTTCAAAGCAGGAATGATACTGAGATCCAAGAATGAGCACACAGAGACCTAAGTCTTCAATGTGGCTGAATTTGGGACTCATGTCATGTATTTTTGAGTGTGTCCCAGGGCCCAGTTGTAAAACACACAGGAAGTGTTTAACTATCTCTGAGTTTTTCTTTCTTCCTCCCAACACCTTTTCTGCAGTTTTAGACCAAAGAAATGCATTGAAAGAAAGGAGGAAACTCCTCAGCTGAATTCTTCAATTTATCCTAATCAAAATACTCTAGGGCTGGGAGATACCCCTCTCCCTATGATGGATACCTTGATGGGCCATACAAATAGATTCTAGGAGGATTCTCTTCCCAAGATGTGATGGTTGACTTTGTTCACACAGAACCTTCTGCCCCAGTGGTTAGCACAGTCACCTTGGACTGGCAGCCTGCTACCCAGTGGTTAGCACAGTCACCTTGGACTGGCAGGCACTGACTCTAGTTGTGCTCTGATATTCAGATAAATCACCTAACTCTTCATTTCCAGTAAGATGGAAAGTGATAACTATTTTATCAACCTTTTGGGTTTATAATATCGCATATGTTCAATACTGTCAGGACTGATAACTGGTGTAGCCATAAAGAAATCAGCATAGAAAGTCCTCAAAAAACTAAACATAAAACTACCATGTGATCTCACTTTTGGGGGATAAGAGTCCAAAAACCTGGAAACACTGGACCAGATCCCAGTGACATATAACAAGCGGTATCCTTTTGCCTTGGCTACTAGGAAGTTCATTGTCGACTTTAGGGAATAAATATAACATATTATGAAACTAAGATCACGATGCTTTTGCTCTTTCTCTAGTTCTTTATTCTCTGTTTAAGTCATGTTTGGAATAGCACTGATTTCTAATTGAACTTTATTCTATATATTTTTATAAGATGCATCAAATGTCAGGGGACATCAAAAGTAAGAAAATCAAGAAGAAAGAGAGAATCAAAATATTTTTTAATCACACCTGGAATGTGAAAACAAGTTAGTCAGGGCATACTCTGATAGAATAAACTAAATGCATAAGCTGGTGGTGCTATCCACCTCCTTCACGAAGCAATATTAATTAAGTGAGTACATACGGCCTACCATGCAAACACCGAAAACACATTCTGAGGATGGACTCCTCAAGTCTGCATCCTTGACATCGTCACTAAGAAGTACTGAAGTTCTGCCCACTTCACCCTTCATTTTCCTCGTCTGTGTAAAGGACCCAGAAGCTCTTGTCTCATGAGGTTGTCATGAGAGCCAAGTGGGTCAATATCTACAAAAGATGGCCGGGTAAGAGCAGGTGTCCAGTTACACTAGGATTGCCACCAGAAAGAACAAAAGGAAGGATGCTTCTGGGCCCTAAAAGTCTCCATGTCTAAAGCTCGACAGATCCATAAGGGTAAGAGACAGGGCGTTTTTTTTGCCCAACTGTTTTTTGGAGGGTATGGTAACCAATGCTACCCTAAATCAAACTTGACACCCACCTCATTCAAAAATCGTATACAGCCTGCCCTTTCGTTTATACCCGTCATTCGCCACATGTGATGGGCAGCAAAGAAAATTCTTTTTTTTTTTTCAAATTCTCACCTAATAACCTGTGATACTAAATATTTAATTAGAATCGAATTTAACTGCTCATGTGTCATAGTGATGATTAGGATGCATGTGTTAGGTTTTGTATGTTTCTATGTGTCTGTGTGTACGTGCTCACAGTTTTCTTGTACACACACTAATAGAGGGTGGGGTGTCGGTTGAAACACCCTGAGAAACATGCTGTTTCTCAGGAGCTGTCTCTCTTGTTTTGGCAGACAAGGTCAGGTTAGATAGACTGGTCGGTCGTCAGTTCCAGGGACCATCTTGCTTCTGCCTCCCCAGCACTGGGATTAAAAGCACACTCCTGCTTGCTCTGCCTTTTTAATATGATTTTTCGGGGAATCAAACTCACATCCTCACACCTGCACAGCAAGCCCGCTACCCACCAGACCATTAGAGTTCTTCCTGCTTGACATTTAAATTATCTGAGCACTATGTGGCTTAAATGGGCCCCCGTGCTACAACTGCCTTCACTTGCTATCTCCCTTTAATTTTACCTAATTAAAAGCAAAATTTCAGTTCAGAATGCTTGCACTTTTTTTTCACTCAAAGAAATCCAAGAGCACATACCCATAAAATTCAACTCACCCATCTCATCAATGTTTCTGTTCCTCCACCTCCTCCTCCTCCTCTTCTTCTCCTCCTTGCTGTGATCCATTGTGCTGCAATCAACTATGCTGATCTAGTAGCAACCCCACTGGTCATTAAGACAGCTGTGGTGACTGCTAGGGGAACTTCCCTAGCTCAGCTCCAGTCTAGAGAAGACAGGAGACCGCAGAGTCAATGCAGTCTGCAGTCCCTGGGCAAACTATAGCTCCCCATTTCCTTCTTAGACAATTTACATAATTTGGATCTGTTTTCCAAGTTCCCTTTAAGCATCCTGTCCGAAAGGAGGGCACAGGCTGTGCAATCAGAACTTGAAAGGTAGATGCTGGCTCTTGATTTCTGCTAAATAATGCAGTTGGAAAGAGACACTGGTGAGACACCAAGGCTTCTTGGCTTCTGCCAATCAGCCTAGATTCAGATGGAGCTTAATTTCCCAATTCACGGTTCCAAAATCTGGACAGCAGCAATGTCTAGTTAACTGCATGGCCATGTCCTGCAGGGTGATGGGTGGGTGCAGCTGGGCAGTGGGAGGCTTCTGGCTTGTGCTGATTGTGTGGCCTGGCCTGAAGAGCCTCCTGGGACCAGCAGTGTTGTGCAAATTAAAGTCGGCCTGGCCTGAAGGTCAGCAGCCATCCTCTAGCAATGACTGGCCGTCCCAGCCCACTGCCCTTGAGAAATTGGTATACTGCAAAACATATTTGCTCAGACACAGAGAGAAAGCAATTCCTCACCTAATTACACCCATTTGGCTTCAGAAACATAGATCCGGTCCCTTTTTGAGGAAACAAAGCAAGCAAGCAAGATACAACTGCACTTTTCTCTTCCTCAAAATCTCTCCAGATATTCTGTGGGAAAGCCGAGTGGCTGAAGTAAGACAGCATGCCCGTGAGCTCTGTGAATATACATGCTACATAAACGGAGAGAGTAGGAAGGCAGAGCATGGGAACCCGCTCTATGAGTACCTTACACAAATAGCTTCAACAAGACCCACATGCAGATGGCTTCTTACCACAAACACCTTCTCACTAACTTGTGGTAAAACAACAGTCTCTCTATGCCATGGGGACCTCTGCGCACTGTAGCTCAGTCTTCCACTCACTGATGCCATGTCTTTATTCTTAGCCAGGCATTTCCCATGTAAGCTATGTCTTTAACTAAGAGCTCAGTCAGTGGGCAGAGAAGCCCAAAGGAATGTCCTAGAGGTAACTATGTAGTAGTCTGGGATTCACAGAACCTTAGAATGAAAGTCTGAAGATTCTGGTATTTTAGAGTTTGTTTGGGCAGAATTTAAAAGTGGGTGTTGATTCTTTTTTGCCAAAGGAAGTCAGAGAGCTTTTGTCTGCTCGACTGGGACCCAGACAGTTACCTTCGTTCCCTATCAGATTCTTCCCCAGTCTTCTCGCTCTGCTGACCCTCACTCCTTCAATTCCACTACTTTACATCATTTGTTGATACTAAAATCTAACATTTCTCTCTCAGGTTTAGTTATCTTTTAACAGGAATCAATGCTAAAAAGATAAAACTCTGCACATATTTCATGCCTTGGTCATGGAAGAATGTCAGGTCAGGCCAGCCTTTCTGGCATTGTTGAACAGCCTGCCCTGAGGAAGGTCACCACTACCCCTGACCTGTGCTGGGGCCCCAGCTCCAACCCCTTGTAGATGCATTTTCCTATGCACAGCCATGCAAAAGGCTAGGATTATCTCCAACATAGCATTTGATGCAGGAGCCCTGTGAAAACATGGTCTTAGAAAAATAAGGTAAAGGACAGGGAGAAGCTTTTGCCCCTCACCTCCCCCAAATTCATCTGAAAAGAAGGTTTTTGTTCCCACACATTTTCCATGAGGAACCTTGCAGAAGGCAGCGGAGTCTGTCTCAGACAGGCTCTGAAGCCCTCGGCTTAAAGGGATTGTACAGTTTAAGAACAAAGGCTTACAAAGCCCTAATGTGCAGCTTAAAACGTTACTACCGACCTAGTTTCTAGTCTTTAAGCGAGAACCACAGCTTTTCTCGTTATTTTGTCTTAATTTGCAAGTAGTCCTGGCTGAATTGTTCATTTATTTCTAAGATCATGTCGTTAGTTACAAGGTTAAGATTCAAACGGGCAGGGGAGAAGAAAAGGCTAGCTGCTAGCAAGAAAAATGGATCCTGTGACCTTTAGCAAGCATTTTGGTTGCAAGGCACGGGTTTCATTACAGCTAATGGTGAGAACAAACACGTGCAAGCATGGGCCCTTCACCTTCAGCCCCACGGGAGCCCCAACTGCAGGTTCTGTCCGGCTCTCCCACCTGCACAGGCTGAGCACCTTTGGGTCTCATTCTGGAAGGATTATCTCTTTGTTCTTGACCGCACACATGTCCTATTCTTAAGATCACAATGTGCCCCTAAAAATGGACTTGTCTGCCTAGATTCATGCATTTAATCTTAAAAGATGAAGTTTACTCAAATGAGTTGTTCTTATATTCAGCTCAGAAAGAAAGCCGTACTAAGAAAGAGGAAGGAAGGAAGGAAAAAGAGGTATAGAAAGATAATACAGATTTTTTATATATTTGTACATACATATATATATATATATATATATATGACAAAAAAAGGATAAAGAAGGGAGGGAGGGGGAGAGAAGAAGGGAGAGAAATAGAAATACATGTTATGCGCTAACCTTTAATACACTCCACATAAAGCATATAAAATTATCTTTTCCACCTTTTCAAGTGTCATATCCATATTTTGTGTGATCTAAACTTGGATTTAAGTTTCAAAAAACAAAAGAAAGGAAGAAAGAAAGAGAGGAGCAAGAGCAGCTCCTTAGGTTCTGTCATTAAGTGTGGTAAAGGACGATTTTCAACCCCTGGACAGCGCAGGGCACTTCATAATAGAATTCAGAGCCTTTCACCCCCAAGTCACTGATTTGAATCCAAGCCAGGACACTATTGACAGAGGCCATTACCTCTAGGTGCTGTCTGGTGGCCCATGTGGAATGACTTGATGGTCTCTGTCCTGAGCTGTGTGGACAGTTGCCCACGTCACCTTGTCAGCTTCAAATGAAGATCAGAGGAGTTGATGGATGCAGAGCCCGAGCCCCTCACACTGGAAGCCGGCGCCCTCCAGGTCAGAGTGGAGGGCACCAGCTCCAATGTGTGAAGCAGCCCCGATGTCCCTCATCACTTTCCGAGACATCAATCCCTCTCATTCTACCATCACCTTTGCTAGGGACAGAGGACTTTTAAAATCATGGCTGGGAATTTAGCCCAGATTTGTCTCCATTTTTCCAGACACGAGAAGTTCCCAGTGATGGATGCCACTTCTATGAACTCCCAGTTCATCACCCTACATAGAAAGAAAGAATTGGTAACGCCAGAGTCAAGCCTTTGAATATTCAGTGTACAAATCAAATGTTGTGGGATTATGTCTTCTGCTCCCTTGGATGTAATAGATCCTACAGAGAAATAAATTATCTGTATCCAGCCAGAGCCACAGGATGGAATTTCTATACAAGAAGACAAAAACACACATGTTAGAGATGGCCATCTACACTGCATGGCTGTTTATGTCTCTGCTGATGAAACTTCACAGATGATTTATTTACCATCCTTCTTTATTTTTGAAATGTGAAAACTGGCATTCACACAGACAAAGTACCTTGTTAAAAGGTTATACGGGGTGGGAACAAGAAAGATGATGACTAACGGTTAAGAACATTCATTGCTTTACCAGAGGACCTGAGTTTTGTTCCCAGTTCCCACAGTTCGCAATTGCCTGTAAGTCCATTCTAGTTCACAGCACCACTAAGACAGACCCAGAAGTGCAGAGACTAGAGAGCACATCTGAATGCATACCTACACACACATGCACAGCACACTTGCAAGAACAGTATGCATGCTCATACACATGCACTCACATACATGTGCACACATGCATACGTAAGCACAGCACACATGCACAAAATACACACACATGTACAGCTCACACACACAGGCACATATGTACAACATACACATAGAATCACACACATACACACACATTCATACACGCGATCACACACACATACACTCGTGTACACACATCCGTACATATGCAACACATACAGTAATCACACACATACATACACATACAATCACACACATTCATAGGCCACTCACATACATACATACATCATACATACATACATACGTAAATGTATGCACATTCACACATATGCAACACACACGCACACATTCATTGACACTCATATACACTCAAACACACACATGCGTGAACACAGGCAGGAGCTCTGTTGCATGCACGGATGTAGAAGTAAGGTAAAACTCTGCCAACTTGACATCTTGCACAGACTATGGCACACAAGAACAGATGAATGCATGAATACATGAATGAATGAATGAATGCATGAATGAATGAATGAATATCTGCACTTTCCTTCCTATTAAGTTTTGTGGGAAGCCACCCAAGACATAGACCAAAGCACAGGAGGATCGTTAGGGAAATGCTGTCATAAAGTGATGGTGGGGAGGGAGGGAGACAGAGAAGGGAGAGAATGCCATTCAAAATGTTTTAGCAAGCCGGGCTTCTGAAGAAAACTGAGGCTGGTGTCCACCAGGGGCTTCTAGGATACGATGGCTGGGAACCAGACAAGCAGGGTGTATCTCCTCAGTACCTCTGGCCTGCCTGAGAGGCAGCAAAGCCCCCTCCTGCAGCCACAGATGGCCACAGACAGAGGGTCGCAGGTGCGGGCAAGAGAAAGCCCATCAGCCTTTCCAGAAACTTGGGGGAGGGGATTTGCGAGTGGGCCAGCAACAGATCTAGGGAGCACGTCAGACTTAGAGAAGGTAGTATATGAAGTAGGTGCAAAATCCAGGGTGCCGAGATCAATACCCAGAAAGGTAACTACTGATACCAGGCTCTGCCTCTGCTCTTCCACTGTCCCTTATTACACCCATACTTGCTTGTAGTTTGCTCATTGTAATTATCTGGGCACCCACGTTCTTTTCCTCAATTACACAGCAAACAAACATTCAGAAAAACATTCAGAGCCACTTCCTAGCCATCCTCAAAGCCTGAAATTTTTTATGCACCTTCTTTACTCTTCCAAAATGGTTCTTGGCCGCACCCTGGCCAGATGTGGTTGGGGACTCAGTAGGATGGGGGGAGGGGGGCGCAATACCGCTTAGCTCCGTCATTGCCTGGTCCTGCACATATTTTAGAGCCTAGACTCTTTCATGCATGACCTTTCTCGTCCTGTGCACCGCTGGCCATCGCTATGCCTGGCCACATGTTTGCAGAGGAGGGAAGCAGGAGCCTCTTTGTTTGCTTTATCAAACCACAGTCACGGAAAGTCTGCTCCGAACAAAGATGTTGTGTGTATCCTTCACCAGACACGTGGTCCTTGGGAGAAAAAGTACATTTACTGGTGAGATAGGAATAAACAGAACTGAAAGATGCACCCCACCCCCCACCCCAGCGGACACCATGCTTCCCGGGCTCCTTTCAGAAACGCTCTGTGAACAGTTGACAACATATACAGTGTGTGTGGAAGAGGCTAGCTCTAGGGCTAAGCCTCACAACAAAGGCAACCCAGGACTGGAGAATTCCTCAGATGAGACAAACAGAAATGGCACATGGATGTGCGCTAAGGTGGAAGAGAGGAAGCCAGCACATTAGAACCAAGAGCGAATAATGTATTATTATCAACAGCCCTGTGGCTTTGATGGGAGCAGGCTTTTATACACACACTGTATCGATAGGTGTTTCAACCAGCAGAAAAAAAAATGTTCTTCTTGACACTCATCTGTAGGGAGAAATATCCATGTACTCTTGGCTGTAGGACCAATTAGCCTGTGAGAGTGGCAGGGTGGGGGACAGAATATAAATGCAGGAGGCATCCGCACTTGATTACTCTAATGAAATGTCCATTGATCCTATAGATTAATGTGAGAAGGACAGCAGCTGCAGAGTGGCTAACACCTCCAGGTCGGCAGCTGTTTGTGAGGGTCCGTGCACGGGAGTGTGTGTGTGTGTGTGTGTGTGTGTGCGTGTGTGTGTGTTTACGTGTGCACATGTGCACATGAGCCCCATGAGACAAAAGTCAGAATTAGAAGAGAAGACTGCGCGTGTTGGGTGAGACTGGTTAAGCTGGGCATGATGGAGAGGGAAGGATCTAGCTTCCTCGGAGGACAACATACCAGCGAGTGGGGAGGGTGATCTGGAGGGGCCAGGCTGAGAGTGCCACTTCCCTCCCCCCTCCTGCTTCCTCTGTCCCCTCTTCCCACCCTATTTGACTTTGCTGCAAGGCGGACAGAGAGCTCACAGGTCACCTAGTTTTTGTTCCATTAATTTCATTCTGCCTTTAATCACCCAGAGCAAATGTGGAGTTCAAAGATGGCTCTTCGCCAACTCCCTGGTGCCTATCCTAACCCAGAGTTGACATTCTGCCCTGTGTCCAAGCCCATACTGTGCATTTAGCAAATGCACCAAACTAAGCGATTCACTTACCACAGTCTCAGGACCAACTGTCCCTTGTAATCACTGGAGCACGACTCTATTCCCCCTGGACTCCATAGCAATTTAAATTCTAGATCTCTAGAGCAAGAATGTTTAAAGGGTGTTCTCTTCATTACCAAGAAAACAGCTTCCCCTACCCCTGCTCCGAGGTCTTCTTCACTTAACACTGTCTGTGCAAAAGTGCAACAGAAGGGCTAAAAAAAAACTCAGAGGTTTACCTAGAATCATTTACATAAAATCCCCACCAGCTCTACCTGACTCAAAAATTTCTACTTACAGAGAGCAACGCGGCGGAAGATCATCAACAGACAAATGGATAATAAAACTGTGACACATATATACAATGAAATTTTATTCAGCCATTAAAGAAAATAAAATTATGAACTTTGCAAGGAAAGGATTGTTTTAAGTAATGTTACCCATACCCAGAATGACATGTCCCACATGCCCTCTCTCATGTGCCAATCCTGGCTTCTAGTATTTATGTTTGTATATTTGTGTGGGTGTAAGGGTCAGAAAACTAGAAAGGGACCCAGGAGAAGAGGAAGGGCGGCTTTAAAGGGTGAGTGTGGTGGCAGTAATAGAAAGCACGTGATAGGAAACTCAAAGGGGGACTCTCAGAGTGGAAGGGCATAGGCAGATGCAAGGAGATGGGAAGAGGAGGCAAGGGAGCATCAGCCAACACTGAGTATGAAAACACCTTGATGGGCCAGCAAGATGGCTCAGCAGGTAAAGGTGTTTATCACCAAGATTGACAACCTGAGCTCAATCCCTAGGACCCACACAGTGAAAAGAGAAACCAGCTTCCTATGTGTCCTCTGACCTCACTTACATGCTGAGATGGGTACACAAACATACTAAGCAAATAAGTAAGTAAATAAATACATAAATGTGATTTTAAAACTCTAAGAATGAAAATGTTAAAAGGAACTTATTTTTATACACTAATTAGAAAATAAAATACAACCAGCAGTAGATGGTCAATAAAAAATACATTCAAGGGTATTTACGGGAATTTTTTTAGCTTACAAGCCTTTTGTTTATATATTAATATATTATTGTTTCTGATTTTTACGTTTTTATGGAATATCTGTGTGTGTGTGTGTGTGTGTGTATTTCTTGTGCTTTTTTTTGGCTCTCTTTTTTCTATTTGTTTTGTCCTATCCTGGTTTGTTTGTTTGTTTGTTTTAGTTGTCTGTTTGTTTTCTAATGAGAAAGAAGTAAAAGGTGTAGATTTGGGTCAATGGGAAGAAGGGAAGATTCAGGAGAAGCTACAGTTTCTTCTTATCTTAGGGAAGGGAAAGTATGGTCATTATGTATTTCATGTATTGAAAAAAACCTATTTTCAATAAAAATCAGAGAGGTGTTATCCAGAAACTGAGGGGAGCAATAGAGACCCACAGCCAGATACTAGGAGGAGCCAAGAAAATTCTGCAGAAGAGGAGGAGGAAGGATTGCAGGAGCCAGAGGAGTCAAGAACACCATGAGAACACAGCCCACAGACTAAACTAAGCAGGGCTCATGGAGCCTCACAGAGACCGAACTGACAATGGCAGACCCTGTACGGGTCTGAGCTAGGTCCTCCGCATATACATTATGGTTGTGTAGCTTGGTGTTCTTTTGTGACTCCTAATAGTTGGAGTGGGGGATGTCTATGATTCTTTTGCCTACTCTTGGGACTCTTTTCCTCCTACTGGGTTGCCTCATCCAGCCTTGATATAAAGATTTGTGTCTAGTCTTACTGTAACTTGTTATGCATTGTTTGGTTGATATTCCTGGAAGGGAAATGTAGAAGGAGTGTGGGGGGAGGGGAAACTGTGGTCAGAATGTAATGCATGAAAGCAGAATAAAAGAAAAAATAAATATAAAAAGGAATACAAAAATCAGAATTAGATATTATATTTTATCATATATATTTTTTATTTCTCCATTGAAATTATTATGCTAATAAAAATATTCTGCTGTGCTGGGTGTGGTAGTGCATAATCTTAATCATAGCACTTGGGAAGTAGAGCCCAGTCTAGTCTACATAATGAGTTGCAGGACATAGAAAGAACCTATCTCATGTGTGTGTGTCCGTGTCCGTCTGTCTGCCTATGTGAATTACACATTATGTTGATTTTATAATAACAAATAATCCTTGGATAACCCCCCAAAAATAAATAAAATGAAATATTTTTATAGAAAGAAGAAGCAAACCCTAGGACCCAGGACAGCCCTGAGCAGGTGCCCAGCAGCTACAGAGCTGCTCTGAAAAACCCCAGACCTTCTGTGTTCATGTCAGAAAGCAGAACTCAGAGATTCTAGGAGATATCCTCGGGATAGCAGAAGAACAAAGAGAAGAACCCCGTAAGAAGCTATCCCACTGAGCAGGCCTGAAGTGTAGCAACATGGAAGCAAAGTGAATGAAAAAAGAAACCTGTTTAGTAGCTGCTGTGCGCTGTCCATGAGAGTTGTGTGCTGTCCCTAACGTTTGTTTATTATGTTGAGTGGTTCGGGGGTCCTGGACAAGACCACCTCCTTAATGTCTGCTGCATCTGCCACCAAGCCAGTGTGAGCCAGGCCAAGAAATCATTTTCAGTGCTTAGCTGTGACATTTCTGTGGATGACAAACACTGAGTCTCTGGAGACAGAGAGACTACAGTGTGTGAAATCGTCTCCTACAAACCTGTATAGTTTTAATTTTATAGTTGAATTTGCCCAAGTGTTTTTAATTGGAAGGAATAGTAAAGGTCTAGATTTAAAGGCAGAGGAGGAAGAGGAGAAGGAGGAGGAGACGAAAAACCCAGAGAACCCTGTTTCTAAACCTTGACACAGGACCACTCTAACTCTGTGGGGAAGGGGTGGAGGGTCTATCAACAGTCGTCTGTCCCCCCAAAGAGAACAGAAGCCATGGTATGGGGCGAAAGAGCCAAAGTGACTGTCTGCTTCCCCTCTCTGGGGCACTTGTCACTCATGCCTTGCCCAACCCTCCTTGCTTCTTTGTTCCTTGCAAGTCACCTTGCATTGAATCCTTTAGAGAGTAGCGATGTCTCCAATGGACTTGTTTGCTGGTTTCACATCTCCTGAAATTATTTTCTTACTTTGATTAGTTAAACATTTGTATAAATCATAAGTATGTTTTGTTTATTAAAGTAACGCCTTTAATATCAGTGTTTTTTTTTTTTTTTAAGGTCTGTCTTGAGCTTAGCCAGGTCATGAGTGCTATCACAACCACTGCAAGTTCATATGTTCAACAGTCCTGTTGTGTCTGGAAAACGCTGGTCCACTGTAGCTATCCCCTACCTTACACTCAAGCCAGAAAAACATCCAAACATGGAGAGGGGAGATGGACATCAAGTCTCACTGGCAGCCAAGGAACTCTTGGCAACTGAGAACTGTTGGGAAAGGGACTCCATTTTCTTTAAGGAGTTGAAATGGTAAATATAAGTATATTGTCTGAAATTAACAAAGAATTAATACAAATACTTTTTAGCTTTCTTGATAAAGCAAAAAGAAGCACAGCCACCGCGTCCTGGGGGTCTTTCCACGACCAGCCATGAACTTTTCCTGCTGGGGAATTCAATGTCTACCAACAATGAACCCCATCTGAGCCAGGGAGTCAGGACTCAGCAGGCTGGTACTCAAAGCCACTTCCCTTTTATTTCCTCAGGGGACCCCCAATGGCCAGCCAGAACACACTGACACTCTCACCCTGCTTCTCTGCAACACTTTGAGCTAAAGGCCAACAGGAAAGGAGCCCTTCAGAGGAGAGCTGGGAAAACGGGCAGCAAGAAAAGGTTGATTAGCAGGGGTGCCACTTGTCCACAAAGCCAGTACCCTGGACATTTTATTGCAAACCACCTACATCTGACATATGTTTGTTCAGCTTGCTATCATTATTCTGTTTTTCCATATATTTAGACACTGATCCTAGACTGGAATGTTATGGAGATAGACAGACCCGCTGATGCCAAAACTCTATGCTTACACCCGGTCTCCATGGTAGACACCTGATTCAGACACCAAGGGAGGACATGGTCTTCTGGTTTCCAGTTCTCTGAAATCCTCTTCACCTGTCGGTCCCATGCAAGTCCATATTTTAAGGAGTGGAGGTCCAACACTCTCTTTTATTGAGGAGTTACAGAACTCTAACCGGTGGTTCAATAAATTGTATTGCACCCCCTCGCACCGAATGCCCTACACGCTCTGGCTTTTCCATGTGTAATTGCAAGCTGTTATTAGCCCTGAGCTGTGTCCGTTACTGGCCACACTCTTGCTGAGCGGTCAATTTTTTCCCCTGCCATTTCCTTTGCTCACACCATGCTGACCACGTTGGCCAGAGGCGGCCCAGGGTTTATAGTGCAGCATTGATTTTTCTTTTCTCTCAATACTGACAGAATCATAGATCCAAGGCAAATAAAGAAATGCATTCTGGGGTGATGAAATGTCTTTCATTCAGGCTGGATTGAATCAAAGCCCATCACAGAAATGGAGGGTTCCGAGATGCTAGGGAAGCTCATGCCTCAAATTGTAGAAAAATAAATTTTATGTTTTTCCCCCCACTTCGCTCTGGATTCGTAAATCACTGAGGACACAGACAGCCCAGCCAATGACCAAAATTGGGCAACAGCAACAGTGTGAACAAAGAATCACTCTGACCACCTTCATAAATGAGTTTTGCTTGTCATTTGGTTTGGATGACTATTCATTTATTAGCTTAAGTAACACCCAGAGTCTCCCACAGCAGTATCTTTCTATAGCAATGGCTGACCACAAAAACATGGAGGAAATCTTCATTCAAACAAATAACACCAGTTGACATGCTGTGATGTGCAAATATGACCTTTGGTAATTAATTCGGTGGTAACTGTACCTTGTGGATAGATATTAATCCGTATTTGATCTTCAGTACACATGAGCGTGCATATTCACAGGGACGGTGGGGTAGTTAATAAAGACTTCTAATACAGAAAGTCGGGAGACCTGGACTTCATCCTTGCTCTTCAAAGCATCATCTTAAGCAGCCTCTGCCTCTCTTGACCTTTCTTTCCTCATTCTGAAAAATGAAAATGGTAACAATGACCATTTGGGTTTTTTTTTTTTTTTGATACTTTTGATGGGTACTTTTGATGGTTTAGTGGGTTGCTGCATGTCAGTAGCTGATGTGGAAACTGGGGGTTTCTATGTAATATGAGTCACAAATGGAGAAGTGCCTTTACCAAGGTAGGCACTAAGATACATCATGAAACAGCACAGCTGCCTGCCCACTGAAGACTATTACATAGTAGGCTTTCCATATACAGCACTGCTCAAAAGACTACTGTGTTGTGATTATTATCATTCATTGTAGCCAGGTAGTTTAGAAATGAACCTTTATGAGTCTGAGCAATAATGACTTGTGTGTGTTTGCATGTGTAAGCAAGTGTATGTACAATTGACTGCAGCAATAGTTTGTACTTAAGCAAATCTGTCTACAAAATGACTCATTTCCTATGCCCAATTTTGGGACCATTTAAAACTCAGGTATGTGCTTATTTGTTTTCCATTCTGCCAAATCCCAGTAAATAGCTCAAAATAATGTGTCATTAATGTATAATTTAAAACGCAAGTTGAGGTCCTGGGTTCCATTCCCAGCACAGAGGAGAGAGCCATGGAAGATAAAGTATTTTAGTTAGAGCTTCTATTGCTGTGATAAAGACCATGATCAAAAACAACCTGGAGAGAAAAGGGTTTGCTTGGATTTTTTATACACAATCCACAGAGGGAAGCCAAGGTAGGAACTCAAGCCGGGAACCCGGAGACAAGGACGGAAGCAAAAGCCATGAGGGAACACAACTAACTGCTTGCTCTCCATGACTTACTCAACCCGATTCCTTATACTATCCAGGGGTGGTATTGCCACCAATAGTCTGGGTCCTCCTTCATTATTAATTAAGAAAATAACCCTCAGACATGCCTAAGGACAATGTGATGGAGGCATCTCTTCAATTAAGGGTCCTTCTTCCCAGATAACCTTAACTTGTATTAAGTTGACAATAAATATAAAAACAAAAAGAAAAGTCAATGCAACTTAGTCCCAAAGAATATATTAATATTAAAAATAATATCTATGACCCAGCTAATCCAGGTCCCCCAAACTTGAAAATTATTATAAGCACAACTAACAAATTTGACTTACAGAATGTGATGATATCAAGTAGTAACAGACACTTTGATATCTCAACTGCTCTCTGTAACATCAGAGCTTTGGAGATACCTAGCTTTTCATTGGGCTCTTGTGTCTCACATACAACACACATTCATTTGAATATCAGTCATCAAGATATGTTTAAGATCTTCCACAAATAAAAGCACAAAGTTCTTTATTTTCCGGCACAAATGGGTATAGCTAAGAATTAGCTAGTTGAGACACACATGAGCTTCAAGTGCTCAAATGTATCTATAACTGGAGATGTAGAGGCCTTGCTTGGAAATCAGGAAAAGCCTCTGTAAGTTTTCTGTGCTTCAGTGGGTTCAGGAGCCCTTAGGACAAACCAGAAATGCTAATATCTCTGGCCTCTACCCTCACAGGACAGAATAGGCAGTGAGCTTCTTCTTCTTCACTGTTGACAGATTCTCAGATTGTCCCCAAGAAAATCCTGGTCTTTATTTTGTTTTTCAAATCTTAAAAGGACATCGTTTTCTGTGTCTCTTTTTCTAGATGGAATGGATACTTAAAGCTGGTTTCTCAGTTGGCCTTTTTGTTTTGTTAATAGTACTTGGTTTATTTGCTATAATAAATAAGATAGTTTAAAAAAATCTCTGTTCAAAAAGGTCTCTAAATGTAGAAGATATTTCTAGAATTAAAGTCGTGAATCAAAGGTTACAGGGTTTTCTAACCTTTTAAATATAAATGTTTTTATTAATTATTTGAGAATCTCATTTATATATACAATGCGTTTTGACCCTATTTACCTCCCCTTTCTTCCCCCAAACTCCTTAAAATTTACCTTCCACTTTCCTACCCCCTCCAAACTTCATGTCCCACCCTTTTGAACTACTTTCTGTCATTTTTATACACATTCCATTTGTGTTATCCATGTGCTCATGGGTATGAAGCAAGCTGACTCTGCCCCACCCCAAAAGCTATCAACCACCAATAGCTGCTCAACTCCTGGTTTAAATGGCCCTTTCTGCTTCTCTGCATGTGTGTGTGAAAAATCTCCCTTATGGACATTCATTTGATTATCTACATAGGACATCATCCCAATGACTAAGCCAGAATTATAAGCATAAGTGATAAGACCAACAAAACGCTAATATGTGTAAAATGTATCCACTGCTCTTCAGAATGGGATCTGGCTGATTCACGAAAGCCATTCCTCACACAAAACACATACATCAAGTTAGCATGCTTTTCAATTCCAGACCCCTCGATCCCCCCGTGCTTAAGTTGTTGATTGATGTAAAGCAGGTGTTTACAATCACTTGAACCAAAAAATACTCTGTTGGGTTCTACACTTGAACCTTGGGGAATGTGCATTCAATAAATACCCTGTGAGCTTGCATGAGTCAGGAACTAGTTCATTGCCAATCTGGGCCTTTTGGAGAAACAAATACCAAAAATAAGTTCAAGATTCAGCCAGTAGAGAAGAACTATTACCAGTAGGGAGGGGCTGTGACAGAGACACAGCCAAAAATGTGGTGGTCTCAAGTATCCATCCCATCGAGGGAGATCCAAAGGCCTGGAAATGCCTCCCCAGCATATCTGAGCTGAATTTTGAGCTCAGGATAAAAATACAAAGGGAATTGAAATCAGTGCAACAGCAGCAGGAAGAACAGGGGCCCAAGAGTCTAGGAAATGTGCATCTGAGACAGTGAGAAGGAAATTAAAAAATGACAATGTTGCTAGCTAAAGCATCCTTGGGAGGAAAATGTAAAAGAAAGAAAGGGCCTCAAGGAAACAGACCACCACATGGTTTTGCCCCCCCCCCCCCCCAGAGACCCAGTCATGCTCAGCAGTCTGCTGAAATTCTGATAAAGGCCAACTGGGCATCTGGAAGAAAGGACCCATCTAGGTCTCTGAGGATGAATCAGGTTCAGCTTCCACTTACCTCAGTGACTAGAGAGAGGAACCAAGTGAGGAGAATGAAGCAAAGGGAAATGAAGATGGCTTTGGGGAGGAGAAAAGGCAGGGGCAGGGTCAATCATAAGCTATGGGGACAAAGAAAATTTACTCTGAAAACTCGCCCAATAGGCTCTCAGGAGGTGGCCCGACAGCACCCGGTTATCATTCACCTTAATTCAAATCAATTCTGATTTACAGGGACATCAGCTGTCTGAAGAGATAGGTGACTTTGCCAATACATCCCTGCTTATCTTTCTCTCTGGCTAAATTAGTAAATTTAACAAAGATGACAAAAAACAACAACAACTTTGGGGATTTGGTGATGAAAGATGTCTGGATGGAATCATAGGCATCAAGGAAGGCTGTGTGTGAACAAAAATCATTTTATGTCTCTTCAGTAAACTTTCAAGTCATCTGAAGAGCCAGTCTGCCAGGCATGTTAGGTGTCAAAAACAAAATAATTCCTAAAATGAATGAAAGGTCATCATTAATATAATTATTGCAGCTAAGTATTTGGAGAAAGATGAACAGAAAATTTAATTGCAAGCCAGTATTCTTGTAATATGTCCTTTTAGAAACCTTTAAAGGTAAAATTGCCTAAGTGTTAATGCGAAACTAAAGAAGAAATATACCCAGCTTTGGGTAGGTTTGTTATAAATCTTAACAGGCTCAATTTTCTCTCTAGGAAGGTAAGGGAACATTTAAGACAAGAACATCTTGAGCCTTCATCTGGAATAGAGAATTCCACCAGCAAAGCTAAGCCTCACGGTGCACATGGTATGTTCACTGCCGGATCCCCAGTGCCTGGAACCATGCCTGGCATAGCAGAGCCACCAATAAATAAATATCTGCTAAGTAAGAAAAGAAAGAAAGAAAGAAAGAAAGAGAGAGAGAGAGAGAGAGAGAAGAGAGAAAGGAGGGAGGGAAGGAGGGAGGGAGGGAGGGAGGGAGGGAGGGAGGGAGGGAGGGAGGGAGGGAGGAAGGGGAAAGTATGTCTTGCTTCTGATGAACTTGTTCATACCAAGCCCTTCTGACATGACATCACTAGCATGACTCTTGACAGATCCCTCCAGACCCAGTTGGTACCCTCTGCCTGAAACCCTCTTCCTGCATTTCTTCCTTGCTGGTTCCTTCTCATCAGGTTTCTGTCAGTTGTCACATCCTCAAAGTGGCCCTCCACGAATGCCCTGTTATAGAGAAAGATGCTATCCTACCAAGGGACACCAGATACCTCTGAGAACTTCTTCAGAGCAATTATCACCCTCATAAAATATATTTATATCTTGTGTTCATTTTCAATGACTGCCTTGACAAATACCATAATCTTAATGGCTTGAATGTAACACAACTTATCTTCATTTTGTAGTTCAGAAGTTTGATACAAGTCTATCTATTATCAAGTCAGGGGATCTTCAAGGCTCAGTTCCTTTCTGAGGACTCTAGTGAAGACTTCAGAACCTTCTGCATCTCCCAGGACCCACCCACAGTCTTTGGCATGTGGCCCATGCCTGGATCTTCAAAACCAGTTGTGTTGTGTTTCTCCAATCATTCTTTCATGGAAGCATCTCACTCTGGACCCATTCAAAAAGTATTCTCACTTTAAGGACCTCTGTCATTAGGTTAGTTCCATCTTGATCTTCTAGGATGATCTCATCTCAGAGGTACTGGAAAATAATGTAAGAGCCAGGAATGAGAAAGAGGGCTGTGAACTGCTGTCATCTGGACCAAGCACAGCTCTTACACCATAAGCTCACAGCAGCTATGGCTACCTGCATAAGATTAAGCCAGGCACAGTTCTAGCATGGGTGGGAGAGAGGCTGCCAAGCCCTACCCCAGCTGAGGTACTATAAGCAACTGATGGCCACTGGAGGAGGAAGCCCACTGGGCAGTGGAGACAGACACTGGTAGGTTGCCAGTGCCACAGCAGGTGACTCCATACCCTTGTGCATCTGAGAAACACTAACTGGAATCAGTGAATTACTTGTTTAAGTAAAGATGAAGTGAGGAGGACGATGTCTTAGGAGGAATTGGGGGAAGTTTGAGGGAGAAAGAGGAAGTGGATATTATCAAGATACATTGCATAAGGTGTGAATTCTTCAATGAATGAACAGAACTAAATTCATTAACTTAATCAAAGACACTTGCAAAGTCTATTCTGCACATAAGGCTCATGTTCACAGGCCCAGAAATTAGGTGACAGACAGGTTAGGGGGCAGTATTACCCTGCCTATTTACCACATACAACGCTAATTTATTACTGGTAATCTGCTGTCAGGTTTTCACAGGTTGAAAACTTCATGGCAGCCAGGACTTTGTCTCATCTACAACTAGCACAGAGCTCAGTCGTGGGTACATATAGCCATGTAGGAAAGGTTTTTGTGAGACAGGTGAACACAGAACAGTTTATTCGTTCTGGTCCTTTGCTGTGCTGTGGTTCTTGGCTATCTACAAAGTATTTCTGATTCACCAAAAATGCCCTTTATAATCTTACAACAAATCCGTATGATAATTCTTCAAGAATTAAAGCAGGGTACGAGCGCTTTAATTAAAAAATGCAGAGAATAAGAATAAGAGACTTGAACTACTCAGCTTAAACATCACATTTATATCACAACCCTTCCTAGGAAGGTTCAGGTATCAGTGCAGAAGAGGGGACAGAAATGTTGTTAAGGATCAGAGATATCAGATGATTACAAGAAAATGGTGTTGTCAGAGAGAGTGAGAGAGCGAGAGCAAGAGAGAGAGAGAGAGAGAGAGTCTTCCTGAAGGGTGTGGCCCCTGGCAGGTTAGCCCCACTCCAGCAGAAGGGCACACATCCAAGAGGGCATGGGCAGCACCGACTTGATGAGTTATAAAATTAATAATAAGTAAAGAAGACACAAAGCTGAATGGGTGGGAGGGGAGATGAACCTGGGACGTGTGATGTGGGTGGTGCATTGAAATTCTCAAAGAGCTAACTTTTTCTAATGAGAAAAAAAGTATTGAACATTCACACTCATTCATTCCCCCTACATGAAGAACTCCTGGTAAGATTTATCAGAAACAGACTTGCCCATAGAAACCTCTTTCTCTAGCAATTTCTTACTAGGTACGATAAGAATTGCCCAAAGAGATGGGGAAACTTACATCCATAACCCTTTCTTTCCAATTAAAAATGTTACAACATCAGCTGCCCCATCTTTGGCCTGCTGGAGTGCACAAAGGGACTTGTCTTGCAGATGATAACCACAGAATCTCCATGACTCGGGGCAACAACAGGATATTCAAGAGGAGTTTCGGTAAAAGCCCAGCCCAGTGATGATGGTGTACCAGAAACCAGAGGACTTGAACCTGATTACTAACTCACTGCAATGAATGTTTTGTGGGTGGAACTTACTGGATGAAAGGGGTATACACATTATAGTTCCCAGCACCACTGGGATGAATGAAGAGGAGTTGAAAAGGTTGAAAAGATGGAAGAACAAGGTGGGGTTTTTTTTTTTTGGTTGTTTTGCTTTTAATTAATTGGGGGGTATACTGAAAGGGTGAGAGGCAGAATGTAAGGACTCAAAGGTGAGGTAAGAGGAATTGGGGTGCATGATGTAATTTTTCCAAAGAACCAACAAAGATATATATTTAAAGGAAGAAGGAGAAGGAGAAGAAAGAAGAAGAAGAAGGAGGAGGAGGAGGAGGAGGAGGAGGAGGAGGAGGAGGAGGAGGGAGAAGGAGAAGAAAGAAGAAGAAGAAGAAGAAGAAGAAGAAGAAGAAGAAGAAGAAGAAGAAGAAGAAGAAGAAGAAGAAGAAGAAGAAGAAGAAGAAGAAGAAGAAGAAGAAGGTTATAACATTAGTCTCAAGAAAGAAAGACAGATTAATAAATTATTGGATTAAGGGCAGAGTGGTCCCTCACAATATGAGTGTCCATCATCAGTGTAAGTACAGGTTTCACTGCTTTTTAGTTGTGTCCATCTGGGAAATCCATCTGACAACCTGAGTACTCTCTGAAAACCGGGAGAAGGTTGCCTTGTATGGAATCAGTAAGAAGGAACATGGTGAGTATTTGTGTGATATAACAGAGTCCTTGTTAATCTAGGTTCCCTTCCCCCATCTTTCCTGGTCTTGTGCTGGAGGCTAGAGGATGGAAGGTGGAGAGTAGCAGAAGGCAGGCAGAGAAGAAACAAAGACAGCTGGGCAAAAGTGAAGAGTGCCAGCCTGCAAGCAGGGTAAGTGACTGCTTCAAAGAGGAAGTCAGTCACAATGGTAATCCATCATCTGGTGGTAAGGACCCAGGGGGAAACATGGCGCTTCCTCCAGAGGTGGTAATGAGGAGCCTAGCATCTGAGTCTTCTCTCGGAGAACAGAACATTCTCTGACCTCACAGAAGAGGATGTACCCATGCCTTGTGCATAGAAAATTCAGCACATCTGCTCATCGGAGCAAATGAAGTACGGAGGTGACTCGACATGTGACCTGCCTGGTGACTCTTCAGGTGAACTGTTATTCCATTCTATCCAACTAAAAAGCAGAAAGTTGATGTCAAAAAAAATTAGGTGACTTATTGTTCTTATGGTGCATCTTCCAAACCAGATAGTTGGAGCTATTCTCCACAACCCATTCCCAGTTCTTGAAAATGCATCATCTCAACCACTGACTCCTTTCTATGCCTTCCCAACCATCATAATGCCTTGATTGGAGGGATGCACTAATTTACACCACACGAGCAAACATCCCAACATCTCAATGTTTAACATGTGAAAGGCTTATTTGTTACAGCCTCACCTGGACCATTGTTCCATTGAGTGACTTAAAGCCTCCAGGTCTTACACCTGTACTGCCAGACCACATGACCTGCCCCTGTTGGCACAGCAATGGGAGAAGACGCTGGATGGTCTGACAGGGCAATGAAATGGATGAAGTGAATGTGGTATGCATACATTCTTCTCTTCACCCACCAGTCAGAACTAGTCACAGGACACAATCAACTAGAGGGGACCAGGGAAGCATAAACTTCTCAGGAAGCAGAAAAGCAAGTGTTGGATGTGTCTCCTCTACATCCAAAGTCCTTTAAAACTACAGAGTCCCAGGAATACAGACAGAAAGAAGCCTCTGGGTGTGGGACATAGAGATCTTATTTGAGTTGCTTTGAGGATGTGTATTCATATTGTTCGTTCTTTATTGCCTGGTGCTTTCATCTTTTCATGTTCATTATACCAGTTTCCTGAATATAGATGCCTTAACTCCATTTTAATTCAGAAAATGTTTGCTGGTTATGTGCAGTGGAGTTGCAATTTGGTGTTAACTCTCAAGCCTGAACACAGATCAGAGCACAAGTCTGGTGTTTAGGAATGTGGGCCCTGGGTGAGTCACTGGTGAAATTTATTTTTAATTGAGATATAATGTGCATGACACAAGGTTCAAAGGCTTTCAGAACACTCACCAAGGCTGTACACTATTACAAAACCCCAGGATATTTTCATATTTCTGAGGAGGAGCTCCATATTCACTCCTGATGCCCCACTTCCATCTTTCTGATCACTGAACCTGCCTTCTACCTCTGTTTAATCTGCTTGCTTGTTCTAAACAATTCAAATGTTGTCATACAGTGTATGCCTCTTGTGTCTGTCTTCTACCTCTGTTTATCTGCTTATCTAAACAATTCAAATGTTGTCACACAGTGTGTGCCTCTTCTTTCACTTACTACAACGCTTTTGAAGTTCATCCACGCTGAAACTTAAATCAATACTTATTTATTGCTAAACATGATCCTGCTATATACCTCATTTTGTTTAGCCATTAATTCATCAATTACTGCTTGGGTTGCTTCCATCTGGGAGATGTTAGAAATAATACAGTTGCAAACCTGCATGAGCCTGGTTTTGTGACTATGAATTGCCTGTTCTCTTAGGTCTGTACCTAGGGACAGAGCTCCTGGGTGACCTAACAAGTATGTACTTTGCGTAACTTTGTCAAGTTCATTTATCAAAGCAAAATAAGAAAGTAATGTACCCCAGAGGGACATTGTAAGGATCAAGTATTAAAAGAATCAATGAGAACGGGGAGGTGACTTGGTCAGGAAGTGCTCACCATACAAGGATGGGGACCGGAGGTGGATCTCCAGAATTCGTGGCTTTTTTTTTTATCTTGGCATGGTGCACACTTGTAATCATGGCACTGGAGATGGGACTGGAAGACACAGGGAGCTCGCCAGCCAGCCAGCCTAACCTACAGGGGTGAGTTCCAGACAGAGAGAGATCTTGTCTCAAAACATGAAGTTGGTAGGGGAGGTACATTGGGGTTATATGGGAGGTAGTTTGAGTGAATAAATGGGAGTGTGGATATGATCATGCTTCACTGCTTACATGTGTGAAATTATAAGAATAAAGGAAGTATAAATATAAAAAGATTGGTAGTTCCTGAGAATTATACCCAAGTTAATCTCTAACCACCACACACATATATGAACACATGTGCACCTATATACCTTAACACCATATACAACACACACACACCAATAAAACAAGAGCAGTATTCTACGCATACTAAAGCTGGAGTCAGCACTAGATAGCACCAAACTTCAAAAGCAAGAAACAGGACACTTGGCACACAGTAGGTACTCAAGAAACATAACCCCACTTTAAAACATATATAAAGCATGACTGCTTTCTGTAATTATCAAACAACAAGAAAAGAAGCAAATCTCTACGTGGTGCTAATGATCCTGACAAACAGAAGCAAGAGAATCGGGGAAGACGATGAACCTGTGTTTGATTTAGTTCTTGAAGCAGAATAATGAATGCGTTCCTGAAATGAAATAAATTTACCTGTGTCTTTCGGGGTTTCCACACTGACAACCTAGCTCCTTAGACAGGCTCTGGTGTGAGAGGCACAACCTGATAGAAACAGCAATGGTGTCCACCAGATACAGGTCCAGGCAGTACTGATGAAGGCTGTGCGCTCCCAGATCCTTCATGAAGGCTCTCTGCCAAATCTCCTTTCTTTGCAGGCGTTAAATATGGCGTCACACCCCCCTCCCTGGGAATCCCAAGAAGGAAGCAGCAATTTTTTTTTCACTAAGCCACAAATTGGCATCCATTCATGGGAGACATGTCGCTGCTGTTTCGGCAGTGTGCTCATTCAGGTGTTCTGTCTAAATTGAGACTTTTAGGCACTAATAATAATTAACTACTTTCTTAGCAATGAAAAAAGTCTTAAATGCCTATTTACTTAATGGTCCCCTAGGGTGTCTTTGTTTTGAATGGGATAAAAAAAAATCTTAGCTGCAAAATAAGCAGGTGATTCTAATCAATAAAGCCAGAGGACTGTATTGATTACAAGAACTCCATTCTTTAGTCATTAACCCTGTGAATTCTCAACCAAAGCTGGAGAGGACTGTTTCTATCTGCCAGGATATAGGCTCATTCAGAAACTAGAATCTCATTTTACCCTCATGCCCACCATTCAGTCTCCGAGGCCCAGTTCAGGGAATCCATGCCACAGATAGGCAGGTGACTCCATTCACCCTCTCCCTAGAGGTTTTGGCGTTAGCAAAAGCTTCTGCATCACACTGGATATGGTATAATGTTGAGATGGTTAAGGAGAAGTATTTAAAACTATGTGTACTTGCAAAGTACCTGTGATAGGCTGAATCCTCTGAACTGGCTAGGTGGTGAAATTTTATGGTTATTGGTACTTAATGAGCTAAACACAGTTTATATTAGTTTTTTTCTCTGAAATCCGACCTAATAAGCAATAACAATATGGACATACACCATTGAGAACCAGGGATTCTGAGTTCAGTTCTGACTTTTCCTCTAACCCAGCCATTTCCTCCTTCACGCCTGCATCGTCATCTATAAGTGATTTCCTTGCAACCAATGTTTAATGGTTTGGCGAAAAAGAACCTATCACTGGGAGAATCGGGCAGATTAAGTTTTGAAAATCTAAAGTAGGTTTTAACATTCCGCTGACGCCTATTTTCTGCACTTTGACCCTCAGGGATCATCTTGGAAGATAGGATGAAAGAATCATCAGAGCCAGAAGTCAGGAAGGAGCATAGTGAAACAACGTATCCAGGACATGACAAGACTGCTGCCTTCCTGCTCTCACGGCAGCTGGGATTGCCAAAATGAGATCTACACAAAACCAAGGCAATCAGCGTTCTCGTGTTGGTACAGTAATAAGGGGTCCACAAGCCCATACCCTTAACTGAAGGGCTTTGGCTTCTGGGAAAGGAAGAATTGGTTTATTGTAAAGGTGTGTGTGGCTTCTGAAAAGACAACCACACTCCAGTGGCTGGTCCCAGAATGAGGAAATTGTGCACAGGACAGACTGAAGTCTAGGGAGGTAGAGGAGGAGCAAGGAGGGGTTAAAGGGAGGATGGGAGATGAAAATGATCAAAAACATAGAGTATGAAATTCTCAAAGAATTCATAATTTTTAAAGGATTTTAAAAATAAAAAATAAAATAATGTATGTTTTAAGGTTGCACACATAAAATTATGCATACATAAAATAATGTATGTTTTAAGGACACACCACAATAAGCAGCCAATAATCCTCAGTTATGCCTTTAGGTACAAAAATCACTTTAACTTCTGATAGAGGGCTTCAGTTAAATGAGTGTGTAGAAAATAATTTAAAGAATCCATGATAAACTGGGTGATGGTGGTACATACCTTTAATCCAAGCATTTGGGGCAGAGGCAGACACAGGCAGATCTCTGTGAGTTTGAAGCCAGCCTGGTCTACAAAGTGAGTTCTAGGACAGCCAGAGATACACAGAGAAACCCTGTCTCAAGAAACCAAAGGGAAAAAAATCCATGATAAATTGACATCTCCCCTGACAATTCAAAGATAACTTTTGTAAATCAAGAATGCAAAGCTGGAGTAGAGGCCGGAGCTCAGTTGGTAGCTTGCTTGCAAAGAACACACCACACTCTGGACTTAATTCCCAGTACTGCAAAAACTAGGAATGTTGACACACATCTGTATCCCTAGCACTTGGGAGGTAAAGGCAGGAGGATCAGAAGTTTAAAACAGTTCTTTTCCAAATATAAACTTCAAGGCCAGCCAGAGATATAAGAGACCCTGCCTCAAAAACCAGAAAACAAATGAATAAAAGAAAGCACACATAGAACTAGGCATGGTGGTACACTCCTTTAATCAAAGCACTCAAGAGGCAAGAGGCAAGAGAATCTCTAAAATAGAGGCCAGTTTGATCTACAGAGAAGAGGTCCAGTACAGCCAGAGCTATGCAGAGCAACCATACCCTGTCTCAAAGAAACAAAACAAAAACAAAAAAAGAAAAGAACACATAGTTAAAACAGCCTTAACACAAAGGGAAATTACATCACATCTTTTCTAAACACAAATTTGTACCACAAGTGCCTTGAGGAGAGAAAAATGAGGTAAACATATCCATGTTATTTGAATCAGGGCAAGTTCTTGTTTGAAACTAAGAAAGGAAAATGTTCACCAAAACCTAGAAGCAGAACAATGAAGAGAATAGAACTAGTCACTGCAGCCCAGCCTTTGACAGAGGATTAAAAACACAACTAAGTCTCAGAGACTAGTCACCAGGAGTTAGAGAGGAAACTGAAAACGAGACATGGCAACCATTGAGCTCAAATACTGGAGGTAGAATACAATTGAACTGTGTCTTCTCCTTGGCTATTGATGTTCATTGTCTTGATTAGTCTTCCTTCTAGGCTAGACTGGGCTCCAAAAGTGTTAACACTCATAGTGGAAAGGACAATGGTAACAAATACTTACGAAATTGAGAAATTTCTGAGGATGTCACAGTGTGATCTGCAACAAAGCCTCTCCCTGGCTGCCCGGCTCCAAACATCCCCTCCCACTGCCTCACAGTTCCTATCAGCTAACAAGCTGATGTAAGGATTTTCAACTTGACCGAGAGGCTCTTGGGGTTAGTTGACCTCAGAAAAGGAACAGAAAGTCCACATTTGATTCCAGTCCTCCACATCATGAAAGGGGTGGAGGGGCTAAGAAAAGCCATGAGAAAGGAAATATGAACAATAAAAAGATTACCCCTCAGAAGGGTGACCACTGCCAAACCAAGTTAGTCTTTTTCATTCCTGTCCATCACTTGGAACTTCTTATTAAGCACTTTGGCCATTATTTTATTAGACATCATTACCACCCATTGTGACAATCACTTCTAGTCCACAACCACACTTCCTGTTGACGTGACAGATTAATACTAGTAGTTTCCCCTTGAAGGACTAGTCCTCCTTCCCTCCTGCAAAAAAAAAAAAAAAAGACTACAAAGTTGAAAAGCATTAAAGGAAAATTCCATCTGCTAAAATCTGAAAAATGCTATATATTCCACCCCAGATAAAGATAACCAAATTATTGTCTCAAATTATTTACATATATATGTGTGTATATATATAAGTATATATATACACACATATATAGACAGAGAGATTATTCTAATTTCATTTATGTTGCCTTATGTGGTAGTTTGAATGAAAATGACCCCCCTCATAGCCTCTGGCATTTGAATGTTTTGTTCCCAGTTAAAGGCTCTGTTTGAGGAGGTGTGGCCTTGTTGAAGGAAGTGCAGCTCTGGGGGAGGTCTTCCAGAGTTTAGAGACATGTCATGTCTAGTTCAAGCTCTCTGCATCCTGCTTTTAGTTAAAGACGTGAGCTCTCTCTGTTCCAGCACCATGACTGCTACTTCTGATCTGCCACCATAGACCCTCCTAGCCTTCTGAACCATACGTTGAAATAAAGCTTTTCTTCTATAAGTCGCCTTGACCACAGTAATAGAAATATAAATAATACATTATGATTAAAAAAAAACTTTGAAAGCAACTTATTGGAGGAAAGGGTTTATTTGGTTACTGTCCATCATTGAGGAGAAGGCAAGGTAGAAACTCAAGCAGCTAATCACAGCACATCCACAGTCAAGAGCAGAAAGAAATGAATGAAATCTAAATAAGAATAAATATGCCCATGGTGCCTGCTTCCTTCTTAATCCTCTCATTCAGCTAGCTTTCTCTTATCCTAGATAGGTCACCTGAAACTGTGATGCCCACAGTGAGCTGGGTCTTCTACATCAGTTAACAGTCAAGACAGTCTCCTGCAGACCCCATGATCCACACAATTCCTCTACTGTGGCTCTCTTCTCAGGCGTTTAAAGGTCCATTGTGCTCCCTTTCTCCTTCTTCATCCACTCTTCAGGCTTCGGGAGGCTTCTGGTTATCATGCACTAAAGCTGCACTTCAAAATAAAGTTGTAATTTAGGGAAATGCCCCCAGGCCAAAAAGGGAAAGGTTAAATAAGAGATCACTGCAGAAAGTGGGAAAGGAAAAGATATCCCAAATAGTCAGAACAAAGTCAGAACTGCTTTCTGCAAACATGCAATTAGCTGGGAAGGAGAATGTGTGGTTACAGACCCTCTCTCTCCTCTAGTTGTGAGCTTTGGTTAATGGTATTTCAGGTGAATGTCTTGTGTGTAGCACTGCTGAGACAAAATACCTGGCAAAAGTCACTTGGTGAACAAAGGTTTATTTGGGGTCATAGTTCTAGGGTACACAGTACAACATGGCAGGGAAACTATGTTGACAGGAGCTTGGACCAGTTGACCAAATTTCATTCATAATCAGGAAGCAGATGAAGACGAAAGCTTATACCTAGCTGGCCTCTCATTTTCATTCAGTCCGGAACCCGTAGGATGGTGCTATTCACATTTAAGATGAGTGTTCCTGCATACCTTATCCCAATCTAGAACCTCCCTCACAGACATGTCCAGAGATTCATCTCCTAGGTGATTCTAGATCCTGTCTTGTTGACAATCCATAGTAACTGTCACACTTAGCAAGACACTGTCTCCAGAAAACAAAGCAATAAAACCCACCCACCCTCGAATCCCATTCGAGAAGAAAAAGAAGTCTAGATTCAGGATTAAGCACATCTGAGGTCTGGTTTTCTGACCTTAGATGAAACATTTCCTCCCAGCAGTAAGTTCTAAGAAAGCTTTTCCCAGACTTGTATTAATGGGGCAATTATAAGAATTAAAAAGCAATGGTGTTGGGGAGGAGGTGGAAAGGGCACAGAAAGCGAAATCCAGGTCTGTGACAGAGCTGCACATTGGTGAAGAAGAGCAGAGGAAGAAGTGACTGATTCAAACTTGATAACTGTATAGGCCAAAGAAGCCCTGAGCTTTGGTATCTTGATGTCCAAGGTCACCAAAGAAATTAGGCATCATCTTCTAGCTATTGTGGAGGGGTCTCCTCAGATCGATCCATGAGTCTGGGACTACCACATTAAATGTGCCCAAAAGGTTACACCGAGACCCCATCTTCATTCCATGGTCCTGCATCTATTCTAAGGCTTGATTCGATCATTGATTTTTCTCACTCTTCACAGAGCCTCTGTTCTGTTCAGAGCAGAGTCTCAAATTCTGAAGGAAAAAAAAATAAATACTGCAGAGGCTAAGCTTCTAAACATGAAGATAATATCATACTTATAAGCCTGCCTCAACACTGCATCAGGTAAGTCCACTGCAGATCCAGAGCCCAAGTTGAGCTCAGTCATTCAGCGGGGTTAGAAGGAACTTGGCAGCCTAAATGTGATCCTGGCTCTCAGTAGTTACATTCTTTCTGGTCAACACCAAATACTCACTAGAAACGAAGCTCAGTATATTAGCTTTTGGTCAACTTGACACAAGTCATCTGAGAAGAAGAAACCTCAGTTGAGATAATGACCTATCAGCCTGGCCTGTAAGCAAGCCTGAAAGACATTTTCTTGATTGATGACTGATGTGAGTGACCCAGCCCACTATAGGCAGCGCCATCTCTAGACAAATGGTCCTAGGGTACATAAGAAAGCCTGCTGAGTAAGACATGGGGAGCAAACCAGTAAACAATGTCCCTCCATGGCCTCCAATTCAGTTCCTGACCCCAACTACCTGTCTTGAGCTCCTATCTTGACTTGTCTTCATGATGGACTGTAAGTTATAAGATGAAATAAGTCCTTTCCTTCCCAAGCTGGTTTTGAGTCAACATTTTGTAATATCAACAGAAAGCAAACAGAAATATTCAGTAACAAAGTAGACTTCATGAGACTGTCCCTTTTCTCAAGGCAGTTAAATTCCACAGTCACTAAGACGGAACTGAAATGACTTCTGACGGAAACACAGACCACCACAATGACTGGGGTCCCATTCTAGTTTCCTTCCTGTGGCTGCAATAAGTGCCATGACCAAAAACAGCTTGAGGGGAAGGTTTATTTGGCTCCCCCTTGCATGTCACAGTCCATCATTGAGAAAAATAAAGGCATTAACTCAAGCACAGTCCATGGAGGAATGTTGCCTGCTGGATCACTCTTCCTTGCTCACCTAGATTTCTTTAACAGCCTGGGGTTCACCTGCCTAGTGATGACACCTCCCACAGTGAGCTAGGCCCCCGTGTGTCAATTTACAATCAAGGCAATGTTTCACAGACATGGCCATAGGCCAATCTGATTGATGTTACTCCTCAATTGAGGTTCATCTCTTCCCAGGTGACTCTAGATCGGTGCTCCTCAACATGTGGGTCATGAACCCCAAAAGACTTGCAGAAAGCACACATATTTACATTATGATTTATAACAGTAGCAAAATTCTAGTAATGAAATAACAAAATTTTATGGTTGGGGATGACCACGTGAGAAACTATATTAAAGGCTCACAGTGTTAGAAAGGTTGAGAACCACTGCTCTAGATTGTGTTACTGTAGCAATAAACACTAATTAGGACACGCCCCATGTGGAAATATTGGGAAGGCCCTCCGAGGTGAGTTCTCAGCTACTCAACTTCTACAGTACTTCCTCTCTGCCTACCTTGACCTCTGTTGCCATGATCTTGGCAGAACTAAACTACTTCTGGACCTTAGAGGATGCTTAAAGGTAACAATTGGCTTGATCTTTACCCAAGAAAGTTGAAGTTCAACTGTTTCTCTTTGTTCTATTTGAAAAGTAATAATGTTGCATGATACATAGATATATATAAGATACAGAGTGAGATTTCAACAACTCTGTATTGACTGGGCAATTCTGTCACATCTTCAATTTGTCTATATCCCTGTGCTAATTAGGGACTGTACAGAAATTACTAGTCACATAACCAACTTGAAATACTGGTCAAGACTTCCCAGGGAAGGCGGCTTTTGAGCCAGCTCTTGAGAAAATAAATACAATATTAATGACTGCTCTCATATCTCTGTTGGAGGCCAGAAGAGAGGAGAGAGAAAGGGCAATCCAAGCACCCTAAGATAAGAAGAACAGAGGCATGCAGGTGGGTATGATCATTCTTGGGTGGACAAGGGGGACATGATTAACCCTACAGCAATGGACATTACAGAGCACAGAAAGCTTCGTAAGATTTTTGAGACCCTGTACAAAATAAGATTACCTTGAGATACTGAAATTCTAGCCACTGTATTATTCACAAGTAATAGGTGAATAAGATAAAAACTCAGACGTTAATATCACTTGATGTGGGAGTGATTTCTTTCTAATCTGTTGCTTTCATTGGTTAATTAATAAAGAAACCGCCTTGGCCCATTTGATAGGCCAACCCTTAGGTGAGTGGAGTAAACAGAACAGAATGCTGGGAGAAAGAAGCCGAGTCAATGAGTCGCCATGATTCTCCTACTCCAGACAGACGCAGGTTAAGATCTTTCCTAGTAAGCCAGCTCGTGGTGCTACACAGAATATTAGAAATGGGTTAGATCAATATGTAAGAGCTAGCCAATAAGAGGCTGGAACTAATGGGACAGGCAGTGTTTAAAAGAATACAGTCTCCATGTAATTATTTCAAGTAAAGCCATGTGGGCGGCCGGGTGCCAGGGATGCAGCCCCACAGCTCCTATTACAATCACTATCTCAGTAGCTGAGGTGGATCATCCCAATGCCATGATAGTTGTGGACTGTCTCATGACTTGCTATAATCATTTGAGTGAGAGAACTTTTGACTACGGATGCACATACTGAAATATACTGCTCTGAAAAATGTTTTTCCATTTTTTATAAAGACCAGATTTAGAGAAAAATATTGATCTGATGAGCACAATTAAGAACCAGAAACTAGTCTCAGATAAAAATTAATGAACAGACCTTTAACACATTTAGGGGACAAGGACAAAAGAGAAGGGTACTGGGAGGCCCTGCCATGTCTAAGCCCTAACTCCAAGCTCAGTCCATCCAGGCGGTGAATAATATGTGGGTTCCTTGTAGCTGCCAGATTCTTCCTATTTCCAAGGCTTCCTAAATAGCCAAAGATTCTCGGTGAGCCTTGGGGCCTGAAAGCCTTGAAACCACATGGAAGAACTGAGCAGCTATCTGCTGGAACCAGGCAGGGAATGAGAAAGGAGGCCAGAATTTAGGCAATTCTTTCCCATCGTACAGCTCTGTCGGGTATAAATGGCAGAGAAATGAAGTAACTTCCCCGTACAAACCCACTTCCATTCAGCTCTCATCTGCTCCCACACCCTTCGTCTATCCCAGGGGCTTCAATTCCTCTCCATCAACTGTGCAGACTGGTGTGCAGTGCATAAGAAACTTGTCAGGAGTGGTATTTGCTGCCTGACATTTTCTACCAGACTGATAAAAAAAGAGTATCAAAATAAAAAAGCAAGTTTACAATAAAAAAGGACACGAATCATCCATCTTCTGTAGATGCTGCAAGTCTGTGAAGACCAAAGCTATTCTGACATTCAACTTCGCTTTCGGTGACCTCTTATCCCAAAATTAACCATACGGAGGGTTTAACCCAAAACTAATTTTGCAACCATTCTCTCACTGCTCACCCAGCTATGCTCAGAAGTGAACCCAAGCCAGGATCACAGCAAAGAGAATGACCACCAAAAAACTCATTTGAATTAAAACTTTCTAATGTTGAACTGTCTGCAAGATGTACCCTTTGGATTGACATTGTACTTGAGTTCTTAAATCTTATATTCCATGACTAGTGTGGTCAAAACCATTTGGCTAACTCAGAAAGCATGTATTAAGTGCTGATTGGATCAGGCACTATTCAGGGTGCTAGTGCTATGACAAACAAGTTCCCAATAAGACTTCTTTCCTTCTAAACCTAAACTTTAGTGGAGGAAACCATACAATAGCTAGGCAAGTAAGTATATAGGCAAGAGGTAGATAAAAGATAGGTAGGTAGATTGGGGGGGGGGATGGATGGATGCATGCATGGATGCATGGATGGATGCATGGATGCATGGATGCATGGATGGTAAACTATAGTATAATATGGAGAAAGAATAGAGGGTGGTGGGAGAAACAGTTATTTCAAATAAGATGCTCCAGGAAAATTCCCTTTTGCATAGATCACTGCAGGAGGGTGAGAAGCAAGACCTGCATCCCTCTAAGGAGCCTCACACCAGAGATATCCAACCAAAGGCAGAGGAGGGTATGTTTAAAGTGCATAGGAAACAGGAAGGGAGATGATGTATGGGAATTCAGAAAACAGGAGAAGTGACAGAGACAAGGGTGGGTTTGACAGAGGGCTGTCCCTGGATTGCATTGGCTCTTGTAGACCACTGACAAACCCCAGATTTGCCCTACAGGGTGAAAAAGAGCTGCATGGTCATTGGATTTGTGCTTTAAACCAGTCAGGTATTCATTCTCAAAGGAGCTCTTTAAATGTATGCCCCTTTCTCTATTAAGTAATCCCCATCCCCCAGAAAACTGGCTCCATCAATCCTTTACCTCTTATATCAGGAGTGTTCCAATGACCCCCTGACCACGCTCTGCTCTCCCTCTGTGGTCCAGCAGAGGCACAAGATGCCTTGGGTGCCACTTTTTGTTTGTTTCAGTTCATAAATCACCCAAGAAGTAGGATTTCACAGAACCAATGTACATATACACACCCAATCCACTCAAAATCAAACATAGAATGATCTCATCTCACTGAAGATTTTGTGGTAGGTCGGAGAAAGGAAGGGCATCAAAGAACATGATAGTCAGTGTTGTCAAGTCAACACCTAGGGAGCAGGCTAGTGAGGGACTGTCTAGATTGCAGGTCTATATTACATTTAACTAAGAACATCTGTGCAAGACTCTTGGTAGGTTAATTGAAGTGGGAAGACTCCCCCAATGTGGACAGCACCATCCCCTAGGCAGGGATTCTGAACGGTGTAAGAGTGAGGAGAGCAAGGTGAGCATCCATGCATATATTTATTCCTTCCTCTTATGACATAGGTCTCAAGTTGGACCTGTCATTGGTTGATGGCTCCCGCAAACTCTATAGTACCTTTACCCCAGCACATCTTACAGGCAGGTCTAATTGTAGGTCAATGGTTTGGGGACCATGTTGCTGTCACAGTCTCCCCATTGGAAGCCTTGCCTAGCTACAGAAGATGACCAGTTTAGGTCCCATAGCCTCTATTATTAGGAGTCTTCACTGGTGACACCCTCATGGATTCCTGGGAGTTTCCACTGCATTAAGTTTCTACCTTGCTTCCAAAATGTCCCCCAGTTCCAGTTGTCTCTTCCAGTACTCTCTCCCTCCACTACCCCTACCTAATCCATCCCATTCCCACCCCTACTGTCTAGCCATAAAATCTATTCTATTTCCTCTTCCCAGGGAGGCCCGTGCATCCCTGCATGGGCCCTCCTTATAACATGGTTATTTTAACAAATGTGTATTGCATATGAACTAACTGCCAGGCTTAGAAATACCTAAGATAAACTTTCAAAAAGAATGTTTAACTTCCAGTCTCTCTGTATTCCTGGGTTCTGTGTCTACCAAAGGTAAACTAATAAATGCATGATAGCATGCCACAGAGTGATACATACACGAGGAAGATAAATCTGAGTGAAGCTTCACTAAATAGTTTGTAAAACCCACTTAAATACTGTCATTTAATAATTCAATGGGGATCCACTAGTATGAAATTCCTAAGCAACTGTAAAATGTCATTCTAGAACAACGCTTCTTTCCCCCTCTTAGAGTCAAAACAGTCTATACAACCCTTATGCCTAGTTCTTAAAGTCCTGAGGAGGCTCAGCAACTGTTGATCATTGATACTGAAGGAACATCTTCTCTATTTATGTGGATTTTTGTAGTTAGTAATTAAAAACATGAATGCCTTGGTATCTAAGAAGCCAGTTCAAAGCCTGGGAAGCACACATCTCAAGTCTCTCCCCCAGGACTAAACCTTGTGTGATCAGCAGTGTGGGTGCTGACTGTCCTCCACTGCCAGTCCTCCAAGAAGCAGCCAGTCTAATGTGGAGTATAAGTATGGACTTTTGGATCAGATAAAGGCCACAGCCAAGAATCTGAAGGAAAAGGTGACTGAAGTCCCTTTGGATGGCAGATGGAGAAGCCTGTGTTTTTATCGAGGGAATGATTTGAACCAACATGGAGGATTAGCCTAAAGCGATGAGAAGCACATGTGTCAGTGAACGGCACAACAGGAAGTTGCAGCATAACTGAAAGATACCTGAGGGTTGTTGTGTTGTGCTTTATGTTATGGTCACAAAACACTAACCATAACCAACATGGGATGGTGTGGGACAATGGTCTGTATTCTGCAATTATATTTTAAATAAATGCTGATTGGTCAGTAGCCAGGCAGGAACTATAGGCAGGACAACCAGACAGGAAGTAGAGGTGGGTCAAAGAAAACAGGAGAATTCTGGGAAGAAGGAAGCCCATTCCTCTGCAGTCCTGGTCCTTCTGCAGCTACAGAAGAAGCAAGATGTGACTGCCTCGCTGAATAAGGTACCAAGCCATGTGGCCAATATAGACAAGAATAATGGGCTAATATAAGTTATAAGAGTTAATGAGAAGCCTGAGCTAATGGACCAATCAGTTTATAATTAATGTAGACCTCTGTGTGATTTCTTTGGGACTTAATGATTGCAGGGAACTGCACAGGACAGAAACCCCAACAACCATGGGAAGAAAGGGTTTATTTGGCTTCAGGTTACAGGCATCATTGAGGGGAGCCAAGGAAGGAATTGAAGCAGAGGTATTAGAGGGATGCAGCTCACTGATTTTCTCAGCCTGCTTTCTTATATAACCCAGGACCATCTGCCTGGGAATGGCACCATCCACTGTGGGTTGAGACACCGCATATCAATCAGCAATCAAGAACTCGTCCCTCAGACATACCCACAGGCCAGTCTGTTGGAACCAGTTCCTCAACTGAACTTCCTTCTTCCCAAGTGTGTCTAAGTCAGGGTCAGGGGGACAGACACTAACCAGCATGTGGGGTTCTCATTAGAATGGATACAGATCTTCCTAAAACAGCTAACGTTGGCATTTCACAGCTATTGTAGCAGTGTGAAGAGGTGAGATTGCACTCGGGCCCTGTGCTCCTAAGTGAGATTAATGTCAACACAAAAGGACAAATCCAGCTCCTTTCTCTCCAGGCTCCTTCACTTCCTGCCATTCAAAGATCCAGTTTTCCTCCCCTGGGGAAGACAACATTCAAGGAACCGTGCAAGAGAAAGGCCTCACTAGACCCAACCTTCCCAACACCTTGATATTCACATTCTCTAGAAAATCCAAACCTGTAAATGTTTATTCTTTATAAATTACCCAGACTTGGGTGTTCTGCTATAGTAGCACACAACAGAATGAATTGCCTATAAGAAAAGAATGAGTGGGCTCTGATCCCATGATGTCTTTTCTAGAAACTACTTCAAAGATTGCTGCTGTTTGCTATGGGGGGATGTGTGCATGTGTGCTCACAAGTGTAGAAGTACATGTACGTGGTGTTTGCATATGTGTGTATGTGTTTTTCAGGGTGTGTGTGTGTGTGTGTACCAAAGGTTGACATTAGGGTTGGTGGCTTTCTCCATCACTCTTTACTAAGGCAGGTTCACTCACTGAACCCGGAACTCACCAGCTCACCTAGTCCTGCTCTAGACTATTTGCCCCTGGGATTTCTGTTTCTGTCCCTCAAATGCCGGGTTTTTCAGATAGACGGCCACGCTCACCCCACTTGTAGATGTGCTGGAGATCTGAACTCTAGTCTTCATGCTCGTTTGACAAGCGCTTTATCCACGAAGTCACCAGAGTCTTCACAAACTCTGTTTCTGTCTAGAAGAGAACAAGAGTACTGAGAAGAGGTGCCCTTCCTCAGACACAGCCCTCACCATCCTCACCGCCCCATAGAGAGCTTGCTATATGCAGGTAATCTCCTCTGTCAGAGATCCGAACCTATTTTCCACATGATCTTTGTCCTAAATGTTCAGTTTCCCAGCATCGGGGCTGGACCTACACAAAGAAAATGAACTTAGGCTGTGGCAATGGGCAGGTGCTAAACTATGTGCGTATAAAGAACACTCGGTTCCCGGGCCCAGGAGGCACAAAGTCATTACTCATATTCCCGGGTCCTGTGATGCATGCCCTGACAGGAAGCCTGACTTCCTCTGTCACTGTCCACTCTCTCATCAGTGGCCCATGGTGGCCTTCTCCATGGTCTTGTGACTGCAGTGCCCAGCCAGGCAGAGAAATGTGTCAAGTGGACATCAGTGGAACCTGCCTGGGCTCTGGTCAATCCAGCTTACAGAGCCCCATAAGAAACCTCAAAACATTTGTAAAACTGCCTCATTCTGAAGCTCCACAGATTTCTAGAAGGGTAAAAATTTAATTCTTCTCCTTTGCAGTGCGTTGACAAAGGGTACAGGGAGCTAGAGTCACCGGAAGTTTTCAGGGTGAGTCCTTGGTAGCTGTGCCCACCCCATCATCCTGGCCACTTCAAGTAATAATTACTCACTGTGTGAAAGGAAAATGGTTTTCTCAAGCTATTTCCCCCCCCCATCTGCTGTCAGGAAGGTCATTATGATGGAAGACGTGTCCACAGAATTGCACAGGGTCAAACAAAGACCAGCGCTGCTACAGAAAGGCGACGCTGAGCCCCCATAACAGAGCACACAGTCCCTGCCCTCCATCCCAACAGTCTGCATTAGGTGGTTCTGCATACGTATGAATGATGGAGACAGTGGCATATTGTACCCTTCATGGACATACACACATTTGGCTTTAAACAAAGCGGTCTTAAAGTCACTCATTAGCCCTTATTTCCCTACTCCCTTCTTGTCCTGACTGTAAGCTGTAAGCGTTGCCTGCATGTGCTGTGTTTATCATCTTTAAAAGACAGGAGACCCAGAGCTGCAGTAACAGCAATATGGAGTGTGTTACAAGTCACAGAGGAAATGGGTTCTGATCCATAATTCTGAGAGTGTGAAACCAGGAATGCAAATCCCGCTAGCAGTCACCTGGTTTCGCTGGTTCTAACAGCTACCAACCATGGACAGATACAGAAGCACACACTGATTTTTCTCTCAGAGCTCTCTGAAGTGGATAGTGGAGTGCATTTAACATTGTGACCAGAAATATTGAAATTTGACAGCCAAGGGGTTAAAGGTCTGGAATTTATACATCGAGGTGTTTGTTCCTGCCGTCATCCAAGAGGCTTGCTCGGAATAACCCCTTTTGCTTACTGAACCTTTGAGAAATGGAGGACATTAAGTAATACATCTTGGCAGGCATCCTGGGATTCTACTCCTCCAAGAAACAAGCTAGGTTAAGCATCACTGCAAGGGCTTTGCAGACTCCTGTGCAATCTCACTATTCAACTATAAGAAATACTGTTATCTGGCCCTCCATTGCAAACAAAAAAAAATTAGTCTGCATTCATGGACACTGTACTTGTATTTGTGTGCACCTCAAATCTGACACTTCATTTAGCAAAAGCAGTATTTGTTGATAATCTGGAAGATGAGTACATGAGCTCATCCTGAAAGGCAGGAATACCACACCTCACCTCAGCAAGACGCAGCTTCAGATACACCCTCTCTCATCCCACTGCCCAGTCTGAGCTGCCACAGAGTTCACACCAGAGGAGCAAGAGAAGTCACAGCAATACTGTTGGGTATCAAGTCCTTATCTGGCCTCCTTCTACACAATTGCTCTTTCCAAGTCATTTAACCGTCATAGAAAGTCCATTAGGTTAGTGTCATTTTATCCTACCTCCCTTTTAAATAGCAGGAAGACAAAGACAGTGGTGGTGGTGGTGATGACTAGGAAGAGGAGGGGTAGAGGAGAGGAAGGAGAAAGCAGAAAAGAAAGAAGAAAAGAAGGAAATTGAGAAAAAGAAGAGAGGACGAAGGGGAAGAGAAGAAAAGGAAGCAAGTTGCTCATAAGATAAAGATTCTGGTCAGCCTCCAGAGCTGCGTTACCCATCAGATACAACTGGGTGCTGAAACAAGCATTATGACTCTTTAAGATCCTTGAAAACCATAGTTAGTGAGTCCTGATATGCCGGGACTTTGCCATAGACCCACAATCAACAGTGTGTGTTTTGCTGATTGGAAGACTGACTTTCCCCTCCTGGTAGGGCTCTCCATCAGATACCATCTTAAACTAGGGGAGTGAGAAACCAGCCACTGACCACCAAGCATCACCCTCTGCTGAGGGAGAAGCAAGTCATACCTGTCTGAGCTCTACTGCACCACATCACAGTCTGTCCACCCACTTACAAGGACTTACCTGATGGAGGTAGGCCTCATACTGCCTTCTCATCCCTCCTGGATTTTCTCAGAAGGACAAAACATAAGAAGCGTGACAATTAGAAAATGAAATTATTTGGAAGTATAGCATCACTAACAGTTCCTCCATTGCTGGGGTGTTCACAAGAAGAGATCTCCAAGTCATTTAACCGTCATAGAAAGTCCATTAGGTTAGTGTCATTTTATCCTACCTCCCTTTTAAATAGCAGGAAGACAAAGACCCTCCTGTTAGAGCGACCTACAGAGATGTTCAACATGGACTGCTGAGTCCCAAATCAGGGCTTCTGGTTTTGCGTTTCTAGCGAGTTCCCAGGTAACACTGATGCTTTGGGTCTACAGATCACAACCTGAGAACACCAGTTTATCTCCAGGCAAGGAAAGAATGTTCTCAGTTTCCCTAAATGTTTGCACTAAACTAGAGAACTCTCGATGTTCTGTCCAGCAGTGCTCACAGCTTTAACATGTATTAAGTTCTAAAATGTACCAGACACTATGGCAAGTGTCAAGAGAGACACATTAATGTGTCCAGATTGGGCTAAGGCTTGAACTAAGAGTCACAGCCTACATGAGAGTCAGTGCTGCCCAGAGGCCTTGAAAACTGCCTACCAGAGAAGGGTTATATTGAGGTGTGAGCACCAGTAAGCAAGGAGGATTGGCTGGAACCCCTACACAGTCACCCCAACCCTACCGCACCTCCGCCTCACCCACTACCCTGAGACAGTCACATCAGCATTAGCACAGGGAGATAGATGGCTTGCGGCTTGGAAATACAGTGCCCAAAATAGTACCCCCATGCTGAACCAAGCAAGGAGAGCAGAGGGGCACACACATACACATACACACATACACACATGCAAATGCATGCACACATACTCATGTACATACGCATATAAACATGTACACATACAAATATCATAAACACCTACATACTCAAATGCTCATATTTGTACATATATACATTTCACAGTCATATAAACATGCATATTCACATAAACACATGCACATGTGTATACACAACATGTGCACAAATAAATGCACATACACATGAACATGTGTTCACATGATGTGGGATTCCCCTCTGTGCTGTGAATATGTTTTATTACAATTGGTTAATAAAGAAACTGTTGCAGCCAATGACTTAACAGAGTAAAGCCAGGTGGGAAATCCAAACAGAGATAGAGAGAAAGAGTAAAAGGAATCAAAGAGACACCATGCAGCTGCCAAAGGAAAAAGACACTGCTGCCAGATCCTTACTGGTAAGCCACAACCTTGTGAAGATAGAAATGGGTTAATTTAAGATGTAAAAGTTAGTTAACAAGAAGCCTGAGCTAGCCGGGCGGTGGTGGCGCACGCCTTTAATCCCAGCACTCGGGAGGCAGAGGCAGGTGGATCTCTGTGAGTTCGAGACCAGCCTGGTCTACAAGAGCTAGTTCCAGGACAGGCTCCAAAACTACAGAGAAACCCTGTCTCGAAAAACAAAAACAAAAACAAAAAAAAAAAAAAAAGAAGCCTGAGCTAATAGGCCAAACAGTGTTGGAATTAATGTAGTTTCTGTGTGATTATTTAGGCCTGAAAATGAACAAGCAGTCTCCATCAACATTCACATATATACAAATATACATGCATACACATTCACATACATATAAATGCACATACATATACACATATACATGCATAAGCACATGTATGTACCAACATACATAGATACACAAATGCACATATACACACATTTCAGAAACTGGGGAGAACTGTTTATTTTTCTCCAAAAATATTGATATTGACATGAATTCCTCCGAATCCAAAAAGAAGCATGAGGTAAAGAGGAAAAACACAGTAAATAGGTATTTTTATGTGTCCACCATGAAATACCTGCATAAAATTGAAAAGGCAAGAAGATCTATTTTATGCCCCAAATCTAAAGATTTTACAACCCTTTCAGGCTTTGTATGTGAAGGCTAAGACTCAGCATTTTTATCCATGTAGTCCATTCTTTATAGCTGTCTAGTAGGGCAAATGTGAGAGAAAATTACAGGGCGAGTTACCATACGGTCCAGTCCTCCCATTATGTGGGAAAACGTCTTTTCTGAGACACAAAAGCCTCCACCTTGGCATGATCTGCCAAGAATGCTTTAGAAGTCGCAGTTCTGATGAACATTCCAGCCACAGTACCTAGGCTTGCATTTCTCACACCAGCTACAAGTGCCATATTTAACCCTCCTTTTGATCAAAAAAGTACAGCTAGACCATGGTAGACCTGAAGGATTCAGGACAGTCTTTTGCTGCAATGTGTGCTCTGAACACTGGGTGCCCTGCACAAATGTCTCAGCAGCCAGGAAAGTTTTGCTGTGGCTTCATCAAAGAGCAAGCTGGTTCTCTAACTGAGGTCTCCACATCAGCTGTGCCCCATTTCCACACTGAAAGCCATCTGCCAAGCCCCAGGACCCTTTCCCAAAAATAACACTAACTCGTTTTCTCTCGTGTCTGGAAAGGTGTTATGAAGACATCCCTGTCACCCATTGCAGTGACTTAGAAGTAAGCCTCTCACTAAGAAATATTAAACCTCTTGGGTTGGTTAGGTCTCCTGCTTCCCCGGCAGGTAGGGTAAGGACACATGCCAGGTTTTTGTGTTGGCTACCCAAACACGTCTTTAACTTCTGATCATTTTCCAATTTGAGCCTGGCATTAACAGAAAAGCTTAAAGCCCCCTTCCATGGTCACCTGAGCCGCACCAATCACCATGCAAGGGCAGCAATTTTTCATTATTGATAAAATGTAATGTCATAATGTCACGGCCTTTCAGGTCATCATCTCCATAAGTCAGCAATGACATTATCACATTTTATAATGATAACAAATGACCATAATGTTTGCATGTCATTTTCATTGGCTCCCTCGGAATTCTAATTTTATCCCATCAACTTACAGAACTCAGTATCAACTTTATATGTCCACCTCTTTAGATCTACTGGAGGCCAACAAGAGAATCTGCATGAGCCCAGGTCTGTTGACAGGGCAAGGGCCATTGCCTCGTCTCCCATAGACCGAATGTTTCACTTTCAGAAAGAGGAGGTATTGCAGCACATAGCTGTGCTGATGGATTCTGGCATGCAAATGAATTCAGTCCATCTTCCTGCTACTCAACCGTGAACTCTCACTAACCTCTTTCCGTCCTGCTCATGCCTGTAATCTGCATAGTGATTTTTGAGTGCTGTGTTCTGCCAGTTTCATGGTAATCATAGAACACTAATTGGTCTAAATGATAAGGATCACTCACGGGGCACTTATTTCCATATATTAACCTTCTGACTCCCCGTATGCACACGCATACAAAACCACATGGACACATACACACACCACACATACATGCACAGATACACACATGCACACGTACACACCTCAGAAGTTACTCACTATGAAAGCAGCTCATTATTCAATGAGCAAGTAGAAATACTTCATCACTTAAGCTCAGAATTCAAACATGCCTTCCTTGGAAAATGATTTATTTGGGTATATTCATAAGGGAGTAGCAGATAGAGCAGGGATAGGACAAATTCATGCCCCAGTCCTAAATACACTAGGTCTAAAATACTATTCTGAAATCATTTGCTGACTCATTTAACACATCAATGAGGCAAAGAAGAGGTGAGACAAGCTATCATTCCCTAAGTTCTCTGTTCTTATTTAGTAAGTTAATTATTATTTTTATTTGTGTGTATGGGTATGTATCTACATCAACTTATGTGCACTATGTATATGCAGGTGTCCTTGGAGGCCATCGATTTTCTTGAATCTTGAGTTATAGGCAGTTGTAAATGCATAATGTGGGTGCTCGGACCTTAACTGGAGCCTTCTGCCAAAAAAACAGCAAATGTTCTTAACTAATCAGTCATCTCTCCAACCCCAGTATTGGGATATTCTTATATGTACCATCCTGATCTAATATCCACAACTCCCAATACAGAGACATACTCCCTGCTTTTATCAGGTAGAGAAACTGAAGCACCAGGAGATTGCATGTTGTCCAGGTTAATCTCAATAGTCAACTTGATGAGATCTAGAATTATGTGGGAGATGAGCCTCTTAACATGCCTGGGAAGATTATCTTGACCACGTCAATTAGCTGATGGGGGAAGACACACCCACTTTGGGTAGCACCTCCCCTGGGTTGGGATCCTGAACTAAAGGAAGAGGAGAAACCGATCTGGGCATAGGCATTCGTCATTCTCTGCTTCCTGCATGCAGATGCCATTTGACCAGTTATCCCAAGCTTCTGCTGCCAGGACTTCCCAGCTGTGCAGGACGCTAGGATGGACTGTAGCCTCCAACTGTGAACCATAATAAATCCCCGTGCCCTTGAGATGCTTTCCTCGGGGTATCTTATCACAGCCCCGGAAAAATGAACCAGTATATAGCTAATAAGACACAAAACCAGCACCGAGTTTAACAGTCCTGCCAGAGTCCACGGATAAAACCCTCAAAATGGATATTGTATTGCTTCAAAAGGAATAACCAGGTCTTCCAAACAAACTCAGGTAAAACCATCCATTCAGGAACTGGAGAGGTGTGTGGTCAGTAAAGTACTTGCTACACAGCATAAGAATCAGAGTTTAATCCCCAACACAGGGGGAAAAACAGCATGGTGGCACCCTCTTGTGACCCCAAGACTAGAGAGGCAGAGATGGGAGAATCCCTGAAATTTGCTGGAGCCAGCCCTATCAATAGCTCCAGCCCAGTAAGAGCCCTATCCCAGAAAATAAGATGGAAAAGCAATTTAGGCAAATGCCCAATGTTGACACCCGGCCTCTATGTATGTGCATGGGTACACATGTGTGTACACACTCATACGTGCATGTGCACACACCAAAACATGTGCACATACAAAACTCATAAAACAAATTCAGTAAAGTTATAGAATATGCATTAAAAGTCAAATAAGTTGCACTTCAAAACACTTCCAATTAACTATATGAGATTGAGAATATTTATAATAGCACCAATAATAATGGGATACTTAGTAACAAAGTAAATCAAAGAGATGAGAGATGTGCACACTAAAAGCCAGGATACGGTGATTAAAGAAATTTTAAAAAGACAAAGGATTTCAGGTTCCCTGACTGGAAGAATTAATATTACTAAAATGGACCCCAAGTACTACACTGTTTCTACAGTATTTTATGAAATTTTACATTTACAAAAAATGAAAAATTATAAAAATCAGATAAAAATAAAAGACTTATAATAGCCAAAAATCTTTTTATTTTTTGCTTTTTTTCAAACAACATTTCTCTGTAGCTTTGGAGCCTGTCACTCTGTAGCCCAAGCTGGCCTCGAACTCACAGAGATCCACCTGCCTCCTGAGTGCTGGGTTAAAGGTATGTGCCACCTCTGCCTGGCAGCCAAAAATCCGGAGAAAGGACAAAAAGCAAAGTGTACATCCTAACTTCAAAATATTTTGCCAAACAGAAGTCATTAAAACAATATATGGTAATGATGTTATAGACATATGAACCACTACTAACAAGAACCTAGAAATGAATTCTCACATGAACTGTTAGCTGATCTTCAGCAACGAGCACATCCTGAACAGACGAACCTGTTCAATCACAGAAGATGAGTGGCTATGTATCCAGATACAAAGGAATGAGTAGGCTCAACAGTTATGAGTGAGGACCCAAGTTTGGTTCTCAGCACCTACATGGAATGGTTCATAACTTCCTGCAACTCCAGCTGCAGGGCATCTAACATCCTCTTCTGGCCTCTGCAAGCACTTCTCTCAAATGTATACACATAACTAATAATAAATCTTTTTTTAAAGTCGATTTACAAATGGACTAAAGACTTAAATGTAAATCTGAAGCTGTCAAATTCCTTCCCAGTGTGGAAGCTCCTAAGAAAGCTGAAGGTAGAACTCCCAGGCGATCCATCACATCCACTTCTGTGTGTACATCCCAAAGAACTGGCACTGGGATCCCACAATATCTGCCTTCCCCTGTTCATTGCAGCAGTGGCCACTAGAGCCAAGACATGTACTCAAGGTTCTTTTCTGCCTCTGTGACAGCCTGACAAAAAGCAGTCAGGGAGAGAAAGACTTTATTCAACTTACAATTCTAGTTAGAAAACACCACTGAGAAGAAGTTGAAGCAGAAACTGAAACCAGTTAGTTGCATCTCATTCACAGCTAATAGCAGAGAAAAATAATTGCAATCATGCCGTTTGCTTGTGCTAAGCCATCTTCTCCTTTCTTACACTATGCAAGGGCCCCCTGAACCAGGGAATGATACTACCATGGGCTCAGTCTTTCTACAATTAACAATCAAGATAATTCTCCAAGGCATGCCCACAATTCAACCTGATCTAGATAATTCCTTATGCAAACACTCAGCCTGGTGAGTCCAGGCTGTGTCCAGTTGGCAGTTAAAATTAACCATCACAGTAAAGAAACAACTAACTGTCCACCAACAAACAAACAGAGTAAGAAACTGCAGCGTATACATACAATGAAATATTATCCAGTCTTTAGAAAGGAGGAAATCTGATCCCTTCTAATTATATTAGTAGATGGAAAAAATAATATGTTAGATAAGATTAATCAGTCATAGAACAATAAATTCTACATAACTCTACTTGCATGACATACCTAACATAATCTTGCTTACAAAGGCAGCAAATAGAACAGTGACTACTTTGATACCTCATAAGGAGGACATGGAAAATTATTTCAATGACTATAAATTTATACATGCTGGAAAAAAATCAAGACATTAGCCCTTTAACATGCTGCCTATTATGGTTTGGATGACATGAGAACTATCGCCTACAGGCTTGGTCCCCAGTTGGTGGCACTATTTAGAGAAGTTATGAACCCATTAAAGCAGAGCCTTGTAAGGGAAAATATGTCACTAGAGGCGGGCTTTGAGATTTTGTAGCCTGATCCCACTTCCATTTCCTCTCTCTCTCTCTACTTCCTGTGTGTGAGTGAAAATATGATCGCCAGGTCCTGCTCCCGTAGCCATGCCTGTCTGTGGCTGCACCTTCCCTGCCACAGTGGGCTCTGTCCCTCTGGAAGCCGAGAGAAACCCTCTCTTCCTTAAGCTGCTTCTGTTCGTGCGTTTTACCACAGCAACAGAATGGTAATGCATACGTTGCAATCAGGAATGAAAGGCTGAGCAGCCGCTGCTTTTTCAGCTGAACACAGCCAGCTTCTGGAAGCTCTACAGAGAGCAGTCCTAAGTCCATCCAGTTGCTTTCTGCCATGAGTGATTCAGAACACATCAACAAGTAATGAATGCATTGATGCCAAAAATAAGTGTTCAACCTTATAATATGACGTGAGCAATCAGCTAAACCAGGCATGCTGACACAGGCCTATCAATCCAAATACCGGGGAGGCTGAGGCAGAAGGACCACAAATTCAAAACCTGCCTGGGCTACAGCATGAGATCAAGACTCCCATTAATAATTGGTAATGTCCTGTCTCAAAAGAAAAAAAGAAAAAGGATGGTCCAACAGCGTAGCTCCACATAGAGTTTGCCTAGCATGTACAAGACCCTGAGTTCAGTGCCTTGTGCAGCAGAAAATAAAAATAAAAAGTAAACTAAAGTGTGTGCAGGCATATAAAAAGACTACTCGGTGACAATAAGCCAGGCGTTAGCTCTGTGCCTGAGCGGTAAGATAGAGGTAGCTAACTCTCCTCCCTCCAGCAGCCACTGGGTACTCTTTCATCCCTGATGTGGAACAAAATCCAAGCCAGTGTGTCAGCTTTTCAGTAAAAGCGGGGGGGAGGGAGAACTATCCTCAGCTCATTAGATAGTACTAATTTCTGTGTCTCTGCTACAGGAAACCTGTGCGTAAATCTGCATGTCAGCCCTCCACACGTCACCAGTTCAGGGCTGAGCAGCGGGTTTGTGATCCCCGGAGTGGCATACTGGGACCCAGCTAAGGTACATCTCACCTTCCTCATTTGCAAAGAGCACACAGTTCTCACATCATCCAAGGTCTGTCATTAGAAGCCACTTGCGGACATATGGATGCCAGCAGCACTGACAGGCGATGGCAAGGTGGGGGGAGGGTTTCACCACAGAAACACAGTTTAGTTTGTCTCGGAATAAATGGAGAAAATGGCGTCGGGCTTGGGATCTGACTTCTTAATGCACTGGGAGCTGAGGCTTGAAAGACAAGCCTCCATGTCGAGGTCCTTTTAGCTGTTTAAGCTTTCCTCTTCCAACAGGGGTCAAAGGGCGTGAAAGATCTCCTCAGAAGGTTAGAGAAGGAATCATTAAGAGGAGGAGGAGACGGGTGGAAGGTCAGCTTCTTTTCCTAATGGGCACCTCCCCAAGGCCCAGGCACTGGCTTCCTCTGACCTGCAGTGACTTGATTAACACTGTCCTGAGAAGGACAGAGGGGAAGCTGGAGAAGCCGTCATGTGTGCGGAGGAAAACGGACACAGTAGAAGTCTGGTTATGGTAGGTATATTCCATCGATGGCATAAAATCCAAATGCCACCGGGTTTCAAGGAACCAAACAGAATAAGTGTTCGAGGTCTTTGCCTGTTTTGAATCTGTCATGGAGCTTGTGTCCTTCGAAGATAAACGTCCCCCGTGTAATGACAGGTTTGGGAGCAAAATCTATCTTTGCATGCAGCACAGACACAGGGAGAGTGAAGGCGCTCACGGATTTTTAGTCAACAAGCAATAAACTGCATTTGCACCCACACACCTATCCCTCACACCCCATCTGGTAACGTTCCCACGTTTCCAGGAAAGAAATCAATAGCAATAATCTTGGAGGGACTCATCGGGTGTGTGGGTTATCACACTGCCATTTGAAGAGGGGAAAAAATGTCCCCTTCATAACTTAAAGCAAAGGTTTTCTCTATATATATATATATATATTTACAAAGAAATTTCAAAATTATTACTGGGGGAGAGTGGTTTGAAGGTGAGATTAAGTCAATTAAAATATACACGAGAAATAGATTCTAGCACAGCCTTAATATCAATGCTCAACAAAACATTTCCTGTCTGCCAATCCCCCCATCATTTTCAGACTATTTCTAAGAAAAAGACAGCTACATATGCATTTGAGGCAGCTTCTCAAAGAGAGAAGCCATCCTGTGTCTGGCATGCAGGGCAGGGAGGTCGCACCCTTGCCCAGACTCTGAAATTGAGAACGGGTGCTGTGCACACGAAGGAAGGAAGTATGGCTCTTTGTTACTGAGCTTATTTACTGCGGACCTTGTCTGGGACCCACTGTCGAAGCCACCTTGAACTTCCCACTCATCAGTGCTGGCATATCAGCAGCACGAAAGAGTGGCTATTGGACGATCACACGGGAAAACCAGATGCTCACGAGCCTTGTTTAAAAAAAAATGGAGTTTTGAGAGCCATGGATACTCCAGCCTGGGAAGTATCCACCTCCATCCCTCTGAAGCGGTGGATAGTGGCAGAGCATCTGAAAATTGGAATGTTCCTAGAGTGGGAGGGAAGGTCAAAGGCATAGAACATGATTTCTGTGAAGTAGCAAGGCGCTGGGGTGGGGGGGGGGGAGGAAGAAGAGGCGGGCTAATATGGAGCAAGGGGAGAGGGTCGTATTTCCTCCCAGCCATGTGACAGATAAAAAGTTGCCTTTATTGTTCTGTGCAAATAAACTTTCCTTCAGAAATGGCAGGGGCGGGCTGCTGTCCCATAAAATAAGCCATATCTGCTGTGCTGACAACCTGAGACGGGGTGGGGGGGTGGGAGCAGGGTAATAGCCCTTGTTTCCATTATTTTTGTCAATATTTTTGTTATGCTGCGAAGAGATGGCTTGGGAAAGTCTAGACAAATGCTATTAAGAATGAGGGCTGAGAGAAAGAATGGAATCAAATTCTTTAGCAGCTCATGTGGGGAGCCTTTGTCACTGCAGTAGGCTGGGACAGAATGTTCAAAGACACCGAGGTCTTTGTACAGACGCTGCAATCTACCCCCAAGCTCTGGCCTTATGTGTATTGGGCGGATGATCCACTGAATGGGAAACTCGGTCTTTTTGGTGTGTGCAGGTGTGCATGCAGATGTGTGTGAGGATGTGTGTGTATGCACGCATGTACACATTCATAAGGATAGGTTTACCTGTGGTATGTGTGTACATATATGTATAGAGACTAAAGTCAGCTTGAGGAGTCTATCTTCATGTACTTCCCACCACCTAAACGATGGCTCTCATTGACTTGAAATTTTACCATGTATGCTAATCTAACTGACCTGAGAGCTCTAGGGATTTGCTTTTTTGCCTCCCATCTCCCATCTGGAATTGTAAGTAAGAACCAACCACTACAGCCAGCTTCTTACATGGGTTCTGGGGATCCAAAGCCAGGCAAGCCAGTGCCTGCTGAGGCCCAACCCAAGCTCAGTCTCTAAGAAAGAGCAGCAACAGGCCCTGAAGAGTTGCTGCAAGCAAGTGTATCCTGAATGATCACAGTGACTGCTGGAACCCATAAGGAGTGGGCCCATGAGCCATGACCTCTGTCTGTTTCAGTCCACATTAGTCCAGGATGAGCCTGAACTCCGTTAGCTTAGCCCAGCTGCCCTTGCCTGTAGAGCTGGCTCTGTCCTGGCTCTGTGTGTCACTGTAGTAGACATCCAAACGTTTGTTGAATGACTGGATGAATGCATACAGATAAAGAGCCTTGTCCTTAAGCCGTGCCTAAGACCTACCCCCAGAAATCTGTGGCCCCTGTTCTAACTGCTTCTGCCAGGCCCATCTTGATTCCTAGAAAGTCTCTCCATCTACCACACCCGCATTCTGCATGCGGCACCAGCAGCGAGGCACTTGGGGTAGGAATCGTGGGAGGCTTTCTGCTCCTCCACTTTGCTTGGCTGATGGGAGAGAGTCTTTTGTTTTGTGTTGATTTTATTGGTTAAATAAAGAAACTGTCTTGGCCCTTTGATAGGACAGAAAATTAGGTAGGCGGAGTAAGCAGAACAGAATGTTGGGAGAAAGAAGTTGAGTCGGGCAATCGCCATGATTCTCTCACTCCCGACAGACGCAGGGTGCCACTCTGTTGTAATAGGAAGCACTGGGCCGCTTCCCGCCGCCCAGCTAGCTTTACCCGAAATAATTACACGGAAACTGTATTCTTTTAAACTATGCCTGGCCCATTCATTCCAGCCTCTTATTGGCTAGCTCTTACATATTGATCTAACCCATTTTTAATAATCTGTGTAACATCACAAGGTGTGGCTTACCTAGCCTACATCCATCTCGAGTGGGAGAATCATCAGGATTCTGTTTTGTCTACTCCACCCACCTAAGGCTGGCCTATTAAAGGCCAAGCAGTTTCTTTATTAATTAACCAATGAAAGCAACAGATAGACAATAGACCCACTTCCATCATTTGGCTCCTCTGTAAAGCCTGTTCTTCCCATGTCTCAGTTTAGAATGGCATTGCCACAGCTGTCCCAGCTACAGACCCAAGGTGCAGGGTGGGTGATCCAATCTTGCAGCTCCTAGTTGGTCCTGAGTGCAGTTCTGTCCTCTCCCGCAAGCTCCCTGCATTTATAGATGCCATCCCCTTCCAGGATGCTGTTCAGGTGGCAGCCCCTCCTCACCTCAGACCTGATCCTCCACAACAGTGTACCAGCTACAACCACAACCACACATTAGACCTAGAGGTTCAGTGCCAGTTGACAATACCAATTCCTGGCCTCACTATACTCTGGACCATGCGTAGACACTGTCAAAGACAATGGAAATACCCCCGTCTTTATTCCAGGGTTTACGTGATCACTTACCCTGTACACTTTGGAGCAAAGGTGAAGCTGTCTGTGTTACAGGGAGACCATGGTCCTGAGTTTCCTTCCAGTTGCTAATATCGTAATACCACTTAACTGAGCAAGTTATGCTGAAAAGATGTTTATGTGAGTTCACAGTCTGGCCTAAGGTCAGGCAGCTATATCTGCTGGTGGCCTTCGGGCTGTGACAGTCCAAGGCGAATACAGGAAACACGTATGAGTCATGATCCCCCTCCTCCTTCTAAAGCCACCAGTATTCAATGATGGGACTCCACCCGGTGTCTTTATATAACCTTCATCATCACCCCAAAGACTCCGCTGTACACATCACAGTCAAATTAAGGCCCTACTCATTTAATACATTAAATGGAGATTCATTTTCAGTGTGAATGTTCTGACAGGACAGACCATACTCAAACCATAGCAGATGCCATAGTTAGCAATTGCCAGAGGCAGTCAGGCTTGGCACCTGCCCCTGTGGTGCCCAGTCAGGTACACTTCCATATTTAACACATAAATATATCATTATATAGTAGGATACCTAAAGTTGCAATACCTGAAAATGTGTGGTACTTACCAGAGAGCATGATGCAACACACGCGCGCGCACACACACACACACACACACATTTGTGCACAAGAAAAAAACATATAGGTAAGTTCTGTCATTCATTGGATAAACTTTCACTGTCAAACCAAGGTAACCCACCCATTTTCTGATAAGCCATAGAAGCCCTCAGAGCACTTTCTGAAAAACAGTGGGCCCCCTTTGTACCCCAATTCTCAACAGCATAAGTAATTCTGTCCCCCAGGGAATATCCAACAATGTTTAGAGACATCTTACAAACAGCACTTCCCCCACCCCAAAGATTCACCTTGTCCATGGTGACATTGCCAAGTTAAGAAACTTTGCACGCTACTCCACATTCAAGCAGCCGCCTGGACTGGAACTCACATCTTCCCACAAACGCACAAGGAAAAGTGAAGCATCCTTAGGAAAGCTGCAGTCTAAGAAGGCCGGCTCCTTCCAGCCAGGCCGTTTTTCTAGTCCTCACCTCTGTCTCCAAAGATAAAAAAAATGGCTGACAATAGACCCTAAATTGTGTGTATGTGTGTGTGTGTGTGCGTGTGATGTGTGTGTAAGCTGTCAACTCTGTTTCTTGAGATATAATCTCTCACTGACCTGAGGTTTACCCATAAAGCTAAGCTTGTAGGGTATCAAGCCCCAGGAATCCACCTGCCTCCATCTCCCCAGTACTGAAATTAGAATTGTGTACCACCACTCCTGGCTGGTTTTTTGTTTTTTTTTTTTAACACATATTCCAAGGATAATTCAGGTCCTCGTGCTTGCTAGTCAAGACTTCACCAACTGTGAAGTCTCCCCAGGCCACAACGGTCCCTTTCATTTTCAATAAAGTAGCCAAGGGGCTCAACCAAGGGCCTTTAGTACCAATTAAGGAGAAGAGAGCCTGAGAAGAGGATGTTGGGAATAAAGAACAGGCCCAGAGTCACTCCCTCATAGCTGTAGGCTCCTCTGGTCCTGGTTCTGTGACAGGATGCTGGCAGTCATCTGGGAGACGCCCAGCTGAGTCCTGTGCCTCTCTGGTCCTATTCAGAGATGCCCATCATCATGCCTTCCTGCATTTCCCCCTGCAAAATCTTCTGGGAACAAGATGTTACCACCTCTGGGAGCCTGCTTCTCCTTCCTTGTCCCTGTGATCTCCTGCAGTTCCTTCCTTCCTTCTAAACTTAAGAAAACAATATCAAAAAAAAAAAGTCGAAGCCTTCCCTGGTGGCCCTGCCTTCATCAGTTCAAAAACATAAGCCATGGAGACCGTGGGGAGATCCCACTCTCATAGGGCAAGGTCAGCAAAACAGTGCAGTACTTTGAAAGCCGTGACTCAAGCCTGGTTAGGCGCACTCCTACCTGCCTGTGCCCACTTCTACAAGTACATTCTTATAGGATAAGGAGGCCTTCAAACCCAAGCCAGGGAAAGCAAAATCCAGACAAGTCATGCCCTGGACAAAATGGACAGAAATCTATCAAAGCTGGGAAAATACCTCACCTCCTTGGAGCCCCAATTGGGGCTCACTCAGTGCCTGGAATTCAGATTGCTCCACACCAGTCTTTCACAGTTTAGTGTAAATGCCCATGCCCAAGCAGAACTGCTAACAGTTAACCCCAGAAGATATCGCCCTCAGCTTGTTCTCTGTAACCTTACAAGTAGCTGCCCGGTTTGGGTGTAAGCATGGCAGCTGTTGCTTGGCTAGATCTCTGGATTGCCCTCAGAGGTAAAATTACTAACATTCTTAGCATTGTATATTGTATCGATCAGGAAACCAAAGCCCAAAAGAGTTAACTTTCCCAGCTAATATGTGGCTAAGACAAGATGTCAACCCTGGCTGTGTGGCACGGAGGCCTTCTCCTCTGTGTGGCTGTGAGCTGGTGCTTATCCAGAAGCAATGAATGGAGAATGTTCTGGTCAGAGAATGCAGAAGGTTGGGACAGGTGTGGGACCTTGTTTTCTTCATCTATGTACACCAGGGATGGTGAAAGGGCCCCCTTCATAGTCATAGTGAGAAATAAGTTAAACAGTGTGTGGAACACTTCTCTCGCTGAGTGACCCGTGATGTTTCCTTAAAATGTTCTTATCCTCACACAGTCAGTGAGCCATGAAATCACACATCAGACCATTTCTTCCAGCTTCAAAGTCTAGACAAGAAAACTACCGACAGTGACAGCTCAGTAAAGACTGCTTGCTGCTCATACAAAAGGTTCAGTTCCCAGCGTCTTCATCAGAATGCTTATAACCACTTCTAACTCTAGCTCTACGGGATCTGACACCCTCTTCTGGTCTTTACAGGCATTGCACATACACACACAGACACACAGATGCTCAGACACAGAGACACACAGACACACAGACACAAAGACACACAAACGCATAGACATATAGACACACAGACGCACAGACACACAGACACATAGACATATAGACACAGAGATGCACAAACATACAGATGCACAGACACACAGACACACAGATACATAGACAACAGACATACAGACACACAGACATACATGCATACATATAAATAAATCCTAAAATCATTTTTAAGAAAGAAATACTATTTTTAAAAAATTAGTTTAACTATTTAGAAAGGAGCACTCCGAATTCAAGACATCTACCCAACATATAAACTAACACATCATGATACGTCTAGGTCAGTGGTTTTACTTCTTTGCCTAGACGGTTGTATTAAGGTCTCGCCCTGTAGCACAAACTGTCCTAGAACTCACAATCCTCCTGCCTCGGCCTCTCTAGGGCTGGGATTACAGGTATGACCCCTGACACCTAGCAGAGGCTGTCTTATTGATTAACACTAACCTATATTCCTGTCTGTTCCGTGGACTTCTGACTTACATCTCAAGTAAAAGACTGTCCATGCTGTAGGAGTTGAAAGAAGGGCGGATGATGACTCCACAAGTCTGAGCTAAATTTAAAAGGAGCATCGGAGACTTACGGTTTGAACATTATGTTAGCTTGGTCCTCGGCCAAAGAACCATTAAACCACTGAGTTTAACCAGGAGGATTTGCAGAGGTCACTCGAGCCCTCTACATCCAGGGGAACAAAAGTCCTCTGATCCACTCAGCAACTTGGCATTCACTGAGAAAAGAAACCCACTGAAGCTGCAGAGTCTTTGCAAGGCATGCTGAGAAGATAAACATAAATTGTGCTCCTTAAAAACCCAGTCAATCTGAATAACAATGAGCTTTATACATCTGTTAGGGGAGGGGGTATGTATGTGTGCACATAAAGCTAGAAGCTGATGTCAAGTGTCCTCCTTGTTTTTTGACACGGGGTCTCTCACTGATCCTAGAATCACCATTTCAGTTGAACAGGCTGGTCAAGGACTCCCCACCCCTACCCCAGGGTTATGTTACAGAAGGGTGTTACTATACCCAGTTTTTATATGGGAACAGGGGATCCAAACAGTGGTTCCTCTGCTTGCCTGTCCAGTGCTTTACCCAGGGAGCAACCTCCTTAGACCCTCAATACTCAGTTTTTATATTTAACACTGTCATATGTATATTTGTATTATATTATCAAAGTTGAGAGAAAGAGGCAGGGGTGGCAAGAAGAAACCCAAAGAGAATAATATCTTTATTTCAGTAAGATTTTGTGGTTTACAAAACACGTTGGCATTATCTGTTTGTAATCTGAAGAAAGTTCTGTTACCAGTGGAAGGAGTTTCTTGCCATTAACATTATTTGAAGCTATAAGGCCGATGAAGATGTCTTCCTCCCAAGATATCAGCTTCCTCAGTGATCCCCAGGGTTGACACGGCCTCTGATTCTGTAAAAAACAAACTGAGCCACTCTAATCTTATATTTTAACAGGGATTCTTCTGTTACAGCTTTCCAAGTTCTAGAAGCAATGACACCATTATGCAGTGGAGTGGCATATCCCCTCAGTGAGAGATCCAGACAAGACTAACACAACATTACGCCTGCGGTAGATGATCAGTGCAGAAATGTTGAAGTTATAACACAAGTGTTGCAGCCTGCTCAAGGTCAGCCTTGAAGATCATCCCCACCCTCCTCATCTGAGCTGACATAAAGCATGTGCGTTGAGCTGGCAATGAGCCTTCAGAGTCCCTCCACTTGACAGTTAAACTCTTAAAGCAGCTGTTAGGGGCTGAATTCTGCTCTGTTACCATGGTCATCAGTCTCCCCTAAGGAGCCTACTCTGCATCGGAGACCTCACTGCACAACTTTTGGCAAAGCCACCACCTTGCATATTCCAGGGACACTACGGTCACCATGGCCAATGCAAGTTAGACTCTGGGCTTCGCCGTCATGATGAACTCTGCCCTCAAACAATGAGACAAATAAGCCCACCCTTCCTTGAGTTGCTCCGGTCAGATATTTTGCCACAGCAATGAGACAAGCGTTCCTAAAACCCGTAGGTGGGAAGCCCCACTCCTTTCAGTACTAATATGTCCCAATGAGTCCATTCCTTTGTTCAATTAATAAACACTAAGAATAACTTAAGAAAGGGGTCTTCCCATAACTAAAATTGTTGTCTTTAGACAACTCTCAACAGTAGCGTTTCTGATCCTGAGGAACACCAACTGAGGCTTCTTTGAGACCCAAAGAGCATCAATTTTTAGTTAGAAAGCACTGTAGCAAGCATCTTTCACGTCTATACTCAGTCTCATTCTATCACTTAGCCAGACGCAAATTCTACTTATTTCCTTGTGTCTCCGCATTGGCTCACTTATAAGAGCTGTTTAATGGCGCAGTTGTAAACATTTTAAACTAGCAGCACCCTGTCCAGCCACGTCTCGTCCTGGGCCTAATGATCCCCACGAGTGCTCAGGCCTCCATCGTTCTGCACGTGGAATTTAGGTGTAGGGAGCCAGCTGTGAAATTAGACCAACAGGGAGCCACCAATTTCTAGAAATTATTTTAATATACGTGATGATCTTTCATCGCCACCTAAGTTGGGAATATGTTAATAAGATCACTTCATAGCCAAATATCTGATGTTGCATAGTAGAGACAAGGAGTCAGTTAAGCGTGACAATCAAATATCCCTGAGGCATGGTCTAGTATGCTAATTACTTTTCCTGTTGTTATAACAAAATACCCGACAGACTCAGTGTAAGGGGGAAGGTTTATTTTGGTTCACAGTTCCAAAGAGATTCACCATCATGGCAGGGGAGGTGTGGGGAAAGCACCCCATGTCAGCAAGGAAGCTATGACAGCTAGTCTCCCATATCACTGAACAGGAGATTAGACTGGAACAAGAGAGAATAACCTTCAAAGCCTGACTCTTAGAAGTCTGTGTCTTCCACATCCCAGAGTTCTGACAACCTTCCCAAAACCACACCAGCAGCTGAGGACCAAGTGCTCAAACACACAGGAGAATTTTACATTCAGACCACATCTGTGTAGAAACTGTTTTTATTCAAATAAATATCTTAAACCAACAAAATTTCCCATTGGTTCCCTGTTTGCTTCACACGGGATTTGCACAGATCTTACTCAGTAATCCAGCCTGATCTTGAGATCACAATCCTCCTGCCTCGGCTTCTCAAGGGCTACGATCACAGGTGTGTACCTGCACTTGTTATTCTTTTTCCTCATTGAAAATGAAGGCTTTGGCTTGGGATTCTTGAAGCCCAAGTACAGTACCTAGCATCCTCCAACCCCTGAAATGAAGGTTTGTAGGCCATACCTTCCAAAAATCTGACAAGGAAAGAGAAAAGAAAATTGAGAAAGGAAATCTGGGGTGGCTAGGCTTTTGTTTTTAAAACGCGGAGAGTTAGAGGTGTGGCTCAATTGGTAGAGTACCTGACATTGCAATGCCCTGGATTTGAAGCAGAGCACTGTATAAACAGGTGCGGCAGTGTATTCTTACAACCCCAGCACTGAGGGAATAGAGGCAGAAGAATCAAAAGAGCCAGGTCAAAGCAAGTGTCTGAGGCAATCCCAGACCACGTAAGACCCTCTCTAAAAGATTTTTTAAAAAGAAAACTGGGAAGAAATTTGAGTATGTGTGAGTTTGAGGGTAAAGAGTCAACATTACAGAAAGATTAGCAGCACAAAAGGAAAAGAGTAGGGCTGAGTTCCTGAGGAGCAGGAGCAAGAACAGCCCAAAGAACGCGGAGGTTCATCCTCTACAAGAAGAAAAAGATTCATCTGACAACAGGTGGGAGAGAAAGGAGATTCAGAGTTTGCTCTCCAGTTCCCATTACTATAGAATTAGCTCCGATGAAACCACTATAAAGTAGAGAAAACATTTGGGCTTAACTAACTTCAGAAAGCATTTCATCTCTGCCCTGTGCCTCCCTCAGTCCTGACAAGCAGAATAGAACATGCAGCCTCCTCCACAGTCATGTGCTGGAATTCATTCTCAAAGATCTTTACCATATTGTTCATAACACAAAAAAGTTATGTCTTGTTTTCAACGCTTACTAAAGATAAAGTTGAAATCCATTACTGTCCAAGAACTGTGACATAATGCGATAAGAGGGGCACAGCCCAGAGCACGGAGGAGCCAAGGAGAGTGACCAAGTCTGCCCCAAGGAAGAGCAGGAAAGAAACAGCGCAAGACATGTCCCAGTCATGACGTAGGAGCAGATATTTGTGACGCCGGCTGCTATGCAGCCTTTACTGCCACCGACTCCGCCAGCAACCCCTCTTCCCTTTCCTAAAGGCATCTGTCCCACTCTACTGACCCAAACTTCACCTCCCTCTCCACCCAGACTGCTGTCCTCACTCCATATTGTGCTTTTGGTGCTGGTGCCTGAGCACTGATTCAGAGCTTTAGGTCTGCTGACAAAGCACACTACCACTGAGCTGCTTCCTGGGCCCTCTTTCTTATTTGAAAAGGGGACAGCTAAGTTTCCCATGTCGGCCTTGAACCAGACCAGGCAGGCTATGAAATTATAATCTTTCTCCTTCTGCCTCCCATACAGTTAGGTTTACAACCCTACATTACCAGGCCTGACTCCCTCATGACTCTTAATTAGCAGTTGTCTGACAATCATAGGAGCACAGCCTTCTTCCCGTGGTCTTCCCTTGCACAGGAAATTGCTGCTGGTGGTTGCACCATCACCCGAAGCTGGGCAGTCTCAGAACAAACCTCACGCTCCCAGGTAGAGTTGGGCTCCTGGCTTTCCCTAGGAAAATATGTCTTCAGAGACTTCTGGAGCCCTCAAGGCTCCCCTTTCCAAAATATCTCACCAGCACCACCCCTTGAACTTGTGGGGTCTGCCACCCACCACTTTCGCTGAGTCACATTATTCCAGTTAGATTCTTAGGGTTGGGGTGAAGAATTATCTATTGTTTCTTTTTTTTTTTAGGGGTGCAATGAACTTTATTGATGGTATTCAAGAGAGTAGGGCTCCCTAAGCCCCTCCTGCTATTCTGGGGGTCTGGGATGGAAACTGTGAGGGAGATGCTCAGTGTCAAGGGTTGAGTTAGGACAGGGACTGCTCAGCAGCCGAGGGCCTCTCTCTTGCTGTGTCCTTGCTGGTATGGGTGGTCCAGGGTGGGCTTCTTACTCCTTGGAGGCCATGTAGGCCATGAGGTCCACCACTGTGTTGCTGTAGCCAAATTCATTGTCGTACCAGGAAATGAGCTTTACAAAGTTGTCATTGAGAGCAATGCCAGCCCCAGCATCGAAGGTGGAAGAGTGGGAGTCACTGTTAAAGTCACAGGAGACAACCTGGTCCTCAGTGTAGCCCAGGATGCCCTTTAGTGGGCCCTCGGATGCCTGCTTCACCACCTTCTTGATGTCGTCATACTTGGCAGCTTTCTCCAGGCGGCATGTCAGATCGACGACGGACACATTGGGGGTAGGAACACGGAAGGCCATGCCCGTGAGCTTCCCGTTCAGCTCTGGGATGACTTTGCCCACAGCCTTGGCAGCGCCAGTGGATGCAGGGATGATGTTCTGGGCAGCGCCACGGCCGTCTCGCCACAGCTTCCCAGAGGGGCCATCCACAGTCTTCTGGGTGGCCGTGATGGCATGGACTGTGGTCATGAGTCCTTCCACGATGCCAAAGTTGTCATGGATGACCTTGGCCAAGGGGGCTAAGCAGTTGGTGGTGCAGGAAGCGTTGCTGACAATCTTGAGGGAATTGTCATACTTGTCATGTTTCACACCCATCACAAACATGGGGGCCATCGGCAGAAGGGGCGGAGATGATAACCCTTTTGGCCCCACCCTTCAAGTGGGCCCCAGCCTTCTCCATGGTGGTGAAGACACCGGTCGACTCCACAACATACTCGGCGCCAGCATCCCCCCATTTGATGTTGGCGGGATCTCGTTCCTGGAAGATGGTGATGGCCTTCCCGTTGATGACAAGCTTCCCATTCTCAGCCTTAACTGTGACTTTGAACTTGCCATGGGTGGAGTCATACTGGAACATGTAGACCATGTAGTTGAGGTCGATGAAAGGGTCATTGATGGCAACAACCTCCACTTTGCCAGAAGTGAAGGCAGCCCTGGTAACCAGGCGTCCAATACGGCCAAATCCGTTCACTCCGACCTTCACCATCGTGTCTCTGGAATGAGGCTGGCACTGCACAAAAAGAAGCGGCTGTCTCTAGAACAGCGAGGAGCAGAGAGCCTATCTATTGTTTCTTCACAGAAAGTTCTCCTATCTTCTCCCTGACGGTTCCCATTTCCTGATATTTGCCATAAGACCCCCCCTCATGTCATGACCATGTTGTGCTCATGACAGACATCATCAGACAAATGACAGATTCAAATTTGATTCCTAATCTTTCCAACACAAAATTCCAGCCAACAACATACAATCAGACGAAAATGGCTTTGAGTTTAAAACCTGCTACCGAATACTTTAATAAGGACACATTTGTGCTTTAATCCATTTCTGTAGATTGATTGAATTTTGGCTCTCTTAGCAAGATGGTCACAAAATTCTTAAAACAATTTTATAGTAAGTATGAGCAATTAGCACTAAGTAAGGGCTATATAGAAGAGAGTTTGAAGTTTCATCAATAAAATCTGCTGAATTCCAGCACTCGTTGAAGATGTCGGAAGGTAAAAAGAACATTCTCACCAGCCTTGAAATGAAAATAAAAGATAATAATATTTAATCATTTGAATCATAACTTTTCTATTATAAAAAATAAAATTATATTATCGTACATATTAGAACCATAATTTTTCTGGAACCCCTGAGTTTGCTGAAGTATGCAAAGCAAATGAGCAACCTGAGGCCTCAGGAAGAACAGGGACTGCCAAGAAGGAGAGCATGACACCGCTTCCCTGGCACAGACACAGAGCACCAGCAAACTGTAAAAAGAGTTGACCTAATATCTTAAACAGTTGCTAAATGGTGAGAAGAGACAGGTGTGCAATACAAGGACCCTGCAAGTCTACATGAAGGGAAATCCAGACTTCCTGCTGCGGTTTGAATTGAAAGATGTCCCTGGTGATTTTTAATTTGGAGGGCTTATGAAGGATGATTGGGTCGTGGGGACTCTAGCTTCAACAGTGGGTTCATCCATAGCCAAACTGATTATAGCAAGGTGGGACCTCAGGCTGGTAAGAGGGCTCAGTGGATAAAGGTGTTTGTTGCCAAAACTGTCGATCTGAGTTTGATTCCCAGAACCCACATTACAGGAGAGAATGAATTCCCACGAGTCATCTTCTGACCTCCACACACAAGAGAATTGCAATTTTCAAAAAAGAAGATGGGGCCTACTGGAGGAGGTAGGTCCCTGGGGACCTGCCTCTGAAAGGTGGGATAGTCCTAAAGCCATTCATTCTTCATTGCTTTCTACTTCATGGTCTCTGCTTCCAGAATGCTCTTCTTCTCTACACTCCTCTGCCTTACCACAGGCCCATTCATACAGGGCCCAGTAGCCTACAAAACAGTGAACTTCAAAGGACCATCCTTCCCTTAAAGAATCCATCTCAAGCACTCTGTTACAGGAATGAAAGGCTAAGACCTATTCATGGGTGTTCCAAGGTTCCCACTGAGGGTTCTGCAAAGGTTAAAGCAAGAGACAAGGGGAAAATCACTCTCTACTGTGTAGACCTAAAAAAGAGGGAATACTCTAACTACAAGAAAAATATGAACTCCAACACAAAGTCTCTTTTTTCTGTGCCAAGGGAAACAAGAACAAAAGACTGTTGCAGGGAAATTGACTCTGGGTAAAGGCAAAGACCCACTGCAGCTGGAAAAAAAGAAAGAGAAAAATGTATGTGATGTTGTAGTTAAGAAACATTCACATACCCAATACTTGGATGTGTCTATATTTGAAAGGGATTGAGTTAACTCAGAAAGAGATCATTTTCCAGACATTAGCAAGGCCCTGGTTCAGTCCCTGGCATCACAAGAAGAGATAAAGACAAAAGGAAAGAAGAGGGAGGGGAGAAGGAGAAGAGAAAGAAGGAAAGGATGGGAGGAAGAAGGAAGGAGGAGAGAAAGAAGAAAGGAGGGGATGAGAGGAGGGAAAGCAGAACCAGAAAGGTGATTCAGCAAGTAAAGATGCTGTCAGGGAGGCTGATTCCTGAGTCTGATCCCTAGAACACTCATGAAGGAAACAGAAAACCAGCAAGTTGTTCTCTGGCCTTCACACCCATGCTGTGGCACATGTACCCACACATTTGCAGGCACACACACACACCATACACAAATAAAGTAAATGCAATGATGTCTTTTTCACAAAAGAAAAGAGTCAAACATGACAATAGAGAGCTTTCTCCATTCCACCTCCCTAAGGCCAGGCTAGCAAGACTAAGTGGAAAGAAAGAACAGAGACCAAGAGCATCTAGAGAGAAAATCTCCAAAGTGTTAGCTCCCATAAAATCTTAAAGCTGAGGATGGAACAAAGGCGTGGGAAACCTCCAGAAGCCTAGCCTGAAAGGAAATGGACTAATTTCTAGAAAAATGTGGAAGCTATGGTGAGTGTAATCATAGCAACAATGAAACCCCTAAAGTGTACTGATTATAGTCACACACACACACACACACACACATATCAAATTAATGTATCCATTTTAGTAATGCATATATTTACCTTAGCCCTCAGTGAAGATGTTTAATTTTCAATCACAAGTTATAATATATGAGGCTGAAAAGAGAACTCAGCAGTTAAAAGCACTTGCTGCTCATACAGAGGACCCAGGTTCAGTTCCCAGCACCCACATGGCAGCTCACAGCTGCCTGTAATCCCAGCTCCAGGAGACCTGATATCCTCTTCTGACTTCTGTGGGCATTTGCACTCACATACACATTCCCACAGATACATACATAAACATTTAGTTTTAAATAAAAGGTTTAATTATGAAATGTTTAAATAAGCTAGCTATGGTAGTGTACACCTTTAAGCCCAGCACTCAGGAGGAAGGGTAGGCAGGCAGATCTCTGAGTTCTAGGCCAGCATAGTGACCAGAGAAAGTTCCAGGACAGTCAGGGCTACATTTTCTTGGTAAAGAAACAAAAGAAAAAATAGAAGCTATAAGAAACACACAAAAAAAAAATAAAAACAAACTGAAACAACCAGAGTCTGATATAATCCAGATGTTGAAATTTTTGAATAACTGTTTAATATGCTAAAGGCTCAAATGTGGAAGGTGCAAAGTGTGTGTGAACAGATCAGAAAGAGAGACATACCAGTCAACTCACAGTATACAAATTCGAAAGTTGGGTGAGACAGGACTTCAAGCTTGAGGTCAGCCTAGTCTATACAAGTTCTAAACCAGCCTAAAATATACACAGAAACTCCACAGGACTACAAGCTTGAGGCCAGCCTAGTCTATACCAAGTTCTAAACCAGCCTGAAATATAAACAGAAACTCCATCTAAAAATTAAAAACCAAACTAACTCTAGAAGAAGGGAAAGATGAGGGAGAGGAGACTAGACTGTGATACAGAACATCTATAAAACTCCCAAGGACACCACAATTAATGACTAGTGACAGTGCTATCCCTTAACACTAAGAAGCAAGCAAAATCTCACCCCTCAAATTCAGCATCATTCCAGAAGCTTTGACAATGAAGTATACATATTTCAATAGGAAGTAATAAGAATTCCCATAGACAACCTGACTGTCGTTATAGCAAAGTCTCAAAGAACCTACCTATCAAGTGGGTTCCTTCCAGGTTTAGGCGATTATATCTTTCCTAAACTCTTGCGGGCAAAGTTTGGTGTGGGCAAAGATTCTAACTCTTTCAGTGTCCTGGCTCCTTGTGACAAAATCTCTACTCAAAGCAACTTAAGGAAGGAAGACTTTACTTTGGCTCATAGCCTAAGGATTAGAGCTTGTTGTTACAAGGAGGACACGGTAGCAGAAACACAAGGCAGCGACTCACATCACAGCATTGCACCCAGAGTCAAGAAGCATAAAGCAGACAGGAAGTGAGGGAAGGCTGCCATAACTAAAAACCTATCCTCAGTGACCCGTTTCCTCCAGCAAGACTCCACCTTTTACAGGTTCTAGGACCTTCCAAAACTGTGCTACCTGCTAGGAACCATGTATTCAAAGCCTGTTGGGGGGGGGGGGGCATCTCACACTCAACCCACAATATTTGGGTAAATACCAAGCAGTGTGTTCTGGATCCGATGTAGAGAGAATGCTTGATTTCCTTGCATTCCCTAGGGTGAATTCTTTTTGGTCACGGTCTTGTCCCATCTGTCTCTGTGTATGCACATATGTACATAGAGTTTCTTTTGGTTTCTGCTTGCTGTATGTTTGGGTTTGTTGAGACAGACTCTCACCACGGTCTCCTTCACAGCACCTACGTCATTGTTCATTGCTGAAGAGCCTGAAACCTGTAGTCAAATCCACCAAAGGCTTCAAGGCAGCTTCATTTATCCGTAAGATCAAAATGCACATTGATGAAATCAAAAAGCAGTATGCTCAAACTCTACCCCATCGTCTACTGGGAAAGAGAATGAGGAGGGAAGGATGTGGAAAGAAAGGACTTTGTTGTGTGTGGCTGATGTAAAGTGTGCCTAGAGACAGGCCATTTGGTCACTAAGAAATCAAAAAAAAAAAATGCTAACCATAGAGTTTGTTTTTGTTCTACATGATGTGTGATAGAAACCCACATCCTTTTAAGATTCCTAACTTACCAGTCATGCAGATGTGAAATCTTTTCTTGGAGGGGCCAATTGAGCATGTGCTCCAGTCACTAAGCGTGAAACATAATGCATTTTTGTAGCCTATAACTTAAACAGCAACTATTGAATGCTTAGAAAAACTTACAAGTCACCCAGATCTCATCACCTGCTTCATTCATTGGAGAAATAAACAAGGCACTTGCTGTGGAATAATATCTTAATAAGGAAAAGATGGGTTAACTAGGAAAAAAATATGCTGCAGAATATTTAACTATGTGAAAGTGTGTTACATTTGTTTATGCTGCATTTGTTTAATGATGTAAGGATAGGTTACACTTGTTTGTGCTGCTTTTGTTTAATTAGGTAAGGATGTGTAGCAATCGCTTCGCCTTGTCTGCCTAAGGCATCTGATTGGTTTTGTTGTTGTTGTTTTGTTTTGGGGATTTTTTTTGTTTTGTTTGGTTTGGTTTTGGTTTTGGTTTTTCGAGACAGGGTTTCTCTGTAGCTTTGGAGCCTGGCCTGGAACTAGCTCTTGTACTGATTGGTCTTTTTTTAAAAAAGCTGAATGGCCAATAGCTAGGCAGGAGAGGGATGCACAGGGCTGGAGGACAAGAGAGAATAAGTAGGAGGAGAAATCTAGGCGGAGGAGAGGGAGGAAGGAAGGAAGGAAGGAAGGAAGGAAGGAAGGAAGGAAGGAAGGAAGGAAGGAAGGAAAAAAGGAAGGAAAAAAGGAAGGAAAGAAGAAAGGAAAGAAGAAAAAAAGAAAGGGGGAGAAAGAGAGAACAAGGGAGAAAGATAAGGACATGCCTGGGGCCAGAAGCTAAGCAGTCACCAGACAGACAGGCACAAGAGGCAGTGAAAGTAAGATAGTAAGATACACAGATGAAAAGAAAAGTTTAAAAAAAAAAAAACCTGAGGCAAAACATAGATGAAGAGAAACAGGTTAAGTCATAAGAGCTAGTGGGACAAGCATAGGATGCAAAGCATTCAGGACTAGTAAGAAGTCTCATGTTATCATTTGGTAGCTGACTGCTGACCCGAAAGAAAAAACCTTCTACAGTCGCTGGCAGGCAATGGAACATTCGTGTTAATCTTGTGTGAGTTCTGTGCCATCACTTTCTGATTCTCGAGATTCACTGAAATGTCTTAGACTTTGATGAGCTACAAAATTCATGCACAATATGAATTTTCACTACTTGAACTGTTTATTGAGGCCTCACAAGCAAATGGTCCTCGGAACACAACTGGTGCTATCCAGCACTGAAGAGATTGCCATCTAAGTAGGCTGCATTCACGTAGACAAAGGAGCATACAATGGTGTAATGGCTAACCGTGAACAACAATTTAATTAAATTACTAATTCAATACCTTCTGAATGTAGGAGCATTGTATGGCAAATATTAGAATATAGTTTAGCAGATTCACTAGACACAGCCAGCTCAGTCAATGCTGTACAAGAATCCACCTGTCAAATAGAACAAATTGCTGGATGTTAAATGAAAGACAAAGCTGAGTTTCTAAAGGAGTGAGAGGAAGAAACAGGAAAAGAAGGCATGGTGCAGACAATGAGACTAGTGGAGACACTGTTTTGAATAAAATGTTATTTTGAAGATAAAAATCGTTGATAGTTTTTAAATGGGAACATACACACACATACACACTTGACCGGAACTTCTTTGCAAGAATGGATTCAGCAAATAATAAGAAGCAAGAGCCAGAAGCAGAAAGTCATTGGGCAGATAGGCGAGAGCAGGTGGAGGCAGACAGAGCGCTAGGAAAAGAGCACGGATGGCCAGCAGTGGAGGATGATTCTGCTAGTTTTGTCCCTGCGATGAGACCCCTTCTGTGATACAGACCAGCTGAGGTTGTCAAACTAGAAGCGGTCAGACGAATGGACAGAGGTAGCCATTCCCACAATGCTCCATGGAGTCCATTGCAGCAGAGTCAAAAGGTGGAAACCACCCAACCAGGCAAAGGGCTTACTAAGTCATTATGTTCAAATTCCTTCTCAGCCACAGAGCATAAACATGTAAACAGATCTAGTAGTAACGATGGCTTGGCTTACAGGTTTCCCAGCTCTGACAATGGTGCAGACAGGACATGCAATGGTATCTTTATTGAACATCTGCAGACTTCCATGGCACTCATCTGGAAACAATAACATCCATACCGTTTACACTGCATCGTCAACCACCTGGAGCTGATTTAAGGCATAGAATACAGGGGGGTGTGAGTAGGTTACATGCCAATACTGTGTCATTTTAGATAAAGGATATCCAGGGACGATGGTGTCCATGGTTGGTCCTGGAGCCTGTCCCCTTCAGATTCAGAAGTATGCCGGCATCCTGTAGCTAAACTGATGTTCTGCAGCTCCAATGTATTAAACACATTTTCAGCTTATGATGTTTTCAACTTATAATGGATCTATCCCAACAAAACCTCATTGTGAGTCAAGGAGCATCCAGGTAGGAATGTTTAACTCATTGAATCCCCTCCTCCAGCCTCAGCAGGGGCTCATGAAAAGATTCTGTAAGGTCTCAAAGGGACCCTAAAGCAAATTTAAAACCACAGATGTTACTCAAAAGAGATAACCCCTCTCTCCAATTTTAAAAATTGATAGCAGTTCCAAGTGGATAGCACTATCCTACCTGAATTCAGTATGATTTAAAAAAAAAAAAAAAGACATGAAGTTCATCAAGTTGAGGGAGGGAAGAGATATATTGGAGTCAGCCTGGCAGGAGATGTAGATAAGGCATAGGGAGTGGATATGCAAAAATACATGCTCATATATAAAATTTTCAAAGAATAAAGAATATACAAAAGAAAAAAGGGATCCAAGGATGCCTGGAAAGAAGAAAGGAAATCTTATATAGAATAAGGGAGAATGCAAAAATCGATCAAAGTCACTCAAATTAATCTACAATGGCCTGTATCTTTAAAACACTTGCCCACCCAATGAGCCCCTGCTCGTTCTTCTTATTAAATTCTTCAAACTCAGACTCACAAAGAATAATGGAAGGTATTGTGTGCTTGAAGTACATCAATGCGCCCACCACTCATATCTGCTGGATATAAATATTTTACCTTGTTTGATTACATCATTTTAAAGAAATAAAATTCTGCAGGTACAGTTAAAAAGCCTGTTTTCCTTCCGAATCTGATTCATCTTATCACCCGAGACAGCCACTATCCTAAGGTTAGCGTTGACTTTGGCTGTCAACATGTCATTGTTCTACTTTGTGTGAATCTAAATGCATGATACTATCTTCCTGTTTTGCAAGGACGAATATCGCTCCATAGTCTTCCTTATGTAACTTTATCACTCAGTCTTGTTCTTTTTCTGCATCTGTGTCTGTGTGTGGTGTGTGCACATATATGTGGGCATGTCTACATGTGTGTAGTCATGCGAGCCTGTGCTGGTACATAGATGTGCATGCATGTGGAAGCCAGATCCCTGAGACTCTCTGGCCAGCCAGTCTATCAAAATCAGTGAGCTCCAGGAGCAGTGAGAGACTCCGGGAGCAGTGAGAGGCTCCAGGAGCAGTGAGAGACTCCGACTCAAAACCTAAGGTGGAAGTGGGTAGAGGAAGATGCCCAGGGTAAACTCTAACTTCACATGTGCACTTACTCTCGAATACACATGTGCACATTCATGAAAGCACACACACACATACACAAATACATACACACACATACACGGCCCTGCTGTGTGCTCCTTCTGACAAGTCCCTTAAGTTCAAGCCTGTCCTGGCAGGGACTGGTACATCCCTGTGGGATTTAGGTACAATATTTTGTTCTTCTGACGGAAATGTGTGCCGCCTGGTCCCTATAGTTTAATTTAGAACAATTAAGGTTCAGAGTACATGAGCTGGCAAGGCACATTACAAACAATGGCTGCAGAACAAACTGCAAATCAATCCACAGTAAATCACCCTGAAAATCCCTGCCTGCTCCGCAGAGTCGCAGAGCCAGCCTGAGTCAGGCCTTTCTCCTCATCCTTCTGGCCTCACCCCAGCAGCCAGGCCTCGGATGCTCAGGTTTGTAATGATTCTGTGCAGTGTTTGTTCTTCAGGACATAAAACTTTACAGCCTCGGGCTGGGGTCGGACTGAGTAGGAAAGGATGCTGAAGCGATGTGGCTCAGCTCAGAAGTGTTTTACCCCACAAATGGAAAGGGTCTTTTCCATTTCCTAACCCTCGTTCATATCAATACATGTGGAAAATAGTCCCCATCCCTGGACAGCATAGCAAATGGGAAGCCCTTACTTCTTTATCTGCCATCTTATTTGATACCTGATAAACCTCTCCCTTCTCCTCTGTAGAGATTCACCCCATAAAGCTACTACATAGCATGCCTAGGGTGAGCTGCCCAGTAAAGGAACTTTCTGAAGCTCCAATTCATACAACCCCTGTGACCACATGTCCGTAGTCTTCCTTACTGTTCTGTGGAGAAACACCAGGTAAGTGGCTGCTCCTGCTTCTCTGGCTCTGGGTAGGGATACCACTGCGCTGGATGAGGCATATTTCCAAATTCGAAGGGGTGTGTAACGTGAGGTTTGTTTTTTTAATGTGTTCATATTTCATCTCGCAATTCCGGGGTAAGGAGGGACCCAAGAAGACAATGATATGCATGTGACACTTCCTGAAATATCACATAAGTATCATGGCATAAAAAAAGTAGAGCCAGGGCAGGGCGGTGGTGGCGCACACCTTTAATCCCAGCACTCGGGAAGCAGAAGCAGACGGATCTCTGTGAGTTCGAGGCCAGCCTGGTCTACAAGAGCTAGTTCCAGGACAGGAACCAAAAGCTACAGAGAAACCTTGTCTCGGAAAAAAAAAAAAAAAAAAAAAAGTAGAGCCAATCTGGTTATTTACCAAGATAAATAACATACAATGAGACTTGTGAAAAAAACCATATAACACTGGAAAGTAAAAGTAGATCTACATGAGCCAGTTCAGGAAAATATTTGAGTTATGTCTAAATTTAGAAGCAAATTATTATAGGGCAAATTATTATTGAATAGGATAAGCCTATTTTGGTGACATGAGAAAGTTAGGATATGTGTTATTGTTTTTGCTGCTGCTGCTCCTGCTGCTGTTGATCAGGGAAAGTAGATAGCAAACTCTTAACAATATTTATCTCTAGGGCCGGAACTCCAGGGGATAGTTTCCTTCTTTACTTATTTTGGTACTGTCTGTTTGTGAAGGGTCTCAATGGAGCTGAAGCTAGCCTTGAACTCATTATTCTGGCCAGGAAGTTTCAAATGCCTCTGCTTCCTGAGTGCTTGGATTACAAGCACATACCTCCACACCCAGTTCTGTCTAATTTAATACAAGAAATTTATTTCTTACACAAAATAAAAATTAATTACCTTATTATATTTTAATTATGTTTATGTGAATCCATGTCTCTGCAGAGGCCATGGATATACAATTCCCTGGTTCTGGAATTACAAGGAGCTGTGAGCTGCTCAACATGAATGTTAGAACCTGAACTCAGTCCCTCTGCAAGAGCAGCAAACACTGAGGCACCTCTCCAGCTCCTGACATTATTTTTATAATCCGAAACCATATATATACCTAAGTAATGTGTGGATAAATGCTTATAACAATGTATATAATATATAGTATAGCATGCTATAAACAGTGGAATTCTCTCCTCCTTTTACCTCACTTCTCTATGAATTCATCCATGCAAGCCTGTTTCTGTCCCCGGTCCTGATATGTAAAAAAAAAGCCCTCTGGGGGGCTCTGCCTGCACTGATCCAGCGATGGCAAATGCCACTCCTTCCTTAGCACCTGTAAGTTTGGGCTGACTTCCTGCTCAGTGACATAATGAATTCAAGTAATGGTATAGATTGAGTTCTTTCTTTTTCCCCCCAAACTTTGCTCTTACTGGTGAACGTAAGGTCCTGTGACTTCCCAACTGATCTTTTGGGAGCCTTTTGAGCTTGTATCTATTCAAGTGTTTTTGTCTCACTATTAGAAAAAAAGAAAACAGTATCACTAACATTTAGTTCGTGCTTAGTGCCTGCCAGACACTGCACCAAATTCTCTACCTGTATTTTTCATTACTTCCTTATGGTGCTGATATGACAGCAGAGACCTGACAAGGTCACGCACCCACATATGGCAAAGTCAAGGTCACATACAATTCCAGTGTTGAGACTCTCAGGGCAGTTTTGGCATACAACAGGCATGCCCAACAGAAGTCACTAGAGTAGCGAGTAGTATTCAGAACATTGCAGAGCTGGGGAGACCCTCAGCAGCTAAGAGAACTTGCTGTGCTTTCAGAGGACCCAGGTTCAACTCCCAGCACTCATGCCAGTTCACAACTCTCTGTAACTCCAGTCCCAGAGGCTCTGACTCCCTTTCCTGGCCTCCTCAGGAATAAAGCATACAGATGGTGCATAGACACACATGCAAACAAAATACCCATACACATAAAATAAAAATAAACTTTAAAAAAAAAAAAAAAACATTTGCTAAGTTGTCAGACTCCAAAAAGAAACTGATGAAGCCAGAGAAAAACAAAACACAATTACGAGATTTGGGAAGCCCATGCCAGTAGCCTGTCAAACCCATGATTTATGGAAAGCATTAATGAAGTATAAGCAATTCCAGGTGGGTCATTCAATCAAGCTGTTGATGGGGAGTTTTCACTGTTTAGAAACCGGGTGGCTACTGACTAGAATACTGATTCCTTGTGGGAGAAAACTTCAGATTGAATTATGTGGTAATTATGAGTTCCAGAAGGAGACTTGCATACAAGTGTGTCTATATGCTGCGCGTGTGTGTTACTACCCAAGTCAAAGCCTCACCTTGAAGAATTGGATACATGACGCCACCCCACCAGAGTGTCATATAGCAGTGTGTGGGGAAACCAGGGCAATAGACGGTGCCTACAGGATCCGCCTCTCAGCCCTTCCAGACCCAGCTTCTTCCCCCATTTGCATCTAATGAACAATCTTTTTGTTTTGTTTTTGGTTTTTTTTTATGAAGACAGGGTGTGTCTGTGTAACAGCCCTGGCTGTCTTGAAACTCTCTTTGTAGACCAGGCTGGCCTCGAACTCACAGAGATATGCCTGCCTCTGTCTTCTGAGTGCTGGAATGAAAGGCATCCACCACCATACCCAGTTAATGAGTCATCTTTTGACACCTAGAATATTCTAGAATCGGTGCTCCAAAATGTTATAGCAAAAGTACTTCACAGTGTGGTCAGGGACTATAATACTAGCAGGGACTCTACAGAGAGTGTCCCAAACTTATTTTCAGCATGCCGCTTCCTTCTTTAAAACCATGAAAGAATGTCTAGTCATTCTCGGAACAAATGGTGAGTTAAATTCAACATTGAATCCATCTGGCCCTGTGTTTTTCTTTGTCTGGGGCCTTTTTAATTACTGATTCAGTCGCATTGCTTGCTACTGGACTACACAGAGATGAGCAGGGGTATGGTGGTTTGCTCCTTTAATCCCAATATTTACAAGGCAGGGGCAGGCAGATCTCTGTGAATTTGAAGTTAGCCTGGTCTACATAGAGATTCCAACGCCATCCAGGGCTACAGTGAGACCCCAATGAAAATAAAAATCATTCCTTAAAAACAGTCTTGAACACCGTTTATCATGTGGAGAAACAATGCAGCAGTTAAAAGCATAGAGCACATGTATTTCTCTTGCCAAGGACCCAAGTTCTGTTCCCAGCACCTGTGTCATGTGACTCACAATTGCCTATAATTCCAGAAACAGAGGCATCTGATGGCTGGGGCCTTCATAATCACCATCCGCACTTTTATTCATGAATGCACATGTATGTGCATGCACACACGCATGTGCACATGCACATACACACAAACATACAATTTTTAAACAATTAAATCTAAGAGATGAACTGAAACACAAGCAGCAAGCAAAACTTAAAACCTGGCATCTTAAACCACAGCATGGAATCTGAAGCTTTAGCTTCTGTCTTCTTCTGCAGGCTAACAATAAGTAGAAGCCACAGAAAGAGGTACAAATCTACCCATATGGGCCTTAGAATTGAGACACAGTGGATATACTTGGACAGTGCAGCCTCCAGCCCAAGATGGGCAAACACTTCTACAGAGAATTAAGGAAGCTGAGATCGTCTGAATAATACTATGGGCCACAGACAAAAAATAGGAAAGGACCTGGTTGGATGGAGAATCGAGCAATGACTTTGCCTCAGTAAAGCAGACCCAACCACCACCATATAATCTTGGGCCCTGTAGCATTAACACAGGACACAATTTCCTTCTCCAATCTGATACCCATGGCAGGTATCACGAGTCTGTCATGTAACCCTTCTTCACTGATCAAGGATGCAACCTCGGAATCCCTTTTTGTCACGGTAGCATAGGTTGCACTGTCAATCAAAGTCTCCAGGAGAGTTGCACCTTTACTGCCTATGTCTGGCACAGAGTTAGCAGCAAAGGGTTTGGAATCAGGCACAGTTCTAAATCCCTGTCCTTTCATGAAGAGCCTTGGGGGTGTGGATTCCAACTTCGCTGGTTATTAGGTAACTGATTCATGTTGAATAAGGCTTTATGAGGCTAAGTTTCTTCATCTCCTCTTCAGAAGACAAACCCAAGTGCCTATGAGAGCTTAAGAGAATGAGAGATGTGTTCAGATCTAGAGACAGGTACGGCTAGATAGCATCAGGTCTGAGATGTTTGGGGGAAACATGATAATCTCTCCACACAGGAGAAAACCTGATATATCACAGAAGACCCATGAGGTCATCCGGTGAAAGCCAGGTAGATCATGGTAAGAGTTGTAATCAAGATCCAAAGTTCCATGGCTGAATATAGAAAGTGTGGGAGAATTTATCATTCTCTAGCCTGGAAAAAAAAAAGTCACTGTCTCCTGTGACCATATACATAGATATAAAAAGAGCAGACTGGAGGCTGCCACTGCACTTTGGAGGAAAGCTTCGACCTCAGACTAGGGAGGCAACTTGGAGACTAGGGAAGCAGAGGAAATACAGAAACTTATAAATGTCACAATGACAAGCACTAGGTAGTGAACTAAGAAAAAGGTCAAGAATGATGCCTGGAGTTTCAGCTTAGCCTCCCAGGTAAATAGTGTTGGCGTGAACTAAAACAATAAACATCAAAAAAAAGACCAGTTAAGGCTAGTGAGATGGCTCAGAGGTTAAGAGAGGACCTGAGCTCAGTTCCCAGCATCCATGTCAGGCAGCTCACAACATCACCACCTGTGGCTCCAGTTCCGGGGAGTTTGAAGCCCTCTCTGGCTTCCACAAGTACCTGCACGTATGTGATGTAAACTCACACAGATGTGCACATACACAGAAATAAAAAAATAAAGCATTTTTAAAGACGATTTATATTTTGGTTTGCTTTTATATTTCTACAGATAAAAATTCAAATGAGAATGTTAGTCAATTAAAGGATCTAAATTAAAGATGAAATAACCAGCTCCAAAATCAATCTCACTGATATAATCCATGCCTGAACTGTCACACATTCTCAAAAGCCCCACCCCCACCCAAGACTGCCAGCAGAAGAGAAGACCAGAAGATTTCCCCAGACCAGGCCTGGTAAGACGTTGGTCTCTAAAAAGTGCTGACATTGAGCCAATCACCTATCTATGCCTAGAACTCTTGAACTCGTGGCTGTTGCACAGGCTTGGTGCTGAGAAACTGGTTCCTCAACCACAGCAGGTTTTATCTAGAAGGGAAAAGCTAATGTTCACTGTAGAGATGGGGGGGGGGGTACAACAACCTGCACAGGGCAGATGTCAGACATGGGAGAAGAGCACCCAAGAGCTACCTTGCCCACTCTGGCCTCATTTTACAAATATGAAAGATGAGTCGCTTATTTGTGATAACTAAATATGGACAATTGGTGGCTCCTGGAGAAGGGAGAGTCAGTTTTCTTTAATGGCATGGCCCCTGGTAGGTTGACTATGCTCTGGTGGATGGCCTCACGGACAGAACAAATGGGACCCAGTGGGTTTGCTGGCTAGTTTTCATCAACTTGACCTAAGCTAGTCATCTGAGAAGAAGAAATCTCAGATGACAAAAATGTCCCTATTATATTGTCCCGTAGGCAAACCTGTGGGGCATTTTCTTGATTAATGGTTAATGTGGAAGGGTCCATCCCACTGTAGGAAGTACTGCCTCCAGGAAGGTGTCCCTGGGGTATATAAAGAAACACACTGAGTAATCCAGGAGGGCAAACCAGTCAGCAGAATTCCCCCATGGCTTCTGCTTCAGCTCCTGTTTTGGGTTCCTGCTGGAGGACTTGTCCTAGCTTCCCTTCATGATGGACCGTAAGCTGTAAAATGAAATAAACCCTTTCCTCCCCATGTTGCTTTTGGTCATGGTGTCTATTACAAAAAATAGAAACCAAACGAAGACAATGAGTTATTAAGTGTTTTTAAAAGAGGACACAAAGTTGGGGGTTAGGGAGATGAATGTGGAGCTTGGCAGAGTTTGGGGGATGCTACAAGCTGCAACCTTATACAATAATTGCTCAGTCATCTTTTCACGAGCGACTTATCAGAACCAAGGGATCTGGTAAAGGCTAAACCAAAAAGCAAGGCTTTTTTGCATTATTGCCTTGTGACTAAAGTGGCTGTCCTTTGCTGTAGATTTTTTGCTGTAGCTGAACTCCCTTTCTGTTACATATTTCAGGATCAATTCCCTAGTTCAAAACAGTTTCCCACTGCCAGAACTCTGTTACTACCCCCACCCCACCCCCAGGGAAACAGCAGTGATCTGCCTTCCTGCAATTATCTTTATCAGGAGGCATTTGGTCAGTGCTTAGGATCGAGGCATAGAACATTCCATCTAAGATAGTCACAGATCTCCAAGGACATAGAATTACTACCTGCCCAAAGCTACTGTTCTGGTTTTACCCCAGGACCAGAATAACAGCAAATCCTGGAACTGATAATTTAGAGGCCTGGGTTCCTTCTTTGTTTCTACCGCCTAGAGCAAAACTCCAGACATAGGCCCGAAGAAACTGCAGTGTCTGGTGTATGTGCTATCTGATCAAGAGCCAGCTTCCCCCAACGGTTTATGTAGGTTTCCTGGTTAACTGATATCCTCTATGCTTACTGGGAAAAAAGAAGTGGTGCACTGATTTAAAACACAATCCATGACCTATTCATAATTTTACTGAAAATAAACCTTTTAACCTTTTATCTATCACCTAAAACTATAGTATAGCACACTAACCTTCCCCCCCAGAATTCCCTGATGATTTAATTCCCTTTCTTAACTAACTTTCTCCATTAAAGAGTTCACCGGACATGTACTAGTCATTCCCACAGTTCTCTCTGTTTCTCTCACTCTCTCTCTCTCTCTCTCTCTCTCTCTCTCTCTCTCTCTCTCTCTGTGTGTGTGTGTGTCTGTCTCTCTGTCTCTCTCTCTGTGTCTCTTTCTGTCTCTCTGTCTCTCTCTCTCTGTTCGTGTGTGTGTGTGTGTGTGTGTGTGTGTGTGTGTGTGTGTGAAAACCCTTATCTGATTTCCTATGGGGCAAAAGAATTCTGGCCCCGAATCCTGCCAGGCCTGGGGATTGCTGGTTTTAAGTTTATATATTAACCAGAATCTTGGTAACAGATAGAATGATGTAGAACTAAGAACAATGTAGAACAAGGGAGAACAAGAAGGAGCAACAAGAAATGATAGACTGGAGAGAGAAGAATAAAGAATCATGACTAGATGGAACCTGTAGTGAGTCACTTCTTTACCCCGCAGATTTCTAGCCCCCCTTTAGCTATTCATGGCATCTTTAATTGAACCCTGAAAGGGAATTTTAAAGGCTAAAACTTTTAAGACCCCCATTAGGGGGAGAAGTTGGAGGGATTACCATAATGTGAAGTTTTCAAAGAATGCATGAAACATTTTTAAATGACAAAAAAAGAGAACTTTTACATTTTATGTGCTAAATTAGTTGAGACTTAAGTCTATATGCTTCCAACTTTTTTCAGTAATTTTTCCACATAAGTATGTGCACTTATTCATGTAGGAGGAAGCAGATGTGTATGCAGTTGTATGTACATGTAGAGATGTGCACATAGAGATCAGGTGTCGGCCTTGGATGTTGATCCTCAGACACTCTCTACGTTCTATGTTTTTAAAATTTATTTTTTACTTTTAACTGTGTATGTTTCTGTGTGAATGTGGGGGGGAGGGTTGTGCACATGAGGACAGGTGCCCAAGAAGGTCCAAAGATGGCGTCAGATCCCCAGGAGCTGGTATTACAGAATCTATTATGTAACATGGGTGCTGGGAACCAAACTTGGGTCCTGTGCAAAAGTAGTACATGCTCTTAGCCACTGAACCATCTCTCTACACCCTCCCCATTCTCTGAGACTGGGTCTCTCACTGGCATGGAGCTCACCAGTTAGGTTACACTGGTGCCCAGCAAGCCCCAGGGTTCTGTCTCCACTGTTCCCGCACTAGGATTATAAGCATCGTGTTTTTAAGGTAGGTTTGGGGGTCTAACTCTGTCCTTGCACTTGTAAAGAAGCAGCAGTAGCACTACACTTAAGTTACATTGTCTTATTAATGATATATCATAATATTTTTGTGTTGTTCTCTGTGCTTCAAAAAACTAATTTTCGTGACTGCAAAATATCATGTTTATTTTATATGACAAAAACCTATTTCCTCCAAAATTTCTGGATGCAGTCTATACAGATGGAAAAGGTTAAAAGCACTTGAAAGAGGGGATGGAGAAATTGGTCAGTGGTTAAGAGTACTTCCTGCTCTTCGAGTGGACTAGAGTTCAATTCCTGGCACCCAAATCAAGTAGGACAGAAGTACTTGTAACTCCGGTTCCCAGGGATCTGACACCATCTCCTGGTCTCTGCAAGCATGCACGCACACAAACACACACACACAAATATGCATAATTAAAAATAAAATAAGTATTTAAAATATGCACTTGGAGAACTATGAATACAGCAATTTACCTTTCATCATAATTTAGTCCAGTGTCCCAGGCAGGGACCTTAAGGGAAGCAAAGAACCTGAAGTTCGTGCAAACACCAGCCAGAATTGACAACTTCAAGGCTTAGGAAAGCCCAGTTAATCTTTTCCTTTGCACTTCTCTTTTATTAAGCTTTTTAAAAGCTGACTCCAGGCAGAATGGCAATAAAGACTCCTGGCACACACAGGTTCATCAGCAGTATCTAGTACCAGAAGTCCTGTTTTCATCCCGATAACCAGATATCAAAGGGCCTCAAACGCGCTGGGCTGCTCCTGATAGAGATCTGAGCTTTCCGAGGCCTCTCTGAACTAAATCGACGACCTTGGTGAGCCAGGGCCATTGTTACCGGTGGAACACAATCTTTCTGATCCTATGTGGGGAAGCCTGGCAGAAAGAGGCCCGAGTCACACACACTGTGTGCTCTTGCCCTCTGTTAAAATCAAATCCTGATTGCTTCGTGAGCCGCTGGACCTCCTCTGACTTCATAATGACAGATCATCTGATAGAAATGAATTCTCCCATGGATCTTTGGAGTCTGCCTTTGGAAAGTTCAAAAGTGGTTTGTTTGTTTGTTTCTTTGTTTCTTTTTTAATTTCCACAACTCTGGTTGGCTTTGCAAAATTGTATGTGTAAGCTATACGCACAAACCCTTCGCTCCCGTCCTTGGATTCACTAATAGATGCATTTAGGTCAACCCTTATTTTTGGTCTCATGCCTAATATTTAATAGCTGCACAGCTTGTGTTTGTTAAATGAGTGGGTGAATCCCTAGGAAAAATTTGAATGAATGGTTTGCTATTAACTTTTTCACTTAGCTGAGAGTAATTATGAATTTGAATTTGTTTTATAAATAGAAATGCTGGGCTTGGGTGAAGGCACAATTGGTAAAGTATGTGTTATGCAAATATGAGGACCTGAGTTTAATTCCCAAAACCCAGGTAAAAAGCCAGGTATGGAGGCACATACTTAAAATTCCAGTGCAGGGGAGACAGGCCCAGGAGGATTCTTGGAGCTTGCTGCTCAACCAATCTAACTGAACCTGTGTCAAATTTTTTTTTTTTTTTTTTTTGGTTTTTCGAGACAGGGTTTCTCTGTGGTTTTGGAGCCTGTCCTGGAACTAGCTCTTGTAGACCAGGCTGGTCTCGAACTCACAGAGATCCGCCTGCCTCTGCCTCCCAAGTGCTGGGATTAAAGGCGTGCGCCACCACCATCCAGCTATGTCTCAAAAATTAAAGTGGAGGACAATAGAGAAACTCAACATCAACCTCTGACCTCGACCTGTGTTCATGTGTATACACACATTAACATATACACACAAATACATCACACAGAGCGCACATGTGTGAAAATGGTCATATCATATGCTTTGTGATTTGTCAAAAGAGATTTGCGTTCAATGAGATAAACAGAACACCCCGCTGCTTGCAAATGTATTAAACTGAGGTGAAAATACTGAGGCTTTCAGACCCAAAAAGAGGAACATGGGATGTACTCACTCATATTTAGTTTCTAGCCATAAATAAAGGACACTGAGCCTATAATTCGTGATCCTAGAGAAGCTAAATAAAAAGGTGAAGCCGAAGAAAAACATATAAGCATCCTTCTGAATATTAACTTTCATCATGCGATGAAAGGAGACAGAGACAGAGACCCACACTGGAGCACCGGACTGAAATCTCAAGGTCCAAATCAGGAGCAGAAGGAGAGAGAGCACGAGCAAGGAACTCAGGACCGCGAGGGGTGCACCCACACACGGAGACAGTGGGGATGTTCTATCGGGAGCTCACCAAGGCCAGCTGGCCCGGGTATGAAAAAGCATGGGATAAAACCGGACTCACAGAACATAGCGGACAATGGGGACTACCGAGAACTCAAGAACATTGGCAATGGGTTTTTGATCCTAGTGCACGTACTGGCTTTGTGGGAGCCTAGGCAGTTTGGATGCTCACCTTACTAGACCTGGATGGAGGTGGGTGGTCCTTGGACTTCGCACAGGGCAGGGAACCCTGATTGCTCTTTGGGCTGACGAGGGAGGGGGAGTTGATCGGGGGAGGGGGAGGGAAAAGGGAGGCCGTGGTGGGGAGGAGGCAGAAATCTTAAATAAATTAATTAATTAATTAATTAATAAAACTAGTACCCAACTTTCCACAGGGTCGCTCTGCACAGTGCCGAAGGCCTGTAGTTCTAGCACTGGGTGGTAGAGACAGGAGGATCAGAAGATCAAGGCCAGTGTGGTCTCTGTGAGAATTTGTCTTAAATTAATTAAACCAACAAACAAAACAAACAGCGAGTGCATGAAGGCATTTATTATTTCCTCCCACTAATACAGAAAATAGAGCTTACTCTTTTTCTGTCCTTTCATTCGCAATAAAGGGGAGGTCATTTCTCCCCTCTCCCCTTTTAAAAGCAAGAGACTGAGAACCTGGGCGTCCCCACACTCCATTCATCTGCTCTGGGGCCTCTTCCCATTTCAATACATTTTAAAGGCTCGGCTAGGGAGCAGACCTGAAGGCAGACAGGTCACCAATATTTTGAATTACAAATGTCTTAATGCATTTATATTTTTATTTAATCATATGCTCTGCATGTAAATATTGAAAAACTGTTTGTTGTAACAACTGGGGAGAGGCGGGAAGAAGATGGAGATTTCGTTTGTGCCCATAGGTGATTGCTGCTGGGAGGCTGCCGCCATTTGACTTTGTACAAAAATGGCCACTGAACAGAAGGTCAAACAGCTGGCCATTTCCATTTCAAAGACACTATCAAAAGGCCAAGAGGCAGTTCACCCAGCAGCCCTTTGGCAAACAATATTTTCCTCCTTTCTCATGTATGATATTTTTTAATGCCAAGATAGCTGAGCAAGAAGCTCCCTGGCTCCTTTCCCCGAGAACGCTAGCGGCATGTGTGGGGCTGTAGGAGCGCACGTTAGTTCACGGGGTTGGGAGAGTTTTAAATAATGAGGAGCCACTCGGGGCCACTTTTCAAAGGTGACAAATCACAACCGAATCCCTTCATTCTGCCCCAGAAGAGCCAGGGAGGCCAGCTCCACATCACAAGCTACGACTGGTCACAAACACCCCACACACACACCAATTCGCCGAGAGACCCTTGCCAAAACAACAGGAGGAAAACACAGAACATGGGAAACGATTCGTGTGGCCGGATCTCTGACTATTAGATCTCACCTCATCGCTATTAGCAGGAGCCAGTTTTGGCCAACGCCTGCTTGTCATGGGCCTGTCAGATTGCAACACGGCACAAAAGGAAGGCAAACTGAGGAACCTCGGGAGATGGCTCAGTCGGCAACGTACTTCCTATCACACGGGCATGAAGACCTGAGTTCTAATTTCCAGAAGTCACAGTCTTGCCTGTAACCCAGCACTGTGGAGAGAAGGCAGGAACGGTGCTGGCTGAATAGGCAGAGAGCCCCAGGCTCAGTGAGACCCTATCTCACAAAGCAGGCTGTAGAATGATGCAGGAAGACACCTGACTGACATCAAGCTTTCACGTGCGCGCACACACACACATGCACCACACATAAGCACATGAACACTTAAGTGCACACACATGAGCATGTGCATGCGCACTCACAAAGGCAAACTGGAACACAGATGGGCCGTCATCAAGCCCATTACTCATCATCAAAGTCCTCTGTGAGCTTGGAGACGAGCCGGCCTCTGGTCACCACTAAATAAGCTAATTAATTAACGGAGATGGTTGATAATAACAGCCCTACTCGGGCCAGCCTATTGAGGGGATAGGGTTGGGTCCGATCACGTGATCAGATCCACCATTACAAGACAGACCCAGAGGACAAGCCCAATAGCAGCACCAAAGGTCAAATCCAGGGAAGCCACGTCCATCCACTGGCCCCGGGAATGGGAGAGGAAGCGAAAGAAAGGTCAGGCATTGCATAAATGCAGATGTGGGGAGACACAGTCAGGGTGAGGGGAAAATCCAAGCTACAAAATGATCGCTTGAAGGGCGTGTTCAGCGGGCACCCAGTATCGCGAGAGGAAGAGCCTAGTCAGGGAGTTTTTGAGTCACCGGCCAAGCCGGATATTCAGGGTCCCAACGCTCCTAGGAGCTGTTTTTAAAAAGTCCTCAGCTTTGCCATCTTTAACCCTTTTCTCTGTAAAATGATACAAATGGCTTCTCAGTCTGTCCTTTTACCCCTACAGCAGCAGAGGACCGGATTGACCCCTCCCAAATGACCAGTCATTAAGGGCTCAGAGCAGCCGTGGAAATCACATAAAGGTCAAGTTAGGGCAATTTCTTCGCTGCCTTGGCCATGCTTCTGAGGGGGAGAAAATGGGAAAATATTCATTTCTATGTAATAACTGCTCTATTTTGAAAACATGTCATACTATGAAGGAAAATGCACTTACTTCCAAATATGCCAGTTTTGAATTGCGTCACACACAAAAAAAATCTGGTATAATTTACATTTTCCTATTTCGCCTGTAAGGGAGTCTTATTTAAATCAGTGGCCGTGTTAACAAAATCAAAAGATACCTAGCTAGCTCTTCATTTACATTTTTCCAAAGATGCTCTGTCTCCAACGCTTAAGAGAAATGTCCATGGCCAGGGAGAGAAACGGAAGAAAAGGAGAGAAAGAGATGGGAATGGAAGGGGAGACCCCCGAGGAGCTGAACCTGGGCCCTGGCTGTTTCCAGAAACAATTGCTGGGAGACTGGGCTGATGCTTGGTTCATAAGGTGCTTGCTGCACACATGTGCGGCTCTGAGTTTGGATCCCCAGAGCCTGTAATCCCAGCTCTGGAAAGGAGGAAACAGGCAGATCCCTAAGGAGCTCTGGCCAACAAATCTAACTAAACGGTAAGCTCCAGATTCAGTAAGAAACCCTATCTCCAAAACAAGTTGAAAGCAACTGAAGAAAACATTAGGTTTTAGCCTACATTTACATACACACACACACACACACACATATATACACCAAACACACACACTGGAGTGGGGGGTCGGGGTGGAATAGCAGTCACTGGCATTAGCCAGAAGCCCTGCTCCTTGAAGGCCCAACTTCAGACCTGAAGTTTTTTAATGTAGAGTTTGGCTCCCAGTATCCATATCTGATGGCTCACACCCACCTGTAAATCCAACTCCAAGGGTTCTGATGCCCTTTTCTGGCCTCCAGAGGCACCCACATGCATGTGGCATTCACTCACACAGATATACACATATAGGTACAGAAATAAAAACAAATCTTCTTAAAATCCTATAGAGTTTGTTATTGTCTTCCCCACATTGTACTTGAAGAAAATCAAGGCTCCAATAAGGTAAGTGGGTATGCAAAGCAAAGTCAAACTAGACACAGGCTGGATTATCTGACTCTAGGTTCCACTGCCCAGAATGAAGGCAAGACTGCTTATAGGAAGAGGAAGCCCTTGGAGCAAACAGTAAATCCTTATTTACTGTTTGAAACGGCACCAAGAAACAAACTGCTAAGTTGTAAAATCTGTAGCATTTTCTCTGGCCTCCATTGGCCCATTACACCATTGTTCCGCCAACTCCAGGTGAGTCTGGAAGACAGAACAGCAAGAAATTGCTTTGTACCATGAGTTCTGAGAGTTCAGGGAGTGGGAGGTCACCCGTGAAAGCCTCCCAGGAAGCAGTTTCAAGCATTCTACCAAGAAAAGAGGAAAGAGATAAAGAAGCAGATGAGAGCGAAACAGGGCTGTCCCCAGATGGAGGAGCCGTGGGAAGCACAATGGGGTTGCAGAAGGCAGCACAGTTGCCACCTGTGAGCCTGACCAGGCGCCAGTTGGATGGAAGGTGGAGCTAGCCTAGAACAGCAAATTAAAGTAGTGGCATAGGGGCTGGAGAGATGGCTCAGCGGTTAAGAGCACTGGCTGCTCTTCCAGAGGACCGGGGTTCAGTTCCCAGCACCCACATGGCAGCTCACAACTGTCTGAAGATCCAGTTCCAGGGGATCTGACACCTTCACACCAATGCACATAAAATAAAGTAAAAAATAAAATAAAATAAATAAATAAATAAAGTAGTGGCGTAGCCTGGCTAGTTCCCCTGACCTCCAAGCCTTCTGGACCTCAATCCACACCACAGTCAGAGACAGACAGTTTTCTCCCTTTGAGATTCAGTCCATCAGCACTGTCAGGAAGATGGCAGAGCTGACAAGATGGGGAACATGGGCTGCTGTGAAAAGTATGCCAGCCTCAGCTTGGAGCAACAGAGGAATGAACCAACAGCTACTGAATCCCCACTGCGTACCTGTGTCACAGCGGACGTTATAAGTATATTGCCCACCACATCCTCCAGCAGCCCTAGGAAGAAAGTATGATGACCCCCACTTTACAATTGAGGAAACTGGGGCTTGGAGATTAATTTATGCAAGGTGGCATACCTGGTTAGGGCAGAATCAAACAGTCCAGTGTCATCTACGCCCCTTCTGTTACACTAGGCAGTTTCCTGTTGGTAGATGGTCAGCTTGACTAGATTTAGAGTCACCATGGAAACACCCTTCTGGGTGTGTGTGTGAGTGAGTTCCCAGAGAGATTTAGCTGAGGGGGAAGACTCACCCTGAGCGTGGCTGGTACCATTTGTGTGGGCTGGAATCCAGGATGAACAAAAGAATAGAGCAAGCTGAGTACCAGCATTCATCTCTCTCTGCTTCCTGACTGTGGACTCTGGAGCCAGCTGCCTCCGGTCCCTGACTCCATACCTTCCCTGCCAAGTTAGACTGACTGCTCCCTCAAACCAGGAACCAAAATATGCCCCCATTAAGTTGCTATTGTTAGATATTTCTTCACAGAAATTAGAAGGACAGCTAGTGCATCGTGTTGGTAAAACTTTGGCCAAACTCAAAATGCCATGCAAATATTAGCTTGATATGAGTGTACAAACAATATTCTCATATCAGCAACTATTCGAGTCTACAAGTCTTTGTAGAAAATAGCCATGTGAATTATTAGTATCAATGGTGTTTCTCTCTCCACGAAGCAAACATCTGTACCATACACAATTCCCCTGTGGATCCCATCATCAGCATGCCATTAAATGTAGTCCCCAGATGAGGTATGAGCATGCTGGCCAAAATGGATATTCACAGCCTGAGAGCACTTTATGATTACCAAGGGACAAAAAATGAATTAAAATCACACCCTGCTAAGTGCCACAGAAGTATTTTCAAATTAGCCTCATCGCTGCTGCCTCCCCAAGCCCTGGCATGTGGATTGTACCTGCTGACACATCCCTCAGGAGAACTAATATGTTCAAATGGGACCCGAGCAGATGATTAGGGTTTATTTCCCATACCAGAGACAACAGAAACAGGCCAGCTTTGTCAACGGGCTAAAGTGCTGTGGGCTTTCTTCCTGTCTTAATGAAATGTATGCCTTTTCAGAGGGCCATGTCTGTGATTTATACATTCCCTGCAATGCCGGGAGAAGGGAGAGGCAAGGGAAGGACTCAGAGTACGAAATATAAGGAAGAGATCATCCCTGGACCATGTAACCACTGACTCTATTCTTGCACCTACTCGAGATGGGTCCTCCTAAAATTTTGCACTCTTGGCATCTTGCTTGCATCCCCCTCACCCAGGTCCCAAATCTCTTAGCATGAACACAGACCTATCATGGAGGAGAGTATGAGTCTATTGGAAAAGAGTGGCTGCCCCCAGGGAATACCAGAGAAGCCTCCACCAGCCCAGTGATATATATTTCTAAACTACAAGGCAAAAGAAATCAATACATAAGAGCAAGCCAGCATGATTGGCCTAGCATCTAGAAGTCATGATATATATGCACTGCTTACAGCCTTACCTTTCTCTCTACCCATAATCTATGTCACATATAGGGAGTGTCTTAGGGTTTGTATTGCTGTGAAGAGACATGACAACTCTTAAAAATATTTAATTGAGGAGACAACTTACCGCAAAAAAAAAAAACCACTGCGATTCAAACAACCTAATACATCTAATCTAAAATATCTTGATGACAACCCAAATTGGCTCCTTGATGCCACAGTGCAGAAAGAGTTCTTCCCCTGCCATCCAGAGGTTGAGTTCTCCTTGTTTCTAGGACACACAACAAGCATGACACTCTTATATATTGGTAGGTTTTCTTATGATTAATCAAATTAATATTTTAATGAACTGAATAGATAATTTGTCACATTACTATTTTGTGAGCTTTAATTCTAGAGAAGGTGAAAAAAAATGTATCATGAGGAATCAGACCAGTGGCAGCCTGGGATGACAGTTGAGAAAGGCATGCCTAAATGAAGCCCTTCTGAGGGGCAGGCCAGTTTTGCACACTGGAGCAGGGTAGCTCAAGAATGCCGGAGGGAATGCTGCTGCTACCCAGAGGAGGAAGCAGCAGGTCTGCCAAAGCAGCTCTATAACAGAGCACTTCGCCGGGTGGTGGTGGCGCACGCCTTTAATCCCAGCACTCGGGAGGCAGAGGCAGGCGGATCTCTGTGAGTTCGAGGCCAGCCTGGTCTACAAGAGCTAGTTCCAGGACAGGAACCAAAAAAAAAAAAGCTACAGAGAAACCCTGTCTCGAAAATAAAAATAATAATAATAATAAAATAAAAAAACAAAACAGAGCACTTCATCAGAGCTTGTCAACATTCCTCAGACTCCATCACCATCTGTCTACTGCCAGAGGTGAAGCTGGGTAATATTTAGTGTGCCCAGCACGTGTGATTCCACACACATCCCTATAAAAATTTTTGTTAACCCATTACAAGTTAAAGGCACTTCAGTGGGCATCCCAGGACAGTTCACCAGAAAAACAAGACAAGAATTTTTTAGTCGTAAAAATAAAATCTAATAAAAATAACTCTAGTAGCAAAAAAAAAAGAATTTTTAGTCAAAACATAACTCTCCATAGCCCAACTGTGTGAGATCATCAGAGTTTTTCTTTCCCCCATGTCCATGTTTACCTGATAAATTTTTTAAAAATGGAGGCACAGAGGGAATGAGAGATATGCACAAAGCCCTGGGCTAAATCATAGCACATAGCACACAAACTGGGCACAGTAGCACACATTTTGTCAGTTTTAATTATCATTTGGGAAGTAGATGCACAAAAATTGGGAGTTCAAGGCCATCCTCAGCTACTGCAAGCTCAGTAAGTTCAGGCTACATAAAACTTTGTCTCAAAAAATAGTAATAAAGAACAAATGTAAAAACAAAAATCTGAACCCCCAGTACCGTTGCCGTATACTTATTGAATCATCAAGGGTAAGTCTGATGGGGGAGAAATTTTCTAGACACACTATCCCTGGGGGTGAGGCAACCGGGGCTATGTAGGCAAATGTACTGTTCTACCCTTGTTGAGGATGTGCTGTGGGCATTCTTCTCCCATCCACACACAAGTGCCAGCTGAAAGCAGGTCTGTGTGCCCAGCCATGTTCTGAGATACTATCTATCAGGCTGAGAGAGAAGACATGAAAAGCAAGCTCTCCAGATGAAAATTCAGTCTGAGAATAGAGGAAACCCAGAGCCATGATGCCCATGGCATTTAGACTTCCTCCAGTGCCCTCACCAAAACTCCCTGGATCCATAAGGAAGCCTCAACTTCAAACTTAACCACATTGTTGGACCCCTAAATCAAAGAATTGTACCCTGACAATAAGCAACTTGCTCAAGTTCCAATCCCTGTGGACAAGAAGTCCTTACTTCAACCACCATCCTGTCCAGCTGGTCTACCTCAGAGGCAGCTCTTCAATCTACCCACTCCTCTCTCCACTCCACACTTCATACTTTGCTGGCAAACCCCTTCTTGCTCCCTTTCAGGAAGGCTGACCTTCTGACTTCTGTTCTATAGCTGGCACTATTGGGTCTCTGATGCTGCTGGCTAGCTGAAGAATTGTCTTCCCAAATGATAAAGGTTGCAGCTGTGAATGGCTTGTGTCTGTATCATTTCCGGGGAGACTGTCATGACTGGCAGAGGAGCCTAACCTGAAAATTCCTGCCATGCCACCTAGACCTGTAGTAAGACTGACGTTCCAGTGGTCTCTATGGACCCAAGATGGACTCCTCTTTATCTGTCCAAAGCTCCTTCCTCTGTCCCACTTCCCTCTGCTCCAATCTTGGAGTTGGAGAGACGGCTCAGTAGAACACTTTCTGCTCTTCCAGAGGACCTGAGTGTGGTTCTCAGCACACAACTGAGCAGCTTATAGTCACCTGTCACTCCAACTCCAAGAAATCTAACATTCCTGCTGGTCTCTACTGATATCTGCAGTTGCATGCACAGAGACACACCAACAGATAAATAAAAATAAACATTTAAAATGTTTCTCCTTGGTAACTGTGGTGTTTTGAATAGGTATGTGGCCATAGACTCATGTGTTTGCCTGCTTGACCCATAGGAAGTGACACTATTAGGAAGTATAGCCTTGCTAGAGTAGGTGTGGCCTTGTTGGAGGAAGTGTATCACTGTGAGAGAGGACTTTAAGACTCGTAGATACTCAAGTTATGCCCAGTGTCACAGTTTACTTCCTGTTGCCTATGAATCAAGATGTAGAACTCTCGGGAACTGAAGAACAATGGCAATGGGTTCTTGATCCTATTGCATGTAATGGCTTTGTGGGAGCCCAGGTAGTTTGGATGCTCACCTTAATAGACCTGGATGGAGGTGGGTGGTCCTTGGACCTCCCACAGGGCAGAGAAACCTGCTTACTCTTTGGGCTGAGGAGGAAGGAAGACTTGATTGGGGGAGGGGGAGGGAATGGGAGGTGGTGGCGGGGAAGAGGCAGAAATCTTTAATAATTAAATTAATTAATTAATAAAAAAAATCAGCAAGAAAAAAAAAAAAAAGATGTAGAACTCTCAGTTTCTTATCCAGGACCATGTCTGCCTGCATGCTGCTATGTTTCCTGCCATGAGATGATGAACTAAACATCTGAACTCTAAGTAAGCCAGCCCCAATTAAATATTTTTCCTTTATAAGAGTTGCCATGGTCGTAGTGTCTCTTTACAACAATAAAACCCTAACTAGGACAGTAGCATTCCTTCAATGACTTATCTCAAGCTCTACTTCTGAGAAATCCAACCTAAGGTATGCTAAGGTTCACACAGAATAACTTGCTTTTAAAGCAATCATTGATCATACAACTCCTTGACATACAGCCCTTAAATGAATGCCTCACTATGTGTATAACCTCAAAATGTCAGTATGTCATACAAACTTGCCTTCTACTTCCAGTCCCTGCCCCAAGTCCCAACCCCAGCAAGATCTCTGCCTAAGCTGCATAACTTCCCCTAAAGCCATACCCCTCCATACTTCTGGATATACTTCCATTCTTGTCTTGGCCTAAAATTCATTTCTCCATTAGCTGTTTGTTCTCTGGGGGGGGGGGGTGACGCAAGTGGAAGCCAGAGCTCAACTTTAAACTGTCATTTTTTAAGTGTTATACACCTTTCTTTTTTGTTTTGGTTTGGTTTTTTTTTTTTTTTTGCTTTTTTGCTTTTTGTATTGTTTTTTTTTCTTTTTTTATTAATTAATTTATTTAATTATTAAAGATTTCTGCCTCTTCCCCGCCACCACCTCCCATTCCCTCCCCCTCCCCCAATCAAGTCTTCCTTCCTCCTCAGCCCAAAGAGCAAGCAGGTTTCTCTGCCCTGTGGGAGGTCCAAGGACCACCCACCTCCATCCAGGTCTATTAAGGTGAGCATCCAAACTACCTGGGCTCCCACAAAGCCATTACGTGCAATAGGATCAAGAACCCATTGCCATTGTTCTTCAGTTCTCAGTAGTCCTCATTGTCCATTATGTTCAGCGAGACCGGTTTTGTCCCATGCTTTTTCAGTCCCCGGCCAGATGGCCTTGGTGAGTTCCCAATAGAACATCCCCATTGCCTCAGTGTGTGGGTGCACCCCTCGCAGTCCTGAGTTCCTTGCTCGTACTCACTCTCCTTCTGTTCCTCCTTTGGATCGTGAGACTTCAGTCCAGTGCTCCAATGTTGGTCTCTGTCTCTGTCTTCTTTCATCGCCTGATGAAGGTTAATATTCAGGGGGATGCTTATATGTTTTTCTTTGGGTTCACCTTCTTATTTCACTGGCCCGGGACTCACTAAGTAGGCCAAGATGGATCAATGAGATCCCAGCAATCCACCTGCCTCTCTTCTCCCCTAGCTCTGAAATTGCAAGTGTGCTCCACCGTGCCCAGATTTTTTTTATGTGGGCTCTGGGAATCAGCTCAAGTCCTTGTGCTTACAAGGTAAACTTTTTACCCACCTAACCATATCTCCAGTCCTCCCCTGGTCTTTCTCAAAGACTCGGCATGAGTATTACCTCCTCTTGAGACTGTTCCTGCTTTCTCCTTACCTTCTGACACAGACTTAGACACCCTACACTCTAATGATGTCGTGTACACGCCTCTGTCACTCCTCGTGTGTTCCACGTTGCCACTGAAATGATCCATCACGTGATGCTGTAACTCTCATTGGGATGGAGAATAACTTTGAATCCCCAAGCCCAACTCTGTGCCAGGCACAGAGATGATCTTCATAAATATCCCAGAGTCTATGTACTACCCACGGATCTTTAGTTTCATAACTAAGGGACTGCCTTTTCCTCCAAGAAAGGAGAAGCAATGTGGGTGCCTTTTTTAGTTTATTCCACACCGTGACAAGTCTAATCTGTGTCCAGGTTGCCCTCCCCAGGTCCCTCTGGGACACCTAAAGGGTGTATTTGTAATTAGGAGGCAACGTGGCTGCCACTTGTCCAGATCTGAATCGCTTCTCTGAGCTACTGTGCAGGTTGACTGAACGACTTAATGCTTCCCACCTGAGTATGTAGTACCGATTCTCCTTTAATCTCCCAACATATAGTCTTATGCAGATGTTTGCTGAAGTCATGGAATGTCAAAGAGAATGGCTACACAGTGGGAGGCAACTGCCTGTTATCCCAAGATAATGAGCTGGTCTCCAGAAAGCAGTGTGGTCCACTTGAATACTGGTTTGCTCCCTCTGGCTTGCTCAGCCTGCCTTCTTATAGAACCCACGGTCACCAGTCCAGGAATGACACCACCCAGAATGGGCTAGGTCCTCCCCCATCAATCATTAATTAAGAAAATGCCCTACATGCTTGCCTACAACCCAATCAACCCAATCGTAGAAAGGCGTTGTCTCAATTGTGGCTCCTCCTCTCAGATGATGTGAGCTTGTGTCGAGTTGACATTAAACTCTCCCTCACAGCCTCTACAACCCATGTATAGCTCTCTTACTGACTCATTTATTTAAAGCCACAAGATCAATAAGTAAACACTCAGATTTTATTTTTGTTTTATTTTATTTTCTGCCACATTTTTAAAACATGGGTGGGGAGTTGTCAGAGGACAATTTGCAGGAGTTAGTTCTTTCCTCCCACCATGTGGGTCCCAGAGATCAAATTCAAGCCATCATAGATAGTGGCAAACACCATTACTCACCAAACCATCTCATCAGCCCTAAGAATTTGTTTTTAAGTAGCACCTACCTTAAAAAACGTTTCTTAAAAGGAGGAATATTGCTTAGTCAACTCTATATGGCCAGTGCCTAGGGTAGAGATCAAAAAAAACACTGCCTATGTGTTGGACTTATAAAGTTTTGTTAGAACACAGCCAGGCCCTTCATTAGGTTTTATCTATGGATGCTTTGATTGATTTTAGCAGAGCTGAAGAGAGATGTAACAGAAAATGGCTGGCATAGAAAGTCTGAAACAGTTGCTATCTGACTAATACAAGTGGTTATTTATTGTCTTACAGGAAAAAAAAATCAGAAGGCCCTTCTTGTGGAATACTGCCTAGCACACATAGTAGGGTGCAAAAAGCTACTTTTGATGAAATGGCTATAATGTAGAGTCCTGTTTTCTGAAGGATGATTTAGAAAACAGAACTAACCTCACATCCTGCAGCAGCTGTTGAGAGAGGCATCCTCAAGCGCCCTCCATACTGGCCCTTCTAGTGACTCTTCCAAGCACTAAGTGGTACAAGAGACTTTCTCATTCTTAAAGGAGCATTTTCCTAGGCAGCTCACCTTCCTTCCACACCACAAACAACTCAAAAGACATCGCTTCTCTCTTCTGGGCCTCCATTTTCCACAACTTGAATGCCGAGTGTTTGTGGCGCTGGCAGGTCAAGTGTCCTCAGGGAAAAAGTGCTGCAGTGGGGACTGTGTGGCTTCTGTCCCTGGATAGGGTGGGGGGGCAGGATGTGGGCAGGAGCAGAAGGGCCATGGATGAGGCCTCAAGGGAGACCACACCTTTAAAAGGGTCTTCTTCCTTGATGGCTTTGCTATCGGGTTCCTGGAGCTGTGCTCCATTCTGTGTTCAAAGGAGGCAGACAGATTTTTCTGATCTTGATAGAGGATGCAGTTTCCTTCAGAAAAGGGTTCTGCCAGTGTCCTGGGGAGGCATTTTGTAAAGGTTTGCAGGTAGCTCAACCCAGCTAAGCCTCTGTTGACAGCTGCGCTGCTGGATATAAAATCACCCGAAAACTCCACACTAGGAAACTGACAGGAGTGTGATTGTTTATTCCTTCTTGTAGAGCAAACTGGAAATTACTTCCCTCAGTGGAGAGGGAGTCTGGGATCAGAAGGGTTAGAGCCCTATGCTTGTGAGGTTTGTTTTGTTTTGTCTTGTTTTGAATGTTTCTGGTTTTGTTTTTGTTTTGGAGGTTTTTGTTTGCTTGTTTGTTTGTTGTTTCTGTCATTGTAAAAGCTCATAACTGAATTTCTCTCCCTTTCATCTTCTGCTGCTTTGAAAGAGTCAAAAACAGGGCTGGAGAGATGGCTCAGAGGTTAAGAGCATTGCCTGTTCTTCCAAAGGTCCTGAGTTCAATCCCCAGCAACCACATGGTGGCTCTCAACCACCTGTAATGAGGTCTGGTGTCCTCTTCTGGCCTGCAGGAATACACACAGACAGAATATTGTATACATAATAAATAAATAAAATATTTTTTTAAAAAAAAGAGTCAAAAACAGCTTTAAGCGGGGTAAGCTGAACCCCTTTAAAGTATCTCAAAAACAATTTGGGAATGAGGAGGGTCCTCTGGCAGTTTCGCCCTAGTCTGGAATATTCTCAAAGGCAGCAAGAAAAAGCTGTTGTGAGGGCTTTGCTATCTGAGCCTGCAGATTTGAGGGCATGGCTTTGCCCTGAAACACACACCACACACACACATATGCACACGCACACACACACAACAGAGACTGCACAGAGAGGGAAGGGGCAGCCTCCTATGGAAGGGTCTGAGTGTGAGAGCACCTATGGTGTAGATGTGGTTTAGTCCCTAAGAGGGCAGTATGTTGGAGGTGTGGTCTTTAGTGAGAGGGGGTGGAACCTTCCAGAGGTGAAGAAATTAGGTGAAGGGGCATCACCATCAGAAGGGATTAAGATGAGTTCTCATGAGACCACTTAGTGCCCATGAATGGTGTAAAAATAAAAAGCAAGTATGGCTTCTAGGTCACCTTCTAGTCTCTTGTCTCAACATGTGACTTCTCTCTCTCCCACCACCAGACTGCTCCCATGATGCTGTACAGCCAAGGAGGCCCTCTTTGGAGCACAAAGGATGTAAAACTACTAAATCTTTAGTAGTACTGGTGTCAAGGGTCACCAAGGGCTCCTAGAAAGAACCTAACACAACTGTTTTTACTGTTGGCTCCTCCATGTTCTCTTCTAATTTTAATCTTTCTCCTAGATACTTTGAAGGTTAATTTTATTTTTAACTATGTGTGGAGGGCAGGGTGTGTACACTGGTTACAGTGCCCACAGACTTCAGAAGAGGGCATCAGATCCTCTAGAACTGGAACTACGGGCAGCTGTAGCCACCTGGAATGGGTACTGGGAACTAAATCCATGTCCTCTGCAAGCAGTACTTGCCCTTAACTGCTGAGCCATCTCTTCAGCCCCATCTCCTGTTGTAGCGGAGGTTGCTTTGTTCATTTCCCAGATGCCCAGACTCCCAAAATAACCACACAGAAACTGTATTAATTAAATCACTGCTTGGCCAATTACCTAAGTGCATAGCTTACATCTAGAATTAACTCTTCTCCATTATTTTATATTTTACCATGAGGCTCATGGCCTACGGGCAAGGTTTCAGCGTGTCTGGCAGCGGCTCCCTGGCTTCATGGTGCCTACGATGTCCTTCTGTTCTCTTCCAAGCCACTGGGACTCTCAGGAGGCTCCAGCATAGCTGGCTAGCCTGACATACCTGACATCCTACATGCCCGCTTCTCTACAGTCAAGCTGTATTAACCCTTCGCTTACTACTCCAGAACTTGGGAGTGACCCCGAGAAACAGAGAAGACCGCTATTACCTCTATCTTCAGATTCTTCTACTCCCAGTCCCTGCGCAGTCTCCCAGTGCCAGAAACCCAACTCCCGAAATAGTGTGCTGCATTGGCAGAGGTCCAGGAGCTAATAGGGAGGGCTGTGCTGTGTCTTCCGACCCATTCTAACTGAGCTCATTTAGATTTACCTGATCCCGCATCCCGTAAACTGTCCTTTGAAGGTGGAGACTGGTAATTACCATAGAATGGCTTGCCTGTGCTTGGTGACTGGTGCGGGGAGCTGGAGGGAGGAAAAGATGGTTTCCAGAAATAATCCATCCCTCCTCAACAAATAGGAATGAAATGTGGGAAAGGGTGAAGGGGATGATGGAAAGAGTCACCCACAGGAACTAAATAGGGTTATAATTAGTTTGTGTGCTTCCAAGTGTCGTCTTTCACCCTCCTCCACAGAGGCAGCCACAATGAGCTCAGGATCCTTTGTGTCTCTTAGAGAAGGGCACTGAGCTCCTTGGGGTGTTGGGGGAAGAGCTCCATGCAAGACGACTGCTAAGGAGCAAAGAGTCAAGCCTCTCCGTGGTGCTTGAGAGGCGCCCCATGCAATGACCCCCTGAACAGACACTGTTTACCGACAGCAGCTCCCCACAGCTATTACAGATGGCCTGAGAGTGTTCTAATTAGACAGGCTTGTCAGCGTCCCTAACTAATCCCCAGCTGAGTGAGCTAAGTGTTTGTCTTGACCACTTCACGCCCCAGCCTCAGAAATCGTAGCCTAGAGTGGCTGGGCTCCGTGCATTTTCATTCTAGCTGTGTTCATGCCCTGCATTTATCTCAGAGGTGTGTTTGAGCAGAGCCGTCTCCGATTAAAAGATTCCCATGGCTCTCTTATTGCTGAGATATTTATCATTTTACAAAAGTGTTCTCCCTAAGCAGACTCTTTGCAGGTTCTGTAAGATGGGTGTTAAGTTGCCTTCTTTCACTATTGTATATGCTGTTTCCTCTCATTCTGCTTCCCCACACTGGGTCTTGACCTCACCGCAAGCAGGTTCTGAGCAAGTATTACTGGTTATGTGACATCCTAGACTATACTCTTGGGTGTTAACCCATTTAAGAGTGTGTTCTATGGCTGTATCCTAAGCATGCTCTCCTAGTATTCATTAATTCATGAAACATTTTTAGACCCTGCCTTTGTATTTCATTGTCTTGCTGTGTGGACGAGCTGTCTGAACTGTGATTAGGTGTCCAGGATTCTGAGTCGGGGAGCACTCTAAAAACCAGGAATAAACCCAAGGAGGACAATACACACATAAGGAACAACACAATACAACACAAGTGTGTTCACAAGAACACACTTCCCTTCTCAGAAAGACTTCTCCCCACAGCCACAATCCTTAGGAAAATTCCAGGGAGAAGTGGGCTGATCATATTTTCTTAAAGGATCAGACAATAGCCTAGGTAAATACATCAAAGACTGGGTTTCTCTTAGGCAGTATGGAGCTGTCCAGAGCTATTGTCTGACACCCATACTAGTGGTTTTGTAAAATGAAATCCCAAGGGTACCACAAAACAGGGCCCACATTGAATCCTTTTAGAGATTCACATAAAATTAGCAGCAAAATGATTGCTGTGGATTTTCATATCAAACAACATAATTATAGTAAAATTCAGTTACTCCAACTCACGTAGCCACATACAGACTTTGCAAGAAGTTCAAAAATATTTTTAACTTTTTACTATGCAAAGTTTCACACACACACAGACAGATATATATACATACATATATATATATATATATATATCCACAGAATCTTGACAGACTCCATATAGCCATAACCCACTATCAACACTTTCAACTCCATAAAGCTTTTTCTATCAATATTCCCCACATCTCCACCCACCCACTTCAAAATCTAAAGTTAAATTTAGGTGAGCATGTGTGTGTGTGTGTATGCATGTGTGTGTGCGTGTGAGTGTGTGTGTGTTGTGTTCATGTAGATATATGCACGTGTGTGTGCAGATGCATGTGCACAAAGAGACCAGAGGTCAACCTCAATTGTCTTCTTTGATTACCTCTTTGACCCAGGATCTCCCACTGAACCTGGAGCTCCCCAATTTGGCTGTGCTGGCTAGCTAATGAGCTCCAGAGAGCCCCTCCTCTGCCCCACTTCCCTAGGGTTGGGTTATTCACATGAGCCACCATGTTGGACCCTCACATGGATGTTGGGATCCAATCTCAGATCCCCATACTCACACAGCATCACTTCATTGTCTTGTCTATGTCCCCAGTCCCAATTCAAACGATCTCAAGGCATTTAAATTAGTATCTCTTCTGTTTAGGGAGTCCATTCTAGGATAGATTCCACCTCATCTCAGAGGATTGGGCTGCCCCTGTGCATCTTCACACACCTACTACCTGCAGAAAGAACTCGTGTCCTCCCACAGTTGTCTGCAAAACACACTGTAAACCCTACAAGAGGTCCATTCCATGAAAAATGACCAGGTGTCCTGAATAAGAGCAATTGCCAAGTGATACCAAGCCAGTGAAGGGTGTCACATGAGCCAGCACATCTCCAACTAGTCAATGACACCAAGCGCTCTGCAATCCAAAAGCCAGAAACAGGAAAGCATCAGCCCTCACAGAAAACAACTCAGCCTCCTCAAAAACAAACACAGAGGGCCCGGAGAGATGGTGCAGCAGTTAGGAGCACTTGTTGCTCTTGCAAAGGACCTGAGTTTTGTTCCTAGCGCCCTGTGGAGACTCACAATCCAACTGTTAACTCCAACAGGGAAATTCCTCTCTGGCCTCTATGAGCACTGCATTCGTGTGTACACACATGCACACACACACACACACACACACACATAAAAGTAATGAAAATTTTAGAAAATCATTTTTAAAAGAATAAAGAAAACACACAAAACATCTGTAAGTTCTGGAAAGTTGATTGGGGTACCTAAGAGTGTGCATGAGCTCAAAGATATTAATAAAAGTCCAAAAAAAAAATTTAAGCCCATAATGACCAATGAGAATTTTAGGGGCCTTTCAACCAGCTTCTCCTGATCTATGTGAGCAGCTATTGCTGTACTGAGATGCTCTGCCCAATAGCATGGAAAAAAAAAATCAAGGAAAGTCTCCACTGGCAACCAATCAAGTTTGAGTCTGTCTGTACTAAATTTCCAATCTTCCCAATCAAGCAATGGTTAATCCAGCCATTCATGGGCAAATACTCATTTTAGAAGGCAATCCAAGAAGCAAAGGTCAGAGAGAATGTGCAGCCACAGGACAGCTCTCTTGGAAGGAATATCAATGGCGCAGACTCTGAAAGACCCCTTCTTCCACCACCTTTGTCAGTCACCACCTGAAGCACAAGAATAGCAACACTGGGAAGCAGGCCTTGTCGGCAACGGTTACTAAGTCTAGAGGCAGTGCGACCTCTGTGCTACACGGACGTCTTCTGAGCCCGGCCTGCCACTAACAAATGTAAACAAAAAGATACATAAAGACAATGTGCCGCCATAAAGCCCCGCTTACGCATTTACTGCTAAAGCCCCAGACTCGTATTGGAGGTGTCGAGAGGTGGCGGTGCCACATCACACCGAGGCTGGCAGTTTAATTTGGTGTCAGCTATTAGTGTTGACTCTCCCGTACTACTGCCATTCGGTGTTCCTGCTGCCAAGATGAAGCAGCTTCACAGATTGCTAAATTCCTTTGTTGAGTTAAAGAGGAGTTGTCTGGTCTACACGGTAATGGGAATCAGGGAGGGGCTTTGGGAGGGAATAAGGAGAAAAAGAAATACAGTATGCTGGACTCCTGTAGAACTTTCTTTGCATTAGTTCAGGTAAGGATCCCATAGCATTGTTGAGGAAAATCATAGGCAGTTTATGTTGAAGACTTAGCTGAATTAGAAGCTATTGAGTGTCCAGCATTGTAGAGGTGTCTTCCCTTGTGAGCCATACACAGTCTCAGGAAGGAGCAATCCTCATAACTTTCTCTGACCTCTGGGCCTCACCCAATGAATTAATCCTCCTCTCCAAGCTCCACATTTGGGGTGGAGGCATGGTTCACCTCTGTGTGCAAGCACATTTCAACATTCTGGGCGGGGGGGGGGTCTCTACATCCCTGTCCTTACCCCTATCACCTCAGGGAGGTGTAATAAGGCATTGCTGCTGGTGAGGAAGGTCTTTGTGATGCTATTGGGATGAAATTGAACAGTAAGTGCTGGAGATATGGCTAAGCTCTTGACTTAGTTAGGGATGTTACTGCTGTGAAGAGACACCATGATTAGAGCAACTCATAAAGAAAACATTTGATTGGTATGGTTCACGTAAAATTTCAGAGGTTCAGTTCATTATTATCATGGCGGAGAGCACCCCAGCATGCAGGCAGATTTGTGCTGGCTACATCTTGGCTTGCAGACAACAGGAAGTCGACTGACACACTTGGCAGCTTTAGGAAACCTCAAAGCCAACCCCCACAGTGACACACTTCTTCCAACAAGACCATACTCACTCCAACACCTCCTAATAACACCACTCCCTACGAGATTATGGGGGCCAATTGCATTCAAAGTACCACAGCAGTTAAGAGAACATACTGCTCTTCCAAATGACCTGAATTTAGATCCTAGCAGATAGAGCAGAGTGGAAACCAGCTTTGTGTTTTATACACCACATTGCACGACTCAGCTTTGCCTTTCCATCACCTGATCCTCCTCTGTTGACCGTGAAATGGAACGGTTTCCAGCAAGTGGTCCAAATCCAAATATTTTGTGAAAGCTTTAAAAATAAATGTTTAAAAATCTATATTCATCTCATGCCTGTTATCCAAACACTACGTATGTTCAATCAGATGTAGTGTTTTGGCTCATCAGAGGTCACCAATCCATGGGTGATATATCAGTTGATAAACAGTGTGCAAAGACTGGAGTTTTGATTTCCAGCATCCATGTAAAAGTAAAAGTTGGGTGGGCACAGCAAATGATCTATAATTCCACTACCCAGAAAGCAGGGCAGAGGATCCCCCAAGCAAGCTGGTTAGTGAGAGTAACTATACTGCCAAGCTCTGGGTTCAAGTGAGAGACCCTACATCAATGAATAACATGGAGAACAATTGAAGGGGACTCTCATCATCAACCGCTGGCTTTTATGCACATGAGTGCACACGTGCATGCACACACACACATACACAAACACAGAGAAGAGAGACAGACAGAGATAATAACACGTGCACACAGGCACACACACCTACACGTGTGCCCACATACTCATGAACAAACATGAATGCACATACTATACACACATACATAAACAAAAAAATCAACACTGTATTCGCTGTACAGGAACTCAGCTTGTCTACACCTTAACCAGAAAAGGAAGAGCAGATATTAGATCCAAGTGGAAACTTGCCTGCAGCTGGTTTCAGCCTGTGGCTTGGCTTTCTCTTTCTCTTCTCCTGTAAACTCTCTCAAGGGACTTAAGTTTGATTTTCATAATTAAAGAAGTTGAGTCTCTGTGGGAACATTTGAAATAACTTTGGAACTTGAGTCTAGTCACTATTGAAATCTTGATCTAATGGTCTATGACAGAGAATGTGAGGGCACTCACAGGTCTCTACCCAATGATGTGATGAAGGTGATTAGAGACAGTGAAGGGGATGGGGGAGGGGGGAAGCCCATGTGACCTTGGGGAAATCTATTTAAATGATTAGGACAACATAGATCATTTTCAAACCCAAAAGTTTACCTCCGCAACTAACTCTTCCCATGCCTAACTCTTCCCACATCTTTGAATGAGGGCTATCACTGACCTGTCAATCTTACTGTAGCCAGAAGCAGGAAGAGAAACATCCTCTCTGCACCAAGGTTTAGACTCCCAGGCCCAGACATGTAGCTGTGAAGTCAAAGGTTGGAATCCTAGCACTGTAAGAAAGCATGGGTCAGGATTCCAAAGGCACACACCTGCAGCCTCCGGCTTTCTGATGCAGACCTCGTTTAAGCAGGAGTCAATTCCCGGGCAGTGACCGAATCTCCTCATGTTTTTGTCTCTCCCATAACACTTAGTACAGCGTTCTGTGCTTCACAGGAGCTCCACAAGCATCTGATAGGTTGAAGCAGAATGTGGTTTGCAGCAGTTTGATGCCAGTCACAGATATCCAGGCCTCCCCATTGCCATCCCTGTGGGACCTTACTCCGTTCAAACTATTTCAAAAGGCAATGGATGTGTAGCCTTAAAGTTTCAAATGTGTCAATACTTCTAATCTGATAGAGGGATGGCTTTTTAATCCCATTGCTCCGTTCAGTCTAAGATATCATATTAGACAGAAGTGGAGATTATAACTTTACTCAAGAGATATCTCTCCCAGTCTCATCCCATTAGTCACAACAAGGCGCCATCATTAAAGACGTTGCTCTCTCGCAGGGGAAAGAGAACTGGTGATGAGTGACTGACTTCCACAGTTGGCTTAGGGAATCAGAGTCATTCATTAAATCAAAGGAAAAGAACATCAAGAAAAGAATAAATTGGTGTGGAACAACTCTCTGGGCTCATTTTTTTTTCCTTCTCCTTGGGTCAAATCTCTATCGCCCTTTTCAAAAATAAGTGACAAGACAAGCCTAGATGCTCAGATGATGTCTATGGGCCTGCCAGATTCCTTAAGCACTAACTGTATGCAAGTCATCAATGGAGTGGATGCTCATGGAAAGGCTGTCCACACAGGCCCTGTCTTAGTTATTGTCACATTGAGTCCAAATCAGGGAGAAGTGATTCTCAAACTAAAGCAATATTGAACTAACGGAAAATAAAAACTATGTGGATGAAATAGCCAGGGCTAGAGAAATGACTGTGCAGTAATGAATGCTCGCTGTTCTTGCAGAGGACCCGGGTTCAGTTCCCACATCAGGAGGCTCACAGCTGCCTGGGATCTGACACCATCTTTTGGCTTCAGAATGCACCTAAATATGCATGTGAATACATACATACATACATACATACATACATACATACATACATACATTTTTTAAAAGTTTAAGAATGATTTTCTGGTTCCAATACCCAAGAGGGAGTCAAACTTTTGTGAATTTGAGGCCAGCTTTGTCTACATAGGAGCTGCTTCAGGACAACTGGGCTACATAGTGAGATCCTGTCTCAAAAAACAAATAGATAGATAGATAGATAGATAGATAGATAGATAGATAGATAGATACATACATACATACATACATACATACATACATACATAGATGGATAATTGTAAGAAAATTTTTTTAATTTTTAAATTAACCAAGGGCCTGGGAGAGCTGGATTAAGGCCACAGTTAAATTAACAAAGACACCAACAGTTCCTTCCTTCTATTTGTATCACACTCCCTGGTATTTTGAATCTTGTCCCTCGTTGTCTTCTCTAATCTTGTAACAACCTTGAGCGAGCTACACACTTACTGAGGAAGCTGAGCCCTGAACCGTGCCATAGGAAAGGTGATGAGGCCCCCACCCTAGTAAGCAGCAGGGCTGAGCAGAGTATCCCAGGCTCTCGCCTTCCGCCTTTGAGGTGCTGCTGTCTCCACCTCCCTCATCAGCACCCCACACTGCACAGCCTGTGTCTGTGCAGAGCTTTGCGTGCACACACTATTTTCACAGACGTTTGATCAGCAGCAGCCTAGAAGCGCAGCAGCAATTCCAAGGCTGGGAAGCAACTCAGTCAGTAAAGGGCTTATTGAGCAATTATGAGGACCTCGGGTAGAGCTCCAGCACCATGTCAAATCAGGATGTGGCTCTGTAACCCCAGGGATGAGGAGGCAGATCCCTGGGGCTCATGGGCAGCCAGCCTAGCCTAGAAGGCTAACCTGGGGTTCAGAGAGAGTCCCTGTCTCAGAAAAACAAGGTAGACAGCTGTTGAGAAATTATAGACATCATCACACATGTACACACATGTTTGTGTACACACACACACACACACACATACACACACGGTCAAACCCACAAACAATTAAAAAACGATGAAAACCAACATTTCCACAGGAAAGACTATTAGGAACTTGGTGAGTTGTTCTCCCAATTCTGCAAAGCCAAGCTGACTTCCAGCTCAGTGTTTTCCCTTCACGCCAACTAGGGTTGCTCAGCCAGAGGGGACGGGAGAAAGGACAAGTGCAAAAGACAGAAAGGCACTTGTGTTTCTTCTGCATCAGCCCTATGAGCAAAGTTTAAGCCCTGAGACTTGAGGGGGAAAGAAGAGGAGATGCCTCTTCTGTTCTCTCTGCGGCTTCGCTAAAAAAGCATCAGGCCTGGCATGGGTTCCTGGCATCGCTCCATACACCAAATCACCCTGAGTCCTTTTACGTGCATCAAGGCACAGAGGAGAGGGAATTCAAGCCTGGCTCTCAGCTAGCACGATAACCTGACTGGCCTCCCAAGAGAGCCACACAACAAGCGTGCTCCGCATGCCCTCTGTAAAGAACAGACAAAGATAACCCCAGGGTGAGCCTGAGAACCACTTTGGGGAAAGTATTCCCGCAGCGCTGGATTTGCGCTGGCTAATTGGTTCCAGAAGCAGCGCGGGCAGCGCGGGCAGGTAGGACTGCGCCTCCTGTATCGACTGATGCAGTCACTTGTTGGGAGCCTGTGTTCATTATCTGTGTGTAAAGTGATATTAGAGGAGAGACGCCAGGCCCCGTGCGAAATGACTGAGCTCCGCACCTGACTGGAGGGAGGTGTGTTATGTAAATGCACTGCCCAGGGTAATCGAGTTACTGAAGTGGATGTGTTGAATGGATCTGAGCAGGTGCCACCAGAGAATGAGAGATCAGAGGGCGCTGACATGTGAAAGACAGCCAGAATGAGGCCCTCGGCTTCTTGAGACCTGATTTCCACATCTCAGTCTAATTACCAAGAACTAAAGGGTTTTTCACTCTCACTGCACACCAAGCCGTGGTGGCTGCGGCTGAGGGGAGCCGTGAGATACACAGAAGAAAGGGGAGAAACCCGCTCGTTCTGCAAACGTACCTTGGTTTGTTCTGTGGCTGAAGAAGCCCATTGACTAATAATCCGTGGGCTTTAGAAGATTCAAAACCCTTTTTAAAAGCAAGATACTAGCTCAGTGGCGCTTCCTGGGATGCGGCCGAACATAAATAGCAAAGAGAAGCTGTAATTTCATAATAGAGCACTCTCCTAGAGTATACCAGTGCCAAGGATCCAGCCCAGCCTTACAAGGCAAAACAAACAAAAGGGAAGGTCCAAATGTCTCCAACCAATAGCCCAGGCCATCTGGAGGCTTCTGCACAGAAGGATAGCCTCTGCCTTATGTGGCGTTCAAACAAGTAGCCTGCTCTCCATCCCCTCGCTGCCATGAGTCACCTGCTCCCCATCCCACGACAGCATTGAGGAGCTTCCCAGTCCCCATCTCATTCCTATCACATGAACCCACGAAGACTTGGTGATCAGTTCCCTTCTTTTAGATTTCTGTAGCAGTTTAAAGAGAGAGAGAGAGAGAGAGAGAGAGAGAGAGAGAGAGAGAGAGAGAGAGAAAGTCAGAAAGGAGACTAGTCAGACATCAACAGACAGGACAAATGGGAGGGGCAGGCACAGCAAAGAAGGTGTCTGTCCAAAGGGGAAGGAGACACTTGGAGTTTACATACGGGGTTTGGGGAATGCAACTGCCCGAACTCTGTGCAAGCCTGTGGTTTCTTTCTCCTGGAGTTGCTTGTTCAGACAAGGTCTTAGAAACTGCCTTGCCCAAGCTATCAGGATGTGGGGTAGAGTGGGTGACTGAGTTTGGTGATGGCAGTAAGGGGAGCAGGGTGGGGGTTCAATATAGTGCCTTGGTCATGGTCTGACAGAGTGGGTTCAAGGTTTATTCAGACAGCCACTAACCAAGTTCACTGCCCTAAAGATCCTCCCAGTGAAGTGATGACATTTACCCGAAAGCATTTCTCTGTCCCCACCCCCATCCCTGCCACAGACTCCTCCCATTTCTCCCGCATTATCCCAAGAATCTCAAGGACTTCCCTGGGTTCTCCAATACCATCTCATGAGGTACTCCCTCAAGTCCACCAATCCCCTGTGTTTCCTTGCTCTTGTTACAACTAAGGGGATCTCTTCTATCCATACTGATTCTATGTAGCCACCTGAAATGTGGGGATCCTATATCTATGGGTGCTTTTCATCCAGCAGGCCTCAGCTCAACAGTGTCCATCCTCCCTTCACAGAACTAGCCTGTGTCACAGACAGCGGTGTGCAGACCTCCATGGAGAGCGCTCACCCTGAGATTTTATGTTGTCTATAGCCCCTGTGCTCAGTAGCAAAGAGTTTCGCACAGTCAATGTTCAGCAAGCAGCCATTGGACTGAGGCACTGGGGAGAGTGAACCCCAGAGCTGGTGAGTTTCGCAGACAAAATTAGAACAAGGTAGTAGAACAGCTCTCTGGATGTGCAAAAATAATGTCCTGATTCCCACCAGTGGGAATCAGGAAGACACCAATATATAACATACAGTGAGGAAGGAGACAGCCAAAACTAAAGGGCAATTCTCAGTTTCATGGTTGACCCCTACACCAACAGTGTGGGCTCACTGACAGCCTTCCACCTCTTCCATCTTTCATTCACACAGCTCAGAGAAATTGGGATTATCAAATGTTATAAACTGTACAATCTAGCCTGTCATTTGACAGACAGGGAGGGCCAGAGAAGTGGAATGACTTTCCCAAGGTCACAGAGTGACAAGGTCAGATCTGAAACCTAGGTCTCTGGGTTGCTAATGTAATAGCCTTCTCTCCCCATCTCTTATATGAGAACATCAAAGGATGAGAAAGAAGAATGAGGGGAACAACAAAGAAATCTCTGTTCATACATCTTTCTGTTTTTAACGATCTCCCAGTAGAGACTTCTGTAAGTACCTTTGTTTACAAGGGACAAGAACGTGTGGTAATGTATCCAGATACAGAATGCCAGGACCATTCTACCACAGAAGGCCCCCTTGTACTCCTCACTGGGACCAGGCAGGCTGAGCCAGATGCGCAGGAAGCAGGCTCATCACATCGCTGCTTTTAGCACTAGTTTCAGCCCTCCTGGCTTGCCCCTCAAGTTTATTATCAAAAGCACAGCACTACAAAATTATAATCAAGCAACTAAGGATGCTGACTGAGTACAGAAGAAATATCCTTCCCCAGGGAAGAGCTTCCACCAATTGGCTCTCCGATACCACTGAGATCATATACATACAAGTAACATTATGTGGACTGAACAGGTTGTATTTATATATTTAGGAATCTATATGTGTGTATTATACAAAGCAAAGAAAAAGAGGCCATGAATTTGAAAGACATGGGAGGGGTTGGGAATGGGAGTGGAAGGGAGAAATGATATATTTGTATTTAATTTCAAAAAATTAAAAAAAAAAAATAAAATGGAATCACACAGCATTTAGAGTGTGTTCCCTAGCGCTAGGCTGCAGGGCCTTAAGCAGTCCACAACCTCCTCTAACCCCGTTACACCTTAGGACACCAGGATCATCACTCTTCAAAGTCAGGCTGACAACCAGGTGACCTGACAGTCGTGGACACGTGATACTCACAGCTGCATTTGAGTAACAGCCTCATCCTTGTTTGTTTTAAAAGAGTGATTTGCTGAGGTTCGGGGGCCTTTTGAGGATGTGTTTGTTTTTGATCATATGTGTAGATAAGTCTGTGTGTCCATGTGTGGATGCGTACAAATAAATAGAGGTAGGTGCCTGCAAATGCCAGAGATTTCAGATCCTCCCAGAGCTGTACTTACAGGTGACTGTGAGCCATCCGACTTGGTGCTGGGACCCAAACTCAGGCCCTCCTCAAAGACAGAATGTGCTCTTAACCACTGAGCCATCTCCTCAACCCATGATGCATTCTCAGATTCTCCAGATCCTCATCCATGATCTAGCGAGGGTCTGGGGTGTTCTCTTAGACCCTCATCCATGATCTAGCGAGGGTCTGGGGGTGCTCTCTTCACTGTCACTAATGAAAGTCAGGCAAAGAGATGAGAAGGGTCTGGGGCTACAGTCTGTCAAACGTTTGCCTCATAGCATAAGGACCTGGGTTGATCCCCAGCACCCACGTAAAAAGCCAGGCATGGTAGCATATGTGCCTGTAGTCTGAGGACTAGGGAGGACTGAACAAGACAGTCCAGACTGTCAGTGAGCCCTGGTCCCAGTGAAAGACCTTGACTCAAAAGATAAGTGGCAGGATGGTTGTCTGAGTTTTCTGTCCCACCTGGTCCCTGCAGTCATTAAGTCCCAAAAAAATCACACAGAGGTCTACATTAGTTATAAACTGATTGGTCTAGTATCTCAGGCTTCTTATTAACTCTTACAACTTATATTAGCCCATTATTCTTATCTGTATTAGCCACATGGCTCAGTACCTTTTTCAGCAAGGCAGTTACATCTTGCTTTTTCTGTGGCTGGGCCAGGACTGCAGAGGAATGGGCTTCCTCCTTCCCAGAATTCTCCTGTTTTCCTTGACCCACCTCTACTTCCTGTCTGGTTGTCCCACCTATACTTCCTGCCTGGCTACTGGTCAATCAGCATTTATTTAAAATAAAATTGACAGAATACAGAGGATTCTCCCACACCAGATGGTGGTGGCTCACGCCTTTAATCCCAGCACTCAGGAGGCAGAGGCAGGTAGATCTATGTGAGTTTGAGGCCAACCTGATCCACAAAAGCTAGTTCCAGGACTGGCTCCAAAGCAACACAGAGAAACCCTGCTTCAAAATAAATTAAGTAAATAAATAAATACATAAATAAGTGGACAGTGCCTAAAGAATGACACCAAAGATTGACCTCTGGTTTCCACATGCGTGAACATACATGCACATGCATGTACACAGACACTGCCAACAGATCAGGTGTTAGCATGTATCTATTCCTTCAAATACCCTGCTTTAAACACATAGGTTGAACACATCAATTGACTCTCAAAGCCCTATTCCCTCAACTCTGCAACAGTTAACAGTGGACCTCTCCTGTTGGGGTGCCTGAGGAAGGAATCTTGCATTCCTGCCAGAAGATGAGAATAAGGTAGATTAGTCTCAGAACCAACTTCTATTTTACAGGGGATGGGTGTGGTTAAATTAAAATTCACACAAATGTAAGCAACCACTGTGTAGCATGGCATCTTTTATAGACAAATGATTAGTTTGTCTCAACAGAGAAATGATGTTTTTACAGTGGAAACTGAGGCTGTTATTGATTTAAAGACACTTCTGCATAAGCCCAATACAGGATATGATGCTTACATGTTGTTCGGATCCTGCTTGAAACTAAATATCTTTAAAGGACATTTTGGAAACTATCTAAACAGTGGCAATTGTTGGTACTGAATAATATTCAGAAACTACTATTACTCTTTTTAAATGTTCATGCAAGTAGGTATCGTACATTTAGCATTTCCACCCACACCCCCTTCTCTTCCTCTCCATCTCCCTCTTTCCCTCCTCTTCTACTTTTCCCTTAATCTCCTCTGTCCCTTCTACTTTCAACTCACACACACTCACACAGACACACACTCACTCCCCCCCACACACACACAATTTTATAAATGTATAGAAAGTCTAGAAATCACAGAGAGAAGACATGCAATAATTTGTCTTTCTGAGAGTGGCTTCACTCAGCTCATAGGACATCTCCAGTTGCAACCATTTTCCTGCAAAAGATAGGACTCCCTTCTTCTTTAAAGCCAAGAAAAATCCCATTGCCTTTCTATGCATCTGCCTTCCTTTATTGTTTTGTTTCGTTTGAGGCAGGGCCTCATCATGCAGCCCTGGCTGACCTGGAACTCTCTACAAGAACGGACAGCCTGACCCCAAGCTTACAGAGATCCACCTACCTTTTTCTCCCAAGTACTGAGATTGAAGTTGTGAGCCTCTGGCTTCTCTTTAATTTGATGTGTGACAATGACATTATAACACGCAGAAAAACACTTGTCATCTACCAAAGGTGTGTTTTAAGTACACATACTGTGTGACTAGTTTTGCTTTATCTCACCACGTTCTAAAAGGCAAATGATATCAATGGAATTTTTCAAAATTTTGACAGCTGTTGAGAGTAAATGGTAAGTTTTAAAACGATTTTCTCTCTATTTTTGTATTATGTTTTAGATTTTCTATATTTTAAAAAATATAAGAAAATGGGAAAATACAGCCCTGGGTAATTTGTGTACACCTTCAAGTCTGGTTTCCTGGGGAGAGCTCCAACAGGGGAGTAACAAGGAAACAGACTCCAACAGCATTTCAGAAATGCCCAGGAGTTGGAAGGATCTGAACCCAAGAATGTTCAGGGGAGGTCAAAGAGAAGCAGGCTCAGAGCAAATGTCTGCCTGGGTGAAGAGACAGTGGCATCTGTTGCCGTCAGGATGCCATCCCAATGCCAGTCCTGACTCTGCCCTCACTCTCATGGTTGTGGCTACAGCCAAATCCTCTGCAGAGAGGATTAAAATTCAGAGATTCTTTGCTGGGACTCACCACCAGCTAAAACAGCTTGTGCCAAACAAAAGCCGCAGCTGACCCACCTGGGCAGCTCCCCAGCAGGCAACATGAAATGTCTGACAGGCTTTGAAAATAGCCACTCACTCACTCAGGGCAAGGAACTATTTATTAGAAGAACATAGAAAAAGACATCAATTTAACTCAGCGTTATGTGTATTTCTCTCCAGGGGGCAAGGAGAGCTCTATATTTTTTTAATCATTCTAGGATAGGAAAAACGTACTATATTGTTTTAGAATCAAGTCACTTTGAATTTCATCGATACATTTTGCACTAATTGTCTTGCGTCCTCGCTTCCTAATGGAGAACCTCTTGGAATTGTGAGAGGATCCAAATAACAAAGAAAAGCAAGCGCTGCCCATTCATCACTGGAGTGCAGATACTAGAGACAGGTTAATGAACTTGGCTTGCAAAATGCCATTTACACTTTGCTCTTAAAGTTACCTGGAGAATTTTATTTTCCTTCATATTTTTTGCCCTTTAAAAGTTTATAACAATTAGCTTTTTAAAAAAAAATCTCTCTTTGCAAGTACATGAAAAGCACAGAGCATGATATCTGTTCCATTTTAGAAGCCATTGTACAAGGTAACTCAGTGACAGCTCCCATCAGCCTTGTCAATGGTAGCTGCATGGCAGAGGGTACCACCCCACAGTTATTTTTCTTCTGCAAATTAATGGCACTCTGTATCTCAGTTGAAATAAGTGTGTTTGACTGTTCTATTAAAGTGTATTATCCTAAATGGGTTGTCAGTCAGACTGACCTCATTAGGAATTCAAAACTCTAGGTTCATCAGGGAATAGATTTAGAATGGCTAATGATGTCAGGAAGCTGCCAATCCTTATTCATAAGAAAAATTAGATCCATGATGTCTCAAGAGTTCACACTTCCTGTCCCCTCTCTTATCAAGGCCCTTTCTACTATCTGGCCTATTCCCTCTTCTATCTCCACCCTCTTTGCTCATCAGTTTGACATCCCAAGCACCAAGCTGTCTCCTACCTTTATCCCTACGCCTACATCCCCGTGTCCGCCCACCTGCGTGGGCCTCAGTCCATGCCCACATACCACAATCACCATGCTTCCAACTGATTTACCTTACATTCCTTTTCACTCCTCCCTGCCAGGCGTTTTTAGCTCCTGCCATGCCCTGTTCAAATCTTCCCCTTTCAGAAGGAGGTTTTACGGCTTCACATAGACCTAACCTCTTCCTCCGAGGCTCACGTCTTGATTCTTCTCATTGCTTCCCTAGAGAAGATGCACAGCCACTCATTCTGCACACAGAGCCCTGCTGTGTCCATCTTCACTTCCCATGTAGCACCTGGCATGTGGCAGCTGCTCCCTGTGTTTCGGAGTTTCAACAAAAATACAACGCAGCCGCTCAAAACCCAGACACTGTGAAACTGTGGACAAGATATAACACTAAGCAAAATGCAAGGGCAGAATAATATATAAACTATGCTCCCATTTATATAAAATAAAATCAGGTATGGATAGAGCTATATAAGGATATAAACGGGCAAGTGGAGCTCTGATAAATCTCACAGAGGTGAACAATAAAACTCTGACAATACTGGCTGCCGGTGAGGAGGTGGTAAGCGCATGGACCAGTGGTTGGACCGAGACTTGGTGCTTGAATTTTATTACCTTGTGCATATATTACCCACATTACCCATTCAAAGATAACAATTCAATCGAAAGCAATAAAATAAATGTTTGATTTTAATTGAAGCTAAGCTGAACAACCCTGAAATTAATAATGGAACTGGTGAAGTCGTCAGATTGCCCAGGAGTTCAGCATCCAGAGAATTTTATTTCTCTAGTTATATGGATTCAGTGCCAAGTCTAATTCATTAGTTTTAATAATGGTGATGACAATTAATAAGCTTATAACATTAATAAATCAGGAACAACTTTTTATATTAAGAAGTTTTACCCAACAATGTTAAAATTCTATCCATTTACAAAATCAGTTCCCGACCGTGTGAGCTCTTGAGTGCTTTTGTTTTGTTTTGCTTTGTGGTTGTTCGTGTCAGGCTTAAGTGCTGTGTGATTTGCTGGAAAAGAGTGTTGAGGTTTTAATGAACACATCGCCCATATCTCACTTGGTCCACAGTTGGAGTAGTTTGGGGAAGTTTGTCACCAGGGCAGGCTTTAAGTGTTTACAGCTTCACCACGCTGTTCCACTTTCTCTGCTTTGTGCTTTCATGAAAATGTGAGCGCTCAGCTTTCTGTGCCCCCCCTGACACTTGCTTCCGTGCATCAAGTCCCATCACTGGGAACTCCTTTCCCTCGGCAACCATAAACCCAAATAAACTCTTTCTCCTAGAACTGTCTGGTCCTAGTGTTCTGTCATCCAGAAAAGTAACTAATACGGATACCGTTTCCAAACCGCAAAAGTTGGAACATTGCAGTAAGCATTATTAAACCTCAACAGGTACCTACATTATACAGGGAAATCCTTGCTGAAGTGTGTGCATAGAGGGGCTAAAAACTGTCCTCAGGGTTTATGATGTAGCCTGGTAAATCCCTCCCCATGAAGATCTGGAGCATGGGGCTAAGAGGTTCCCATTGGGGTTGTCAGGCTACATTAGCCCAGGTTTATGTTCATCTTTCATAGATTTCCCATTATTTGTGTTGAAGAAGTGATCATTTGTGAGGCATGTGGTATTATGGCATCTTCCCCAGATACTTCCATATCCTTCCTTTCCCCTCTTGGTCATTAGTAAACACAGTTTATGAACTTCAAAGGAAAATTAGGGGAGGAGAAGAACCCTCTTTCCTATGTACTGGCATGTGGCTTCTTCCCCACTAGACAAGGAGACCTTGTCCTAGGCACCAAATCCCATCACTCTCATTACTCAGCCTCTGGACCTGCAAATGTTACTCATGGCTATTAAATTATCCTGCCTTCTGGAAGATCTCTTTTTAAAGAGCTACCTATGATGTATGAGCAGCTCTCAAACTCCACCCCTGGAGGCCCCTAGCGGAATACTGGGGGCAGAATGGAGACTCGAGAGGCAGAGCAGATCCTGGGGGACACTAATGAAGGGCAGGGCCGGTGCAGAAGGAGCATCACTTATTATTAACATATTAGCCCAGCAGGGCAATGTGCCAGAGCTGAGAAGTCTCAGTCTAGCAGCTATGAAAGATCTGTTAACTCTGGGGTGAACGTACTCCAATACCTGCATCCCAGCTGCACCCCCAAAAAGCATTATTTTGTAACAAGTTCTCAGACACTACCAGTTATAACAATAACCTTAAGTATGACTGCAAACCATGGATACAACTGTTGTAATTCTCTATAACTAATGTTGACATTATAAAGAGTATGAGAGACTGCTGCAGGATCCATGAGAAGGCAATGGGCTACTGAGCCTCCCAGGTTTTTCCTAGGATATGGCAAGTGGTTGATATCTGAAGACTTGATAAACTGTTAAATATAGCATAATACACATACCATCTTACCCCCAAGGGGAAAAAAGGATTTGATTTCTTTAAAGTGAAGTCGCAGGGCTGGTGTTGGGGCTCAGAGAATATTCACAGATCTGGGTGTGGTTCATGACACTATGAACTAACTGGTGGGCACATCCATGATAACTGGAACTTGGGAAACAGGTAGAAGATCAGAAATCCAAGTCACCTTTGGCTTCATAGAGAGTTCAAAGTCAGCCTGAGCTTGATGACACCTTGTCTCAAAAACTGGTGGGGTGGGGGTGCTCTTATCTGCAGAAGGCAGGTTAGAGTTTTTGATCAGAAAAGTCAAGGATTGACTATGCTGAAGAAAAGAAGGGAACTGTTGTGCATCCAGCTCTAGTGAGCCCCAAGTGCTTGGTCCCTCCTTTCTTGGTCAGGTTCCCTGGGAAGGAGCAGAGGGGAACGCATCTCCCTACTGGATGCTTTGTAGCCTTCTAGATCCTGACCATTCTCTTGAGCCAGCTCCCTCTCCATGTCCTTAGCATGTGCTCCAAATGGCTCATAGGAAGCATCTGGAAACATTCTCCAGAGAATCCAGAAACGATATCAGCAAAACCCTTGCAATCCGAGGTTGCAATTTGGCACTTCTGGTTGGCAAGAATGTTGGAACAGCCTTTCTAAGAGCAACTTGGCCACCACCACAACCAGAGCTCTGAAACTACCATTCAATATCTGCATAAATAATATGGGCATGGATTAAATTTCGCAGTGAGAAATAAAAAATATAATTAGGTATCACTTCACACCATCAGATCAACAGAATTTAAGATCTGAAAATATCAGGTGTTGGTAAATCTGCGAAATAGTGGAGCCTAGAACCATAATTTAGCAATATTTGGTAATATTGAAGAATTTATTTTCAGAATAGGTTCCCAGAGAAACATTTTATAGATATATATAGAGAGAAAACCTTGGAAGTTTTTAGTTTGTCATGCTGGACCACAAAAACTTATTGATGAACTCAGTTAATGCTTGCAAAAACTTATTGATGAACTCAGTTAATGCTTATTTTTATTAATAAAAAAGATGGATAAATAGATACTATACAGCAAAACAAAATGGACAAAGAAGAGCCATAGGAACACGTCTAAATCCCACCAACATAGCATTGAACAGCATGCAAATTGCAGGAAAATAGGTATATAAACCATGAAAATAAGCAAAGAAATGCCTTGAAATACTTGGTAATCAACACACAGTACTTAATAACAGAAATGAGAATGAAAGCATTGTCTATGATCATCTCTCTAAGAGAGCTTAGGAGACAGAGCATGAATACCCAGAGTTTCAGTCACACACACACAAGCATTTCATTTCTCAAGCAGAACACTGGGTCCCTAGATATGTAAATGGAGACTGCACTTTGGTTTGCCAGCCGCCCAGACCCAAATAATCACACAAGAACTATATTAATGACAACACTGTTTGGCCAACATCTTGGGCATATGCCAAGCTAGCTCTTACATCTCAAATTAACCCATTTCTATTATTGTATACTTACTGCGAGGTTTGTGGTTTGTTACCTCACATCTTGTTTCTTGGGTAGACATGGTGTCTGCCTGACTCCGCCTTCTTTCTCCCAGCATTCAGTTTAGTTTTTCTGTCTAGCTATATTCTGTCCCGCCATAGGCCAGAACAGCTTCTTTGTTTATCAATGGTAATAAAACATATTCATAGCATACAGAGAGGAATCCCACATCACGGATGCTTGCTGTCCCATTCCTCACACTTCTCGGTTTATCTTCAGTATTTCATCATGACTGAAAATACACAGCGAACAAAAACATGAAATAACTAACTGTATCTAACAGCATTATGTCTTCCTCTTGACAGTGATGGAAATGAGACTTCTCTCTTTCCGTATTTCAGCAATTGCTAAACATGTAGAATAAAAAGATTTACTTGTTTGTTTTATTCCTCTTTACAGATAAGGAGGAACTGGACAGAACTATGAGCTACAGAGTCATGGCCAAAGAAAAAACTAAAGGACCACCCTTATTTTTTTAATTATTTCTTCTTTTATTTTTGAGGTTATAATTACACAGCCCTTCCCTTTCCTACCTCCAAACCTCTGCATATACTTCTCCTTTCTCTCTTTCAAAATCATGGTCTCGGGCACAGGAGAACACTTCCTACGTATAACCCCAGCAGCACAAACACTAAGGACATCATTGAATAAATGGGACCTCCTGAGACTGAGAAGCTTCTGTAAAGCAAAGGACACTGTCACTAAGACAGAAAGGCAACCCACTGACTGGGAGAAGATCTTCACCAACCCCGCAACTGACAAAGGTCTGATATCCAAAATATACAAAGAACTCAAGAAATTAGACCGTAAAAGGTTAATCAATCCAATTATAAAATGGGGCACTGAGCTGAACATAGACTTTTCAACAGAAGAAGTTCAAATGGCCAAAAGACACTTAAGATCATGCTCAACTTCCTTAGCAATCAGGGAAATGCAAATCAAGACAACATTAAGATACCATCTTACACCGGTCAGAATGGCTAAAATCAAAAACACCAATGATAGCCTCTGCTGGAGAGGTTGTGGAGAAAGGGGCACTCTCATCCATTGCTGGTGGGAATGCAAACTTGTGCAACCACTTTGGAAAGCAGTGTGGCGGTTTCTCAGGAAAGTCGGGTTCAACCTACCTCTTGACCCAGCAATACCACTATTGGGAATATACCCAAGAGATGCCCAAACATACAACAAAAGTATATGCTCAACTATGTTCATAGCAGCATCGTTTGTAATAGCCAGAACCTGGAAACAACCTAGATGTCCTTCAATGGAAGAATGGATGAAGAAAGTATGGAATATATACGTATTAGAGTACTACTCAGCAGTAAAAAACAATGACTTCTTGAATTTTGCATACAAATGGACGGAAATTGAAAACACTATCCTGAGTGAGGTAAGCCAGACCCAAAAAGAGGAACATGGGATGTACTCACTCATATTTGGTTTCTAGCCATAAATAAAGGACATTGAGACTATAATTCGTGACTCTAGAGAAGCTAAATAAGAAGGTGAACCCAAAGAAAAACATATAAGCATCCCCCTGAATATTAACCTTCATCAGGCGATGAAAGAATACAGAGACAGAGACCAACATTGGAGCACTGGACTGAAGTCTCACGATCCAAAGGAGGAGCAGAAGGAGAATGAGCACGAGCAAGGAACTCAGGACGGCGAGGGGTGCACCCACACACTGAGGCAATGGGGATGATCTATCGGGAACTCACCAAGGCCAGCTGGCCGGGGACTGAAAAAACATGGGACAAAACCGGTCTCGCTGAACATAACGGACAATGAGGACTACTGAGAACTGAAGAACAATGGCAATGGGTTCTTGATCCTATTGCACGTAATGGCTTTGTGGGAGCCCAGGTAGTTTGGATGCTCACCTTAATAGACCTGGATGGAGGTGGGTGGTCCTTGGACCTCCCACAGGGCAGAGAAACCTGCTTGCTCTTTGGGCTGAGGAGGAAGGAAGACTTGAATGGGGGAGGGGGAGGGAATGGGAGGTGGTGGCGGGGAAGAGGCAGAAATCTTTAATAATTAAATTAATTAATTAATAAAAAATCAGCAAGAAAAAAAACAGAAAAAAAAAAAGGTGTTAGGGTGCGGTTGGTACCCAGACATCCCTCATGCCCCTCTGTGTCCTAGCACGGAGCTTATCCCCCCTTGGAGGAAGACCCGGTATGCTTTTGAGAAATAACGGGTTAACCATTTGAAAAAAAAAAAAAAAAAAAAAAAAAAAAAAACAAAATCATGGTCTCCTGTAGCAGGATTTTGCTTTAGGGCCACCAACCAGCTCCCAAATCATGATGGTATGGAGACTTAATATTAGTTATGAATGCTTGGCCTTATGCTTGTTTCTTGTTAGCTCTCATAACTTAATCTGTTTCTCTTCATCTACACTTTGCCTCAGAGATGTTTACGTTTCTTTCTTTCTTTCTTTCTTTCTTTCTTTCTTTCTTTCTTTCTTTCTTTCTTTCTGTATATCTGACTTTCATGATGTCTCCATGGCTAGCTGGCTACCTGGCTTCTGGCCCTGACCATGTCCCTGCCTTTCTCCCTCATTCTCTTCTCTCCTTCTCTGTCTCTCCTCCTAGTTACTCACTCTGCCCACCAGCCCCACCTATCCCTCTCCTGCCTAGCTATTGGCCATTAAGCTTTTTATTTGACCAATCAAGTGTCTTAGGCAGGCAAGGTGAAACAAATGCAATACACCTTTACATTGTTAACAAAGGCAGCATAAACAAATGTGACATACTTTCACATAAAGTAATATTCCACAGCATAAACATAAATAGCAAGAGGAGTCTAGACTTAACAGAGAGAACAAGGGAGAAAGAGAAGGAGATGCCTGGGGCTAGCCAGTTAGGCAGCCACCAGTCAGACAGACACAAAGGAAGCAGGAAAGTAGAACATACAGAATGAAAGAAAAGTAAAAAGCCCTGAGGTAAAATGTCGATGAAGATTAAAATAAGTTATAAGAGCTAGTGGGACAAACTTAAACTAAGACCAAGCATTAGTAACTAGGAAGTCTCCGAGTCATGATTTGGGGGCTGGTGGTCCACAAAAGCCTGCTGTATGAAAGTTGGCATCTGACCTCCACACATACATGCATAAGAGAGATGTGCATAGATAGGTAAATTTTAAGTAGACAAAGTGTTTGTTGTCATGATACCTGCTATCTTTGAAAAAGTTTTCTTAGAATAAAAATCACAGGCTCTTATACATAATTCACAAATCTCTCAGTTTCCTTTGGCCTGGGGGCAATAGGAAACCATTCATGAAATAGTGAAATTTTGGTGCTAAACTAGGACAATATCAAGAAAATGATTCAAGTTAGTCACCCTAAAGCAGAGGGAGAAAGATGACAGTTGACAGATAATATGTAGCTAGATATAGGTAGATAATATGTAGATAGATATAAATATGATCTACAGTAATTGGTTGATGATAGATAGATAAACAGATAATTGATATGAAGATATAGTAGACACATAACAAAGCAATAGATAGATGATAGAAATAGATACTAGATAGATAGATAGATAGATAGATAGATAGATAGATAGATAGATAAACAGATTTTATAATCTGGTATATAGAGTGAGCATTGCAGAATAAAATTGGGATTGTTACTGTGGCTTCTATTATTCTTAATGAAAGCAGCACAAATTCAACTCAGTCACCCATTATACTATTTCCTGTAGTTCATTCTTTGAATCAAAACAGCATATTCTCTGCATTCTACATGCCAGCCAGGATGGTTTCAGATGAGTCAGTTTAAGGTCAAGTCCATCCCTCTTGAGAGCAGGATGGAGCTGATATTTCATGAGATTCTTTTATCTTATTGTTAACAAATGAGGTGTAGGATAAATTTCTGAGATATAAATAAGGATGACCAGCATTCATTCACTTATTCAATGAGTATTTCCCAAGCATTTAATTTGTGTTACCTTGTAGTATTATATACATGACCAAAATTGATAACATAGGACAATTCAGTCTCTTCCCTATCGATGGAAGCCCTGTAAGCTCCCCAGAATCCCTCCACAAGAGGAAAACTACAAGGATTTGAGTTATCACAACTGATGGTCACATGACTGTGTTTATTTTTGCCAAATTCTAAGTGAGACCCTGGAGTGCTTGTTTGTAAGGACCGCATCAGAAATTAATTCAAACAGACTGAGTGGTGGGCAATGACTCCTATGGATGAAAACTTCCCCACCTGGCACAGCCCAGCCACCTCTACCAGGTAATCCCCATGCTGAAGGCATGCAAATACACCATAAAGATGACAAGGGTTACTTGTTAGCATTTTATTTCCGGTCTACAGAAAAGAAATCCTAGGAGATAGCTTAGATGTTCATCCTGAGCATGTGCTTTGGGGGATGGATGAATTAACTGATCAATTTAGTTCCAGGTCACAGGTACATGGGTGTTTCTAATAAATTGTTTTTATTCCAGTCCAAGTGGTGAAAAAACAATACGGCTCAGTTAAGATGTAAATACAGCTTTTACTGGTTTTGTACTCAATTGCTAAATGCTACAAGAACAATAGACAATAAACACAGGAATATAGAGTGTTTAGATCAGGAAAATCCATGCTACAATGCAAAAAAAAAACTGTCTGAGCCTGTGATAGGGTAGAATAAAGAGAGGCGGGAGGGGCGACAAAACTGAATGCTGGGAGAAAAAAGGCAAAGTCAGTGAGAAGCCATAGTCAGAGAGAAGCCATGTAGCCCCTGCTGAAGACAGATATCAGACAGAATTTTACCCGGTAAGCCACAGCCATGTGGTGATTCACAGATTATTGGAGATGGATTAGTTTAGGATATGAGTTAGCCAAAAATACGCTTAAGCTATTGGCCAAACAGTATTTTAAATAATATGGTTTCTGTGTGGTTATTTCAGGAGTCTTGGTGGCCAGGAAATGAACAAATGTCTTTCCTACAACAAAGGAAGGCCAGTAAACTCAAATTCCCCACTTCATTTCTAACTGCAAGCCTCCAAATTCCATACTGAATATCTAAAGACTCGGAGGTATAGAGGGGACCCTCAAGGTCTGTTTCACACAAACCTTTCATTTTGTAGAGTAGAAATCTCTTAAAACGTGACTTAGTTTCTTCTCCTGTGACTGAGATAAAAATACACTGTCAGGAGCAACTTAAGAAGGGAAGGTTTGTTTTAATTCGGATACAGCCCATCAGGGCAGGGAAATTGAGGTGGGAACCTGAAGCAGCCAGTTACACGGTCATCTAAAATAGGCAGCCAGGAAGAAAAGAGGAATGAATGCATGCTGCTTTTCAAGGACCTTTCTCCATTTACACAGTTCAGGATCCTTGTCGAGGGAATGGTACCACCCACAATGGGCCGGTCTTTCCACTTCACATAACCCGAAGAAGATAATTCCCACAGCCATGCCCATATGCTCTTCTCCCAGGGAATTCTACATTCTGCCAAGCTGATGATCAATACCAACTATCCACAATAGAGTATCAGCACAAAAAGCCAACCACATGTGTATAAAGTCATAACCAACACACGTATGGTAACTGAAATTTAAAACAGAAGGCCATTTGCAACCATTTGCAAAGAAAATAAAGAATGAATAGTAAGCTTAAACTTGCGCAGGGTCTGTGGGCTGAGAATTAGTGTTGACACGAGAAAGAGGTCGAAGGTTTGGAAAACAGAAACACCATGTTCATACACTGAAGATTCAATGAAGATGTCAGTTCTCTCTAAGTTTGATACAAAGATTTAAGGGAATTCATATTTAAAACACAGCAAGATTTTTTTAAATTCTGTGGGTGGGTGTGTTCACTGGGTATGGATGTGGTATGGTATATGTGAGTTTGGAGTAATGTATAGGTATGCACACTATACATATACTATATACTTTAGTAGTGTATAGTGTGCATATGTGGTGGCTGTAGGTGTGATATGGCATGTCTGTGTGTGTGTGTATTTGATTGAGTGTAGGTGTGTATATGGTGGGTGTGATATTGTGTGTGATGTGTATGTGTGTGCATGTGTGTGTGGCACGTGTGCTTATGGGTATGCAGGTGTAAGGGCTGATGTGCACCTACAGTCCTGTTTATCACTGTCTGCCTTATTCCCTTAAATTGGAATCTTCAGAAAGTCCCAGCAATCTTCCTGTCTCTGTACCCCCACAGTGTTGAGGTTACAGTCATGTGCAGCCAAGCCTGGTATTTTTAATGTAGGGTCTTGGGATTTGAACTCACGTCCTTGGGTGCTTGTGCAGCAAATGCTTTTGCTATCAGAGACATCTCCTCATACCCATGTTTATGAATTTCTATTGTGAATGTATCATGCAAACCACCAGCCCTAAGCTAAAATGAGCCTGTATCCCCTGATGACACAGTGAAAGACGTCTACCAACCCATGGCATCCTTGTTAAACTGTGCTTAGGTGAGCAATAAACAGCAATCTCTCCTCACAAAAGCATATTCCCCTTGTTTTCCAAGTATAAACCTTCCTCTCCTGTAATAATAGGATCAAATTGGCATATTAGAGCCCATCAACAAAATTCCCTTAAAACAATAAACAAATCCATTTGAATATAGTATCTTCCTTTGGCAAAATAAATTAGATGGGATATTATATATATAATATTATTTATATTATATTATTAATTATATTATATATATAAATTATATTTTTGCTTGAATGCTAAAAGTAATGTTGTGAGTAGGGAGAAAAACAGAGTCTCATGTAGCTCAGGCTGAACTTGGACTCCAGATGAGTTTGTAGCTGAGGATGACCTTGAACTCTTGACCATCCTGCCTTTGCTTCCCAAATGCAGGGATTACAGCATGAGCCACCATACCATGCTGGAGACTGAGCCCCTGGGTTTTGTGCATGCTAGGTAAACATTATACCAATATCCCCAGAACAAAATGCAACTTTTAAAAGAATATTTTTTCTTCATTGTATTTATTTATTGGTTAACAATCACAAATTTTTACATCTTGAATTTTGCAAGCAAATTGATGGAGCTAGAAAACATCATTTTGAGTGAGGTAACCCAGACCCAGAAAGACAATTATCCCATGTACTCACTCATGAGTGGTTTTTAAACATAAAGCAAAGAAAACCAGCCAAAAAATTACAATCCAGACAACAATAAGAACCCTAAGAGAGACATACATAGATCTAATCTACATGGGAAGTAGAAAAAGACAAGATCTCCTGAGTAAATTGGGAGCATGGAGACCTTGGGAGAGGACTGAAGGGGAGGGGAGAGGCAGGGAGAGGAGCAGAGAAAAATGTAGAGCTCAACAAAAAATTTTTAAAAATAGAAAAAAAAAGAGTTAAAGAAAAATCACAAATTTTCAAAAAATAATATTAATAAAGAGATTTAGGTTACATACAGGTGCTGAAAATACTAACTGCTGTGCTTGCTTGAATTCAACAAAATGCCACTGCACAATGGCTCCTATGGCTTCCAGAAAAGAGTTCCCTATCAAGACTAATTAATACCCAAAATGTGTGTGAGCAGGGAGAAGCTCAGTGCTCTGCCTACCAAACATCATCCTCACCCAGTCCCCTGAGAATCCAAGTTTCCAGGAGAGGCGTGTCCGTGCCCACAGAAGTCCCTGGAACTTTACTCTTGTCCTGAAAATGATCAATTTCGTAACATAAATTTAAGTAGTGACATGTGTTAAATTTTGGTTTGTAACTTAAATAACTAGATACCTGCCTCTAATCAAGTTGCCTATTGCTTTATATAGTTCATTCTGCTTTGATTCTATTTCTAGACTCTAACTCCGGCTGGAGTTTTGAGTTTCAAGAACCCAAAGAGAAAGGCACGGCTATTTCAAGGGATAAAGTCGCTGTTTTCATGTAATTCAATCCTTTCACTTGAGCAGCACAACTTTGTTTTAAATCGAGGGAGACCAGGAGATGCCATCGATGGGAAATGGGACTGGCGCCACTCAGGACACATCAGTAGTGATGGCCAAGCGCTCTGGAACAGAAATAGCAACAAGAGGAAGAGGAGCATGGGCATATTTTTCCACATATTTAGGAATTTTACTGCTTATATCAAATCTGAGATGAAGAACACTAATCACAACAGAAAGAAAATGATGCCATATGTTCCAGGAGAGACGAGGATAAGTGAATCAATCTCAAGCGCAGGAGAAAACCCTACTGGTGTGCCTTTTGGCCGAGGTCATTCAGGTTGACCTTTCTACTGACAATGTCTCATTCTTTCAGTGGAAGATCAAGTCTCCACCGCCTTAAACTCCCCTGGATGCAGGCCAGCCTCGGAGAGTTGCTTGTCAGCCTGGGGAAGCAGATATTGTGCTATGGTTGGATCTGAAGGGCATCGCCCAACACAATCTGAGCCAGCACATCACCAGGTTGAGGCAGGACAAGGCCTCCTGACAAAATTCCTTTACTCCCTATGGGAGCCTTACCCTCTCTGAGGAGCAGATGGAAGTGGGGTGAGGAAAAGGTGGGGGGAGTGGGGAGGGAAAACTGGGATTAGTATGTAAAAAAAAGAAAGAAAACGAAACTGACACTTTTGTGTCTTTTTAGGATCATGAAGTAACTTTGTTGACAGTGTAGCTTACAGATGCAGGTATCTCTCATGGCTCTCATGACTCCAACTATGGCGGCAAGGACAAAAGCAGTCTCTTATTTAAGAGTATGCATGTGTCCCTCGATGCAAATGTTCAGGCATGATGACACTGAAGTATTTGGAAGACATTGGAGTATTTGGAAGCTCACAAAGATCAATAGTAAATCAACCTCATTTTAAAAAACATGAGAAAATCTAAAAACATTCCTAATGAGAAACCAATTGGGGGAAAAGTGACATAGAATAAAATTTTTGCAGTTTTCATCTTGGCAACCAACAGATTCTGGGAGAGAGGGAGGCATAGCATTCAATTGTGTGCCCACTGCTGAGCACACCAGACTCCAATAGATAGTTTCAAACTGACGCCACTGTTAAAACTCAGTGGGACACACACACACACACACACACACACACACACACACACACAAAAAAAAAAAAAAAAACTCATACATACAGGAAAGAGGTTTACAGGGAAGAAGGAGAACTGGCAGGGGTGGGAGTGGGATAAAAAAGAAAAGAAAAACAATTTTAATATTTTATAATTTTGTATTATTAACTTGGGTACATCATATGTATGTGTGAAGTCATCAAAGGACAAAATTATAGTTCAGATAAGTAGTAAGAAACCATATATTCCTGTACGTGATATACTAGAGAAAGGGAACCAACCAATATGCCTTGTGTATTGCTCACTGGTCTCACTGCTGACCAAAGCAACGTACGGGAAAGAGAAGTCATCCCAGCTCGTGATTCAAGGCTACCTTTGGCAGTGGAGAAGCCATGGTGGCAAGAGCTGCTCACGCTGCGTCTGTAGTCTGGAAGCGGGTGAGATGAGTGCTGGAACTCAGCTCACTTTCTCTGTATTCAGTCGAGGACTCACAGTTTGCATGGACTTTCCTACCTCAGCTAACCGAGTCTAGAAACTCCCTCACAGGCTTGCCCCGGGGGTGGGTTCACTGGGAAATGACACTCAGGAGTTTCTAGCACATTCCCAACCTTCTTCAAGGCTTTTGGGAGCACTTTGTGTTTCACTGGGGTTATAGCCAGCCCACTCTTAGGACCACATTGTCCACACTAAACTAGTAAATCAAGTTCATCAAAGAGTGAGAACAAGAGCCAGCAGATCTCTGTGAATTCAAAAACAGTTAATGAGTTCCAGGTCAACCAGAGTTATAATGAAACCTTAGCCTGCTTAACCAAACTTATACTATCACTCCTCTACCTCAACTTCTTCAAAATGGAGACCTAGGGATTGCAAAGATGGTGTCTTAGTTAGGGTTTCTATTGCTGTGAAGAGACCACGGCCATTGAAGCACACATGAAGAAAACATTTAATTGGGGTGGCTCGTTTACAGTTTATTGCCATCGTGACAGAGAGCATGGCAGAGTGCAGGCAGAATTGGTGCTGGAGTAGTAGCTGAGAGTCCTACATCTTGCAGTCAATGGGAAGGAGACTGTGACACTGAAGGAAGCTTAAGCAAGACCTCAAAGCCTTCCCCACAGTGACACACTTCCTCCAACAAGGCAGTACCCACTCCAACAAAGCTACACCTCCCAATAGCCTCACATCCCTAAAGGGACCATTTTCTTTCAAACCACCACAGAAGGCTCAATGGGTAAGAGCACTTGCTACTCTTGCAGAGGATCTGGGTTCAATTCCCATCACCCGCATGGACATTCACAACCACCTGACTCTAATTCCAGGGGATTCAACACCATCTTCCAGCCTCCATGCATACTACACACATGTGGTACACATACATACACACAGACAAACACAGATAATAAAATAAAATAAATCTTTTTTTAACATGGAGATTTTTTAAATCCCATTAACTGATAAAGGTTTTAAATATCAAAAGGTGTGAACAGGGGCCAGGTAGAGTGGTTACTCTAGCATGCATGAGGCCCTGTGTTAGATCTCCCATAGCGACACATGACTATAATCCCAGTGTTCTGGAGGTAGAACAGGAGGATCAGGAGTTCAAGATCATCCTTGTCTACATAGCAAATTCAGTACAAGCCTAGGCTAAGGAGACTCCGCCTTTAAAAAGAACAGAAGACATTTCTGCTGTCCAGGACCAGACTGTCATCTTCAACTCAGAGCTCCTGCTTACTCTCTGCACCAGTCAGTCTTCCATCGCTTCCACACTGGCCTTTCTCTCTGTGAACTTCCTGTTAAAACAAAAGAAAACAAAAAGGGAAATGCAATTTGTACCAAAAAATCGAAAGTATGTGACTTTACTGGGTTATTTTCCCCATCTAAACAAATATCTGTTGTGTCAGCACAAATGCATACATTACAATTGCACATGCTTATTTTGTGTTAACAAAAAGAATAATTCTGGATTGCTATTTTCCAACATCCAATAAGTCAATTCTGTTTTGTATCAAATTCTTTGACAGATGCTCTATGTGGGATGACTTCCCAGTGTTCTGAACACTCCTGAGATTTCTTTCTTTTCATGCATCTTCCCATCTCCAGGTTTTCCTGCCTGAGTCAGATCTTCCCAGGGAGTTTCTGGTTTCTTGAGCCCTCGGTTTTGACCTGATTCCTGTTACCTAGGAAATACAATGCCACTTCTGGAAACTTCCTAAACCACACGGGCTGTTGTATAAGGATATTTCAGTGGCTGGCAGCTTTCGAAGGCCTACATTCCAGTACCTGGTTTTGTGCTGCCTGTCAGTTTAAGCCTCCTAGTCTCTCCTGCTGCACATCCCAGAAACAAGGGACTTAAGAGTCAGTCGCCATTTGGAACTGTAAAGTGCTGCTGGCAGGCAGAAGAGTAGAGTGGGACTCCCTGGAGCTGGAGTTCCTGGTCATTGCCAGCTGTCCAGCATAGATGCTGGGAACTGAATTCCAGTCCTCTGGAAGATCAGCAGGAGCAAAGCCCTCATCTCTCTAGACCTAACCACCATCTCTATTTTAAAGGGGAAATTTAAGGCACTTAGGAAAGAGACTTACTTACCCAAGAGACCTCCTGCAAATGAGTGCCATTGTACCTCAACTTGGATACTTTGAGTTTCAAATTTCTTTTTAATACCACTTCCCACCAGAAAGACTAGCATAGTCCATGCTGGGAAGTTTATCACACATGATCTGTAATCTACTGTAGGATGTACCTTACTAAAATGCATACAAGGTCCTGGAGATATGGCTTAGTGCTTAGAGCACTTCCTGATCTTATAGATGACAAGGGGCTTTTCCCAGCACCTGCATGATGGCTTACAAGCATCCATAAATCCAATTCCATGGGATTGGACAATACCCTCTTTTGACCTCCATGGGCACCGTGCTCATGTATGGTACAGATATATATCCACAGGTTAAAAAATGAACTCATGTATATAAATATGAATAAATAAATAAAATTAAAACGCATATAATAAAATGTACATCCTAGTGCAACCTCAAATGATTGGCTTGCCTTGAAAAATGGGACAATCTGTCTTATTCTTAGCGCAGCCGCACATAAAAACTAGACAAGGTAGAAGCCCCTGCCTCGTGAAGAGTGCTTAGTACACCTCTCCTTTTGGGCTAAACAGAGCCTTTTTAGCAAGAAGGCTGCTAAGGTGGCATCAGGCTATTAATGGGGAAAGCATTTACTTTAGATTACTAACACTGTAAAGTAGATCGGAGGTCCTCTATGTCTGGCTATTAGAGATGTTAATTAAATATTTATAATATCTAAATTAGCATAGTGAAAGCTCAATTCATCAATTTGTTCTGGCCTGTTTGTAAGGGGGGAAAGAAATAACTCCAAATGTCCCTGAAGAAAGATGCTATGTAGGTCAATAGGAAGATGACTGAACACTTGATTATGATTGTGGTAAACTTTTTATTTTGATTTTATTTAAAGGTACTTGTTGCAGCACCTTGCCTTAAATCATTTACCACAGTCAATAGACTGGAGTGCCATGCATTATTCATTACCTGGTGAAAAATTTGCTAAGGTACTTCCATGCTGAATGCCTGATTGACTAATTGATTACTTGATAGTTACTTCCAAAAAGTTGTGGCTAGATTTCATGTGGACAGTGGGACACTAGAGGCTGAAGTCCTCAGTGTCCTCTGCTGTTATCCAGGCTGCTGAAGACCTAGGTATTTCTACACCTTGCAATGGTATCTTGATAACAGAGCTGTTTTTAGGCTTCGTGGTTAGTAATTAAGAAGAGTAATTGGAGGCAGAGGCAGGCGGATCTCTGTGAGTTCGAGGCCAGCCTGGCCTACAAGAGCTAATTCCAGGACCGGAACCAAAAAGCTACGGAGAAACCCTGACTCGAAAAATTCAAAAAAAAAAAAAAAGAAAAAAAGAAAGAAAGAAAGAAAAAGAAGAGTAATTGGCTCTTCCATTGAATCTGTTAGGTAAGTGACTGCTTCTCCCTAGTCCTGTGTGGAGAAACCAGTGTGAATGTCTAAATGCCCATGGCTTCTGGATGCTTAATGGGTATTATTCTTATGAAGAATATCACGTATTCTTTATCTCATCTTTAACAAACGGAATTTATTTTTCTTTATTTGCCTGTCTGTTTATGTGCATGTGAGTGCAGGTGTCCAAGGATGCCAGCAGGGGACATCAGATGCCCTGGAGCTACAGTTCCAGCAGTTGTGAGCCACCTGACTCGGTATCCTGTAAGAGCAGCAAGTGTTCGTAAGTGCTGAGCTTGTTCTTCAGCCCCTTTTTATCTCATTTAATTATGGGGAAGTCCAGAACAAGAAAGGCAACTGACATGCTTTCAAGTATAAAGGAGACTAATTGCACAGGAGACCCCTTCACCAGAAGGAGCTGTCTGACTAGCTGAGCTCATCTCCACTCATCCAGGTATGGGTAAGCACAATTCAAAAGGAAGTTTGCAATTTTTACACACACACACTGGTCTGACTGGATCACGATCATTTCATAGATATATCCCTTCTCTAAAATGAAAACTCTAATAAATAAGTAAAATAGTAAGACTTGGGGAGACCCTTGAGTTAGTCTGCTATAGTGATTATTAATCTCTCTTCTAGGTATGTCGTCTGCACTTCCTACAGATTAGTGAGCAGATCCCTTTATAGGACTACATCTGTCTCTCTCTCCCCACAATCTGTCCTACCCTAGGGGGAGGGCTGGCGGGAAAGGGTTAAAGGTTCTCTGGTCGAAATAGCCCAACAGAAGGGTCCCCAGCCCAGAGCTGAAATCTAAGTCTAATGACCGCTGCCCTTCACCTCGCTGCTGTCCACAGGCCGGACCTGCGGCCCGGTGGGGGCCGGGACCAGGACAGGACACAATGTTCTGCGTTTAACATTTGAACTTCTCCTATCCGAGGCAGCAGGCCGTTTTGTCCTGGGGTCGCTGACCCTCGCTCCCCCATCAGCTGCCCTGAAACCTTAATTGAATGACAGATGGTCATTTTCGGGGGCGCCAGAAGCTGCACCGGCCAGTGGAGGGGCTCAGGACGGGGCGGCCTTGCTCGGGTTCTGCCTGCCGGGGGTGGGCGGCCAAGGCAGCCGGGGACCTGCGGGGCCTGAGGGCTCAGCGTGGATCTCAGCGGCTGCATTCATTGGCTTGCCCCTGCCCTAGGAAGAGGCCGCGGCCTCAGGGGCCGCTTAACCGGGTCCTAGCGCCCCGTCTGCCTGCCAAGCTCCACGCAGTCCAATACTGGTTGGGCCTCTGGCCCTCCATTTCTAGGCCAAAGTCTGGCATCCTGGGTCCTCTGTAGACAAGATCTGGCACGTGTGCACCCCAGGCTCAGTTCCAGGGCCAAGAGGCTCAGGCCAACCTGACTCTGCCCGGACAAGGTCTGCAGAAAGACTGACCCTGAGCTGTCTTCTCTGCGAACCTACCTCCAGATTTGCCAATCCCATGTAGAAACCACGAAGGCCTGGCAAGTCCCGGGTGGGGTTCACTGCCTGGCAAGGCCCGGGTAGGGCTCCACCCTATTGTAGAGAGCTCTCGGAATTTCCTGGTTTGACAGAGGTAGGTAGGTAGATAGATAGATAGATAGATAGATAGATAGATAGATAGATAGATAGATAGATAGATAGATAGATAGATAGACAGACAGACCCAAAGACTCCTGGAAGCACCACAACCCAACCCCAGAGCCTCCACCGCCCGCCTGCGACCTAGTGTCCTATTTCTTTAAAATAAAAGCTGCGAGCCCTACAATTACTGGGATTACAGTGAGCGGGTATTGATCTGCAGCCTGCATTGTAGGATAAAGCAGACTGGCGGAGGCAGACGTGCAGCCCAGCCACCACCACCCCTCCACCTCCTGGTCCCTCAAAGCTCTTTAAATATATGTGTGTGTGCGCGCGCGCAAGTGCAAGTGTGTGTGTGTGCGCGCGTTTCTAAACGTTTGATTTCAGACACACTATTAACACCTGCAGGGGAAAAAAAACGAGGTGGGGGAAGGAAAGGAAAGAAAAGAAAAGGGCCCAGTCGCCACACCTCCCTGGGGTGCCCTTGGGACTCCCAGGCCTGAGCCAGCTAGACAACCACCTTCAGTCTCTTTTTCTTTTTAATGCTTTTTTTTCTAATTACTAGGGAAAATATACACATAAGCAAAAAAAAAAAAAAAATCCTCCAGACAGGCGCGAGCGGGGGTGGCGAACAGGCCGGGGAAGGCGGTAACGTAAGACTAATGCACAGATAGCTGACATCAACTTCCGTCAGGCAGCTCTGGGAGATCGAACCTTTCGATTGTAACTGGGACAATTTGCATAGTGATTCCCTTTCAGAGCTTTCTCGGGTCCGTAACAAGCGCAGGCAGCTATTCAAATGCAAGTTGCGTCCCCAAATGCGCTGCTGGCCTGAGCAAAAGGAGCGGCTCGACGCGGGGCGAGCCGAGACCAGCGCTGGGGTTCTGGGTCACCTCTTTTCTCCCGGTTTCTTCCTCGCTTTTCGGTTCCTGAATTAGCTGTTTATTTATGACTACAAACGCGTGTGAGCCAGAGAGACAGCGCAGGAGGGAGGGAATTGATGTTTACCTGGACTCAAAGCTGAAGCCGAAGGAGTGTAGGGGATTTGGGGTTCTGAGTGGGATTCAGACCCTGGGTTCCGATGGGGAGCCAGTGGGCTTTCTTGCCCGCTATCCTAATCACCGCGACCTTGCAGGAATCCTCAGGACTGAGAGCGGCTTTGGAGAAAGTGTCGGCCGCTGCGTCCCGGTCTTTAAAATGAACGCAAAGAAAGGTACCTGCGACGAACACTGGTTACTTTTTCCGGTTCTGCACCGGGAGGGTGAGGGGTGGGATTGGGGGCTTAAAATGGGGCTCCTCGTTTCTTCGCTTCTCATTTGAAATTATGCAAATTGACTCGGGTTTCCCTCTCTCCTAGGAGGAAAAGCTGAAACCTGGTCGCGTGTCAGAAGCAACCTGCCATGAAATCCGCTAATGCGCACAGACTCGCCCACCGCGGTAAGCCAGCCTCGTAGGTCCACGCCGCAGTGGACTAAGAATGGGGAGTCAGCGCAGCCAGGTGCTTGAGGGTGTGCCACGCGGGTCCTTTGCTGAGCTCGTGGCCACGCAAATAGGGTGGGAGCCGGGGGCGGAGGGCACAGCCCGCGTCACGCCCGGGAAACTGAAAGGGGGCGCCCCCCCCTCCCAGACTGTCTGCCCGCCACCGTGGGTAACAGGTCCCCCCCACGAGTTTAAAGCAGCAAATGAAAACAGAGAGCTGGCCTCGGAGCGGGGTGTAAACGCGGGTGGCGGGTACGCGAGCGCGCTGCTGAGCTTTGCGCGCGGTTCTGTTCCCGAGCAGCGCGCCGCGGCCCCGTGCACCTGCTTTGTGCGTTTTGTACAAACGGACTGGGCAAGATACACTCCTTGGAGCAGGCCCCCAACTAGAATCTGTCTATTCTGCCCCACTTCTAGTTGACGTTTCTACACCGCCCAGGTTACTCCGCTGTTCCTCGGAATCTAACCCAACCCTTCTAAAGATAACCCAGCCAGTGACCTTGACACTCAGAATGCTGTGGCAAAAATCACCTCGTTCACTTCAACAGTGGCTAAATTTGTGTTGTTTTGTTTTGTTTTGTTTTAAGTACTGAAGGGGGGACGTAGGTTATTTAAACCTGCAGACAAAGCCAAATACATTTTCAAATATTCTTCTCATATTGCTTCAGTGCTGAGAGCGGGCAGGGAGCTTAATGGTCCCTGTTTTATGCAGGATGCACGGAATATTTTTCTTGGTTTTTTGTTTGTTTGTTTGTTTGTTTGTTTGTTTGTTTTGATAGCTTTGAAAAACGTAGACTGTTTCTCTGTTCTTTTCCTAACTGATTCTTAGGAATCCGAAACAGTAAAATTTTGTTTGAAATTGAACGTCGGGAAAAGCAGACAGGTTGGAGCAAATAAATTCAACATAAATTAAAAGCAAATTGGACAAAGCAAGCGAAACTATGAAAAAGATATGAGCAATTAATATCTGTGGGGGAAGCAGGTTTAAAGCTGAAATCTCTAGGTTTTATTCCCAACGCAAACGAAGCCAAAGGAATTGAATACATTGGCTTGCCCTTGTGCATCTAACTGAAGACAAGAGGCCTGCCCAAAGCCATCTTGATCAAGTGTACACTCCGAGGATGTTAAAAGACGGTTTCACTGCGAGACACTTGCTTACATTTTCAGTAAACTGCAACCAATTAGGGGACCTTTAGTTCTGGCGGGAAACTATTTTAATTTTATATCTGCCTTTGGGGGAGAAGAAAAGCCTGGCAGTTATTACTCGTTCCTGAGGAGTTAATTTAATGCAAATAGTCTACTCTCCTGTCAGCACAGAAGAAGTAGAAGCCCTGGGGGTCAGAAGGGCCAGTCAGGTGGTGGAGAAGCCTAGCGGCTCTGGGGAGACAGACAGGAGACTCGGAACCAGCGTTGGGTTGGTTGCTTCTCTCCCTCTCCTAAAACTGTAACTCAAGATGTAAGTAAAAGTGTTTTCATTTTTTATTGATCCCACTAACATCTTTCATTATCCAGCATGTAGCCACAGCAAATTATTGCTCATTTGATACCCAGAATTCTATTGACCATGGCTTTCATCAGGAGGGAGAATTCTAACTCCTGATGGCTCTGAGCTCAGAACTGAGGCTGGAAACGCGTAAATCCAGCTCTGACCTGCAGGAATTGATGGACATGTGTGGGTGACATGGATCCACGTGGGCATGCATAGAAACCTGCTTTTTACTCTGCTGGCCTTGCCCCCATTCCGGCAAAAGGTCAGTCCCTTTGGAACAGACAGGGCTACTTGCAAGGCTGGGTATTCGTTGGTAAGTTCTTTCCAGCTCTAGCCAGCCCGGGGAAGAAAATGAGACAATGGAAGATTTCTCCTCTGGCTTTTGGGCGAAGCTAGCCCACAACAGAAATACTTAAAGAAGCATTAAACAATGCCCCCTCAACAAAACTTGTTCTTGATTTTTACGTAAGAATATTATTTCCTAATTTTCATCCTCCTCCCACTCTTTCAAGACCCTACAACATTACAGAGAGGCTAACGTGGACTGAGCGATCTGCAATGAGTCTGGTTGGCCTTGGGCACCCAGCCTCCATGATAGGAGCCATGGCTACAATGCCCAACTACAGTAAAGAAGGAACCTCTGCCTGACCTTTGACCCTGAAACTCACCGCCCCAGGTTGCTAGAGAGAGGCTGGTCCCAAAATGAGGCCTGAGAAGAGGGCCTTGAGGGCGGTGGGGAAGGCCAGATGAGTGCTTCAGGAAGCTGGATTTGGAATATGCCTACCAGATCTCCAGGAACTGATGCCACTTTGAATCAGGAGACCCGGAAGACTTGACCTGCCAAAGGCTGCCTGCCCATCTCCTTCATAGCCTAGTAAGGGACCTCCTCACTGCCTCCAATTAGGGGAAAGTCACAATTGGATCCCTCCACAGAGCCTGTTCTATTTCCAAGGAACAAGCAATCCGATCCATACCCTTCTCCTTCAGCCCTGACACCTAGAGGGACCAAGGAAGAGGCATTCATTTCTACAAGTACCAGGAGCTAAGCCCTCTAGGCTGATTTCGAGAACATCAACAATGTAAAGAAGCAATTAAAGGTTTTCTAAATGAGCCCCAGCACATGCCGTATTTAAGGGCGCTAAGGGTCCTGGCCCTGGAATGTTGTGAAAAGTGTGTGAAGCCGCTGTCAAGAGGCCCTGTTGTTCCAGAACAAGGCAGTGAAAATGTAGACGTGGGCAGACAGCATGCAGAGCAGGGGGTGAAAGCCAAGAGACTCCCGAGGATTCTGACACTCAGCTTGAGAATTTGGGGAGTGTAGAGGGAAGTACACACTGTGGGCTCTTTGTTTTTCTTTTAAAACACTTAAAAACGAACAGAACCCAGCTGTTGATGTAATTATGAGATGTTCCTCACGGGTACTCCCAGCCACTACACTTATATCTACTAGCCTAGGCTGGTGTGGAAAGCAAGCAAGCAAACAAACATACACTTTGCCAATTCCAGCACCTCTGAAAGCCAAGACAAACAAACAAACAATCTCATGCAGATACCTGGGGGAAGAAGCAGACTTCAAACAGTTGTTCCTCTGCCTGTGGCTGGCTGAGTTCTGAAGCTATGGAGTCCCAAAAAAGCAAAACAGATCATCCTGAATGCAGAAGTAACCTTGGGAAACAAAACTTGAGACCTGGGTTTGAGGTCATGTTGGGGTCACCCAGCATTTCTTTGGAGCAAGACAGAACTGAGAGTTTTTCAGTGGGACACAATTGCTTCGGATCTGAGATTGAGAAATGTCTTCTAGGAACTGCAGCAATCACCTGGGGGCGGGGGCGGGGGGGGGGGGTTTAAAAAGTGCTCTTGCCTCTCCTCTGGGGGACTCCTGACTGGGGCACTACACTTCCCAACTGCCTTATCAGCCCCCTCAGGGTTTTGCCAGGCAAATGAAACTCAAAGAACTCAATAGTAAATTATTTTGTTCAGCCTTCTGTCTTTTTATGAAAATAAAAGCCAACACTTTGTCATTTTTAATCGCATAAGCAGACAATAAATCTAATTTGGATATTGATTTTTTCCAGAATCAAGTGTGTTTTTTTTCTTTTGCAGTCTGTTGTGTTTCCTTTCTGAAAACACTCTTTGCTTGTGGACCTTGTGGGAACGAGGGCCGTGGATTCAATGTGTGTGTGGAGGGTGTTTCTATGAAACACGAACCTGACTGTGGACTTTTCTCGGTGGCAGGAAGTTCGGGGTTGTTATAACCATACGAAAACCGGTTTCAACTTAGCCACTCTTATGTTCTGAAATAGAGCTAAGGTTCAACTGTTGATTTTAGTGGTTATGACCTCTGCGACTAATTTTGATATCCTCCTTTATCTAATAAAATAAAGTAAAAGAAAAGCAAGTAGCACACAGAAGTCTTGCTAGTGTCGGGAGGTCGGCAAGGCATCGCAACTCTTCCCGACAAGTCCAGGCTCCAGCCAGACGAACCTTGGCAGCAGCTAAAACCTAGCAGAGAAGCTCACAGCAAGGGACCACCGAAGAGCAGGTGATCCCTTTGCTCACCTGCCCTTCCTTCTTCAAAGGAAGTTGGTGCTAAATGGAACTGGCGCCTTTCCTATGGAAGTCTAGAGGTGAGGACTGTAGCAGACCCCAGAAGAGGTGTAGTGAAGAAAGCTAGAGGCACCAAATAAGACTAGGGTGGGAGGGAAGAAAAGTGGGGGAAGGACGGGGGAGGGGGGATGGTTACAAGGAAGAGAGTGGGAGAAGTTTAAGGGATGAGAAGGACGAAAGAATGATGGTGTTGGACAGGAAAGACGGAGAAAACAGAGGGAGGGAGACTGAATAGGCAAAAATACAAAATCACCCATATTTTCAGGGGCGAATATGGTGGCCCCCACTCTCCCAACACTGGGCGTCCTCTCGTCTCTTTCGGGGGCCACAGTAAACGTTCCAACAGCCCACTCTAACCTAAAACACTTGTCAGGACACGCTCCAGAACCGCGGCCAGGCCTGCCCGCCAGCAGCGACCCGCAGCCTCTGCACAGTCCTTCGGGTAGCTGTCAGGGTCACCACGACCTCCGCCCCCAGAGGCTGGTCTTCGTGCTGGAGGAGGGGACGAGGCGGCCGAGCGTCCAGCAAGGGGGGAGGGGACCACGGGCCTGCTACGGTCCCTCGGGCGCTGACCTTTTCCGCGGCCCCTCCGGGTCAAGACGTAACCTTTCGCGTCCCCGCTGCACGCGTCCTCTCTCGCTGTGGCGTCGGCTAGGGGACAGTGAGAGGGACCGATGCTGGGACTGGCAGCCTCGGTGACCACAGAGGACCCGATGTGGGTGAAGACCCGAGCCCGCCGGCTCTGCAGGTCTGGAGCACCCAGCATCGTAGAGCAGACGCAGGTCAAGACCCCGTTAACCAGGCGGATAGCAAGGAGAGGAGGGGGCTGCGAGGCCTGGGCTTCCTGCGGGGTCTCAAACAGTTTTCCCGTCACTCAGGCCGGGGTGAGCCGGGCCGTGGGCCCCCGCGACGCCGCAGCTTTTGACCCCCTCTTCGGGGACTGGTGCCAGGCCAACCAGAGGTAAAACCAAGGCCAAAGTCCCGACCGCAGAGGTTTGGCCTCCAGTAGCCTCCCGGACAGCTGGAACCGGCCTCACGCCAATCCCCCTTCCACCCACTTCCAGAAGCTTCTGTCTTCGGCGCCTCCACCTGGCTCTCCCAGCAGGGAACCAGGCAGAGGGGCTGCACACCGGAGGCTAAGGCTGCTGCAGCGCACCTAGCTCCCCAGCTCTCCACTGCTTGGGGTTTTCGCGGTCTCCCCAGCTGGAGCCAGGGCCGCCAGAAGCCAAGAGCTTTAAGTTCAAATGCATCTAGGTAGATAAGTCGTTTATCCGGGTTTCATAAATAATTTTCTTCTTACATTTAAGACCTTCCTGCTCCCTTCCCATTTTTATTGCGGGGGTTTCAGTGGCTAAAAAGTTTCCAAGGGGGGTGGGCGGTTATTCCCCTTTTTCCATCATTAATGTCATTACTACGAACTATCAATAACCTTGTCGTTGGGAGCCGAGTTTCACGGTATTGATCCACGCAGCTATTCATCTCTGCCATGCAAGACACGGAATAATTTTCGCATTACAGTAGCTTGGATTTGCTTTTAATTCATATTTAAAGCTGCAACCGGCTCAGTGGAGCGCTCTGTGAAAGACTAGAGGCGCCTAATTAATAATAAGTCAGAAACGAAGGAAGGCACCGGCGAATAAATAATTAATACAGACATCTATGTCTCTTTGAATATTGCTCCTTTAAAAATTTAGACTTACCAGGACCATACTGTAAGTCTGCCATTTATATTGTGGGGATGATTTAAGAAAGCTATTTTTTCCCTTGAAATACAATAATAAATTATTTACAGTGTTTTGCAAACCTAAGTTCCTTCATTAGCCAGCCCCTCTAGTTTGTTTCCTCCTGGTGGAAAACACCAGATTTTAAAAATAATAATTACAATAAACTTCCAACAAGAACCACCAGCTAACGGTAGGTTCAGATAGTTAGGACAGGCACAAAAACGTGTGGGATCCCCGCTCTGGGAAGATGCTGGAATCTGCTACCTATGGGGTTTTGTCCAGGAGAGAAAAGAAAATCCGGAATATTGTCCAGTGACCTTAGGCATTCGCCTGGTGGCCAATGAGACAGGATTAAGAGAATTTGAGGTTCTGGAATAGCTCCAGAAGAGAGGCGGCTAGGCTATAGAGTGTCTTCAGTGCCTCTCCCCATATATACCCACGATAAAAGACTGGGGGAGGATGGGATTTTAGAGACCCGTATTGAAAAGTTAGGATTGATTTCCACAGCAGTCAGGACCTGTTGGTATCCCCAGAGATTAGCAAATTCAAGGGGATAGGGGTGATTGAAAATCTGAGGTTTTTGTGTGAGATGGACTAGAATTTGTTTGCAATGTTGTTAGCAGTATTGATTTTTTGTTCCTTGGATTAATGTATGTTAAACAGGAAAATACGGGCATTAGTCAAGCACATTCTAATCATTTATTTTTGAAAAGAAGGTTCCTCTAGTGATGTTGGAACCTGGGGCACCAGGCATTTCCAACCAGGTGGTAACACTCTGGAGTGTTTGGGGCCTCTGGCACTGGAGGGGCTGGCAAAGTGGCCGGAAGGTAGATTCACCTGCAGTTTCACCCCCCACCTATGCCCTGCTTGTAGAGTTACAGCCTTGCATTTAACAAAACCAGCAACCTAGGTGCATCGGCTTCACAGTGGTTGCAAGTATTCAGCCTGGGTCTTCCAAAGTTTCTCACCTGCATGGACATATTTCCACAGGCCCTACTGACATCCTTCGGTAGTCTGGGACCTCATCTCAGGCGTAGGGAAACACATTAGTGTATCTAACCAGCTACACATACACTTCACACACACACACGCACACGCACACACACAAGGATCCGCGTGTGAAATCTGTAAAAGACACAAGGCACAAGAGTTTGGAGACCTTCCAAATGGACTCATAGACCTTGGGATGACCCCAGCCTAGAGAAGCCTGCCTCTGATAGGCAGTACCCTTTACCTTAATAAACCTCTGGCTTGGCTCTTCTTCAGTCCCACGGGCTGGTATACCCCACTTACCAGTGGGGAAGTGACAGGGTAATGGGATGTGGACCAAAGCTTTTCTACTTTTCCTTTTTCCCTTTAGGAGAGGGAGAAAGAGAAGGAGAGGAGAGAGAGAGAGAGAGAGAGAGAGAGAGAGAGAGAGAGAGAGAGAGAGAGAGAGAGAGAGAGAGAGAGAGAGGGAGAGAGATTTGTGGAGCAAGACCCATGCCAGGCCAAGGTCTTTCCCCAACTCCATAGAAACTGAAGGTCAAGCACTAGACCCCTTGTGTCTTGGACAGGTTCTGAAAGGCGCATGAGGGCCAACGTCTGGAGACTGGGGTGGACCAGTGGACTGACTGCGGTCCACTCCATAATCCTACACCATCAAGCAAAAGGGCCAGGGCACAGAGTCTCTGGGTCAGAGATCAAGGATGGGGACACACCGATAAGGAGACTGATTTGTGAAGGGCCAAGTCGGGAATGGGGGAGGGTGAAGTAGGAAAGTGAAGGACAAAGAAAAATATGAGTTCCTCCGCCCCACCCCACCCCTGTCTTGGTAAAACCAAAAGCCAAACCCAGCAGAGCAGGCCGAGGAGGGAGGTGCAGGCAACAGGGCAGGCGCTCAGAACACCTGCGTTTTATTTTTAAATCTTCTAGGTGTCTGCGGGTCAAATAAAGACAAGGGCAGTAACGATTATTCTGTTAAATCTATGGTACTTGACTGCGCAAACACTAATTGATTAGACACCAAAATGATTTGTTTAAAGAGTTTTCCTCCTTCCCAAGTGCAGCTGTTCTGGGCCTGCGTCGGCGGCGTTGCTGGGCGACGGTGGAGTTCGCCAAGTTGGCATGCGTCGGGCCGGGCTTGGGGTAGGTTGGCTGCTCCCAGCCCTGCGCGTCGGAGGCTGGGTGGTGGCTGTTGATTTCTGCTCTTTAGTAATCATCTACAACGTCGGAGACGAACGTTGTTCTAGAGAGCGTCGCTAATACAATTGGCGCTTGGTCCACCCCTCTGAGTTTTCCTTACTTTGAGTCGCTTTGAATGACATCAACAGGAGGGTCCTCACTCTCACCCCTGCCTTTTCAGTTCCCAGCTTTGACACTCTCCACCATCAGACGGCCACTGCTAATCCGTCGCGGACTTCCAAAAGACGAGGGCTAGAAAAGTAGTGTTCACCGCTGTCCCAAATCTGAAAAGTCCCGTCGTCTTCTCACAATCTTGGTTAGGGTTCCTCCTCCGTTAATATAGAATTCTAACCAAAAGAGAAAACCCACTGAAAGTCAGACTACAGAAGGCCAATTTCCAGGGAGTGAGGCTAACCTTGTCCAGCGCTGGGCCCTGCCACCTGTCACCCAGGAGTTAGAAGCTTCTCCCTCAGTCCCAGGACCAGTGTGACACCTCTTCAGCGTTCTTGGCTTGAAGACCTGCAGAGCCTTTACCAAAGTAGGCTACTCCCAGAAAGAGTTTCAACCCAGAAGAATCCGTTGATAGTTCACCCAGGGTCCCGGGAGAGCAGGCGGTTTTTTTCCTTGCCCAGGAAGTAACCAGAGATGCTCTCGCGTGGTCAGTTCTCTGACCGCCACCGAGGCGGCTCCAAGCAATTCCTGGAACTCCATGTAAGCTGGGGTTGGAGGGAGCTGACCGCCCTTCCGCAGGCATCTTCTTTGGGACTGTGAGGGGACAGGAGATGAAAGAACGGGTGGCACAAAAAAAAAATGCTGAGTTTAAAATCATTTTCATGCGCAAAGCAATATTTAGGAAGGAAAAAGAGGAGGGAGGTTAGTCGGATAGAACAAAAACCATATAGAAAATAAATACAGGAGCAAAGTTTGAAGAGAGCCGCTAGAATCATTGGTTCCCACGTCCTCCACCCGAATGGGAAGTCACTATTTTCCCCCTGTGGAGCGGGAGCGGGATTTGGGAGGGTGTGTCACATCGCATGGAACTGGAAATTAATTTGTTGTTTTAATTTTTTCAATAATACAGCACCAGACCACTTATTCTAAAATTCTTGTCTATTCGAAGCACAAACAGCAATTTTCTGAATAAATTTTCTCCAGAGATGAAAAGACTCTAGAGGAAGACAGTAGAACCCTGCTGGAAGTTTCTGTAATCAAATCCTTCACCCCATTTATCAAGGGTTCTGCTCTAACCAGACGCTGCCCACAGGTCCCTCCCCAGGAGTTTCATGCTAGCCACGCAAGCTTCAGAAATGCTGGAGGCTTCAGAAGCTGTAACCAAGGGTCTCTCACCCTGAAGCCCGGGATAGGAATATTTGCTGAACCCCAGGACTGCCAGACACCAAACAGAAACTGAGCACTTGATGCCATGTCTTTGGAATGGTCCATGTTATATCTCTACTACTCACGAAGAAAAGTAAGCCATTGACTGCACAGCATGGACCCTTCTTAGAGAACCTTGTGTGGCCTTTTCCCCCAAGTCTGAGGGTGTTTCCTGCAAACTGAAGTCTATTTACCAGAGGACAAATTTCATTTACCTACCTCTCCCAGGCACTTAAGACATTTGCAAAATAAACATCAGTGATAGTTTTTGTCCAGCTCAAGACCCTAGGTTCAGTCCTCAGTAGCAAAAAAAAAAAAAAAAAAAAAAAAAAAAAAAAAAAAAAAAAAAAAAAAAAAAGCTGATTTCCAACATGAAAATACATGTAACAAGTATCTAGTTGAGCCTGTAGTTCCTGTTTTTAAAACACGTATGTTTTAATATAATTTTGGGCATTGTTTTTTTTTTTAATTCTCCTGCAGTTTCTTGGGATTGACGCCCTTTCCTTCCCCTCACACATTTACCTCTCCAGTTTCAAGGAATTCTTCTGCAGACTCTTGTTCTCTTTCCTTGGAGTACACCTAAGGGAGCCAAGCTTTGTGCTGGGCACTCTGAGAAGATGAGGAAACAAGATAACAAAAGATAACCCAGTCCCCTAGCATTTGACAATCTCTCAGAAGCCAGAGGAGAAAAACATGCTTTCTCTACACCATACTGGGCGACAGGAAATGCTTCTGAGAGGTCAAAAGACAGGGCGCTTCTGACTCAGCAACTACAGGAAAATGATGCTTCAGTAATAGGTGTGAAATGGAAGAGGAGGAAGAGGGAGATTCGGGAACCAAGTCCTGCAGTGCGAGATTCAGAGTCCTTTGTAAGGAGTGCGGTGTCAAACACTGAAGTGAGCAAGGCCAAGAGATCCTTCCAGAACTCCCTTTCTCCCTTGGGAACCAAAGCTGAAACAACCCACATTTTTGATGAAGTCCCTTGCTGACTGAGCAGAGTTGAGCTCCCATGAGCCCACCCTTCTTCAGGTGGGCTCCAGGACCTCAGCCAGGAGTCTTCATGAAGGAGGAGTTCCAAGATTAAGTCTCTAGTGGACTGGAGGATGAACAATTTGTATACTAATTTCTTTAATTTTTTTAAACGAACTGTCTTTCAGGAAGAGACGGTCACAGGGCAGAGCAATCATTCCAATGGAATTAAAATGTGATGGCAGAAACAGTTTAGCCTAGATTGCTTTAGTTCATCCTTTGGTCTTATATGAGAGGCAAGTACTCTATACTACAGGAAAGGGGCTCAAAAATAATAAAGAAATGTGGATTTGGCTTCTGAAGCTGATTTACTAAAGAGAAAATATTTTATCCTTGAATGTGTCTGAAGAGATGATTTAAAAATAAATTAAATTAGTGTAATTTTAGTTTTAGCCAGTGTATCCCCTCCCAAAGACTTTTTCCTGGGGGGTAAGTGACTCCAGATTCCTAAATGATCATGGCCAAATAGACAAAAATTAGAATCTACAGGAGTTATTGGGATAGGATGGGGGCTTTCTGATGATGAGACCCAGCAAATTAAGTCCCAGAGCCCAGTGTTCTAGGAAGTCTTGCTGTACCCACTGACCTTGACTGGCCTGAAGTAGTCTTGGGCTGTTGGTGGCAGGGACCTAAGCTAAGAGATGAGCCCCTGTGTGCCTTAGTTGATGGGATTTCGGCCCCAGGATTCACCATATACCAAATTTTCCTCACAGACACCACCACCACGACTCAGTCCTAGCCTCTGAAAAACAGTTATAGGCAATGGGCTCTGTGTTTGGCACATAGCAGGCCTCAGACACTTTGTTCAGTAACTGAGCCCTGAAATCCCGGCTCTGAGACTATCCTTATTATGAACACCGCTAGCCCCGGGCTGAGGCTCGGCGCTGACCCGGCCATAACTGCCAAGGGCCTGACAATGGGCACATCTGTCCTTTCTCCAAGGGATAAAAGCACCTAAGCAGACAAGGCTCTGCCTTTTGTTACGGACTTTTTTCTTTCTTTCTTTTGTAAATAAAAGAAAGCCGCGGCATGTGGCGGCCGGGTGTGTGTCCCACACTGGGGGCCTCCCCACGCGTCCCCACCAGGCTAAAGGCCCGGGTTCAATTCCGGATTGGAGCGTGACTGTGACAGGGGCGCAATTATGCCCAGAGCTGAATTGATTTTCAAATCTGGAGGCTTCTTGCAGGGACGCCGGGAAGAGGAAAGCGTCCCTGCGGGCCAAGCAGAGACCAGCGCGGCTGCGTGCACTCTGCCTGCGTGGGTTCTCCTCCCGAACAGCAGCAGCCTCTAGGTGCTTTTCTATGAAGGCTATAGAGTAACTAAAAGACCAACCCCTGATGTTAACCAGGGAGCCCATCCAGGCACTCTCTTTAGTCCACCTCACGATCCTCCAAGCAGAGTTAACAGAAGTGGAGAGCCGCCTTAATTGGGAGCATAATGGAAGACCTCCTCTGAAGTCTGGGACAGCGAGATGTGGCCTCGATCTGGACGCAAGGCACTGTATGATCCTCTGGCTTTGGCTCAGATGGGGAAAGGTGGATCTAGGAGTACCCAGGAGGATGTAGGTGCCAGATCAACTGCGGCCATGCTGACATAGGCCTTTAAGGTATACACCTCTTAGGACCCGTAGCCCAGGCTTTTAAGGATGGGGAATGAGCGACCTTCCAGGGAATAAAGCCCGGGGGGGGGGGGCGAGTGGAAGAGTGGGCGAGGGCCATAGCACAATTCCCGGCCCCTCGCGGGTAACCTGCACAGACAAACAGCCACTCAGACCCAGGAACTTTAACTCTCTAATCTAGCTGACCCACTGTGACAGAAGCCAGGCAACAGAGTCTGGGACTGGGAAGCGAGAGGGAGGCAGGGAGAAAGACCAGGGGGAAAGCAAGCCTCCGGGGACTGTGGCAGCGGCTCCAGGTCGCGCTCTGCGCGCGTCCCGTGCACGTGCGCACCGCTCCGGGGCCCTCCAGCGCCACCGAGAAAGCTCTCCCCCCCCCCCCCACTCCGGTTCATTTGTACTGGAACGTCACGGAGCCCTTGCTCTGGGACCGCGGGGGCGGGGTCTAGAAGCGCGCATGCGCGCTGCGCCCGGCGGGCGTGAGGGCGGGCAGCGGCGGCAGCGGCGGCTACCGAATCGCGGCCACAGTCTGCAACAGTAACCGAGCCATGGCTCAAGCTGGCGGGCGGCGCAGGCAAACAGCAGCCGCGGCAGGCGCACGGGCCGCGTTAAGGGAGCCGGGGGCAGCACGATTCTAAGGAGAGGGGCGAGAGGGGGCCGGGCTGGGCAGGCTAGGGGGCACCGCGCTCTCCCAACAGTGCGGATCCTTTTTGGAGATTAATATTAAAAAAAAAAAAAAAAAAGCAGAGGGGAAGGTGGGAGCAAGCGAGAAGGCGAGACACACAGAGAAAGAGAGAGAGACACAGATCCCCACAGTGAGAGAAAGAAAGGCCACAGTCGCCGGCAGCCGATGTGAAGACTGGACTCCGTGTGCCCCTCGCCGCCTCTGCCCGGCCACATCGATGTTGCAGCCCGCTCGCCCGCATCACGATGAACGCGCAGCTGACCATGGAGGCGATCGGCGAGCTGCACGGGGTGAGCCATGAGCCGGTGCCCGCCCCTGCCGACCTGCTGGGCGGCAGCCCTCACGCGCGCAGCTCCGTGGGGCACCGCGGCAGCCACCTGCCTCCGGCGCACCCGCGTTCCATGGGCATGGCGTCCCTGCTGGACGGCGGCAGCGGAGGCAGCGATTACCACCACCACCACCGCGCCCCTGAGCACAGCCTGACTGGCCCCCTGCACCCCACCATGACCATGGCCTGTGAAACTCCCCCAGGTATGAGCATGCCCACCACCTACACCACCTTAACCCCTCTGCAGCCGCTGCCGCCCATCTCCACTGTGTCTGACAAGTTCCCTCACCACCATCACCACCACCATCACCACCACCACCCACACCACCACCAGCGCCTGGCGGGCAACGTGAGTGGTAGTTTCACTCTTATGCGGGATGAGCGCGGGCTAGCCTCCATGAATAACCTCTATACCCCTTACCACAAGGACGTGGCTGGCATGGGCCAGAGCCTCTCGCCCCTCTCTGGCTCCGGTCTGGGCAGCATTCACAACTCCCAGCAAGGGCTTCCCCACTATGCTCATCCCGGAGCGGCTATGCCCACCGACAAGATGCTTACCCCAAATGGCTTTGAAGCCCACCACCCTGCCATGCTCGGTCGCCACGGAGAGCAGCACCTCACGCCCACCTCGGCCGGCATGGTGTCTATCAATGGCCTTCCTCCGCACCATCCCCATGCCCACCTGAATGCCCAGGGTCACGGACAGCTCCTGGGCACAGCCCGGGAGCCCAACCCTTCGGTGACCGGCTCGCAGGTCAGCAATGGAAGTAATTCAGGGCAGATGGAAGAGATCAATACCAAAGAGGTGGCTCAGCGTATCACCACCGAGCTCAAACGTTACAGCATCCCACAGGCCATCTTCGCGCAGAGGGTGCTCTGCCGTTCCCAGGGGACCCTTTCGGACCTGCTGCGAAACCCCAAGCCCTGGAGCAAACTCAAGTCCGGCCGGGAAACCTTCCGGAGAATGTGGAAGTGGCTGCAGGAGCCAGAGTTCCAGCGCATGTCCGCGCTCCGTTTAGCAGGTGAGCCGACGGGCGCGTGGGCGAGATAAGGGACTGAAGGTGGGAGGGAATGAGAGAAGGCTGGGCGCGCTTCGTCCCGCTCCGCCTCCCCTTTCTTTCCTAGACCTGGGAGAGCTAGCTTAGGCAACCGACATTCTCCTCCAGGGGCTCAGTGCTTTGGGCTGTGGGAGGCTTCGAAGACTGAACAAGGCAGCCACCATGGCTTCGGGGTCGCATTTGTGCTCGGGGACAGAACTGCAGGGTTTTGAGCCTCAGGCCGAGAGACTCTTAGAACCTGGTGGAACACTGGTTGTGTGGTTCTCAGAGGAACATAGCGGGTTTAGGAAGGGACGAAGAAAACCTAAAACTAGCTCCGCTTGCACAAGGCACATACCCGGCGCGGGACTGGCGCTGCTCACGCTGCCAGTCAATATTTGGCTGAGCTGCCTGCGGCCACCCACTCTTACCCCATTTTATTGGCACCGCACGTCCGGGGAGCCACACTTCGGTAGGGTGTGTACACAGATTCCAAACTTGGCTTCGCCAGGGTTACCTACCACACATGGGCTGCGCGTATAACCGGCTGTGGAAAGGAGAGGGACAGAGACAGACAGTGACCAGGTCCCCAGGTACTTCCCGTTGAGCCCAGGGATCACCGCTGACAACTCGCTTTTTCGTTTTCGTGATTTTTCATCTAAGTCTCTGTGCTCTTGGGTGCGAGTATGTAAATGTTCCCCAAATCAGCAAGCCGGGCTCCCAGTTCCAAACCCCTAGCAGGCTGTTTGATTTTGATCACTGAAAGTCTCAGCTGCCAAGTGCAGGCACATGCCTGACTCCCGTAGTGGGTCAGGAGACCTAGTGGACAGCTGAGCCCAGATGATGAACCGCACCAGGGATTCAGACACACTCGGCGACCCTTGAAGAGGCGAGAAGAGGGCAGCCTAGTGGCGGACTGTGTTCATGAGACCTGGGTGGAGGTTACCGCGTTGATTGACTCCTGTGTCCAAGTCCCCCCACCCCACCCCCCACCCGGCCTCAAGACACATGCAGCCTCATCTGAGCCCTGCACCCAGGTCTGAGTCTTGGTGAAAAGAAAGGTAAACGCTGGAATGAGGGTTTGTTAATTAACTGATCGTTCTCCATTAATTCGTCCCTAGAGAACGAGAGACAGTCAATCCGCTCTGAGCCGAGGGCACTGAGCCGTTTCACCGACTAAAATCAAAGCATGAGGCCGATCCCCCTCCCCCACCCGGTGCCTACCAATGAGAAGCGGAGGAAAGGCAGGTGCGGACTAGCCTGGGATCCTAGCCCGCGCGGGCTACCCTAGTGTTCCCTGCATCTGGGCTCTAGAGGCCTTCGGTGGTAGGTGCCACGCTGCTTCAGCCTCTGGCCGCCCAGAATTTCCAGGCTAACTCACTCAGTTCTTTGCTCTAAAGTTCCCAAGGCAGGCTAGGGTTATTACTCCCAGGAGTGAGGTGAGGCAAAGGATAAGGCGACCCTGGCCCGACCGAGGGCCGACCGAATGCCTAAGCCTCACGGTTCCACTACGACTTTCTGTGGTGTTGGAGCCCCTGGTGGGCCCATTGAGTCCCCGCGGTGCAGCTGATCTTGCTGCTCTCCCACTGTTCCCTCAGAACCTTCCATAGCACCCTCGCCTGAAGCCAGGGCTCCCGACTTCCAGGCAGGTAGGGAGGGCTCTGAGGCTAGCCTGTGTGGGGCGCGGAAATATGGATAAAAAGGCCGTACTCTCTCGCTAAAGTCCCATCCCACCACTTGGTGAAGACACTCCAGACATCAGCGACACCCCACATGGTCTTCAGTCACACCCTGGAAGGAGGGACTGGTAGGTCCTGTGCTGAGTGCCTCGTCCTGGAAACCTAGCCTGTCTATCCTGTGCAAAGCCCCCTGACTTCCAGATAAGAAAGCTGAGTTGGGGAGGGGCTGGTGCTTGGTGCTGGGGAGCCCAGTGAATGAAGACTAAGTTCTAGAACCTGCACACCAAAGGCATGAGTTGGGTGCTGAGCAGGTGCTCATGGGACCCAGAAGGTCACCAAAGGGTGTCTGTACACTAGGTCCAAATGACTAGCTCTGTTATTCTTGGCTCCAAGCATGTGACCTTTTCCTAGAATGTGTGGAAAGTAGGAGGCTCAAGCTGACACTGATCCCAAGGACACTGGGTGTCCTAAGACGGAGTGGAGCACCACCTCTTTCATTTTTGTTTCTGAAACATAAAGGAGTGAGAAGACTGGAACCTAAGTCTGCCATGAGGGGCAGGGTGCACATGCAAGAAACCCAGAATCATCCACTCTGCCTCGAAAGTCAAGGCCCATTTTTGAGTAACTAAAGAACAGTCAGCCTGGTTGCTGCTGCTTCTTCTTCTTCTTCTTCTTCTTCTTCTTCTTCTTCTTCTTCTTCTTCTTCTTCTTCTTCTTCTTCTTCTTCTTCTTCTCTTCTCCTCCTCCTCCTCCTCCTCCTCCTCCTCCTCCTCCTCCTCTTTCTTCTTCTTCTTCGAAGCTTCTGATCCTTGGGAAGGTGACCGGCAGGCCTCAGTGATGGAGTCTGAGGACTGATAGTCTGAAGCTTTGCCTAGACAGCCGCAGGAACTCAGGGCCGGCTCCCCATCACCAGCCACTGCAGTTTTGCTAGCTGTAGCCCTTAAGACTAAACCCTCATCTTTTCTCAAGCACCTTGTAAGGCCTGACCGAGTTCCCTCACTCTTTGGGGGAAGAGTGGTTTCTTCAGTCGCCTCTCTGGGACCCGCGTTCCAAGCAGCGTGTTTGGAGGGTCAGAGTCCTCTGCACGTGGCAGTATGTTTGGGGAGGCGCCAGAAGAATGTATAAATTACAAGTGCTGATGAAAGACTGGAGGAAATTCTCACCAAATTAACTACCTTTTAAAAATCAATATATGTTGCCTCAACGTAATGCTTGCTGCTGCTCATTAAAACGCAGCGTGACCAGATGCACGCCGCTTCTGGTCCCGAGTGGGGTGGGGAAGCTAAGCTGGGTGCCCCGCCTCTGACATGGGCGTCTATCAAGACAGGAGGAGATTAGCTTCCAATTAAATATTCCAGAAGGCTTTGGCAGCACGGGAAGAGACTGCAAGAGACACCCACAAGTGAGTGCGACTAACACTGTGCACTCACAGAAGGTGGTGTTGGCTCAGGTCCTCAGCCCAGGCAAAGCTGTGTGCTGAGCACTCAGCCCTGCCAGAGGTGAGGAGACCTCCAGAGCCCTACGTGAAGATGGCCTGCTCTTCCGCACCCGGTACTTCGCCCCCTTAGGGTCGGGTATTTGCTCCTTTGTGCTAGAGGCAGATCTAAACTAAGGGCTGGAGGGGGGGTGGTCTACCTGGAAGTAGCCCTGAGAAAGTCTTGCCCAACCCAACCTGGGCCGTGTTTGCTGTGAGTGGCCTTGCGGCCTGGTTGATTGATAACTGGCTCTGCACACGTCCATTTGCTTTTGTGTTAATATTTATCCCGACCAGTGACATTTCAAGTGTCCGGTTCTGCCCCGGCAGCGAGAGCCAGGCAGGAGAGCCAGACTGGCCCCGAAGAACCGAAGTTGTTCAATCCCAGAAGAATTCTGGGTGGAGAGACTGGGGGGGGGGAGTGGACTGGGCATGAGAGATGCCAGGAATGGAAGAGCTCCCGGGCTCCAGAGTGGGAAGGGAAGGCGGCACCACCACACCGATTCCCTGGCGCCCAGCACTGTGACTCTCCCGTGGTGCAGCTGCTCCTAGCCCTCTGCTGCTTAAACAAAGGGCCGGCAGGGCGCGACCGACCGTGTCCGCCTTGGAGGCTGGGGTCAAGGCCTGGGATTGCTTTCTCTCAGCGTGGCTAAGGGATAACCCGTTATCAGAAGGCAACCGAGAGTCCTAGAGCCTCCAGAGATGAATGGTAGGGGTGAACTGGGGTAATCAGAACACACACACACACACACCAAGCGGATGTAAAGTCAAAAGGACTTGGGGACAGTCACCAGAAGGCTCTGAGCGACGTCTTTCTTACAGACTATCTGTCCCCTCGGTGGGACAATAGTTGCCTTTGTGCGTTTTTTGTTGGTGGCAACCGGCATCCCATGAGGAGAGGAAGTGCAGCGAGGTTGATGGGGGCCTGTGGCGATGATTAGCGATTGTAGTTTTTGTACCGGGTTAAGCCTGCTTTCTGAGGCTGAAGGAGACCTGGTGGCTGCGGTGTGGTGATTTTGTGGCCGGCAAAGAAGGACGCCCACCAGAAACAAACCCCATGGCATGTTCAGAAGGTGCCTACCTATCACCCCGACTCCAGGATGCAACCCGGAGATCCTTGGATAATTCGAGTGTTATCCCCAAAGACCCAGGGTCAGCGTCCTGCGATCACTTCAGACCCAGTCGCTTAAAACTACAATAGTACAGGTAGTTCGTAGCAGTAAAGCCTTTCCAAAACCTAAAATGTGACTATCTTTGACGCTTTTTGCCCCCTGCGAGCTCAGCAGAGTCAGGGGTGAACTGGCTTTGCTCTGGGACTTTGGAACCTAGGTTAGCTTTGCTGCAGCTGGGGTGACAGCGCAGAGGACGCTGCGCGCGCCCCCTAGTGGCCGCCTGGCGAGGGGACAGGAGATAGACTTAGGCTGGCCGAGGCTTTGTTTTTAGAGCATTTTAGTCCTAAAGATTTTTTAAGCAGTATTTTGGTAGTAAGAAGGCGTGGAGGAGGAAGAGGATGCCTATCAAAAGCCCCTATCGAGGAAGACACGATTACCTTCCCTACCAATTACACCCCGAACTCTAACCTACCCAGAAAGGGTGACTATTGCGGTTCCATGCCCCGGAATTAAGCTCTCTGACATATTTTTACCTAAGAGGAACGATGAGTGCAGAGGTGACCCTGGCAGTCTGAAGTCGGAAGCTGGGACCAATGTAGTCCGCACAGATTAACAGTTCCTTTGTTTGGCTTGCTTCCCAGCAAACTGGCCAGAGTGAGTCAGAACGCAGCCCCCAGGCCTTAAGCTTGGAAGCCTTTGTTTTCCTCTCCCGTGGGGTGAGTGAAAGCGCTGTCGGAGCCTGCAGGCATGGAACCCTGGCCCAGAGTCAGGACCCTGGACAGATCCCCACCGCCTAGCAGCCTAAGGCTGGACTCCATCTCTAAAGAGGCAACTGGGAAGGTACAGGATTCCACGCTGCAGCAAAGAAACATTAATAGCAAATATTCCGAAGTTTTTGAGAGCGGGAGACCCCTCCAGAATAAACACTGGCCCTGTCGGGTCGTCAAAAAGATCAAAACCGTCGTCAAAGATCAGGGGCTGGTTGGTTTGTCCCCACGTGGCATGACACGTGCACACCAGCATATAAAATCGGAATTTGCGTCCCTGTGGGTGTGACAAGAGTTGGATCATTAAGCTAAAACGTTCAATTCAGTCCCTTTGATCCGTGCTGGGGAAAAATCTATAGTCATCTCTAATCTACCAGGTCTTTAAGGAGGTTGTTACACTAGCTGCTTGATGTCATCATCCTTCCACATCCGTGGCAAATTCAGCGAATCAAACACGCTGGTCCCCAAAGTTCTCCCAAGCAACAGTTCTTACAGAGCATACTGGTAAAAATCCATTCTTGGTTTTCTTGTCAAGAAGAGGAAATATTCAACTCTAATGGCTGTGGGTAATTTAGAAGGAGGTTCCCAGGTGTCTCACTCCTGGGCTTCCATAGCCAGTGGCAGCCACGTCCTTGAAGTGGCAATGCCCAGTGTTCTCTGTAAACTGCATATAATAAAGTATTTAAACACACGCTCGTTTTTGTAACTCAACCCCCCAGTGGCTCAAAAGGGTTTCATTTCAGACCCTAATTAAGTACTAAGATTTCCACACTTTGGTAAAATTGAATGCCCCCCCCAACCAAAGGTTGCTACAGAAAAAGAATCTCATGAAGTTATGTTTGTCATTGAACACATTTATAATACAAATTCAATCCATAGGCATCGCAGATTATTTTCTGTGTGCCGACATTTGAATAAGACCGGTGAGCACCTTCAGAAGATAGCCACATTCTGTCTACATGGAAAATGTCAGTCTCACAGTCCGTGAAGAAGGAAGGTCTTATTTCAAATGTAAATTAGTTTAGTACACAGTCTTCCATTCCTATCTTATCCACTTTACAGGCTTTTATTTTAAAACTATTATATTCCCTCTGATAAAGCCTACTTTCTTGCTGACGTGAAAGGTGACTAGGCCAGCCATGTGACAATGTGACCATTTGATACAAACTTACAATTATTTATCAAGGTCTTAATGTTCTATCTGCTACATAGGTTTCATCCCAAAGATGTTACAATGGAACAAATAGCTTCTAGAACATTTCCATCCCTCTAATGTGTAGATTTAATAAGACAACAGCTGAGCAGAGCCCAACCCTAGAAGACAATTCGTCAGCTCTGTCATACCATTGGAAAGGGAGAGAATTTAAGCTGGTTGTTCACCTTCTGTTTATTACATGCTGCGGTAGACATTGCCATTTAATACTCTGTCTATGCCAATGGCTCATAAGTCTTACTACACATAGAAATCACTTAAAGTCTTAAACAACTAATGTCTGGCTGCAACCCCAGATATTCCAGTCTAATTGAGTGGGGTGTGACCTGGGCTCCCAGGTGACCTTAATGTGCGTGGAGGTCTGGGAATCTATATGGGGTGTAGTAGTTTTCTTTGCTTTCTCCAATGTTCTCTGTAGTAGGTTGAAATAAGCTGTCTCTGGTCACTTCACTGGAGTGTACTGGTGCCCTGGACTCAGTTTCCCCAAGGCACTGGCCAAGCATATTCTCCACCACTGGCTTCTGTGGACAGTTCCAGACCACAGTCAATGCATTCAGAATGTGGATATCTGACACACTATCTCTTCTCTCTCTCTCTCTCTCTCTCTCTCTCGCTCTCGCTCTCGCTCTCGCTCTCGCTCTCGCTCTCTCTCTCTCGATTGGTTTTTGATTTCTTGTTTGTTTGGGTTTTTTTTGTTTTTTGTTTTTTTTTGTTTTTTTTTCCCAAGACAGGATTTCTCTATGTATCCTGTAGACTAGGCTGACTTAGAGCTCACAGAGATCCGCCTGCCTCTGCCTCCTGAGTGCTGGGTTTAAAGGTGTGCACCACCATGGGCCAGCCTAACCTTTAAAGTATCCATTTAACAGGGTCCATGCATCATAAAGCTCTTGAAATTAGAGAATAAATCTTTCTTCTTGGGTTCTCAAGGAAAATTTTTTGAAACATTCTTTCTTCTCAGATGTATAGGCAAGATTTCTTTTAATTGCTCCAAGGAAGCAGTCAGAGTGGTTGCTAACAGACATAAAGCTCCTCTCTCTCTCTCTCTCTCTCTCTCTCTCTCTCTCTCTCTCTCTCTCTCTCTCTCTCCTTGTTCACTTAAACAATTATTGATGGGAAAGGCCCATCTCATTAGATGTGCTCTGCGGGCAAGCTTGGCCCTCTGGGACCCATGCCTGGAGGAAGGCCCAAAGGCCCAAGACCACCCATGCTTCCGAGGCCGATGTTCTCATCTGCCTTGGGCTCTGTTCTACCAACACCTGCCTATTATCCATACATTAAGACTACACATACACACACACACACACACACACACACACACACACAGAGCAAACTGACAGAAAGCTCTGCATGTATGTTGGTGATTGAGAGCAGCTCAGTTTCAGTCAGGCACTCGTGCACCCGCCGCCCTTCATTCTTTGCGTATGTCCCGGGGTACCGAGTATGGACAGTTTCTACCATAAGTCCTTTCTTTTAACATGATGATCGCATAGTCTCTAAGAGAAGCTATCAGAGGAACACAGCAAATGATGAGCTTCTCACTTTTCCTCTTGCCTTTTTAAACAGAGGATTTGGAGGTGGGGGGGTGCTAAATGCGCAAGCGTGTGAAGCACGCCACCTAGTGACAGTGGCGCTCATCGTAGGCATCTTGGTGAGTGGGTGAGGAGCGGCTACCGTGATTCCAGTATTGATGGAGTCACAAAAATCGTTCATTAAGGCAATTTAATCTTTGCTATTAAATGTCCTTTCAATTCATTTGGGGTAATTAAGATGCAGTTAAAGTGATTAAATTCTAATTACTTATGCTAGAGAAAGACATATTTGTCACGCTAATGCTGTTAGACGAAGGACTCAGAAAGAAAGTTAACGTTTACTTCCAATGATGCAGCTGGAAAAATCAGTTCCTCTTTTCATCATCAATCTGGCGAGCGGGGTGATTATGTAATGGCACTCCATGCTCATTAAATAGGAGAAGTGCTGATTAAAATGGCTGCCAGGAGGAAAACTTGAGCAAGAAGTAACGCAGTATGGTATAGTCAGCACTCTTGGGCAAAATCAGTAGGTGTTCTTTCCCTCCAAGCCCTCGCCCCAAAGTAATGAACACCTACTGAGCTTTATTCTATCATTGAAAGGGGGGTGGCACACAGAAGGCTTTTATTATCAAACCAAAGACATTGTTGAATGTAAACATTCGCCCCGAAAAAGAAGGCAGCAGTATCTTATGTAGCCTAGACCAGTCTTGAACTCACTGTGTAACCAAGGATGCCCTTGAACTTCTCATCCTCCTGTCTCCACTTCCTGAGTGCTGGGGTATGCCACCATGCCCAGTTTATGCAGCGCTGAGGATCCAATCCATGTCCTTTAAGCGTTTGAGGCAAGCACACCACCCAGTCAGCGCCATCTCCAGCCCTAAAGAAATGTTCTTAAAAGGAGAATGGCTCCTTGGAGTAGAGAGGAACGAGGCGGGTGAGCAGGAGTGGGGAAGCAGAGAATTCCCATGGTAAACATGAGCGAGCATTTCCCCTGTAGGCTGCAGGAGCCGCTTCCTGTGCAGATTCATAGCGCTTCCCTAAGTGCTGAACCTCCCCTCCCCAGCTGGACTCTTTTCTCTGTAGTGAGGGAGTCAGAGTCGCCTGCACTGGGTTACAAGCATGGTCAATTATTATGCTCACTCTGAAGAGCACTAAGCATCTCCTCCAAATTGGTCCCTTTTCAATGAGTTTTCCGTGTCCCATTGTAAAGTAGTCTCACATTATAAAGCAGAAGTTCACTGAGACTGTCCTGCCATAACCTCAAGGCCCCCAGCCTCCTAGGATAACTTTATTATGTTCATAAAAGAGAGTTGAATCGAAACTTAAGAATTTGAAGTTTGCTTCTCTCTCTCTCTCTCTCTCTCTCTCTCTCTCTCTCTCTCTCTCTCTCCTTTTAAGGAGGTGCCTTTACATTTTCCTGAGAACGTTATCCAAGAATAAGAATCATCAATAAGTTAATTGGGGATTATTTTATTTTCCTCAAGAGACCCGTGTCTCTTAGTACAGTTAACTTTGCATATTGAAACCATAACTGAGGTTGTCTCTTTCTTCCGCTCATCCCATTGAATATCACTCCAGTGCACACCATAAGCAAAGAAGTGTGCATTACCAAATTCATCAGTCATTAAAGTTAAACAATTACCTTTAAAAATAGATAGATTATTTGAATATTTAAGATCATTATGAATCAATGTCATGCTGCCTTTTTAATATAATATTTTATTCATTCTTTGAGAAATTCATCCATGACATCATGCTGTCTTAAATTACTAAAAGTATGCAACTCTGGATTAAGAATCAAGTACCCTAGGGAGAGGTTCATGCAGTAATTAGTTCTTAGACCTTGTCAAGTAATTTAACCTTTCTGAGCCTCCATCCCCTTAAGTGTAAAATGAAGGATTTGGCCTTCAAGTTCCTTCCAGGTCTCATTTTGCCGTTGATTGCCTCCTATCATGACTGTGGGACCATGGCAAAGCCCAGTGGACACCTTTATCTCTTATCTCCATTTAGTGTCCTGTCCACCTATATTAGGATTAGACAAGATGTGGGGCACGGTACTCAATCTGGATGGTAGTCTCTGGCTCACCTCTCTCTTCAGGTGCTCGGGAGCTAACAGCCCATGCAGTCAAGAGCATTGTCTCTTGGCACAGAAGTGCTGCAGTGTAAGATTCTACTGCCTGTGTTCCAGGGAGACAAGCTGACAGGGATAACATGGATTTTCATGAACACATATACACTACCTATATATTACCATGGGAGTGTAAATTAGCATCTTTGCTAAACAGATTTGTTGTCATCATATAACCATGGGTCCACACGCGTCTAGTAATTCCACTCTTTGTGTAATTCTAAACTCACAGCATTCCTGGAAATGTGAAAAGACAGTTGCTGGAACTTTTACTCTGAAGAGAAAAAAAAACAGAACAGTCCAATGTAAGGTGTGCACATATGAAGCAGAACGTTCTTACATAATGCAAAACTCAAAAGCAAGCAAGGCTAAACAACTATGTCTAGAGATTTGTGGATATGTGATGCAAACTAATTTTTAAACATAGATAAGATAGAAGATAAATAGGTGGATGGGTAAATAGATAGGTATGTAGATGGTAGAGAGAAGATGGTAAATGAATGATAGACAATAAATGATAGGTGGATAGATGATAGATAGATAGATAGATAGATAGATAGATAGATAGATAGATAGATAGATAGATAGATAAACAATAGAAGATAGATAGATAGATAGATAGATAGATAGATAGATAGATAGATAAACAATAGAAGATAGATAGATAGATGGATAGATAGATAGATAGATAGATAGATAGATAGATAGATAGATAGATAGATAGATGATAGATAGACAATAGAAGATAGACAGATAGATAGATAGATAGATAGATAGATAGATAGATAGATAGATAGATAGATAGATGATAGACAATAGAAGATAGATAGATAGATAGATAGATAGATAGATAGATAGATAGATAATAGAAGATAGATAGATAGATAGATAGATAGACAGACAGACAATAGAAGATAGATAGATGATAGATAGATAGATAGATAGATAGATAGATAGATAGATAGACAATAGAAGATAGATAGATAGATAGATAGATAGATAGATAGATAGATAGATAGATAGATAGATAAACAATAGAAGATAGATAGATAGACAGACAGACAGACAGACAGACAGACAGACAGACAATGGGCATAGATGTAGCTTAGCAGTGGAGTGCTTATTCAAGCACTTGGTTGTATCCCTGGCATCACAAAAAGAGAAACAAATTCCCTATGTCTTTATACAACAGAGGTGTTCAAATTCTCCTGTTGTGTTGTTGGGTGCTGGATGAGTTTAAGAGCTCATTTTGGGGCTGGAGAGATGGCTCAGAAATTAGGAGCACTGGCTGCTCTTCCAGAGGTCCTGAGTTCAATTCCCAGCAACCACATGGTGACTCACAGCCGTCTATAATGAGATCTGGCACCCTCTTCTGGCATGCATGCAGACATACATGCCGTTAGAACACTGTATACATAATAAATAAATAAATCTTTTTTTAAAAAGATCTCATTTTGTAACCTTTTCAGATTCTATATACATGATACATAGTCTTTTGAAAACACTATTAAATAGTTTAAACATTGAGGAGGAAGAAGGTGGTTTGGGGAGTTTGTTTGGGGTTGTTTTTTGGTCTGACCACTCAACCTACTTTTTTCTTTTTTTTTTTTCATTACAAATATATGCTTTACTAGTATTAGTTGGTTAATTTTGCTACCTAGTTTGATTTTAGTATTCCATCCATTTTTCATAGAAAATTCATAAGGTTGAAAGATTGCTCTTTCATCTGTAACATCTTTCCTTCCTATTCATCTGATTATGAATCTTCCATAGTATGGAAGCATTTTGGGCATACAGTGGGTGCAAGATACACACATGTGTTTTAGCCTAATTAATTAATTTATTTTTTTATTAATTAATTTATTTAATTATTAAAGATTTGGAGCACTAGACTGAAGTCTCACGATCCAAAGGAGGAGCAGAAGGAGAGTGAGCACGAGCAAGGAACTCAGGACCGCGAGGGGTGCACCCACACACTGAGGCAAAGGGGATGTTCTATTGGGAACTCACCAAGGCCAGCTGGCCGGGGTCTGAAAAAGCATGGGACAAAACCGGTCTCGCTGAACATAATGGACAATGAGGACTACTGAGAACTGAAGAACAATGGCAATGGGTTCTTGATCCTATTGCACATAATGGCTTTGTGGGAGCCCAGGTAGCTTGGATGCTCACCTTAATAGACCTGGATGGAGGTGGGTGGTCCTTGGACCTCCCACAGGGCAGAGAAACCTGCTTGCTCTTTGGGCTGAGGAGGGAGGAAGACTTGATTGGGGGAGGGGGAGGGAACGGGAGGTGGTGGCGGGGAAGAGGCAGAAATCCTACTTTTTTCAAATACATCCTGAGCATTCTGTATTGTCATTTTTCTCAGGACTTGATTCTTACTAGATACCGGTTTTGTCAGGGAAAGGTAGTCCATTGTGGGCAGAGTATAGGGAGGGACAGAAGGTCTGGGAAGAATTGCTGAATTCCTGAGTCTCTGCCCTAGTGCAGTTGGCTCTAGGAAGACCCAAAGGCACTGCACACTTGTCCAGGAAATAGGACTGGTGGAGAGAGACAACAGGCTGTTCAAGTGCTTCTTCCAGGAGCTGAGAGTGTTAAGTTCAAAGTGTCTTGCAGGAAGAAGTCTAGGTGTAGTGAAAGGAAACTTCTAAAGACCTAGAGAATGTGATGGGATTAAGTCTGAAGTCAGGACGGCAGGAACAGAATGCATGGAGCCTGAGCTAAAATCCCTCTGTAGTTGTTTGTTCGTTCGTTTTTAAAATAATTTTCTCTCATGTAGCCCAGGCTGATCTCTGGCTCACTCTGTAGCCCAGGCTGGCCTTGAGCTTCTCATCTTCCTGTCTTCACCTCCCCAGTGCTGAAACTACAGGCATGAGTTGCCCATACCTTTTGTTCTCTGCAAATTTCTTGGATCTGAATTATTATAAAGCTGGCAGCTTCTCTCTTCCCCCAGCTCAGCAACACCTTCCCATCAGCAACAAAAGCATCTTCCAGTCTCTGACTTCAGTAATGGAGAACAAAGTATCATACATCTCGCATTCCTCCAGGGGAGAATATCAGATTGGTGGAGAAGTAGAGGAAAGGAAAGATCCCCAGGTGTGGCGTGATGTAGCGATACACATCCGTATCCCCTGCAGTCTAATGCTCAAGCAAGAGAACCTGGAAGAAGTTCAAGGCCAGTAGATCTATGTAAGACCCTGATTTTTAAAAAGTTGGTCCTGGGAATTTAATACCAAGTGACTTTTATTTACTTTCTCTTACTTCTGGAATAGCCCATAGCCTTGTTCAGTATGCACAGGGACTGTATATAAAATCTCTAACTTCTTTTCATCTCTTTCAATTCTAAAGTACACTCATGATTTCAAGATAGGAAGAGTTAATTCCAAATGCACACTCTTCCGACTTGAAAGCTATCCTGATTCTATGCATCCTTTCTTCTCTGGGTGAGTCTCAGAGACCAGCAGCATCAGCTAGGAACTCTGCCCTCCTGCATCAAAGTCTGTATTTTCACAGGGTCCCAAGGAGGTTCCCATATGTGTACAGTCTGAGAAGGACCTATAGAAAAACCTTCAGCGTGTCCCTGTTCCTTTATTTGCCCAAACACTGCCTGGCTAGAAACACTCATACATCAGGCACTGGACAAAATACAGACACACGAAAGAGGAACCTTAAAAGTACTGGTAGAGACCTTGTGTGTCTGTACAAGGTCAGGGGCCTCTGGGAGTCGGGGCTAAAGGCAGCTGTGGCCAGTTGTGAAATGAAATGATCAGGTTCGCGATTTTGAAAGCATCCTGGAATGGAGGGGGCAGATGAACAGCTGAGTAGTAGCTAAGAGACATGGGCTACAAACATGAGGGTGGGGAGTAAAGTCTGAGAGCTCCATCTAAAGTAAGATGGGGCAGGCATCCTGGGGCACAGGTCTGGTGGGGAGTAACTTCTGTGACCCTGCCTTGCGAAGATGGGCATTTGGGTACCTTTACCCACAGAACAACTGTGATGGTGTGGTAGCTAGTCCTTCCCACCCCAGCCAATCGCTGTCTCCGAGGACATAGGGCTCTTAGAGAACCAATGCAAGGGATTAGACACACCCACCCCTGTTGTTAGAGGAACAAAAGTAACCCTAAGAACAGGGCACCAATCTGTCAGCAAAGACTACATATGTGTGTGCAGTGGGCAAGTGCTGGCGAGTCTTGGTTGAGTTGTGAGTCACCCTGTGGTGGGAACAGCACTCAAAACACAAGCATTATTTCATCAGAAAGAGAATTCTGCTTTTCTTTAATCTAGTTGTCTTAGTTTGCTTTCTACTGCTGTGATAAAATACTGTCCAGAACCAAACTGGGACAGGCATGGTGGCACACGCCTTTAATCCCAGCACCCGGAAGGCAGAGGCAGTCAGATCTCTTGTGAGTTCCAAGCCAGCCCACCCTTATTAAAATACAAAATAAACTTGGGAGAGAAAGAAGTTTATATTACAGCTTCCAGTGCATCATGAAGGAAAAAGTCAAGGGAGGAATCAGAGGCAAAGAACGAAACAGAAACTAAGGAGGGAATGCAGCTCACTGCTTACCGTCACTAACTCATAGATTGCTCAGCCTGCTTTCTTACATAACCAGGACCACCTGGCCAGGGGTGCTCATGATGGGCTGAGGCCTCCCACTATTAGTCAAGAGAATTTCCCATGAACTCATCTCCGGGCCAGTCTGAGGAATTTTCTCTAGAAATTCTTCCTCCCAGATCACCCTGGCTTATATCTAGTTCACAAAACTACCTAGTACCAGAGTTACTTGCATGATTGTCCCATGAGCCCCAAAATGAAAGGATTGTTTCCAATTAATAAATATGCATTTTCATATATGTCTTATAATGATAATTTTTAAAAAGTTAAACATAAATAGGCATTTAAAGTTTTCTTCCTAACCCATTCTCCTGTTATTAAGGTTGTCACTATACTTTTGTGTGTTTTCAAGTACTCCATACTGAAGCTAATAATATAACACTTTAAATTTCGGTACGTATCATTCCATCAGGAATAACTGAAAGTATATTCACACACCAAAAGGGTTGGTTATCTGTACAGGGATACGGGGTGAGGTGGGGGACTTCTGAACCTGATTCTTCTGTGCTCTCCAAAGTGTGTGTGTGTGTGTGTGTGTGTGTTTGTGTGTGTAGGGTGGGTGATCTTCTTTGTAAATAATTAAAGGCTTCTTCATCCCTCCATCTAGAAGTTTCTAGGGGAAATGGAGAATGCGTCTTGTTTTAATTCTTTTGACTGACTTTTAATTCTTTCAACATTTCTAGAAATGTTTATTTCCACATCAGGCAGTGCTCCAGTGCAGCAGCCTGAGTGACAAAGTAGTGAAGTGGCAAACAAGGTGACCATGCTCCAGGGAGGTGGAAAGTGGTCCCAACTTCAACAGGGTTTCCTCTATTCCAGGTTATCTTTAAAAAGCTACCCAGGGGCTAGAGAGTCGGCTGGCAGGCTGAGAGAGTATACCTCCAGCACCCATGTCAACTGGCTCACAATCACGTGTAACTCTAGCTCTAGGGAATCTAATGCCCTCTTCTGGCCTCCACAAGCACTGTAGCCACATGCACACACATAGAGGCACAGAGGTATACACACAATTAAATATAAAAATTATAAATAAAAATGTCTCATGTTATTGCATTTACAGTGTAATATTTGAGAACACATGAAAGAATAACAGAGAACATAATAATCCCTAGTAATTCCACCATTTCCCCTTCCCAAACTAATATGAGTAGCATTCATTCATTCATTCATTCATTCAATAGCTATGTAAAGATAAGGATGCTCATAATCTGCAAGACCACACAGCACACATTCTACCTTTGCTCTCAGAGAACTTAATGCCAGAAAACATTTATGAATCTTCTATTTTATAGTTGTGCTATAATTTATTTAATCAATCTCCTATTTTTAGACACTTACATTGGTCTATAAACTGCTCAGGGAATTAAAGTTTTATGGTTTTATATTTTAGAAGTATCATAATTCACATGTCTTCTCCAGCAACCATTCCTATCCTTGAATATTTCACTGTATTTAGGGCTTTTGCATTATCGAATGGCACAGCAGCCTGCAGTATTATAGATGTTTTACCAAAGATTTGATTTTCAAGATGTTTTTCCCTCTAAGCATTTGATGCCCGTATTGAAACTTTAGAAAATATAAGATTATAACAAAGAAACAGGGCAAAATTGTTCATCATTCTAAAACCAAGAGAGAATACCTTTCTATATATTGGATTCGTTCTTTCTTGCTTGAAAGAGCTGTAACACTGTTGTTAATTCTTTGAGAATTTCCCACACTGGATTTCAATCATATCACCCACACCCACTTCTCCTAACTCCTCCCAGATTTTCCTTACTCTCCTTACCCTCCAAACTTCATGGCCTCTATTCAAAAAAAAAAAAAAAACCCCACTGAGTCCAATTTATGCTGCCGACAATCTCATGGGTGTGAGGCCGTCCACTAGAACATAGCAACCCAACCAAGTACCCCACACTTAAAGGGAACTAACTCTCCCTCCCCCAGAAGCTGTCAACAGTTCATAGCTCCTCAGTTAGGGGTGGGGGATTGGGAACCCCTTCCCAGTCCATGCTGGGGTGTTGGCTGGTTGGTCTTGTGCAGGTCTTCTCTTGGCAGCCATAGCTGCCGTGAGCGCGTGAGTGCAGGGGTCCTGCCATGTCCACATGATGCTGTTTTGCTCCAGTCCTCCCTGACCTCTGGAGCCCACATGCTTTCCTTCTAGCTTTTTAATGGCACATGTGTAAATGGGCACTTGCCACGGGTCGGATAACCTGAGTTCAATCTCCTGGACCCTCATAGTGGGAGGAGAAAACCAACTCCCCTAGTTTTCCTCTGACCTCTACCTGCTCGCTCTCGCTCTCTCTCTCTCTCTCTCTCTCTCTCTCTCTCTCTCTCTCTCTCTCTCTCGCTCTCGCTCTCGCTCTCTCTCACACACACACACACACAGACGCAAATACAATACAATTGTATATAAGATATACCTTAATTTTTTTATTTTTTTACAAAATTAACTTGATAGAGTATTTACAATCGAACATGCCTCAGTGTCATTAAATACCATTCAGGAGCACAGGAAGCTGTTTAAATCTTCATTTGAAACTCATTCCAAATTATGGAAATCTGCAAAGATAAATAGAACAAAGGCCATTTGGGGTGCCCTCCTCACCAGTGAACACTGACCAGTGGTTAGTGTCCAAATTGCTTCATGTTTGCTCTCTTCCCATGTAGGTTTATTTTCCTTGAAGGCAGACTACATTCATCATGACCCCTTACCTCAAAATATCTAGTGTTTTCGTAAGAACGAGAATATTCTCATGTTCGGTCACTGCTCAACTTTGTCGGGTGACTCTGTGATGTCCTTAGAGCATGGTTCTCCAGTACAGAATTCCATCTCGGATTCTGCTGCCACAGCTCTTTTGCTTCCTTTACTGTCAAATGCTTCTCTTCCATCTTCCTCTATCTTTTACCAAGCTTGCACATTTGAGGAATGCAATTCTCCTTTAAATTTTTCTGTTTTGTTTGCATTCATTCATTCATTCATTCATTTGTTTGTCTGTTTGTAGGTGTGTATGCATGTGTGTATGTGTGGAGGTGCGGGCATGCCAGAGCACCTACGTGGAGGCCAGAGGACATTTCGCAGAAGTTGGGTCTCCCTTTCCAACGTGTGGGTCCCAGAAATTGAACTCCGGTCAAGTTACCTTTATTATCAGCCCCCATAGAATTTGCTCGTTTCTCCTGTGTTTCTTCTGTTTCCTTGTGTTCCATTGAGCTTCTGCTCTCTTACCCAGAAAGCGGCATGGGTGGCAGTGTGCCTTCTCTGAGGATCACATCTGGAGGCCCCCAACTGTCTGTTCCCCACTTACCTGGTGAGTGTGTTTTCTTTACCCAAAGTCTTGTCTAATTCCTTTACTGTGTAATCACTGGACACTGTTCCCCTTCCTTCCAATTAAAAATAAATCCATGGGTGATATTTTAAGACAATGCGTTAGTCTACTTCTCCTCAGAATTCTCTATTTTTTTAGCACCTGCTGAGCTTTGCCTGGTCTATCTAACTTTCCATCCTCAGCATTTCTGCACGTTGGGCAGGCAGTCCTCAGCGCTCTCTCTCTCTCTCTCTCTCTCTCTCTCTCTCTCTCTCTCTCTCTCTCTCTCTCTCACCCATTTACTATTGGTGTGGACTCACACGTTCCTTTTTTAATCAACAATTTGCAATGTGTTACTTGCTTTCAATTATTTTGGAGCTCAGGCTGTCCCAGATGTGACTGATGGGAATCCCTTTAACATGTGAGCCCCTTCTATGTTCTGTGACATGTTCTCATTATTTTTTGAAAACTTTCCACCATAAAAAAAAGATATTCCGCCGGGCGATGGTGGCGCACGCCTTTAATCCCAGCACTCAGGAGGCAGAGGCAGGCGGATCTCTGTGAGTTCGAGACCAGCCTGGTCTACAGAGTTAGTTCCAAGAAAGCCACAGAGAAACCCCGTCTCGAAAAACAACAACAAAAAAAAAAAACAAAAAAAAAACAAACAAAAAAAAATGATATTCCAAGATCATCTGGTACCCTCCTTTCTCCAAGCTTTGGATTTGCCCCTTCTCTGATGAACCGTGGCTTATGCTGGTTGATAAGGCATTAGAGACTGAGAAGAGCTGAGTACTATGTATGCATGAGCTTTTAGCATGGCTTTGTTTCTCCACTCTCTCAGGTAAAGCTGGGAAGAATATATACACACAGCTATGCATAGACACATTCGCATATTTATATTTGTGTTACATTCATTTATTTTTATGTGTATATGCTTGTACTCATGAACATACGTACATGATGTGACTTGGGTAAAGTTCAGAGGAGAATGGATAGTAACCAGTCCTCTCCTTCCACCACGTGGGTGATGGATGCTAAAGATGAAACTAAGGTTTTCAGACTTAATGACAAGCTCATTTACCCTTTGAGCCATCTTAATGGCTCTGTGTGTGTGTAAAATCATACCTTTGTATCAATATCTGCACCCACATATTTGTGAAATATTCCCATGGATATTTTGCTGTTCCTCGTGCCCTATTTATATATCCTTCAGTCTACAGTCAGAAGTCTGACACCCAATAATCAATTATCATTATATTCCTCTCATATGTGTTCGTGTGCATTGTGCGCATGTGTGCATGTGCATGCACGCACGCTCACACACACACACACACAATGTTTGTTTGATCCTGTGACAGGCTTGTTTCCAAGCCTGTTTTTTGATAGGAGTAACTCTCAGCTCTTCCGTCAAGCATACCCACTGCATCACTTGGCTTCTTCTAAACCCCGCTGAACCATGTAAGTGCTGTCCACAAGCACGATGCCAATGCTTGGTCTAAAGAAATGGCTCCTTTGGTAGAGTGCTGGGTTTGTTCCCCAACACTGGACATAGTAATTCCAACACTTGGGAGGTACAGGCAGAAGGATCAGAAGTTCTGGCTCATTTTCATATACATAGCAAGCTTGAGGTCAAACTAAGCTACAAAAGACCCTGTTTAGGAGGGAAAAAAAACAATTATTTTCTTCTGTACCCTTAATTAGGCATATATTGATCAGTTACACTCCAGACTTAGCAAAGCCGATCATAGTGTATCTTAGCCTTCTGGGGCCCGGAGCCTCAGCTTGCACACCATTGTCTGTGACAGGTGTGGTTACTTTACTCTCAACTCCTTTGGGGTCTCAGACCAGTTTAATTCCTCTTCACCTTCTGCCTCTCCAGCTCCATCCGTCCCACTTGCTCCCTGCCTGCCCTTGAACTGCCTTCTGATTCAGGGCATCTCAACTTCCTTTGCCCCAAGAACTCAGCTGACTTATACTGATTTCTTTTCCCTTATTTCTTTTTGGATTTATTTATTTTATTAGCTTATGTGTAATCGTGTTTTCCCTGTGCACATGTGTGCGCGTGCGTGCATGCGTGTCTCTGTGTGTGTGTGTTTGTGTGTGAGTGTGTGTGCGTGCGTGCGTGCGTGTACACTTGGTGCCTGCAGAGGCCAGAAGAGGGTAGTGAATCAGAGGGGACTGGAGTTACAGTTTTGTCACCACTAGGGTGCTGGGATTCAAATGCAGGTCCTCTGCAAGAGCAACATGTGCTCTTGACCACTGAGCCGACTCTCCGCTGATTCTTCTAATGCCACTTTAGAAATAGCTCCTCAGTAGTGGTAACCTGTTTCAAGGGGAACTGTACAGGAAAAGGATTTCAGAAATTTGATACTAAATTTTGTCTTAAGTGTCTCTACTTTATGCAGGCCCACGTCTAGCTCATTTATATAACAAGAATGCCGAAAAAATTAAAATCTGTGGTCTAGCCTTTTTATTTTTCTTGCTTCCTTTCTTCCTGTCTTTCTTTTTTCTTCTTCTTCTTTTCCTCCTCTCCTTCTCCTCATTCTTCTTCTTCTCTATATAACAGAGTGTGTCCACTCTAGTGGGAGAGACTGATGTGAGTTGCCCTGTTATCACAGGAATCAACAATCTTCCCTGGGACAGAGAAAGCATAGAAGAAAGGAAATGCTGGAATTTAGTCTTAGCTGTATAAGGAATTCTTTCTATGGAAAGAAGGGAAACAATGGCATCCTGGCTGGAGGAAACAGTGTAGACAAAGGTGTAGAAGCAAGAATGTGCTTAGTGCATCTAGGCACAGCCTCCAAGCAGTGCAGCGGGCATGATGGGTGTGGTGGGCATGGGCGTGGTGGACATGGTGGGCAGTGAGTGGGTGGACAATAGGAGAGAAAGACGAAGAATGGTTGAGGTCCGAGTATCAAGATCCTTCGACACTGAGGTAGAGCAGTCATTGTGCTTTCTTCTTGTGCTTCAGGAGACTTTGGTGAAGTTCATTTTTCGTGCACATTATTGGCATATTATAGACATTTGCAGTGTGGATATATAGGCGTCTTTCCAGAAATACAAACAAGGCAGGCTTCACTTGTTTGAAATTAACTATAGATTAATTTAATTAAAATTGTTGCGTATATGTTGTATACATTTATGTACACAACTGTGTACAGCCATGCTGTCTGTACTCAGAGGCCAGAGGAAGACATCAGATGCCCAGCTCCGTCGCTCTTTATTCCCTTGAGACAGTCTCTCACTGAACCTGGAGCTAGACGGGCAACCAGTAAGCCCCAGCAATTCCCCTGACTCCACAGCACTGGAATTACAGGCATATACTGTCACATCCAACTTTTTATGTGAGTGTTGGGGATTCAAACTCAGGCCCCCGTGCTTGTAGAGCGAAAGTTCTTACCTGCTGAGTCATCTCCCTTCCCGGGAAAGTTCTGTTTGTGTGTTATAGTTCTGTTTGTGTGTGTGTGTGTGTGTGTGCGTGTATCACTTTTAGTTGTTATGAATACTACAAAATATATAGTACTAATTATAAAAAGCAGATCAATAAATTTTACAATTCACAATAGACCTCTGTGAGCTAAAATGCAAAGTAAGCATGTAGTTCATCAGGTCAGCTATATATCTTAGCTGACTTGTAGAACAAACATCGTAACTGTAGAGCCACACCAATTACTGAACTCCCAGTGATAGAAGGGCTTTTTTAATATTTTTAAATTATGTGTGTGTATGTGGACATAAAGTCCTCAGTTCCCCATCTCTCCTCTTCCACGTGGATGCTAAAAAAGGACTTCTTTTCCTAGTATGTCCCACATCATGCTCATCTCTGCTTACAGGACTAAGGCTGAGGTTGAGGTACGTGAACAGTGAGACAAGGGGCTACAGAACAGAGAGGCTGACCAGCGGATCCAAGAGATGGCAGTTCAACTCATACTTCTTGAGGAGTTCATTCATTTCTGGGTTGGGGAGAGGATTGAGACAGGATCTTGTCTCAAGATCCTGGGCCTGCCGCCCTCAACAATCCCCACAACCCAACTTCCTAAGTGCTGTCATTCCAGGCGTGTGCCGCCAGGCCGGGCTCAAGCTGTCCATATCTTACCCAGAGATCTGTCAGTACCTGACAGGCTCTGCCCTGCCTGCCATGCCCCATGGTCATGGTGGTTGTTGGCTTTATCAGGTAACGGAGCTACATTTCATTTTTTCCCTGGAAGAACTTGGCCCAGGTTGGTAGAAGGATTTTCTTAGCTCTGCAGCAGAATTGAGGCTTCTGGCACAGGGGTGCTTTTCTTCCGATGGGCCCTCCCAGACCCCCCTGAATTTATAGCACATACACCCTGAAAAAGAGCTTCTCTCTACCCACAGCTCTGCTGTGTTCCAACCAACCCTGGGACAGATATATTAAGGACACCAACCAGCTCAAACAGTCGGTCTCCAACTGTAATGCAAAAGTAGAAACTCAGCCTCAAAGAGCAAGGACACATGGAAATGCGCGCACGCGTGTGTGTGTGTGTGTGTGTGTGTGTGTGTGTGTGTGTGTGTGTATGTGTGCACAGATACTGTAAGATTTGGTTTGACTACTTTTAATTAGGTTTATGTGGATGTCTACGTGTAGGTGTGCATGAGTGCAGTTGCCTTAGAGCAAAGCTTACAGGTGCCCCAGAGGTAAACCTACAGGGGTGAGCCACCTGACACGGGCTGGGAATCAAACTCAGGTCCCCTACAAGAACAGCGTGTGCCCTCAACTGCTGAGTCATCCCTCATGCGCCCTCAACTGCCGAGTGGTCCCTCCAGCCTCTATTTTTAATGGCTCAGCAGTCTAGAAGATACAATGTTGAGCTGTTACTGGAGCCTGTGATGCTTGTCATTATTGTGTTCATGATTCATGAGGAGCAAGCGGTTGCCTTACCACCTTCATCTGCATGAGAATGAATCTGGACTAGCTGATTGCAGAGCCGTCGTTGGATTATTTTGTTGTTGCTATTATTATTCGTTCATTGGCAGAGGACAGGATCTCCCTTTGTGGCCCAGTGTGGCCTTGGACAGATTATAGATGCGTACCATGGCTTATTTGCTCTTCTTCAAAAACCGCAAAAGAGTCTGGAGGGCAAAGTGCTTTTGTGGCATGCATGAAGGCAGGATCGATCCCCAGAACTACACAAATGGAATGTGGTGGCACATATGCCTGGATGGGAACCCCAAACTTGAAAGGCAGAAAGAAGCAGGAGGATCTCCGATCCTCATTCTCGGTTACACAGTGAGTTCCAGGTCAGCCTAAGAAATTAAATCCTGTCCCAAACAAACAAGCAAACAATAAGAATAAGGAATTAAAAATCCATACAGGTCATAGATGGTACAATGGAAGTCATTGGAGGAGCTATCTCCCCCCCCCCCCCCGACAGAGAGAAGGATGACCTTGGACATTATTTAATTAAGGTCATAATAGACTTTGGGAAGCAGAAGAGGAGCTTCAGTCCCAGGGTCCTCAGAGGCCTTGCCATGCTCTCGCTCAGGGAAAGAGGTCTCCAGAGTCTGTCGGCTTCATAACGGAAGTTCAGGTCAGCGAAGACCTGAGCCCAGTGTCTGACTAGCACGCTGACTAAAGGAGGAAGGAAAGCATGGTAAATTCATACACAAAAGAATTTAGTGATGGGGATTGAACTTGAGGCCTTGTGTTTGCTAATTTGCAAACTTCTGCACTACTTATGAGCTCAAGGTTTTAATCACATCTATGCAAATATGTTCTTATTTAAAACTTATTATCATCCTGGGAAGTATGAAACCCACTGTAAACAGGGACATTAGGCTAAAAAGAATGATAAGGGACTTGCACAGAATTGCATATCTTTAGTGGCCCCAGGACTATCCACTGTATCTTCTGAGACCAGGTTTATCTAACAAGTATTCCACGTCCATCTGGCTTTGTTTTGTTTTGTTTTTTTGTTTTTCGAGACAGAGTTTCTCTGTGGAGCTTTGGTGCCTGTCCTGGAACTAGCTCTTGTAGACCAGGCTGGCGTTGAACTCCCAAGTGCTGGGATTAAAGGCATGCGCCCCCACTGCCTGGCTTCTATCTGACTTTGTAAATGTCCCCCAGGCCAAGATATCCATGCCCACATATTCTGAGACAGATTCCTGGTAAACTTTTACACAACTCAGCCAACACTTCAAACTTACTTTATTTTTAATGTATGTGTATGCATGCGTGTCTTGTGTGGGTATATACGCTTGAGTACGGTGCCTGCAGAGGTCCAAAGAGGGTATCCGGTCTCCTGGAGATAGAGTTAGAGGCAACTGTGAACCAGCTGATGTGAGTTGAGAGCCAGTTCCCAGCCCCTGTGAGAGCACTGGGAGCTCTTAATGCTGAGCCATCTCTCAGTCCCATCAGTCAACACTTTCCAGGTTGGATAGGGCTTTGGGTCCTTAAGGAAGGAAAATAGACAAGGTGGTGTTAAGGCACAGGCCCCGAGCTAGAACATAAAATGTGTTCCAGGGAAAAGCGTCTTAAAATCTAGGTAGTAAGGAACTGCGTGTGTCTTATCCCTGCAAGTAAGGAACTGCGTGTGTCTTATCCCTGCAGTTCTAGAATATGGAAAAAAATAATTGGGAGGAACACACTCATGCTTGAATATCCCAACAATGTCAAGCATCTATAAACGGTCCTTCCTGGCCACTCCCAGTTTCCTGCTGTGATCTTGTAGGTTAGCGACAGCTCATAGACCAGCTCAAGGGCAGCCAACCACACTGAGAAGCACTCCTCCAAGGGAAACAAGTCCTAAAATTCCCTGCAGAGAGGGCTTCCTGACAGTGTGAGCTGGGTACATTTCCATGCCTACTTCTGCCTCCTGCACAGTGTTCATGTGAGAGGCCACACCCTTGAAGATCAAAGCTACCCGTGCGGCTGAGGCATCTCCCACTACAATTTCCCACAGAATCCTGAAGGCACATTGGCTTGCCTCCTTCCTGGAGAGGACTCAAACTGGGACTTCGTGTATCTTCAGTAACCCCCAAACCCAGTTCTGCCCCCTCCCACTGCCTGTGTCTATCTGGTGTGTGCCTTCCTATGGGGGTACTTCCCTGCACCGCAGTGTCTCTGGCCCCTTGTTTCTGGTTCATGCCCCCTACCCATGCATGTGTGGTGACTCAGACCCCTAGCTGCAGTTTTCCTGTCTTGACCTGGGTTGTCTCTATGCCGCAATGTCTCCCAAAGTATTTCTCTCATTCATATGGTCTCTCAAGGACTCTAACAGTTATAATTCTACGTAAACTTCCAGAAGTATGACTTTATCTCTGCCGGTTGTTTCTCTTCTCCTCTGGTAACCTTATGATTCCACGCGAGCTTGTCTGTTCTCTAATCTATTGGTACCACGACCTTCGTATTTGGCAATTCTGACTTTTGTTATGTTCTCTACAGATATAAGCACGCACACTTACAGGTACCATCTCCAATAACCCCACCTGTTCTAAGCTCCCCTTCCAGCCTGCATTTCTCAGGATGCCCTGGTGAGGCAGGGCGGTTAAGAGGCTAGCCAGGTCCCTGCTCCGGCAGTGTTCCACCTTCCAGTCTCTGACCTTGCAATATCTTGAAACCCTGGGGCAAAATATACTGACCCATGTCCCCCTGATGAGTAGCATGTGACTTGTGATTAGACATACTCCACCACAAAGGGTTTTGGTTGAAAGGCTCTGAGAAACAGATAGGCTAGTGTACATTGTGAGTCTTGGGGAAGAGGCTCTGTGGGTAAGGTTTTTTCTCTAAGTGCTCTTGACCTGTAAACCTTCCTTTCATAGAACCTCGGTGGAAGAGGTTCTTGCAGCTCTGATGCCACTTGGAAAACACTGGCTGTGGGTAGCTTCAGGCCACAGAATCCTGCCAAGTACCCAGGATCTCTTAATGTCCTTCCAATGTGCTTCCTGGTTCACTGGAAGAAGGACGTCTCTTTGTGGAGATTTTCCTTAGCTCTGCCTTCTGAATGATAGATAAGTTGAGGTTTTGCCCAATATTGTTATTTACTTTTCCATAAGCATGTGTTGTATAATTTATCATCTGGAGCCCTAATGACTTCCAGCGCTGGCTTTCTCGTCAGACCTCTCCCCCGAGCACCAGGCTCCATACATCCTGCTGTCTACTGGACAACTACCTATCGGAGATCTTTAGCAGAATGCCCAGCCAGCACTTCCAACACGCTCTGTCCTACATACAAGTAATTACAGCCTCATAAAACTCCGTTTTATGTGCCCCACCATCTAACCAGAAACCTGGGCATATCTTAAACTTTTCCTTCTTAGCTCACCACTTCCCTGCCACCCGCCCCCTCACCCCCAGCCCAGCCAGGTTGTCGGGGTGTCCTCTGAATTCCACCTCTTGAGAAGTGGGTGCCACTCCTCAGTTGCCACTGTCTAACTTTAGTTCTTCCCTACAGACATTGTCACCTGGCTTCTGTCTCTGCTCAGGGTTTGTGGGAGACAGCCTCGGTGTTTCAGAGACTTACACACTGGGAGGAGATGGAGAGTCCCTCAGAGAATTACGGCTGTGGGGGAAGGGGGAGCTTAGCAGAGTGTGGTGGAGTTGCGCACACACACACACACACACACACAAATAAATAAATACAATTTTAAAAATAAAGAAACCTGATATTCAAATTAGGAGCTAAAGAAACAGCTAAGTGGTCAAGAGCATCGGCTGGTCTTCCAGAGAAGGCGAGTTCAGTTCCCAGAACCTGTGTCAAGTGGTTGGCCACCACCTGTAACTCCAGCTCCAGGGGATCTGATGCCCTCGCCTTGCCACCATTGGCACCTGCACTCCTGTGTACATATCCAGACACAGACACACATACAATTTTTTTTTAAGAATTAAATGTTCTTTTAGAAGAAAAACTCAAACCTACCAGTTCATTTAGCCAGAGGCCTAGTGGAGCTACCTGGCCTACCTAAGACAGAGTGCAGAAACTGACGGATGCCAGGACCCACCCACAGTGTACAAAATTCCAGCTTTACTTCAGCTCTCTGTACTTCCGTTACATTTCTTCCCAGCCGTCCTTGGTACTTTAGTCAGGGCTCAGCAGACCAAAAAGCAGGTTATGAGGAAAAGCTGGCCAATCCTCCCGAGGGACTTCGTTCTAAACGTCTTCCATGTTTCTTTGCAGCTTGCAAAAGGAAAGAGCAAGAACACGGGAAGGATAGAGGCAACACCCCCAAAAAGCCCAGGCTGGTCTTCACAGACGTTCAACGTCGAACTCTACATGCAATATTCAAGGAAAATAAGCGTCCGTCCAAAGAATTACAAATCACCATCTCCCAGCAACTGGGGTTGGAGCTGAGCACTGTCAGCAACTTCTTCATGAATGCGAGGAGGAGGAGTCTGGACAAGTGGCAGGACGAGGGCAGCGCCAGCTCAGGCAACTCATCGTCCTCATCGAGCACTTGCACCAAAGCATGAAGGAAGAACCACGGACTCAAACCTCGGTGGAAAAGCTTTAAATTTAATTTAAAAAAAAAAAAAAAAGTTTTTAAAGACCAGGACCTCAAGATAGCAGGTTTATACTTAGAAATATTTGAAGAAATAAAAGTGGTATTTATAGTCCAAAGAAACCAAAGACTGAAGCTCACCTGCATTCTGACTTTGTTCCGAGAGACATACTTCAGCGGGGCAAGACTTGGCAAGAAAAACGATGATCGGAAAAACATCGGATCTCACGCCTTCAACCCGAGCGCCTCACTGTGTGTGGCTGCTCCGTGGCTCGAAGCACAGTAATGTTTGAGCCGTCGAGCGGTCATCTTTTAAGATCAGACATTCTCATCTCTCCCACCACGCCACGAAGGTGTATAGTGTCTCAATATCTTGTGTGGGTGAGTGCGCGGAGATCCGCACACCCATCCGCCACCACCAGTGGTTAGGGACTCAGGCAGGGCTGGTCTTCAGGAAGGGTTGCACCAGAGGAGTGTGACCAACACAGTGTGGGATCTCTAAATTCATTGGATGGAAGGTGTGATTTCTCTCATCTAGCCTAGTGTTTGAACCTGCCAGGCCCACAACCTAAATGCGGATTCAAACCCAGCAAAGAAAATTTGAATGGCGCCTAAACCAGTGCACTCTCTTTGTTTGTTAAGAAATGTTCAGATATTTTTTAAAAAAAAAATGAAACAAGAGTCCATCCATTAAAAAAAATATATCACCCAGGTACCAAAGAACACACAATATTATAGTGCAGGTATTTTATTGCAATGATTTTAATAACCAAAGCTATTTTTACACATGATACTATGTAAAGTTATACGTATGAACTGATCTAGCTGTAATCCACATGCCACGTAGATTCAGGACTATTATGTATGACTCTTGAAGCATTTGAGATGTGAGTTTTCAGACTGGCAAGGAAGAATGTAGCTTCAGGGAAGCAGTTACCACCACGGCAGAGAGGTTGACGCGGTGCACATGGGATCTGGAAATGTTACTGACCCAGAGAAAAGACAAAATGCATAATCTACTCATAGCCAAGAAGATGTGAGCACCCTTTCAGAGTAGGTTCCCGTATAAACACTAAGAAACTAAGCTTACCAGGACAGATAACTAAATTTTAAAAATTGTCCAAAGTGATCATTTTTAGTAAATTTCCTCCTTAAAAAAAAACATAGACTAATTTTGTTTAAATTGCTTTATATACTTAGCACCAAATGCTTATTTTTAAATTCTTCCTAAACACTAATGAAGACAGCAGATCAATATTAATAACAATTAGTTATCCTGTATTTTGTAGCCATCCTAAAATAGCAATTGGACTAACTCTATTGTCAGTTCCAGATGTAGTATCAGGCAGATGTCAGGAAAACAACAGGTGCCTCTGAGAAGCAGGAGCATAGGAGGCCTGCATACAAAAAGTCAGAGCGCCAGCCTCACACAAGACTTGGTTCTTTCAGAATTAACAGATGCATTTTACTAAGCATAGCATCCAAAGCATTTACATTCCTTTTCGCTATAAACAACCCTGGAATTTTATCTCATGGCTTCTCCTCTCAGGCAGGGACCTAAATTAAAACCTAAGCTTTCTAATCAAAGTTTTAAATTTTGACTTTTTCCAAATCATTTAACTGGGGCCGCACAGACCAAGGCAGGAAGCAAACACAACGTTCTAGACATCATTTGACACTCAGAAACACTCTGTCTGAACTCGGCTGAACTACAACTGATGTGAGCAGACAGTCGCTGCACAGGGAAGTCAGGAATGGGGTGCCCTCAGTTAATATCACACCCAACTAGATACATAACACCGAAAGCTATCCTAATAGTAAGCTGTCCATTGAAATTCACTAAAATGCCAAACGGATTTTAAAAAGTAAAAATTATATAACAAAAAATCTCACTCCTGGGGGCCAAGGGTCAGCCCCCAGAGAGAGGCGCCTAAGCCAACCAGCGAACCATCAGTCTCCTTTCCATTCGCTGGCGATTGTGCAAAGGAAATCAGCAGGCGCCTTGCCATGTTTTGTCGTAATATTTTTTTTAAAGTTCGCTCAAAATTGCAACTTGAAAGTTTTTCTTCTAAATATGGCACAATTCTAGTCCAGTCATGAATAACCAGTCAATTGCCACCCTTCGAGATTTACCGAAGTTTTCAGTAGCATAAACAAAAGCTAAAAATAGAAACATTGTTTTCTCTCTTCATAGTGGAGTGAGCTGGGGAGTACATTTATAATTTAAGAGGGGGCATAGCCTTATTTACTTAAAACAAGGGAATTAAAAATTCAGGGGAAACCTAACTGTGTCTACATAGTCTTACCAACTTTCAATACTCCAAGAAAAAAAAAATAGAAAAGAAAAAAAGATTCACTCAACCTGAGACTTAGCTTGGCTTTTACCGTGTTACTTCCATGATTAACCCAACAGCATGTTTCAATTTTTTCAAGCCAATCATTTTGGTACTGTGGAGGCACAGTCTTCAAAAAAAAAAAAAGATGACTACGTTTTAAAAATCCCACCATGATGGTTATCTGAGAAATAACCAGTTACCCTACTTGCTGACACCAAAGATGACTTCATACCAGCATTAAATTTGCACCAATTACACAATTTCAGGGCCTAGAGATATATTTTCTCGTAAACAAGGGCACAAGTCAGAGCCTGAAGAGCAATTTTCTTACTTGACCGAGCATACTCCAAACTTTCGCTTCTTAGAAACCGTAGCAGATACACTCAGCTTTCCTAAGCAATACCTTCTCACACCTGTAGGAACAGCTCTTCCTTTGCTTTGGAATCAGCGTTCAGAGGTCATGTTTCCATTCCTGTTCTATGGCTCCGCTCATGTTCTCCAGAGCAGATCTTGTCCCCTCTCAATCCTTTCACACCGTCCCCTCAAAAGCTCGTCCCTCATCGTTATCCACCTTCCTATTTTCTTCCTCTCTTTCCTTTCTTTCTTTGTTTTGTTTAGTGTTTTGGTATTTTTTGTTTGTTTGTTTGTTTGTTTTGTTTAGTGTTTTTGGCCATATGTCATTCAGGTCCTCAAATAACAGGAAGCTTTTGCTGAAAGCCAGCAGGAATGTTTGGAGTCTGGAGACTTTATAAAACTTGGATCTCAGTAACTGTCCAGATAGAGGAATTCTGGATGCCCCTGGCTGAGTACTCCGGTCTCTGAGCGCCTTGGGAAATGATTCCAAAGACCAAAGAAAATGTATGGGGAGATCCACAAGTTCTAACAGAACTAACTTGCCACTCATCACGCTCCTCAGTCCCCCAGAAACACATAATTATTTTCCCAGAACAACATGAAAGCAATTGCTACATTTGGACTCAGCCCTCTCCCATTGCTCCCCCAGGTGAAGAACCGTCTTTGCAGGTTAATTGTAACTTTGCTATACCAAAGAGTCTAAGGACACTTTCCTTACGGTCCGTCCTCCCTCCTTTGTACAGACAGGATGAAACTATGCATTTAGCAAACAAAGAGAAAGCACGGTTCCCTTTTCTATCTAGTTGTTTAGGGTGCATTCAAATACCAGAGGCTGTTTGGGGGATGCACTTGGCCTTCTGGATTATAACTGTGGTGTGGGTTTGCTCTACAGTGCATTGGGTAACTACTCCCCAAATAGTGTGGACAAAGAAGCAGAAGGTAAGAAATAGCTACTTCCATGTGTTTAAAAAAAAAAAAAGAAAAAAAAAAGATTTAAAAAAAATGAAAAAAAGAAAAAAAGGAAAAAAAAAAAGAAAGTGTAAAGATCTACTATTTATAGTGTGAACCAAAGACGCTACCTCACTCAATTTCCATTGGTGATTTTAATCACATTGATATACCAAAGAATACCAAAGATATTTTCATGCACGGCCAAGGTCTGCAGAGGGAACTCCGCCCCGCCCCGCCCCCCCCCCCCCCCCCCCCGCCTTCTCCCTCTTCACTCAGTGTGTAAAGTTGTCTTCATTCTTACTAACAACACAATACCGAGAACAACGACATTAGGAACGCCTACTCTTATTCCTGCTACTTCTGGAAATCTCTAGGCAAACACGTTGCAAAGTTTGTAAACTCCTAGGACGAGTGCCTTGCTTGAACCAAAGTGTTAAACCGCTGTTAACCTCTCTCACCTTATACTCTTTGAATACCTCAGCCTCTTAGAAAGGCCACTAATGAAAAAAAAAAAAAGGAATAATTATTCACCGTGGTGCTTTTTCTGCGCAACCATGCAATGAAACTTTCTTTGATACCAAAGGATGACTTCCCCCACCCCCAATTCTTGCTGATAAACCAAAGCTCCTCCTCTTACTTCTCCCTGAGGCCCTCCCCGCCCTTCCCGGAGTCCCTTCCCCAGGCAGGCCGTGCGTCACTTTTACCAATTCCTTCAAATACCTCATAGTAATAAAACTTTAGGGTTATGTTGTATAGAGAGTCTATGTGATAAGGCAGAACTTACTAGTTTGTTAATTGTTAAGGTTACTTTAAAGAAAAAAAAACCTTTATAATTCTTATTTATTTTGTAGCTGTGTGTTTGGGTGTTCCCTCTCCCCTCCCACTTTGGTTTGGGGTTTGTTTTCTTGGCTGAACTTCTCAGTTGCTCAAGGAAGAGTTAGTTTTTGGGAATGTTCCCCAAGTGGGTTAAAAGTTAAGGGTTGTGTAAAAATGCAAGGATGGAATAAGAAATGATTTTCATTTTGATCATTACTTATGAAAGTTTGTGTTTTGTAGAAAATTTGTTTCCACAGGGTAAAAAAAAAATTATATATATATATATAATCTTTTGTGAAACTGGTTCCTATTTTTCTCTATAATGTGCTGTGATTTGTTTTAATTTAATTACATTTTATATGAACTTATTTAATCACTTCGTTAATTTATGACTTGTAGTTTTTACGGTGTATATAGTACAATGAAATGGCCAAAACTTTATGTTACAATCTCTTTTGTTCTTGATGCTAAGCTGGAGAAAGAGCCTCTCTTGCCTTCGGAGTGTTAGCTTTAGTTTGTTCCTGTTGAGCACATCCGCTTGTGCTCTCGACACTGCCAGCTCCCCCTCGAAAACGTGTACATGCCAAATGAGTGTACCAAGGTAGAACGATGGAAGGCATTACCTGCGGTTTCTCTTTATTATTATTATTTTTCAGAAGAAAAAAAATTATTTTGCAGGTAAGACCTGAAACTTCAGAGCTTAAGACCTTCCCGGATGTCTCGCAGTACCTGTGTCTGTGGGATACTTTGCTCCACCCTGCTTCTGTTTGTTTTTAACTATCCAGGCATAAGAAGTCAGAGTATAAAAACCTAAAGAGACAAGCTAACTTGAATCTGGAAACTCTCTCAACGCTATTGTTTCTGCCCTTCTTGGTGACAGCCTCTCCACCAAGACAGCCTTCCCACCAAGCTGTCTTTAAGAAAAATACCGGACTGGGGCCAGTAACTCCCCAGCAGCCCTTGCAAGAAGCAAAACAAATTCACTTGGCTTAATGACCACCCTAATTTAGGAAATTCATTAAGAGTGCCACACCCCTGCTCCCCACAGCTGCCCCATCCTTGCCTTCTTATGTGTACCCTACCCAAATGGGAAGGACTCTAGGGGTCCTGGGGCGAGACTGTACCGCGGAGCGATTGGAATTTGTGTTTTCTCGCTCTCCATCTCCTAGACACGAGCCTTGGCCAGGCCCCTTAGCCAAGGCGGGTCTGGTCCTTGATCAGCACACACAGAACCCTCGAGGACCAGGGCCGCCCTCACAGGCGCCACGGCTGTCAGTCAGCTTTCCCAACGTAGTAGGTTGCTTAGACTCATTGGTGTCCCCAACATCGCCCTCAATGCTGGCATTTGGCCTTCTTTTCTTTCGCAGGCGTGCTTGGGGCAGGGAAGGGGAGGGGAGGGTGCCAGTTTCCGGTCAAGAGGAACCTTTTTATACTGATTGTGTATGTGAATCGGTAATAAGTCCACTCTCAGCCCAGGCGTCAGTGCCCCGGGAGTTACGATGCTGACAGAAGGTTTTGAACGGTTGGCGGTGAACTTCAAAGTAGAATTATCTTTATAAGGTCACACTTCTATGTCTATGTTAGCGTTGATTATTTTTTTTATAGGATGCTCTGCATTTATTTCATAATCATTTTGGGCTCATTTTAGAATTGCCGTCTGAACCAACTGACAATGAATAATAAGAATAAACTTGAAATCACTGCCTTCCACCTGTTTTGCTACCTGTTTCATGTCTTGCCCCCCAAGTTGCTGTCTCCCCTCCCCAGAACCAGCCCATCTGTCACTCACTGAGACCTGTCCCTTCCCCTTTTTCTATTTTCAGCACACGTTTGACCTCAGCTATTGAAAGAGGAGTGTGACTCAGTTTCCCTGTTCAAGTTAGCTTGATGGTTTATTATATAAGGAGGGTGCCTAAGACAATCACCAGGTAAAAATTAAATAGAAGGTCTGTAGAGTAGCAAGTCTTCCAAGGGCAGGGGGAGTTCTTCCTTAGCAATGAATAAAAAAAAAACAACTGAAAAGCTAAATACATGATTATTTAACTACACACCTAACCATGAGGGGCTTAGGAGATTTTTGATAGAAGACAAATGTTACTGTCCTTTTCTCTGTCAATTAGAAAACAGTGGTAGTTTCTACACTGCATCAACGCGTCGGATGAAACGATTATTGTACCCAGTCACAGTCATTTGCTGAGACTTTGTCTTTCTCTCTGTTGACGCTTCTTCTGTATTTTTCGTGCGTAGCGACAAAATGCGTCGTGTGTTAGGCATTCTTCTGGTTTGTACTGCATTAAGGTTTCTTTCTTTCCTTTTCTTTTTTTTGTTTTAATATTTTTTGAGCTTCAATACTGTTCTCTCTTTATGCCGTGCAATATCATCTGCTGTGTTTGCTAAAGAAAAAGAAAAAGAAAAAAAAAAGCAAGTGGTGATGTCATCACGCTCCCAGTGTTCCGATGTTTCCGCATTTGTGTAGTCGCCGAGATGTAGTGAATAAAATGTTGGGTTTCCCAGCACTTTACATGGAAACACTTCTTGTGTTCTTTGGTTTTATTCTGCCTGCAGCCCTGGGGAAGCAGCCCGTGGATTTTCTTTGGGGTGGGGGTGAGAGGGGAGCAAGGCCAAGAATGGGAGCCAGTGTTGTGCTTAAAGAAAGATTAAGGTGGTGGTGGTGCTGCACTCCTTTAACCCAGCACTTGGGAGGCAGAGGCAGGCAGATCTCAGTGAGTCTAAGGCCAGCCTGGTCTACAAGGCGAGCGCAGGACGGCCAGGACTGTTATACTGAGAAACCCTGTCTCGAAAAACAAACAAAAAAAATTAAGAAAACAAAATTTTAAATGTATTTTTATTAATATTTTTGAGAATTCCACATAACGTGTTTCAGTCCCATGCACACCCTACTCCCCCATGACTCCTCCCAGAGCCACCCCACCCACCACTTCTTCATTTTTCTGTCAGCAGCCCACTGATGTTGCAGGAGCTCCTTCCTCTCCTTCAGCCAATAGCCGCTGGCACACTGAGTCCAATTTGTGCTGTCCAGGGCTGTGAGCATCCCCCCAGGCTCAGTTTCCTTTCTGAATCATGGGCCTGCCTGCTTTGCGCGGTTGTTATGGGGCTCACGCAGACTTTGGCGTAGTCCTCAATGGCTCTTAGCTTACCTGGTAAAAGCAGATTTGGTTTGTCTTCTCATTCCCATCACACAGCCACGATGAAAACAACCAACTCTCAAGTTTCTTTTTAAAGTGTTCTATTCCATTTCTATCAATCTCTTTTGTGTTTGCACACATGTGTGTGCATGCCACAGCATATGACTGGAGATCAGAGGACAACGTGGGGGGATCAGTTATCTCCTTCCACGGTAAGGACCCCAGGTGTGGAACTCAAAGTCATCAATCAGGCTTGGCAGCAGCTGCCTTGACCCTCTGAGTCATCTCTTAGACCCAAGTTTTCATATTTTAAACATAAGAACCGAATTGCTTTCTTAGGCATGATGGCTCACACCTTTAAATCCAGCCCTTAGGAAGCCAGAGACAGGCAGATCTCTGTGAGTTCAAAGCCAACTTGGTCTACACAGTGAATTCTACACCAGCCAGGGCTACATATTGAGACCCTGTCTGAAAAAAAAAAAAAGAAGTCAGAAAAAATAGCTATTTCAGGAATAGTTAATGTGTCTCTGTTTAACCCTCAGTATCAAAGTTCAGATTCCTCCAAACAAAACCATGGTCAGGCCTATCACAGCAATACGCCAGTCCCTGGTACCAACTTCTGTCTCAATTAAGGTTTCTGTTGCTGTGAAGAGATGCCATGACCATAGTAACTTTTTTTCTTTAAAGATTTTATTTATTTATTTATTTATTATGTATGCAGTGTTCTGCCTGCAGGCCAGAAGAGGGCATCAGATCTCATTACTGATGACTGTGAGCCACCATGTGGTTGCTGGGAATTGAACTCAGGACCTCTGGAAGAACAGCCAGTGTTCTTAACTGCTGAGCCATATCTCCAGTCCCATAGCAACTCTTATAAAGGAAAATGTTTAATCGAGGTGGCAGTTTTCAATTCAGAGGTTCAGTCCATTAGCATCAAGGCAGGGAGCATGACAGCTCCTTACAGACATGATGCTGGCTACATCTTGATCAGAAAACAACAGGAAGTGGGTTATGGCACTGGGAGTAGTGTAAGCATAGGGGAGCTCAAAGTCCATTCCCACAGTAACACACTTCCTTCAACAAGGCCACACCTCCTAATAGTACCACTTCCTTTGGGATTATGGGGGCCACAGTCTCCTATCTTTCTTTTTAAAGCATTACATTTGCCAGTTGGTGGTGGCGCACACCTTTAAACCCAGCACTCCGGAGGCAGAGGTAGGTGGATCTCTGAGAGTTTGAGGCCAGTCTAGTCTACAGAGTGAGTTCCAGGAGAGAAACCCTGTCTTGGGGGGGGGGATAAACAAAAAATTAGTGTGTGTGTGTGTGTGTGTGTGTGTGTGTGTGTGTGTGCGTTGTCACAGTGTACTTGTGGAGGGAGGTTAGAAGACAGAACCTTACAGGAATTGGTTCACTTCTTCCATAATGGGGGACCAAAGGATTGAACTCAGATCATCAGGCTTGGCAGCAAATGCCTTTACCTGCTGAGTGATCTCACCACCTGTTTCTTAAAGCACTGAAACCAGTGTAGGTTCTGACTGCCGAGAACATTCTTCTGTGGCAACTCAGCCCTGTGTCTACTCTAGTCAGGGAGGGAGGTCTCCCCCTCTTGTCTTTCTGGGTGTTTAAGGAGCTGCCCCACTTCAGTCTTCTCTAATCTTACTCCAGTTGCTGAGTTTGGAAATACACAGGGTCTGTGTTGTCACCCAGACCCTTAAGGAGACCTGAAGTAGGAATATTGTGCATTTGACTTCATCTTTAAAGATTTTTGTTTAGGGGAAATAGTTAGCTCCCAAAAGTTCTCTCCCCAAGACAAGGATTTTATCCATAGGCTGTGGCATCCCTTCTTAACCAGCACTCTAGAAAAAGAGCTGGTAAGAACTAACATTCAGTCGGGCAGTGGTGGCGCAAGCATTTAATCCCAGCACTCGGGAGGCAGAGGCAGGCGGATCTCAGTGAGTTCGAGGCCAGCCTGGTCTACATGAGCTAGTTCCGGGACGGGCACCAAAGCTACAGAGAAACCCTGTCTCGAAAAACCAAAAAAAAAAAAAAAAAAGAAAGAAAGAAAGAAAGAAAGAAAGAAAGAACTAGCATTCATCAGGGCATTAATGGCGCACGCCTTTAATCCCAACTCTCGGGAAGCAGTGGCAGGCAGATCTGTATGAGCTTGAGGTCATCCTGGTCTACAGAGTGAGTTGCAGGACAGCCAGAGCTGTTACACAGAGAAACCCCATCTCAAGAAACAAACAAACAAAAAAGAAAAAAAAGGAAAAAGAAAAAAATGGAAATGTTAAAACATTATGAGTTCTGTGATTGTGTGTGAGTTCTGTGATTGAGTGTGCGTGTGTGTGTGTGTATTTGGCTTTTTAACTTGATTGGGCATTCTCCAGCATGAACTTTGGAGATGACCGCCTTTCCAGGCTGGACATGCCTGGGCCCTTAATCTTTTCCAGGATTAGTTATATGTATTTTGGCCACTAGATGGCAGCACTTGACCACATGCCTGTCAGCAAAACTGGGAAGGACCAGGGCTCAAATAAAGAGCTTTAAAACAATGAGATAGCTCCTGCTCATAGTGGAGCAGGTGACATCACTGTGTGATGTATATCACTACTGGAGATGCCGTCTTTATGGACACTTAAGTGATGAGGTACAGACGAATGAGCCAGTAAACAGTGAGGTAAAGTTCAGAGGCTAAACTATGCACTCCACCCTTTCCCGCCCTCCTTCCTTCTGCTGCTTGCAGTGTCCTGAAGGAGTCCTAGGCAGGGTTCCTCCTCTGTGCTCAAGGAGGGCTCCCCAGGTGCACAAGGTCACATTGCTGAAAAGTAGCAAAGGTACTCCCAAATATTTAGGTCCAAGAAACTGTACACCACATCATTTTTTTTCTCATTTTTTCCTTAAGTCGTTTTAAAAACAAAATTATAAACAAATTAATGTAAGTTTGTATTTGTAATATATATATATATATGCCCAACATATACACTACACATACATACACACACACACACACACTTTTTTCCCTATAGTCGTACACCTGAGTTGGGTTCATTCAATTTTCTCCCAAACCGCGGATCTGCTCACTCAGTAAGCAGTTATTCAAGTCAGCACCCAGCCCTGGTGAGTTCAGCTCTTTGTTAGTCGCCCCAGGGAAACCAAAGAATTTGTTTAAATACTAAGGCTCTCTGGGCATGAGGTGCACATGAAAACTGGAGACAGACAGGAGGATCAAGGCTAGGCTGGGATGCATGGTAGAACACTGTGTTTATGCCCCACCACCACCCACAAACCCTGCAAGTTAAGTGTCTGATGAAGGACTTAACCTAGTTAGGACCCTGAATAAATTTATTTATCCCTTGCAGACTTTATTCAGAAGGCCCTTGCTTTCCAGCTGTGAGCACCAAGGAGCCGCGAGTCCTGCCAGCTGAACTGAATTCTCCGGAGCCATAGCTGTGGGTCCCCTTTCTGTTTGTGGAGCCTGACATGGCACCTGGAGCCTTATGCTTGCTGAACAAGTGCTCCTACCACTGAGCTACACTCTCCGCCATCAAGTGCATTTCCCTAGGATTGCACTGCTGACTTTACTGCGCTGATTCCTTCCGTTTCTCGTTTGTGTACCCCACCCTGCCAACCTTGCCCCCCCTCACTAAAGTGGAAGGGCGATGGTGGTGAAATCTAAGCCCAAAGCCTCGACCCAGAGTCTTCTCCTACGTCCCAAACTTCTCCCAGAGTGACCTCCATCACCAAGCCTCAAACCAAACAAACAAAAAAGGCAATCTATTTAAAGACATCCTTTCTGCCACTCCTAATCCACAGGCTGCTGCTAACTGGTGGAGGGGCATCCCCGCCTGCTCCGAGAGCAACCGTGGAATACTCAGCTATTTCCTGCTCTCTTCTCAGCACCATGAAACATCCAACCCTCCCAGCAAAACCTTGAAGACCAGGCAGAGGACCAGAACTCAGGTTAGCTGCCGCCCGAGCATGGGAGCCCTGAGGCCAGACTGGGGTTTTGTTTTCGTTGTCTTCATCTGAGACAGAGTCTCACTATATAGGCTAAAGTGGAACTCACTTTGCAAGCCTGAGTTGGCTTCCAATTCTGAGCTTTCCTGCCTTGGCCTCAAAGTGCTAGGATTTCAGGTGTGCTTGACCACAGCCAGCAGAGATGAGTTTTTTGGATTAGTTCTAATCAGTTGTTTCTTGGTTCGTGTTGAGAACATCCAGGGCCACCGGCTCTCTGTGAATCTCAAGGTTTGTTCCAAGCTGCACAGTCCAAGAAAACTGGGGCCCCAGTTCATATGCGCTCCTTCCTGAGGTGCTCATTAGTGGTTAAAGGCATAGCTCTAAAGGTCTGCACGCCTGGAGGAACTAAAGCCCCTAGAGACGTCATCTGCCTTCCGGCCCACGTGTGAGGCCTTTGGTAACAGTAACTCAGGGCTTCCTGCTACCTCTGAAGCGGGTCCCTGAAGGGAGAGGCCTTGCACACACGGTGCAAACAAGGATGGGTCTGCCTCTTGCGCTGTTTCAGAGTGCCTCGCCATATCTTCAGTGAGTGTGGTAGGATGTGGGTAAGGGGGCTCCAAACTGTGGTGCAAGAAGCCTGGCTTTAGCCGGGCGATGGTGGCGCACGCCTTTAATCCCAGCACTTGGGAGGCCGAGGCAGGAGGATCTCTGTGAGTTCGAGACCAGCCTGGTCTACAGAGCTAGTTCCAGGACAGGCTCCAAAGCCACAGAGAAACCCTGTCTCGAAAAAAGAAGCCTGGCTTTATGTAATGCAGGCTCTGCCTTACTGACTTTGTAGAGCTCACTTCTCACAGAGGCCTCTCAGGAGAGGGGTGTGTGTGCATGTGTGCGTGCGTGCGTGCGTTTTGCTCATCTTTCTCCCCACAAATCTGTCCCCAGCGTGTCAGTCACACCATTTGCTTTCCAGTAGCCGGAGCGAAAATGAGACGGCAGCACAATCACGTCACTTTGTCACTTTGTCACCTCCTTTTCAAAGGCTGAGAATTCCAGGGAAAGAAAAAACAAGTCGTTTTTTAAAACTCAGTGCACATCTTTTAAAAATAAAAGCACCTTTTAGGGCCAAAATATCACCTCTCACAGTTAACCAAATTAAATTGTGTAATTATATCCTCAATACTATATAATTTGCAGTAAATACTAAAATTTCCCAAATTGTCTCTAAAAATGTTCTTTATGGTGCATTTATGAAAACTAGGATCCATACGAGATCATACAATGTGCCTGATTTTTATATGCCTGTAAACCTTTATGTCCATCTCAAACCACAAAGCTCCTTTAGATCTGCCCAGACTCCTTGGGGACAGGGTCGACTGACCCAGAGGGTGCCAGGCCACTTGGTTGTGTCTACTGGCTTCTCTGTTGATTTCTTGCATGCTGGAAGTTATGTCTAGACATGAATAAATGTTTATATAAATAAATATATATATAATTAAATATTTCTAAAGTGCTAGAATTTTAAGCCTTTAGACAGGGTCTCATGTATCCCAGGCTGGGAAAACTTACCACACAGCCAAGGCTGACCTTGAACTTTTGATCCTCCTGCCTCCACCTCCTGAATGCTAGGATTACGGGTGTACATCATCACGCTTAGTTTCTGGGGTGCATGGGTCAAACCCAGGGCTCCCTGCACTCTAGAGAAATGTTCTATTGACTGAGCCTCATCCTCGCTCCCTCTAAGGCTATTTCAGGAGTAGAAAAAGTACTGCACAGAAAAGCTGACCCCCATAAAGGCAAATCCACACATCATGTAAAGCATCACACATGCACATACTGCTCAGGGAGAGTTCCTCCTGGGAAATGGAAAACCTACTTGTGTACTCTACGCAAGAGGGGCCTACTTAAAACTACATTCAGAATGTAGCTAACTGTGGTCTGATGTGATTTGGAAGAAATCTATACAAAAGCTACCAGAATATTTTACTTTTTTTTTTTTTTTTGTTTGTTTGTTTGGTTGGTTTTTCGAGACAGGGTTTCTCTGTAGTTTTGGAGCCTGTCCTGGAACTAGCTCTTGTAGACCAGGCTGGTCTCGAACTCACAGAGATCCGCCTGCCTCTGCCTCCCGAGTGCTGGGATTAAAGGCGTGCGCCACCACCGCCCGGCCTACCAGAATATTTTAAAACATCTACAAGAGCCCTCCTGCTTTTTCTTATTTATTTGTTTGTTTGTTCTTTTTTTTCTTATTTTTTAAAAGCAGCTTGTTTTCTTATTAAGTAGACTTTTATCTCAAACAAAGGGATTTATAGAATGTCTCCTTTTAAAATTTATTTTATGTAATTGGTGTTTTGCTTGTATATCTGTGTGAGGACATTGGATCCTGGAGTTACAGACAGTTGTGAGCTGCCATGTGGGTGTTGGGAATTGAACCCAGGTCCATCTAGAAGAGCAGTCAGTGCTCTTAACCACTGAGTCAACTCTCCAGCCTCCTCCAACCCTAGCTTTTTCTTGGATTCGACTTTGTGTGTGTGTGTGTCTGTCTGTCTGTCTGTCTGCCTGCCTGACTGTGTGTGTGTTTCTGTGTGTGTCTGTTCACCTGTCTGTCTGTCTAGCTGTCTGTATATATGTGTTTCTCTATGAGGAGGTAGATGTGGACATGAATCTTTTTATTTTTTCAATACCAGGGATTGACACACACGCAAGGCAACTGGTCTGCTACTGAGCTACAGCCCCAGCCCTTGGTGTCTACTTTTTGACTCACAGCCTTGACTCCACTTCTAGTACTGCCCTGGGTCAACCCCTCCAGTGGCCGCAGACCCAGATGTGAGAGAATGCAGGCAGGGGAGGCTGGAGATGACATTATGGTAGTTTGAATGTAAATTGGCCCCCAAAAATCTCACAGGGAGAGACACTATTAGGAGGTGTGGCTTTGTTGGAGTGGGTATGTCCTTGATGGAGCAAGTGTGTCACTGTGGGGGCGGGCTTTGAGGTTTCCTATGCTTAGGATAGTGCCCAGTGTCTCAGGCAACTTCCTGTTGCCTACAAGATGCAGCGCTCTCAGCTGCAGCACCGTGTCTGCCTGCATGCCGCCATGCTCCCCACCACGATGATAACGGACTGAACCTCTGAAACCCTAAGTGAGCCACCCCAATTAAGTGTTTTCTTTTTAAGAGTTTTCATGGCTTGGCGGTGGTGGCGCACACCTTTAATCCCAGCATTTGAGAGGCAGAGGCAGGTGGATTTCTGTGAGTTCAAGGCCAGCCTGATCTACAGAGTGAGTGTTCCAGGACAGACTCCAAAGCTACACAGAGAAACCCTGCCTTGAAACAAACAAAACAAAGCAAAACAAAAAAATTAAGTAAAAAGATTTGCTGTGGTGATGGTGTCCCTTCACGGCAATAGTAACCCTAACTAAGACAGGCATTATATCTCATTCCCCAGGTTTACAAAGTATCTAGTGTCTTTCTTCTTTGGGTGACACTTAGTGTGGCCTTGCACACACTAAGCACCCACTCTGCCACAGAGCTACATGTATGGCTCCAATAGCCTCTAATTCCCAAGCTTAGTCTGAACCCAGTTATAAACATTTGACCGCATTTTAGGGAATAATCAATCTGTTCTGTGAGCTTGTATCTCTACTAACACAGGCCGCCTGCTAGTGCTGCCAAGGCTCGGCACACTGGAGCACAAAGCCTGGAAAACCCCTTTGTTTCCAGAGTGTGGGGCATAGGCCTCCGAGTCATCCTTGAGCCAGGCCAGCTCTGGGCTCTGCCGTGGTGAGGAGCAGGGAACCAGGCAGTGCCGGAGGCCCCAGCACACAGTGTCTTCTGAGCAAACGGAACTTCGAAGGCAAGCAAGGAAATAAAGATTGGTGGGGTGGGCGCGAGGAGTTTCAGAATGTTGCCACACATGGACTAAACAGGGAGGGCTGTGGCAGTGGCTATGTGCCATCCGTGTGCCTAAATATGTGTACAATGTTGCTGGGAGTGGGCTGGGGGATGACTGTGGCTTGCATATGGTTTCAGGTACTCTCTATGATGTGATGTGAGGAAGAAAGCTGTGGGGGCTGGCAGGGTGGGGAGGAGGTGGTGACAGGCCAACTCATTGCCCAACCTGTCAGTAAGCAGGTTATAGACCTTAGAGGATGGGGATAGGAGCTTTATGAGTAAGATTTATTTATTATGCTTGCCTGCAAGCACTTAACCTGTCCCCCACCCGCCCATGTGTGTGTGTGTGTGTGTGTGTGTGTGTGTGTGTTGAGAGAGATGGTCTCAGGTCACCCAGGAGGACCTTGAATGCACTATGTGACCAAGAAGGACTTTGATCCTCCTGCCTCCACCTCCTAAGTGCTGGGATTATACCCCACAGTGCTGGAGATTTAACCCTGGGCTTTGTGCAGACTAGGGAAGCATTCTGCCACCTGAGCCACACTCCCAGCCCCCTCTACAAGAAGTAGGAGTCTAAGTGACTAACCTCAGCCACATCCCAATGGGGCAGAAACAGGAAAGTGACCTTGGTAACACCTGTCTCAGCTGGAGGAGGAAGAGAGACCAGACGTGGGCCTATTACCAAAAAAACCAGAATGGCAGGTCAGCTATTTAGGGCTTCGTAAGGTGCGCATTAGTCATAAGGCTGGCTGGCACGTGCCTGGGACAAACCAAATCAACAGGAAACTGATCACATTGTCACAAAATAGGGGCGTATACTGAAGCAGGTGTGCTGTACACAAAAGGTCTTTGGAAATTGGGGGATGCTAGTGATTTCTCTCCCCCAAATCAGAATGAAGACTCTGAGCACAGTGACACACGCCTACAGTTCTAGCACGAAGAAGGTGGAGGCAGGAGAATCAGGAATTCAAGACAAGTCTTGGGCTGGAGAGATGGCTCAGAGGTTAAGAACATTGCCTGCTCTTCCCAAGGTCCTGAGTTCGATTCCCGGCAAAACACATGGTGGCTCACAACCATCTGTAAGGAGATCTGGTGCCTTCTTCTGGTCTGCAGGCATACACACAGACAGAATATTGTATACATAATAAATAAATAAATATAAAAAAAAGAATTTAAAAAAAAAAGACCAGTCTTAACTACAGACTGAATCTGAGACCAGCCTGGGCTACATGAAACCCTGTCTCAAAAACCAGAGGAAAGGAAAGATGACTTTTCTGTCGAGACAGGTGCCCACTATACTGCCCAGGCTAGCTGCGAATTCCTGAAAATGCTCTCCCAGTCTCAGCCTCCAGAGCAGCTGGGTCTGTAGATGTGAACCACCACACTCTGTTTTGAGAGTTCTGTTCAGGTAGCAAGCAAGTGTGTATCGCCACAAGACTCCCTCAGCCCATGTGCTGAACTAGAAAGTAACTTTAGTTTGTTCCCAGTCAGTAACAATCGTATTTTCTCTCTTTTTTTTTTTTTTTGTTTTGTTTTGTTTTGTTTTGTTTTTTTGAGACAGGGTTTCTCTGTGGTTTTGGAGCCTGTCCTGGAACTAGCTCTTGTAGACCAGGCTGGTCTCGAACTCACAGAGATCCGCCTGCCTCTGCCTCCCAAGTGCTGGGATTAAAGGCGTGCGCCACCAACGCCCGGCCGTATTTTCTCTTAAGAGAACAACAGGGGCCGGGCGATGGTGGTACACCTTTAATCCCAGCATTTGGGAGGTTCTAGAGGCAGGCAGATCTCTGTGAGTTCGAGGCCAGCCTGGTCTACAAGAGCTAGTTCCAGGACAGGCTTTAAAACTACAGCAAAACCCTGTCTCGAACGCCCACGCAAAAAAATGCATAGAGACAAACAAGGACTGGCTTTGATTCAAAAAAGAAATACCGCAAAATCAATTTTGATTACAAAGTTATGTGACCCCTTAACTCAGCAGCTCTGTGTCTGTCTGTGTGTGTGTTTATGTCTGTACGTATGTGTCTGTGCGTGTGTGTGTCTGTAGGGATGCTCCACGCAAGTGCAGTAGAGACCAAAAGAGAGCTTTGGATCCCCTGGAGCTGGAGTTACATATTCTTGTGAGCCATGTGACCTGGGTGCTGGGAACCTAACAGCTGAGCCATCTCTCCAACCCCCTGGATTTTTTTTTTTTTTTTTAATACTTGTCTTGCTTCGTAGCCCGGGCTGTGGGCCTCACATCTGAATTCCTTGTGCTTCCTTCCACCTCTTACCTAGCTGGAGTTGCTGTCCTGGGCACTGCACTCAGCCAGTTCTAAGGCCCGACAGAAAACAGTCCATTCAAGAGTCTAACTCAAGCTCAGTCCAGGTTTGGGGGTTGACACTGGCCTAAGAACAAGATGATCTCTCCAAAATCTTTCACATAAACTGAGGGCTGGCTTCTGGGCTGGACATATTGCCACTTCCCTGTTGCCACACAGGGACGGGGACAGGTAAAACTTAGCTCAGGATTCTCTCATTCCAGAGCCCAGGTGCCTGGTTAAAGCCCCTCGGGATCCCCCTCAGGCTGGAGGGAGGAGGGATGTTTCCATGTTTCCAAGAACCCTCAGCTGCAGGCTCTTCTTCCAGACTTCAGTTTGCCCACTCCCCCAGCTTCCGCCTTTACTCAACCTCTCCCCAGCTCTGCTTTATCTGATAGTATCTTAGTCTGCAGTTCAAAGTCACGGGGACTGCTCTGACCAGAGGCTGAATGATCACTGAACCACTGATTCTGTCACTTAAGTTCCTGTTTATTCCTGTAATATGAAGTGACTCGCTTGTGTTCAGACTCCACTGCAGAGTTCAGTAATTTTTGGTTTTTTGATTTTAAAATTATATACACATATGATATGTTATTTATATTATTCATATATGATTTTAAATATAATTAATACATAAAATATATTATATAATATATAAATAATATGTATCAGCTCACAACTACCTGTTTATGTGCGTGTTGGGGTGTGTATGTGTGTGTGTAGAGAGAGAGACAGAGACAGAGGGGGACAGAGAGACAGAGACAGAGAGAGAGAGCTGCTGAGGGTTGAGCAGCTGACCTCTCTGAACTTTGGAATCCTCATGCCTCTACGCCTGGTTAGCCAGCGGTGAGGATTGAGCCCAGGGCTGTGTGCTTGCTAGGCACTACCAGCGACGCTGCATTCCCAGTCCCTGGCCTAACCACTTTCAAAAATCAGAATTCATCTTCAGACGAAGTCCCCATGCTGGGAGTGACTTCATGGACTTAGGGTCTGAACACCTGTTACCCGACAGGCTCAACTAGACAATCTCTGTCCTTATGCTCAGCTTCTTAATTGGAGGGCAAACCTGGAAACCACTGACAGACGGCCCGCGTGAGTCATGACAGGTGGCTGTGCTTTCCTTTCCGGGTGAGTCAATAACTAGAGCTTCTATCCTCCGTGCTATGTCTCAAGAAGACCAGGGCCTGTGAATGATTTAGAATTCCCCGCCTCATCCGTGAGGTCATTTTCTTCAGGAATGTTTCTGGCCAGAAAGGAAGGTGTTTCTCTTGCCTTTTCAGAGGCTCTCTGAAATGGGCCTGAGATGGGAGCTTCCTATTGTGAAAATGCCCTTAGGCCACTTCATAGCCACAACCTACCCTGTAGCTCACGCAGCCTGTTTGTTGGACGCAATACTGACAAGCAGCAGATGTCTGGGGGTTAAACATGAAGTCAAGGCACCCAGCAGCTGGGATTGTCTCATGGGCTGTGAGAGGAACTGTAGGAGTCGACCTCTGTTTTCACGGGAATGGTTGGTCGCTAATTCTCAGGAAGCCTAAATGGAAGCATATAATGTATGGCCAGGTCTAAGAGCATGAGGAAGGTAGGAGTCCCACGGGGAGATTACTCAGGCTGATATCACAAAGCTAGAACAACTGCGTGCTCACAGAGGCATCTGAGATACTTAGATGCTTGTGAAACAGCAGGACCTGAAATAAAATCTGCTTTCTTGGGATCACTGGGCTGATAGAAGTTTCGGGAAAATTCTCAGGGATGCAGATGTGAAACATCAGGGCACAGGAAAACTGTGGTCAGTCGAAGATGGGAATCCCAGCAGCATGCTGGAGAGCCTCTGTCTGAACCACCGTTAGGAAGCTAATGCCTGCAATCCCAGCACTCGGGAGCCTGAGGCAGGAGGATTGACAAGAGTTTGCAGCCATTCTGGACTACAGATTGAGTTCTAGAACAAGAGAGGAAGAGGGGTAGGGGAAGGGAAAGAAGGGGTGTGAAGAAAGGAGAATGTAAATAGTAAGGGCTTTTTTCAAATAGACTGAATTCAACCATCCAAGATGGTGTAAGGAACCAACAGAAACCACTGTGTAAGGAGAGGCTGAGAGGGGCTCCATGCAGCAGGATCTTGCAGAGCAGCCAGCGCAGTGAGCACTGGCAGAGGATGGCCGGAAAGGCAAGAGGAGAAAGAATGGAGATAACCTAATATTGTCTTGTAGATCCAGGGCCCCAGTGCCCTCCTAGCTCATAAATAATTTATTTTTGTGGTGCAGAGTTTTAACCCAGGCTTCGTGTTACTAAGAACATAGTTTTGTGCCAATGGGACCCCTGAGTAATTTTTTTAAGTGTTTGTTATTCCTGGAAACAGCATTAATAGTTTAAGTATGAGCAGAAAGGTGGGTAACACTCCATCATTCTAAGCATCTCTCCATGCAGAAGATTGGTGTGTTTTGACACAGAATTTGAGGGGCCATCAAGTTTGATGAATGACACCTCACCAAGGTAAAGCAGACCCCAAGGAATCCGTGTGTTCATAAATCATGATCGCTATTTTTCAGCCCCATGTCCCCATTATGCGAGCACTTTTGCTGAAACCCAGCTTGGAAATTTCCATATGTTCTGATTCCAATCAGCAATAATAGCATACTAATCAAAAATTTTAAAGGTTTTTCTTTTTGCAAATGAGCCTAGAACTCATTGAAAATTCTTCATCAGAATGTTTTGTTTTTTAAACAAATTATGTTTCTAAAGTGAGTCCTACTGGGAGCTCCTTGTAGGCCTCTGTAGGAGGGATGGGGGGCTCGCAGTTGAGGTAGGTTGGAAATGAAGGCTGGCAGACAGGGTTGGCTCTGTTTGAGAGTAGGTGGTCTTGGAAGCAGGGAAATGGAGAAGGGGGTCGCAGTGCCTGGGTTGCTCAGTTCTTTTTTTATTGCCAGCTACAAAAAGGCTCTTACCATGGCCAGCTTCGACTGTCAACTTGGCACAAGTAGAATTGCTTGGGAAAAGTCTCAGTGAGAGACTGTCTAGATGAGCAGGTGCCCTGTGTACATGTCTGTGCTGGCTTGTCATGACTGCCTTCGCTGATGTGGGGAGAGCCAGCCCTAAAGTGTATGGCATTGTTTCCCGGTTTGTGGCCCTGAACTATACAGGAGTAGAGGAAAGATAGCTGGGCAGTAAATGCTTGTTTCTGCTCTTGCCTGCGACTGTGACGTGACTCTCTGCTTCAAGTCTCTGATCCCATGACTTCACTCACGGGCTGGAACCAGGAATTATGCATTAAAACACACTCCCCCACCCCCGCTGCATCTTGTCTAGACATTTTATCACAGAACAGGAAATGGTGATAGCCCTCTTGGAGGATAGGACTTGCTCCTAAGGGTCTGTGGGCTCTTCAAGAACACACGAGAACATCTCCACATTCTCATTGCCATCTTCACAGACAATGTCACTTGGATTGGTTCAAGATGCCACACAGCCCTGTCACCCATGGGCTGTGCAGCCATCAAGCCTGCAAAGCTGATATCTCATCATTTTACCCCTTCCCACCAGCCAGCAGATGCCCTGCCCCTCCCAGCTAGTCTAGCCTCTGCTACCACAGGCTGCCCACTCCTCCTGGTTGCACCTACTTTCACATGAGAAGTCTCACAGAGAAAGTTTGGCTGGGCCTATCACAGGAGTGGTCAAAGGCCTCTGCCGAAGCCATTCTGCAGGGCACCAGCTGGTCTTCAGATGGCCTTGGTGCCTGGAGTGAAGGGTATGTCTCCACAGCTCATTAAGTAATCTATATGTAGAGAATTCCTTAGATGAGCTGTGAGCTGATAGTCAACTTTCAGAACCTTCCAGAACCAGCCCCTTGCCTGTCAGTCACAATCCAAGACATAATAAGATGGGATTGTGGATATGGCTTGCTATAGAACTGTGATCAGGTGTCTGCAAGCATGTATCTCATTAATATCCCAACTTTTACCTTGGATTTTAACATAAGAAAAAAAAACTAAAATTATTATTATTGTTGTTGTTGTTGTTGTTACTATTATCAGTGGTCATATTTGAAACTTGAGATTCTATATGGTTAAGACCACGGCCTTGCAGAAAATGATAGTGCATACATATAATCCCAGGACCGAAGCAGGATTGTTGTGAGTCGAAGGTCACGCTGGGTTAGATAACCTTGCCTCTGGATTCCTTGAGACTGTATTTTCAGTGCTGGTTGTGTGACTTTGGATAAATTTCTAAACTGATCTTGGTCATGATTCCTTTATTTATGAAACAAATAGAATAAAATCTAACTTATCGAGTTGACAATTAAATATCTCAATATGTTTAAATTGCTTGAGATAACACTAGGCATGTAACTAACATTACTGAAAAACTTGCTATTTTACCCTCAGAGACCAGTTGCATGAACTCAGACTAACTACATAACAGACCCCATTCCATACATCTGCCATTTTTTGGTCTCTCTTGCTTAAGATATAGTTTCTGATTGCTTCTCTGACTGTCTGATATGATTTTATACCTTACTATGTATACAAGAAACATTTTCATACTTAGAATTTATCATTTTATGTTGATGGTAGGGTTCCACGTAGCCCAGGCGGGCCTTGAACTCTCTATGGAGTCAAAGATAACCTTGAATTTCAGATCCTCCTGCTTCTACCTCCCCAGTACTGGGATCACAAACCATCACACCCAGTTTGTGAATGATGGGGATCAGACCCCCCCAGCCTCATTCACACTAGGCAAACACCATTATGCCAAGCTACACACCCCCACCCCTTGCACTTAGAATTTCAAACTACTTTTTAAACTTTCTCTCTCTAAGATTTCCTAGTCTGATGTATAGAAGGGAGAAAAATTCTGAAAAATAAAATAATCCTTGTCATCACAAATATATTTATTTCCCCAGCTCTTGTGTTTATTCAGGGCATTCATTGCTTTTCATAGTTTGATTGATTTCCCTCCAGAGAAGGTCAACTTCTCAGGAACATTTGATGTCTTAGTTAGAAGCGAAAGAAGTTGTTACGTGTTTATTAAAGGTGATCTGGGGACTAGGAAGCATACACTGGTGATTTTGCCTCTGAAATCTTGCTGGCACGCTTATATACTCAACATAGAATGGGGTTCAAATTAATCTTTTTGCACAGTGATCGATACTCCAAGTACTGAAACTTTAATGTTCCATCCATTATGTTTACAAATGTAAATCTTCACAAAGCTCCCTGATGCCATCAGAAGATTGTATAGCCTCACTTGGGACACAAGTTTGTGTGGCAACAAGCAAGTGGATTCCAACACTGAAGAACTTTTGAGATTAGTAATGAAGCTTCCATCTCAAAGAGTCCTTTGAAGTCTCTACACTCTCCATTCCCTTCAACACCTGAATGAAGTGAGTGGACTCACCCAGGAGTCCATTCTTCCACACTCATGCTTGCACAGGGTCCTCCTCCTTCACTGCTGGTGTGTAACCCCAGCCCTCCTTCGTGCCGGAGGGATGCCCTCCCACTAAACTTCACCCCCAGCTCGATGTGGCACTTCCTAAGCCCCAATTACACATTTGCTACAATTCTAGAAGCTGAGAAAAATACAAACAAAATGAAAACCCCAGTAGAGGTTTCCTGCCCTGAAGAAACCCGTGATCTTACTAGAGAGTCAAATTAGCAATGGAAAAGACTTAAAAACACTGCAAGGGGGGTTGTGTGAGCACACATGTGCTTGAGCCAAGGTCTTGCTGACTTACTCAGGATGTTCTCAAATTCACCATGTAACTCAGTCTTGTCTAGAACTCCTGCCCCTCCTGTCCCGGTCTCCTAAGTAGCTAGCTGGGACTGCAGGCATGTACCACCACACCTGGCTTCTGTAAAACCCCAGTTAATCAGAAACTACCAGGTGTGTTCAAACTTGTGACATTGCAAAATGATGTTGTCATCTACAGAGAACTGCCTAGTTAAGGTGTGAAAACAAAGCCCTTAAATGATTTAAGTAGTTTGTCATATATTTGGCCACTTACATAGCTGTCCATAAACCTAAGAGACCAAAATGGAAAGGGCCTGTCTTAGTTAGGGTTTGTATTGCTGTGAAGAAACACCATGACCATAATAACTCTTATAAAGGAAAGCATGTAACTGGGGTAGCTTGCTTACAGTTCAGAGGTTCAGTCCATTATCATCATGGTGGGACATGGGGACATGCAGACAGATACGATGCTGGAGAGGTAGCTGAGTGTCCTACATCTTGGCTTGCAGGCAGCAGGAATTGTTCTGAGTGTTACACTGAGTGAAACTTAAGCAAAAGAGATCTCAAAGCCCGCCCCCACAGTGACATACTTCCTTCAACAAGGCCACACCTACTTCAACAAGGCCACACCTCCTAAAAGTGCCTCTTCTTTTGGGAGCCATTTTCTTTCAAACCACCACAGGTACTTCGCCATCTTCTGAAACAAAATTTATTCTTTTTTTTAAAACGTTTTCTTCCCCATTTTTAAAATATTTATTTATTTATTTATTATGTATACAATATTCTGTCAGTGTATGTTCCTGCAGGCCAGAAGAGGGCACCAGACCTCATTACAGATGGTTGTGAGCCACCATGTGGTTGCCGGGAATTGAACTCAGGACCTTTGGAAGAGCAGGCAGTGCTGCTCTTAACCACTGAACCATCTCTCCAGTCCACAAAATTTATTCTTTCTGGACCTCGGCTTCCATGTTGAACATTTTCATTGTTTTTGTTTTTATTTTTAGGCAGTAATCATACTAAACCCTTATCTTATGTTATAATCCTGTAACACTCAAATGCAATAGCATGTTGTTGCCATTCTTTGTAATATGCCAACATTAAGACCTCATTCTTACAGTCGTGATCATTACCGTGAGCGTTGTTATTATATTGCAAGTTCAGACAGACCTGGTGGCACAGATTATAATCTCAGACACTTAGGAAGGATGAGGCAAGAGGATTACAAATTCAAGGACTGTCTGAGCTAAAGAATGGGTTCAAGATCAGCCTGGGCAACCAAGTGAAACTCTGTCTCAAAGAGTGAAAAGAAGTCTGGGGCTGTAGCTCATTGAGAGAGCCCTTGCCTCAAATGCTCAAGAGCCTAAAGGTCAGACCTTAGTATTATATAAATAAAATGATGACGATGGTGAAGATAGATAGATAGATAGATAGATAGATAGATAGATAGACAGACAGACAGATAGATGATAGATAGATAGATAGATAGATAGATAGATAGATAGATAGATACAAATAGATATATAGATAGATCAAAAAGGTGATAGAACCTCAGAGTTCAGGAATCAGGAGTAGGGGGTCCTGTTACTTAAAGTTCTGGAATCTTGAGCAGGCTTGGAAGGATGTGTACTATTCTGAGGGGCAGAGGGAGCCTTGCTGGAAAGGTGGAGGAGAACCTAGAGTAGAGGTGAGGAGAGAGGAATGAAGGCTTCAAGGCAAGAGTAAGGAAGCAGTGTGGAGGAGGGGAGGGATTGCCCGGGGCGAGGAAGGGACCATGTGCTTGGCTAGACTGTCCAAGTGCTTACCTCAGCAGAAGGGCCAGGTGTCCATGAGTTGGCAGCAAGGGACAGGCTAACTTTTCCTTAGTTAAAGACTAAAGGTTTGCTTGGAAAAAAGAAGCAAGCTCAGCAGTTGCATGTCCAGGGTATAGCTAAACTTGATGGCATTTGCCTGCCTGTAATTCCAGCATTCAAGAGATGGAAGCAAAAGAGCAGGAGTTCAAGGCCAGCCTCAGCCACACAGCAAGTTCAAGGTTAGCCTGAGAAAAACAAGACCTTGTCTTTCTTTTTAAATGTCCAGTGTTCTAAAAAGTTTTTTTTCTTATCTCTCAGAAGCAATATCCTATTATTCCAGTAAGTATGGAATAATATAAGTAATATATTCCCCTCTAGGCTGTTACATCGGCCCAGGCTTTAGGAGACAAACACCCCAAACTCCTTGCTAAACCAAATCCACATGGTATAATTCACCATCGACAGTTCTCCCTAGCTCCTGAAGTAACCAGTGACCTCATTCTACACCATCAGTGGTCATCTCTATGTCTCCATGCATGACCTCTGCCGAGTCTGTGACTGGTGCTTCCCCGCTCTCTGTTCCACAGAAGGCTGTATTGTCTGTGAGGGCTGAGAACAGACCTATCTCCCATCCTCAGACAAACAGCTTCAGAATTCTGCCTGGAATGTAGACCACTGAACTTATTCCCATAAGCACTCTGTTCTTTCAAAGCACAAAAGTGTCTTTGGTGTCTTAGGAGACCTAGGAATCTTACGTCACTATTGGCTATTTTAATTAATTGCATTTTCTCCGTCTACCCATGAGCTACATGTGAAGGGATGAAGGGATGCCTGAATCTGACTTAGTTTAGATGAAAAGACATGGAAGATGGGACAGGCATACAGGAAGCTATGGGAAAAAGGAGACCAGAGAGAGGTATTAGAAATTTGTCTAATTTTCACACTCTGCCAAAACTCCAGCACATCCTTAGATACCCCAATCAACCCCAAGCTTTTCTCTCTGATTTACAATCCCAGGAGGGACACATTTTTTTCGTTCTGTCCTTTCACTTCGGGAAGGGGGAGGGGGCTGGAGAGATGGGCTTGTCACTAAAATGCTTGCTGCATGAGCATGAGGACCTGCGTTTGATACCCATGATCCACATTAAAAAGAAAAAAAAGCCAGATATGGTACTGCATGCTTGTGACCCCAGCACTGAGGCAGTGGATACAAAATAATCCCTAAGGCTTGATGGTCTAATAGTGAGCTCTGGGTCTATGAGAGACCCTGTCTCAAAACCTAAGGTAAATAGCACCTCAAAAATGGCACTCAAGATTGACCTCTGGCCTACACACACACACACACACACACACACACAACTATCACTTTCTTCTCTCCAATCCCATCGTGTGGGACTCCCAGTAGGAAGCGCTTGGCTACTTTTCAAAACTGGTATCAAGAGTTCCAGTTGCCACAGCTCAGTTCATAAACTACATATGTCTTCTCTGTCACCTCATTCACCCACCCAGAGCCACATGAAGTGGATGGCAGCCGGCCCCATTCTTGTAAAAAGTGGAGTTCATTTGGAAATCTAGCTTCCAGGAACCCCTGGTCTGCAATGTTCTGATTGGGAAAGACACATTTGTCTCTTCTGCCACCATTGGCCCTGAAGTGACTTCTCACACTTTGTCGTTCAGTAAAGTAGCAAAAGCTGCTCTGGGCTCTGGCCCTTGGGGAGGAGTGACCCATGTTGGGGACAGATGGGGTGAAGGTCCATTGTCCGCTCACTCTCTCTTGCTGAGTCTGCCTGCACCTTGCCCTCTCTGGTTTTGTTCCCATGTGCCAGACAGAGATGACTGAGACCCACGGCCTCCCTAGAAGGCCCACACCCCTCTGCATCTCCTCTTCCATAGGGAAGGATCAGCACTTCCTACCCACAGGAAGAGTAAGATGGTAGAATGCTGACTGATGGCTGTCCCCTGGTCACAAGGTCAAGCTGTACTCTCTGCTCTCACTGGTAAAACTGGGGTTCCTAGTAGGCTCTTGAGACTGTCCTTCAACTGATTTAGAACCAGAAGTGAGGGTACACATGACTACCTGACAGTCCAGATGCAGATGTTATCAACTCTGCGGGAGAACTGCTCAGCAAGGAATTCTTTCCTTTTGCTTCTCAGCACTCTCAAAGAACAAGAATCTATTCTGTTTGACAGGCGGGCTTGTAATCCTAGCTCTTAAGAGGCTAGGTTACAAATGGTTGTGAGCCTCTATGTGGGTAGTGGAAATTGAACTCAGGTCCTCTGGCAGAACAGCAAGTGCTCTTATCTTAACTTCCGGAGCAATCTCCCCAGCTCTGTATGTTTATTTTATATCCTGATTGTCCTTCCACTGGCCTTGCCTCTCTTGGCAAAGTCAGGACGACAGTGAAATGGCAGATAAGAGACCTGCTTCGAAATATAAGTCCCTGAATCTAGACCACTATTGCAATACTCTTTTTGAGCTTTCGAATTCCTTGGAATCAAGGCAGTCCTGAGCCTGCAGTGGGAGTCAGTTAGCATTTTTCCTGAACTCCACCTTTCTAGTACACACCTCCTGGTCTGGAGGAGGGACTGGTATGGATTTTTCAAAGGGAATGTGGAAATCCAGTTTGAATATGGGAACTGAGATGGCCAGTTCCTGGAGGGACTGCCTGTGTAGTGCAGCCAGTGTCCACAGATGAAAAGTGCACCCGTGGGCTATGAGCAGGGGCCAGACGCCTGGGCCCGGGACCAGGTTTGATTCTTTCTGTGATGCCGTGTGTGTGTGTGTGTGTGTGTGTGTGAAATTCTGAGAATATTACATTCACACAGCTCTGGGTTATTATGAAGGTGTGTTCCTCATCATAGCAAGATAAGAGTGTGTTTGTTCAGATACAGCTTTACTTTGCTCACAACTTCTCTGTGCACAGACCCAAGGTATAGAAGCCCCTCCCTGTTTGTAGCCTCACCCTCCTTGCCCTAAAGTGTTTGTGGCAGGCCTCTCTAACTGGCCTCTCAGCACCAAACATCTGGTCCTTCAACTAGTAAGCCCAGTAGGAAGATAGCTGTGGGTGCTTGTTTTTATCTCCAAGAGTTCTTGAGCATGTGTGGATTTGCTCTCAATTATTCATTCCTTGACAAAAGGGAAAAAAAGAAAATGGCTACTTTGTGAGTTGGTTTTTTTGTTTTGTTTTGTTTTGTTTTTTTTTTTGTTTTGTTTTGTTTTTGTTTTTGAGAGGAGCTCACATTGTCCAAGTTGGCCTTGAACTCCCTGTGTTCTGGAGGATGATCTTGAACTTCTGATCCTCTTGCCTCAACAGCCACACACCACCTCACCCACCTTTCATCCCAGGGTTTTGAGCCTGCTAGGCAAGCACTCCACCTGGTTCATCCCCAGAACTACAAAGTTTATTTAAAGTGTTTCCCAAACATTACCTCATTTGACCCTTAGGATTACTCCACAAGTCAGCTGGGTACAGAATCAATACCGTTTTATAGACGAGAAAGCAGAGGCTCAGGGGAAGAGAAACAATTTGTAGAGCATCTAAAAGATCTAGCCATTAAGAACTGATGTAGTCCTGCTTCTGGTGCTGGAGAGACAACTCAGTGGTTAAGAGCATACACTGCTCTTACAGAGGACTCAAGTTCAGTTCCCAGCACCCGCATCAGTTGGCTCACAACTGCCTATAGCTCCAGGGGACCCAATATCTCTGGTCTCTATAAACACCTGCGCTCACGTGCATATACCATCTCCCACATACACAGATAATTAATAAATCTAAAACCATAGAGCTTTGCTTCTGCCGCCTAAGGATCTAGATTTTGCCCGGGACACACAGTCACACCGTTTCTGTTTGAAAGAGCTGCGTCAGGTAAAGTGCGCTTGGCACCGGGTGCTGGTTTAGCTGGCATTGACGAATGTTTTCTTGGGGAAGTCGCCCAACAGAAGCTAAGCCTCAGTTTTCATCCTTACAATGAAGGAGATAATCTCTCAGGTTTCTTCCAGCTCAGCGGTTCCTTTTACCATTTATACCCCAGATTGCCTTTCATGTTTGTGAAAGCAGCCTGGAAACCTGGGCAACACAATTGTGTTATATTAATGAGCCTTTATCAAACGGCCCCAGGCGGCCTTGAAGTCCCCAAATGAATCAGATCAGCTGGTGCCAGTTTAATCAGAAACTAAAAACGAACGCAGAGCAAACAGCAAATCAGCTGCACAGCAGCTGCCGTGATCAGTTCTAGGTCTTTCTTTAAGGATGGGACTGCACAGCAGTGTTCTCCCCTGCTCCAAGAGACAGCAGTAAGATCTCTTTGAAAGAGGAGTCTTTGGCTTCTGGGTTCAAACATCAAACACCTTTGTTCTGTGCTTTCCTTCTAGAGTTGAAGCTCCCCGACAAATTCCTTGCTGTGCTGCAGAGCTGGGGCAAGCCCAGCTCCACAGATGTGTTTCCTTTGTGGAGACCTTTTCATTCTCAGCTGAATTTGTAATTAGTTGTATCTGGAAGATGCTGTGGGAACTCCTTTAACCAATGGTTTGTGGGATGCTAGCGGGCATGGTCTTGTGTACTGCATATGCAGATGTAGGTGAGGGTGCGAGCCCTTTGGTTGCTGGATTCAGTTCCGGTTCCCAGCACACACAGAGGACAGCATATTACTACTAATTCTGTGAGTTTACCCCCTTATAAATTAGCCTTTATTATACTTAGTTCTGGGCTAGTGTGGAAATATTTCATATTGCAACAGGAAGAGAACTTCCCATCTCCAGGAACTAATATTTTGCAGAATAAAGTTTTAGGAAACACCATTAGAAAGCATTTGAGTCAGCTATGGTGTGGCATGCCTGTGATCCCAGCACTCAACACTGTAACAGGGACTGTAACAGGGCCTGGGGAGATGGTTCCATCAGTAGATTGTGTGCCGCACAAACATGAGGATCTGCGTTCACTGCCCCGGCACATGAAAGCCAAGGATTGTAGCTCGTGCCTTTAGCCCATATGCTGGTCCGCAGAGACCAGAGGATTTCTGGGGCTCTCTGGCCAGGCAGCACAGCCTGCCAGTGAACTCTGACTCAAAAGTAAACTGGCCGAGCAATAGTGGTGTGTGGACCAGGAAATAGAAATACAACAGGTGGATCAATGTGCGTTCCAGGCCTGTCAATGCTACATAGTGAGACCCTGACTCGAAATTTTAAAAAATAATAATAATAAATAAAAATGTAAAAATATAAAGTGGAAATAGAGAAAAATAAACAATGGTTGACCTATCAGGTTACATATACATGTTTAGTCACATGTACACATGTGTTTACAGACACATACCCTCCACACACAAATACAATTAAAAACCTTAAAGCTGTAGTGGGAGAATTGCCAGTCTTCCAAATCCAGCTTGGCACAAGGCCAGCCAGTGCTGTAGAGATCCTGTCTCAGAAGGGGATTTGAGGGAGAGGACAGAGGAGAGGAGAGTTGGGTAAGCCAGACAGTAGTGTACACACCTTAATCCCAGCACTCAGGAGGCAGAGGCAATCGCATCTCTGTAAGTTCCAAGCCAGCCTGGTCTACAGAGTCAGTTCCAGGACGTCCAGGGCTACACAGAGAAACCATGTCTCAAAAAGCAAATGGACAACATTAGCAACAACAAAAACAACAAAAGTGCAACCTCCTTGGACATAGCTCAGGATGGTACCCGCCTAAAAAGACCCTGAGTTCCTTCCCCAGGATCGCATGTGTGTGGTGGTACCCACCTAGAATCCCAGCACTCAGAGGATAAAGGGCATCATCAATGCTATATAGTGAGTTCAAGACCAGTCTGGGAAGTCTAGGCTACATGAGACCCTGTCTCCAAGAGGCGAGTATCAAAGATAACCCAACCCAAGCCCAGTTTATGAATCTATAATATCTCATCTCTACAAAAATTAAAAATATCCCATCCATAAAATCCAACCAGTCGAGCCGGGCGGTGGTGGCACACGCCTTTAATCCCAGCACTCGGGAGGCAGAGGCAGGGGGATCTCTATGAGTTCGAGGCCAGCCAGGTCTACAAGAGCTAGTTCCAGGACAGGCCCCAAAAGCTACAGAGAAACCCTGTCTCGAAAAATCCAAAAAAAAAAAAAAAAAAAAAATCCAACCAGTCTAGAGACTCTTGATTAGAAACATGGCTACTTTCTCCTGCATGAATGTGCCAGTCCACTAGGCAGCTCTTCAAGTGCTCCTGAGGTGACTACGGGTCTGTACAGGGCCAATTCAAAGTGGCCAAGGTCACCACTGGAGCGCACACTTTGTCAAAAACCGTTTTGTGGGTGTGGGTGTGGATGTTCTGTCTGGTTTGTTTGTTTTGAGACAGGATCTTGTTAGCCTGGAGCGTATCCCCACCCCTCCCTGGGATTACAGGCCTGTGCCAACGGGCCTGGTTTATGCAGTACTGTGGATTCAACCCAGGGCCTTGTGTGTCCCAGGCAAGCACTCTACCAACTGAACCACATCCTCAGCCCATAACTCTTAGTTTATGATCCAAACAGCTTCACTCCCCTCTCTTCTTTATCAAGCTTAACTCCCAAGGAATTTGAGCTGTTTCTGAAAGTCAGATCTATGGCTGTTGATTATGATCTTCCAAAGATGACTGTAATACATCATCTCACCCCACATTCCGATTTTAACATGAGACCTCGAGCCTGGACAGAAATATCTCACATGCCTCTGGCCCTCATCTCTGGGGACACTGGTTCTTGGAAGCCAGCTGCTATGTTCGGAAGTCCAAATAGTTCTGAATAGAGACTCCACTGAGAGACCGTAAGTAGATGTGTCCAGCCATCAAGTGCCAGATATGTGGGTGGGGCAGTGGATTCCAGCTTTGAGCCTCTGTTTCACGCACCTTCTTCCTCGTGGAGGATCCAGATCTCACCAAACAGAGTTGGGCCATTGCCTTTCTTCCCTGTCAGACTTCCCAATGCAGAATCTGTGCGGACAAGAGATTCAATCAATCTTTTGTTGGAAACGGTGATACATGTGTGTTACCCCAGTATCAGGAGGCAGAAGTAGGAGGGTTACTCACTTGAGACCGACCTGCGCTCTACAACAAGATTGTACATATAAAAAAAATACACACAAAACAAGCCACCATTCCAGCACAGAACAGGGAGGATACTCCATGTCCACGACCTGGGCTGCTCCCAGGGACGAGGTTGACGTCAGTGTTCCAAGCTGCCTCTGGAAACCATGTGGAAGTCCATGGTGCTGTCACCAGCTGCTGTGGACAGGGAAGCTTCTTTTGCTGAAGACTCATATCTGAGAGTGAGAGACATTGAAGGATTCTGTGACAACCTCTTCCCACTCCATCCCCCGCCCCAGAAAAGAAACAATTTAGACAGGAAGCTTTTGAAATGGTGATAAATTTCTGAAGTGTAGCTCTTCACAGTGATGGCTTCTGGTGGTGGGTGGGGAAGGACTCAGTTTTCTTTAAGGACTGGCCACTGGGAGTTTGAACATGAGTATATGGGCAATACAAATTGGACTTAGTGTGTTGCGGGGGGGGGGGCACAAGCATGGGAGAATGGACCTGGGAGGTGTGGGAAGTGAGTGTGATCAGGGTGTGTTTTATGAAATTCTGAAATATTTAATAAAAATTATAATGGGAAAATGTTTGAAGAATTGATAAAAAATATACTAAAGAAATAACACAAAACAAAAAAAATCTCATATATAGATAAGCCTTGGAATGGATTGTTGGGCAACAATTATAACTGAACAAACAGATGAAAATTTGCTCCTTCTGAGGAAGTTCGGAAGTATGTACCCAGAGGTTTTATTGTTCGAATCTCTAGGGTGTCAGGTAGATAACCCCAGAATCCTACAGGTTTTATTGTATGAATCTCTAGGGTGTCAGGTAGTAACCCCAGAATCCTACAGGTTGATTCCTAAGGAGGAATTTTTCTCCTTCTCTTCTTCCTTTTCCCCCATCCTCCTTGCTTTTCCCCTCCTCTTCTCTTCCTGATTATTATTAGTAGTAGAAGTTGTATTGATTTTTTCATTTTGCTTTTGGTTTTGTAGTTGTTGTTTGCTTTGTTTTTTTTGAGACAGAGTTTCTCTGTGTATGACGCTCTCTGGCTGTTGTATTGACTTTTGAAACAGAAACTCCTACTGTAGCCCAAGCTGGAACTCAATATATACCCTAGGCTGGCCTTGATCTCAAGGAAATTCTCTTGTCTCAGCCTCCCAAATGATTGGATTACAGGCATAAAGCCACCACTCCCAGATCAGTGAAGGCTTTTAGAATGTTACCAAGTTACCAGCATTTTAAAGTCTGCATTTTCTCAGGAGACTGAGGGCACAAACGAAGGTTTACTTACAACTCAACAGAAATTATCCAGGCAATTCAAAGTCTTGAAATGCTCGCTATGCATAGTCCAGTGTCTAGAAAAATGGCTCACAAAACCAATGCCCTTCGGAGCCAAACTGGTACTGGCTCACATAGAGACCCAGAATCTTGGAAAGGAAAGAGGCTCTCAAACCCTGCATATCGCCAGGGCAGCACAGTAGAGCCGACCTTGTGAGTGCAGGCATGGGTAAGCCAGGCCCAAAGTTGTGAATATGGGAGAGCTGTCCCCATTTCACATCTGGCAGATCATCCCCACCGCTGCCCAGGCCCAGACCCAAGGTTATGACTTGGCCCGCCCCAGCATCCACCCCGTCTAGGATCTGCTAGAGCACGTGAAGGGGCCTGACCCGCAGACTCAAAACTGCAGGATCTCCACAACACAGGGCAACAACAGGATACCCAAAGAGTCCCAGTGAGGGCCCAGCACCTATAGAGATAGCACAGCAGAAACCAGAGACCTCGAATCAGATCAGTGACTCTTTGCAATGAACACTTGCAGGACATATGGACAAAGGGGTTTACGGCATGACTCGCTGTGCCATGGTGCAGCTTCCATGATGAGATTTTAATTTTTTCCTTTCTATCTTAATTTTTTCTTTTTTGTCTTAAATTTTGTTTTATTGGGGGGGGCTACATGGGTGGAGGGCAGATGCAAAGGGATGGGGAAATGAAGGCACGGGGATCAAGATACATGGTGTAAAAGATACATAGGAAAAAGAAATTTTAAAAAGGAAGGAAGAAAGAATGAATGAAAGAGAGAGAGAGAAAGAGAAGGAGAGAGGCTTTCAACAGGATGACTTGTAGGTGGCTCTGCCTGCAGTTGTGTGGCCTGTCCCAGTCCCCTAATGGACTTGCAGGTGGTTCCACCTGCAGCTGTGTGTCCTGTCCCAGTCATGGACTTGCAGGTGGTTCCACCTGCAGCCGTGTGTCCTATCCCAGTCCCCTAATGGACTTGCAGGTGGTTCCACCTGCAGCCGTGTGTCCTGTCCCAGTCCTCCCATGGACTTGCAGGTGGTTCCACCTGCAGCCGTGTGTCCTGTCCCAGTCCCCTAATGGACTTGCAGGTGGTTCCACCTGCAGCCGTGTGTCCTGTCCCAGTCCTCCCATGGACTTGCAGGTGGTTCCACCTGCAGCCGTGTGTCCTGTCCCAGTCCTCCCATGGACTTGCAGGTGGTTCCACCTGCAGCCGTGTGTCCTGTCCCAGTCCCCTAATGGACTTGCAGGTGGTTCCACCTGCAGCCGTGTGTCCTGTCCCAGTCCTCCCATGGACTTGCAGGTGGTTCCACCTGCAGCCGTGTGTCCTGTCCCAGTCCCCTAATGGACTTGCAGGTGGTTCCACCTGCAGCCGTGTGTCCTGTCCCAGTCCTCCCATGGACTTGCAGGTGGCTCCGCCTGCAGCAGCATGGCCTGTCACGGTCCTCTCGTGGAGCTTTAAAGGCAGCATGTTGGCCTCCTGCAATCCCAGCCTCCTGCCAGATCTCCTTCACAAGAGACACTCCGAGCCCTAGAACATTCTCAGTATCTGTGTTCTCTGGGTGTTGAAATACGGTTTCAAAGGTTATTCCCAAGTAACATGACCCGCCTCACCAGCACAATAGTTCAAGCTGGCCATGGGCTCCAGAGCCTCCTTTGTTAGCCTCCTGTGTTACTGAAATATGTTTGTTTCTTTTTCCAGTGGGGGGATGTTGGGAATTGAATCTAGGGCACTGTGCTTGCTAGGCAAGCACTCTACTGATAAGCTATGTTCCCAGCCCTCACAGGCATCTTTTGTCTTCTTTGCTTTTTACTTAGAGCCAGAGTCTAAGTTGCCAAAGCTGGCCTTGAACTCACTCCAGGGACCGGCAGGCCTTGATCTTGTGATCCTCCTGCCCCAGCCTCCAGACTAGCTGTGACATGCCTGGCTGGGGGGGGGGGGTGGGCTTCGACTAAACTTCTTGTTGAAAATGCATCTGAAAACTGGATGTGGGTATTTGTTACATGAGGGACCATCTAGTTTCCGAGAATAAAATCCTTTTATTCATTCATAAGCTTGGTTCAGTTTTGAAGCTTCCTGAGGGACAGTCTAAGAAAAGAGAAAAGGAAGGGAGGAAGGAGGGAAGGATGGAAAGAAGGAAAAAGAGGGGGGAGAATGGAAGGAGAGGAAAGGAAAAGAGAGAAAGGGAAGGAAGAGGAGGAGAGAGAAAGGGAAAGGAGGAGAGAGAGGGGAGGGGAGGAGAGCAGACTTGACAGCTGCAGTTTTCAGCACTAACTGTCAAACGTCCCGCTGGGTCTTGGCACTTGAGGACACTTTAATGCTGCCTCTCTTTGGGATCAGTGCCAGCAAATACAGCGAGGCATCTCATAAGTAGCATTTCTGTAGCTCCGGGCATTTGTAGTTCTGTGGGGTGACTATCAGCTCATCAACACAAGTATCAGGGTATAAAATTCAACACCATTACCTTGAAAACAACAACAAAACACCCAGAGTCCTTAGCACAATGGTTCTCAACCTGTGGGTTGCAGCCCTGGGGGGAGGGATGTAGGGGGGAGAGGAATGATCTTTTTACAGGAACCACATAACAGATATCTTGCATATCAGATATTTACATTATGATTCACAACAGTAGCAAAATTACAGTTATAAAATATCAACAAATAACGTTTTATGGTTGGGATCACCACAACGTGAGGAGCTGTATTAAAGGGTTGCGGCATTAGGAAGGTTGAGAACCACTGCCCTTAGGGGAGCCAGGTCTGAACTATTTTGGGAGAGCTAGGCTAGGACAGTCAAGGGCCTTCTGCACTGCAGGCAGGGCAGGGCTCCCTGAGGAGTAGATCTCTTTTAATCAGCCTCCCTCTGGGCTTCTCCGTGGAAGCCTTGCTCTCTTTATAGCGTAGGCTGCTGTCCTGCAGGCTCCGATCTCAGCTCTCAGGCCCTCAGTTCTCTTCCACAGAACAGACCCTGGCCGCTGTGGTGGACACCTGGTAGGTAGGAACCTAGAGGAAACGGGACCTGCAGCAGGTGATGGGGGTAAGAAGATGAGAGTCGGAATGGATGAAAGTGATCAGCTGCAGAGGTAAAGGGATTAAAGAACCTGATCAAGATGGAAAATGTCACCAGCTTTGTTACAGGATTTGGTGTCCAATGCCTTTCATCCCAACACAGCTGAAGCAGGAGGATTTCAAGTGAGACTGTGCCTCAGAAAAGAAAATAGAAAAAAAGAACCACACACCAAACAAATAAACAAACAAACCCAACCTCTCCATGCTTGTGGTTGACTTCCCCCCTGTAATTCTGCTTCAGCTCCCAGACCCCAGGGCTGTTCTAAAGTTGCATACTTGTCAGGGAAGGTGGCCGGAGTCTCTCCCACTGAACAGTCTCTGAGTCGGTTCACATCAAACATAACTCGCACACTGGAAGGGGCTCGCTTGACCTTTCTTTCCTTTGCTTTGTTCATTCACTTCGTCCTATTTAATGACCATTCTAAATTAATATGCACAGCAATTTTTCCCCCAAGACAACTCAATTCTCCTCGCTGCTTCTTTTTGTTGCTGTTGTCTCTTGTTCTGTTTGTTTGTTTGCTTGCTTGTTTGTTTGTTTTGGTTTTTCAAGACCAGGGTTTCTCTGTGAAGGCCTAACTGTCCAGGAATTCCCTCGGAAGACCAGGCTGACCTTGAACTGCCTGCCCCCTCCTCTGCCTCAGGAAGACTAGGAATAAAGGCTTGCACCACCACACCCAACTCCTTTCTCCTTTCTTGAAGTCGCAGAAAGAAAAAAAAAAAATCCCTGAGCCTCCCCTGACTTCACTGGTAACAGGGTTGCTGTGGTATGGAAAGCAAGTGGATTCAGGACAAGATTTTAATAGGTGACAAGCCTGCACTCAGAGGTTCATCTATAAACGGCATACGGGTTGGTTGGTGATATGGCTCAGTTGGTAAAACGCCCTGGTTTGAGTCTCTTTCCATATGGTCACTGCATTTCAGTTTATTTGTTTGCTTTTGAGTAACTTGAAAGTAGATGGAAAATATATGGTCCCTCAGTCTAATCTTCTCTAAGGAAATTCCTCTCTGTGTGCGAGGGGGTGTGCCCTCTCATTTCATCTTGCTGAACCTGGAGTTCCACGTTTCAGCTAAATTGGCTAGTGAGCCAACCCAGGGACCGCCACCTGCCAGTGTTGGAAGGGTAGTGTCTCAGCTGTGCCCAGCTTTTTTTTTTTTTTCTTGTGTGCTGAAAATATCTTTTTTGGTTTTTTTTTTTTTTTTTTTTTTGTTTTTTTTTTACTTATTTATTTATTTTTATTCTTTTTTAATTAAAATTTCCACCTGCTCCCCATTTCCCATTTCCCTCCCCTCCTCCCAAATATTGCCCTCCCCCCACTTGCCTCCCCCTATCCCCACTCCTCTTCTCCTCCCCCCACTCCATTCCCCCTCCCTCTCGATACTGAAGAGCAGACCAAATTCCCTGCCCTGCGGGAAGACCAAGGTCCTTCTATCTACGTCCAGAAAGGTGAGCGTCCAAACAGGCTAAGCTCCCACAAAGCCAGTTCATGTATTAGGATCGAAACCTAGTGCCATTGTCCTTGGCTTCTCATCAGTCTTCATTGACCGCCATGCTCAGAGAGTCCGGAATCAACCCATGCTTATTCAGTCCCAGACCAGCTGGCCTTGGTGGGCTCCCAATAAATCAGTTCCACTGTCACAGTGGGTGGGTGCATCCCTCGTGGTCCTGATTTTTTGCTCATGTTCTCCCTCCTTCTGCTCCTCATTTGGACCTTAAGAGCTCAGACCGTTGCTCCAAATTGAGACTCTGTCTCTACCTCGATCCATTGCCAGATGAAGGTTCTAAGGTGATATGCAAGATATTCATCAGTATAGGATAGGGTCATTTCAGGTTCCCTCTCCTTAGTTGCCCAAGGTACCAGCTGGGGACATATTCCTGGACACCTGCGAACCCCTCAAGAGTCAAGTCTCTTGCCAACCCTAAGATGGCTCCCTTAGATAGGATATATACTTCGCTGCTCCCGTATCCATCCTTCCTATATCCCAACCATCCCAATCCTCCGAGCTCCTCCCATCCTCCCCTTCTCATATTTCTCATCCCATTTCCCCTTTGCCCCATGCCACCTCACCCGCAAGTTCCCAGTTTTTGCCCTGCAATCTTGTCTACTTCCCCCTCTCCATGCGGATGACTATATGATTTTCTTTGGGTTCACTTTCTTATTTAGCTTCTATAGGATCACACATTATATGCTTAATGTCTTTTATTTTATGGCTAGAAACCGATTATGAGTGAGTACATCCCATGTTCCTCTTTTTGAGTCTGGGATACCTCACTCAGGATAGTGTTTTCTATTTCCATCCATTTGCACGCAAAATTCGAGAAGTCATTGTTTTTTACTGCTGAGTAGTACTCTAATATGTATATATTCCACACTTTCTTCATCCATTCCTCCATTGAAGGGCATCTAGGTTGTTTCCAGGTTTTGGCTATTACAAACAATGCTGCTATGAACATAGTTGAACAGATACTTTTGTCATTTGATGTGGCATCTCTTGGGTATATTCCCAATAGTGGTATTACTGGATCTTGGGGTAGGTTGATCCCAAATTTCCTGAGAAATCGCCACACTGATTTCCAAAGTGGTTGCACAAGTTTGCATTCCCACCAGCAATGAATGAGTGTGCCTCTTTCTCCACAACCTCTCCAGCAAAGGCTATCATTGGTGTTCTTGATTTTAGCCATTCTGACAGGTGTAAGATGGTATCTCAAAGTTGTTTTAATTTGCATTTCCCTTATTGCTAAGGAGGTTGAGCATGACCTTAGGTGTCTTTTGGCCATTTGAATTTCTTCTGTTGAGAATTCTCTGTTCAGATCAGTGCCCCATTTTTTTATTGGGTTCATTAGCATTTTAAAGTTTAGTTTCTTGAGTTCTTTATATATTTTGGTGATCAGACCTTTGTCTGTTGCAGGGTTGGTGAAGATCTTCTCCCAGTCAGTGGGTTGCCTTTTTGTCTTAGTGACAGTGTCCTTTGCTTTACAGAAGCTACTCAGTTTCAGGAGGTCCCATTTATTCAATGTTGCCCTTAATGTCTGTGCTGCTGGGGATAAACGTAGGAAGTGATCTCCTGTACCCATATGTTGTAGAGTACTTCCAACTTTTTCTTCTATCAGGTTCAGTGTGTTCAGACTAATATTGAGGTCTTTAATCCATTTGGACTTGAGTTTTGTGCATGGTGATAGATATGGATCTATTTTCATTCTTCTACACGTTGACAACCAGTTCTGCCAGCACCATTTGTTGAAGATGCTCTCTTTTTTCCATTGAATACTTTTAGCTCCTTTATCAAAAATTAGGTGTTCATAAGTTTGTGGGTTAAAATCAGGGTCTTCTACTCGGTTCCATTGGTCGACTTCTCTGTTTTTATGCCAATACCAAACTGTTTTCAATACTGAGACTCTGTAATAGAGTTTGAGGTCAGGGATGGTAATGCCTCCAGACGATCCTTTATTATATAAGATTGTTTTGGCTATCCTGGGTTTTTTGTTTCTCCATATAAAGTTGATTATTGTCCTCTCAAGATCTGTGAAGAATTTTGATGGGATTTTAATGGGGATTGCATTGAATCTATAAATTGCCCTTGGTAGAATTGCCATTTTTACTATGTTGATCCTCCCTATCCAAGAGCAAGGGAGATCCTTCCATTTTCTGGTATCCTCCTCAATTTCTTTCTTCATTGACTTAAAGTTCTTGTCAAATAGATCCTTTACTTCCTTGGTTAGGGTTACCCCAAGATATTTTATGCTATTTGTGGCTATCGTGAAGGGTGATGCTTCTCTGATTTCCATCTCTGCTTCCTTATCCTTTGTGTATAGGAGGGCAACTGATTTTTTGGAATTGATCTTGTATCCTGCAACGCTACTAAAGGTGTTTATCAGCTGAAGGAGTTCTTTGCTGGAGTTTTTGGGGTCGCTTATGTACACTATCATATCATCTGCAAATAATGAAAGTTTAACTTCTTCCTTTCCGATTTGAATCCCTTTGATCCCCTTATGTTGTCTTATTGCTATTGCTAGAATTTCAAGCACTATATTAAAGAGGTATGGAGAGAGTGGACAACCTTGTCGTGTTCCTGATTTTAGTGGAATAGCTTTGAGTTTCTCTCCATTTAATTTGATGTTAGCTGACGGCTTGCTATAAATAGCTTTTATTATAGTTAGGAACGACCCTTGTATTCCTAATCTCTCTAAGACCTTTATCATAAAGGGATGTTGAATTTTGTCAAATGCTTTTTCAGCATCTAATGAAATGATCATATGGTTTTTTTCTTTCAGTTTATTTATATGATGGATTACATTGATAGATTTTCGTATGTTGAACCAGCCCTGCATCTCTGGGATGAAGCCTACTTGATCATAATGGATAATTTTTCTGATGTGTTCTTGGATTCGGTTTGCCAGTATTTTATTGAGTATTTTTGCGTCGATGTTCATGAGTGAGATTGGCCTGTAGTTCTCTTTCTTGGTTGTGTCTTTGTGTGGTTTTGGTATCAGAGTAACTTCAGCTTCATAAAAGGAATTTGGCAATGACTTCTCTGTTTCAATATTGTGAAATACATTAAGGAGTATAGGTATTAGGTCTTCTTGGAAGTTCTGGTAGAATTCTGCATTGAAGCCATCTGGACCTGGGCTTTTTTTGGTGGGGAGGTTTTTTATAACAACTTCTAATTCTTCGCGACTAACAGGTCTATTTAGATTGTTCACCTGGTCCTGGTTTAACTTTGGTATATGGTACTTATCTAAAAAAGTGTCCATTTCTATAACATTTTCCAATTTTGTGGCATACAGATTTTTGTAGTAAGATCTAATGATTCTCTGAATTTCCTCTGAGTCTGTGGTTATGTCTCCCTTTTCGTTTCTGATTTTGTTAATTTGCGTATTCTCTCTCCGCCGTTTGATTAGTTTGGATAGGGGTTTATCAATCTTATTGATTTTCTCCATGAACCAGCTTTTTGTTTCATTGATTCTTTGGATTGTTTTCTGTGTTTCTATTTTGTTGATTTCAGCCCTCAATTTGATTATTTCCAGTCTTCTACTTCTCCTAGGTGAGTCTGCTTCTTTTTTTTCTAAAGCTTTCAGGTGGGCTATTAAGTCTCCAATGTGTGCTTTCTCCGTTTTCTTTAAGTGGGCACTTAATGCTATGAATTTTCCTCTTAGCACTGCTTTCATAGTGTCCCATAGGTTTGAGTATGTTGAGTCTTCATTTTCATTGAATTCAAGAAAGACTTTAATTTCTTTCTTTATTTCTTCCTTGATCCAGGTGAGGTTCAGTAGTTGACTGTCCAGTTTCCATGAGTTCATAGGCTTTCTGGGGATAGCATTGTTGTTGAATTCTAACTTTAATCCATGGTGATCTGATAAGACACAGGTGGTTACCGATATTTTTTTGTAACTGTGTAAGTTTGCTTTGTTACCGAGTATGTGGTCTATTTTCGAGAAGGTTCCATGAGCTGCAGAGAAGAAGGTATATTCTTTCCTATTTGGGTGGAATGTTCTATAGATGTCTGTTAAGTCCATTTGATTCATTACCTCCCTTAATCCTCTTATTTCTCTGTTAGGTTTCTGTTTGATTGACCTGTCCATTGGTGAGAGAGGAGTGTTGAAATCTCCTACTATTAGTGTGTGTGGTTTGATGACTGCCTTGAGTTTTAGTAACGTTTCTTTTACATAAGTGGGTGCTTTTATATTAGGGGCATATATATTCAGGATTGAGATTTCATCCTGGTGAATTGTTCCTGTTATGAGTAAAAAATGTCCATCTCCATCTCTTTTGATTGATTTTAGTGTGAAGTCAACTTTCTTAGAAATTAGTATGGCCACACCTGCTTGTTTCTTAGGTCCGTTTGCTTGATAAACCTTTTCCCAGCCCTTTACTCTGAGTAGATGTCTGTCTTTGTGGTTGAGGTGTGTTTCTTGTAAGCAGCAGAATGTTGGATCCTGTTTTCGTATCCAATCTCTTAGCCTGTGCCTCTTTATAGGTGAGTTGAGTCCATTGATATTAAGTGATATTAATGACCAGTGGTTGTTAACTCCGGTCATTTTTCCTTTCTTTCTTTCTTTCCTTTGGTAGTAGAGTTTGTGTGTTTCCCTTCTTCAAGTTGTGCTGGTGAAGGGTCTTTAGATGTCTGAGTTATTGTGGGCATTGTTGGACTCCTTGGCTTGTGATTTTCCTTCAATTACTTTCTGAAGGGCTGGATTTGTGGCTACGTATTGTTTAAATTTGTTTTTATCCTGGAAAACTTTGTTTTCTCCATTTATAGTGAACGAAAGCTTGGCTGGGTATAGTAGTCTGGGCTTGCATCCATGGTCTCGTAGTTTCTGCAGTATATCTATCCAGGACCTTCTGGCTTTCATGGTTTCCATAGAGAAATCAGGTGTAAGTCTGATAGGTTTACCTTTATAGGTAACTTGACCTTTTTCCTTTGCAGCTCTTAATATTCTTTCTTTATTCTGTATGTTTTGTGTTTTGATTATTATATGACGAGGAGATGTTTTTTTTTGATCCAGTCGATTTGGTGTTCTGTATGCTTCTTGGACCTTCAAAGGAATATCTTTCTTAAGGTTGGGAAAGTTTTCTTCTATAATTTTATTAAATATATTTTCTGGACCATTGAGCTGTACTTCTTCTCCTTCTTCTATCCCTATTATTCTTAGGTTTGGTCTTTTTATTGTGTCCCAGATTTCCTGAATGTTTTGTGATGAGAATTTGTTGGTTATGCTGTTTTCTTTGATGAGAGTGTTTATTTTCTCTATGGTATCTTCAGTGTCTGAGATTCTTTCTTCTATCTCTTGTAATCTGTTGGTGGTACTTGTCTCTGTAGTTCCTGTTGGTTTATTCAAATTTTCCATCTCCATCCTTCCCTCGGTTTGTGTTTTCTTTATTACTTCCACTTCGTTCTTCAAGTCTTGAACCGTTTCCCTTACCTGTTTGATTACTTTTTCTTGTTTCTCTTGGTTTTCTTGGGTATCTTTGAGAGATTTATTCATTTCCTCTACCTTTTTGTTTGTAATCTCTAATTGGTTGTGGCAGTTTTTCACCTCCTGTTTAAGGTCCTCTATTATTTTCATAAAATTCACTTTTGAGTCGAATTCTTCTAATTCTTCTGTATTAGGGTTTAGACTTCTCATTTCGGGATTCCTGGATCCTGGTGATGTCACGTTGCCTTTCAAGTTGTTGGGGGAATTCTTGCATTGGCGCCTGCCCATCTTTTCCTTCAAATGGAGCCAGGAGAGGCCTGATGTCTTGGACCAGTCTTTGCTGTGACTAACTCTCTAGGTGTATCTCCTCAGTGTAGGGGCAGGAACCGTTCCCTTCCAGGTGAACTCCTCAACACCAAAACATGGATGCGTGGTATTCCAATGACCCGCGTAAAGAAGGCCGAATGCAAGGGGTCGGGCGGGGTCCAGTAGAACACAGGCGACACTGCAGCTGGAGGTGCCTGCGCTCCCTTTCGGGGGTTGCTGAGGCCTGCCCGCTGCTCTGGTTGGGTAGCCTTAGTGTAGGGGCGTTTGTGCTCTCTACCGGGACCGTCCGCCCCAGGATAGTACACACTCACCCGTCCCGATGAAACTTCTTGGCACCTACACAGGAACTCCTGGATGCCCCAATGAGCCAGGGACTAATGGAAGTAGGGCGCAGGCAGAGCAGGTCCAGCAGATCACAGCAGAGACTGCAGCCCCAGCAGCAAGGGCCCGCTTTCCCTGGCGGGGACCTTGAGGCCTGCCCTCTGGTCAGGGACTCACTGCTCTGGGTTGGTAGCCTTAGTGAAATGGCAGGAAACTGTTCCACAGCTAAGGACCTTGCAGACAAGGCAGGTTTGGGGGTGGGGGTGGGGGCGGGTGTGTAGGAGAGCAAGCCCTGCAGCAGGACAGCTTTTAACATGCTACTGGAGACCTGAACTTGGGTCCTCACACTTGCATGGCAAGCACTTTTCCCACTGAAATATCTCTCTACATCAAACATCAAATACATTCTTTTACATGCCACATTAGCACGAAATCCTAGAACTTTTTATAGCAACTGATTGTTTTCATATAAACTACAGTTCATATGTTGTTTCAATTTTGTCAGTTGCCCAAATAATCATTTTTTTTCCTCCCACCAATGTTGCTTTTTTTTTTTTTTTTTTTTTTTTTTTTTTTTTTTTTTTTGGTTTTTTGAGACAGGATTTCTCTGTGGCTTTGGAGCCTGTCCTGGAACCAGCTCTTGTAGACCAGGCTGGTCTCGAACTCACAGAGATCCGCCTGCCTCTGCCTCCCAAGTGCTGGGATTAAAGGCGTGCGCCACCACCGCCTGGCTCCAATGTTGCTTTTGATCATGTCTCTTTTCCACCCTTAACTTGGTATTAACTGATTTTTATCACTTGCGACATTGACATTTCACATGTTCTTGAATTGGATGGGTAGTTTTATGTCCTTAGAAGGTCAAAGATAAGGCACAGGGTATCTGTTGTTCTCTATTGTAGGATGTCATTTTTCTTCACCTGTCACTGTATGTGATTCTTTGTGTCTCTGCTCCTTATTCCCTTGAAGCCTTTAAGTATTCTGTAGATCCAGCAAGGTTATACAAATACCCTGTTCCTCATGTGAACATCCCCTCTGGGTTAGCATCTACTCTCATCCAAACTGATCTCTCCTGGATGGTTATAAAATGGTCACCTTTCAGTGATTGTGCTTAGCACACACATAGCCCTTGATTTAGCCCCCAGCATCCAATTATAATGATGTACATTATTGTAATAAACACTGTTCAACTGTCTTTAGAAACTATAAGCAATTGGGGCTGAAGTTTGCTAGATATCATTTCCTTGAATGTGCTCTAGGTAAATATGTATAATGGTAGGACCAGTCACGAGGCCCGTTTGTTTGTTTTTGAAGGAACCATGAATCCTACTCAGCCCCAGACTGAAAGCTACTGCTGTGGTTTGAATGTGAAACATTCTATGAAAGGTCCATGTGTTAGGGGCCTGTATCCATGTGGTTGGTGCTATTTTGAAAGTTTCTGGAAATTTTAGGAGGTGGGAGATGATAATTGAGGGAAATGGGTCCCTGGGAACAGACTCTCAAGGGTATCTTGTCCTGGCCCCTCCTGTGTCTCTCTCTGTTCAGTGTCTGTCTGTCATGAGTTGAAGAATCTTCTCTGTCATATGCTCCTGCCAAGAGGGTGGGACCAAGCCACCATGCACTGAACCCCTGAAACTGCGATCCAAAGTGGATGTCTCCCTCCTTAAGTTGTTCTCTCAGGAGTTTTGGTCATGGCTATGGAAAAATAACTAATAGAGAAAACTGGTACCAGAAGTGGGGTTGTTGCTGTTTTGGATCTGGTTTGGGGGTATTTGGAGGAGTGGGATAGCCATACCCTAGAATGCTGCAAACTCAGATTGACATGTGATTCTGGAGGGAGCTCAGAAGACCAGAACACCCTATGAGAATATAGAGAGCTGAAAATCAGCCTCTGAGGCCTTCAGGTGGGAACAAGGACTCTGCAAGGAATCGGGCTGCCAGGAGCAATCAATATTACAATGAGGCAATGAATTTGTTGACATCTTTTCCATGTCCTAGATTTTGTGGATAGTTGAGCTTTAAAGTGGCAAACAAATTAATTTAGCAGAGGATATTTCAAAATGGCCTAGTATTCAGACTATGTCATGACTATACCTAGATACCTTTCACCAGATTCATAGTGAGACTGGTGGCGAAAGACAGAAGGGAAAGAAAGCCTTGAAAAACTTGTAGCTTGATCAAAAGTGCTCATACAAAGTAGGAGCTAAAAACAGTGTGATTTTAGAAGTGGTGAGGGCCTATTAAAAGGAAGTCAACCAAGTTTCATCAGGACAATAAGGGGAAACACCTGAAGGAAATTTCAATAATTAGCCAGATCATACCTATCCCAGGCTCAGGGGCATGGAAAATTAGATTAATCTGAAAAAAATTGATTAAGAAAAGGGAATACTTCAAGGGTACCCCACTCACAGAGGACCACCTATGAAGGTGTTTCTTGATGTTTAACTGCCCAAGTACCCAGAAGTCGCTGAAGCCTTGCTTCAAATGGACCTGTCTACTGCTCAAGTTGGTAGTAGATTTCGGCATCATCTGAGAAAGGAGAATAAGCATCTGTGCTGGTTTTCCACTCACAGTTAATTTGTGAATCTAAACTTTAGGTCTTAGGGCATAACTCAGAATAATTCTCTGGCACTCACAGGGCCCTGGCTTGATCTCCAATACCAGAGAAAGGAGGGGAGAAACAGAGGGGGGGGGAGAAGGAGGAGGAAGGAAAGAAAGAAAGAATGAAGGAAGGAAGGAGGGAGAGAGGGAGAGAAGAAAGGAAAAGAAAGAAACTTAAGAAATCTAAAGTTTAACCCCAAAAAAAAAAGAAATCTAAAGTTTAGATTTGTACATTAAGAGAATGTACTTATTCTGAGTATTAAAAAAAGAGACAGCTGTGTTTTAGAAAGCCTCATGCCTATGGTATCACATTTGGTTAGAAAAACTTGCTCTAGAGCTGACTATTCTAACAAAGAGAATGCAAAACCCAATTGCTGCTGATGCCTCATTCTGACAATACTAAATCAGACTGATACAGAAAGGGGAAATAAGAGTACACATCTCAGGAATAAGGAGTTAGCTTAATTTGTAAAGCACAAGGACATAAATTCAATTTCCCCCAAAACATGTTTGTTTGTTTGTTTGTTTTTTAAAAAAAAGTCTGGCATAGTGGGACACACTTGTAACCCCAGAACTCAAGCAGAAGAGACAGAAGAATATTGAGTTTGAAGCTGTCTCAGATGACATAGTAAGACTTTATCTTAAAGAACCAAACCAAAGCCAGGCGGTAGTGGCACATGCTTTTAATCCCAGAAGGCAGAGACAGGCAGATCTTTGTGAGTTCGAGGCCAGCCTGGTCTACAAGAGCTAGTTCCAGGACAGGCTCCAAAGCTACAGAGAAACCCTGTCTCAAAAAACTGAAGAAAAAAAAAAAAGAAGAAAGAAAAGAAAAAGAAAAAGAAAAACCAAACCAAGCTTTTCCATCTCTCTCCCGAAGAGGTAGCTTCTCCTCTCCTCTGCGCTACTCTCTCTGTTTCTCTTTCTCTCTCTCTGCTCTTCCCCCTCCTCCCCTTTACCCCTTTCCCTTTCCCCTCCATAACCCACTAAATAAATACCCACTTTCTCTGCAAAAAAAAAAAAAAGAACTAAACAAAACAGAAAGATTTGCTATGTAAGGACATGAGCATTTGAAACCTGGAGGCCACACAAGGAGAGCCCCTCTCCCCATGGCCAAGGATGCCCCTCATCTTCCCATGTCCTGCCTGACAGCAACAAGAATACAGTTCTTTTCAGCCCAAACACAACCAGTATGAAGGTATAGACAAGAAAAAGGAAATAAAAGGTAGATAGGAAAACTACTATTGGCTCCCTGTAGGAGGCCATCCTACCACGGCGCTTAGGGAGGGGCCTTTGGGTTTAAGCAGGCTCTTGTTCACCCTGGGCCGGGGAATGTTTCTCTTAATGCTCCACATTTATACAGTGCTTCTATTTTCAAAAATACTTTTGTTTTCACTCCCCTGTTTTACCCATCCAAGAATAACTTTCTTCTTTCCACTAGGTCAAATGGCAATTTGTGTTGGACTATATCAAAACCCTTCCCCCACATTTTGCCACACATGAATCTCCAAAACCATGACCACTGCTGCTGGTTTGTTTACTTATTCTGTTGTTGTACTAGTAATAACATCTAATAGCAAAGCGATTAAATGTCAGTCCACATTCTATATCTAAATAGCCACTATCTAGATAAACGACAGAACATATTTTGTATCCATGAGAGCCCCTTTGTGTGCTTTTCATTCTGGGTCCTGAAAGAATGGTTCCCTGATATGGCTTCTAGGAACATCTTTTAGACAGGATTTTGCTTAACTTTTATATAAAAAGAGTCATAGACTAGAACTCTTTCATGTCTGGAAGTCATCATTTTTATTTGGCATAGAAAATAGAAAATGTACGCCACTAAGACTTTTGCAGACATATATATCATTTATTTTTTTAAAAAAGATTTATTTATTATTATGTATACAGTGCTTTCATATGACAGAAGAGGGTATCAGTTCTCATTATAGATGGTTGTGAGCCACCATGTGGTTGCCAGGACTTGAGTTCAGGACCCCGGGAAGAGCAGCCAGTGCTCTTAACCTCTGAGCCATCTCTCCAGTTCTGTATCATGTACTTTTGATCTTCTTTCATATATATATATATATGTATATACATATATATATATGTATGTATTAACTGTAGATTTCACATATGGAAGAAAATAAGTGACATTTGTCTTTCTCTGCCCCAACTTGTTCCCTTTTCTTATCATTCCTCCTGTGTTTGGCTTTTTCTCAGTCTTTGTAAGATTTCTTGATCTTCTTGAAGCTGATCAATGCTCCTGCGGTTGTTCATTTGCTTGTTTGTGCCGTTAGGAGATCCAACCCAGTGTCCTTTGCATGCTGGACTGAGCTAAATCTTCAGCTCCTGGTGTGTTGAGCCTGGTCTTACTAGATTGCTCAGGCTGACCTTAAACTCTTGATTCTCCTGCCTCTGCCTCCTGAGTGATGAATTACAGAAGTGTAGCACTACCCTCAAGGCATTTTTTAAATTATGGTGTAGTGTTTTTCTCTGTAAATTTACTATCATTTGTGTTCTGATGGAATTGATTGTTTCAACTTAGTGAAATCCTGTGTCAAACTAAAAAGAAAAAAAATATGAGGCTGGCAATGTGGCTCAGTGGTAGAATGCTTGCCCAGAATGTCTGGGGCTGTGGGTTTGATTCTCAGCATTAAATAGAATTGTTGGATGATAAAGCAGAGGCAGGTTTAACTAAAGCAGAAACTAACAGGTAGTTTTCCAAAAACATAGCATCCTTTTACACATCCCTGCAGGTATGGATTCTACATTTTTTTTTTTTTTTTTTTTTTTTTTTTTGGCTTTTTGAGACAGGGTTTCTCTGTGGTTTTGGAGCCTGTCCTGGAACTAGCTCTTGTAGACCAGGCTGGTCTCGAACTCACAGAGATCCGCCTGCCTCTGCCTCCCAAGTGCTGGGATTAAAGGCGTGCGCCACCACCGCCCGGCTGGATTCTACATTCTTGAAAATATTTGATGTTGGCCGGGCGGTGGTGGCGCACGCCTTTAATCCCAGCACTTGGGAGGCAGAGGCAGGCGGATCTCTGTGAGTTCGAGACCAGCCTGGTCTACAGAGCTAGTTCCAGGACAGGCTCCACAGCCATAGAGAAACCCTGTCTCGAAAAAAAAAAAAAGAAAATATTTGATGTTATCAATATTCATAATTTTAGCCTTTTGAGTTTTTTCAACCTTCTTTTGTATTTTCTGAGGTATTTGTAAGGCTGGATGATCCTCACTAAGTTGTTTTCCTCATTCTTTTTTCTTCTTGTCTTTTCTTTTAATGCTCTGAAAAGTTTCCTTTTCTAAGTTTCTAGTCAAGTCTTTGCCTAAGTTTTCTTTAGTATGGGAGACTGAATCCAGAGCTACAAACACACTGAGCTACACCATTGCCCATGCTTTGTACTTTGCTGATTTTCTTTTCTTTTTTCTTTTTTGGTTGTTCAAGACAGGGCTTCTCTGTGAAACAGCCTTAGCTGTCCTGGTATTAGCTCTTGTAGACCAGGCTGTCCTCGAACTCACAGAGATCCACCTGCCTCTGCTTCCCAAGTACTGGGATTAAATGCGTGTGCCACTACCACCTGGCTCAAATCTTTATTTAAACAAGTTATAGGAGCCTTTTTATAACATGGTGTTTCTGAGACTTGGGATGTATCTTAAGTGGTGGAGTGTTTGCCTAGCGCACACAAAGCTCTGGGTTTGATCCCTAGCAATGTATAAACTAGATATGGTAGCACAGACTTGCGGTCCCAGCACTTGGGAGGTAATCAAGAGAATCAGGAAGCTCAAAGGAATTTTGACTACATTATCAGTGGGAGGCCTTCCTGGACTTTGAGATTTTCTCAAAAACAAACAAATACGTCTTTTAATGTCAGGACTCAGGAGGCAGAGGCAGTCGGATCTCTGTGAGTATGAGGCCAGCCTAGTCTACAAAACAAGTTGAGGACAGTCAACAAACAGTGAGTGTTTGCATCTAATGAATGCAACTTCCTTCTAGTCTGTGTTTTGCAAATAAAAATTAAGTTATAAAGCAAATAGAATTGCATATTCGAAGATAGGGAAAATATTCTGAGGTGTAGCCCATCGTGTCCTTATGAGCTAAAGAAGTGAGTCAGGGAGTTGGGAAGATTTCTTGTGGGTGGGGCACTTGTCATGCAAGCCTGGGGACCTGCGATCAGACCCCTAGCTGCCACATAAGTGCTGGTCAAACACTTTTAGCTGCCTGTAATCACAGAGCACAGAGAATAGAGATGAGATCACTGCAGCAAGCTAGCTAGTTAGACTTGCTAAATTAGTGAGCTGTGGGTCAAACAACAGACTGTACCTCAATACATAAAGTGGTAAGGAATGGAGGATGATAACCAACATCAGCTTCTGGTCTCTATGTGCATGAACATATACATGTACACACATACCCACACTCATGCCCACAAACACTTTTAAGCTTGTATATAAACACTCATACACAATACATGAGCCCACATGCGCACACACACACACAAAAGGAACTGAATCATATTCTCGAATCAATTATCTAAAAGGTCATAGTTTAATTCGGTTTCACTCACCACTAAAGCATCTGTTGACACCCTCTAGGGATTCTAAGGCATGTAAGAGAGGTTCTCTCCATGAGGTGTTACTGTTGAGCAAGCAAAGGCAAGTAGGTCAACCAGGACTCCAAAGAGGATGTTGAAGGGCATGCATAATGTGATGTAGGAAGGGGAAGGTAGAGAAGGAGGAGAAAGAGGAGAGGCAGAGACTAATTCATTCTAAGTGGGTGGGGGAGAGGGCACTCCTAGCAGAGGAGAACTCTGGAATATAGAACAGTTGTCCATGGTTGGACAGGCTTTGCTGGATCAGGAAACATGAGGAACACCCACAGGGACAAAGTGGCCAAGGGCCAACAGGGATCTGAGATGGCCAGAATAGTCTTCATTTATCTCTGTTTTCCTGCAGCTACAAGAGCCAAGTTCTGACCGACAACTTAACATAGCGTCTCAGGCTCTGCTGAAATCTACTTAGTTTCAGAAGCAATTGGAATAAGGTTTTTCCCCCCTCACATTTGACTTCTGGCAAGGGCACTCACATTGAGAACTGTGGGATTTAGCCATCAGAGGCTGTGAGTTAAGTACACCCAAGAAGTACTGTATGAGGGCTTATTTAAAGGAGAAAAGTTTCTAGCAAATAGAAGTAAACTAAGCACAGATACGAAGATCCCTGGCAGCCTTGAGGAGCAGGGGGTTTGCTAACCATGCTGGCTATTTATGAAGCTAAGGTGGGAAGATTACTTGAATCAGCCTAGGCCACAAAGCAGGACAATTTTTTGAATGTCGTGTAGTTATACAATGGAATACGGTCTAAGAGCAGGAGTTTGACTTAGTGGCGGAGCTCTTGCCTAGTGTGTGAGGCCCTGGCTTTGCTTCTGAGTCCACACAAGAAAACAAGAGACTCTGAGCTTGCACCCTCTACACTGACAAGCACCCAGGAAGCTCCAGGCCAGGCAGTGATAAGATCAGGCCAGCAGAGATTTGAAATGACTTTTACAAAATTTTAGTCTTTTCTGGACTTGAGTTCCTTTGACAACCTGGTGAAGTCCACAAATTCCACAGAATATAACTTTATTATTATTTTTTCTTTTTAATGTCTTTTCTTTTTTGAAATAAGATTCTGCTAAGTAGCACAAGCTGACTTGGAATTCATAATGTAGCCTAGTTTGGCCTTCAAGTCATGACCATCCTCCTGTCTCAACCTCCCAAGTACTTAGATCACAGGTGTTAGCCACCATAGTTAGCTGATATTATTTTTAAAATGTATAAATCAAAATGCAAGATGAGTCTGGCAGCATGCTCCAACAATCCCAGCACTTAGGAGGTAGAGGCAGGAGGATTAATAATTCACAGCCAGTCTGAACTACATGAGACTCTCTGACAAGTAAATAAATGCATAGAAATTAAAAGAACACAATCTGTATTACAGGTGGTAAATGCTTGTAATCCCAATACTAGGAGGGAAAAGGAGAGGTAGAGGCAGGAAGATTTCTCCGAGTTTGAGTCCAGCCTGGTCTACATAGCAAGTTCCAGGCCAGCCAGAGCTATATAGTAAGGCATACGAAAGAAAGATATACAAAGGGCTGCTATGGTTCAGCAGGTAAAGATGCTTGTTCCCAAGCCTACCTAAATCCAACCACCACATAAAAGAACTAACAATTGTCCTCCGACATCCACAGGCATAATGTGGCATGCATACACATACATGCACACATGCATGCACACGTGTGTGCGCGCGCACACACACAATGTAATAAAATTTAAAGATATACAAAAATGTTGAGACACACACAACTTTTTTTGAGACAATCTCACTAAGTAACTGGTCTCAAACTCCCTATGTAGGGCAGTCTGGCCTCTGGCTCTCCATCTCTCTGTGTCAAGCTCCTGAGAGCTGGGTTATAGGCACAGGCCACCATGCCCAACTCTGAAACATTTCCTGTGATAGTAGCTCCATTATAAGCATACGAAAATCCAGCCATAGACCTAATGTAATTTCCAAGGGAGAGTAAGCAGCTTCTTGGGATAAAAGTAACAACTTCATTGTGATTTGAGGATGTCTATCATTCCTGCTGGCGACAGGTGCAGGAACTGCTGATATATTATGATCTGGCACATATATACACAATCAAAGGAAATTCAATCCTTGTTTCTATGTTAACAAAAACGAAATCAAGCCTCTCTTACAGACTGTGTATAAAACACACACACATCCCAGCTTCAGATCCTCTGTTACTAAAACACCTTTGCCTACCAGAAAACAGGAAGCAGAACAGCCATTTAGGAAGCCTCAGTAGTCCAGATAAGTCTGAGTAGAGGATTCTGTATAGCATCGAGGCAGTGGGTGGGATTAGGGGTTTGTGGGTTGGAAGACAGCTGGTGTCATGGTTTGAAGAAGAACTGTCCTCAACTTGCTTATGAGTTGAACACTCAATACCCAGATGATGGTACTGTTTTCGAGGTGTAGGAGCCATTAGGAAGCCTAGCTTGAAGTAGGTCACTGGGGGCATGCCTCTGAAGATCCTGCCCGGTCCCCACTCCCTTCCTCCTCTGCATCTTGTTTCTGCACAGTGATTTGTTCTGCTCCACCACACCCTCCAGCCTGGCAGATGGAAACCCACAGAAACGTGAGCAAGATCAGCCTTTGCTCCCCTAGGATGTTGTCGTGGGTATTCGGTCTCAGCAACAGGAGAGTGACTAACTCAGGTGGGAGGTGGCTGGGTAAATGGCGGAGAAGAATGACTGGGATTGCTCACTTTTAGCTTGGGTAAGAAGTGGAAGGCAGCCCAAGCCATACTAGGTCATTCAGAGACAATAGTCACAGCCTACTAACCTGCCCTTTAGGTCTGTCCTTGCCCTACTAGAGGCTAATTTCAGCATAGCAGTTAAAATGACTTCTGCAAAATAAGTAGCTCACGTAATGTCAAAGTCATCTTAGTTGCCACTGAGACCCCAGCTGATGTAGACCCCTCTGTCTTTCAGACCCATTCCCAACTGTCCTCCACGCCTCTTCATGAAGTTTTCTCCATCATTGTTGGCCGTGAGCCTTTGCCGGGACAGTTCCCGCAGAGAATCCTCTGTTGTATCCTGTAACACATCAGGATGTATATGATTTTGACCCCCTTCAGCTCACCCAGGGAGACACAGTCTGACAACCGCACCTTAAAAAGTCTCTTTGGATTAATGGTGTAACTCCATGATATAACACATGTCCAGTATGCCTACAGTCCTCATACTCCTAAATATAATAATTAAAAAAAAAAAAAAAACCCTTGCTTCCAAGAGCTGGATGATCAGAGGGTCAGGGGCTAGGAATGTGAACTTGGCAACAGATCATCACGAAAAGGTTAGTGAGTTGGTCTTAAACTCACTGTGTAGAGGAGGCTGATCCTGAACTCTTAATCCTCCTATCTCTACCTCTCTAGTGCTAGGGTTATAGGCATTCACCACCATGACCGGCAAGAGAAAATGTATTTCTGAATTAGATTTTAAGGCATGTGGTAGGAACTTGTCTAATGTTTTGGCTTTGGTGCTCTTGTAAAACAGTGACATTTTTGTGTCATTAATGATTTATTTTGGTCTTCTCTGTGTTTTAGATTTTCTGAGTCATTTGAAATAAAGATGCATGTCAAATTTCCATGAATTATTTGACTCTAAGGAGAAATGATAATACCTACTTTAATTCTAAGCAATCTCATATCAAAGACTATCGAGGTAGGCCTTAAGAAGGTGATGCAAGGGCAGAGGGTGTGACTCAGCTAGTCGAGTCTTTGCTTAGCATTAGCATACGCAAAACCCTGAGCTTTAGCCCAGCATTGCCTACCCTAAACATGGCAGTGTGCATTGCCTGTAATCCTAGCACTTGAGAGGTAGAGGAAGGGGGATCAGAAGTTCAGTGTAATCTCTGGCTATATAAGGAGTTTGAGAACAGCATAGAATACATGGAACTATGTTTCAAAAGAGAAAAACAAAGAAAGGGGTGAGGAGAATTTTATAAAACAGAGGAGGAGGAAGACAAGGAGGAGGAGCGGCGGCCAGACACTGATGCCCATAGTACTGTAATTCTACATTGTATATTTGAGTTGGGTGCTGAGGACCGAGTTGTTTTTGTTGATACTGTTTTGTTTTGGACACTAAATCCAAGGCTGGCCTGAAATGCACTGTATAGCCCAAGATGGCCTTGAATGTTCTGTATAGCCCAGGCTGGCTCCAAATTCACAGCGACCTGCTCCAGTCTCCTGAGCTTCGGGGTGACAGGCATGGGCCACCATGTTGTGTGTTTGAAGAGACTGCATCAAAATGAAAACTAGTCGGATCATACAGGGCACTCTATTTAGAAGCTCTGCCTGATTTATTGAACTAAAGAACAATTCAAATGGTTAGGCACATGTATATTGCAGGCCCATTTAATTAGTATCTTTTTTTGTAAACCTGATTTTGTTTTGTTTTGTTTTGTTTTTGTTTGTGTTTTTCTAGACAGGGTTTCTCTGTAGCTTTGGAGCTTGTCCTGGAACTAGCTCTTGTAGACTAGGCTGGTCTCGAACTCACAGAGACCCTCCTGCCTCAGTCCTCCTGCTTCAGCTTCCCGAGTGCTGGGATTAGGCAGGTGCACCACACTTGCCTCTACCTAGTTTGATTTCGTTTTATGATTTACATTTTACTCATTCGCCTTACTTTTTGAATGTCCTTATATAAAATTATAAGTAACATTTTCATAATTAAAGTGAGCAGTCCTCATCTCTAATGTCTGTGTTCTCTTTGTAGAACTGCAACCTATTTAATTAAAAGCAACAAGAGAGAATCCCCACGGTGCTACTGTAGCAGCCAGATTAAGTCTCATGCAAGAATTAAGAGTTCTCGCATTTAGGGATTTGGGTGTTTTAGAAAGAAAGTCTGTACAAATTTTGAATGGTAGAATATAACTGAAACATTTGTAGTTCCTTGAAGTTCAAATAGATTAATACCTAATGATTCTGAGCAACTATAAACCACTTAGCACCTTAGTGCTGCACCCCAAACCTCCAATGCTGCACCCCAACTCTTCAAAGCTGTACCTCAACACTCTGAGTGCTGGAACCCAACCCCCTGGGGCTACTTTATCTCCTCTGGGGAAAACATTTTTAATTCTGTTGGTATAAGAAACGTAACATTTAGATTTTTGGCTTGGCCCCTTAATCACAGCAGGGTCATCTTGGAATGCATCAATGTCAGGTCCTGGACGTTTCAATTTCACCAAGTATCAGATCCCATCTCCTCCATCTTCCTTAATCTAGTTTAATAAATTACCCATCTCTTCATTTTCTCAGCCTCTTATCTTGGGCATTCCAAGCCATTAATTTTCAGTATATCTCATTCTTAGGATGAGGAAGGAAGACTTATTACTCTCTGGGTTCCTTTTCATTTGTCTGTGGCACTTTCCCATTGATACAAAATGCTAGCCTCGTACAGGTCATCAGCTGCTTGTAATTGAGTTTTGCAAATTTCATTATATTTTATACTTCTAGTGCTACCGAGGGACCACGGTCTAGTTAATAGTTACACGTTTACTGAGGCTGCTTTCTGCCGCTTGCCTTGTTTCAAAGTGCTAAGTTTTAGAAAGTCCGTGGCTAAATTTTGTAGTGTTTGTGGAAGTATTCTAACACACGAGTCTTGATATGTTGTGGGTGTAATATGTCTAAAAGACCAAATACATTTAAAAAAGAAAAAAACAGATGAGTACAGATCGCAAGCTTCTGAGCTCTGTGAAGTTAAAGTTTGTCCACAGGATGCATAGCCTATACATTCCTGCAGACTCTAGCACCAGGAGGCAGGAATCACAACAACTTTGTTCACTATTAAACTCCTAATTAGTACAAGTGTCTGTCACATAGTAGGCAACCAGACATATCGTTGACTGAATAACAGATGTGTGTAGAGAACTAATTAGGAGTTTATTTTTAACTTTTTCACTCATGACTTGAAGTTGTGTAAGATTGTTTTACTTTTATTTACTTGCTTAGACATGGTCTCATTACATAGCACAGAAGGCACTCATTAGCCGTAGCACCCAAGCCAGGGAACAATGGACCACCTGGTTCTCACCTGGCACCTCCTGTAGCCTACAATGGAAGCTCTTAGGTTGAGAGCAATTGGTTTCAGGGCTGGAGAGATGGGTCCAGGTTAAAAATACTGGCCACTCATCCAGAGGACCTGGGTTCAATTCCTAGGACTCACATGGCTATTCACAATCATGTATAACTCTAGTTCCTGAGGATCCAAGGCTTTTTTCAGGCCTTTATGGGCACTGCATGCACATGATGCACACATACATATGCAGGCACATGCTCCTACACATAAAATAAAAAATGATTAACTCTCTCTTTTTTAAAAAAGATCACTTGGAGCCGGGCAGTGGTGGCGCACGCCTTTAATCCCAGCACTTGGGAGGCAGAGGCAAGCAGATCTCTGTGAGTTCGAGACCAGCCTGGTCTACAAGAGCTAATTCCAGGACAGGTTCCAAAGCCACAGAGAAACCCTGTCTCGAAAAACCACAAAAAAAAAAAAAAAAAAAAGGATCACTTGGTATTCTTTGAGACGTAAGTGCTCTTACTCCCTTATCTGTTGCCTGCTCTCAGGGAGAGCTCTATGTTGGAGAGTTAGCTGGTACTAGCTGTGCATATCTGGATCACATTCCAGTCCTCCCACTACCACCATCAAGATGAATACATGCAGCCAGTCATTGATCAGAATAATACACATCTATCTGCCTTAACTCCTCACTAACCAGTGTAACACATTCCTATCTGGCTTAGCAAGTCCCTAACCAGTGTAACCCTTGCCTCTTTGGCTTAGCTGTCACTCGTCAGCATAACACGCTTCTTTCTGGTTTAGCTACTCATTTACCAGCATGGTACACTCCTATCTGGCTCAGTTCTCCAGCAGCTGGACACTCTGCAGGCCACCCATGGTGCAGGGGGTTGCTTCAGGTCAGGTATTGATCCCTGGATAAATCCCAGTGGCCAGGAGCATCAGAATTCTGGCACAAAGGGAGTCCCGAACAAGGCAGGTATTCTGAGCCATACCCAGGGCACGTGTCTCGTGCCCGTGTCAGTAACCTGAACAGCCATGCTGCCTTCATTGCATACCCGCATCTTCATGAAATAGCTCTGCTGTGAGATGTTCACTTGAACAGGACGTGGATGTCCAGCCATGTTTCCTGGAATCATCCTGATGTGTTCTGATGAAGAGTTAGACATGAGTCAGAATACACTGGGAAGAAAGTACGTGTAGCACAATGCAGAAAAACCCCATCCACAGATATCTGTGAGCGAGACTGCGAGAACCCTGTAGTGTTCACTGTGTGGCGTTCCAGTACTCCAGGAAACATCTCAGAAGTACATTACTCTCAGCAAAACACTTTCTGCAAGGAACTCACCAAGGCCAGCTGGCCTGGGTCTGAAAAAGCATGGGATAAAACCGGACTTGCTGAACATAATGGACAATGAGGACTACTGAGAACTCAAGAACAATGGCAATGGGTTTTTGATCCTACTGCACGTACTGGCTTTGTGGGAGCCTAGGCAGTTTGGATGCTCACCTTACTAGACCTGGATGGAGCTGGGTGGTCCTTGGACTTCCCAGAGGGCAGGGAACCCGGATTACTCTTAGGGATGATGAGAGAGGGGGACTTGATGGGGGAAGGGGAGGGAAATGGGAGGTGGTGGCGGGGAGAAGGCAGAAATCTTTAATAAATAAATAAAAATTTAAAAAAAAGATTTCTGGATGTTAGACTTTTCACCCAAAGATTTATTTTAAAGTGTGTGTGTGTGTGTGTGTGTGTGTAGATATCTATGGAGGCCAGAAGAGGTCATCTGATCCTCTAGAGCTGGAATAACAGGTTGCTGTGATGTGCTTGTGAGTGTTGGGAAGCAAACCCTGGTCCTTTTCAACAAATAAGCTTTTTTAAATGCTGCACCATCTCTCCAGCCACAATATGTTATATATTTTTGTTGTTGTTGTTGTTGGAACCTTCCATCATATAATGCATAATAGAATTTCTGGAATTTAGTATAAATGATGCTGAATTCCCAAAACATGTGTTCAAGAGAAGCACATTAGCGCATCTCAGGATTATACCACACTAACCTGATATGAAATAACAATCATATCCACAGCAATACATGGTAAATTTCCCAAACATGGATGACTTGCTGAATGTGTACCTAGTCCCTGTCTCTCTCTTTGTAAAAGCAGTTTCAAAACTGTTTCTTCCTTTACATGTGATGTGACAGTCAAATCAAAGGACGTTTTTCAGTCCTTGCCTTATCTGAGGTCTTTGCTGCAGTTGAGGTAAGTGAGCACTCTTTTTTTCTAGATACCCCACAGGCCTGATTATCTCTTTTTCTCCCATGGAGTCACTACCATGGTGTACTTAGAGTGAGACCCCAGCTGCAGGTCCCAGGGCAGAATATTTTTCTATTTCTGAATGTCTGTTTAGATGCTTACGGGTTTTTCAAACACAATGTACCTAAAACACAATTCTCTTATTCTCACTTTTCCTTCTCCCCATACCTCACCAGTCAACCTGGTATTTCTCTTATATTCCATTTACTTTTATTTTTTATATTTTATAGATGCATACAAAGGAATGTAATCATATCTACTCCTAGTCCCCTTCAGCATCTCCCCTGGACACCACCACCTTCTTCTTCTTCTTCTTCTTCTTCTTCTTCTTCTTCTTCTTCTTCTTCTTCTTCTTCTTCTTCTTCTTCTTCTTCTTCTCCTCCTCCTCCTCCTCCTCCTCCTCCTCCTCCTCTTCCTCCTCCTTCTCCTCCTTCTCCTCCTCCTCCTTCTCCTTCTTCTCTTTCTTCTCCTTCCCTCCTCCTCCTCCTTCCCTCCTCCTCCTTCTCCTTCTTCTTCTTCTAGAGCTTGGGTGTGAAGTTTATTTGGGAAGAGTGTATTGGGAGAGCAGAGACACAGAGACAGAGACAGACAGAGGGAGGGAAAGAGGAGAGGGGAACCACAACTTCATTTTTTTATAACTCCTAGTTCACATATTAAAAGTAGGAGTTTTAGGAGGCTAGAGAGATGGTTTAGGGGTGTGTGTGTGTGTGTGTGTGTGTGTGTGTACTACTCCTGCCCAGGCCCTGAGTTAAATTCCCAGCCTTCACACGAAGCAGATGGTTACCTCCTGTAAGTCCAGCTCTGGGGATCTGAAACCCTCTCCTGGCTTCCTTGGACCCCAGCACACACATGCACACCAGCTCCCCTCCACATAGAGAGACACATTGTTAAAATAAAATAAGCCTTTAAAAGAACATGGTTGGCACACCCAAGGAGCCTGTGCGCTACCAAAATCTCTTTATAACCGCTGCTGGGGCTGTTCTTTTCATAACAGCCAGACACCAGATAAGCCTAGACATGTATCAGCTGATGAACTGGAAATGCAAATGTGATACATACACATGCTGAAAAGGAAAAAAAATGAATTTTGGAGGAAAATGGATAAAACTGAAAAAGCAATTTTAATTATGTAATCCAAGTTTAGGAAGACAAATGCAACACATTCATGGACAAAGGGGTAGGGAATGATACCCAAGCTTGACCTCTGACCTCAGATACAGGCTCACACATGCCATGACACAGAGACCTCCCACAGCTCAGCAAACCTGCGGAATAATTAAAAGTTGCCATGGTTTTAAATTTAGAAGTGTTTGCGTGTCTAGGTACTACAGTCACTTCTGCAGGCAGGAACTAGAACCAGTTTTCACTTCCTTATACCTGTGGTCAGAGAGTAGACAGTGTCACAAAAGGACAGAGAAGACAACCAATGGAAGGAAAGGCATAGGATTGTTTATAGAAGCTGGTGTCTTGGCTATGAGAAACCATTTAGAAAAGACAGCTTACACTTCAGAGAGGAAACCCACACAGTTTGGTCTGTCTGTTGTTAGTTACCGTGCAAGACTAGATTTAGCCATATATTCTAATTATCTTTGCATTTTTATTTCCACATACTTTATGATGAAAAAAGCTATCAAATGCCATACTTGAAAGAGTATATTTCTGGGAATTGTGGCACACACCCTGTAATAACATTACTTGGGAGGTTGAGAAAGGGGATCTTGGGTTCAAGTCCAGCCAGGGTTACATAGCCAGACTCTGCCTCTAAGCAGGCAAGCCCAGCGCGTGTTTGCATTAGATGATTCTTCTTCTTCTTTTTTTTTTTTTTTTTTTTTGGTTTTTCGAGCAGGGTTTCTCTGTGGTTTTGGAGCCTGTCCTGGAACTAGCTCTTGTAGACCAGGCTGGTCTCGAACTCACAGAGATCCGCCTGCCTCTGCCTCCCACTGCCCGGCTACATTAGATGATTCTTAAGTGCTCTTTTATGATTGTCCTTGAGCTATAAATGATAGAATTACTTTTAAAAATTATTTTTATTTTATGCACATGGGATTTTGCTGTACGTATGTGTGGATATCATATGAGTGCTTGGTGCCTGGTCCAGAAGAGAGTATTGGATCCCCTGGAACTGGAGCTATGGGCACCTATAAGCAGGGTCCTTTGGAAGAACAACCAATGTTCTTAATCATCTCTCCAGCCCATAGACTTACATTTGATATCTGAAAGATTTTCTTAACATTTTCAATTGGTTTATAATGATTTTTGTGGAATTAAAGACCTTCATGTGCCAGGTGGTGGTGGCGCACGCCTTTAATCCCAGCACTTGGGGGGCAGAAGCAGGTGGATCTCTATGAGTTCAAGGCCGACCTGGTCTATAAGAGCTAGTTCCAGGACAGGCTCCAAATCGACACAGAGAAACCCTGTCTCAAAAATAAATAAATAAATAAATAAATAAATAAATAAATAAATAAATAAATACCTTCATGTTTTAGTGACCATCCTCTGGATTGCTGATCTTTTTGTCACATGACCGAGTTTCAGCCTTTGTCTCCTTCGTCTTCATATTTCTTCCTTGCAGTGTTGGGAGCTCATGTCAGATAAGAACTCTGCCACAGAGCACACCTCCAGCCTTTCTGAAGATGCTTTGTTTTGGTTTTTAATAGAATCTCAGCTGGATATGGTGGCACAAGCCTTTAACCAGCACTCTGGAGGCAGAGGCAAGCAGATCTCAGCGAGTTCAAGGCCACCTGGTCTACAAAGTGGGTTTCAGGATAGCCAGGGCTACCCAGAGAGATTCTGTCTCAAAAAAACAAAAAAAAACAAAACAAAACAAAAAAAAAAAACAACGATAAAATGGAGACTCTTGCTCTGTGGCCTTGGTTGACCTGAAACTCATTGCATAGTCCAGGCTAGTTTAGGCTAATCTCAGATTTACAACAATCCTCCTGTCTCAGCCCCTGAGTAGTAGGATTACAGGTGTTCTCTCAACACTTTTTATTCCCTCCCTTCCTTCCTTCCTTCCTTCCTTCCTTCCTTTCTTTCTTTCTTCCTTTTTTCTGTTTCTTTTTTCTGTTTTTTGTTTGTTTTGTTTGTTTTTTGGGTTTTTTTTTCAAGACATGGTTTCTCTTTGTAGCGCTGGCTATCTTTTAAGACCAGACTGGCCTCAAACTCACAGAGATCCACCTGCTGGGATTAAAGGTGTGCACCATCGCTGCCCAGCTACATTTTTCTATTCTTGTTTATAACTATATTTATTATTGTGGAAGGATATATATATATATATATATATATATATATATATATATATGCATGAATGGAAGTCAGAGAACAAGTTGAGGGCTTCGGGTTTTTTCTTCCACCATGTAGGTCCTAGGACTGGGGTAATAGAACTCAGGTCACCAGGCCTGGCAGCAAACACTTTTTACCACCTAAGTGATTTCGTCAGCCCATTTTTTCTGTTTTTCATACTTCTTAGAAGCTAAGCAGGGGTGTTGGTGCTGAGTCACAGCTCTCGCTGCCTATTCTCCCATAAGCCTCCTACAATAGCTGGTATGTGACCCCAGCTGTTGTGTTAAATTATTTTTGATTGTCTGTAACTGTTTTGTCTGTTTCCCATTACTAGGGTTAACTAAGAAGAGATTGCAGAACACGTCAAACTTCTGTTCCCTTCTTTAAAAATTGCACAAGACATTGCTAAATAATGTCCATGGGAAGTCTTCCAGCAGCTAACATTTGTGGCCACCACTATCTCAAAGAGCTCTTTCGGTTGTCCAAAGGTTCATGTCTCATTGCTGAAACAGCTCACCTCTCCATGTTCTGCCCTGCACAAAGCAGCTTTGGAGCTAAAGTTAGTCACGTCGGTTGTGCATGTTATTTTATTGTACATATCTAATCATCAACAAAATACTACTTATTCACAACAGAAATTCCATGTAATTTATCTGAAGCAAAACGATGATGATGATGATGATGATGATGGCTGGAAAGATGGCTCAGCAGTTAAAAACACTTGTAGAGGACCTGTGTTCAGTTCCCAACTCACAACTTTCTGTAACTCTAGTTCCAGGAGAGCTGGCATTCTCTTCTGACTTCTGGATGCACTGCCTGCATGTGGTACATAGACAAAAACACAAGTGGATAAATACTTATACACATATGCATTGTTATATTTTTCCTTTGGCACTAGAGATTTGAACCAGGGCCTTGTGCATGCTAGGCAAGCACCCTACCACTGAGCAGTATCCCAAGCCCTCACTCATATACAAAAAAAAATCAAACCAAATCTTTAATTAATAATACTAGTATTGCCAATTTCGTGCTTTGCCAAAAACGTGGGTTAAAAATCATACCTCTAAAAATTTAGAAATGGAAAAACTATAAAGGGGAAAAGACACAGAGCCGGCCATAGTCCTTCCTGTTGTGATTCTCACTCATATGCAAAAAAAAAAAAAAGTTTCTTAAATAAGTGTGTTTTTTTCCAATGAAACTAGAACCTTGCAATTTTGTACTTCTTCATTTGGGTTTGCCTATAATCTGAGCGGCTAATAGCTGCAGCCCTTGTTGCTTTTTTTAGCTGTAGCAGATTCTTGACATCTGTTTGTGCTTAAGTGATGACACAACATCAGAACACGCAATGTCATCGTGTCACATTGTTATAGCACAACAAGAAAATTACAGCTCCCCAACAATAACATGATGTCAGAAGTGTCCGCTTGGTGGTGAGTCAGTGCTTTAGAAGTTGCGAGCTATTTTTAGCTCATCCAGTGCTTCTGAAGCTTGAGTCCTAGCAGATACGGAAAAATTTAGGGATGCAGAGGACCTGATATGTATGGCCCCCATCTTCCTGTCCTGGTCACAACAAACACGGGTTCTATGGGGAATTGCATGTATTTAGGGCTGGGTTCCAACTCTTCTGCGCCAGGCCAGCATCCCTGTGGAGGAGGAGGAACTATAATTATCTTCCCGTCTGGGGTAAGCCCTGGGGTGGCATCTCCCAGGTGACCCTAGTGCACTCTGGGCGCAGTTCCGTAGCTGCTTAAGTGCGCAGCGTAGGTGGCCCCTGTGGGTCCCGCGTCCTCTGAGACCCTGGCCCGGGAAGACAGGTCCCCAAACTCCAACTCCAGGGCGCGCGGCGGCGGCGTTGCCATAACAACCGGCGCGCGCAGCCTTGGCGAAGGAAGTGACGAGAGTGGGTTGGCTGTTGTTGGGACACGTGACCCGGGTAGTGTTTTGACAGGGCAAACAGTGAGAGAAAGAGTAGAGAGCGAGCGAGGCGGGCAGGCAGCGAGCGAGGCCGGTGGATGCGCGGGGCGCGGCGTCTCGGCGTCTGGGCGTCTCGTCGGCCGCGGGGTCGCTGCGCGCTGCGCTCGGGGAGGCGTGGCCCGGAGCACGGAGTGTGATGTGAGCGGCCGGGCGGCCGCGGAGAGCAGTGCCGGGAGGAGGAACGAGGGGTCCCGGAGGGCGGCGAGCGGGCGGGCCATGGGAGCCGCTCTCGGGTGGGCAGCGCCACGCGTGGGTCGGCGCGGCTGAGGACATGCCCGGGTTCTGCTGCTGACCGACTCCGACTCCGGCGGGAACCCGCCTACCGAGGCCTCGGCGAGGCTAGCCTGAGGGGGAGCCCCGCAGGTGAGGCCCGGGGGGCTGCGGGGGCTGCTGCGCCCCGGCCCCTGCGGTGGTGCCTCGGTGCCCAGAGGACACTTGACCGAGGGCTGCCTTAGCTCCCTTGGCCCGACTCTTCCTCCTCCGTGCCTGTCCCTCCAGGGCATAAATAGATCCTGCTTGTGCTTCCGAGACGCTGTGTCAGAGGAGGACACCTTGGCCTGGAGAGCCGAGGGGCGGGGAGCAGGGGTGCTAGGCCCGAGGACGCCCGGGGAGGCGGTGCACAGACTTGAGGGTTGTTTTTTTTTTTTTTCTTCAGACCTGCCCAGGGTTCTGTCACTGCAGTCTGCACCAGGAAGAGGCCTAACTTAGTAGTTTTTCTTGCAAGATCTAGGGGTTAAAACGAGACTCGAATGTTTCTTTTTTATTTTCATAGCGTTCGGAAAACGAAGCAGAAGCTGTTGAGTCAGCGGTGTGCCGGTTGGAAGAACCCACACCTGTGTTTTACAGCACTTTGGGTGGAAATTGGATGCGAAAATGAAGCCAGACCGAGGTAAATGATTTATTTAAGTAGGGCCTGAGTTGTGTTTTGTTTCTCTGTCTCCTTTCAGAGGCGTTAACCTAATTTTCCACAGGATCAACTATTCCTGTTTCAGACGTGAAAGGACAGTTTCTGTGAAGACACCAGCTGCCGAGGACGAGATGAGCTTATGGAGTGGGTGGTTGAAGTCGGATGGGAGGACCAGTTCTAGGAGAGTGTTTGGTGTGTGGCACAATGAAGGTGACAGAAATAGCGTTTAATGAGTGGCCGCATGCTTCGTGTCCTTTTTAGTTGCAGTTACTCATTTTTTAGGTAAAGTCAATCCAACTTCTGAAAAGTTTTTCGACTTTTGAAACTTCAGTTTGAACTTGATAAAGAGTATTATTTTATTATCATTACTGTTTTTCACTAGCTGTGTTTTGTTTTTGTGGGTTTGTTTGTTGTTTGCCAAGTTTTCTAGGCTGTCACAGATCTCACTGTGTAACCCGGGCTGGCCCAGAACTCACTAACCATCTTTCTGCCTTAGCCTCCACGATATTGGCATTACAGGCATGCGCCCCCCCCCCCACCTCTCCTTGGTTCATTTTAGTGCTCTTAGTGAATTCCAGTTGTTTTGTTTTTTTTTTTTTTAGAGTACCCCAGCTTCAGTCCCCTATATGGACAATTAGGGCCCAATTTTCCATTCTAAACCTGTATTATTATTATTATTATCTATTTTTTGTTTGTTTTGCTTTTTTCAAGACAGGGTTTCTCTGTGGCTTTGGAGCCTCTCCTGGAACTCATTTGGTAGACCAGGCTGGCCTTGAACTCACAGAGATCCACCTTTCTCTGCCTACTGAGCACTGAAATTAAAGGTGCGCCACCACTGCCAGACTTATTGTTTGTTTGTTTTTTCCACCCCACCCCCTGGGTGGGGTTTCTGTGTAATTCTGTCTGTCCTAGAACTTGCTCTGTAGATCAGGCTGGCCTTGAATTCAGGAACTCAGAGCCTCTGGCCTCAGCCTCCCAAGTGCTGGGATTAACTGCACCATTGCCAGGCTCTAACCCTACATTTTCAAGACTTAGAAAATAATGTCTATACCTTGCCCCTCCCCGTCACAAGCCTAGAAGATGGCTCAGTAGGTAAAGGTGCCACCAAACCTGATGATCTGAGTTCAAACCCTGGAGCCTACAAAGGAGAAAACCGACTCCTGAAAGTTGTCCTCTGATCTCAACCCATGCGCATTTGCACACACAGACCCAATATATGAATATTTTAACATAATAAAAAATACCTTAAAAAGAAAAAGTATAAATGATGTGTCCCATGTGGCTGTGGCTAGAGCCCATCTGCCTCAGTCTCCTGCACACTGAGATTACAGTCCCTCAACACCACACACCAGCCTTCTTTTGCTTTTCAGAGACTTCAGAAGTTGTTTGTCAGCCTTCTGATTAGGGATAAGGACAGCCCTGAGGCGAGTTTGATAAAATAGTAGTGGTTAGGAGTGAAGACTTCTTTATCAGTTGTGAGTTTGATTCCAAGAAATCGTGCAGTAGGTATCATTGTGTTCGGAAGGAAGGGCTAGACAATGGAACTCTTTGAAATCTCAGCTCTCAGGACTGGAAAAAGTGATTTATCCTCTGAAGCGGATTTTCAAGAATCTGTGCATTAAAATGGTTATTTTCCTATATCCATTTTTCAAAATGATTAGAAATACAAATTGTCTAGTTAAAGTATGTCTTTTGGTAATAATGTCTACTGAAATATACTAGGAAGAAGTGGGAGACAGCTATATTAATTTCATGCTTTCAGTTAGTTTTTGAGTGTTCTACTGTTAGTTGAAATAAGTGTACAGTTATGTCTGTAGGCATATCGTCAAATGCATTGCTGCTGAGAGGGTTGCCTGTGTACCATGCTAAGTTTAGATTTTTAGATTACATCAGTGACTGGAAAAACTGGCACCAAGGTCAGGAGCTGCATCTCAGAATAAACAAGCAAATAAAATCAAAGTCACTGTTTGTCTTGGATTCTTATTAAAAAGTTGCTTTAAAGCCACAGCAGTTGAAAAATAGCATTTACAACAGAAACTTTATTTATTTATTTCCGAGACAGGGTTTCTCTGTGGTTTTGGAGCTTGTCCTAGAACTAGCTCTTGTAGACCAGCCTGATCTTGAACTCACAGAGATCCGCCTGCCTCTGCCTCCCGAGTGCTGGGATTAAAGGCGTGCGCCACCACCGCCTGGCTAACAGAAACTTTATAAAGCATGTTTTACCTTAGATAAAACTGTAACTAAACAATAAAGGTTTGATTATGGACTGATACAAGTTAATAAGGAAAATAAATCCATTTACCAAGATTCCCAGAGAAGTGAGAGTGATTTTCTTTCCCTTGAAAGCTGTTGATCTTTTTAATTATTCTCAGGTCAGAAATGAAATAATCCTAAATCCAATGTTGCATTTTATTCCATAAAAACATGAACTGTTGTTGGGTGGTGGTGGCACACACTTTGAATCCCAGCCCTCCGGAGGCAGGGGCAGCCTGGGCTACAGATGAAGTTTCAGGAGAGTCAAGGCTACACAGAGAAACCTTGTCTGGAAAAAATAAAAATAAAACTAACCGACCAACAAACAACTAAATCCATGAACTGTCTAGTTCATGGGTTTATTTTGTTTATTGTTTTTGTTTTTCGAGTCAGGGTTTCACTGGCTGTCCTGGAACGTACTTTGTAGACCAGGCTGGCCTCTAACTCACAGAGATCTGTCTGCCTCTGCCTTTCAAGTGCTGGGATTAAAGATCTGCTCCAGTACCGCCCGGAGATTTTTTTTTAACAATGTTCAGAATAACTACAAATTCTTAACAAACTACTACAGAGACACTGAAGTAAGTTTTTCACAGATTTTTTTTCAATTTTCAAGCAACATGCTCTTGTCTGGTCTCATTTAGCCCAGGCTAACCTTCAACTTACTTTGTCATTGAGGCTGGCATCAAACCTGATTCTCCTGCCTCCACCACCTAAGTACTGGCATTTATTTTAGTACAAAGAAAGAGCGGCTGGAGAGATTGCTCAGCAGTTGAGAGCACCTGCTGCTCTTCCAAAGGAATTGAGTTCAGGTCCTAGCACCCACATGGTGGCTCACAGTCACCAGTCACTCCAATTCCAGGGGATCTGATGCCCTCTTTTGCCCCTCTTCCTCTCTCTTTCTCTCTCCCCCTCCCTTCCTTTCTCTATAAGACACACACAAAACACAGATGCTTCTTAAAGGAAAAAGAGTGCATACAGTCAGTATAGCAGCCTTAGTTGATTGCAAATGGGGTAGTGGCGGGGGACGCTGAAAATTGGGCGCCGTGTCAGGATCTAGAGAAGCTAGGTGAGACATTTTCTTGGTGTCTCTAACTTCAAGCACTCCACTGTTTTCTTCCGTTTGTTAAATCTGGTTTTTGGCCCCCTGTTTTAGCAGCCTCTGTTGCTAATGTTCTTGTTCCTCTTGTTTCCGGCTTTTAGTCTGTGTCCTGGAGAACTATGTGATCCTACTTGATACCAGGTTCTCTGTAAAATGAGGGCAAATAAGAGACTCTCAGGTACTGTCTAAGAACTCGTAAAGCGTGTGTTTTAATGTAGCAACTTGAAACTGTTTGCTTAAGAGGGTACAGCTGTGTCCACCCTCATTTTTGAGACAAGATTTCACTGTGTAGACCACATTGCTCTGGAACATGCTTTATGATTGGGTGTGATACTTGGTTGGCTGATAAAAAGCAGTGGGAATCACAGAAAAATCAAAATGCTTTTCGTTTCATGTCCTTCAGTGTGTGTGTGTGTGTGTGTGTGTGTGTGTGTTGCTCCTGCTATCTTCAGAGGCCATAAGAGGACATCAGATGCCCTGGACCTAGAGTTACACACAGTTTTGAGCCACCGTGAGAGGGCTGGGAACTGAACCTGGGTCCTCTGCAAGAGCAGTCTTCTCTTAACCACTGAGCCAGGTCCTCAGCCCTTCATTTCTTCTTTTTGGCACTAGGAATTAACCCCAGGGCCTGTACGCTCAGTACCCTTAAGTCATACCCTATCTCTTTGAGCCTTTGGAGGTGAAAGTAGTCTGTTTTTAGAGTTAGGCATACTATTTCTTGTGCAAACCAATCCGAACACAGGTGTATGGTGGAAGAAGACTATCAGAGCAGCCTAAGGCTGGAATCTCACATTTTTAATAATTTCTAATTTTACAAGCAATTTTTTAGTTATTTTGTATTATATAATTCACAAGTGTGTTTTAGGGGGAGGGAAGTTCATCAAAAGTGTATTTTGGGGGTTTAAGGTATAGCTCAGTTAGGGTATAGTTAGTACACTTAAAGCTCAAGATTCAATCCCCAGTGTGCATGTACTGATTTGCTCTGTGGAAATATGGATGCATGAATGAGGGAATGGATAATGAAGGGATAGATAGGTAGGTAGATGGCAGATGGATGGCGGATATATGGATGGGTGGGTGGATGGATGGGTGGATGGACTGACTGACTTGTTCCAAAGCATTCAATTTGCTTTTCACAGCAATAGTTTTTGAATGCACTGTTCCTTTGTTTACTGTAATGGAGAGAGTGGTGCAAATGAATTTAGTAGCAAGAGACCAGTCTTCTAGATTTTTATAAGTTATGCATCTCTAGTGAAACAGAAGTGTTCAGGCAACCAGAAATTGCACATTGTCTGCTGGTGTTGAGTGTGTGCATGTGTATCAGTTCCCTTTTATGGTGGGTATACTAGTTAACACTGCTTGTTAAGTAATAGAATACACTCAGTTAACATGTTACTGTGTAGCAAATGACTACATTCCACATACTCTATAGCATTTTTTTTTTTTTTTTTTTTTTTTGATTTTCGAGACAGGGTTTCTCCGTAGCTTTTTTTTGGTTCCTGTCCTGGAACTAGCTCTTGTAGACCAGGCTGGCCTCGAACTCCCAGAGATCCGCCTGCCTCTGCCCCCCCCCCCCGCCCCCAGTGCTGGGATTAAAGGCGTGTGCCACCACCACCTGACTAGAATTTTAGTTTCTTTTTTTTTTTTTTTGGTTTTTCGAGACAGGGTTTCTCTGTGGCTTTGAAGCCTGTCCTGGAACTAGCTCTGTAGACCAGGCTGGTCTCGAACTCACAGAGATCCGCCTGCCTCTGCCTCCCGAGTGCTGGGATTAAAGGCGTGCGCCACCATCGCCCGGCTAGAATTTTAGTTTCTTATAGAAAGCATCCAGATAGTTAAAAAGGTGAGCCTGAGTTCACAGCGAGTTCAGGTATGTGCTCCCAGCTTCACTGGTGGCGGTCATTTACATTAAAGTATTATACGATACATCTTAATTGGTGGGGAAAGTAGGCTTGAGGGAGTCTGGCCGTCAGTCCTGACAGTCCAAGTTTCACTCCTAAGACCCACATGGTGAAGGGAGACAACAGACACCCCCCCTCCGTCACACACACCACAAACAAATAAATGTAGAAGCTGGGGAAACCGCAACAACTATCCCTGAGCTCCTTGACTCCGGATGCTCCCGGTCCTCACAGCTCCAGTGCCTTCACAATGGGCTTTTTAATAAATAGTACCTTGGCTCAGAGTTACCCTGCAAATGAAGTTAACATACATAATGTGCTCAGAACAGCAGCTGCCACTTAGAAAGCATGCAAATGTGCTCTGCTGTTGTTGCGGTTGGACATTTTCTAAGGAAGAAGCCAGGCATTTAGAGAAAGCCGGGAGGAAGAAACAAAGGGGCTGATTGAGCTCCTGCTCAGAGTTGAGGTGATCTGAGTTAAGAGCGGCCGCCCTGTCAGGCTGTCACACACTTACGCTGATGAGCCTTGACACCAGGCGCTGACAGATAATTGCTCGCTTTGATGCGACTTTTGAGTCTGGGATGGTAAAGGGGTGGACAGGGAGGAACCCTATGTTTTTGCTTGTCATCCAGTGAAAAGGAAGTGATTTAGTGGACTGAGCACTGTCATTTCTCTGTCCAATGAGGAAAAAATCTGAAGGTAGACTTGGAAAGCTAATGTATATGTACACTGAATGATTTAAATGTTAAAATTTCATTTATCTTCAAACAGTGATGAATCTATGTGTTTTGAGCATCTTACGTAAACAAGTACAGAGGATTTTAGTTGTTTAATCAAATATCATTTATATTTATTCTTTTTCTTGTTTTTGTTTTCTTCTTGAGACAGAGTCTTACTCTGTATCCCAGACCAGCCTCAAGCTTGGAACACTCCTCCTGCCTTAGCTTCTGGACTGCCAGGGTCGCAGGTTTCCACCACACCTGGCTTGCTTTATTCTTTGGTCCCTCTCATTTTTACATCTGATCATGGTAGTGTCTTCCTTGCTTCTTCTGGAAGCTGAGAACTTTTTAAAGTGAGAACACTAAACTTCTTAGCGTTACCTATTCCTGGTGTTGGTATGATTTAAAGGGAAATCGCTATACTTGGAATAGCGGGTCATTCTCTCCTTACTTAGCTGGGGGAAGATGCAGAATAGACCCAGTCTGCCAATTCACACATCTCCAGCACTCAGCAGCATGAGGTGGAAAATTATCACAAATTCCAGGGCCTGCCTGGGCTACAGAATGAGTTCCAGGCCAGTCTTGACTTCAGAGTGTGATGTTATATCCAAAGAAACAAAAGCAAACAACAAAATCGGAGTAGTTCCATATTATGTCTGAGGTTCCCGTTGGTCTGACTGGGCAAAGACTGCAGTTCCTAACCGAAACATTAGACCCAGGGCTGAATCCGATACGTGAACTCCAGGTAGACATCTGAGGTGAGCTTCCACACAGTTCCCTTTCACCTAGACAGTACTCATCAGATAAAACAGGCCTTGTTCATACCTTCCTTTTGTTTACACCCAGTGCCACTGGCCACCTTTTTAGAGTTGGATTATCACACTTTTCATTTTATCGAAAAAAGCCCTTCTCTCCAGGATCTCATGGTGCTCCTTGTTTTTGTCTTCTAGGCTGGAATGCCATTTCTTTCAGAGAGGTATTTTTTTTCCCTGATTACTCTCATGTTCTTCACTCACATTAACTGTTACTATTGATATGTCTGTTAAACTAGATGTCTCTTGCTGTTCTGTGTCAGCATTCTGTGATCCTTTAATAGCATTTACCAAATTTTGTAATTAGTTATCTTTTTTTTCTTGTTTGCTGTCTGTTGATAAATGAGGCCATAGTTATATTCCCTGGCTCATCGACTTTGTAGACAGCAGGTATATTGTCGGTGCACCTACAATACATTGATAGACACTTGTTAAATGAACTAATGAATGGATGAATGGCGAGTACACATCAGTGTGGAAGAAATGGGAGAAAGAAAAAGTAGATATTGACACCAACTGAAATTTTTCCATCTTAGGTATTTCTCTGAGCTGTAACTTGGAGGCTATTATCACAACTTTATACCTGATTTTTTTCAAACCTATTTTATTTATTTTTTAAATATTTATTTATTTATTATGTATACAATATTTTGTCTGTATGTATGTGTGTAGGCCAGAAGAGGGCACCAGACCTCATTACAGATGGTTGTGAACCACCATGTGGTTGCTGGGAATTGAACTCAGGACCTTTGGAAGAGCAGGCAATGCTCTTAACCACTGAGCCATCTCTCCAGGCCCCTGAAACCCATTTTAAAACATTTGCCCATTCCAAGACTGGGATTGCAGGTTGTGGCCACTGTGCAGTTTTATGCAGTGCTAGGGATCAGCCCCAGGGCTTCTTGCATGCTAGCTAGGCAACCCCTCTACTACCAACTGGGCCACATCACCAGCCTAGCGCTTTCTTATTGAAAAAAGTGTGTGCATATGTGTATGTTGTAAAGTCAAGTTGAACTGAAATAAAATACTATAAAATAAGTAGGCAAAGGCTCTTTGGTCAGGTGTCAGTGGTCTCTATGTTATCTGATTAGCAAGTGATCCACAAAAACATTTGGAGAAAACTCTGATCACTTTCCTCACGCTCAGCTGGTTCCTATTGTTTCAGGAGGGAGGGAATAAATTTTTGTGATTTGGGTCAAGTCCCAAACCTCTTTCCTCATCTAGAAAATGTGTTTGGCTCAGTATTGTTTCTGAGCTCAGGTGAAATGATGCGACAAAGGACTCTGAGCTGGAATGCTATAATGACACTCTTGGTTTACCCTGAAGGGAGAATCTTTTTGAGTAGGAGCTGAAATGCTCCAAGGACAATCAGGTGCTTCACAGTTGGGGCTTCTCTCCTAATCGCAACTTACACATTTAAAATTGAATTACGGGGGCTGGAGAGACGGCTCAGAGGTTAAGAGCACTGCCTGCTCTTCCAAAGGCCCTGAGTTCAATTCCCAGCAACCACATGGTGGCTCACAACCATCTGAAATGAGATCTGATGCCCTCTTCTGGCTGCAGACACACAGACAGAATATTGTATACATAATAAATAAATAAATATTTTAAAAAAAAAATTGAATTACGGCCTGGAGGGATGGCTCAGCCGTTAAAGGCTAGGCTCACAACCAAAAATAGAAAAATGAATTACTCCTCATTCCCCCACTTGTTATACCAAGTATAGAGTCATTTCAACTAATAAATGCATATATAGATATACTTTTTATTTTCAGAGTTTGAGACAGTATCTTATTTAGCCACCTGGGCTAGCCTTCAACTGTCTTCACAGCCCAGATGGGACTTGTCCCTTGCCTTGGCCTTCCACGTAGCTGGGGTAATGGGGCTGTACCACAGGCCCAGCTTGGTTAGATGATTTTCCAGGACTATTAAACCATGACCATCATTTAGTCAGGTCAGTTGGACCCTCTTAGCTGTGTGATGTAATGTAACAAGAGTTAAGGATCTGAGACCTCATGATTAAATCTGGATTGAAATTCTAACTGCAGGGGCTGGCTGGAGAGATGACGCAGTGATAAGAGAAGTTGCTGTTCTTGCAGAGGACTTAGCTTCAGTTCTCAGCACCCACATGATAATTCAGCTGTCTTTCACTTCCAGGCACTCACATGGTACACACAGAATAAATAAATATATATAATATTCACGTACTATAATGCCAATATTTGTCATACCAAAATGACCCTTAGACAGTTACATTGTGTGAGTAACAGTTCTTGCTCTGACACTGTCAACCCGAAGCCTTTTGGAAAGTGAACTGAGAATTTGGCAGTGGCAGGCACCATATGCCTCACAGGCAGGGGTATGGGTTAGCTCACTTGTCTCGTGGGTTTCAGAAAGACCTAGCCCACGCATAATACAGGAAGGGATTTAGGGTTAGCTCTGGTTTTTGCTTTTCCTCATCTATTCTGAAGAACTGAGTATTTCAGAACTTTGTTATAAAAACTACTTTTAACAGGCACAAAAGGTCAACAGACTATGTCCCCATCAACACTGTGTGCACTATGCAAACTTGAAGTTGAAACCCACATTGAACTATGCAGACACCACAAGAAAGGGGAAGTAGGTTAATCCAGCTGTTTCTGGGTGGTGATGACCAGTTTAGAATAATACTAGGGCAGAGAGATTGGGGCAGTGGTGGGCACTAGGAATGTGACGGAAAATACAGAATGATGAGTTACTAGCCAGAACTGAAGTTTGGTAATTGAGAGCATTGCCTAGGATTCCACAGGACTTGGACCAGGCTCTTCTCCAAGCCCAGAATTCAGACTTGTATCATGGTACTGTAAGTAATAGCCAATGTCAGTTAAAACCTTTGGGGGAGAGGGGTAAAGAACTGGTCATTAATGGGACTTTCTTTCCTTTTAGTTTTTTGAATTAATGGTAATTTCTGTGTATCATTTTATAATTTGTTAGCTTTATAATGTAAAATTGTAAAATGAAATACTCTGGTGTTGTTTTTCTTTTTCTTTTTCTTTTTTTTTTTTTTTTTTTTGGTTTTTCGAGACAGGGTTTCTCTGTAGCTTTGGAGCCTGTCCTGGAACTCCCTTTGTAGACCAGGCTGGCCCCGAACTCATAGAGATCCGCCTGCCTCTGCCTCTGGGATTAAAGGCGTGCGCCACCACCGCCCAGCGTTTTTTTTTCTCTTCTAAATGGGGATATTTATTCCTGTAAGGTTATCTGTGGGTTGAATGAAATTATATGATAAAGAAGAACTATATATGTACTAAACATAAGAAATTATTTAGTCTTTTTGTTTGCTTTTTTAAAACAAAACAAAACAGGGTCTTAGCATGTAGCCCAAGCTAGTCTGTTCTTACTATGTAGCCTAGGCAGACCTTGAACTCAAAGCTGTCTACTGCTTCTGCCTCCAGAGTGTTGGCATTACAGGCTTCACCACCCCAACTAGCACAAGAGAGTCTGTGTCTAAGCATGTGTGCTTATATGTCACCTGGGTGTTCCCCACACATAGAGAGGATTAAGTCAAGGCAATGAGAATCCAGTGGGAAAAGGGCCAGAAGCATCGAGGCCAGCACAGTTAGTGATCTGATACAGCTGTGACCTAGGAGTAGGTGCACATGTAAAGGGGACCCCACTGCTGGGGTCTCTGAGAAGTTCCCTCAGGGCCATAATAAAGAACACACACACACCTTCCCTGATGTGGAATTCAAAATTGCTGTGGAATGAATTTAGATTTTTTGTGGCATTGTTTTAATGTCAACATAGATAGCTACTTCATCTGTAAAATCCCTTCCATTTTTTGAGGTCTTGCTAAGAAAAGTTATGGTTATACAGAACAGTTTCTGCAACTCTGACTCGTAATTGTTTGTCTCGTAGCAGCTTGTAGTCATCAGAAATGAGCTGATAGCGAGGGAGCCCCAGAGCTGTGATTCCATCAGAGTGCTATGGGGTGATTGATGGTAGCCAGGAAGATGGATTTAAAGGTGTACAACTAAAAAGACACAGCAGCTGTGTTGAGCCTTAAAAGACACATTTTATGTCGACATAGATGGGCTTTTTTTTTTCAATTGTGGGTTGAGACAATGCAAAGGGCATTCTAAGGAGAGCTGCAATTTTGAATTTGAATGAAAATGATCCCCATAGGCTCATAGGGAGTGGCACTATTTGAAAGGATTAGGATTTGTGGCCTTGTTGGAGTAGGTGTGACCGAGTTGGAGGCAGTGTGTCACTAGGGATCGGCTTTGAGGTTTCCAGTGTCCAAGCCAAGCCCAGTGTTTCTCTTCCTGCTGCCTGCTGATCTGGGTGTAGAACTCCTCACAGTTACATTTCTGGCCCATGTCTGCTTACCTGCCACCATGAAGATAATGGACTAAACCTCTGAAACTGTAAGCAAGCCCCAACTAAATGCTTTCCTTTATAAGAGTTGCTATGGTCATGGTGTCTCTTTACAGCACTAGAAACCTTAACTAAAACAAGGTAGAAGACAGAATCTTGGATTGAGGTCTAATTTAGGAGTAGAAGAGATTCAATTTTTTAATTAAGCCAAGAACTTTGGGCTTACTTAATCTATTTGGTGGACACTAGCTAGTAAGTACTTTGGGATGACGACAGAGAACTTTTTAGAAAAATCATTGGATTTTGTTTCTTTAATTTAGCTGTAAGCAAGCCTAGAGATAATACGGACAGTCTTGAGATCATGTTTTAGATCTCAGAGTTACATTGTGACCTGCACTTAGAAAAATTACTTAGCACTAACCTCTGCTTCCTCTTCCTCGTTTATCCTCCTCTTTGCCTTTGTTCTTTGATTATGAACACGAAGAGTTAGTTTTCTCCATTCTGAGAGTTCGTGAACTACCAGTGTCGTGCACAGCACTAATCATCATGTGCTTGCTGTTTTATGATACTCTTGTCGAGCAGTAAGCTGCACTAGTGTTTAGCTACAGGTTCTAACATGTGAGGGAAAAACACACATGGTAAGGTGGGAAGACAGAGGTTCCTTTTCCCATTCTAGACAACTGTTTGCAGTAACTTAATGACTCTTATGTAATTAGATGTCTTATCCTTCAGCTTCCTGTGAGCCCTGAGCATGACGATCCCTGCAACATGGATCAGTTTTGCTGGCTGTGTTGGGGAGAGGATGGTCATGCATCTTTCCTTCCCCATCCACAACTAAGGATTAAGGAAGGAAAGCTGGTGGACAGCAGACGAGGCTTTTTTAGGATAGGAAGAGCATGAAGCAAAAACTACGAGGGTCTGGGTCTTAGTTCTCTGGCTGTCTGTGTGAATAGTCACCCTCCCTTTAGCCTCTTCATCTGATGGCTGGATGAGATGACTTCTGGGCCCTTCTAGGTTCATTGTCCCTTTATTCATAACTCCTTTCTGTTTCTCTGGACATGTCTACTTAAAAGCTGGGAAGGATCTAGCCAGACCATTGAGAAAGTGTGTTCTCATCTTAGCAGTGACTATGCAGAGTGAACACTGGTCCTGGAGGTCTACTGTGCTCAGCTTGTCATCATCTAACCTTGACCTGTGCCTTTCTGGTAACTCGGGTTGAAGAGTTCAGGTGTCTACCAGGTACTCTGAATGGCTCAGTTCAGAGGGAAAGCCTCAGGTTACATACATAGTGGCACAGATTCAGCTGTTAGAAGCCTGAGTGAGAAAGGCTTTTGGAGAATGTGAAGCTCTTTAACTTTTGCAGTTAAGAAAACCAGACTTTGTACCATGTGTACATAATACCTTTAATCTTAGCACTTGGAAGGCAGAAGCAGACAGATCTCTGAGTTCAAGGCCAGCCTGCTCTATAGAGTGGGTTCCAGGACAGCCAAAGATACACAGAGAAACCCAAAAAAAGAGTAAATCTTTAAAAATGGGGGCTGGAGAGATGACTCAACAATTAAGAGCATTGGCTGCTGTAAACGGAGGGAGACAACACTTTTGTTTCCTGGCCACTCAGGCCCAAATAATCATACAAAAACTATTAATTACAACTCTATTTGACCAACAGCTTAGGTTTATTTCTATCTTAAATTAACCCATGACTACTACTACTACTACTACTACTTTTTTGAGTTTGGGTTTTTGAGACAGGGTTTCTCTGTAGCTTTAGAGCCTGTCTTGGAACTAGCTCTTGTAGACCAGGCTGGCCTCGAACTCACAGAGATCCGCCTGCCTCTGCCTCCCGAGTGCCGGGATTAATAAAGGTGTGTGCCACCACTGCCCAGCTATATTATTTTATATCTTACCATGAGGCTTGTGGTTTGTTACCTCACATCTTGTTTCTTGGGCGGCTACATGGCATTTGGCTGACTCCACCTTTTTTTCCTCCTCTATCTCTGCTTGGATTTCCCACCTTGCTATATTCTGCCCTGCCATAGGACAAAGTATCTTCTTTAATAAACAATGATAATAAAACATATTCATAGCATACAGAGGGGAATACCACATCAGACCGATCTTCCAGAGGTCCTGAGTTCAATTCTCAGCACCCACGTAGTGGCTTACAACCACCTGTAATGGGATTTGGTGCCCTCTTCTGGCCTGCAGGGATACATGCAGGCAGAACACTATATACATAATTAATAAATAAATCTTTAAAAAAATTAAGCTTTGGTCAGGTGGTGGTGGCACACGCCTTTAATCCCAGCACTTAGGAGGCAGAAGCAGACAGATCTCTAAGTTGAAGGCCAGTCTGGACTACAGAATGAGTTCTAAGAAAAAAAGAAGGAAGGGAGAGAGGGAAGTGGTAGGGGAAGACAAGGCTTGGAGAAAAGTATTCACCTGTCCAGCTGTAAAAGCTGGCTTCAGTTTCCTAGCTGCACAGCATTTGTTGTAGGACCTGTGCACAGGGCTGTTGCAGCTGTCAGCGGAGGTGAGCTGTGGAAAGTGTTGAGTCTACAACTTGATTCTAAACAATTTGCAGTGCTGCTTATTGCTGTGAATGCTAGCATTTCTTCAATACATAGGTTGATCACATCTTCCAGGTGCTCTGACAGAAACCTACAAAGGTCAAAAGAGAGGCTGAGATCAGAGAGAAAGTGGTTAAGACCTCCAAGAAAGAGAACAGAGGACAAGAGGAAGTCAACTGTGCAGGGAGTCGGGGCAGAATGTTCCAGGGCAAGGTGTCTTGTACAAAGACACTAAATTTAGGAAGAGCCTGGCCTCCTCTTGGAACTGAAGGAAGACCAGGTACTGACTACACTTTTTTTACTGCCTTAACCTGATTGCTCACTTGAGTTTTTATTCTCCAAGGGAAGAGGGTGCATCCAAGCCCTTGACTGTGTCTCTTCTTCCTGCCACAGAATTGGCTTTAGAGAGTGTTTATAAACCAGTGTCTTGCTCATCTCTTGCTTAGTCAACAAGGGCACCTTGGAGATGAGTAGAAAGGGACAGGCAGGATGTGTGAGGAGTTTGGTGTGCCTTGGTGTGTTTCAGAAGGATCTCACATTGCCTGCGTTGGCCTTGAACTCCCTACAGAGCTGAGGTTGGCCTTTGTCGTAAGTCACATGACTTAGATCTGTGGGCCCTCACAGGCTTTAAACTGCTGATAGTCCTAGCTCTACCTCCTAAGTCCTGGGATTACAGATATGTGTTGTTGTGCTTGGATTTCATATGGTACCTTAAAAAATAAAATGAAAATATTAGCATACCTTCATAGAGTATATTGAAATAATTTCAGTGATAGTTGACATTGCTGCTCTGAGATAACCTTTTCCCTTCTGCCAGAGTCATTTGTCAGTTTTTCTGCATGCATCGGTGGCTAATGTTTTCCTTTTCCTTATTTATTAAAAAGAAATGGAGCTAGAGAGATGTCTCAGTGACTTAATAGCAGAGTACCTGATTCTTATTCCCAGGACCTATGCCAGGCTCATAGCCGCCTGTATTTCCAGCTCCTGGGGATCTGGCAACCTCATCAGACCTCTGAGGGCATCCACACTACACACATAAATAAAGAAAAATGGATTTTTTTTCTTTTTTAAATGACAGTTTTGGTTTCTTTGTTGTTTTTCAACACTTTAATTTTACTACCTGCTCTCTCTGTCTCTCTCTCTCGCTCTCTCTCGCTCTCTCTCTCTCTCTCTCTCTCTCTCTCTGTGTGTGTTTAATTAGTTAACTAAATTTAGTGCAGCGCTGTGCTGGGGGTGGAACCCAGAGCTTTGTGCATGCTAGGAAAGTCCTTTACTATTCAGTGATGTCCCCATCCCTGTTTTTTGAGAGAATCTTTTTGTGTAACCCAGGCTGACCTCAGACTGCCTGCCCTATCTTCCTGTCTCAGGGTGTCTAGTGCTGGGATTACAAGTGTGTGTCACCAGACTAGGTTGACTAGGTCTGTGTCTGTTCACCTTACTTATTTTTTGCTAAACTTCTCCAGAATATAACACAGAATCTGTCACTGACAACAGCCCCGTTAATAGAGGTGACAGTAAATATATCAATGACAGGCATATAAGTTGGAGTTGTCACTCACCAACTGCTTTAGTTTCTTTAGTCAGCCTCTTAATCTTCAAAATACTATTTCAGGAACAGAAGAATAGGTAATTATGGGCTCTTAGCACCATGGGAAAAGCTTTCAGGAAAACATCGAGTTATCAGAATAAAAAGTATTGGTTCTAGTTGACTTGAAAGTAGCATGCTTTGCAAGAACAGGGTGTTAGCAAACCCAGAGTGCATCTGTGAGGAAGTACAGAGAGATCCATGTGCACCTCGACACACGCTTTATGTAATAATGCTGAAATTAGCCATATGCTATAGGGTATTAAAATGAATTTTTACACCTGATCTTGATGCTTATTGTATGTGACTAATGTGTGTGCAGATATTATTAGACAAAGTGTTTGCCCAGTAGCTTAGATTAAAATAACCCCTGTTCTAGCTCATTTTAAACAATGTAGTATGAATGGTGCCAAAAGAACCAGCTAGAACATTTTCTTCTCTCCAAGATCATAGGTCTTGTAAACAAGGCTCTGGAGGTACTTTGCAAGGCTCTGCTGCTGCCCCCCATCTAGGTCATTGTAACCCAGACCTCTGCACAGATGAGGATGCCAATTAGGTTCCTTTGAGTCTTATAATTTATATAAAAGACGCTTTTGACTGTTAATAACAAAGCATTCTGGGTGCTCTTTTGCCACCCAAACCATCTCAGCAAATACAGACTCCTTGTTCGGCATTCATGGGAGAGGAAATGAATGTGGCTAATATCTTCATTTATCCCTAGGCCATCCCACCAGCATAATACTCTGTTTTTAATTTTCAAAAGGGCGTAGCTGTGTCTAGAACCGTTAACCATGTTAAATTTTAACTATTTTGTTATCTTTCTTGCAACTTAATTATTGTGTTAAATGACAAGAAATGTCAAAAATAAGAATAGAGACCTTTGGTAGTGAAGATCAGTTTCATCTCTTTGTTATTTATCTGTATTGCTCTGTGTGTGTGTGTCTGTCTGTCTGTCTCTGTGTCTCTCTTTTCTGTGTATACATGTGGGGAGGTGTTGGGAGTGCTCTGAATTTCTTTGTTATAGCCTGGACCTCATGTATCCAAAGGTAAAGAAACTTAAAATATTAGCTGGGAATCCAGCTGAGGGCATTGTACAAGCACTGACTGCTACTGAGCTGTGTTTCCCTGCCCAAGAAGAGACTTACACATTCTTGAATTGCTTGAAGGCCAAGTGCTGGGCTAGATGGTTTGTGGCATTGGAGAAATCTTTATTTTCACTTCATGAATAAATAAGCTCAGGGAGCTTTTGCTAGGACAGAGAGCCTCCGCCCTGAGTGATCTTTGCAGTGAGGTTAGCGTTCATGTGAAAAAGTGCCTGCACTTCCCACCTGGGCTTTTGTCTCGGAAGTTCACCCTGGGAAGTTAGAGCCTAGTCGTGGCGCACCTGGCAGCCTTCACAGCTTTGTCTCATTTGGCCTTCCTTGTGCACTCTTGGAGCATTTCAAAGCTGCACTTCATTCACAGAGCTGGTTGGAAGCCAAGTTTAAGTCTTCGGTCTGTGGCTCTCAGGTCACTGTCCATTTTCACTTGCTTCACTTCCCTTGGACTGAGCGAGTGACCTCTGTCATGAGTTGACAAGCTTTCCAGCTTGATCCTTTTGTTGTTCACCTCATGGCCTTGCTGCTTCCAGGTTTCCTACATAACGAGTGTTGCTTTACAGATAGATGGTTTGTTTTGGTTTTGCATTTATCCTCCTAGGAGCACTCTGCTGCTGAGGTGTGTCCCAGCCTGATTGCAGCTTTGGCATGCTGTGGGCTGTAGTGGCAGAAACTAGCTAGAAGATAGAAAACATTAATGCTTTCTCTTAATTTAGACACTTTCCATGTTTAAATCTTATCCTTGTGTGAGTCAGTATTTGCCTTATGGATGGAGATGGATGGATGGATATAAGAAGCATTGGTCCAGTGTGGTGGCACAGGCCTGTAATTATATCTGCTCATCATGCTGAGGCAGGGAAGCCCAAGTTCAAGGTCTGCCTGTGCACTATAGTGAATTCTGGGTCAGGGAAGACAAGCAAGGTTTTGAGACCCCATTTCAATTTAAATAAGTAAAAAATTGGCAAAGTAGGTATGGTGCCGAGCAACTGTTATCCCAACACTTACAGGACTGAGGCCAAAGGATCACTGTAAACTCAAGGCCACCTTGGCTACACAGTGCGTTTGAGGTCAGCCAGGGTTACATAGCAAGACTCAGTGAAGGAAAAAAAAGACAGACAGACAGAAAGAAAGAGAAAGAAAGAAAAATAACCACTGTAGATGTATTTCTGTGATAATGCACTTGTCCAGCATGTTCAAGGCCCTTAGTTCAGTCCCCAGTGTCTGTCTGTTGTCTGTCTGTTTCCCCCTCACACACAGCTTCTGAGGACATCTGTGTCTAAGCTCTTACAGGAAGAACTACATTTGAACCTTAGTTTTGTCCACTTGACTCCTGTTACTTGGGCAGTAGCAAGTCAGTTTTCTCAGGTGTTCGCTAACAACTGCCTGAGAGTGAGAGGAGGTGGGTATGTAGCAAGTTGGGTGGCAGCTCCTATGTAGTGGCTCCCCAGTGTGCATATATCCATGGTAGTTACTGAACATACCCACATTGCTTGACAGGTACCTTTGAAAGGCCCTTTTTGTTCAGGAAGTGTCAAAGCTTGTACCTAAAGTATCTTAGCAGTTATTTCTGCTACAAGGAAACATGGATAATCTAAAACAATCTAAAAAGTTGACTTTTGAAGTTCTTCCATTTTCTATTTGGAATAAATATATTGTTTTAAAACCCATTATAAAAGATGAGCTTTCCTGTCAGTTTCCTTGCATCAGGATAACAGAAGTAACTTCCTGAACTGGGCCATGTAGATTGTGTACTAAGTGTATGTGTGGCGGGGCAGAGACTAAGGACAGCAGCCAGCCCTTGTGTAGCATCTGTGTCTAGACTCTTGGCCTACGGATAGAGATCTGCAGAACTGAAGCTGTGCTGCCAAGCGTATCTGTCATTGCTTTGTTTACTAAGGTCAGCAAGACTCCTTCAGAAAGACGGAGGGTGCTTTTCAAAATACTGGAAACCAGCAGCACAGGGGGAGCATTCTACTAAACAAACTTTTCCTGGTTGGTTTTTATTTTTCAAGGTGGTATGCTTTAGGTTATTAATTTATAATTACATCCTGACTAAATAATTTTTTATTTGGTTTTTTGAGACAAGGTTTCTCTGTAGCTTTGGTGCCTGTCCTGCAACTAGCTCTTGTAGACCAGACTGGCTTCAAACTTACAGAGATCCACTTGCCTCTGCCTCCCGAGTGCTGGGATTAAAGGCGTGGGCCACCACTGCCCGGAGTGACTAAATAATTTTAATGTATCTTCTGAGTTCTTTTTTTCTTGCTTAGTATATATGTATGTGTGTATTTGAAACAGAGTATCATTATGTAACCCAGACTGGTCTCAAAATCTGATTCTTCTTGCCTCAGCTTCCTAAGTGCTGGGATTATAGGTGTGCACTACACCTGGCCTGGAAATTTTTTCTTTATGCTGTTGAGCCATACTCTAGTATCAGTAAGCACTCAGTAGCATAAGCTGTTAACCACAGAGCTCAACAGCATAAATGAAAGGAAGTGTTCCCATTCTATCTAGGAACTATTAGTATTGTGTTTATTTCCAAGACAGAATCTACACTACATAACCCGAGATGACCTGGATATTGTAATCATCCTGCCTCAGCCTCTAGAATGCTAATGTTGCAGCTGTGTTCCACCATGCTCAGCTGTGTTTTATGTAGTCTTCTCTTTTTTGAAAGATAAGAAAAGTTGATTTTGAAATACAAATTTATTAAACCAGATTTTTAATGTGATCCCTTCCATGAACCAGTTTTCTTATTTGAGCTTTGGAAATAATACCCTCTATTCATTTGTGTTCTATTCATCTTCAGTAGTTTGGGGATAAAATTAAATTATGTGGGATTAAGTTGGTGTGGTGCTGGGTTAGCAGTCATGACATGCAATGTGGTACTGCCATCTGAAGAGCATGCAGTGTGGCGGAGGAAACCCCATAAAGTGGCCACTTGCAGCAGCAGTATACTAGGTCCAGTACTTAGGGGCCCTGAGGCTAGTCTTGAACCAGGGAAGTTTTTAGTGACTTTGTACTTTTCTCTCTTACTGTGAGTCAATAGAAGATTCATGTTTTGAACCATTTGGTCTGACTTTAAAACTCTGCCTTCTCTACGGTAGCATTCCTTGAGTTACCTGCATCAAGTCACAGGCTCATTCTGTGTTCTCAGCATACCCCTACCCAGCCCCTCAGGAGAGTAGGGAGCCCTTCTGCTGCCTGCACAGTAGGGTTAGAGTTAAGTCTGGGTGTGTTTACTTGTGTGTTACAAACCCCCCGATCTAGACGCTTCCTTGGGGTGGTAATCCTGTGGATTCTGGGGCTGTTATGAAACTGCCGTGCTGTTTGTGGCCTCTCGTGTAAAAATAGCCCTGTGGTGCTCACCCAGCGCAGTGGCCAGTATTTCCATCGTCCTGTACTCCCCCCACCTAGGACACTTGAGGTAAACAAAGCTCCCAGTAACAAGCAGATTGCTGTGGCTGCTCTGCAGATCTCTCAGAGCTGCCACCAAGAACTCATAAAGGTTCCACTGCTTTAACATTCAGAGCTCTATGCCCTGCTTGATGAGACAGATGTTCAGAAAAACATATCTGAAATAGAAACATTTGTGATCCTTCCTGTTTGTCCCTTAATACCAGAGTTGAGGCTCCCAGGCTCTTACAGGGACTTGGGGTATGACAGTGACACAGAGATTGCCTGGAGAGCACAAGGCCCTAGGTTCAATAACCAATGCCACTAAAAAAAAAAAATTTAAAATCCAGACAGCTTTGCAAGCTGGCAAGGTGTTTTTTGCTGTTGATGTTCATGGAGACAATATGGGCTAGTATACATGAAACCTGAAAAATATCAGTACCTTCCCATGTCCAGGTAATTTTGAGATAAAAGTAAATGAACTTAGATTATGTGCCTTGCTTCATGTAACAAGAGACCTTATGCTGGAATTCCTACACTGTAAGAGCTCAGTAAGCATCTTGTGACTTTTCCCTTTTGACTCTTACTCTGCGACCTGCTAACCTCGTAAGGCACTGGGATTTGTGAGGTCAGACAGACAGGCCCTGCCTGCCAGTTGAGTGCCTCTCTGGTGGTGTCTTTCTAGGAGTTTGCTGATAGTAGTAGGTAGATACTGAAGGTCTGTACTGCCTTCACATGGTTACTATTTCTGTCTTTACGTGTTGTTTGAGGGTTTCGCTTGAGTGAGAACACGATTTACTTGAAGTGGAAGGTAATAAATGTTTCCCCTCCCTTCCCTGCTTTGTCCTGGGTTTCATGTACAACAGTAACAATCAATTTTATCTTACATACTTCTGGTCTTCTAAGAGCAATTAGAAGTACAAGTGTTGGGGCCCCGTGCTGGTCATTGTCAGTTCGCTGTTCTTCCCTTTCAAGTTGCCTAAACACAGCTGAGTTCTTAAGAGGAGCAAAGAAAACACGACAGTGCTGCCAAGTAGACAGGAAGCCCTGTGAGCGAGCAGCCGACCCAGGAGTGAGGTTGAGCACAGCCCGCATCCAATCAGCTGAGCGCACTGTTGCTATGTGCTCCCTACTCTGCCTTTGTGAGGAGCCTGCACCGGGAAGTGCTGCGCTCCGCTCAGCTCCCGTGCTTTCCACCACTGCCGACAGCTGGATCCCTCCGTGGCTGACAGTGTAGCAACTGACAGCTGGAGGCTTCTAGGATGGTTTTCAGTGGGAACAAAGGGCTCCGAAGACAAGGTGTGTAATGAGGTGTTTTCAGTGGCTTTGTTGTCAAGCGTCCAGTTTGGGGTGGTTGTTGATTGTACGGCTGCTTTATGTGGATTTTTAATAAACAGGTCCAGAGATATGATTGGACTTTGAGAGTCATGGGACATAGGGAATTGTTCTTTGCTGCAGATAGCCTGTTTTCTTTGAACTGCATTGCCTGAATGATTATTAAAATGCTAATCTGAACAATGAGTGGGAAGAAAAGAAACCAGATACATACAGTGTGCTCACTTTAATGAGGAAAAATGTGATAGAAATGAGAACGTGGAAGAGGGAGCGCAGTTAGCCAGAAGTCCTGGCTGCGTGCACAGAATGCATTTTAAAACAAAAGCTGCCAAGGAATGTTTGGAAAATCTGTTATGTATGTTTAGTTGAATTAATTATTTCTGAGTGAGATCAAAACTGTCAAGAATTAGCTTAGTGATTTTTGACAGGAAGGGAACCATACTGCCCATCCATGTGCACTTATGAAAAATGCTCTCCAGAATTAAACAGGCTCTTAATTTTTGTGCAGTTTTATGCAGTTCAGATAGGATACGATGATGTAATTCACCACTAAATCAGTTAAATGTCTATCTGGAAAATAGAGCAAGAGATTTTTTTTTTTTTTTTTTTTTTTAGAGAGCAAGAGATTTTGAAGCCAACCTACAAATGTTTATTTACAATAGTATTTTAAGACTAAAGTTAGTCTCCTAAGTATAATTCTACACCTGGTGAGCTAATTGCAAGTATTAAAAAATTATTAATTAAACAACACTGATTTAGTAATTGAATAGGTTATAAGGTACAGTTTGAGGTCTGAAAATACTGGCCTATATAATGAGGGTTTTTGGTTGTTTCCTTCCTTTTTTTCTTTCTCTCCCCCCTCCCTTTTTTGTGCATGTGACACAGGGTTTCTCTGTAGCCCTGGCTGTCTTTGGAACTCACTCTGTAGACCAGGCTGGCCTCGAACTCAGAGATCCTTATGCCTCTGCCTCCTGAGAGCTGAGCTGAGATTAAAGGCGTGTGCCACCACTCCCTGGCTTCAGTTTTTTAATTAAATACTGTGAAATCAGAATTTATATAATTGATACAGGTGATGATTCTTTAAGCTAATTAAAGTAAAACAGAACAATTAGCTAGTTTCCTATTTATGAACATTGTTGACCTGTAACTAGTACAGGCTTTGGTTGTGGTTTTACTTTTATTTTGTGGTACCAGGGATCAGATTCAGGCCTTCTCCATACTAAGCAAGCACTGTGTCTCTGAACTACCTTGTCAACCATCACATTTTCTTTTATGTGGTTGTGTAAGTCATTCCTTTTCAATTCACTTTGAGACTTGTGTCTGAACTTTTTAATCTTTATAAACATTCTTTGGAATAGGATTGTTTTCTGTTCTTTTCAAAAAGTCCTTGTAATTAGAAAGTCATAGCAACCAATGTCAGCATTTTTGATAAGTGAGGAAAAGATGTTTCTTTCCTTTGTAAACAACTTAAAATATGTTTGTGCTTTTATGTCCTTTGTTACTTATTTTTAACAATCCATTTGTTAAATCTTGCTGGGTCTGGTGGCACACTCCAGTATTCCCAGCCCTTGAAAAGCTGAGGCAAGAGGATCACAAATTAGAGGCCAGCCTGGGCTACAGAGCCAGACCCTGTGTTTAAAAGAAGAAAATGACCACGTGGAGTCAATCTGCTGTCTTCTCTTTTTGAACTCATTCTCATCAACTGCTAATTTTATTGTCTAAGTTACATAATCACAACCCAGAGCTTTACTTAAAATGTTTTGCTCTCCAGTTCCCTTTGGTTTACTTCATAAGAATTAATTGAACTCTAGGTGCAGGCTGTTTTCATATGCTGTGAAAGATGGGAGAACACAGAGCTGAGCACACTCACTGGTCACACAGGCTTTGCTGTATCCAGCAGGGATATTCCTGGCAGAGCCTTCCTCTGCGTCCTTGCTGAGCATCTGAAGATGTTTTCTGTATGAGAGCACTGGGAATCCCGTTGGCTGTCAGAATCTTGGGATGACGGACAGCTAGAAACCAGTAGTCAGAGTGGCGGTGCTATCTAGATTAACTCCTGGTTTATTGATGGTAGAAATTCCCCTGCCTTCTGTATCAGATCTGTAAATTGACTATATGCCTTTGCACTTTGCTTTATTGAAGCAAATGCAGTTCTATTTATCAGGTACAGTGATGTAGAAATTTGCCTGTATGTTTTGAAATCCGTAAACTGTGTTATGTAAATACATCTCATTTCCTAGTCCTAAATTCTGCCCTGTGTTGGAAGGAGGAATGTTGTAGGTGGTGCTGGGGCTTAGGCCAAGTGGACAAACTAGGTAAGTGTACTGCCACTGCGCCTCTTCTCCAGCGCGGTTCCTAACTAAGCTCTGCTGTTTAAACTTTTGGGACTAGAATGAGTACCAGTCTGGCAGCAGTGGCTTTTCAGTCTAGGCCTGTGAAATCATTGCTACTGTAGATGTTACCATAGATGTGTGCTTCCTTGTTCTGTAAGTGTCCCCTAAATGCTGCATGAAAGAACCTTGAGCTTTCCCCTGCAGAAACTCCCTGCTTGTCTGTAGCCTGAGTACAGGAAAGATTAGTTTACATAGTCAGCTAGGTGGGGCAGATGGATCATAACTTTTCTTTCTTTTGGTCAGCTATTCTCTCTTCCTCCCCTCCCTTCTCTCTCTCTCTCTCTCTCTCTCTCTTCTCTCTCTCTCTTTCTCTTTCTGTCTCTCTCTCTCTGCTTTTTCCATTTGTTTTCTTTGAGACAGTGTCTCATATCCAGTTGGATGAACTCTTGAGCTCAGGTGACCATCCTGCCTCAGCCTCCCCTAACAGGAACTAGCCTCCAGCATGGCAGCTCCCAGGCTGTTGCTGGGCAATTTCACACATCATTGTGCTAGTATATAGACTTGATGCTTTTGTAAGAACAGAGTGTGTCTTATTTTAGCCTTCAGATGTCACTGTGGAAAGTCAAAGACTGGTGATGGGAAAATCTACCTGTTGGTGATATTAATTGGGTCTGGTTATATAATCCTTTGTGCCAAGACTGTTACGAAACTGGCAGCAGAGGACTGTTGGCAGGGAAGCTGGAATTATTACCTTCTTGTTCTTATTCAGAGATTCTGAGCCATCCAAGGAAATAATGGTGCACATTGGGACAATAAAATTACAAATTACAGGAACTAGTCAAGATAGCATGTAAAAAATAACCAGTCAGACCTCAGATTTGCTAGAGTTTCCTGTGTGGTACAAGAGGGAACTGAGGCAGCTGGTTATACATGCCCCATCTCCAACTTGTATTCTTAAATATACTTGGCATTAAGATTGAAGTTGAAAACTGAGCATTGTGGGCCAAGCCTGGAACCTCTGTTGGCCGGAGCAGGAGGATTGTGAATTCAACCCCAGCCTGGGACACACAGTGAGACAGTGTCTCAAATAGTGATAACAATAATACTAATGATTTGGCCTGTTTTCCTGTGGAGGCTTGGGATCTGAGTTGTGCCTTGGAGGACCATGGACCCTGGCTCTTCTTCAGGGTGTGTTGAGGTCTCAATGAAAAAAATGTACAGAAGTACCCAGGTTAATGACCCATTTAAACACTCAGTGAAGGCTGACGTAAATCCCCAAATGTGAATGTGTTAAATTTTCTCGGTATTACTTTAAGTTGAAGTTTTTAAGACTTTGTCCCAAGATTCACATTTATAGATATACATTTCTCAATTTTGTGAGCTGTGTCAAGCTATGTAAAGAGACATGAGGATTGACTCAGAAAAGGGAGTCAGAGAGGATGGCTGTCAGACAGCAGCTCACTGCAGACAGTGGGCCTAGAGAGTGAGGGAAGGCGGGGAAGGAAAAGAAAGGCTGTGTTCAGAGCAGTCTTCTGTGGGCTGGGCTGTGCACACCCCACCCTGCTAATGCCCAACTGCTCTGACCTCTGAGTCAAGTCTCTGGGTAGTAACTTGTTTCTCCCTGGGGTTCGCCAGCAGGAATTTAGCAGGGCAACCTTATCATTGCTACCATTGCCTGCTGTCTTGAAGCCAGGAAGTGGACCTCACAAATGGGATGAATAAGAGTTGTCCCAGAGTGCAAAAATTTCCAGAATAGAATTTCGGCTATTATGAAGCTACACTTTGAAAACTCAAACTTCAAAGTGAAAAATTTCAGAAAACACTCTTTTAAAAGGTCACTTTAATTCATTCACAAAGTTTCTAATGATCGCAGTGTTTTCGCTGTTTTAAGTTATGATAATTTTATTGTGTTATGAGCAAGATTTAGTCTGGATCCCATCCTGACTTTTATGCTTTCTTTTAATACTAAGGTTTGTGTGTGTATGTTTGTGTGTGGGGGGTCATACCCAGGGCCTCATATTTGCAAGGCAAACACTCCCCCACTGAGCTGCACCCAGCCCTAGTTCTGAGATGATTTGGTCCCCACATAAACATCTTTACACCTGCTGAAGACCACGTAGTTAGTTGATAGTTAAAAAGCAAGAAAATTAAAAAAGGAAGCTGATGCCTCCTATCAGCCCCCATGTTCTTGCTGTCAGTACAGTGGTTCTGCTAGTATGCTGTCTGGATCAGGCCCAGGGATTATTTTGTATTTAATAAAAAAAATAACACAGCCTTTAAGAGTTTGGGGCAGTAGAATTACCACAAGTTCAAAGCCAGCCTAAGCTATATTGTTAGTACCAGGCCTTCTAGGGCTTCTTAACAAGACCCCATCTTAAAAAACAACAAAACAAAACAATAGAAGTGAGGCATGAGCGATATACAGTTATAGTCTTAGCACCTGGAGGTAGAGACAGGAGGTCGAGAAAGTCATCTTTGTCTACATAGTGAATTCAAGATCAGCCTGAATGACATGAGACTCTCTGTCTTCAAAAACCGAAACAAAGCTGAAGAAGATGGCTCAGAGAGTAAAGCCATTGCCACTCAGATATTGACACCTGAGTCTTAGTTCTCAGAACCTGTGGAAAGCTGGGCATAGTAATGCATGTATACAACCCTTGTGATAAGAGGTAGATTCTTGAACCAGCTAGCAAGGCCTACGCAGCAGTAACAGACAACAAAAGGGAAACTTGGGAGCTGAGACTGACACCTAAAGTTGACCTCCGACCTCCACGTGCATGCTATGGTGTGGTACTCCTATACTTACACAAAGGTACACACATGTGCGCATACACATACATACATGTACATCATATACACACATGCACACAGACACAGAATTCAGGCTTAAGACAGATGGAGTAAAGATTTCAGGACATGCATGAGAGAAAAACGTTAGGTTTTGAACACCTGCATGGATTTGGGAGCCTCAAAGGAGATGGTGACATGTACCAGAGTGTATCCTTTAAATGACTGCTTTTAAGGTTGTCCTGATGAAGCCCAGTGTCTGCATTGACTTCTGCATTCTGAATGGACTGTGGCAAAGAGCCAGGCACGGAAAGATCAGTCTGGAATTTACTCTGAGCCACAGGCTGGAATTTCTGGACACCCGAAGCTACCTGGACTCTGCAGACATGGTCCTGTTCTAGAAATGGAGGTCCATTGACTGTCAGCTTCCTCCATCTTTGTTTAAGACAGTCCAGCTGAGCTGCTGCTGCTTCATCTGGCAATTAGAAGCACGTCTGTGTCCCATTATCTTTTCTTATTTCTCCAGGAGTTTTAGGTTTCACACAAACACACACTCAGTGGAAAATGTGAATGCTGAGAGCGCTAAGGAGTGAAGGATCACACATGTGGCAGAGGGATGAATGTTGAAAGGACTGAGTGTGTTTTGGGGGACCAGCCTGTGTTGTAACCATATTCCCATGAGGTGAAATGCAAGACTAAATTAGGTTAGGCTTAAGGATAATTTTGGAAAGTTATGTGCCAGTTATCAGGGATTAGTAAGGCTGGAACAAAACAAAGCAGCACAAGAATAGTAGATGGTCACCTTTTTAGCACAGACTATTCTCTGAGCACTCGGCTAAATCTAGAGCATGTGGTTCTGAACGGGGGGGCACTGGCTTTCTACTGGACAGTGTCCTCTCCAAGTGCTTTCTGCGTGGGCTGTGGAATAATAATACCAGACAGTGCGAATGTTTCTACAAAGGACAGCGGAAAGGATACCTTCTCCTTGAGGCCTTTCAGCCTGAAAGAGCAACGTCTTAAGGCTGATGCTTTTCAAGGAATACAGAGAAGTGATGTGAAGTGGGCTTAGGCAAGGAAGACGGCAGTGAACCAGAGCTGTGTGGCCCCCAGTGCAGACATCTCGGACATGGATGAAAGCATAGTTTTGCAGCCCAAATTATAAGGAGGCAAAACTGTATCCTCCAGGATACCAGTGGATTCCCTGAGAGTGACAGCTTCCTCTGATGAATCGAGGTCCCTCTGTTTCACTATTAACTCTCACCATAACACAAATGAGACCCCCTTGCCATCCTTGCAGATGGCACTCTCCTTGACGGTGTAATGGAGTCTTGCTCCACCCTTCCCTTGGAAGTTGTGATGGTGTCTTGTTCAACCTTCCTGGAACTGGCTCTGTAGACCAGGCTGGCCTCAAACTCACAGAGATCCACCTGCCTCTGCCTCCGCAATGCTGGGATAAAGGAGTGTGCCACCACTGCTTGGCATTGTTTCTGTTTTCTGAAGAGCTGAGTTTTGCTGATAGTTTTTCACACCTAAACATTAAGTTCCTTGTTTCCACTCCAATCTTCGAGCTAATTCTTCAGTTTGAGTTCAGAGGGCTTTTCTAGAGACTTGGTTACCCCCAATTCCTTATGTAAGCATTCAGTAGATTGTATAATGTTTATTTGCAGTCCTATTAAAAGATTGCCCAGGCCTAGGAATTTCTCTCTCATCTCTTGTTTTTTTATGGATTTGGATACCTTTGACTCTTGTGTTAGAGACTTCATGAGTGATTGCCTAAGGCAGTTTGCTTATTTTAAAAATAAATGCTACTCTTTTTCCCCATTTAAGGGAATCTATATTGATAGATTAGAAAGTAGTTGGCTATTAAACTACGAAGATTGTAAGGATAATGGAAATCATTTTATGGGAAGGCAAATGAGAAACTTTTTATCACTTAAATCAGAAAGAAGCTGAAAATAAGAAAACAAATCTAGAACCAACACTGAGTTTTCATTCAAGAACCTGTTCCTGCTGAACACATCTCAGCCAGCAAGTGGGATCAGCAGGTAAAGGGCTTGTGGTACAACCCTAAAAACCCAAGTTTAATGTCCAGAACCCAAGTAAAAATGGAAGAAAACTCCATAAGATTATCCTCTGTACGATTCACATGCATTCAGGCACATTTATACACACACATGTACACACACATACATACATCATGTACACGCACACGCGCATACACACCTTATTGGCCTTCTTTCCATGGAGTTTCAACTAAAGATGTGTTTTATTCATGCTGAGTTTAGGAAGGAAAAGCACACTGCAGTGGGGTCTTCCAAAGACGGAGCTGCAGAAGAGGATATAGGCTTCAGATGATGGGGAGAGTCAAAGAAGGGTAGTAGTGTTCATGAGCTGAAATGGAGCTCTTCTAATTGTTTTATATCCACCCTTCCTCTTTTCAGGCAGATCTCACTATATAGTCCAAACTACCCTTAAGCTAGTCATCCTCCTGTCTCACCTTCCAGAGTACTAGGATTATAGGTGAGAGCCACCACACCCAGTCCATAGCATATTTTTTGATAAGTAGAATATGATGAATTTTCCCTTAAAAATTATGTTAGGAAATATAAAGGGAACATCTGCTTGCACTTTTTAAACCCAGCTTGATTGGAGGCTGGAGAGATGGCTCAGTGGTTAAGAGCACTGGCTGTTCTTCCAGAGGTCCCAGGTTCAATTCCCAGCACCCACATGGCAACTCTCAACTCTCTGTAACCCCAGTTCCAGGAGATCTGACACCTCCACATAAAATAAATAAGTTAAACCCAGCTTGATCCCCTCTACCTGCTGTGAGAGCTTGACTGCAGAGTTCCCAGTGGGTGTCTTAAGAGGCTCTCACAAATGGTGAGATCTAAGCCCCCATGGCTTCTAGAAGGTGATTGTTGTTTTGATCTCTAGCTATAGTTATAGGGACCCAGTAATAAGTTCAAGTGACATCTCAAGGAAAGCAGGACGAGGGTGCTGAAGAATGGGTGTGCTCTTCGGGTGCGCAAGAGGATGAATTACCTTCTGGAATACCCAGGTCTCCATGGTGTAGCTCCTGAGACCTTCAGGAGGTGGTACTAGAAATGAGCAGTTCAGTGACTGAGGTGACTGACTGAGTGAAGGAGAATGAGGTACATGTCCTGGGGCTTGGTGGTGCACACATTTGATCCCAGCACTCCAGAGGCAGAGGCAGGCAGATAAATCCCAGTCTGAAGCCAACCTGATCTACACGGAGAATTCCAGGCCAGGCAGGGATACACAGATTCTGTCTCAAAACAAAACACTAAGTAAATAAAAGAATAGGTTGGGGTTTGGATTTTTCACCCCATGCCCTGTTACTGGGCTTCCAGCATCCAGCTGTCCTGGAAATGTCCATGGGTCAGAAATAAGGAATTGCTGGAAATAGAGCAATGAGACTAAAACACATGGCACGCTGGGGACAGAGATGGAAATGAAGTGTATGTCATTCTTAGGTTTCAAGTCTCAAAATGCAGCTGTGGTTGGGACAAGGCTTCCATCCAGCTAGCACCCCTGTGATTATTTTTAGTTTGTTGTGGTAGGATAGACTTAGGGTCAACCTGTGCCTGTGGCCAAAGTGGTATTACAAACAACAGATGGAATGGTGCTGCTGACTGCAAGGACTGAAACTGGAAGATGCCCGTTGAGTTTCACACACCTCTATTGTCAGCATGGGCTGAGGGAGGGGCAGAGGGTTTGACCTTCGCTAGGGCCTGGAGACTCCGTGACTGCAGGGTCTGACACGTGGCTCTGGAGCAGCATTTCCTGAGCTGTTCCGTGACCTGAAAACAGGACGGGAAATGCTGCTTTTATTCGGCTTTTGTTTTTGGTTTTTGGTTGTTTGTTTAGCTTTTGTTGTTGCTTGGTTGTCTTGTGGGTTTTTTTTTTTTTTTTGAGAGATCTATGAATTTCAAGATATGGTACAACTACAAATACTGACCTAAAGATGTGTTTCTTGGCTGTCAGAATTTAGGAAGAAGCCAGGTAAGGTGTCACACACCTGTAATCCCAGCACTTTGAAGATGGTGGCAGAAGGATGGGGGGAGTTCCAAGGTCATCATCAGCTACACAGCCAGTTTAAGACCAGCTTAGGTGATATGAGACTCTATCAAAAAATATTTTCTTTAATTTAGGGAGAAAGAGCCAAGTATGGAAGTGGAATGTGGACTTTAAGCATATTGGCACACTATCTTCAAGATAAATTTGGGGCTAATGAGCAGCAAATAATTGCTTACTTATAAAAACTGTGCACATTTGATTGGCTGGCCTCAAACCAGTTTAATCTGGCCCTAGGAAATAGTCTGTGCTTGATTGCCTGAAGCTGATGATAATGACCACTGCGATCCAATAAAACATTAATTAAAAGTGTTGCTGTGTTATTAAATCCCACAGCTTGATCATTGTATTTAACAAAGGATCCCATCTCTGGCCTTTGCCACTCTAAAGGGAAGCTAGGGTGCTTGGAATGGCATTTGAAGATAAAAGCTGAAGAAAGTATGGCTTCTGTTCTTACCAACCTGATAATAAGGTGATACTTTTTTTTTAAAAAAAAAAAGCTGATAGTTAAGCTAAAATGTTGCATCCTAAATGATTGATCTCTGTAGCGGTGTATAAAGAGGAATTATTGAATCCCTCGAGGAAGGGAATGGCCAGTAGATGGCATATTCTGCCTCAGGTAGTCAAGTCACTGGAGGAAGCTGTGGTTCCTCTTTCCAAATGCTGCTGTAATGTCTCATCTTCTTTTAGAAAACCTGTTGTTTTTAAAATTTTATTTTATGTGTAGGGGTAGTTTCCCTGCATGCGTGCACCACATGCATGCCTAATGCTGATTAAGCCAGAAGAGGGCCTTGTATCCCTGGAGCTTCAAACAGCTGTGAGGCGCCGTGTGGATTGAACCTGGGTCATCTGAAAGAGCAGTCAGTGCTTTTAACCGCAGAACCATCTCCCAGTCCCAGAAAACTTTCTTCCACACTTCTGACCCGTGTCTCCATTGTTTTCCATTTTGGGGAGCACAGGTCTCTTGACTTTGGGGGGAGGGATGTGGGGAAGCAGAAGGACCTCGCAGTAATGCTGTGCTGAAGCTCCTGGTTACTGCCAACCTCAAGCCTGTCTGTGCTTTTACTAAGGGATGGCAGATATCCAGAGCAGAGACAGGCCAGCCCATCATGATTCTGCCTCCTAGCATCTATTCTAAAGTATCTTTTCATTTATGAAATTATGATGAAGTGAAGTTTAAAACACCTCACTTTTTTCTTTCTGTCTTTTTTCTATTTGTTTCTGTTTGTTTTTCAAGACAGGGTTTCTCTGTAGCTTTGGAGCCTGTCCTGGAACTAGACCAGGCTGGCCTTGAACTCACAGAGATCCGCTTACTTCTGCCTCCCAAGTGCTGGGATTAAAGGCGTTTGCCACTGCCCAGCCTAATACTTCTTTTTGTAGTCCTGTACTTTTGCTTAGGGAGCAAAATAGTAACATCTTTAGTATATAGACTCTTAATCCTGAAAATTAGCAAGCTTATGTTATTTTGATTTTTTTATATTATCCTTAATACTACTCTTTTCCTTTATTTTTATGACAATCTCATATAGCCTCGGCTAACCCAAAACTCACTATGCATCTAGGCTGGCCTTGAATTCCTGGTCTTTCCCAGGTGCTGGGATTACAGGTATGATCTACCATGCTTAACATATCTTTAGGCATTATTCAAAAATTAAGAAATATGAAATTGTATTTCTTTTTAACTGAGTGAACTTCATCATGCATTTTGCTAAATAAGATTCTTTTTTTAAAAATACCTTTAGCAAAATGTAAAAGTCTGTATTGTTTTAGATTTCTGTTGTTTTCATAAATCTTGTCTGTGTCTTTGAAAGACATAGAGCCAGATAGGTCTGCACATGTGTTTGTTTGATTTCTACGATGCCCCAGCTTGTTAAGATTTGTTTTTAAGACATTACAAAAATGCTACACGATGTTTGAAACAAAACGAAAACAAGACAGCATGTCATCAAATAGAGCTGACTCCTTTTTTACTGTTTTCTGTTTCTCAGGGCTAAATTGTTGGAAGAAGCCACTTGTTGGTTTCCGGCTGCCTGACAACTTCGACCCAAAATAATCACACAGAAACTGTATTAATTAAATCACTGCTTGGCCCATTAGCTCTAGCTTCTTATTGGCTAACTCTATCTGTATATCGCCATATGGCTATGGCTTGCCGGGTAAAGTTCACAGCGTCTATCTATTTCCAGCAGCTCCATGGCATCTCTCTGATTCCACCCTTCTTTTTCCCATCATACAGCCTAGCTTTCCCTGCCTAGTTCTGTTCTTCCCTGCCACAGGCTCAAAGCAGTTCTTTGTTCATTAACCAATAAAAGCAACACAGAGATTGAAGGACCTCCCACACCACTAAATGGTGACAGCGGTGTGATTTAGGTATCTCCAATATTTCTAGCCACTTTTTAGCCACATAAATGCAAATGATTTTGCATGCCTTATAACTCCTAAAACCAGAAAGAGGACCATCCTGTATTTATGTCATCAGCTTCCTCTGTCCCTGCAGAGCAGTGGCTTTGCATCTGTAGAGTTAATGACGCTAGCAGTAGCATAGTTTGCTGTGTAGGAATGTACTTGTGTTGACATACTTTCGAAGCAGTTTTGTCATTTGGGTGCTAGAGAAAGGACCCTTGTACATGCTAAGCACATGCTGTGTTTCTGAACCACACTGCCAGCCTTGCTTATTCAGCTGCACATTGTAGGAAATAAATGCATATTCTAGGTACTTCCATTAGTGTTGGGGCACTGTGTAGATATATAAGGCTCAGAAATCCTAGATGCTCAAACATTAGAAATAGTAATGTAGACTTGATCAGCAGTGTTGTTTTTTAAATATGGTGCCTCATTTAAATCAAAGTTTCAGATGAATGAGTAATTTTGTAGTACAAGTATATCCTGTACTGAAGTTCAAATGTAGTTGGGCAAGTTTTATTTTTGTCAAATTGAGCAACCATAATTAGAATATTATATAAAGTAAATGGCCTCTCCATTGCTCCTGAGTTTAGGATGTTATTTTGTTATTATAAATAATGAAGTAGAGCAAATGCACACATGTTACATGCATTTTCAAAATGAAGGATCATGGTTTGTACTTTGCTTTTCCACTTCCTCCCCTGGATCTGTCTCAGCAGCATGTCTTGTTCATGTCAGAATCACATTTAGTGTAGATGGGACAGGAAAATCTTGTTTCCTTGTCTTTACTGCTAGTGAAATACTTTGAGTGGTGTAAAGTTGATGTCCTTTGTAAAAAAAAATATATATATATTTAGGATCAACCCAGTACAAAGTCCTTGAGCCTTGGAGACTACAGACGAACCAACTCTGATAGAGTTGTTAAAGACAGAAAATTAGTAAGTAGTGAGGTCTGTGGGGCTTTGTTGACTGGAGACTCGAGTACTGAAATGGGACCGAGATGTGCTGTTGGAGGCGTTTCCTGTGTATGTTGAAGGAGGTTACATAACCTGTCTAGACTTCCTCTGGAACTTCTTTATTTTTATTTTATTTTATTTTATTTATTTATTTTGGTTTTTCGAGACAGGGTTTCTCTGTAGTTTTGGAGCCTTTCCTAGAACTAGCTCTTGTAAATCAGGACAGAGACTGCCTGCCTCTGCCTCCCAAGTGCTGGGATTAAAGGCGTGCGCCGCCATCGTGAATTTTTTTTTGAACTTCTTTAATGTTTTATCAGGGAGAATTAATAAATAAAAAGAAGTTGGCTTGCTTTTAGGAACTGTCTCATTTCATCTCAGCAGCTATAACAAAATGCACTAAACTAAGTAATTTATGACAAAGAGAAATGTGTTGCTTACAGTTCTGGATGCTGGGAAGTCCAAAGATCTAGGCACCAGAAGATTTAGGTCTGTAAAAGGCTCACTTCTGCTTCAGAGACAAGCCTTCCTGTTATATCCTCAAGTAAAGGGACAAACAGGCTCCTTTGGGTGCCCCCAGAGGCCCAACTCTGACTACCATCATTTTGGGTGCTAGTTTCAATGAAGACTTTCAGAGGACACAAGCATTCAGAGTATTTTAAGAAATCCGTCATGTGTTTAGGAAGGCAAAGTACAACTTTTACTGACTTCAAGGTACAAGGGAGGGATGTCTTAAATGTTTTATAAAAATTTGAAGACATTCTCATAACTTAAAAAATGAGATTAGAACCTACTCAGTGTCTTCCAGGCCTCTCAAAACTGCCTAAGGATAAAAACATTAAATTGAAATGGCTTGCATAAGTTATTTTTAATTACAATGTAGAAAAATAACTTAGTAAAAAAATTATCCTCATACATAGTCCTCATAAAATATAAAACCAAAGATTTCAGCATTTTAATATACTTTAATTGAAATAGAATTATATTGCCCCGCTCTCCCACTAACCCTTCCCCGCCACTGCTCTGGAATCCCTCTCACATCCCCTTCTCAACTTGATTTTGTTACATATGTGTGCGTGTGCACAGATATATAGAAATTCAGCCTGCTGAGTCCGTTTGTGTGTGTGTGCATGGTTTCAAGGCTGATCACTTTGCAGTGGACAACCATCAAGGGGCTCATTCTCCTTCTTCCAGCAGTTGTTAGTTGCCTGTAGCTTTTAAAATGTCTAATGGTGGATCCCATGGAATTTCCTCCCTTCTGTAGTAACATGTTTACTGGTAACTGCCATTGTCCTGGTCCTCTTTATGCAGTCGTTTGTAGGAGAGGCTGTTTCACAGCAGACTGCCTGGTATCCTGGCTCTTACAAATTTTCTGTTCCCTCTTCTTTGATGTTCCTTGAGCTATAGATGCAGAAGCCATGGTGGAGGTATACCCACTGGGGCTGGACTCACCATGAACTGTTGATTTCTGCATTGTGTACAGTCTTGGTTTTCTGTAATGGTTTCAACTTGGTAGAAAGAGAGGCTTCTTTGGTAACTAAACTTAATAAGGAACAATGGCTCTCACACAAAGAGAGTTCTTATGGGTCATGGGTCTGGAACTAGGCTTGTGGGTTTGCACATGCTGAAGGGCCAGAAGAGGTGACCCTTTAACAATTTTAAAGCCAATCAAATTACAGAACCAATACACTGTAAGCCACTGTGACATGTTACAGTTATAAAGTTACTGATATATGAGCTCAGTGGTTGGTTCAGTGTTAGGGGCCAGGTCTTTCAGAGTTGGTAGTATTTGTGATGCTGTGTATCTTGATATTTGCTTGTAGAGCAATGTCAACTCTTAGTCTTCCAAGCCACCATGACACCTTGCACATGTCACAACCTGTATTTTAATTACCTCTGTCCATAGAGCTGTTGAAATCATGCAGTTAGAGCAGTCCATCTATAAATGCTGATCACAGTGAGTGTGAGGCAGCACTTGCTTTATGGCACTGATAAGACTCAGGATAGGTTTATCAGGATAACTTTGTGTTAGTTTTTAAATGATTCATTGATATAAATCACTTTGAAATAAGTCATATTGATTTGAAGAGAAAGACCCTGTCAGTTCCCCAGGAAGTCAAATGTTCCAGTTTGAGAAATATCTTGTAACAGTGCTTTCTCCTTGGGGCCAATAGCTCACAAACAATGGCATAAAGATTTATTAGTAGTATGAAAGGTCATCCTTAGCTTAAACTTGTTCCTAACTAATTCTTATAATTTAATTAATCCATATTGTTTAATCTGCATTCTTCTGCATGGCTCATTTCCTCGTCTCCATTTTGCTAATCCTCCTTCCTCTGCATCTTTCTGGTGACTGCCTTTCTTTTCCCTAGAATTCCCTCTCTGCCTGGAAGTCCCACCTCCTGCCTAGCTATTGGCCATTCAACTTTTTATTACACAAATCACTGCAATACATCTTCACACACTATACAACTATCCCACAACGTCCCCCTTTTTTGTCTAAATAAAAAGGAAAGGTTTTAACTCTAATACATTTAAAACTGTATGCAATAAGAGCAATTGTCAAATAAGAATTACATTTGCAATATCCAGTCCATTTGTATGTAGAAAATTTAGAGAAACTACTGTTATCTATCCTTGCTTGGTGAGTCCAAAGTTTTGTACCTAATTTATTTTCTATTATAACTAAGAAAAACTGTAATTATATCTGGTCTCCAAGTCTATCAGAGACCCAAGATGAATAGAATATTACCTGAGTAAACAGGAAGTACAGAGCAAGTAACTTCCAGAATTAAATGACAGAATCAGCTGGCCACCTGGACAGAGGAACCCAAAATTCCTCTGCAACATTGGGGTATCCATCTTCGGCCTACAAGCCTAGAATATGTGATAGACTTTTCTATGAAGCAGGAATTTGTGGAGGACTGTTCTACCTTTTCTTGACAAAGTTTGTCAGTTGCCTTCTTTGGTATCCTGCTTGTCTAATTTGAACAACATTGTCAATAATCAAGGCAAGTGCAGTTTCTTGCCCAATGTCTAACTTTGCCACAGTGAAGGCAATCTCCATCTGGATGTTCTTCAATGCCAATCGCCCTTTTTTGAAGTAAATTCATGTTGCCAGAGCAGACATGTCTCACTTTCATAGAAAGCTTCTTGTTATTAAGACATCTCAAATTCCATATTCTGTAGGTCTCTGAAGTGTTTGAAGATCACTTATCTATCTAAAGTATACCAGTTTAACCGTGAAAATGTGACTAACAACTAAACTGCATTTTTTAATTATATATTACATTTTTAAATTAACTGCATAGGTAAAATACCTAAACAAGAGTAGAAACATATATACAAATATATGTTTTATTATATAGTATAACAAAATATATTATATATAATTATAACAAAAATAATCTTAAATTTGTATCAATATAAAAAATATTTAACCAGTGTTAAATATTTGAGATTTATAGTTGCTTTTTAGTTTAACATAGATTCAGTAATCTACCCTTTTAGCCTATCATTTCTATATCCTCCTTTTTTTTTCCAGAATGAATTCCCTGAATCTAATCTACTTTGATCAGCTTTCTATCTGACTATGACCAACAACAACTTGTAACCAACCTTCTTAAATGATTATAAACATCCATAATCCATTGAATAACCAAAAGTCACCCACTCCACCTTTGGGAATGTGGGTATCATGTTCTCTAGACTGCTTTCTGTTGTCTGTGGGTGAAGGCATCTTTAGGGGACCTGAGATAATTGGGATAATGGTCAAGTCCTTGGAAAGTTAGCTCTATTATTTTTTTGTTTAGTCTCTGTGATGAGAAAATGTAGAGCTCATCTGAAGTTTTTTTTTTTAATTTTTTTAAATTTATTTATTTATTAAGTATATGGTATTCTGTCTGCGTGTATGCCTGCAGGCCAGAAGAGGGCACCAGACATCATTACAGATGGTTGTGAGCCACCATGTGGTTGCTGGGAATTGAACTCAGTACCTTTGGAAGAGCAGACAGTGCTCTTAACCTCTGAGCAGCCCCTCATCTGAAGTTTTAACTGGAGTAGTCTGTGAGGATGGACCATCTCAGCTAACAACTGTTCTGGATGCAGAATTTTGAGGGAACTGCAACAGAGGCATTTTGAGAAGCTGGATCACCAAGGCTACTTAATTTCATTGGCATTTGGTCATTTTCTTCTAAAACCCACAGACTTTTAGTGGTAAAATACATATCTGTATTAACACAAGTATGGAATGTGCAGTGTATAGTATACAATCCAGCTAAAGATGATTTTCTTGTTTCATGTTTGGGCAGGTAAAAGGCACCTGTCAACTTTATATGTTCATTTGGACTGTATAATCAGATCTCTATTCATGCCCTATGAAAGTATAGCATGTAATTCTAATTTTTGAGTACCCAACAGGGTTTATCATGTCTCAGAGCTGTTTCCATGCTGAGGAATCAGCTGTCTTGTAGTCTTTCTTGCTTTTTCTTCATGTCTGTAGCTAAGATTTTCAGATCTCCCCCATCAATCTGATCTTTATTAATTTTGAAGGAATTCATAGTTTTTTGTTTCCTATAGAAACAAAAGTAAAACCTCTTCCCCAGTGCAGCATATTTTCTGACTTGCATTCAGAAGTTAAGACATTATTAAAATCTATAGGTTGGTTTAATTTAGCAGTTTCCATAATCCAGTGTCTCTCAGAAGCTGTTGGTTTTTGCTCATTAGTATTTAAAAAATTTAAAGTCAACAAAGCATCATACAGGATCCAGACACCCTATGTGTTCTGTTCCTATGTTGAGGAATCAGCATATATATCACCTGTATTGTATTTTTAGTGGTTTCTTGTTTGTTTGTTTGTTTGCTTGTTTTTCTTCATGTTTGTAGCCAAGATTTTCAGGAGGTCTCCCCCAATAAGATTTGACCTTTATTACTTTTGAAGGAATCCATCTTTATTGTTGGACTATCTTTTTTGGACTAACCCACAAATAATGACCCAGAAACTTATTATTAATTTTTAAAGTTTTACTTTAGCTTAAACTTTTCCCAACTAATAATTAACCCATATTCTTTTAATCTACATTCTGCCATGTGGCTCAGATACGTCTTCTTAGTACAGCATATCCAACTTGCTCTAAGTCTGCTGGTGAAATTATATATCCAGATTCCTTCTCACAATTTCTCTCTGCCTTCAAGTCCTGCCTATATCTCCTACATAACTATTGATTGTTCATCTTTTTATTACACCAATCACAGCAGTACAGCTTCACAGTGTACAAATATCCCACAACCATACCCATTCCTCATTTATGTGTTATTGGTTGATCTATGCAGTTTGTGATTACAGCTGACACAAGACTCTTGCATACAGCGTAGATGGTGCTCCCATTATGACACAACTCCTTCTGCCCTCTCTGAGTCTCCTTTGCTTAGTGCTCACTCTCTTCTTATCACCTGGTTTCAAGGTTGTGTTAAGAGCAGCAAGGCTGGCAGAGGCAGGCAAATATGAATTCAAAGGCAGCCTGGTATACAGAGCGAGTTCCAGGATAGCCAAGGCTGCCCAGAAACTGTCTCAAAAACAAACAAACAAACAAACAAACAAACAAATAAAAAGAGCAGGGAGTTCCTGGGGGTTGAAGAGATAGCCCAGTAGTTGAGTACTTGATTCTCTTTCAGAGGACTGACGTTTGGTTCATAGCACCCATGTGGGAAAGTTCATAATGACCTATATCTTACGTTCTAGGAGATATGATGCCCTCTTCTGGCCTTTGTGGACACCACACACCACACACACACACACACACACAAAATAAAATAAAATAATAAAAGTTAAAAAAAAATAAGAACAGGAGTTCTGAATCTCTAAACATTATCCGCAGTGGCTGCACTTTGAAATTTCCTAGGAATCCTTTCTTAAAGATACAGTGCTTGAAAAACAAATATAATGCTTGGTCTGAAGTGGAGCCCTAGTATTATTTTGTAATTGTGTTTTTGTTTGGGTTCTCAGAATTAGATGCGGGGCCTTGCATATGAATCGTAAACTATGCCACTGAGCTACATTCCCAGCCACTATTTTTGTTTTTCAAAGATTTCCAGTTTGTTCTATGTGTAGTTAAAACTCAAAACACAAAATTTCAAACTTTTGAAGTTACCTCTTAAATCTCATTAAGATAAGAATCATGTTACATAATAGCATTTATACCATAAGCATGTTCAGACAAAGTGCTTTACCTTTGAAGTGAACGATGCTATAAGCTATATATTGTCTCCATCTTTCTCAGGAAAATAAGCTTTAAATAGATAAGATCTATTTTCTTAGCTTACATAGCTCAAAGTACAGTCAAGACTCAGGCTATTTGTTAACCTGATCATAACCATGACATCATAATTTGTCGTCATTCTTGGTGACAACCAATATTAACCAATAGAGTTTGCTTGCTTTTGTTTTGGCCAGTCATGTTATATGGCATGTAAACAAGAATCGGATAAATACCATCACTTTATGTTTCTACACTTGGTTGGTTTTTAACAGGTGTACATCTTCCACTTGCTAAATGAATACTTGATGGAACATAATAGTTTAATTGACAGGCCTTTTTTTTCTTAAATGGAAAATAATAAATAGTTGTGTGGTAGTTTGAATGTATTTGGCACCCATAATCTCATAGGGAGTGGCACTATTAGGAAGTGTGGCTTCATTGGATTGGATATGACCTTGTTGCAGAAAGTGTGTCAGTAGGGGCAGGTTATGAGGTGCTCAGGATACCACCCAGTGTCTCAGTTGACTTCCTGTTGCCTCCAAGATGTAGGACTCTTAGCTACATCTGCCTACATGCTGCCATGCTTCCCACCATGATGATAATGGACCAATACCTCTGAAACTGTAAGCGAGCTACCCCAATTAAATATTTTCTTTATAAGAGTCGCTGTGGTCAAGGTGTCTCTTCACAGCAATAAAAAACCTAACTAAGACAAGTTGTGTATCTTAAAATTAATGACATTACAGATTTGATGAAGTAACAACTGTAATTGTACATAAAAGACTTAAATTTAATGGCCACTTCTTGGAGGTGGACAATGTGACCAGGGCTTGACAAACATGTTTTAGATTCATTTTTATCTTTAATTATATGTATATGTGTGGGTTTGAATGTGACTTTGTATGTGTGAGCATAGGTGCCTGTCAAGGCAGGTGGTATGGAATCCCAGGAATTGGGGTAGTTGAGCTAGCCAACATGGTTGTTAGGAATAGAACTTCAATGTCTTCAAAGAGCAGATCACACTCTAATCCGGTGACCCATCTCTAGTCTGCCACTGATATCTTTACATTTTATTGTATTAATATTGTGAGATTAAATGAGATATAATGTGTACCATGGTGTCCGGCATCCAGAAGGCACCTAAGAGTGAGTTGCTATGGCCTTGTAGCAGTGTTAGAGCTAACAGTGCAGTAAATCCACAACCAGTGCAGAGAACAGTGCACAGGGCTCTGCAGTGTCAGCGAAAGACATTGGCTGTTCCCACAGCTCTGTACTGCAGGCAAGTCCTTTAGCAAGCAGAAATCTAACTGATGCTGTTGGTGTTTCTTCGACTGCTGCATTTGTAGAATGCCGAATGGGTGTGCTATAGAGTGGAGTGCTGCTCATTAAAGACTCTTGTTCTGACATTTTTCCAAAATACAGAAATGTAATACCCATTGTTACAATAGTCCATGGAATTTTATCCAAGAAATTTGGTATTAGAGGTTATACAAAAAGAAAACCTATTCATAATAGACTTGGAGAATGAAGTTGTTTTAGCAAGGCCCTTCCCTGGTTGCTTAATAGCTCTTTGCTTGCAATACAAGTCTAGTAACAACCCTTTCTTCTCTCGTACTAGCAAACCATTTTTAGTTTAGTTTGTTGTTGTTTTGTTTTGAGACAGGGTTTCTCTGTGTAACAGCCCTTGCTGTCCTGGAACTCACTTTGTAGATCAGGCTGGCCTTGAACTCACAGAGATCTGCCTGCCTCTGCCTCCCAAGTGCTGGGATTAAAGGCATGCGCCACCACTGCCCAACATATATCTTTTCTGGTTTTAGATGCGAAGACCTTGGTAAGTACTGTCTGTTTAGATTTACCAGGCACTGAAATGCTGTAAGTCCTTAACTAGGATTAGAGGTGCAGCTCTGTGGTAGAGCACTTAATTTACAGTCCTACAAAAAATGAAAAAAAAAATGAAAGCTGAACATGATGCATAGCTGTAATCCTGGCTCTCAGGATGCAGAGGCAGGAGAATTCAAGGCCAACTTGGGATACAGAATCAGTTCCAAGCCAGCCTTGGGTGCGTAATGAGTCTCTGTCTCAATACAAAAGATACAAACTAGCTGGACAGTGTGAAATAATGGATGTCATATTTATGAGGATTCTGTTTCACATGACATATATCAAATGGAGGTAACTTTATAAACAAACCTTCTTGACCAAACAAATGATGTATGTGAAAAATATTCAACTAGTTATATATTTAGTTGTGAAGTATGTAACACTGTTGCCAAGGTCAGAAATAAAATGTTCACAATTACTACTTGCTTGTGTTGTGTAACTGGCCATTGTAATATGGCATGAAAAACAAGTTAAAACATAAAGACTGGAAACAGAGAAGCAAAACTCATTTGCACTAATTATGGTTGATTACTTAGAATATCCTGAATGCACGATACATGAACACCCTGGTACCCTGGTGACTAGCCTTAGTAACAGTACTGTATGCCTGTATTTAGTAGTTTTATACTCTCTCTCTCTCTCTCTCTCTCTCTCTCTCTCTCTCTCTCTCTCCCTCTCCCCCTCCCCCTCTCTCCCTGTCTCCCCTTCCTTCTCTTCCTTCCTTTTTTTTTTTGAGACATGGTTTCTCTGTATAACAATCATTTTGTAGACCAGGCTGGCCTCAGACTTACAGAGATCCACCTGCTCTGCCTCCCAAGTGCTGGGATTAAAGGCGTGCGCCACCACTGCCCAGATAGACTGTTTCTTAACAGAAATTTGGACATTAAAAAGTAAATAGTGGGCACCATTGTGGAAATTTGATCCAACATAATCATTTATCCTGTACAGAGATGTCTGTTGAGGAAGTTAGGAATGGATGGAATAGAAGGAGGAGTAGATGTAGAGATCCCATCCAGGGAACTGTTGTAGTTACCCTGGAAGAGATTACAGCCATAGAGTGGGAAAGAAAACCAGCTAGCGAGGCTCCTTGAGCGAGTGCAGTGTTAGAATGTAGAGAAAATGTAGAAAGAAGAATAGGTGTGGGGCTGGGAGGATAGGAACAGGACAGGGTAGCAGATGACTCTGTGCTCAATGGATTCATTGTAGCTGTTTTTCTTGTCCCTCTGTCTGTCTTTATGGTTTCTTTGTTCTCTCTATCTTCATCTTAATTTCATTATGTATCCTACCACAGAGCAGATTCTTCTTCATTTAAGTGAGACCACTTCAATGTGTGGCATACCCATTTCTAATCATTATAATAACTATAAAGTAATTATATACCTTAATTATAGTTAACGTAACAGGAAGTCAAGGTAATTGTCTTAGTTTTGTACTATTATGACAATAATCTTAGGCATCATAATTTTAAAAACTGTTATATTTATTGTGTGTTTGAATTCATGTGAATGTGTATGCAGATGCATGGCTATACTCATGTCACAGCACATGTATGGAAGTCTCAGGACAGCTGTGGAAACCATCTCTCTCTTCCTACCATGTGGGTCCCAAGGAAACAGAATATTGAGCTTGCCAGCAAGAATCTATAGTTACCGAATCATCTCAATAACTTTCAAAATTCAGAACTTTAAAAGAACATACATTTAACTTAGCACAGGGATGTGTACACACCTTAGTTTCAGCTGTGTGAGAGCCTGAGGCAAGAGAATTGTAATGACAATATAACGAGACCCTGTTGGAGTAGACAGGGGACAGATTTACTTCCTGCAGGTTTGTGACTAAGAAGTTGAAGACTGAGGAACTACTGTAACTAGCAAGAGCCTTTGTGCTGTGTCCCCTCACAGTGTGTATATGTGTGTCTACACATCCACAATGTTTGTGTGGTGGAACAAGTACCTGTATGTCCTTTGGAGTCCAAAGGACAAGCTGGGGTGTCCATGTTCCTCAAGTCCTGTCTTCTTTTTGTTTTGTTTTGTGACAAGCTCTCTCACTGGCCCAGAACTTAACAAGTAGGCTAGCCAGCAAGCCCCAAAGATTTGTCCATCTCTGCCTTCCTGGCAGAAAAATTGCAAGCACGTGACACCACAATGGGCCTTTAAAAAAAATGACTATGGGTGTCTTCCCTGCATGTATGTCTGTGTATGATGTTTATGCCTGGTACCCATAGAAGTCAGGAAAAAACACATAGAGATCATTGTGAGCCAACATATAGGTGCTAAGGATTTAACCTGGGTTCTCTGGAAGAGCAGTCAGTGCTCATAGCCACTGAGCCTTGTCTCCCAATGGACATTTTTTTAAGTTTGTTTTTATTTTTTTATATTTCATGTACATGTTTGTCTGTGTATGTTTGTGCACATGAATGCAGTGTCCACAGAACCCAGAAGAGGACCCCAGCTCTCCTGGACCTGATTCCAGCATTGGGGAAAGTATCATTTCAGCTTGCTCATTCACTCCATTAGCTCAGCTTACAACTGATTTGCCATAGGTTGCACTATCACATTGTAAGAATCCAGGTTCAAAATTAACTTAACCTTTATTGCATAGAGTTAATGTTTAAAATGTTTAAAATATTGTTTGTCTGGAGCCCACACAAGAGGGTCAATGAAATGGTGCAGCAGGTAAAGGCACTTGCGAAACAAGCCTGAGTACATGCCGAGAACCATAGTAACGTGGTAAGGGGAGAGACTGACTCCAGAAAATGCCCTCCGGTCTCCACACATGTAGTGTGGGACACACAAGCTTGCACTTGGGGATGTGTGCGCAGGCACACACACACACACGGAGGAGGAGGAGGAGGAGGAGGAGGAGGAGGAGGAGGAGGAGGAGGAGGAGGAGATGTTTCTTTAATGAAAAAAGGGTGCATAACAGCCTTAGTTGGGGGATGCTGAAAATTGTGTACCACATCAGGATCTGGAGAAGCTAGGTAAGTGTGATATTTTCTTGGTGTCTGTAACTTCAGCTAACCCACCTGCATCTCCAGTTGAGAAGTGGAGACAGCGGACCCCCAGACCAGCTGACTAGCTACAATCCCTCAGTGGTGAGCTCCAGATTCAACCAGAGGCCTACCTCAGAGAAAATGGAGAACAGTCGAGGAAGACACCAGGCAACATTCTCTGTCCTTCACATGCACCCTCACACACATGCAAAGATACAAAAATTAAATAAGGGGAAAGCTGAATTAAAGAAGTTGGATATGGGGCTAGGAAGGTGGCTCCGTAGTTCAGAGGACCAGAGTTCAGTTCCCAGCACCCATGTTGGACCACTCACCTGTAGCCTCAGCTCCAGTGGAGCCAACTTCCTCTTCTGGGTTCTGAAGGTACCAGCACTCACCTGCACATTTCCACACGCAGATACACACATATGTACTTAATTTACAAATCAAATCTTTAAAGAAAAAATCTAAAACAAAAACCAAGTTAATCCATGATAGGTTTGTTACTGGCGTTTCTTATAATCAATTTATTGAAGATTTAAATTCTTTTACATTTTTAAAGAAAACACTAGTTTTGTGTGTATACGTGTAGTGTGTATGGACGTGTGTGTGTGCATATATATGATGTGCATGGGGAGGGTAGAGAACCAACTGTGGGCGGTTGGTTCTTTCACATTTTTTCAGGTTCCAGGGATGAAGTGTTAAGACTCTCAGTGTGAAGAAGTGGAAGATTCCTGGTGTTACAGAGCTATCAGGACAGTTACCTGAGTTCAGCTGTAGTGCCGCTTGGCTCCTTCAGCCTTCCTTTTCTCCTGGTCACATTAGTGGTTAGTGCCCCAAGTTTTGGAGAAGGTTGTCTGAAATAATTTGTCCACTCATGGAAAATGGATGATGTGAACCCATGTGGATGTACCCATGTGCCCATGGCTCTAGGCTGCATGCCAGCATCTTGCCACAGCCGAATGTGTCAGTGGCTTATGCAGCTGTGGACAGAGAAGGAATTCAATAGGAGGTCAATGTAGAGAGCATGTAGAATAGAGGCCTTTCAAGGCAAGATCGGGAGGTCTCAGAAGCTGTGGCAGGTGAAAAGGAGAGGACAAAGGCATGCCTGGTGGGTTGGAAGGAGAATGGAAAGGACAAGAACTCTGTAGATAAGAATTTGTCTGGGGTGGAGAGGCCATGCAGGAAGCTGTAAAAGCTGAGTTGACCTGGGACTCGGGCAGCATCCACAGCAGAGTACCTGTCACATTGTCCAGTTAGAACAGCTGGCTCTGTGTGACAGCTATGACCATAGTGTCAAGCTTGAAGGGTTATAAGTGGATTAATTAGGAAGCCAACCAGTGAAGAAGAGGAATAACAGAACCTTCATACCCTAAGGATTATCATGGAGTAGGTTTTCAGTAGGATAGATCTGTACTGGGGTAGGAGATGGAACAGGGCACAGATTCCCTTGCTTCTGTGCCCTGTGCTTGCAGTCTGTCTGGGATCTGGGGCTAGGCTGGGACTTTGGAGAGCCGTGTTCTTGAAGCTCTGGACTTCAGTCCACTTCAGCTAGGAAAGTAAGCAACTTAGGCATAGTGAAAGCTCTAGCTGCTTGGGAAGATAGGCTCCCTCACCACTAGGCGTGCAAGGACAGCTGCTGACAGTTGCAGCACAGCGTTTGAAGGCTGTCGGGAGCGGTCGAATTAGACTTCCTCAAGCTTCTTTCAACCTTGAGAGTTTGTGAATCTCTGCTCTTCAGAAGCAGTGGAGCTGGATGTGCTTCAGCATTTGAGAAGTAAAGGCAGGAAGATCAGAAGGTTAAGGATAGCCTTGACTATGTAGTGAATCTGGGGCCTGCCTGTGGTAAATTAGAATTTATCTTTAAAAAAAAAAAAAATGAGCCGGGCGGTGGTGGCGCACGCCTTTAATCCCAGCACTCGGGAGGCAGAAGCAGGCAGATCTCTGTGAGTTCGAGACCAGCCTGGTCTACAAGAGCTAGTTCCAGGACAGGCTCCAAAACAACAGAGAAACCCTGTCTCAAAAAACCAAAAAAAAAAAAAAAAAAAAAAGAGAGAGAGAGAGAGAAACTTAATGAACTAACAAGAAAATAAAGGGGAGGCAGAAGTAGCTTGGAAAAAAACTTGGAGAGATCGCAGCCATGCTTCCTAAGAGACGCAGGGTGAGCAGAGCCTCTGACTGCACCAATACCTGCAATGCACATCCTTGAAAACCCCACCTAGTTTTGCAGGGCAATGGAGGAGGAGTGTTCTTCCCAGGGCCGCTAGGCTGTTGTTGCACATGCTGTTTGACTTATTTCTACAGCCTGCCAAGGTAATAGAAAGATTCCTTGCCACTCATAGCACAGAGTAAAATCCCAGAGCTGGGATTTTAGACCTAGGCTACTACCCTTAATTAGAGACGGTATTTGTTGTTGGAGGCAGTGGTTTGGGTTTTGCATTTGGAGGGGTTTTTGGTTTTTTGAGACAGGGGTCTTGCTATATAACCATTAGTAGCCTGCAACTTACTGGGTAATCTAGACTGGCCACAACATACAGAAGTCCTCCGTCTTAGCCTCCTGAGTGCATGCTGACATGTACCATTGCACCCAGCTCACATGAGTTCCCATTGAGTACTTTAGGGTTAGAAGTGTATCTCAGAGACAGAGTAAGTTAGAGTAGCCAGGCCTGGAGCTGCACACCTGTAATCTCAGCTCATAAGAGCCAGAGCCAGGCCAGAAAGTGGTGGTGCACATCTTTAATCCCAGCACTTAGGAGTCAGAGGCAGACAGGTCTCTGTTAGTTCGGGGTCAACCTGGTCTAGAGTGAGTTCCAGGACAGTCAAGGATACCCAGAGAAATCCTGTCTCAAAATAAACAAACAAACAAAAAGAGGCAGAGGTTAGGAGTTTAAGACCAACCTCTACCACTTGTGAATTCAAGGCCAGCCTGGGCTGCATGAGACCCTATCTACAATCAATTAATTAAAAATTAATGAAGCAGGATTATAGCTCAGTTGTAGAGTACTTGTAAGCATGGCAAAGCCCTTGCCTAGTCTGTGTATGTTCCTGGGTTCAGCCCCACAATGATAGATAAACAATAACACTGTACAAAAATGTGATTAATTCAAGTGATGGAATTTTTAATGCAATTTTTAATTTAAAAAACTTTCCTTTTTTAAAATGCCAGATGCCCTGGATGAGTATTTTGAATATGACGCAGAGGAGTTCTTGGTCTCTCTGGCCTTGCTGATAACAGAAGGACGGACACCCGAGTGCTCTGTGAAGGGCCGTGCAGAGAGTTTCCACTGCCCTCCAGCGCAGTCTCGCTTCCCAGGAACAGCCAGGCATGAGTGCAGCGACAAGCTGGCCCAGGTGAGGACTGGGCTCCGTTGCTGTTGGGATCTGTCCTTTGTGTAAACCTCTTCCAATTTTTTCATCCCTACCATTCTGTCACAGTGGTGTTTGTATTCAAGTGGGTGTTGAAAGTGCTGTAGGTGACGTCACTGAGGGGAAGGGAGGCTGGCCAACCTTCATTGTGTGATTCCCTTCTCTCCTCTTGGAGATTCTTACCCTGACCCTTCCAGTTCGTGTTCCTAATGTTAGGATGGTTTTCCTACGTTACCTATTTCCCCTGTATGTTTTTCTTTTAAAAATTTATTTATTTTTATTTTAAGTACAGTGGTGCTTTGCATGTATGTCAGGGTGAGGGTTTGGGGTCCCCTGGAACTGGAGTTGCAGACAGCTGTGAGCTGTCTGTCATGTGGGTGCTGGGAATTGGACCTGATTCCTCTGGAAGGGCAGTCAGTGCTCTTAACCACTGAGCCATCTCTCCTGCTCCTCCCCTGTAATTTTCAATGGTAATAATTTTTGTTATCAATATTTTTTTTAAATGTTAAAACATTTCCATAAGTAGTACATATTTTTTTAATTTTTCTCAATTATTTCTTTAATATATTGAACTTTAAATTTCTTGTTGTTGTTGTTTTGAGACAGGGTTTCTCTGGGTAGTTCTGGATGTTCTGGAACTCACTCTGTACAGCAGACTGGCCTCAAACTCAGAGGTCCACTTGCCTCTGCCTTCCCAGTGCTGGAATTAAAGGCATGCACCACCACTTCCTGGCTTACTTTAAAAAAAAAAAATGTTTAGTAAATATGAGTGTTTTGACTGCATGTATTCCATACCACTTGAATGCCAGATGCCCATGGAACCCAGAAGAGAGCATCAGATCCCTGGAACTGGAATTACAGATAGTTGTGAGTCACCATGTGGGTGCTGGGAAGTGAACCTGGGTCCACTGGAAGAACAGCCAGTGCTCTCAAATGCTGAGCCATCTCTCCAACATTCTAATTTTTAAACTTAAAAATACAAACTTTAAAAAAATCATGTTTCTTTTGATTATTTAATGAAAATAAATTTTTATGTTTTAGTCTTCAGGTTTCAGAATCTTTTCTGTGAACTGGTAAAATTGACGAGGCACACTGGGAACACTCAGTGACCTGTCAGACTTTGTATGTAGCTATTCTTTCCCATAAAATAGAGCAAAATTACTCTTGCCAAGAAAATGTACAGCATAAATGTTGTACAGTGAGTCCAGTGCACAGATCGGCATTTAACAAGAACACAAGACGGCCAAGCCTGGGCAAGCATTGCCACATGGCCAAGCCTGGGCGAGCACTGCCACATGGCCAAGCCTGGGCGAGCACTGCCACATGGCCAAGCCTGGGCGAGCACTGCCACATGGCCAAGCCTGGGCAGCACTGCCACATGGCATGCTCCTCATGCAGATGCCTGCGATTAGAGTTCTGAGATTTAAATACAAAATTAGGACAGTTGTTGAGACATTTGTTTATTTTCATTTTCTCTTAAGTGTCGCCAAGCCAGACGAACCAGATCTGAGGTCGCACTGTTGTGGAAAAATAATCTTCCAATCATGGTGGAAGTAATGCTCCTGCCAGACTGCTGCTACAGCGACGAGGGGCCTAGCGCTGAGGGGACGGATCTGAATGACCCCGCCATTAAGCAAGACGCGCTGTTACTGGAGAGGTGGATCTTGGAGCCGGTTCCCCGACAGTGAGTTGTTAAACTTGGTCTCAAGTTTTCCAAGACCTCTTACACCTTACTGTGATATCGCATCATGTCTCTGACTCCCTCTTTTTATGTAGTAAAGATGAGATACTTACTGTGTTCACTAAGTAATTCTGACACCCAGTGACATTAGGAAGTGCATGTGTGTGCTCCCAGAGCACACATCCCAGGAGGCTCTTGTCCCCACTTTTCTCCGGCAAAAGCAGTCACTCTGTATTTGCTGGCCTGTGATTGTGCCTTCTTCCTCCCCTTAGGAGTGGCGATCGCTTTGTTGAAGAGAAGACGCTTCTGCTGGCTGTCCGGTCGTTTGTATTTTTTTCTCAGTTAAGTGCTTGGCTGAGTGTTTCTCATGGTGCTATTCCACGAAATATCCTTTACAGGTAAGTCTAGGGGAAGAGGGACAGTGCATACTCACGGCCAGTTTACTGAATGGTGTCTTACCTGTCAAAAGCGAATTTCCTTAATTTTAAAATGAAAATCAGTAAAAGTTTTTCTCAAAACAAGTTAAGAGTAATATTATGGGTAATCTTGTTGGGTTAAGTCTTGTTAAGATAGCTTGGTGGGTTAAATTTGTGTAGAATAATGTTTTGAAAGCATTCAAGCTTACTTTAGGAAGCCAGTCCAGCCTTAATGTCATGATAAAGTAGAAACAGAAGCCACATGGGTTTGTTACTTCTTTTGATGAATAGAATTTTCTATCTAAAACACATAAACATTGTTGGGCATAGCACTGTGTGCCCACAGCTGGGCGGTGGTGGCGCACGCCTTTTATCCCAGCACTCGAGAGGCAGAGAGGCAAGTGGATCTCTGTGAGTTCGAGGCCAGCCTGATCTATAAGAGCTAGTTCCAGGACAGGAACCAAAAGCTACGGAGAAACCCTGTCTCAAAAAAAAAAAAAAAAAAAAAAAAAAGTACTGTGTGCCCACATCACCAAGTTACTGAGGATGCTGGGGTAGGAGAATTGTTGAGCAGTGAGTTTGAACCTGAGAAAAATAGCAAGAACTTGTCTTTTAAAAAAAAAAGTACATGGCCGGGCGGTGGTGGCGCACGCCTTTAATCCCAGCACTCGGGAGGCAGAGGCAGGCGGATTTCTGTGAGTTCGAGGCCAGCCTGGTCTACAAGAGCTAGTTCCAGGACAGGCACCAAAGCTACAGAGAAACCCTGTCTCGAAAAACCAAAAAAAAAAAAAAAAAAAAAAAAAAAGTACGTGTGTGTGAGTTCCTGTATGCATGTGTGTGTGATTGTGTATTTGTATGTGTACACAAACATGCAGACTGCAAAGCAACTAATATTTTTATGCAGGTTAAATAGTTTCTAAATTATCTTGCTCAATTAAAATGAGCAGAACCCACTTAATAAATGCAAAGTCCTTTTTCCTTTCTATTTTGGTAAATATGATTAAATTATAATATTCTTGAGCTCTTAGTGTTTAAGTTCTTAAAAAGATATCTCAGCTGCTCATGGTGCCTCATGCCTATAATCCCACAGACAGCTAAAGTAGGAGGATCATTGCAAGTTTGAAACCAACCTGTGCCATGTAGTAAATTCTGGGACATCCTGGGCTACAGAGTGAAACTCTGTCTTGTTTGTTTTATTTTTATTTTTGTTTGGGGGGGCAGAGTTTCTCTGTGTAGCCCTAGCTGTCCTAGAACTCATTATGTAGACCAGGCTAGCCTCAAATTCAGAGATCCACCTGCCTCTGCCTCCCAAGTGCTGGGATTAAAGGCGTGCAGCACCACAGCCCAGCTATGAAACTGTCTTAAAGAACAAAATATTAAGAACAGTCATTACCAAGTACTCTGTTGTGCCATGTGTGTTGGTTTTGGCAGTGACATGCATGGTAAAGTGCTGAGTGTGGACCTTGGTGGGAATTAATGCATAGCACATGGCTGCCTTTTCCCCTGAAAGTGTTGTGCAGAGGCAGAGGGCTGCTTATGACTGACCTGTGTTGTTTGGCCCTAGAATCAGTGCTGCTGATGTCGACTTACAGTGGAGTTTTTCACAGACTCCAACTGAACACGTGTTTCCTGTTCCCAACGTCTCTCACAACGTGGCCTTGAAAGTCAGTGTTCAGTCCCTGCCCAGACAAGCTCATTATCCGGTTTTGACCTGTAGTATTCATACTAACATTCTTTATGAGAAGAGAATTCAAGAGCAGGAGCTAAAAGCCTATCAACACCGTGGCCCTGGTGAAATAGAACACCATTGTCCCAGCAGCTCCCAAAGTGTGTGCAGCAAACACACATGGACCGCAGCACCCGGGAGTGCCCTGCATGTAAGAAGTGGCGTGACTCCTGAGTACACTGCAGCCATTAGAAATGTCAGGCTCTGCCCAGTCACAGGCAGCAAGTCTGATCATGAGGCATCTCAAGACAGTGTCCTGGGCTTCAATGGCACCACGGGAGAAGTAAGGTCATCACAGGAGGCGTCAGTGAGAACTTTGAAATCATTCTCTTTGATCGATTCCAGTGTCTCCAGCTGTCCGAGCTCCCGGCAGGCAGTGGGGGAGCCTAACCCTCTAATTGACTCCTTGATTCAGGATCGACAAGAAGTCATTGCCAGGATTGCTCAGCATCTGATCCACTGTGACCCCAGCTCCTCTCGCATGTCTGAACACCCCTTCAATACCCAGGAGTCCACCTCACTTAGCTCCAAGCTTCACCGCATTTCCCAGGACAATGAGAGTGTGAGGAGATGCAGAGAAGGATCTTTTGGGAGCCCAGATATTAGTACCACAGAAAACGCCAGTGAGGGGAAAGGGAAGTCGGAAACTACGCAAGGAGAAAGCTGCACCTCTCACAGCCCTTACCTTCGCCAGCCTGCTGGGGAGGCGAACCCACTAATTGGCTCTTTGCTCCAGGAGCGACAGGACGTCATAGCCAGGATCGCACAGCACTTGGAACACATCGACCCCACAGCTCACATTCCCCGGCCTACATTCAGCAAGCATGACTCCAATTCCATTCCTTCTAAAGTGTTCAGGAGTTCATATGATGGCAAAACCTTGTTGAAGAAGAACAGAGAGAATGCCTCTATTTCTGCTTCACATGCAGAAGCGTCCTTACTGGGAGCCAGAGGGGATGGGAAAAGCCCAAAACCTAGTAAATGCTTCCGATCTTTCACATATGGTCCCCAAGAAAAGCCTCTGACACATGAAGTAAGAACTCAGCATCAGATGCATCCTGGTGACATCATCCACAGCGCCGGGCAGGAGGCACAGAACAAGGCTGTTGGCTTACTGACTTCCTCTAATATGGCTCTCTCCAATGAAAGTAACATGGGTTTGATTAGCAGATTGGAAAGTACACCTTGTAAATCACAATTTAAGGAACATGAAATGAGCCGTGAAACTGAGAAACAGTGTTCACATTGCAACAGTATTGACAAACAGATTTGCACAAATAAATGTACAGAGAAAATAAATAACGAGAATTATAACCCAGGATCTCTCAGTCATATCCAATGTGATGATTCAAATGGTATTGACTCACAAATAAAAGTTACTGTGTTGGAAATGTCTGACTGTTTCAGTAAGTACAAAACTAATTGTTCAAATAAAGACTCACAAAGATCAAAGACTTGTGAGCAGAGCAGTCAGCTTAGCACAGAACATGACCTCAGTGATGGTACTGAAGGCTCCAGGTGTACAGCCTCAGACCAGCTGGAAACTGAGCAGGAGGAAAAAGAAGATTCTGTCGATGGAAAACCTCAAAGGAAAAGTGTGAAGTATTGTTTGTCTACGGGTGAAAGACTGAAAAATGCAGACACGTTGGTAGGTAACATGTAATATTTCGAACATAATTTTCAACTACTAGCTGTTAACTGTTAGTCATAGGAGATCTGGTTACAAAGGCCCCAATGTGCTTGCTATCTGTAGAATACCTAGTCTGGTATGGCAAACCTTCTACAGAACTATTAATATCCTCACCAGTAGCCCACTAGGTAACAGAAGTAGATCACGGATCTCATGGTTTAAAATGCAGTGTGTGGTCCCTTTTTTTTTTTTAATACATTTATTTATTATGTATACAATATTCTGTCTGTGTGTATGCCTGCAGACCAGAAGAGGGCACCAGACCCCATTACAGATGGTTGTGAGCCACCATGTGGTTGCTGGGAATTGAACTCAGAACCTTTGAAAGAGCAGGCAATGCTCTTAACCTCTGAGCCATCTCTCCAGCCCCGTGTGGTCCCTTTTTTAAAAACTGCAATTACAGGAGTCAGTTTTCCCAGGTCTGTGAGGTCTGTCGTTTCTACCCTCAGCACCATCTAAAGGCCACATGACCTGGCCTTTATGTTTGGCCTGTAGATGCAGGAATGAGTGCTGTTTATAAAAACAAACAAAAAACCCAGTTGATTTCTGCATTCTTTACAGCCTCCTCTTGGTGATGTCACATGATTATAGAGCACTCAGTTCCTTTTGACGCTTTGTCGGGGGTCAGGTACAATAGTGGGGGAAACTGAGGCTCCAAGTGTTGGATGTGCCTAGTGCACTCCTTACCCCCTTTTCAGATTTCTTGTAATCCAGGGTTCTATTGCTCCCTCATATTAATCAAGGACAAATCTGTGGGCTGTGCAAGTCCTCAGTTCACTTGGATTTTTCCTGTTGGCTTTTTATTTGAGTATTGTAAACAATCAGTAGAAAATAACCAGGAATCAGACACCCCTGTCAGCTTGGTAAGTTTTCAAGCCACTCTGGCCTGGCACAGATGTTGCACAGCAATGAGTTAGGCTGTCTGCAAGAGTTCCACTAAGTGGTTAATCAGAGGACTTAGTTCCTGGTCCCCCCCCCCCTCACAGCTTAGTCCTTGAGTCACACCAAATCAACCATATAATTCTGAAAATGATAATCGCTCTTTATAGTGCATGAACCTTTAACATACTGCTTAAGTAGGAAAGTACACCCTAAAAGTGCAATAGTCACGAAGACTTACTGTGGCCTTAACAACACTAGATGTTTTTGGAGAGGCACAGTGGAGCATGCCTGCAGTTCCAGGATTTTAGAGCTCAGGGAAGAGAGATGTGGGCTCAAGGCCGCCCTGTCAGGTGAGCAGGCCCTTCAAGAGTAATTTGGATATGTTTTTTGTTTTGTCTCTAGCACTGACATGTTTGTTCCTGGTTTTATTTTTCATAAAATTGTGTCCCACTTGCGATGTGCTCTAGGGCAGCACACTGTGTGGGTGTTTGTCTGCCCAAACCCTCCCTCTCCTTGGGTCAGGCGCTCTTTTCCCACAAGCCGGAAGGGCTAAATAATGTCCTGGTCACTAAGCTGGGAAATGTTAGAATTGTGGCCAACTCAGCCTTTTTTAGTTTTCATTGATATATTTTTTTGTGAATTTCTGATCTTTGGATATAAATTTGTCCAGTTTGTAAGAAGTCCCCCTGCTTTGTGAGACTCTCACGTGGTTGCCCAGGCTGGGCTCGAATACCCTGGGCTCAGCAGTCCTCTTGCCTTAGCCTTGTAAGCCACTGGATGGCAAGCATATGCCACCATTCCCACTTTGCCTGTTTCCTGACTCAGTAAAAACATAGTACTGTGACTGTGTTTCTTGATTTATACTAGGTTTTTTTGTTTTTTGGGGTTTTTTTTGTTTTGTTTTGTTTTGTTTTGTTTTTTCGAGACAGGGTTTCTCTATGGTTTTGGAGCCTGTCCTGGGCTAGCTCTTGTAGACCAGGCTGGTCTCGAACTCACAGAGATCCGCCTGCCTCTGCCTCCCAAGTGCTGGGATTAAAGGCGTGTGCCACCACCGCCCGGCGATTTATACTAGTTTTTAGGAAAGATTTTTTTACTTTTATTTTATGTCTGTAGGCACTTTGCCCATATATATGAGTACCACATGTGTGTCTGGTGTCCACAGAGACCGGAGGAGGGCACTGGATCTCTGTAACTAAAGGTACAGATGATAGTGAGCCACCATGTGGATGCTGGGGACCACACTTGAGTCCTCTGGAAGAGCAGTAAGTGCTCTTAACTGCTGAGTCATCTCTCCAGCCTGTTTTATATTTCTGAACTTGTCAAACCAAATTAAATCCCCTAAAAATGGCTCTTGTTACTGATATGGTTTTATACTTTACAGTCTTAACTTTGTTTTCCAGCTTTGTTTTTCATAAGTTAAAACAGTTGATGCTAGACTGTGAGTGAACATGCTGGTAAAACAGTTGCATTGGGCACACTTCAGAACTTTTGAAGCAAGATATCAAAAACACACACTGTTTTCTGTGCTGATGTATGTGTGTGTTCGTACATATAAAAACACACACTGTTTTCTGTGCTGATGTATGTGTATGTTCATACATATAAAAACAATGTTCTGTACTGATGTGTGTATGTATGTTCATACATATAAAAACAATGTTTTCTGTGCTGATGTATGTGTATGTTCATACATACAAAATGGAAAGGGATCTTCAGTTTTCCCACCAAGGGTATATACCTCAGACTACATTAGGAATGAATCTACAAATTTGCCATTATTTGGATATTCCCACTAAAATCTAGTACTTTTCCCAACAGAGGGATACACTGAAACATTCAAGCATCTGGAGAAAACATAATTTTCATTCCTTGGATGGGACATCAACCAGAGCCTTTCACCCTCAGACAGGGTTGCCTCTCCTCTCAAGTCCCGTAAGTGCCCTGCGTTCCCTCATGCCCAGCACCTGCAGGCAGCTCGCAAGCATCTCAGCTAACGTTAATTGAAATGTTTCAGAGCCTGTGAAATAAATTTTCAGTTAGAAAACCTTGTGGGTTTTGAAAGTACATTTAATAGCTATATGATTATATTGGGAAGGACTATAAATGGAACAAAAATAAAATGTATTTCATTGGTATTGTAATTTTCCCAGTTCTTTTGCTGAACATTTTAATTGTTACTACGTGTAGAAGAAAGAAAAGATTTTTAAAGATACATTTTTGTTGATAGAAATTCCTACAAAAAATTTTTTTAAGTATCAGCAAATATTGGCACCAGCAGCAGTATTATCTAGAAACTGGTACAAATAGTTCCATAGTTTCAAGTGCAGTGGTTAAAGTCTTGCTTTGGAGGGCGTGGGGTGTTGTTCAGAGACAGCAAACCGATGCAGGAGGCCCTGGGTTCCATCCCAGCACCAGTTGGGAGGGTGAGGTTGGATGACTGCAAGTCAGGGCTATCCTGGGCTAGAAAGTAAGGCCCTGTCTCCAAAAGGTGGGGTTATGTTTGAAAGAAGACATCTGGATATGAAATTATTCTCCTTGAAGTGTTAACACACACAACCATGCATATACACACCTATACATGTAAACCCACACATACACACATGCACTCCATGTGGATAAACTAGTAGAATGGAATGGGCTGAGTGGAAGTTCAGTAGGTGTAAGACAGATATTTAGCAAGAACCTAGCATGACAGACAGAAAGGGAGGGAATGGCAACCTTGAAAGGGCCACAGACAACCAAGTGACCTGCTCAGGACGTCCAGCAGAGCATGGAGAATGAAGAAGAAGAGGAAGCCAGAGGTTTTCTGAAGCATGAGTCAGGCTGAGAATTGTACAGACTCGTTCTTTTTTATTTGTTTTTGTTGGTTTGTTTTATATGGTCTGGCTCTGGGACACATTTGATTCAGAGATGTTTTCAGTGGTATTAAAAGGTTGAACCCATTTGAATAAGCAAATGCTAGGAAAGTGCCCTACCAATTTTTTTTTTTTTGTGGTCTGGGGTGGTTGGCTTTGAGGCAGAGTCTCCCAGAGTTTTCCATTCTGGCCCTGAGCTTCCTGTCCTCTTGCCTCAGCATCCTATGAGGTTTATCGGGTTACCATCTCTCCCCAGCACATCAGATTTTTTTATGCATATCTTATATTAATTCCAAAAACAGATAAAATTCTCATGTTGTATCTGACTATCTTTGATTTGCCCTTAAGTAGAGTTTCCATTTTTAATGTGCTTTGATAAGTGGTTTACGAGAAATATAATTTAGTGTATGCTGGTGATTGAAAATCCAGAGCACTATTTTTTAAAGCCATTCTCTGAAAAGTATTACATTTCTTGGGACTGTTATAGTGGATAGGATGCCAGCACTCTCATGCCCCTTTTAATTTAAGCGCTTAAGTGGTATAGGCTACACACACACACGCACCTACCCCAAGTACACAGATATATAAGGTATACAAGTAAAAGTCTTGGGATGGAAAGATAGTTTAGTAGGTAGTGCTCAGCTCACAAGCCTGAGGAGCTAAGTTCTGATCCTCAGTGCCAATCAAGAGCACCCACTATAGCATGTGTCTGTAGTCCTGGGGATGGGAGGCAGAGACGAGGGGAGAGGGGAGCTCTGGCATTTGCTTAACCACCAGTCTAGTAGCATCAGTGAGCCCCAGGCTCAGTGAAAGACCTTGACTCATAAAGGGAGGTAAGGAATGACTGAAGAAGACGCCTGACATTGACTTCTGACCTCCACACGCGTGCATATCTGTAAACACATGCTTGCACTTGTACACAAATTCATACAACACACACACACACACATGAGTAAGAGTCCTTGTACAGAGACACCACACAAGCTTTAGTTTTGGGAAAATCCTAGTTCCATTTAAAACATAGTCAAAGTGTTTTTATGAGTATCTGGGGTTTTCCCATATTAGTTAATAGAATGAGAATGAGAGAAAAATATGTGGTAAGCCTCATTATTTGAAGTAAACTGTTAATTAGAGAAATTTTATTACTTTAAGGATATGCCTGGGCCAGCGAGATGGCTCAGCAGATAAAGGTGCTTGCTGCCAAGTCATATGACCTAAATTCAATCTCTTGGACCCACATGATGGAAGGAGAGAACTGACTCTGTGTGTGTCCTCTGACCTCTATATGTGTGCCCTTGCATGCATGTACCCACACATGTACAAAACAGGAGATAAATGTCATTTAAACAATATGCTTTGGCTGGAGAGATGACTCAGTGGTTAAGAGCACTGGCTGCTCTTCCAGAGGTCCTGAGTTTAATTCCCAGCAACCACATGGTGACTCACAACCATCTGTAATGAGGTGTGGTGCCCTCTTCTGGCCTATAGGCATACATGCAGGCAGAACACTGTATACATAATAAATGAAATCTTAAAAAAACAAAACCATATGCTTAACTTGGATTTTCTAAGTGTTTTATTAATTTAAAAGGTAGTCCATTAAACAATACAACTAATTATTTTGCCTTTAGGTTCCTCAAAGAAAAACACAGTCGGGTTGCTTTGATCTGGACACATCGCTGCTGCATCTGAGAAGTTTGTCCTCTAGAAGGTAACGACTCAGAGTGTGTGTATGTGTGTGTGTGTAAAACAATGGCACAGCAGACCAGTGCAGCAGACCTGCTGACTCTCAGTCAAAGTGTAGTAAAAATATATATTTTTTCTTGGGGCTAGAGAAATAGCTCAGTGGTTAAGAGCACTGGCTGCTCTTGTAAAGACCCTGGTTCAATTCCCAGCACTCACATGGTGGTTTGCAACCATATGTAACTCTAGTTGCAGATGTAATCTGACCTTCTTATGGCCTCCACAGACATGTGCACAGATGTACATACAGACAAAACATCCCTTGTACATAAACTTTATAGAAATCAAAAATTTTTAATTAAAGAAAAAGGAAGTCTTGTTTTCATCATGATGTCGCACACACAGCGAGCCTCACTGTGCTCTTGTCACCGTAACCAGAAGCACACCAGTTTACGGTTTGACATAGTCATTCATTGTCACCGTAACCAGAAACACACCAGCTTACAGTTTGACATAGTCATTCATTGTCACCGTAACCAGAAACACACCAGCTTAAGGTCTGAAGTCGATTCATTCATTTCTGATCCTTAACCTCTGTCTTCTAGCCACATTGCCTCCCTCCCTTCTTCCTTCCTTGTCAGCACTGGGATCCAGCCAAGGACTTCATATACAGTAGTTAAGCATTCTACCACTCTCTGGGCTCTATCTCCAGCCCAGTAATCACAGCCACATAATTTTGCCTTTGAATTCTTGTTTTCAGCTGAAAGTGAGATGGATGTAAAATTCTGAATATCATACATTTCCAGTAGCTTCCGCTCTGCGATGTATTATAAATTATACCTTGAAACTCGTCAGTGAATGATGTTTGTATGTATGTATGTATTCTTTACCAAATACTAGCAATAGAATATTTAATATGAAATTTCACTACAAATTTTGTCTTAAAATTTGATAACATTAATTTTATTATAGTAGTTTGAATTAATTTCTAATTCTAATGAGCTTTTACTCCTTTTTACAGATGTAAATAAAAAATATTGCAGTTAATGTGTTCTTTTTTCCTTGTTTTTTTTTAAACAGCTCTCGACCATGTCTGAATATTGAAGAGGACCCAGATGCTCATGAAAAACCTTTTCTGAGTTCGAGCGCTCCAGCAATCACAAGTCTTAGTCTCCTAGGAAGTTTTGAGGTAATGCTGTTTTGAAACTGTTTTAGGGGTCGAAGTTCCCCAAAGTAGGACTATTATGTCTTCACTCTTTCTGAAAAGGGAATAAATGGTTAGACTCTTTCTCCAAAGCCTTGAAATTACTTACCTTGCCCTTCTCAAGTGATCACCTAATTGAAGGGAAGCTCTGCACACACCCTAGTGTGCTCATTGGTCAGTTCTCATAAGCTTGTGAGGGGCTTGAGAGCACCTAGAATGCTGACTCCCTCAGAGGTGGTCCCTGGGCGTGAGCACCAAATGGGTAGGCAGAGCTTTTCCACTCTGGTTTCTGCCCTGTCGTGTCTCTAGTGCATATTTTCTCATTTTTTTTCAGGTAAACTAAACAAAGCCCCATATATTCTACAACAGCATTTTTAAAAGAAGCAATAAATTTTCAACATGACAAATGTTTGGCTTAGCCTTCTAATGCAACTTCTGTATGTGGCCTGTTTAAGTCCTTCTAGCACCTTCTAGGGAGCTCTCTCAGGGCCAAATACCTTCTATGGTAGAGTGTTTTGTTTTATTTCAAAATCTGGCCTATTTTGAACATAGCCTAGGCGAGCCTTGAACTCATAGAAATTCTGTTGCCTCAGATACCCAAGTGCAGAGATTACAGGTGTGACTTATTATAACAGCCATCATTTTTCTTTTTGAGACCCGGTCTCTCTACGTCACCCAGCCTAGCCTTGAACTTACTCTCTAGCACAGTCTGGCTCCCAAGTGGCTACTCATAATACTTTTACTTTAGCCTCCCAAATGTAGCAAATGCATGCTACCATGGAAACTAGAAAATATAGTCAAATATTTTCTTAAATAGAAAATAAAGGTGGTGCATGCCTTCCTTCAATCCTGCACTCAGGAGGCAGAGGCAAGTGAACCTCTGACTTCAGGAAAGCCTGGTTTACAGAACAAATTTCAGAACAGCCAGGGCCACACAGAGAAACCCTGTGTTGGAAAAGAAAGAAAGAAAATGAAATTAATTACTAACTTTTCTATCTTTTTAAAACACAGCTTGTTACTTTGTCTTCCAGGAATCTGTTCTGAATTACCGTTTAGACCCCCTCGGCATAGTTGATGGCTTTACTGCCGAGGTTGGAGCCAGTGGTACTTTCTGCCCCACACACTTAACTCTGCCGGTGGAAGTGTCATTCTACAGTGTTTCGGATGATAATGCTCCCTCGCCTTATATGGCAAGTACTTTTAATTGTCTTTTTCTGCAAGAATCAGGGAACCTAAGAATAATTCACACCTTTGCTTCAGTCCTGTCCTTGAAAGCGTGAAGCAATTCCTAAGAGAAAGTCAGAAAGTGAATACAGATCAATAAGCCAAAATACTGTCCATGACCTTTTTCTCAGCTGGCTTAAATAACAGGTGGCCTGTTTTGCATTTGAAAGAGGTGCTGAAATTTTACTCATTTCTGCATGACTTACTGACGGCTGACACAGTCAGTCCAGCTTGCTAAGTTCACACAAATCCCCAATCTTACTGTACACTCTAATTCCAGATGGCTGCCTTCTCACATGGTTCCTATCTCAGTCAGACTTGTGACTACCTGAGGTTCCCTTACCCCTCTCCCCTTCTCCTGTTTAGTTTGTCTCTGGCCCATCCTTTTTTGATTCCAGGGTGCTAGAGAGTGTGAGTGTGAGCTATTTCTGATCACACCAGTGTCTTAGTGGGGAGTAAGAGAGCTCCTGGGAATTAGAGCACAGTCCTGAGCCTGAGGTCCTATAAATTCACCTTTCCCATTTCCTACTGCAGTGGATTCTGGGTAAAATCAGCATTACCCTGCAGAAGCTTCTGGAGTGTATATAAACACTTCTTCAAATACAGAGGAGCAGTTTGTAGTGATGGTGTAAAGCACAGAGTAACATTGTCTCTCTGTGAGAAGCAGAAATTCTCACAGGCCTAGAACTGTGCAGCCCTGGCTTAGCACCTGCCAGTGGCTTCCTCTCTCCTGCCTTCAGTGCTTTGAAGAACATTAGTGAAAGTATTTTTTTTTTTAAAAATAAAAGCTATGAAAAGCTTTATGTATACCTGAGAGGAGGAGACGCTATACTTTTTAGGGACCTAAGTGGCCATCTCACTGCTCACCTAGTTTGTCAAGGAGGTTAGTTTAGGTTTACTCCATTTTTAGGGTGAAATTTTTGTCAGGGTCCTTCCTAGTATTTTACTTTGATAGAAGATAATGGTCTGGGTGGGAAAGGAAACAAAATTCCAAAATACATTCAAACAGAGGACTCTGAGTAGTTCTTGGAAAGGGGCTAAGTCAGCCTACTGAATTAAGTTAATCCATCCTTTTAAGGATGCCTGCCATCATATCTCAGTAGGTTTAAGGCCAGCATGGGCTATATAGTAAGTTCTAGAAGAGCCTTGGCTACAGAGGAGAATCCTGTCTCAAAAGCCTAAAGCAACTAAAAAGCAATGCCTGCCTGACTTTCCTGTGATAGTCTTCACTCAGCTGCCTGTCATGTTTTCCCCAAGTCTGCTTCCTTGGTAGGTGTGGGTTCCTTTCATAGTGGCTCACTTCAAACAGTCCATCACAGATTTATCTTAAATGTTGTTCTTTCTATTTTGATAGCTTAATCCTCTTTAAAAGGACTGATCATGTTTTGTAAGATAGGACTGTTTTATTAGATGATACATATCACAAACCATCAGGAGTAATGCACCTTTGTTACTCTAGTAATTGTATAACCTTTCCTCAGATTGAATGGTCCCCAGAGGTAAAATGTTAGGACAGAACAGTCTTTGTGGTGGGATTTTGCATCAAACAATTCTTTAAAAATTAATTCTTCATGTTGGCATCAACGATAAGAGTATTCTCCAGGAACTCCACCGTGCCACTCAGCTGCTTAGAAGCTGCCAGAGAAGCCAGCCATCATGGTGGTGAATTCAGGCTAGGCCTTGCACTATGGACTCATGACTGGCCAGGTGCAGCTTCTGCCTGTTTGTAATTGGTCAGGCCAAGGCTGGCAGCTCTCAGTTTTCCATCTACTGTTCCAGATCAGTTTTTGTTGTTGTTTCTTTTGGTTTTTGACATGCAATCCATGTAGGACAGTCTGACGTCAAAGTCTATGTAGCTGAGGCTGGCTTTGAACTCCTGGTCTTCTTGCCTCCACATCCCAAGTTCTGGGTTACTGGTGTGTCACCACACCCAGCAATTCATATTATTTATTACACGATAACTTAAAGATTACTTTTGTGTGTACTAGGAGTCTATCAAGTTTCGTTTATTTTAACCTTATTATTACAAAAATGCCAGCGGAGATATTTCTTTATGTTCCTAATAATTTTATATTAATAAATATCAATAGTCTGGCCTATGAAACAAATCAAGTAATAGCAATCAAATCCTGATATTTGCATTTCCTAACTGTCCAGTGCTTCTACTGGTTTTATATCCTTTAGAGATTGTTGTTTGGCAGCTAGGGTGATGGCTTAGCAGTTAAGAACGCTGGCTATTCCTCCAGAGGACCCAAGTTTGGTTTCCAGCACCCACCTCGGGCAACTCACAACTCAAACTATCTCTGATGATAGTTTCAGGAAATCCAGTGCCCTCTTTGACTTCCAAGTGTACTGTACTCATATGCACAAGTACACAGAATTAAAAAGAAGAAAAAGAAATGGTTGTATTGAGTGCTGTCCTAAACGTAAAAGACCTTTTAAAGATCTTCAGTCACTATCTGCTTAATCACATTATTATTATGTTCTTAAAACTATCAGAGTTGTACATTTCTCCTTGTATGGGAAGGAAGTTGTGAGGTAGGACAGTAACTCCTGACTCTACCAGTGTGATTATAAATTAGCTATCATTTTAATAAGCTTTACCTTTTCTTTCTGGAACTAGAATGAAGAGTGTGTTTTTCATGTAACTGTCCACAGTGCTTGTTCTTGAGTGTCTCAGTGAGTATGCTGAGCACACTGTGGGAAAATACTATGTAACATCCCTGCTGTCTGTGGGAAGTTAGGATCATATGTCAGAGTATGGCTCTCTCTTCACCTTGGTCCACTCCTTCATACTCCCAACCTAAGTCTAGTTTCAAAGCCCAACAAAGATACCACCTAGTGTAGCAGGCCTGTGTTATATTTACCTTATGATTTCTATTTACAATACGTAATGATGGAATCATGAACTTTGTACAGCACACACTTACTCTGCTTGCCTGCCTTAACTACTGGAAGGAAAAGAATCACCCAGAGAGTAGACAAGCGTCAGATTCACTGTTGCCACCTGTGGTCACCCTGGTTATTGAGAAGCTTTTAACATTTAGTCTGAGCTTTGAACTTACTTTACATTGTTTGGACTTTGCAGGAAAAAGTACCTATGCTTAAGGTTAAGGTTTTCTTAAACTTGGCTTATAATGATGTCATCAGTAAAGTCCTGTTGAAAGGAAGATTTGGTTTGGTAGATCTGGAGAGTGGCCAAGCAGACTGCTTTTCCAGCAAGGCCGTATGTGCTGCTGCTGCTCCTGCCGCTCTGAGCACCAGACTATGTTGAGGACCTCGTTGTCTCCTCTTAGATTCGTCTGGGGAAATGACTGCACTTTCCCTTTCTCCTCTCCTCGAGTCTCGCCCCAGAGAGTCAAGCCACTGTGCTTGAGTTTTAGAGCCAGTTCAAAGTCTCATATTCTTAACAAATAAACAGCTAAAAGGCAGTGCCTGGGTGTTCCAGCACTCGAGAGGCTAAGGTTGGAGGAGTTTCATCAGTTCTAGCCCAGTCGTGGCTACATAGAAGGCTTTGTGTAAACAAAAAAGCCAGCCAAAAGAAATAGAAATAAGCTGGCCATGGTGACACACACAGTGTAATTCCAGCACATGGAAAGCAGAAGCAGGAGACTCTGGAGTTCAAGGCCAGCCTCAGCAAACAGTATGTTTGAGACCAGCCTGGACTACATGAGACCCTGTGATATAAAAATGTAAGATTAAGACAACGTGACTCAGGTACTCTAAAGTAGCATTTCCTCTTGGAAAAGGGAGTTGTGTGGCTTTTTCACACAACAGGCAGCCTTGTGTCACTGTGAAACCTTCGTGTTTCACGTTTGCTTTGAACATCTCTTCCTCTGGAAATTTATCAGACTGAAACCCAGCCCTCAACCCCACTTACTTGATGACTGCATTCTTTTCTTCTTTCTGTCATTAGGAATTCAAATGTGTAAGTTGACTCCCTGACTGAAGAATTCCTTCCAGCTGGGGCCCAAAATTTTACTTTGTGTACTCATTACTTTTCCATACTCCAAGACTAATCAAATCATTTCTTTGCTTCTCCATTCCCCCTCCTCTTAGACCAATCCTATAGCCTCACTTTGCTTCCTTATGGCTAGGAAACCTGACCCCTTAGTCTGTGTCTCAGTGGCAATTCTCAGCAGTGCGGCCTTATGTAATGCTGTATGCTGCTTGTTGCAACATGTCCGGGAAGAGCAGCAGTGAATGGTTTCTTTAGAAGGGGGAGCCTCACTGTTTTATTCACAGACTGTATCTCAATGCAATTTCCATAGAAATATGTTACTGAACTTGAATTAACCTGTTGTGTTCTTGCTTTTGTCTTTTATATACCTATGCACTCAATTTGTCTTCTTTTGTTTCAAGGGTGTGATTACTTTAGAGTCCCTTGGTAAAAGGGGTTATCGAGTACCTCCTTCAGGAACGATACAAGTGGTATGTGTTTTATAGCCTACAATTGCAATAATCATTCTCTCACACACATATAGAGCTTAGCCCTTTCTCCTGCTACTGCTGCTGCAACAACCTCGGTAAGTAACAGTGGGGCTGCAGCTCTGTTTGGAGTTGCCATGCTCTGCCCCAGGAATGAGCATTTGGGGGACCTCCATTAAAGAAAAAGATTAGTAAACTAATAGAGGTGAATACTTTAGACAAGTAATACGAATGATTTACATGACACCAACTGACCTGTTTCCAATATAATTAGATCCTGACCAGTGCCTTCTATTAAATATAAACCATATTGAGATTGACCTATATAAAAGGAGACCCCCAGAATAGTAGTGTCACTCTGGTAGGAAAATTTGGGAAACGAGGTATTATTACTAGGGTAATGATTTCTAAAACTGAACCAATGCAATCTGATGATTCCAGGGCAGAGAAGGTGGCATTCCTTCATCTATAGATTCATCTAATTTGGACTCAGGATACCCTTATAACCAGGGCAGGCCTGATGTGCGTTTTCTTACTGTTACCTGCAAGGATAGCACCACAAGTCCTCAATCTGCTTCAGATTTTGCAGACTGGAAGAATCTGGCTGAGGCTGGCTGCTCACACTCAGCCCCTGGTATAGCCTACAGGTTCCCTGAGTGCTGTGACCTCAGGGATCTGATCACACCATACCACATCCGTACCAGTGCTATGCCAAGCCTGTGCATTTGTCTGGCATCTCACGGGGTGAGACAGTAGTGAGCAAGTGCATGTGTACCACAGAAGAATGGCTGCATATTAAAATGAGTTTCTCTATCCCAGACATTTTTTAAAGTTAAAGAGTAACAGGTGCCCGTTCCCTAGCTCCTGACTGTGAAACCCGTGAGGGCGTGTGGATCCTTGGAGAGCTAACTGTGAGCTACCCTAGGAATAAGACATTAACCCAGAAAGAGAAGTCCACCTCTCAGTGGCCTATCTTAAGCATGATTCTATTTCTTACATGGTTTGAAATCCTGGGTCTGCTTGTGCTTGTTGAATGTATCAGCCTTGATCTTAGCACGTGCTAGGTTGTAAACTTGGATCATAATGTTGATGTATTTCTCATTTTGATTCAGTGAGTGATGTCCAGTCCCTGGGATGAGCTTCTGAAAGCATGGCACCAAGTTACCGATTGATGTGTTGGTAATTTGGTTAAAGTCAGTTCAGCAGCTTGGGTTTTTATTTACAAATGTATATTTATAAAAAATGATTCATAGCCAAGAACAATTGAAGTACTTCAGTCTTCTCTGAGAATACGTATTTTGGTCTGTAATGATACTGATGGTTTGTAAAGCCTGACTGTTTGTGAACGATTCCAAGAGTGAAAACAGTGTTGCTATAGACTTTGGACCTAATGAGAATGAGCTTTATTTCCTGGCCTTGAAATGTTTTCAATAGAAAGTCTCCCCTTGAGCGTCTATAGCAATTTTATAGTAAGTAGTTAAAACGGCTGCTTTAAAAATCCTTCTTTGCTGAGCTTGTATTTTTATTTTAAAAATTTCAGTCCATTAAAATATAAGAAAAATTGAATCCACCTTGAGGATTTGCGCTTAATATCCAGTGAAGCTAATATTTGAAATGATGAAAGAAACCTAGAATATTCTAATGCAGAATACACCACGAAAGGTGTGTTATGCTTAAATTAGAACAATTTCTGAAAATCTGAACAATGACAAAATGTGCCTAGTTTGCTATTAATATGAAATTTGTGACAAAAGATTTTGACTTATTACAAGGTTCTCTTATTATGACATAAGAAATGAAGTTGAATCTTTGATTATTTTGTGAACTTTTGAAACGTTAATGTTAGCCTCTGAAATGAAACTTATCCAGTGGAATTAGATTACTAAACCACCTGTGTAGTTACTGGCATGGTGTTCTGAGTCATATAAATCTATCATCATTGTGAAGAATAACCCCTCTGTTATTTCTTCAGACCTTATTCAATCCTAATAAGACTGTGGTGAAGATGTTTGTTGTGATGTATGACCTACGAGGTATGCCAGCCAATCACCAGACATTCCTGCGACAGAGGACGTTTTCTGTTCCTGTTAAACAAGAAATGAAGAGAAGTATTAATAAGGACAACGTCCAGCACACAGCACAGTTATTACGCTACCTCATACATCTGAGGTGATGTTTCAAATTAATAGGACAATGTAACATCATTACACTTGGTTTTTAAGGAAAGGATTTGACTGAGTGGACCAGTACCGTGTAATCTGCTCATGGGGTCTTTTGACAACATGCTGATGTGGAGAACAAGTGGCATTCATTCTTACCACCCTTGCTACTTATTGAAATCAGGGCTCACACTTGTAACTGTTAAATGGTAAATACTAAAAGTCAGAATGAAGCCTGATAATTCAAGCAATAAGTTTTTAAATGAGTGATGTTGATAGAAACTCAGTCTGAGCCATCAGCCTGGTTTGCAGCTAGCAGCAGACATATAGCAAAGTGACAGAGTTGGCTATGGAGCCTCTTAGCTGTAATCACAGCAGCTGGGTGGTAGAGGCGTCTGGGTGCTTTTCCATCTCCAAAATCAGCAATGTATTTTACAGCAGCACAGTCAGTTTGAAGTGGTTCTGTTTCAGGTGGCTGTTAGCAACATGTAGATAGTGACCATATTGCACAGAGGGGTTCTGAAAATTGACTCAGTCTCTCCTTGACCATTTCCTGTAGGGCTTGCTTCTAGAAATCTGGGAGGTAACAGTGCTGACATGGAGGACACATTTTAGAGATGTCTTATCCTGCAAGTTACTGAACTCTAGGTTGTATAATGGCTTTGTTGTCTGTTGTCTTTCTGGCCCATTTTGCCAACGTCTCTAAGGTGCATTTTAAGCCTCACAATTCCCGTGTAGCCCTCAGGAACATTAAGCAAAGCAAACCAGAAGTCAGCAGCTTGTTCCTGTAACTATAGAACATTTTCAGCCGTATCAGTGATTGACTCTCTAATGTCAGGAACCCTGTGGGTCCCGGGTGTCCAGAGTATAACCACCAATGCTGCAACTTGGGGGGTAGGGAGTTAGTTAGACATGCAAGTTCCACACCTGTAGAAGTGACTAGCTGTTCAAGCTATAAGTATGAAAAGCTGTCTATAAAACACAAACTTGAAAAAAATTTTCTAGGCCGGGCGGTGGTGGCGCACGCCTTTAATCCCAGCACTTGGGAGGCAGAGGCAGGTGGATCTTTCTGAGTTCGAGACCAGCCTGGTCTATAAGAGCTAGTTCCAGGACAGGTTCCAAAACCACAGAGAGACCCTGTCTCGAAAAACCAAAAAAAAAAAAAAAATTTTTCTAAAGAAGACACATGGGCCAGTGAGATATGACCCAGATGGTAAACCAACTCCCACAAGGTGTTCTTTGAACTTTACTTGCATGGTTCAAGTACCCCCTCTCTCTCTCACACACACACACACACACAAATTTTTTTAATGTAAAGAAATTTAAATATATGTAAATGTTTCCAGATAGTTAAACCAAGCACTTGGGGAGGCAGAGGCAGGAGGACTGACTGCCATGAGTTCAAGGTCATCCCAGACTATATAGTGAATTTCATGTAAACGTGGATAATTGAGTGATATCCTGGTGCAAGAAACTTAAAAAACAAATAGATAAAATGAGATGTGTAATGAAATAGCAGCAGATAAATACAAGGAGATGTGTAATCAGATAGCATGCCATAGCAATACTTCCAGTGGTTGGCAGTGCTGCTTACTGAGAGAGTGTCTCCCTAGTTTGAGGAAGGCCCTGGATTCAATTTTCAGTGCTACAAAAATAAATAATAATAGTAGAAATAGTAACAAGCCAACACTGGTGACATAGACATTGATTTTAGCAGGTTGAGGGGCTGAAGAGGGAGGATCCCAAGTTCAGCTCTACCTGGGCTACAGTGCATGATCAAGACCAGCCTTGACAGCATAGTGAGACCTTGTCAGAATCAAAAGAAAAAGGAGGGCTGAAGACACAGCTTACAGCCTTTGCATGTATAGTCAACATTTATCCCAAATCAGCGACCTCTCCTTTAAGTCTTCACCCAATGACTAAATACTCAAAGTATTTATATACAACTGTACGGAGCCTAATTGAAGAAATGGCATCTTCCCTAAGGCTTCCCAAGGTGAAAACTTAGGGGAGGAGTGTGAGCCGGCCAGTGAAGTCCACCCTGGCACATGTTGTCACACCAGGCCTTTCCATTAGTTTTGGAGTAAAATCCACAAACACAGACTATTTCTGCTATGCCAAGGAAACTAGGAGAAAATAGCACGGTGTGGAGTCTGCTCGGGAAGGTTAGTGGAAGATAGAAACAGCTCCGAGCCAGCTTTTGATTTCATTTCACCACTAACTTTTATCATTACTGCTAGTGGTGTTAGGTTTGATGATTTTGTTTAACCAGCTGCTAAGAATAGCAGTGATTATCCCAGAACTTGAAGCTTACCTGGCATGATGCATACATCTGTAATACTAGCAGCACTAAGGACGCTAAGGCAGGAAGACTGCTAAAAGATCAAGGCCAGCTGTCATTATATAGTGAGTTCCAGGGCAGCTTGAGTACTGTTGAGACCCAACATCAAAACAAAAACTATGGGCTAGGGGATGACTCAGTAGGTAAAGCTCCTGCTGCACAGATCTGAGATCCAGAACAGACATACAGGCTGGGAAGACTGGCAGCCATCTAGAATACTTGCTCTTGGGAGGCGGAGATGAAATTCCTGGAGTGAACTGACTGGCTAGAGGTGCTGACTAGTGTTTATGTCAACCTGACATACGTTTGTCATTTGGGAAGTGGGACACTCAACTGAGAAGATGCCCCCACCAGCTTGGCCTGTGGGCAAACGTGTGATGCTTTTCCTGATAGACAGTTGATGTGGGAGGACCCAGATCACTGTGGGAAGTGCCACCTCTGGGTTGGCCGTCCTGGGTGCAACAAGAAAGCGGAAGAGCAAGCCAGTAAGCAGTGCCCCTCTATGGCCTTTACTTCAGTTTCTGCCTCTAGGTTCCTGCCTTGAGTACCTACCCTGGCTTCCCAGATTGATGGACTACAAGTTGTAAGATGCAGTAAATGAACCCTTTTCCTCCCCATGTTTGTGTAATTGAGTTTTATCACAGCTTTAGAAACCGTAGTTAAGCTACCAGACTAGCTACGTAGTGAGTTCTGGGTTCAGCAAGAGTGCTCCCCTCATAAATGAAGTGGAGAGCAACTGAGGAAGATACACACAGGGATGCTCACATGCACAAGTACACATTTAAGAAAAACTTGAATCTTGTCTGGGTTTTGTTTTGCTTTGGGATAGAGTTTTATATTAGACTCCAGACTAGTTTGTTACTCAATATATAATCCGTGGTGGTCTCAAGCATGACAGTCCTCTTGCCTCAGTCTACGAATGGTGTGGTTGCAGGCATTCGCAGTAATATACAGAAAGCTTTTAGTATTCTTCAGGTATGGAATTCATTTTAATCTATCCTGAATCATGGGCAGACACACATTTGTCTGTGTGTCTAGAATATGCCTAACCACAAAGCCCAAGGCATAATCATGTAATTGGCTAATGTCAGTGGAAATTGGATACCGTGGATGAGGAAAGTGCAGATACAGCAGAGGAACAGCGGAGCTGAAACGCAGGCTCACAGGAAAAAGAAGCCCTGACCCCACTACAGAACAGGAATGCAGTTTAGGAAATGATGAATCAGGAGTGCATTTAAAGACTCGTTCTCTAACATTATTATTCTTTCTTTCTCTGTACTTAGGTTCCAGAGTTCTAAATCTGGAAAGATCTACCTCCATAGAGATGTACGGCTCCTGTTCTCTAGAAAGTCCATGGAGGTTGATAGTGGCGCTGCGTATGAACTCAAATCGTACACTGAATCGCCAACAAACCCTCAGTTTTCACCAAGATGTTGATGGGGGTGGAGGGGCAACTAAAAGTATTCGCTCAGTACCCAAGCTTAAACGTGAGCATTCACAGAATGGAGTACATCAAATCAGAGCCAGGAGAGTGGCCCTCTTCCATTGTCCTTGACCAGGTTTATTAAAGGACCCCTGAAGTGAGATCCATGACTTCAAGTGGACTGGAAGCATCCGTGTCTTCATCCTTTTCATACTGTCGAAACCACTTCATTGGACAGCTGCAATAGCAAAATCCCCAGTTAGATTAGTGTTTGCACATTTTATTTCTCTTATTTAATATTTAATGTTTTCTTCATACTCAAGTGATGTTTGTCTCTAGTGTTCTAATGTAGCACAATCCTATGTAAAATCATCCTATGTATTTTTGATGTTAATGTTGAAATCTGAAATATATGCACAAGTCTTTAATTTTTGTGTGGTGTGTTTTAAGTGCTGTTCATTTAAGCTACTGAGAATGAAATGTTGGGCTTCTTTAAGATTAATGCACTATGCAAGCATGTATGCTTTTTATATCTCTCCGGGTTAGTTTTTATAACACTCATCCAGGGGCTGTCTCTGGAGTAACATACTGTTCTCGGTGCAGTCAGAGAAAGCTGCTCTATTCCCCTGGCAAGCTCTCAGCCTCATCCCCATTCTCATTCCTTCTAAGGTCCTCCACCCAAAATGTTCTATTTTTCCTGAATCACTACTGTAGAGGTTTTACTTAAATTGTTGTCCCATGCTAGATAATTTTCTCACACTTTTGAAAAGAATATGTACTTTTAAAAACAAATTAATATTTATATTGTAAATATATGCAGAAAACTAAAATGTGTATTTGGCTTTTCTTTTTAGATGAGATATTTATATGACTGTTGCATTAGCCATCAGACAGTTTCCATTCTACCTCTGCAGCTGCCAAGGAGTGAAGCATTTGAAAATTGGAAAGGCTACCAAGCAAGAGAGCTTGACTGGATGTAGGAGAAGCCTCCTCCTGTCATGCTTGGATAGAACACAGCAGTCTTGATATTCACGTTGGGGTGATGGGCAGCATACTAGACAACAGGGCAGGAATATTTGGAGTGCAGATCAGGATTGGGTCACACTCCTGTAATCACAACACTGGGGGTGCAGAGGTTAGAGGATTGCTTCAAGTTTGAAGCCAGCTTGGTCTACATAGTGAGCTCCAGGACAGCCAGGACTACATAGACCCTGTAAGAGGGAGGGAGGGAGGGAGGGAGGGAGGGAGGGAGGGAGGGAGGGAGGGAGGGAGGGAGAAATCCTATTTGAACTACCAAGCATCTCACTTGGTTTCAGATAATTTTCAAGTCTCCTACTATATATCTACTAAGTTGAAAATCCATTCTCTCCTTTGATGAACTGTAGATCAGTCGTGGAGTGCTTGTCTGACATGCACAAAGCCCGGAGTTAATCCCACAGCACAGAGTGAACCAGGCATGGTGGTACACATTGTAATCCCAGCACAAGGGAGACTGAAGCAGGAGGATCAGGAGTTCAAGGTTATTCCTGATTCATAGTGAGTTTGAGGCCAACCTGAGCTAAAAATCTGTCTCAAAAACAAAGGGAGGGAGGGTGGGAAGGAAGAAAAATTCTGATCTTTTAAAAGCTTTATGTGCTTACTAGATTCCAAATATTGTGTGCACATTCACATCAGAACCACCAGAGGGAATTTTGGTTAGCATCTGTTCTTGGACTGGCCCTAATTGTAAGAATCTCTGTCAAGAGTGTTTGGGTGTTTCTAATCTCGATGGCTAGTTCTTTAAGCATTCCGTTCCTTGTACTAGCCACATTAAATGCTCAGTGGCATCTAAATGCCATATATGATTAGTAGCTAGTGTGTCCAATAGCACAAATGTAGACTACTCACATCATCACAGAAAATACTATGGAACAGCCCTATTCTGGATTGATGGCTGGTCAGTCTACAAGGGTAGAAGTGATCTCTGGAAGAGGGTAAAACTGGAAGTAAGAGAATGGGATTAAAGAGAAAACATTAAAATCAGTTGTCAGGTTTGGGGTCAAGTGCCTTACCTACTAAGGCCATCCCACTAGCCCCAAAATCTTGTTAGGTAAGTAAAGCCAGGTATAGTGGTACAGGCCTGTAATCCCAACGTTTGGGAGACTGTTATTAGAACCCAGCATATAGACTGCACAATTAGTCTGTCTCAAGACAAAAAAAAAAAAAAAAATGAAGAACTCGGTCAAAGTTCAGGTAAAAAGGCATAGTGGCTCATATAATCCAGCATTCCAAAGCCTGAAGCAGGAGGACCATGAGTTCAAGTCTAGCTGTAAATCCATAGCAAGTTGAAGGTTAGCCTGAGTTAGACTTGCTGTGGGAGTCCATTTAGCCAATTACCTTTGGGGGACCAGCCCTTTGGGTGTGGTCCAAGGTGATAAGCTGCAAGAGAAAGCTCTCTTGCTCTGGCTCTCCTTTAGTGTGAGGGGAGACCCTGGACAGCCGAGAGACAGCGCAGGATCGGCAATGGCTTCTGTCCTGTCTCTGCAATTGTGAGTTTGTGCCTTTCCATTGCAAACTCTTTATAAATCGGTTTTATTTCCCCCAGTGTGATTATGCAATATCTGGTGCCCAACGTGGGCCACAAACCTACGACCCTGGGATTAAGAGCCCCATGCTGTACTGACTGAGCTACCATTGCAAGTCCTTAATAAATCAGCTTCATTTACCTCAGTGTGATTACACAATATAGACCATTTGTGAAAAATCAAGAAGTCGATGAATTCTGAAGATTGAACCCAGGAAATTCATGATTTCAAGACCAACCTAAAGCATAGTGTGAGACCACTCATCTCGACAAAGGGCAGGGCAGGGGCAGGAATGGCGGCTCGTACCTTGTGATGTGGTATGTACAAGGACCGTAGGGGATAAATGTTTCAGGTACAGGGACCATAGAGAATAAAAATGTTTCAGGAAACCCAATGCTGGGAACTAGAGTAGCCCAAATTCCTAAACACCGAGAGATTTCCCCAAGCAAAGATTTCAACAATGTATAGCTACAGCCACACATACGAATTCCTTGAGTTGAGTTTCGTGGTTTCCATGACTTACATGTAGCTGCCGTCCAGGTGGGGAGGCACTGAGGACTTTTCTCTGTCACTTTTGTTCCAAACTAAAAAGAGAAAAGCGCCAACAACAGAAACAAAGCCACATTTCCTTTAAACCGCTGCCATTTCTTGGTTTTCTCTGCTTCTTGGTAAAAAGAGGCAAATAGCTGACTTAGCTACAGCAGGAATCAGCCAAAGGAGGGAGAATCATTTAATTTGAGCCAAACTGAGCTTTGCAGCAAATTTGAGGCCGGCCTATTTAGCTTCTTAGTAAGCCCCTATCTTAGCAACAAAAAGTGGAGGAGGTGTGGCCAATATCTAGAGGTCAAAAGGACAGCATTTTGAGGAATGAGGTATTGGGAATCAATGTGCGGTTTTAAAGATTAAAGTACATGAGTAATGATGGTGCAGAATCGTGTTCTAACAGGCCCTGGGAATTAAGATTTGCCAAAAGTTGCTTCCTAAAGAATATAACACGCTGGGAATGAAATTGGCCTGCCCCCAAACCCTGGCCCTTCTAGCTCCCAGTTCTGGTATCTTGGGCACAGGACTAAATCTGTATGTGATGTGGGATTCCTCTCTGTATGCTGTGAATACCATTGGTTAACAAAGAAGCTGTCAGCCGGGTGGTGGTGGCGCACGCCTTTAATCCCAGCAGGCAGAGGCAGGCGGATCTCTGTGAGTTCAAGGCCAGCCTGGTCTACAAGAGCTGGTTCCAGGACAGGAACCAAAAAGCTATGGAGAAACCCTGTCTCGAAAAATCAAAAAAAAAAGAAAGAAAGAAAAAGAAAGGAAGGAAGGAAGAAGGGAAAGAAAGAAAGAAAGAAAGAAACAAACAAACAAACAAACTGTCTTGGGTCTGCGCAGAGCAGAAAAGAGGTAGGTGGTGAAAACTAAACTGAATGCTGGGAGAAAGGAGGCAGAGTCAGAGAGAAGCCATGTAACCCTGCCGGAGACAGACACTAGGACTTTATTGGTAAGCCACAGCCATGTGGCAATACACAAATTACTAGAAATGGGTTAAATTAAGATATAAGAGTTAGCCAATAAGAAGCTAGAGCTAGTGGGCCAAGCAGTGATTTAATTAATACAGTTTCTGTGTGGTTATTTTGGGTCTGAGCAGCCAGGAAACAAACAAGTGACCTCCTACTACATGTATGTGCACGTGTCCTGACTTCTATTTCATCATTTCTATGTAGGAACACTAATATGAGTAAGGCAAAGAAATGGAACTCATGGAGGCAGAGGCAGGAGGATCTCTGTGAGTTCAAGACCAGCCTGGTCTACAAGAGCTAGTTCCAGGACAGGCTCCAAAACCACAGAGAAACCCTGTCTCGAAAAAACAAAAAAAAAAAAAAAAAAAGAAAAGAAATGGAACTCATGTACCTGCTTCCCAAGTATTGAGATTACAGGCATGTACCACCACATCTAACATCTTCTTTTCTCCTAATGCAGGTGAGCATTACACTGGGACCAGAGCCAAGCTTTATCCTGTTGACAGTGTTACTTGGGGGAAGGATGGCTTCTCAGACAGTTCTAGGATATGACATTGCCATTGAGGAATTTTTTATTTGATCACCCTGCCTCCCAGAAATTAGATTTGTTCTGACATGAATGTTACTATCTATCTTTTAGGAACAGATATATATTTAAAGTCTCTGTCTTCTCCTACCCCCATCTCTCTCTCTCTCCTCGTGTATATGCATGCATGTGCACACTGAAACGTGCAGAGTTTTTATTATCAACACATTATTTGTGTAACAGTTACAGAAAGAATTGTAGATAGGCATGGCATCATTAGGATTCAATTCTTAGAAGTGAACTTTTGGTACAGTGGATTATCAATTTGTCATTTTTACATAGAAGCTTTTTTTTTCATTGTAGGGATTTTTTTTTTTTTTTTGAGAATGGGTTTCTCCATGTAGCCCTGGCTGTTCTGGAATTTACTCTGTAGGTCAGGCTGGTTTTGAATTCAGAGACTGACCTGCCTCTGCTCCTGAGTGTTGGAATTAAAGGTGCGCCACACCTCTGCCCGATTGAACAGATTCTTTGTAAGGTCACAAATACCTTCCCCCCCCCCCCCGTTTTTCTTGTCACATCTTAACCCAAAATTTACTCAAGTTTATTCATATATCTGTGTGTGTATTTGATTAATTAAAAGTGCTAGTTAGATGTGTCCATTAGTACAATCTTTCTTCCATCTATAGCTCTACTCAAATGAAAAGCACTGAGAGGCTAAAGTAAAAGGTCTGCTGCGAGTTCCAAGCCTGCCTGGGCTAGAGTGAGACCCTGTCTCAAACAAACAATGTCAGATGTGGCCCATGTAGGCAGGCAGATTTCTGTGAGTTCTAGGATAGCTAGGAATACATGAGAGGCTCTGTCTCAAAAAAAAAAAAAAAAATCGGGGTGGGGAGCAAATATCAGACGGTTACTTTGTCAGTATAGAAGGATAACAAACACACAGTTGTTTTTATTCTTTTTGTGCAGTTCTGGTTTTGAGGATACCTTCATGCCATGTGGGCTGAACTTGAACTCACCCATAACTGAGACTGGCCTTAGACTGACATTCTTCCTCTCTGCTTGCAAAGTTCTGGGATTCGAAGCATGCACTACATTTGATTTGTGAAGAAATCCAGCCATTCTCAAGGGATATCTTTGTCCAAGAGTTAGTCCCTTAAGCCCTTTGTCATCAACAGGCACTTGGTTAAGTGCCTATTTAAGGCTGACTAACCTTCCCTTCCTTTTTCAACAGGAATTCAGTATTATGACTCACTTTATTTTTCAAACTTAAGTCCCAGGCAATTCTTCCTGTGTGAGATCCTGTACTTGTTGTTGTTGGGTGTTTTTTTTGGGGGGGGGGGGGTTTCGAGACAGGGTTTCTCTGTGGTTTTGGAGCCTGTCCTGGAACTACCTCTTGTAGACCAGGCTGGTCTCGAACTCACAGAGATCCGCCTGCCTCTGCCTCCCGAGTGCTGGGATTAAAGGCGTGCGCCACCACTGCCCGGCAATCCTGCACTTGTTGAGGCTTTGTGTTTCCTTGACTTTTGTTGTTGTCTTGTTTTATTTTTGAGACAGAGCCTCATGTAGCCCAGGCTAGCCTCAAGGTCAAACTAAGGATGACCTCGAACTTCTTGACCCTTCTTCCTCTACCTCCCCCATGCTAGGACTATAGGTATGCAGGCATGAATCACCATGTTGGGTTTTTTTTTTTAATTTATTTATTTATTGTGTATATAGTATTCTGCCTACATTCATGCTTGCAGGCCAGAAGAGGGCACCAGATCTCATTAAAGATGGTTGTAAGCCATCATGTGGTTGCTGGGAATTGAACTCAGGACCTTTAGACGAGCAGGCAGTACTCTTAACCACTGAGCCATCTCTCAACCCCCACCATTTTGGTTTTATGTGGTGCTGGGAGTCAAACTTGTTCCAGGCAAATGATCCATCTACTACTGAGTTAAGTTCCTAGCGTGCTCTCCCCCTCCCCCCCATGTTGTTTTGGTGCTAGATAGAGAGAGATTGAATGCAGGAATTTGTACATACTAAGCAAACCCTGTAGATGGAAGTTTCTGTCCCATCCAGTTCTGCAGTCATTCAGTCCCAAATAAACACACAGAGGCTTATATTAATTATAAACTGCTTGGCCTATTAGCTCAGCTCTTACAACTTAAATTAACCCATAATTCTTATCTTTGTTTAGCCATGTGTCTTGGTACCTTTCCTCAGTTGGGCATTCTCATCTTGCTTCCTCTGCATCTGGCTTATGACTGCCTCTCTGCCTTTCCTCTTCCCAGAATTCTCCTGCATGGTGGCCCTACCTATACTTCCTGCCTGGCTACTGGCCAATCAGCGTTTATTAAACCAATATGAGTGACAAATCTTTACAATGTACAAAAGCATTATCCCACAGCAAAACCCTCTACCACTGAGGAGCTCCATACCTGCCTTTTGATATAGGGCCTCATTAAATTGCCCAGCTTGGTCTTTTATTTACTCTATAGCCTAGGCAGGCATAAATTTGCCATCCTTCTGCCTCAACCTCCCAGACAGCTGGGATTACATTCCTATGCCACAGGGCCCACCTCCAGTTTTTATGGCTTCCAAATTCCACATCCAATTATTAGGACCTTTGGATTGCTCCCCATTCATTACCTTCCAATTCCTACTAGCTGAACGTACAAGGCCACTTTATTCCAAGAGTTCTGAGGCACAATACTTTGGAACCAGATGCGCCAGCAGGTATAAGATGCTTTGTAGAATCACGAGTAGATTCGAAGCCACAGGACTTGGCAATTAAGAAAGTCTTTATGGAGCTCAGTGTTTTGAGCTAACTGCCATGAAAGAACAAGGAATGGAAGCTGAATTCATTCGTTACTTATTTATTTCGTAGGAAATACCAAGATCTGGGGAGGATCTCAGAGTGAAATATTGGCCCTATCCCTAGTGTGGCTAATGCATTAGAGAGGGAAGGCGACATTACCAAAGAGATCATAGTTCCTGTCTAATGATGCTGTGCTTATTGTGATAGCTTTGAAGAGGTTGATCTAAGAAGAAAAGATTGTGCTGAGACAAGGTGGGGGAACTGAAGAAGTAATGGTGGACGGGGTTAAACTGAAGCAGAGCTACTGCAGATCACAGTGCAAGCAGATGGGTAAATGGGAGGTCAGAGTAGTCTGGAAAGGCCAGAGAAGGGAGAAAAGACGGTGCTACAGATAAACTACAATTCCCAGAAAGCACTGTACGTTCACGGACGGAAGTGAGGTGAGGCGCGAGCCTCAACCTTTGAGGGAAAGAGGAAGTGCTTGGGCGTCTCAGGGCCGGAGGCGCGGGGATAGGTAGGTAAGGGCGCGGCGCGGGAGTCTGGCGGGCCTGGGCTGCGGGAGCCACGGCGGGCGGGAGCCGGGCAGCCGTGTCGTCACAAGGCGACAGCCGCCAGCCCGGCGGGCAGCTGGGCAGGCAAAAGGCAGCGGGAGGCCTTGCCACCCGGTAATCAGTCCCCTCCCGGCGTCTCTTCTGCAGAAGGAGCACCATGTCCGCGGAAGTCCCCGAGGCAGCGTCGGCGGAGGAGCAGAAGGTGAGCGTGCGGCGGTGGCTCGGCGGGGCTGAGGGAAGCAGGTGTGGCGGGGTCCTTGGCCGGCGGGCCTGCGGGAGCGCGGCCCGACGGAGCCTTCCGCTGGAGGCTGCCTGGCGACACCACACGAGGCGGTCGGCTCTCCCCGCAGCCGGGGCCCCCGGAGGCTCGGACACCCAACGCTTCTCCACGGTGCCTCGGTGTGTCACTTGAGTATGTGAGGGAGGCAGGCCTCGGGCCCGTGCCAGGGACCCAAGTTTTATAGTGAGCTTTTTATTTGCTTAGGACGTTGGTTTCTCCCGGAAGCGCTCCGACCACTTGTAAGCTTGCAGGTAACCCCCCCCTCCCCCAAGCGGTGTCTCGGTTCAGGGGGGCGATGTAGATCTAGATCAGGATGGTGAGCCGCGCGGCCCCCATGATCGGTGTCGGTAAAGTCCAGGTGATAGTGTCCACTTCCCACCACTGCTGTGAGGCCCAGCCGAGATCATGGAAACCCAGCACAACTTGACTAAAATTCGAGAATTGGAGCTTTACAAATTTTCACTACTCAGGTATTTCTCGAAACATGGGGATGCTTTTGTCAGCTCATTTGTGTTTTCCCTGACGAAGAAAAACGAGCTAACCATCCGTCTAGGAATACGAGGCCTGTGTGTTTATCTGGGCTGTTGCCTGCCCATTCCATCGTAGTTAATTGTTCCGAGGCCTTGCCTTCCTGGGTGCGTGGAATCAGTTAGCTAAGAAAGGAGAACAGCCCTTGGTCTCGGTTCTTACATTGTTTTAGGGAGAGTTCCCAACATTTTTTCTTAAAATCAAACTGCGCCTTTCATCCCAGCACTCAGGCAAAAAAGCAGGCAGATGTCTGTGAGTTCCAGGCCAGCTGGAGCTACATAATGAGACCCTGTCTCAAATTAATTAATGGATGATTACGCTGCTTTACTGTAAATGAGATTTGGTCTACTGTCTAAACTTTCTTAGGGCTTATACTTAATGTTGCCGTGTAGATTAGTGTTCTGTGCCCGTCCTGTATGTTCTTAAGCATGTCAACTTTTTCTGTGTAATTTCTTCCATGTGATAGTTCCGTTCTGACAGTACTTGTAAATTAACTGATGAAAAGGAAAACAAAGATAATAAAAAACACCACATTATTTGGTTGTATCCTTTGCAAGAAGAAAGATTTCTTATCCCTTCCTCCTTCTCTTTTTCTTTCTGCAGTAGGGGGCCTCTGGGGCAACCTAGGCAAGGAAGGGCTTTACCTCGGAGCTCTATTCCTGGGGTCACCTTCTGCTTTTGTGAGAACAGCAAGTAAGAAGAAAAGAGAATATGTGTGTGCAGAGCAAGCCCTTTACTGACCCAGCCCCTGCTGTCTTTTTGGGACAAGAACTGGTGTGGCTCAGGCTAGCCAGAGAGTATGGCCCTGAAACTATTGGTCGGTTACCATGCTGGCCCTAATCTTTTTGTTTTTAGTTTTTAAATGATCTCACTAAGTTGCCCAGACAAGCCTTGAATTTGGTGATCCTCTAAGCTCAGACACCAAGTGACTCAGGTTATATAAACCTGTGCCATGAGGGCCAGCTGAGTAATGAATTTTGGAAGCCAAAAAAATTAAATAAAATGCATACAGTTTAAGGATTATAGTCTGAACAGTAATCTTAAATATTACCTGTTCATATTGTAAGCTTTGATGTATTCACAATTGTTTAGGATTTAGGAACTCAAAGCCCATCTCTATCTTGTCTTAAATACACTGAAATAAATCTTGGTTTTAATTTGATACATAATGGTGTGGGAGGTGATTTTTTTTTTTAATTTATTGTATGTTGGGGGTATTTGTGTAGAGGTTGGAGAATAACCTGCAGGAGCTGGCTTTCTCCTTCTACTATGAGAACACCAGTATTTGGGTTGTCAGCATTGGTGGCTAGAGCTCCCACCCATTGAGCCATCCTGCTAGCCCTTGTTTAATTATTTTTCAGGCAGGGGCTCACTCTGTAGCCCTTGCTTGCCTTTGATGTGAAGTGCTCCTCTGGCTTTAAACCTCCCAAGTTCAAGGATTACAGTCCAGCTGCCACTACACCCAGCTAAAATAATTTTGGGTGACAGGATTTGTTAGTATGTTGCCAAACTTTGAAGTATTGCTTTCTAGGGTATAAATACTTTGGATTAAAATAGCCTAATATAATACCTAATATCAAGGATAATTTTAATGTTTTCTCTTTAAGCATTTTTTAAAGTCTGTTTCTAGCTAATATCATTAATATAAATTAGAGGGTGTTGGGAATGTGATGTCCCTTTTTGAATTGAAGAGTGCCTGAGGCATGAACACTATCCTTAAACAAGAGGAAAATGTGCAAAGTCACTTCTGTGTTCTAGTGAGCCAGATCACCTGTTTCTTCTATTTGGAAGAACAGTTACATGACCTAAAAAGTTGATTATTGTCTCTGTTCCCATTTGACCTTTCAATTATACCCAAAGTATTCAGTTAAAAATACTTTTAAGATTTTTGTTAGCTTGTTGTCTTTAAAAGTTTAAGATAGCGGGGCCCTGCAAGAAGTAGGACAAGGTCACTGTTTCTACGCCTGATAAATGGCACACACTCATGTTAAGAGAAGAAGTACACAGACCAATGGTTATAAAATTGAAAGCAATTTTTTTTAAAAGAGAAGGCAATCAGATAGGCACCTATTTTTAATTAGGTTATTAATTAGATATGTGTGAGCATAAAAACACAGATATCTGTTTCTTTGTATCAGTCTTAAACAGAAACACAGCCTATGTATAAACTATTCATTATAGCTGGTATTGTGCTGAAACTAAATATATTGAGAAATGGTAGCTGCTGTTAAAAGTTAACTACCCCATTGGCCATGTGATGACTAAGTTCTCCTTTTAACATAAGCTATGAGGTCATTTAACTATTTAGAACCTAAGATAATTTTAAAATTAGTTCTAGCTAGGCATAGTGGTTCACACCTAATAATCCCAGCAGTCAGGAAGCAGAAGCTGTCCAGTATAACACAGTGAGCCCATGGTGATAAAGCATAGAAACCTTAACTTTGATCCACTTTAAAAATATGAACAAAACTAAATACATAATGTTTATGTGCATTGTGGCTCAGGTTGGATTTTGTTGTTGTTGTTGTTTTGTTTTGTTTCTTTAAGATGCCAGTAGCAGGGTTTCTAGAGATTATTTTACTCAGGCTAGGTAAAGTGTCTTAGACTGACTAGCTGAAGTAGAGCTCCCAACTGAAATATTCTATTAAAGAACACCTGGCCAGGCTGGAGAGGTAGTTAAGAGCACTGGCTGCTCTTCCAGAGGAACTGGTTTCATTCTCAGCACCCACATGGTGGCTCACCACCATCTTTAACTCCAGTTTCAGAGGATCTAGTGTCCTCTTCTGTCCAGGGTACATGAGTAGTATACAGACATACATGCAGACAAAATACACAAACTTAAAAATAATTATTTTTTAAAAAGATACAGGCCAGGTGTGTAGCGCTCACTTTAAATCCAGTACACTGTAGACAGAGGCAGGCAGGTCTCTGAGTTTAATGCTAGCCTGGTCACATTGAGCGTTCTAGAACAGCCAGAGCTATGTAGAGAGACCTTATCTCAAAAATAAACAAGCACCCCCCCCCCCGAAAAAAAATACAAATATATATCAAGGCCTGGTGTTTTTGTTCATGGTGTAAAAAGAAGAGAACTGTTAAATAGAATTGCAGTGAAAAACCTCCTGTTCTCTCAAGGGCTGCCTGTTGGTGGATTGGGGGGTGAGCTTGCACAGCCCAGGCTGGGGCTAAATTTATCTGCCCGATTGTCACAGGATGAAGTCCAAGCTCACCAGCTCCTTTCATCATTCTCTTGCTTCATCTCCCCTTGCCCACCCTGTTACATTCTCTTACTGATGCTTCCTCCATCCTTAGACAAAACCTGCTTGCCTACATCTTTGTGTGTCTAAATCCTACATGCCTTTTCTGTAATCAGAGTTATGCTTGGTTACAGGTGGCAGGAAGATGAAGCTAATAGTAGTTTAAACAAGATAGAGGTTAATTTTCCTTTCTTGACAGAGAGGCCGAAAAGGCTAGCCCAAGGACTGGGATAGTGGTTCTGAGGTTTTCAAAAACCTTATATCCTTTGTTGCTGCTCCACCATTCTTAGCACCTCAGTTCTTACTGCAGTATGGCTGCTTCAGTTTCAGACATTTTGAGCTCATTAAACCATGAGAAAGGACACAGAGGGCAAAAACTGTATTCTTTTCTTCATGGGAGGCTTCTTAAATCTTACACATGGCATTTATCTCTTATCGGCTGTTTTAATGTGTATGGGTGTTTTGTCTGCATGTATGTCTGTGTATCTGTGTGCTGCTTGGTGCCCTGGAAGGTCAGAAGAGTGCATCAGATCACCTACCTGGGACTGGAGTTAGAGACCATCGTGAGCCACTTTGTATGTGCTGGGAATTGAATCCAGGTCCTCTGGAAGAGCCATTGCTTTTAACCACGGAACCATCTCTGATGTCTTCTAATGACAATACATTTTCCTGAACATCCCTAATCATATGTGTAACATGACTGTTTCCTTATGTCAGTGTTTAGCAGTACATGTAAATTTGCCACCCCCCCCAACCCTGTTTTTAAAAAATTCTAGTTAATTTTGATCTTGATATTTTTTGGTAGGCTTAATAGTGTTCTTTTTTTCTATCCAGACAGATTTCTCTCTTGTTTGTCCAATGGGGTCTCCTATCCCAGACTGGCCTTGAACTAAAAGGGTAGTCAGGATGAGTTTGAACTCCTTACCTCATTACTTCTACCTCCTGAGTACTGGGATTTCAGTCATGTCCCGTCTTGTGGTGCTAGGGAGGAAACCCAGAACCTTGTTAATTACGTTTCCAGCTCTACCAGCTTGTTAGATTTGCTTCTGTAGTATGTGTAAGATTTGTACTTTGTAACTTAGATTCCTGAACCTATTAATTCTGTGGCATCAAATATTCTCAAGCCAATGGTAAATCTATCTATGTTGAAAGTTTCTTGGTTTTATGGATGCAGTTGAAAGACATTGTCCTTCCGGAGACTTCTACTTACTGTCATTGAATGCCAAGCACTGGCAAATCTTAAGGATTTACAGGACAAAAATGACTCAATAAATTGGTAACAGTAGTTGAGCCTTCCTTTGTTTTTCGAGACAGGGTTTCGAGAGCCTGTCCTAGAACTAGCTCTTGTAGACCAGTCTGGCCTCGAACTTAGAGAGATTCACCTGCCTCTGCCTCCCGAGAGCTGGTATTAAAGGCGTGCGCCACCACCGCCCGGATACTTGAACCTTCCTAACAATATCGTTAGGTCTATTGACCTTTGTCAATTCATCAGTGCCTTAGTGAACATGTTGCCATATTGCTTAGCAGACAGAGAACTGATTCAAGTGCCCAGGTTTTACTGCTGAGCTATTTAACTTAGCCACAGGCTGAAAAATGTTTTGATAAAATTATTATTAGCTTATTAGAATATAAAATAATCATTTAACTTTTTTTCAGTACTAAAGATTGAACCTAGGAAATATCATGCATATGTGAAGCAAGCACTGTACCATTGAGCTACATCCCCAGGCCTAATAATTTTTCAAAGGCCTTTTGCTATTGTTGGTGCTGAGCTATTGAACCTGGGACCTCATGGATTTTAGATTGTGCTTTGCTACTGAACTCTAGCCCTTGAATATTTCCAGATATGTATTCATAGCTTATGCCTTAGTAACAAAGGGTTTCTATTGTATTCTCATAGTAAAACTCACAGAAATACATGTGTTAATCTTAGTTCACGTTTACATTTGATAAGGATTTGGTTCTCTTCTAAATGTAGACTATACGTGTAACACCCGATTCTGTGTTACACCCTCGGTACAGTTCGAGCGCCACTGTACCGTAGGCGAGTCGGGCAAGGGCCTGGAGATTGAAAGAACACACAAAGAGACCTGGGTCATTCGCCAAATGCCGTTTATTCAGACTTGGGGAAGTCCTTAAGTATCTAACTGCTGCACAAGGACCTCCGCCCAGGCAGGTGGGAAATTACCATACCAACAATGGAGTCAATGCCCTACAGCTAATCACCAGGCGGGGCAGGGGAAGCACAGGTACAAACAGAAAGCTTTGTCAGCTGACCAGAAACTGTCCTCGCAGATGCACCCCAGGAACAAGGGTAGACCTGGGCCCTACATATACGAAGACAGTTATAACCATCCCACCGTTATTTGTTAAGTCACTTAGTTATATAGGTATACTTTATTTCATCGTGTATTATTAAAATATATAAACCTGTGACTGTAGAGGTTTTCTGTCCCAGGAGCTGCTTCCAAATTACCATACAGAGACTTATATTAATTGTAAATGTTCGGCTAATGGCTCAGGCTTGTTACTAGTTCTTACACTTAAATTAACCCATATTTCTTTTTAGACTTTGCCACATGTCATGGCTTGTTACCTCATTTTCTACACGTCCTGCTTGCTCAGCAGCTCTGACTCCACCGTTCTTTCTCCCAGCATCCTCAGTCTGATCACCCGCCTATACTTTTTGCCTGACTCTCAGCCAGTCAGCATTTTATTAACAATGAGCATAATCCACAGCATGTGACACAGGTTTTAAAGAATAAAATTTCAAAATCAGCTTTGAATTTTTAAAACTACTTTTCTTCCTGAGTTTGGCATTTCTTTTTAAGCTTTTTAAATTTTATTATATTTTATTGGTGAGTGAGTGTGAGTGTGCAAGTGCCCATCTACCACAGTATATATGGGCAGAATAGAGAACAACTTGTGGGAGTCTGTTCTCTCCTACAATCCAGGACCCAGGGATCAAACTGAGGTCATTAAGCTTGGTGACAAGTGGCCCTTTACTTTTGTGGGGGCTTTTTGAGTGTCTTTGGTTGGTTGGGGTTTGTTGTTTGATTGATTTTTTTTTTTTTTTTTTTTTTTAAAGACAGAGTTTCTCTGTGTATCCCTGTCCATTCTGGCACTCTTGTCCAGGCTGATCTTGAACTCTTAGAGAGTCTTCTGCCTCTTTCTCCTGAGTGGTGTGATTAAAGGCTTTGCCAGCACGTTTGCCCAGCTTCCTTTACTATTGTTTTTGTTTGTTTGTTTTTTAAATATTTATTTATTTATTTTGTATGCAGTTAGCCAGAAGAGGGCACCAGACCTCAATACAGATGGTTGTGGACCACCATGTGGTTGCTGGGAATTGAACTCAGGACCTTTGGAAGAGCAGGCAATGCTCTTAACTGCTGAGCCATCTCTCCAGCCCGTTTGTTTGTTTTTTAAAACTTGGCTTTATATATTGCATCCTGGCTTGAAACTCCTGATTCTCTTGCCTCCACTTTGTGCACGCTGGGGTTACATATGCCCAGTTTTTAAGCTTCTGCTTAACAGTCTCATTTTGTATCCCCAGCTGGCCTGGAAATCTCTAGTATGTCCAAGCTGTCCTCGAGCTTGTAATCTTGCCTAGAAGTTTGAGGCTGCTTGACTCTTACTAGTTTCTTTGCTTATTGCCCTTTTCCTGACCCCTGCTGTGAATTAAACTCAGGTCTTCATACTACCCAAGCAACTGCTCTGCAGTTGAATTAAGGGTACACATGTATACAGTCTTTGTGTGACTTCCTTTTGTTTTGTATCGAGGCAGGTATCACTAGCCAGGGAGTCCCTGAACTCACCATAAATTTCCACAAATCTTGAATAATAGGAATGTTGGCATACGTAATTAGACCTGATCAGTCTTTCCTTCCTTCCTTCCTCCCTCTCTTATCAGGGCTTCATGAGATGGCTTAGAGTGTTAAGGTTCTTGCCTTTAAGCCTGAAAACTTTAGTTTGATCTCCAGATCTTGTGTGGTAGAATAAGAGAACCAACTCCTGCAAGTTATCCTTTGACTTCCACACTTCTGTTGTTGTGATATGCAGATGCCCCACACACAACATACATACATAAATACATACATGTAAAAGAAATTATTGGGATCTTTTTTGTAAAACCAAGTACTTGTAAGATAAATAAATGTAAGTAAATGCTTTCTGCTTTAGGATGGGGCACAATGAGCTCTCAGTAAGTTTTTCCAGGCTGACATTGAACTCATACTCAAGTGATTCTGCCAGCATACTCAGCTAATGGTGAACTAGCTGCCTCGTTCATAAATGTGCTGATTTCAAGCCTTTTTTTCCATAATAAGTTGATAACTGCTCACACTGATTAACATAGGAAAGACCAGAGTTCCTAGGGTCCAGAAATTATCCTTTGTAGCGACAAAGTCCACAGTAACCTGAATGACGTCTCTGCTCCTGACATTGCTCATAGTTGAAACAGCAGAAATCATCACAGAAATCATCAAAGCCTTGCTGCCATGCCAGTCTCCTCCAAGGGGGAAATTCCAGACCCCAGGCTTTCATTCCTCGGGTAAAACAGCTCTGTTGCTGCTGGGTGATGGTGGCACCTTTAATCCCAGAGGCAGGCACAGGCGAATCTGTTAGTTTGAGGCCAGCCTGGTCTACCAGAGATAGTTCAAGGACTGCTAGGACTGTTAAACAGAGAAACCCTGTCTCAGGAGAGGGAGGGAGAAAGAGAGAGAGAAGAAAGAGAAAAAAAAAAAAGCAAACAACCAGTACTGTTCCTGGGTGGGCCTCTAGTGCCAGTTACGTTTCCTTCCTTCAAAGGATAAAACAACACTGACTATCTTCGATCCCTTTTGTGGTGCTGGGACCTACTTGCATGATCGGGCACCTGTGTTTATTTTATACAACACACAGACTTGTACCTTCTCATCGTAGAGTACCAGTAAGTAGCACTTGCCATCCCATGCCCGCCCAGGGAACTGCACAGAGAGCAGGGCCTCTGTATTTCTGTGGGTTTTTTTTGTTTTGGTTTTTTTTTTTTTAAGCTCGCTTTCTTTCTTTCTTGATTGATTGATTGATTGATTGATTGATTGATTGTGTATGCAGTGTTCTGCCTGCATGTATTCCTGCAGGCCAGAAGAGGGCACCCACCGTCCTCTGGGAAAAACAGGCAGTGCTCTTAATCGCTGAGCCATCTCTCCAGCCTGTTTTGTTTGTTTGTTTGTTTGTTTTGAAGAGGCAGAGTTTCTTTGTGTAGCCCTGGCTATCCTGGAACTAACTCTATAGTTCAGGCTAGACTCGAACTCATCCACCTTCTCCTAAGATTAAAGGCGTGCCATTCACCACCTGGCTGTCCTATATATTTCTAATAATACTTTTAGTATCTATGTTACTCAATATAGGTGCACTGGCATTTGATTAGGGCTTGTTTAATATGTTATTTCCTCTGTTTATTTTCTACCTGTCACTTATTTTTAAATTTTACTTAGTAAGTGACTAGTTTTTGTTGTTTCTTATTCTGTATCTGAATTTTTATCTGTTCATTTGTTTATTTTGGCATTTTGAACAGGCGGTCCTGGAACTTGCTATGTTGGCCATGCTTATGGACTTGGTGGCAATCCTTTTGGTTCTGTCTCTCAAATACTAGGATTACAGGCATGACTGTCTCTCTTGGCTTCCAGCTACAGATTTAAATGGACAGGTCCATCAGTCCTTTTATAGTTATTGTGATCATTGACATTTTCAGTGTTTTTGTTTGTTTTTATTTTTCATCTCACCTTTTTTCATTTTGAGCAAATCATGTTTACTTTGTCCCTTTGTTATTATGGTGCTATGTGGGTAGTATCCCGTTATTATTTTATTAACTTTCCTCATTGATTTTTTCTTCACTACTAAACTACCAATTTGGAAATGTTATGCTTTATTTTTGTTTAGTTAGCCCCATTTAAAACTTTATTCTGCAAGCCAGGTGGTGATGGCACATGCCTTTAATTCCAACACTCGGGATGTAGAGGCGGGCAGATCTCTGTGAGTTTAAGGGCAGCCTGATCGGTAGTGCAAGTGCCAGGACAGCCAAGGCTACACAGAGAGACCCGTCCTGAAAAAAATAAAAGACCACTTATGTATTAATTTATTTTCTCATGGCTCTAACTCAATATCTGATAAAAAGTCGCTTAAAGGAAGGGTTTACTTTTGCTCAGAGATTGAGGATATACTCCTTGATGGCTAGGAATGTATGGTAGCATGAGCCAGTGCATCTATAGCCAGGAAGCAGAGATGAATGTTGGTGTTCATCTTTCTCCCTTTATCCTCTTCTCATATTGTGTGTGTGTGTATATGTGCACACGCGCGCATGCATGAACATGTGTGTAAGTGCACATATGAAGTCCAGAAGAGGACATCACATTTTCTGGAGCTGGAGTGACAAGTGTTTGTACAATGTGTGCCTTATTACATAGGTGTTAGGATCCAAACTCCAGTCCTTGTGATTGTATAACTTCTCTTAAACCATTGAGCCATCTCTTTAGTCCACTTTTTAAAATTCAGTCTAGTGCCCCAGCCTATAAAATGATATTGACAACATCTAGGGTAGATCTTGCTACCTAATTAACCATCTATAAACTCCCTTACAATATACCTAGAGATTATGGTTCCTATCATGTTTTGACAGTCAGTATAAACCCATCACGACTTCCACATTACAACATGTAAGTTAAAAACACTGTCCTGACGTATGTTTTTCTTTTTCTGTCTCATTTTGTTTTTGTGGCACTTGAAATTGAACCCGGGGCCCTGCCCATTCTTGGCAAGTGCTCTATACTGAGCCACACCCCAGCCCTTTGTTGCCTACCTCCTTCCCTCTCAGATGCAGGAAATTGTGAGTCTATGGCCTCTGTGCTCTCTAACACAGGCGACATCCCTGGCCCTGAATCTCTCCCTTTACCCCCTCCTGCAAAAGACATCTAGGGTATAAATATTTGATGCATATGTAACCTATTTTTTTGTTTGTTTTATATTTCATTCTCTTTATCTCAAATCGTTTTCTCCCTTCAGTTTGTTTTCTTTCTTAGCTCAATTAAATGTTCGAGAATGTCTTTGATGTTCAAGAACCTGTAATCATAGCAAATTCAGTCTGCTTCCATTTTTAGCACAACTACAGGTATAAATTATTCCACTTGACTTTTATTAAGCATCATATGAAGAGGACAAGAACAAAAGCTACTTGACATAGTTCAAACAGAAAGGAAATGGTTTGGGGTGCTAGATTACAAAGTCTTGAAAGGGTTGGAAGGACAGAGGGAGAAATAAAGAGATGTTTCCAGAGGCAGAGATTGAGGAATGTCTCTGACTGTAGGAGTAAGTCCTATTTGGAGCCTGCCATCTTCTACCCCACTGCCATGTAGCTGCTACAAGACCCCTTGATTATCTGTGAATACCCCACTGGAGGAACTCACAGGGGCCTGCTGCTCTGTAGCAGTATGGTCAAGAGAAGAATGGGTTCTTTTCTCCCACACCTTTTTATTTTTAATCTGTTGTGGCTACCATTGGCTACCTCATTGGAATACAGTTTGGAAAACGTAGTTTTAGCTTTCTATTTGTACTGTTTGGGGAAGCCTGTAGAGCAGAGCAATAGTGGCTAAATGCCAGCAGCCACAGCACCCCACCCCCACACTTTTATATCGATATAAGCAAATCTGTAGCTAGAATGTTAGTGAAAGTCCAGCAACTTGGAGTTATTTAATGTAAGGTCCTAAAACTTCTGCAGTAGATTAAGAATGGTTTTGTATGGTTCATGAAAAGTATTGTGGAAGTCTTGATAGTGCTTCACTTTGTTTTAAATTGTAGTTTAGGTCTGCCTTTTCATATCTTTCCTTCTCTTATTGAATACAGAAAGTTTGACTTCATCTAGGAAATTGTACTAGCAGCACTTATTGATAATGTGTTATGTATTGGCAAGGACAGTCAAGAATTAGATTCCCCTCTTTCTTCCTCCACCCTTCACTTGGTCTCACCTCTCTCTTCTCCCTGTCATCCTCTCCTTGTTTTGAGATGAGGTCTCATTGGTCTCAAACTTTTGAGGTCCTAGGTTCAAGTAGTTATCAAAAGAAGTGGGTTTGGTGTGGGGGGGGGGGAGGGAGGGAGGGAGGGAGAGAGGGAGAGAATATGAGAGAGAATGAGAATGTCTCTGTGTAGACGTTCTTCTGGAACTGGATATGTAGACCACCAGCTTAGCCTCATTTTTTTCTTGTGTGAGCATGAGTGTGGGTGCATGTGTGCTCCATATACACGTGCAGGTCAGAAAGCAACTCTCAGGACTTGGTTCTCACCAACCACCATCAGAGACAGAGATTAAACTCAGGTTGCCAAGTTTATGTGGCAAGCTTCTTTAGCTGCTGTGTAATCTTTTTGGCCCAAGAAAATCTGATTCTGTGACAGGAAGGTTTGAAAGTTCTGGGACTAAAGGCCAGCAGTTGCCTTTGGCTCCTTTTCAATAACAATATTTAAAATGGGCTAACTGGACAGGGAAGCCCAAGATTAATAGGTTCTTGCATCCAGTTTTGCTTTGAAATTGCAGTTCTGAGAATGCCAGTGGATTGCAGATTTGTGTAGTGAAGGGTGAGCAGCCAGCCACTAGATGTCGCTAAGGCTCTAGCACACCTTGCATTAAACTGCATACCTTGTTTTTTTCTTAGCGTGTCTAGCTTTACATAAGTACGGTATCTTCATATCTTTACCTAGTTAGGTTCTACACTTTATGAGACAGAAATCATGCATTAAATTAGGAACTACCCCAACCCTCAGGAAGCAGAGGCTGGTAGATTTCTTTGAGTTCAAGGCCAGTTTGGTCTGCATAGTTCCAGGACAGCCAGAGCTACAGAATGAAACCCTGTCTCAAAGACAAACATAAAATTCCTTAAAGAATGATGATATTGCAGTTAATTTTTGTTTTTACTTGTTCATACAACTTGCATACCAGCTGAAGTAGTGGGCTTATGAAGGCTTAGCTTTTAAATGTGACAGTAATAAACAGCATGTTGATATGCTTACGCACTGAGAGTTACCCGGGGTTTGTATTGTATACCTCACATTTGAACTTTTGAACATACCATTCTTAAATGTAAGGACTGGAAAAATCATTATTTAGATTCTTACCTGTGCTGAATACACAGATAAATTTTTTATGAAGCATATGTGTGAATGGCTACAGTAAGAGATTGGAAGTCAACATAGGTATATGAAACTGCAGCCTAGAAGATAGAAGTAGGACATCTGAAACAGAAAAGGCAGGTTTATGTAAAGAGATTAGAAAACAAAGGGTATCTGCCATTAGCACCTTTTCCCTCAAAATCCTCTAAGACATAAACGAGGTGCATAAAGGAGTTGTTGAGGGCCAAGTGTTGATAATACAGAAGGGAATAGAATATGTATAAATGTGATTTTGAGGAAAATCTTAAAAAAAAAAAAGATTGAAAAGTTCCTAAGTAAGTTATTTACTTGCTGTGTAAGAACGGTTGGTTGGCTTGACATTTATAGATTTAACATTTCGGCTATTTTTACTTCACAAATAACCTTAGAGATTCAAAATGAGCCAAAGTAAGGTTTTTGCCATTCAGAATGAGTCTGATAGCTAAACTTGCCCTTGCCAGCTGCCCAACCTCCCATAATAGGAAGCCTGTGATTTTCTTGATTTATTGTTTCTGACATGATATGATGAATAAATTCTTTTCTGTAAAGATAGCATTTTGAAGAATGTGGGCTAAATCAAGATAGGTTTTGAGAAAATGATCTTCATACAGTGACAGGACCAGAGGTATAAGCGAGTGCCCCCATGTTTAATCCTTAGCCCGGGAGGGGAAATTTAATGACGGTCTTTTTAGAAAATACTTTGATACCTAAAAATATGTGATCTCTTCGACATGAATGGAATTTGCCTTTTGTTGGTAGGAAATAGGGAGTCACTGTAGGCTGGCCTTGAACTTTATACAATCTTCCTGCCTCAGACTCTTGGGTACTGTGATTAAAGGCATAATCTCTCACATCCAGCCAGATGTGAGGATTAGTGAACATATTTCTCTCCTTTACAGACTTCAAGGTCTTCTGAATTCATTTAGTTAGGAAAAACATGCTGGTATTTGGGCAGCTATTAATGTCTAGTAAAGAATCTTAGGAGGCCGGGCGGTGGTGGCGCACACCTTTAATCCTAGCACTCGGGAGACAGAGGCAAGCGGATCTCTGTGAGTTCGAGACCAGCCTGGTCTACAAGAACTAGTTCCAGGACAGGCTCCAAAGCCACAGAGAAACCCTGTCTTGAAAAACCAAAAAAAAAAAAAAAAAAAAAAAAAAAAAAAAAAAAAAAGAGTCTTAGGAGTTTAAAATTCTAAAATTCTACATCATTTTGAATAAATAGGAAATCAGAAAGGCCTTAGATTATGGTGGTATTAAGAAGATTCTGTAAATATAGACAGAGAGCTGAAGAGTCCATAGAAGGAGACTAACTATAAATGTATTATACATGACTGAAAGTGACTGCAAGCCTTGAGAGCTGAGCTGTCTCGGTATTTTTATCCAGTGTGTGGGGTGTTATACATGCATCACAGCTATAATAGAGCTGTCACATGGGACATTCGAGAAGGAAGACAGAGGCGCTTAGAAGGTTCCTCTGCTTGGTCTTAGTTAGAGACTGGATTACTTGGCATTCAACAACAAAAGTCAGAATCCAGATATTAAAAGGTGAATTATTTTCAAATCTGAGTTTTAATAGAAATAATTTACTTGAAATTATTTCAGGAAATGGAAGATAAAGTAACTAGTCCAGAGAAAGCTGAAGAAGCAAAATTAAAAGCAAGGTACCCACACTTGGGACAAAAGCCTGGCGGGTCCGATTTCTTAAGGAAGCGATTGCAGAAAGGGGTAAGTTGTTGAGTAATGTCTTCCCTCATGGGGAAATGAGCTTAATGTGCTGACAGGCTGTGAGGTGAATGTCTGCATTTTTATCTCTGTATTTCAGGTGTGTGTGTCTTTGTCAATATTTTACATACCTCATACCATGAATATGTATGAAAAGAATCAATTATAATGTTTTAAATTATAAGTATTTCAAGTATGTAGCATAGTACAGATGATAATGTAAGAGAAGTCCTATAACCACCACCTTCATTTACTATTGATGTATTGTCACCTTTGTAAGAAACTAATTGTAGGCATAATTCAAACCTACCCTGTATTTTCTCTATGACCCTTCTCCCTCTTCTCTTCAGAAAGAACCGATGTCTAGAAACTGGCGTTTTACCCTACCACCCTTACTAAAGCTTACCTATTAGAAAGCAAGCCCCACATAACATCCAGAGGCTTACGATCCTTTATAAAATCATCTAATTTGCTTCATAGTTTCTTTAATCCAATTTGCACAGTATAATCTTAGTAGTTCAAATTAATGAAAACATTTCATTATCTCTTAGCATTGAAATCGTAGTGCTACTCGTTTGTTTCCAATTTTTTCTCAACTCCTTCCTTCTTGAAAAAAATTTGAAAATTAGGATTAAAGCACATTTGAATTCTTTATCATATGAGGATCAGAGAATGAATGATGAAGTATATGTGGAAGACAATTACTTATTGTAGAAGATGCTAGATTTTTATATTTCTCTTTAAGTAAATACCTTAAGTGTATTGGTATCCACTGCTTATATATAAAAAACAAGTCTGTGGGTGTGCACCATAGTTACATATGAACTATTTTCTCAACTCTGAACTCCAAAAGTGATTTTTAACAAATGGTTTTTAAAGATACCAACAAATAACGTGTTTTTTTAAACTTGTGAAATGAAAGGATTCACATCTTTCAAATAATATATAGACAATTATGTTAAATATAGAAAAATGTAAATTTTCTGTACCATAAAACAGAATCTAGGAGGGAAATTATTTCAAATATCGGGACCTTATAAAACATTAACATGACTCTAAATAAAGGATTTAACAGAGGAAATAATGACTGTTTACATGCATGATAGAAATCGTACTAACTTCAGCCAAAGTGGGAAAATACTTAGAATAATTCCTGCTGCTGAGTTTGAAATTAAATATTACTGATAACTTGTTTTGTATAAACATTAAAATCATTACTCTTAATTTTTAAAGTGTTTTATGGGAGATTTATGGAAGTGTTTACATTGACTAATCTCTTATAAATTAATTTTAGAGTATAATTCAGTATGAGAAAAATATCTTCAAATTTGAAGCTTTTTTTTCCCCTCTTAAAGCTTTTACTATAATTAGAAACAGCCTTATTGTTCATCATCAGAGAAATACTAAGTTATAATCAGTCAACAAAATAGAATATGTGGTTATATAAAATCATGATTGTAAAAATCATGTAGTGGGTAAATAGAAATCTCACAGTGAGAACTGCATTCATTAGGAATCTAGCTGTGCAAAATGTTCGTGTACTGTCTGCTTTCAGTACTGTTACGATTAGGTATATTTTCAGCTATGACATAATCATGTATAATCCTGGGCATCAAATTCATGTTTGCACTTGACTGGTTATTAGTATTAGTTAAGAGATGGTTTCTCCACAGCAGAATTAATATATCTTTTTTTCTTTTTTTATTGAGCTATATATTTTTCTCTGCTTCCCCTCCCTTCCTCTCTCCTCCCTTTCTACCCTGTTCCATGATCCCCACGCTCCAGATTTACTCAGGAGATCCTGTCTTTTTCTACTTCCAATGTAGATTAGATTCATATATGTCTCTCTTAATGAATTAATGTATCTTAAAGTTGGTATTGTAGATGTAAACAGTTGGAAATGAAGTAAATGCCACTTGAATCAAATAATTCTATATAATTTGAAATGTGAATGTTTGAGTCTGTATTTTCTCAAACTATCAATGGAATAAGCTTTTTGTGCTTTGAATCAAATAATTCTGTAGAATTTGGAATGTGAATGTTTGAATGGTTCTGTATTTTCTCAGACTGTCAATGAAGTAAGCTTTTTTGTTGTTGCTGTTGTTTTAGAATTTTTTTAAAGTCTGAGTCACAAAGTTCTAGATTTCAATTTTCTTCTGCCATGATAGTTAACAAGCTAAGAGACTTTGTTTCTTGAGAGAGTTAAATTGCATTTAATTACCATATCAGATCTTTTTCTGTATTATTATACAGATCTATTTCTGTATTATTGGTGGTATTATGAAGTTAGTGTTATATAATATTCCCATTGCGCTTTTAACAGTAATACTGTGTACATGATGTTATAGCCCATCAGAGTGGGTAAGGGTTTGAACAGTCTAGCGCATGATTTTCTGTATTTGTAAGGTTTGTAAAGTACCAAGACCGAGGACCCAGTTCTAATAAACATGACTTTAAAGTTTGTCATGTTAGGTAATCACATTCATAGTGTCAGTGCTTTTCAATTTTAGTGGGAAATTAGGTGTGGGAATGTATGTGATGTCAGTACTTGAGAGTTCAGGCATCCTGGGCTACATGAGGCATTTTCTCGAATGAATGAATGAATGAATGAATGAATGAATGAATGAATGAATGAATGAATGAATATGAAGAGAGGCTTTTGTAAGATTGCCTTCCATATGATCTAAAGTATATTTTATTTGGTTTTAAGGAGTTTGTATTACTTGAGATAGGGTCTTAGTATAGCTCACACTAGCCTGGAGCTTACTAATTAGCCCAAGCTGACTTCAAACTTGCTCTCATATTCCTGCTGCACAAAGACTCCAAATTGAGGATTGTGTATTCTCTTCAGCAGAACATCCCAATATGCAATTTTATGATTAATATTTTTAGTATAAAACAGTTCTTGTTAGAAACTGAGTTCATTAAATTGGAGGAAATTTTATGGTGCTTAGGCATGTAAGATGAGAGAGGATAAAGAATCTTGCTGCCGAGCCTGTTGACCTTAGTTCAGTCCCCATGACTCAAACGAGGTGGAATGAGAGAACCAACTGTGAAAATTGCCCTCTGACCTCCACATAGACTCTCTTGACACACATACCCAGTAAATAAGTAAATATAATTATTTATTTAATTTAGTTTGTAGTGTTCAGTTTCTTACTTTGTAATTAAGTAACACACATAAGAAATTTACCAGGCTGTTTGTTGTCCATATGCCAGCAGTGCTCCATTTTCCTTTTTAAGACAGGGTTTCACATAGTTGAAGCAAACTTTGAGCATCTGTCTTCCTGCCTTCACATCCTAATGCAGAGATTCCAGGTGTGCCACACATACTTAGCTAGAAGCAGCTTCTTGATTTGGGGCATTAGAATTCTACACTCATTTTAAAGCATCATACAAAAATGATACTGCAACAACCTCAGACATACCTTGCCTGCATTTCATTGATAACTGCTCCATATAAAACTTGTACAGTGCTATCCCCAAAGTAGTTTCTATTCATAGGTCCATTGGCCATAGCACAGATCTGGCTTATCAAAAAGGGGGAGCCAGCTAATAAGACCTGTTTCCTAGGCCATTCAGTAGCCTTATGCTAACTGTGAGTCTCAGCTACTTCATTTTAGGGACTCTAAAGTATGAGAAATTTTTTTCTGCTCATTATTTATCCAGGCCATCATTTCATCATTTTATTATTTCATTTTGCCAAACCCAGACTTTAATGACCAAACCTTATCTTTGATTGTAAAAGTTGTTATGATGGTTGATTTTAATTGACCATTTTTTATCTCTCACTAGCTCTTGAACATTAGTTTATGTATAGCAGACATTCAGTAGAAATGGATATGAGCCAGACCTCAAGCAGATTCCCCTGGTTGTCATTAAGCTATTGTTACAGCTTTATCCTGGTATTAGAGGCCTATGGTTTTTTCCATCCAAAATCAGTCCAATGGTATGAAGAACTTTTAAACTCTAATCTAATTTTTTGTTTTTTGTTTGCAGCAAAAGTATTTTGATTCTGGGGATTACAACATGGCAAAAGCAAAGATGAAGAACAAGCAGCTTCCTGCTGCAGCCCCGGATAAGACAGAGGTCACTGGTGACCACATTCCCACTCCACAGGACCTTCCTCAGCGGAAACCATCCCTGGTTGCTAGCAAGCTGGCTGGCTGATTAAAAGAGCTGAACTGCATGAGTCTTCTAATGTCCTTTATTTCTCCTTACTATGTTCCTTCCCCACTTTCTGTTTCCTTTCACTCACTCTGTCATTTGAGACGGACAGCTTTGCAGATAGTGGTAGTGTGTGCTGCTGTCTTAAGGGAGCATACATATGTAGAGGTTTTGGTTAGTTTACAGTGCACTGATGCAAAGGACATGTAACAGCAACTTAAGTAATTGACATTATAATAATTGTACATATTACCTAGCTGGTGTAGGGCTGGCTCCAACAAGTAGCAAGCAAGTTTTACAGCTTTAATGTTCTGGTTTTCCTTACTTCCTCGTAATTACAGCTTTGTATGTTACTCTTATTTAATAGAACCTCTGTTGTATTGGTTTCTTCTGTATTTTCCTTTTGAATTTTGTAAGACAGAAGTTTAAGACCACAAGTTGGAAGACAAGTCACATAATTCAAACACAAGTAAATGGGCGGCAAAAGATTTGAATAACTGCTTGGACTTGACGGCCTTAAACCTGCTGTTTCAGCTTTAACAGGAGCATCTTACCTGGGCGATATTTGCCCGTTCTGGTGTGACTTGTGTGACTCCAGTGCTTACCAGCTGTCATTGAAGCTAGTGCTCTTCCTCGGTTCTGCAGTCTTGAGACAGCTTTCTTTGTTGAAGACGTGAATGGGTGTGCATGTGCACTGACTATTGCATTCACTTTTGTGCCATTTTTGTAAATACAATAGTTTTGCACAACCTTTTACAAATGTCTGTATTAATTTTACCATATTAGAAAGTAGATAATGTGCCAACCAGAAGCACAAGACTTCCTACACAAATCTGCCCACCATTACTGCTTTTGTATAAGAATAGTTTACAATCTTGAGCTTATTAGAATACCAAACTAAAATCTACTCACCCTGATACAGAATTAAGCATTTTTATTTGTTACTAATATTCATGACTTTCAGTGGCCTTGTACAAATATGATATGTTGCTTAGGCATATCTTTTGTTCTATGCAGAACATTTCATTTTGACTCTTACAAAAAATTACAATTCATATAATTTATATAAACTTTCTTAATGTAGAAACTTTTACTTCCACACTCAACTTTGGGGGATACTAAAGTTAAAGGCTTGCATTCTCTGCCTTCTGTATTCTTCTCAACCCCCATCTTCGCTCTTTTGCTTCTGTGACTTGTGTTGGGCCGTTCCATTTATATGAGAACATACATATCTATATCTTGTCTTTACTTTTTAAACTTGCTTAAATAAAAGGACTTTTGTGAGGGTTTTTTTGTTATGCTGAGGATCAAACCACTGTCTTACATGTGCTTAGCAAGCACTGTACTATGGAACTACGCTCTTATCCCTAAGGGAACTTTATAATGAAGCAAGTAGTTGAAAAGATTGGTCTAGGAAACTGTCAGGATTAGCTGAATTCTGGTAAATAATTTTAAGTAATTAGAATGAACTAGGAGAATTTGGGCTTATAACAATATTACAGTGATTTATGTAGTAGGTAAAACATTAAAATTAGGTTTCCCTTATTCATGTCATTTTAATAAAATATCACTTTACTTTTACTTGTGGTTTATGTGTTAGTGAAAACAGCACACTTTATTGGGATACATTTACTGTTCTTTTACAGCTCTTCCCTTGGGGTGTTGGGGAGGAATATTGAGCCGCAGCAGCCTGAGCTGATACTATTCTTTCTCTTCATCTTGGGCTGGGATGAGACCTATCCCACTATGGGAATACAGGCATCATTTTGTATTGTGGCTACATTTATGTACCTGCTTTCCTGTGGTTCCACACTAGTGATTAGTCCTCCACTCAATCTGAAGGGCAAAAAAGCAACACACTCCACATTTTATGTAAATGCATTTGTAATGAGCAAATGGACTATTCTGTAATATGTGTAATTCACCGTAGGATTGGTATCTAGTTTTCCCCCCATGGATATTTGCAAGCCCACACCGTTAAGTTCATTAGATGCATCTAAAATCGCAGTGGCCATACTCTTTCTTCCTGACTACCAGACTCAGTTTATGACAAGTGAGTAACACCTGAGTGAGTTTTGATTTGTATAATAGGACACTGATCTTTAACCTACCTCAAGACTTGAGGATCTGTGAAATACTAAGTGCCCCAAATAAAATATCACTATCAAAAGTAAGTTTCCTCACTGAACCAACCTGCCTTCTATAAAGTAGCAGTGCTTAAGTAAAATCTCAGGATTTTCCAGAAGGAAAGACCTGTTAAGGATGTGTACGTATAGCTGCATAGCTTCCATTATTGGTGCTTGAGAGAAGTTTTACATTTTCCTGTCTTTTGTTCTGCTTCAAAACTTATTGTAGACATGTTTGCAGGATTTTTGGTCATCATTTAGTGAAGACTGATTAAATGAGCTTAATTGTCCATTTGTATGTCAAAGTTGTGTCTAAGGAACGACTAGTTTTAATGTTAGAGTAAAATTGAAGTTGATAAAAATACTAAAGGCAAACTGGCTAAAGTCTATTTTGTTCAGTACCTCCTCTAAGAAATACCTTGAAGGCTACATCTGACTAATAGCTGCAGCTCGTGTCTATTGGAATAGCGTTGGGTTATATTGAGGGGCATTTTGTAATCTACAAGTTGTTAGATAATTTTGTACTGCTGACTTGGAAACATGTCCAAACTGTTTAAAGCAGTCATGGCAAGGCCTCCTCTTGTTATTATTCCACAGTTAGAATTAGTTGCTCTTTTTACTTGATGTGCCCAAAGTATACCTCTGAGTATTTATTGGAAGTCATTAGTAAGTAAGACTTGTTTTTTTGTTTTTTAATCTTGTTTTGTTTTTGGTTTTGAGACATGGTTTCTCTGTAGCTTTAGAGCCTGTCCTGGAACTAGCTCTTGTAGACCAGGCTGGCCTCAAACTTAGAGATCCACCTGTCTCTATCTCCCAAGTGCTGAGATTAAAGGCGTCCCCATCACTGCCCAGTAAGACTTGTATTCTTAATATGTCACTGTCTTACCAAAGCTGAACTATCAACCCAAACTCTGCTCTAAACTTAGTATTTGGTGGTCAAACACAGGTATCTTGTGGGAAGAGCAGTCCTGATCAAGGCTTTGTCAAACTCACTACGTACGTTGTAACCCATTTCTGTTCATCCTTGAAGCCCACTGTAAGCACTTAACATTTTCCCTTTTTTTTTTTTTTTTTTTTTGATTTTTCGAGACGGTTTCTCTGTAGCTTTGGAGCCTGTCCTGGAACTAGCTCTTGTAGACCAGGTTGGCCTCGAACTCAGAGATCTGCCTGCCTCTGCCTCCCAAGTGCTGGGATTAAAGGCATGCGCCACCACTCAGCACACTTAACATTTTCTAAAGCACTATCTTGATCTCACTTGGCATGTACTGCCAGTCTTACCCGGGTCTCTTTCTCCAACTTTTCATACAACTTTTAGAAATTAGGATCAAAGAAACTTATAGTATTTCATGAATTGATGACAACAGGATACTCTTACTAGTTCCAGCTTTCTAAGTAGGTAGACCCATAGGTTTCAATTCTATAAATCACTGGTGGTGGTGAACCCATCCATGTATGTTTCTGTGATATTTGTCAACTAAATAGCAGTAGAAATCTAACTCCTTTATGCCCTCAAATCTGTCACTGCATCTCTGCCATTTGATATGCAATAGGACACTGCCTGTTTGCAAAGGACCAACACAATTGCCTTTTCTTGTTAAGGATGCTTGTAGATTTGGTGGCTAATGCTGGTTTGTCAAATAGCCCTTCTAAACTTATACTTGTAAAATATACCCAAAATAAATGGATCTACCTAATTTTTATTGATTTTAATATGCAGTTTTGTCTTATTTGTTAATGTTTTCTGAAGTTAAGCCACTATGAAGAAATTGTGATCTTAGATCTTAATTTAAATGTGTTAATGAAACCCTGCTGTTCTCATCTTGTGTATAGAATATTAGGTACAGAAAGATGAAAGAGACAGGTAGAAATAGTTTCAGGAAGCCTACAGGGCTGAGGATATAGCTTAGTTGGTAGATGCTTGCCTAACATACACAGAATCTTGGGTTCAGTTCCTATCACTGTAGGCTGGGTCTGGGTGCACATGTTTGTAACCTCATAGGGAGGCAGAAAGGAGGATCAGGAGTTCAAGATCATCCTTGAACACAACTTTATAAGACCATCTCAGTAAAGTTCTAAAACATCTAGTGCAAGGAGTTCTTCAGGTAGAGTATGTGTGGCACAGCAGAGACGAGTTTTCAGGTGGTGTTAGGTAGCAGTTGCTGTGAGGATGGGTGGGAGGAATGAAGAAAAATGCATTTTGGGGTGAAGGAAACTTCATTCTTACAAAGAGAAGAAGTGGAGAAAGGTGAGCTTTTGTTTTTTGTTTTTGTTTTTCGAGACAGGGTTTCTCTGTGGCTTTGGAGCCTGCCCTGGAACTAGCTCTTGTAGACCAGGCTGGTCTCGAACTCACAGAGATCCGCCTGCCTCTGCGTCCCGAGTGCTGGGATTAAAGGCGTGCGCCACCACCGCCCGGCCAAAGGTGAGCTTTTGTAAGGAAGATTGAAAACGTGTAACCAGCTTTTTTTTCTCCTTAAATTTGGACCTCTCTACAGTCATACTTTCTAAATACCTCCATGACTTCACTCAGGCATTCAAAGGCTCTGAAGTTATCCTCATTTTTTTTTCCTCCTTGGGGGGAAGTAGTGACCAGACATTTATTGTACCATACTCAAAGCCACTAATGCTTTTTATTATATTTTTTAAGGCAGGGTCTCTAGCCTAGGCTGACTTCAGACTTGACCTGTAGACTAGGCTTCTTTTAGACTCAGGGCAACCCTCCTGCTTAGCCTCTGAGTGTTGGGATTACAGGCATGAGCCAGCACGTCTGGTGTCACTACTGTAGCTCCGAGCTGTTCTTGCTCTCTGCCACCCTACTCTAACCCCTTCCACGTTGATTACTGTGGAAGCCACGGCGGTTTTCTTAGACAGGGATCTGGTTTTGTTCCCCAGACTTTCCTTCAGTGTTGGGCTCAAGTAATACACTTAAGCATCCTGAGTAATTGAATACCTCCATACCAGGCAACACAGTGATTTAAATCATGTGAGTCTCATGTAGCTTCTAGAGTTTGGGTGTGAAATGTTACAGAATGCAGTATTTAGAGGACGGTCTTCTGGTCATGAGCTCTTATTAATCCACTGATGGATTCATAATCCAAGACTGCTGTGAAGGAGTGGATATGGTGCATCTTCATAGAGACTGGGTTGCTGAGGACATGTTTTGAAAGACTGGTTCTGGGTTTCTTCCTGTGTTCCGTGAGGTGGGTCACTGCTCCATGAACATGCTTTCCACCACTATTTGCTTCACCATACTCAGACCCAAAAGTAAGGGAAGGGACCCTACGGTAGTGATGCTAGTGCCTTGTTGGTAACCAGTGTCCCTATTGGACTTGAGACATACTCAACAAGAAGCCTGGTGCTGAATGGTAGAGCCCTTGTGTAGCAGCCACAAGGACCTGTGTTTAATTTCCATTACGGCCCCAAACAAAAACCCTAGGTGGAGTTCAGTGACCAGAGCTGAAATTTCTGAAGCCATGAAGCAAAGAAAATGCTCTCTTAATTGTTTTCTCAGGTGTTTGTCACAGCAAGCAGAAGCTAATTGACTTAGTTTTGTTTCCTATTGCTGTATTGGTAAAAAGCCTTGACAAAAGCAATTAGAGAAGAAAGCATTTATTCTGGCGTATAGTTCCAGGTTCCATGCCATTGTTGTAAATCACAGTAGCAAGAGCTTGAGACAGCTGGTCACATTGCATTCAGTTAAGAAGCAGAGAGGAAGCCGGAGGTGGTGTTGGTGTGCACCTTTAACCCCAGCCCTTGGGAGGCAGAGGCAGGTGGATCTCTCTGAGTTCCAGGACACACACACAAGCAGAGAGGAAAAAGCTAATCTAAAATGCATTCTAGTGCTCAAATTACTTTCTTAGTTCAGTATTAGCACCCTGCCTAGGGAATGTTGCCCCTCACAGTGGATGGGTCCTTCCACTTAATATAATCAAGATAATCCCTACAGGTGTGTCCACAGGGCAAACTATTCTAAATAATTCTTCATTAAGATTTCCTAGGTGATTCAAAACTGCCAACTTGACAAAACTAGCTCCACTAATAAGGTTTTAAAACCCACAGCTAATTTCTGAATCCCTTCATGAACCACTCTGGTTTAGAACTTATGTGCTTTTCTGTGTTATTAGTTCAACTTCTAACTTCCTCAAAAGGAAATTTATTTCATTACTGTGATCTAGCACATAAAACTGGCTTATACGTAATCAAATACACAAATGGAGGCTGGTTGTGCTGTGTGTTGTTCATCTTTGATCCCAGCACTTGGAAAGCAGAGACAGGTGTTTCTCTGAGTTCAAGGCTAGCCTGTTCTACATCATGAGTTTCAGGCCAGTGAAGGATGCATAGTGACATCCTGTTTTGGAAAAAACACAGTCTCCCAAGTATTTGAAAAAACAAAAAAGCAGCAATGGGATGTCAAGACAAAATTATAGATGGGGAACCAGAGGACAAGCAAGTGCAACTTGCTTCTGGATCTAGGCCCTTAGGCTCAGTTATGTGAGAGTGTGCCAAATAATTCTATTCTCATAAAGCCCAGGCTTCACTGAAATTGATCTACACTCACATGATGGGGATATGTGTTCATTGCTTCTAGTTTGTGGTTAAAACTTTGCAAACATTCTCTCTCTGATCGAAACTGCTCACTGCTCCATGACCTCCTCATTAGTTACTGAATCGGGCTGTGGAGAGCATGGTGAGCTCTCGCTTTCCTTTAGCATCTGTAAGTGCTAGCATTTCTAGCCACTTTGTGTGTAGGTATCGGCTGTCGAATTACTGCATAGTCACAACAGAGCTTCCGTGTCAGTTGTCCACCGTTCATATTTTCCTCAGTTCTAAGCCGCCTTAACATGGGAAACAGTAATCACTATGACTTCTTGCTAAAAGATGATTTTTAAAAAAAATCTATTAGTGCTATGGTTTATAAGACTACTACTGGTTGAGACATCTGACTTGAATGCACTGTACTCTACTGCTTGAGTTGCTAGCCATGCACATTTAAGAGAATCGTGTGTAATAGTGTTCACATTATTTGTAGTCTAGTATTTTATATGAAAGCTGGTGAGTGAAGTTACGTGGCTTAGTTGTAAAGCACTTGACTAGCATTTTTGAGGCGCTGGATTCAAGTCCCACAATTCTAAAAAGAAAAGGAAAGTTTTTTTCAATTCTATGTAAACTTTGAAGAGCTACATTTTTTTCCCAAGATGTGACTGTCCTGGAACTCACTGTGTAGACCAGCTAGCTGGCCTTGAACTCATTGAGGTCCTCCTACCTCTGCCTCTTGAGTGCTGGCATTAAAAGTGTGCACCACTACTTTCTGGCTGAAGAGCTACCTTTTACAATGTGTTCGACAAATTGTTACTTGTAAATCTGTTCTTTTAAGATGTTGTTGATCCACAGTATGTTTCGTTCCCATGGAGAGATGTTCTACAAGTGTCTGAAGCAAAAAGAGGGGAAAGATTTAGTGTGAAGACAACTATGTGCAGTGTAGTGGACAGTGCAAAGAGAGGGACCTGAGGAAGGGGCTGTTGATTTGGGAGTCTGTGTTTTCATTGGAGAGCACCATTCCCATCGAGAAGGAGATACCTGCCTGTGGCGGAGGAATGTAAGAAGAGTAACAAATAATTTAAGATAAATTAGCAATGAGGGACCTAGTCCTTTTGAGAGACTCTGACATATAACAAGATTCCAGTTTAGAGGAATTGTTTTTGCTGTTATATGTTTGGAAAGTTTTGAATAGAGTCATTTGTTAGTGATCTCTGTACTAGGTTTATTTATTTATTTATTTATTTATTTATTTATTTATTTATTTATTTATTTTTGTTTATTATGTATATATGCCTGCCTGCCAGAAGAGGGCACCAGATGTCATATGGTTGCTGGGAATAGAACTCAGGACCTCTGAAAAAGCAGCCAGTGCTCTTAACCTCTGAGCCATCTCTCCAGCCCCAGGTTTTTTCTTTTGAGCCACCAACCAGATCCCAAATCATGACACAGAGTCGTATTAGTTTTGAATGCCTGACCTAGCTTAGGCACATTTCTGGCTCCTTCTTTAACTAAAATTAACCTGTTTCTCTTGATCTACCATTTGCCTCAAGGCTTGTTACCTTACCTGCCTTTGTGTATCTTACTTTCACTGCTTCTCTGTCTGGCTTCTTACCCCAGACATGTCCCTCTTCTCCCCTCTCTTTTCATTCTTCCTCTTCTTTTTTCTCTCCTATTTATTCTTTCTGCCTGCCAGTCCCGCCTTTCCTTTCTCTTGCCTAGCTATTGGCCATTCAGCTTTTTATTAGACCAATCAGATGTCTTAGGCAAGCAAGGAGAAACAAAGACAGCACATCTTTTCATAAATAAACCAAGGTAGCACATCTTCACATAGTTAACGTAATAGTCCTCAGTGTAAACAAGCGTAACATCTTTGTCTAGTTATGATAATATTCCACAACAGCTCATTCAGTTGCTGTAACAAATTCGTGAAGTAGTTTAGATGGATAACAGGTTTATTTGGGCTCATAAGCTTTGAAGTTTCAGTCCATCATCATTTGCCCCATGGCTTTGGGGTCTGTAGGGGAGCAGCACATCATGGCAGAGACCTTGTGGCAGAACAAAAACTTCACAGCGGGGAGACATGACTGAGGAGGCATCTTGGGCCCCACAGTTTCCTTTGTGGGCGTGTCTCTGATGACATAAAATCTCCCATGAAGACCCACCGTCTCCAATAGCCAAGTAAGCTGGGGGCCAGCCCTCTTAATTCATGAGCTCTAGATTCAAACTATGCCAGTCGTGGGCCAAACAGAGTGGAAAAAAAGATGCTCTGACCTGACCTGTCGGGAAGTGGCTAGTGACTAACTATTAGGGAGTTTCCCTGGTCAAAGGCTGTCTAGAATTGTGTGTGTGTGTTAATCCCTGTAGAATTTACACTCCAACCTGTTTTTTTAAAACGCGAAGAAAGCAAAAATTCAAGCGAGGCAAGAGGACAAGAATTGAGACAGAGATCAGTCTTGGCATGTCTTTGAAAGTGTCAGGAGGTGAGTCACTAGAGGTGAGACTGAAGAGTGCCTCTGAATGAAAGGGACAGCATGCTATAATCCCCAAAAAGTGTGCTTGAAAGGCAAAGTATCGACTCAGAACCCCCCAAGACCAAGTTCTCAGCCCAAAGGAGTTACTTGCTTCAGATGGACAGATGGCAGGGTTAAGGGACAGAGATAGGAGATAGAGGAAGAAGGGGAAAGGAACTAGGGAAAGAGGACAGAAGTATTTGCCCCAGAGGACAAAGAACTGCCTTTAGCCAGAGAGGAGACAGATGTAGCACATAGGAAAATGGCGGTTTATAAAGGTCCAAAGGAAAACCCTGGGTTAAGTGTTTAATTTTAATTGGGCCTGTTAATTAGTGAAGCAAAGGGGGCTTTTGATTCCAATACTTTGATAGCTGGGGCCTTGGTAGTCAACCTACAGAGGAGGGATTGGCTAAATAAGGGTGAGATCTCTCCCCCAACCCTAGTCTTGGGACTCCTCTTCCCAACACCAGGACCATGAACCTAACAATTTCAAATGTACATCCAAGGTAATTGTTTTCTAAACTTTAACTTCACCTCTGTCCCTAGTCTATCTGTCCCAACAGATTTCAAATCAACTACAGACTGTTCCAACAACTCCACAGCCAGCCCCAGCTATCTCCTCAATCTATATCCTGGTCCAGCCTCACAGACTACACTTCTCTAGCCTCAGATGATCCCACAGAACCTGGACATTGGCTGACACAGCCTGAAGCTCCTGACCTTGACCCCTTGGTCCCCAAACAACAAAGCCCCAATGTAAGCAGGAAGCAGCCAGAGATAATACCCAGCCACCCAATAATAAAACGAAAAAAGCGGAATGAAGGTACACTAGCCACTTGAACACGTGGTTCCGGCACGTCTTGGCCTTCTCCCCAGTCCCTTCTGCCTTGCTAAAAACCATCAGATTACTTTCCTGATGCTAGCCTCTAAGGTCTATTCCAATATTTGGCTAATCCCCCCTCCTGAGGCTGATTATCAAGGTCATTGTTTAAATTCAGATTTGAGAGAGAGAGAGAGAGAGAGAGAGAGAGAGAGAGAGAGAGAGAGAGAGCTAGCTCCTACTGGAACAAATGCCATCAGCTGTAGGTTGATAAAAAAGGAAAAACGGGAAGAATGATAGAAGTGAATGAGGTTTATCTCCTTCCTTCCTCCCTCCTCCTCCTGGATCACTTTGTAACCTAGCTAACTTCAAATTTGAGATCCTCCTGTCTCAGTTTACACACCTGTAATCCCAGCCTCTGCTTGTGTAGACCATAGTACACACACACACACACCAACACTAATACTAATTATACAAACAAACACAAAACAAGTGCTGAAATTGCAGTTGTGCACATCCATTTCAGGCAAATTTTCACTATCTTTGATTCTTTTAAATGCTTCTTTGCTATGTTTAGTGATGGAATTTCACCTTTCTTTTTTCTTTTCTTTCTTTTTCTTTATTTTCTGTTTTTTCAAGACAGGGTTTCTCTTTGTAGCCTTAACTCACTCTGTAAACCAGGCTGGCCCAGGTTGGCCTCAAACTCACAGAGATCTGCCTGCCTCTGCCTCCCGAGTGCTGGGATTAAAGTGGTGCACCACCACTGCCTGGCAATCGCCTGACCTTGATGTGACCACTATTTGTTCCAAGAGTTGCCCGACTCTGTGGCTGTGAACATAGCAAACAGAAGTTCTAGGTAGCTCTGAATCTTGTGCAGATGTATTTTCACAGTAGAGTACAGCAGGGTTGTCCCTCGGGTGATTACAGTGTGCTGAAGCCAGTGATGGAGGCATACACCCGGCATCTCAGCATTTGGAGATGGAGACAAAGAGGATCCTGTTCAAGACCTTCTTTGTCAGTATAGAGTTTGAAACCAGTATAGACTACAAGAGATCTTGACTCCAACCAGTCAACCAAAGCCAAAATAATTTCAATTATTGTAATACAGTCACACCACATCACCATATCCAGTCTACACACAGTGTAGGGAACCAAATCCCGGGCTTCTAGATTGCTCGGTATGTATTTTACCAAGTGAACTACACCCCTAGGACCCTGCTCCCTCTTTTTGTCCACCCCAAGGTTCTCATGAGGCTCAGGCTGACCTTCAGCGTCTTATCATTGCTTCATCTCCATCAAGTGCTCAGATTACAAGCACACACTGCCGTACCCACCTCTCCAGTACGTGTTTTCACTTATCCTACTTGAACCTCTTAACAACAAGAGTTTTCCAGAAACAGAGAAGGGGGGGGGGAGGGAAAAATGGAGGGAGAGAGTGGGGGAGGGAGAAAGAGGGGTGTGTTATGGGGATTGATGTTTGCTGCCAAGCCTGATGACCTGACTTCCATCCCAAGGACCCACATGGTAGAAGGAGAGACCCAGCTCCCACAAGTTGTCCTTTAACCCCTACATCTGACCTCCACATGTGCCCATAAAGTAAATAAATAGATACATTAATAAATAAACAAATGTAATGTTAAAAATTAAAAGGAAGGCTTACAAGTTGAGCACAGTAGTGAATGCCTATAATCCTAACAGGAGGCAGGCGACATGAGAATTGTTATGACTTTCAAGACCATCTAGGCTACAAAAGGAAGCTCTGTATAAATAATAGAAGTATGGTGTGGTAGTTTGAATGCAATTGACACCCATAATCTCATAAGCAGTGGCACTATTAGGAGGTGTGGCTTTGTTGGAATGGGTATGGCCTTGCAGGAGGAAGTGTGTCACCGTGGGGGTGGGCTTTGAGGTTTCCTAGACTCAGGACAGCACCCAGTGTCTCAGTTTTCTACAAGGTGTAGGGCTGTCCGCTATTACTCTAGCACTGTGTCTGCCTGCACACCACTATGTTCCCTTCCATGGTGATAATGGACTGAACCTCTGAAACTGTAAGCGAGCCACCCCAATTAAATGCTTTCCTTTATAAAAGTTGCCATAGTCATGGTATCTGTTTGTGGTAATAGAAACCCTTAAAAGACATATGGGCTTCTCACTATTTGAATGGGAGTTATAAAAAGAAAGACAAATTGGTTAGGATCATCCATGTAGTAATAAACTGAGAACGTTACACAATGTGAACTTATGGTTGGCTTAACATAGATGCAGGTAGCTACATTTAAAGATACTTATAGGCAGTTAGAATACATAATTATTTCCTTTTGCTATAGCACCTAAGAGTTTAGAAGCTAAGTACCACATTAGCAACAAAGGCACACATTCTTGAATAAAGGGAAAGCAGATATCTTGGAGAAACAGAGAAGATAAGTACAAGATGACCCTGAAAAGTATGCTCAAAAGTAAGGAAATGCTCCCCAAACAAATTTCCACAATGGATGTATATCAAGGACAAAGGGGACAACTAAAAGCTCTCTGTAGTGTCAATGACTTGAACAAACAAGTTGACACCTGGTGTGGGACAATTCTGTATTCTGTCAATTATGTTTTAAATAAGTGCTGATTGACCAGTAGCCAAGCAGGAAGTATAGGCTGGACAACCAGACAGTAAGTAGAAGTGGGGCAATGAGAACAGGAGTATTCTGGGAAGAAGGAAGCTCTCTCTGCAGTCCTGTCCAGACACCGAAGAAGAAAGATGTGACCTGCCCCACCGAAAAAGGTACCAAGTCATGTAGCTAACATAGATAAGAATAATAGGTTAATATAAGTTACAAGAGTTAATAAGTCTGAGCTAATGGGCCAATCGGTTTTTGACTGGTGTGGATTTCTGTGTGATTTTCTTTGGGACCTAAAGACTGTGGGAACTGGGCAGGACAGAAACCCCAACAAGCAGGCACCTTATTAAAATTCTTTCAATTCATACCAGGTGTGATATAAACAAATCGTTGTGCCAGGTGTGGTGGAATATGCCTGTTGCCCAGCACTTGGGAGAAAAAAGCAGAGGATCATGACTTCTCAGCCATCTAGAGCTACTGAGTAAGACATTGAACCCCATCTCCCAAAAGAACCCCTCCAAAGTAAATAATTTAATGAATGATTGTATGGGGGAATGAGTTGGCTCCTATTCAGAAGAATTCTGAATTACCAATATGGAATAACTGAGAATGTAGAGCTGCATGTTATATGAAAATGGGGTATTTTATTAGTTTGTTGGGTCTGCCATAACAAAGTCACAGACAGATGACCTAATAACAGAAATTAATCTTATCATTTCTGAAAGCTGGAAGCTTGAGAGCAAGGTATCCACAGAGTTGCCATCTTCCGAGGCTCTGTGGTTGAGCATGACTTTGAACTCCTGCTCCTCTTGTCTCCATCTAGAGTTCTGGGATTGCAGGCAAACATGGCCGTGCTCAGCTGCTTTTTGAATTTTAACAAGTAGATATGCTGTTATGATCACACCACAGTAATTAGCATTTCTACCTGCTTCGACATTAGTCACTGTCTGTTTACAATCTTAGACCTTTTTCTAATTTGCAATCTAATAATGGCTGTAAATTGAAATTAACTTCTAGTTTAACTGTTCTGCTTTTTCGGGCAGCGTCAAAATATGAAACCCTGGCTGGCCTTGAGCTTGCAGTGATTCTTCTGCCTCTGCCTCCTTAGAGCTAGGATCATAGATATAAAATACATACATACTCATACATATATATGCTTTATCTACATCAGTGTTTCTTTCCCTTAAGCTGTTCCTCTGTCTCTCCTTCAAACAGAAAAGACCTCCCATCCATCAGAACTTCTTCATTCACCCAAATTTCACCTATTCCCAGTACCCAGTCTTCAAAAATATTTAAAAATTAGGATAGGTGGCCGGGCGGTGGTGGCGCACGCCTTTAATCCCAGCACTTGGGAGGCAGAGGCAGGCGGATCTCTATGAGTTCGAGACCAGCCTGGTTCCAGGACAGGCTCCAAAGCCACAGAGAAACCCTGTCTCGAAAAACCAAAAAAAAAAAAAAAAAAAAATTAGGATAGGTGTGAACTCTAATTTCCACAACTAGAAACTAGCACTTTGTGAAATGTTAATCTAATTAATCTTAATCAATAAAAACCAGGAACCAGATATCGGGCTAAATCCTGGAAGATCAGAGAACCAGGAGCATCCACCTCTTGCTTCCTTCCTCTCTCATTGCTCAGTCCAAAAAAGCTGAGATCCTGTCTCTGCCCCACCTTATCACTTCCTGTCTCCACCTCCCAACTGCTGGGATTAAAGGCTTGTGCCACCACTGCCCAGCTTCTATGGTTAACTAGTGGCTAACTCAACCCTCTGATCTCCAAGCAAGCTATATTCGTCAGAACACAAACAAAATAACACAGATCAACTTTGTTTCTGCCTCTAGGCTTCTGCCTGGCTGTAGAACTAGAAGTATTACTCTATAAGACAGTGTTGTAGACTGCCCTTTCCTTAGCCCTGTAACCAACTCTTGGAATGAGCAACCAATAGGCCAGTGAAAATTTATTTTTGTGTTTTCATTGTGTTAACTGCTGAAATACAGAGAGTCCTCATTTTTAAAATGTCTTGAGTACTGCAATGTGTGCTCTATTTTAAGTTTCTGGTCTCCCCATACTCTCCATTCTCTCATCCTCTCTGCATAGATTTTCTGCAGTGTATACTGATATGGGTTGAATTATGTACATTCATAAGGTGTTGACGTCCTTCCCCACTCTCGAACCTACACAAATGTGATCTTGGAGACATCTTTTGCAAGCAATCAAATTGATCTGAAGTCATAAAGTAGTATTCAATTCAATATGCCAAGCTGGGCGGTGGTGGCGCACGCCTTTAATCCCAGCACATGGGAGGCAGAGGCAGGCGGATCTCTGTGAGTTCGAGACCAACCTGGTCTACAAGAGCTAGCTCCAGGACAGGCTCCAAAACCACAGAGAAACCCTGTCTCGAAAAACCAAAAAAAAAAAAAAAAAACAAAAAAAAAACCCAAAAACCTAAGCAATTCAATATGCCAGTGTTCTTGTAAAAAGGGGACATTTGGATATAGAGACATGCATTCTCCATGGGAGAATGCCACATGAAGATGAAGACAAAGATGGGGTATTGTACCAATGTCAAGATATAAAAAGTTGGGTGTAGTGGCACACTCTTATAATCCCAGCACTGGGAGGCTGAGGTATGAGGATGAGCTCCAAGCCAGCCTCACTATGTATAGACTCCACGTCTAAAAAAAAAAGAAGGAACAAAAGTTTGTGATTAAAACACCAGAAGCCAGGAGAATGACATGGGACACACTATCCCATGCAGACCTCAGAGAACCCACAAGCTGACACCTTGTTCTGGGATTTCCAGTTCCCGAGCTGAGATGATACTTTTCCATTGTTGAAACACATATGGTAGCACTTAGATTACTCTAGCAAATGAACACATACACTTAACACTGTCTAACGTTCCATTTGTCTTTCCAACAAGAATAAGAGCCCAGAAGACCATAGAATTTTCATGTGAATCCTGGACATGTAGAATAATATTTACTGTGTTCAGAGCACACTATAGCTCTGAACAGTCTTGTATGAAAGTAGAATTCATGAATACCTGTATATATGGTACTTTGTGGAAAATTCCTGTGTGAATTTATGTTGCTGTGATTGGTTTAATAAAGAAGCTGACTGGTCAATAGCTTGATAGGACAAGGGTATGCAGGAGAGTCAAGCTGAGAATGTTGGGAAGGAGAAAGTCTGGAGTCATGAACAGACACAGCAAAGTAAGATGGGCATGCCATACTGAGAAAAGGTACCAAGCTACGTGGCAAAGCATAGATAAGAAATATGGGGCTGAGCCAGGACCTTTGTGGGTCTTGGTGTGAATCTGGGATTTCTGAGGGAGTAGGCCTGAGCCAGGACCTCTGCAGGTCTGGGCATGAGTCTGGGACCTCCAAGGGAGTAGGCAGGAACCAGAAACTTCTGCGGGTCTGGGCATGAGTATGGGACCTCTGAGGGAGTAGGCCTGACCCAGGTCCTTTGTGGGTCCAGGCACACCTGAGTCTGGAACCTTTGAGGAAGAAGATCAGAACCAGAGACCTTTGTAGGACCAATCCCAAGCCAGGGACGTCTGCAGGAGCAGATCCAGACCAGGAACTGCACAGGTCTGAGGTGGCAGCCTACACTGGAGCAGGCCTGAGGCAGCAAACTCCACAGGAGCAGAGCAAATCCTAGGAACACAGAGTGGGAGTGACTAGCGTGGTAAAATGAACTGTGGCACAGACTGTACATGTGGAACAACCATCTGAGCCTAGGATCCACTGGCACCTAGAAGATTAATCACCAGAGTCACAGCCCCAACCACACCAATTAGAGGAAAAGATGAGTAGCCAAGGTAAGAACACATGCAACACCACAAAGAGCAGCATGGCACCAGTAAAATCTACAGACCCTACAACAGCAAGACTTAAACAACCAAATATAAATGAAGCAGAAGAAAATGACCTAAAAAATAACTTCAGGAGAATGATTGAGACTCTTAAAGAGGAAATAAGAAATCCTCTCAAAAAAATGGAGGAAAAGACAAACAAAAAACTGGAAGACATCAGCAAATCCCTTAAAGAAAAACAAGAAAAAGCAATCAAACATATGAAAGAAACTATTCAAGACTTTAAAAGTGAGAGACAATAAAGAAAACACAAGCTGAGGGAATTATAGAAACAGAAATCATGAGAAAACGATCAGGAACCACAAATGCAAATATAAAAAGCAGAATACAAGAGACAGAAGAGAGAATCTCAAGCGCTGAAGATACAATAGAGGAAATAGACTTATCAGTCAAAGAAAACATTAAGTCTAACAAAAGCTTAACACAAACTATCTAGGAAATATGGGTTACCATAAAAAGACCAAACCTAAGAATAATAGGTATAGAAGTAGTTCAACTCAAAAGCATAGAAAATATGTTTGACAAAATCATAGAAGAAAAAAATTTCCCAACCTGAAGAAAGATATGCCTATGAAGATACAAGAAGCATACAGAACACCAAATAGGCTGGATCCAAAAAAAAAGTCCCCTTGTCACATAATAGTCAAAACACTAAACATACAGAATAAAGAATATTAAGAGCAGCCAAGGAAAAAGGTCAAGTAACATATAAAGGCAGACCTATCAGAATTACGCCTGACTTCATTTGAGACAATGAAAGCCAGAAGGTCGTGGTCAAGCATTATGCAGACATTAAGAGACCACGGATAGCCGGGCGGTGGTGGCGCACGCCTTTAATCCCAGCACTTGGGAGGCAGAGGCAGGCGGATCTCTGTGAGTTCGAGACCAGCCTGGTCTACAAGAGCTAGTTCCAGGACAGGCTCCAAAACCACAGAGAAACCCTGTCTCGAAAAACCAAAAAAAAAAAAAAAAGACCACGGATGCCAGCATGCCAGCATAGACTACTACACCCAGCAAAACTTTCAATCACCATAGAAGAACAAAACAAGATATTCCATGACAAAACCAGATTTAACCAATACTTAACCACAAACCCAACCATATACAAAATACTAGAAGGAAAACTCCAACCCAAGGAAAACACATCAACAAAAACACAGACAATTGATGATATCACAGCAGGAAATCCCAAAGACAGGAAAAGCATGCAAATTAACATCACCAACAATGAAAACTAAATTAACAGGAGAAGCCGGGCAGTGGTGGTGCACGCCTTTAATCCCAGCACTCGGGAGGCAGAGGCAGGCGGATCTCTGTGAGTTCGAGACCAGCCTGGTCTACAAGAGCTAGTTCCAGGACAGGCTCCAGAACCACAGAGAAACCCTGTCTCGAAAAACCAAAAAATAAATAAATAAATTAATTAATTAATTAATTAACAGGAGATAGCAATCACTGGTTATTAATATTCCTTAATATAAATGGACTCAACTCACCTATAAAAAGACACAGGCTAACAGATTGGATATGAAAACAGAATCCATTCTACTGCTGCATACTAGGAACACACCTCAACCTCAAAGACAGACACTGCCTGACAGTAAAAGGTTGGGAAAAATTTTTCCAATCAAATGGACCTAAGAAACAGGCTGGTATAGCTATCCTTATATCTAACAAAATAGACTTCAAACTAAAATCAATCAAAAGAGACAAAGAAGGACATTTCATCTTAGTCACAGGAAAAAATCCCTCAAGAGGAAATCTCAATACTGAACATTTATGCCCCAAATACAAGGGCACCCTTATATGAAAAAAAAAAAAAACTTCTAAAGCTTAAATCATACATTAAACACCACACACTAATAGTGGGAGACTTTAACAGTCCACTCTCACCACTAGACAGGTCACTCAGACAAAAAATTAACAGAGAAATAAGGGAACTAACAGATGTTATGACTCAAATGGACTTAACAGACATCTATAGAATATTCCATCCAAACATAAAAGAATATACCTTCTTCTCAGCACCTTGTGGAACCTTCTTGAAAATTGACCACATACTCGGTAACAAAATAAACCTCAATAGATACAAAAAAATTGGAATAACCTCATGTATCTTATCAGATCACCATGGCTTAAAACTAGAATTCAACAGCAATACTAATTCCAGAAAGCCCACAAACACATGGAAATTAAATAATGCTCACCTGAATCATCAATGGGTCAAGGAAGAAATAATGAGAGAAATAAAAAACTTTCCAAAATTCAATGAAAATGACCACACAACAAACCCAATTTTATGAAACACAATGAAAGCACTATTAAGAGGAAAGTTCATAGCACTAAATGCCTACATAAAAAAGCTGGAAAAATCCCACACTTGTGAATTAACAGAACATTTGAAAACTTTAGAACAAAAAGAATCAAAGTCACCCAAGAGAACTAGAAAGCAGGAAATAATCAAATTGAGAGCTAAAATCAACAAAATAGAAACAAAGTAACCAATACAAAGAATCAATGAGACAATGAGTTGGTTCTTCCTGAAAATCAACAAAATAGAGAAACATTTTCCAAACTAACCAAAAGGCAGAGAGAGAATATCAAAATTAACAAAATCAGAAATGAAAAGGGGACGTAACAACAGACACGGAAGAAATACAGAAAATTATCAGGTCATATTGTGAAAACCTGTACTCCACAAAATTGGAAAACTTAAAGGAAATGGACAACTTTCTGGATAAATATCACTTACCCAAATTAAATCAAGACCAGATAAACAAATTAAACAGACCTATAATTACTGAAGAAATAGAAGCAGTCATCAAAAGTCTTCCAACCAAAAAAAAAAAAAAAAAAAAACAAATCCCGAACCAGATGGTTCAGCTCAGAATTCTACAAGATTATCAAAGAAGAACTAATACCAATATTCCTCAAATTGTTCCACTCAATAGAAACAGAAGGAACATTGCCAAACTCTTTTTATGAGGCTACAATTACCCTGATACCCAAACCACATAAAGACATTACTAAGAAAGAGAATTACAGGCCTAAAGAGAGAACTCTCAACAGAGGAATGTAAAATGGCTGAAAGACACTTAAGGAAATGTTCAACATCCTTAGTCATCAGAGAAATGCAAATCAAAACAACTCTGAGATTCCATCTTACACCTGTAAGAATGGCCAAGATCAAAAACACTGAGGACAACTTATGCTGGAGAGATGTGGAGTAAAGGGAACACTTCTGCATTGCTGGTGGGAATGCAAACTGGTACAACCCCTTTGGATGTCAATGTGGCGATTTCTCAGAAAATTAGGAAACAACCTTCCTCAAGACCCAGCAATACCACTTTTGGGTATATATCCAAAGGATGCTCAATCGTGCCACAAGGACATGTGCTCAACTATGTTCATAGCAGCTTTGTTTGTCATAGCCAGAACCTGGAAACAACCTAATTGTCCCTTGACTGAAGAATGGATAAGGAAAATGTGGTACATTTACACAATGGAGTACTACACAGCAGAAAAAAATAACGACATCTTGAATTTTGCAGGCAAATGGATGGATCTAGAAAATATTATTTTGAGTGAGGTAACCCAGACACGAAAAGACAATTATCACATGTGCTCACTCATAGGTGATTTTTAAACATAAAACAAAGAAAGCCAGCCTACAAACCACAATCCTAGAGAACTTAGACAATAATGAGGACTCTAAGAGAGACATACATGGATCTAATCTACATGGAAAGTAGAAAAAGACAAGATCTCCTGAATAAATTGGGAGCATGGCGACCTTGGAGAGGATTGAAGGGGAGGGGAGAGGCAGGGAGGGGAGCAGAGAAAACTGTAGAACTCAATAAAAATCAATTAAAAAAGAAATATGGGTTAATTTAAATGTAAGAGTTAGCTAGTAAGAAGCCTGAGCTATTGGCCAAACATTTATAATTAATTTTGAGTCTCTTTTTCAGGGTTTTGGCAACTGGTAGATGGAAAGAAAAGTCTGTCTACAGTCCCTGACTTGGAATGTTTCAATATTCAATTTTTGACTTTATGTTGGTATGAAAGTGGCAGATATTCAGTAGAAAATGTACTCTTTTTCTCTCTCCCAGTCCCTCTCTTTGGTAGTATTGTAGTGGAATCCAGGGTCTCATACATGCAAGGCAAGTGCTGTAACACTTGCTACCACCCCAGTTTTATCCTAAGAAGTTATTTTATGTGTATGTATGTTTTACCTGCTTGTATGTCTGTGTGCCTGGTATCCATGGAGGTCAGAAGAGGGCATCAGATTTCCTAGAACCAGAATCAGAGACAGTTGTGAGCTAACATGTGGGTGCTAAGTCATGAACTCACACGAACTGAATTAGCAGTCAGTGCTTTTAACCACTGAGCCATCTCTCTAGTCCTGAATTTTTGAATTTTATTCTTCTTCTTCTTTTTTTTTTAACCTAGTGCCATTCAGTAAGATACTGCTTTATATTGTTGAGCAGTTGTAAGCCGTAGCTCCCAGTCAGCCAGGGTATTACCAAAGTAAGTGACTGATGCCTATACTACAGCTGCCAACAGTTTTTGACAAGTATGCAAAAAATTACCTAAGGTATTCACCACTATCATTAGCTACGCTTTGCGTTAGATGACTTTGCCAAACAATAGGCTAATTCAAGCGTTCTGAGCAGGTTCAAGATAGGTGAGGCTAAGCTATGCCGCTGTTGTTCAGTGGGTTAGGTGCATTAAAAGGATTTCAAATTAACAGTATTTCTTATTTCTAATGAGTTTGTCAGGACATGCCTCACTTGAGTCAAAAAGAGAAAGTCAAGGGGTGCCTGAACTTTGGAGGAAAGGCTTTGGTTTTGTTTGTTTTTCATTTAAACTTGGACAGTGTTTTCATTTGAAAACAGCCCACAAGAAAATGTTAATTTATAAAGTAATAGCTGAGAATGTTATCAATTTACACCAAAATTTACAATTCCTTATGCCTATTTCTGGAGTGTGGACCTTACTCCTGATTTTCAGACATTACTAATGACAGAGTGCTTTGGAATATATATGCAGAAGATAGAAGAGTCCATCCATCAGAATGCCCACTGCCAGTTGCCTGGGATTTGTTTGAAGTCTGTTCTTTTCCTGAATGAAGCAAGAGGTTAGTGGTCAGAAACCCATTTCCCAACTGTATATGGCAGCGTGCACCTGTAATTCCAGTACTCCCAGTACTTAGGAGGGAGAAGTAAGATGGATCCAGGTCAGTCCCAGCTCCACAAAGAGACTTTACCCCCATCACCACCAGAAGAGGAAACCTTGCTCCTCTTCCTCATCTCCCCATTCTCTTACTATGACCTCAAACATCTGGGTGGTGGAATGCATGTACTTGAAAATTATCATTCCAATATTCTTTTTGTTCATCTCAAAAATCACTTTTATAAAAACTCTTGGGGTTTTGTTTTGGGTGTATAAGCTTTCCTCCATCATACTCAGTATTTCCCAACAGTTCTGACAGGTTGGTATCATCTGGAGGGTAAACAGGCACCTTGTACAGCATGAAGAAAGTATAAGAGAAAGGAGCTAAATCTCCCAAATCTTAACTCTATGCTTTATGTTCTGCTGGTCAAAAGCGCATCTTGTCTCTTTTCACAGCTGCACAATGAAAGGATGGAATCCAGAACCATCAAAGTGACATGATTTCAGTGCAGGAATCTGTAGCCATTCTCCCTGGTGTTCGAAAGAAAGTGTGGGATTGTGAGCAAATGGGGGAGAGGGCTGAGTTACAGGAACTGAAGGCTCACTCTGTCTTCCTGTTAGTGAATAGTCTTCAAATAGTCATTCCTCAAGCTCAGACACAAGCATGGAGCCAGCCTTGTGCACTGACCTTTGTAGCATGAATTCTAATTGATCTTAAGAAAACTCGTAGTCATCTATCAGGGGATGAAAGCTGAAGGATCAGAGAAGCAGAGCGTCTAGCCACTAGAGTTCTTGCCTCTACCAATGCTCAGAATGGAGGGGTGATCCTGTCTCTACAAATCCTCAGGTTGCATCTATGACCGAATCCCCGACTGCCTCCCTCAGACTGCTCTGAGCTCCTGTCTCCTCCTTCCTTGTATTCCTCATTTCACCCAGCTGCACCACTCCTGTCTCCATCTTGCTAGTGCTGGGATTAAAGTCACATGGTCCCAAAGTTCTAGGATCACCTTTGTGTGAGCTCTGTTTCTTTTTTAGACAGATTCAATCTCAAGTAACCAGGGTGACCTTGAACCCACAGATATCTGTCTGTCTCTGTCTCCTGAGTCAACCTGGGATTAAAAGTGTGAGCCACCACTGCCTGGCCTCTATGGCTAACTAGTGGCTTAGCTTTGCACTCTGATCTTTAGGCAGGCTTTGTTTGTTATAGAATATACAAAACATCACCAGAGACCTCGATTGGACTGGGCTCAGAATCACACTTCTAAAATCTCAGCACTTGCAACGAAGAGGCAGGAGGATGGAGAGTTCAAAGCCAGCCTGGGCTACTTAGTGAGACCCATCTTAAAAACCAAGGAAACAAACTAAATTTGGTCCCAGTTCTCATGACAGGCACTGACTACCACTTACAGTTTAAAGAAATAAGAAAGAAGCCGGGCGGTGGTGGCGCACGCCTTTAATCCCAGCACTCGGGAGGCAGAGGCAGGCGGATCTCTGTGAGTTCGAGACCAGCCTGGTCTACAGAGCTAGTTCCAGGACAGGCTCCAAAGCCACAGAGAAACCCTGTCTCGAAAAAAAAAAAAAAAGAAATAAGAAAGATGGGCACCCAAAAAGGCTGAAAATTTGAAAGATTATTCCAAGTATTGTGATGTGGGAGTTCCCTCTGTGTGCTGTGATTACCATTAATTAATAAAGAAACCGCTTTGGACCTATAGCAAGGCAGAATTTAGGTGGGCAGGGAAAGCTAGGCTGAATTCTGGGACAAAGAAGGACAGAGTCAGAGAGAAGCCATAGATCCACCACCTGAGACGGATACTGGGAACTTTAGCTGGTAAGCCACAGCCAGGTGGGGATACACAGATTAATAGAAATTGGTTAAATTAAGATGTAAGAGCTAGCCAATAAGAAGCTAGAGCTAATAGGCCAAACAGTGATTTATTTAATACAGGTTCTGTGCGGTTATTTTGGGTCTGAGCCGCCAGAATGAGCAAGCCGCCTCCTACAACAAAGTATGTGTGAAAAAAGTATGTGTGAAAGTGTGGGCGGAGAGACATGGCAGGTTGGGATGAAAGAACCACATTCCTGTGCTTGTGTAAGAGCACCGAGTAGATTGAGTCAAGGTTGCAAGCACTTGAGTTTCCCTTAGTCCGCTGCCTTTTCCTGGTGACTTCAAGATCAGCCTCAGGTAGTACTACCGAGCCTAAGAGGTCAGCAGAGTTCTTGTTCTTAAAGGTCGGTGAACTCATGCAAGCATACAGACAGGTGTAAGGTGGCAACTGCTCCCCAAGGCCATCTTGTTTTCAGGTTCATTAGAGTTTCTGAGTGTTAGAGCCCGTCTTATGTTCTTCCATCACCAAGCGACCCTGTTGCAGACTCAAGTTCAGCTTGATCCTGGGTATCGTTCAACTCCAATTCCGGGTAGTGCAAGCCTCAGCTTCCCAGCCCTGCAGCCCGCACGGTTCTTCTGGAGTTGCAGGTTATAGAGATGCCTTCCAAGAACCCTTCCCTACCCTAAGTCCTCTCCCTAGAAATAGCTGGGCCTGGGGGGAGCAGCCTTCATGCTCCCGGGTCCGCGCGGACACTCCAACAGCACCTGCCACCGCTGCCCCTGGCGCGGGTGACGCTCCCGCACTGTTCCACGTTCGCGGCCACGGGGGGCTCCGCCAAGGAGGGTTTGGGATGTCAGCCGCGTGGGTTGATGATGCTCGGTGCCCGCCGCCGATGGGAGGCAGCGTGAGCCCGAGAGAGCGGGGAGCAGTCGCCGCGGCCACGCTCGAGCGCAGCCTCCTCCCGCTCCCACAATGCACAGGGCGGCGGCGGCAGCGGCGGCGGCGGCAGCATCGAGAGCCGCTGAGGAGACCGAGGAGGCTGCGGAGACCAGGCCTCTCGGGAGATCTCTGAGGAGGCGAAACAGCTTAGGAAACCGAGGACGCTGAAGACCCCAGGCCGCTGAAGAGACCTCAAGGGCGGTGGAGGGCGGGCGGCTGGGGAGACCGAGGCGGCCCCGGCTGCTCCCCGGTTGCCCCCCGGTTACCCCTGAGCACGCGCGCCGGATTCACGCGGCGAGCCCGGGGGTGATGACCGGCTGACTGCCGCCCGCCCGCCGCTAGCGAGCGCCTGACGAGCCCCGCCCCGCCCTGCCCGGGCCCGCCCGCCCTCCAGCGCGGCCCGCCCTGCCCGCCCTGCCTGGCCCTTCCCCTGCTCCCCGCCCGCTGCCACCGATTCACCCGCGCGGGCTGCCGCCACGCGAGCTGCGGCCTCCGCCCAGGCGGGGGGCGTCGGCGCTGGGCCCGCCATGGCCGCGTCCGAGCTCTACACCAAGGTAACGCGCGCGCCGCGCGCGGGGCCGCGCCCTGGGGAGGGGTCGCGCGCTGGGGGTCGGTGGTTGTAGCACGGGACGGGTTCTGCGGGACTGCGCCTCCTCCCTGCCCGGCTGCACCTCCCTCCTCTGCCTCCTGGGCCCATTTCGGGTGGGATGCTCTTGGGCAGATGCTCGGGCCGCTGTCCGGGGCCGCGCTCTTAAAATAACGTCCTGTGCCGGTATGCGCCAGGCAGCCTCTCGGGGAGATGATTTCGGATTCTGCAGAAAGGGCCAGTCCGCTTTCACCTTTAGCCGCAGGGTTCTTGCCATTGCCCTGGGGTGCGGAGCCTTCGGGAAGATGCTGCCCAGGCGATGGCGAGTTTATTCTCAGGCTCGTCGGTGGCTGGCAGTTTGCTATCTGCGCGTTATCCCCGAGAGCCTCGTTAGCTCCGCGTCCTCACCCTCCTTTCCGGCGAACCTTTCCCTTTTAGTCTTCGTTTAGGGGAAGTGGCAGTCTTTTCAGTCTTAAACCGACGCCCATATTCTCTGAGTCTGGTAATCTCTCTCTGAATGGCGTGTTTTGGAGAGACTTCAGAAAATCTGTGTTGGCCAGTTGTGGTGTATGCAATCGTGGTATCTTTTATTATGGTTTCAATGGGTGTTTTGCCAGCAATTGATTATTAATTAGCTCCAATTCCATTGAACGGAATTGCTTTAACTTTTCCAGTTCACGTTTTCAAGACTGTGCCAGAACCTCTCTTCTTATCTCTGTCTTTGTCTTCCCCTCCAGCACTGGAGATTGTAGAGCCTCAAGCGCCACAGGCAGACCCATTACCACTCAGCTGTAGATAACCCCAGCTCTCTGGACTTTTCCTTTAGCATTTGAAATCATTGCTTGCACCCACGACTTCAGTAAGCCCTGAGCCCAAGTTGCAGCCTACAGGAAAGAAGTCTGGGTGGGACATCCAGATACCTGCACCTGGTCTAGATGTTTTCACCAATTGTGTGACCTTGGGCAGACTCTCTGGTTCAGGTTTTTTACAAGTCAATAGAGTTTATTACACTTGTCCTGCAACCCTTAGGAGCTGTTGTGAGGAACCATTTTGTTTTGTTTTGTTCTTTTGAGACAGGGTTTTTCTGTTTCTCTGACCTGGAACTTGGTCGTGTACTAGGCTGGCCTTCAATTCATAGATCTGCCTGCTTCTGCCTCCTAAGAGCTGGTATTAAAGGAGGACACAACTGCCACGGCCTTGACAACCAAATTTAATACTAGTTGTGAAAGCTTTAAATGTATAACGTTTTTTCTACAATTATGCGTTATCTGATTAATTTCTTCCAGCCATGAAATGAGGAGCTTGCATGAACCTGGTACTTCTTTCTTTCTAGTCCTAGATTTAAAAAGTGTAGCCGGGCGATGGTGGCGCACGCCTTTAATCCCAGCACTCGGGAGGCAGAGGCAGGCGGATCTCTGTGAGTTCGAGGCCAGCCTGGTCTACAAGAGCTAGTTCCAGGACAGGAACCCAAAAAAGCTACGGAGAAACCCTGTCTCGAAAAATCAAAAAAAAAAAAAAAAAAAAAAAAAAAAAAGTGTACCATTAGAATGTTTCTCTAAACCTCCTAATTTTTTTAGGCATGGTAGCTCTCTAAGATCTGAGTGACTATCACTGGAAACTGATTGAGAGTTACCTTATTAACTATATAAGTACACTTTTAAGTGGTTTGCAAATATTATCTCATTTAATCCTTGCAATTAATGTATGGGTAGATACAAGTATCAGGTATGTGCCTGTGAAGAGCTGTCAGTCTGTAAACATTGCTTAGTTACATTGTTCTCTCCTGTCTGGCCCCTTCCAAGGCCCTGGCCATCAGTCCCATCCTGAACCTGCTAATCGTAGGCTGATAAGTAGAAATAAGGTGGTAAGTTGTTGGACTTCTGGATCTGTTTTTGTGCCCAGAAGATAATTTGTAGGAAAAAAGTTGGGAAAGGTGTTGCCATTTTTAAATGAGAAGGCTTTGAGTTTCCATCACAGCTTTATGGGTAATATAATTAATCTTTTAGCCTTTCTAGATACAGACTAATTTAGTCACTGAAACTGAGGTTGGGACTTAAGGGGCTTTCTCCTAAAGTCACAAATACCCAGGAATAGCCTGGTTCCATAGTTATCTGTGGGCCGATTCTCTGAGTGGGCCAAAGTTTAATGACAGGCAGGGATATTTATTGAGTATCCTGATACTCTGCCTGATGTTTAGAGTTTCTAACAGTGGACAAGTCATAGCCCTTTCCCTCATAGAGTTCACAGTCTGCTTCTTATATTCTTGAGCCACTTTGACTCTCTGAGGGCATAAATAACCTACTGTTACCTTAACAACAGCAGACAGATGTGTTAGTAGGGGATGGGAAGTGCTCCAGGCTGTGGCAAAGCCTGGAGAGACTCTACTGATTGCAGTATTGGCCTTTGCGATTAAATATGAAAGTGCCCCTTTAAAAGTTGTCATCAGACCTTTAAGGCAGATTTTGATGTGTGATACAGATCAGTTCCTATTACAGTGAAGGGCATGGGACTGCTGGTCAATTTATTTTCTTAAGTTAGAATGATAATGATTTTGTCATCACAATTTATCAGGGTTTCCATTTCATAAAAATTTCTAGAAGTTTAAATATTTAAGAGCAATAACTTAGTGCCTGGATGTAATGTTTCTTGAGGCTGACATTTTGGTTAAAACATATTTGTTGATTTTTTTTTCACAGAAGGTGTTGCTAAGAAGCTTTTTAATGTTTTTTTAAAATACAGCTTTATTGAGTTCCTCTGTACCGTACAATTCACCAATTTAAGCTCCTCGGATTGGTAGTTTTGGTATATTCACTGTGATTTTAGGTCTACCCGGCAGTTGTTATGTTATTGCCCTGAAGAGAGTTGTTAGTCGTGACTTGGCAATAGATTTCTGTGTGGCAACCTCATCTAATGATGCTTTTAATAACTTCAGAGGTTCAGCATTGTGGAACTAAGTTTATCAATGAGACCTGGAAGGATCACCTGCAGCAATTTAATTAATTGCGTATTAATCAGCCTATATACCACATGGGTACTTTAGAATGTACAAAGGTACCTAAAGCTATTTGAGTAAAAGTCCCTGGGATATATGAAGATGCTAAGTATTTTAAGAAAGGAAAAAAAAATCAGACGGCAACTCCAAAGCCATTAAAACTTTCCTAAAGCGAAACAGCCTTGTAGGGCAGTAGATTTCATACTTGCTACCATATTTGCCTTTTCCACATTTTCTTATATACCTACTGAAGCCATGTAACTTAGGGGTGTGTGTTCTGGTGTAGTTCATTTTGATATTCAATAGCATTGTCCTCTCAAACTACCATTCCTGGAGATTCTAATATTCTGGGGTTGAAATCCATTCTTTGATCCTGTGTTGTGATTTGCAGTTCGGCAAGTGCATCCTTCAGTCATGCTCCCTCTATGACGTTTTCTTCTGATGTCGCTGGTCTTGTTAATGGCAGTGCTCTTCTAGTTCCTCAGGTTCGGATCTTCTGCATCTTTTCCCTTGGATCATATATTTTACTTCTTTACCAATTCTGGTTCCATTTAACATCCAGCTGTTAGAATTCTGAACCACTGCTTGCATCTTCTTTTTTCTGTGTCTCAGTGACCTGGGTACATTTCCATCTGACTATAGTTGTATGTATGTTAACATTGTTGTAGTGCTATAAGCCTCTGAGATGCTATTTTGTTCAGCTCTCATTTGTTAAATAAATGAATGAATGAATACTTAAATAGGAGGAGGTAGAGATTGAAAATTATGGCGGGGTGGTGGTGGTGCACACCTTTATTCCCAGCATTCAGGAGGCAGAGGCAGGTGGGTCTCTGTTAATTCAAGCCAACCTGGTCTACAGAGTGAATTCCAGGACAGCCAGAGCTACAACACAGAGAAACCCTGTCACAAAAAAAAGACAAGAACAACAACAACAACAGAGAGAGAGAGAGAGAGAGAGAGAGAGAGAGAGAGAGAGAGAGAGAGAGAAGAATGACATGGACCAGGCATAGTGATGTCCTTTTGGTTTTTTTGTTTGTTTGTTTGTTTTTGGTTTTGGTTTTTTCGAGACAGGGTTTCTCTGTGGCTTTGGAGCCTGTCCTGGAACTAGCTCTTGTAGACCAGGCTGGTCTCGAACTCACAGAGATCCGCCTGCCTCTGCCTCCTGAGTGCTGGGATTAAAGGCGTGCGCCACCATCGCCTGGCTAGTGATGCCCTTTTGTAATCTAGCACTTGGAAGGCAAGGACTTACCATAAGTTCAAGGATGACTTGAGCTATATAACAAGATCCTATCTGAGAAAAAATGAAAAGCAAATTATAAGAATGCGATGAAATAAGTAAACATATAATAAGGCATGTTGAAGAGGATGAGTAATAGAGAGAACTGGCAGCCAGGGAGACCAAAAAGAGAGCTGTTTCAGGGAACGCAGTGTGTGTGAATTGCAGAGGTCTGGTAGTCTGAGGTACGCTTAGAAAGGCGCTCAAAGAAGGAAATAAACCTGAGAGACGTTTCTGCGAAGGATTAGATATAGGATAAGAAGGAGAGGAGCTAAGATAAGGGCATGCTGGTAGCTCCACCTTGGAAACTAGGGACTACAAATGGAAAATTACTCAGAATAATTGCTTGATCAAATTGCTTGATCAAATAACTACTAAATTGCTTGATTAAAGCAAAGAGATGATGAGTTGCTCTAGAAATTTGTCAATGTCTCTTAAATTGTGAAGGCCCCGTGTATTGTCCAGGGGCTCAAAGATTACAGAAGTGTTCTAAGAGTTGCCACTCCTGGACCAGTTGCTTAAATCTTAGCTTTTTAAAGAAAGGAAAAATAGAAGCCCAATGAGGAACATACTTTGCCTGCCTGCCTGCCTGCCTTCCTTCCTTCCTTCCTTCCTTCCTTCCTTCCTTCCTTCCTTCCTTCCTTCCTTCCCTTAATGTAGGGTCTTACTCTACAGCCCAGACTACTCTGGAACTTATCCACCTAGACTGACCTTAAATTCATGGGAGTCCTCCTGCCTTAGCCTCCTCCTAAATTTTGAAATTACACATATGAGCTGCCATGCCCAGCTATGATTTGTTTCTTGACAAATGTATAGCTAAACTAGAGAAATTTCGGAATGGAATGGTCAGACAAAAAAAAGAAGCTAGGCATATGAGAGGGATAGAACTTGAAAAATACAGGTGGTCTGGAAATATCAAGATTTAGAATTTGGCCAGCAACATGGTTTGGTTGTTAAGGGCACATGTCACTGAGCTTATAACCTAAACTCAATCCCCAAGATCTCCATAGTAGAACAGAGAACTGAATCTCTCAAGTCGTACCCTGACTTCTATGTGTACTCTGGCATGTGCATGCACACACTCACACAAGTAGATAAATGTGATAGTAACTCTAAAAAATTAAAAAACATAGTAGAAATTTGTAACATCTTACTTTAGTAGCTGTTAGCTTATTAGAATTTGAAATAAATATGTATCATTTTAAATGAATTCTATTGTAAACATACAGATTTGTGCTTATGTAATGGAGTACCTCAAGTTATGATATCAACCTAGTTGTAGTTTCTAAGTTAGAGTCTGGGTAGTCTACGAATGGTATTTCTTCTCTCTCTCTCTCTCTCTCTCTCTCTCTCTCTCTCTCTCTCTCTCAATTTTGTTTTTGGTTTTTCAAGACAGGATTTCTCTGCATAGCTCTAGCTCTCCTAGAACTTGCTCGGTATACCAGGCTGCCCTATAGAGGTGGAGCCCACAGAGATCAACCTGTCTTTGCCTCCCAAGGGCTGGGATTAAAGTTGTGTGTCTCCACAGCCCTCCTCATGAATAGTATTCCTAATATACCAAACTGTCAAACCCCAAACCTTTCTTTGGCAGAGTTAAGAAATTAGCCAACTAGAACTAATTTAAATGTTTATTTATTCATTTTTGTTTGTGTGTGTGTGTGTGTGTGCCTACACACCTCTGCATGAGTTTATGTGAACAAAGTTTGTGCAAGTCTTGGGTGTCAGAGGATATTGTATCTCCTGGAACTGGAGTTACAGGTAATTGTGAGCCACCTGATTTAGGTGCTAGGAGCTGAACCTAGGTCCCCTGCAAGAGCTTAACCTCTGAGCCATCTAGCACTGTAGAGTTCATTTAGTTGGAAATAAAACCTTTTCAAAACAAGAAAGGAATTTTATTCACTTGTGTGACCTGAAAGTTTAAGATTAGCAGCGCAAGTATATCTTTGGGACTGTGTGCCACTGACTCTCGTGTGCTGTCTGACATTGTTTTCATCTTCAGGACAACTGTGACTAGAGCGTAGAGCCTGCAGATCACATGATTGCACAGCTCTGGGCCTCGGGGAAGAGAGCCTGGTAGAGAAGTTCTTCCTGCCCTTTTCTTAGAGTCATGTGCCCGTTCCTTTCACAACACCCTGTTGGAAGTGTGGGAAGAATACCATGAGAGATCAAGTTTATGCTTGCCCAGAGGCTTGAAGGAGGACAGGCATTGTGATTGGTAGTCTCATTATGACCTTATGGGATGGCTGAGAGCCATTCTCCTTTACAAGGAGTAGTGCTGAGTAGACAAAATGACAAACCGTCCTCAATCAATGTCATCTATGAATAGATCACAAAAAATGATGGTGATCAAGTTCTTACTATTTCTGATCTTTGAGTGAAGTGAAAAGTTTGTTTTTTAACCTAACCAAGATATTAAATATATTCCCCCTAAAAAATAATCTATGAAAATATAGCTATGGGAAATCTATACAAGCAGAGTTAGTAATAAGATATCAGAAACTGAAGGTGTAAAACATACCTTTTACCCAGTCTGCGAGGACTTGGTGAATTGTATGTTGCTAATTTTTTCTGCTGTATTTCCTCAGCATTGCGTATTTCCTCTTACTTTCTTCGTAGCCTTGCTTGTGCACAGTATTCTCTTCCCTCATTTTCACCCAGTGATAATATTTGCACAATTTCTCCCTCTTTCTTTTGAGATGTGGTCTCATGATCTCAGGCTGCCCTCAAATTTGTTGTGTAGCCAAGAATGACCTTGAAGTTCTGATCCTCCTGCCTCTACTTCCCAGTGCTGGGTTTACAGTGTGCACCACCACAGCCCCTTTGTGCCCTGCTGGGGACCAAACTCAGGGCCTTGTGCATGCTAGGCGGGCACTTACCAACAGAACTTTGTTTGTAGAGGCCCTGTTATACAACTTCTTAATTTCTTTGTTTTGCCTGTCCAAATTGCCCAATTCATCTTTGATGGTGGTATGTCTTCCGTTCTCCCTCCCCATCTTCTTTATGTCCCTGTTATCTGTAAGTCCCTGCTGCTCAGTGATAGTTATAACTGAGCACACATACACCCTGTAATGAGCTAAGGTATATTGCTATTGGAGGAATCATTCCTTAGCACTCAGTGTGTGCTTTACTTGGTCAAACCCTGCACCTTTCCTTTCTTACCACTCCCTGAATCTGACATCATAGGAAGTAATTTTTATGAGTTTGCGTAATCATTTTCTGTGTGCATGAACAAGCACTTTTGTGTTAGGTTAGTTTTCAAACTCTTTAGCCTAGACTAGTTCACTCTTAGTTTTCCGGCTTTCTCTAACATAGTAAGAGACCATCCTTACTTGAAAACATGTTGTTCTCATACAGGACTGGTCTCTATCTGTTGAGACTAAGGAAAACATAGACAAACTACTTAGGTTAGGACTGCAGATGTTTACCATAAAATCAGAGCATATGTGAATTTGGATCAAATTGTGGATTAAGTCTTCTATAATTTGAGTGGATATTTCTTATTTTCCAAGTGAAAAAAGTTAGATTTACGATAGATGACAATTGTATTTTAGTGTACTCCTATTTCTATCTTGTTTTCTGTCCCAGAGCAGGATTTCTCACCCTTTGTACTAAGAGTAAATTGGATATTTTCCCCTCAAATGTCAGTTCTTTGCATTGTAGGATATTTAGCCAAATTCATGACTTTCAGCTACTAGTTTACTAGTACCCTCTACTTCTGTTTATGACAATCTGTACTATCTCCAGACATTGCAAAATGTCCGTGGGGGCCAAGGTAAACAAACCACTACCTGAAGCCAGTGCCCAGACCTTAAGACTTAGATTAGGGTAGGAGGAAGAGCAGAAATAGTTAAAAACAGAAGCAGAGATTACTTGTAAAAGTTAGTTGACTTGAGAGCAGGACATGTTTCATGAACTCAATACCTATGAACCAGAATGGTGGGCTAGGACCAGCTGTTTGACAAGCTAAGCCAGTTCAAGTCATGCAGGGCAACCTGGTGAGACCCTGTCATAAGGGTCTGGAGATAGAGCTCAGGGACAGGGTGTTTGCCCACCATGTGTGAAGCCACAGTCCCCAAGCTCAATCTCCAGCACTGTTCTGCTCCCCACAGAAAAATAAATAAAAAAGACATTGTAGGTAGTCAGGCAGTGGTAGTGCAGCTTTTAATTCCAGCCCATGGGAGACAGAGGCAGGTGGATCTCTGAGTTCTAGGCCACCAGCCTGGTCTACAGATTGAGTTTCAGGACAGCCAGGGCTTCATAGAGAAACTCTGTCTCAAAAAAAAAAAAAAAAAAAAAAAAAAAGAAAAGAAAAAGGAAAAAAGATACACTGTAGATAATTTAGTTAAAGGGTGAAAGTTAAATACCAATAAGATTTTCATGATGAACTTTTTTGTGATGCTAAAAATCATATGTAGGGCTTTGTATAGAGCAAGTACTGAGTTACAATCTCATTGCAATTTGCTTCTTTAAGTCTTTCTATCTATATAAATAACAATTATTTCTAAAGTGTTTTAATAACTTCTAATGATTTAAAAACTATGTATTTTAAGTTTTTATATCATTATATATGCATTAAAAGTTTAATATGTATTCTAACATCTGGAGATATCATGATTTTTATACTCCAAGTCCTTTTCACTGTTAGACGTCAGTTGTTCTGTTGAGCAGCTTTGTACGTAAATCTTTTCATGTGTTAAATCAATTTTAGAAAATTCCAGAATCCAAGTCTCCTTGGTGAGAATTGGCATTTATACATGGGGTAGGACATTTACATTCATCTTTAAAAATAGCACCTTGTATGCACATTACCTCAAGGGCAGGGAGACTGGATGCCCCACTTCTGGAAGATACCTTCAGTGCCTTTATTTTGTGTTGAGAAATTCTTCTCAGTAGAAATATATACGCTTGTTTAAAATAATCTTCTGGAAACCTAAACTCCTTCCTTCCTTTCTTTAATAACAAACACACAAGCAGGCAAACAAGTAGAATCTCGCTTTGTAGCCCTGGCTGAATTGAAACTTGCTGTGTAAACCAGACTGGTCTCAAACTCCCAGAGAGCCACCTGCCTCTGTCTTAAAGGTGTGCACCACTAAGTGCAGTTTATTTTCTTTGTAGTGCCATTAAAAAAAAAAAGAAATTACTTATCACCTTTTCTTTCTTAAATCTTTGAAGAATTTTGGCAATAGAGGAAAAATTGAAGTAGGATTTTAAGAGAGAGAAAAACCATAGCTTCTGTGCTGAGTGTAAATCATAAATTTCAACTTGAAACCTACCTGATATTATGTTGTCATCTCATTATAGAGAACATGTCTTTAATTATAGCAAACTCTAACATTTGTCTGAAGTAGTATAAGGATAGGTTGCTTTCAGGTGTGTCATACCTTAGGGTTCTTGAGCGTCAGCTGCTGTTGCACAGCAGCACCGAATGCAGTGCGCATCCTAACACTGGCTGTCGTACTCGGGTCTTTGTAGCTTGTGGGGCTTTCTGGTCATTCCTTGTGTGGGACTAAGTATCAATTCAATGGTAGCCACAAAGCTAAAGGGAAATGAAGGTCAAGAAACTGAAGTGACCCTTAGCATCCTTGAAGTTTCCTTACTTTTCTTCGGGTACTAAAATCTTGATTTTTTTGTTTTTGTTTTCATTTTTGGAGACAGGGCTTCTTTTCTCTGTGTAGCTGTGGAGCCTGTCCACAGCTACATAGGTGTGCACCACTAAGTGCAGTTTATTTTCTTTGTAGTGCTATTAAAAAAAAGAAATTACTTACCACCTTTTCTTTCTTAAATCTTTGAAGAATTTTGGCAATAGAGGAAAAACTGGAACTTGCTCTGTAGACCAGGCTTGTCTCACAGAGATCCGCCTGCCTCTGCCTCCTGAATGCTGGGATTAAAAGCGTGCGCCACCACCATCTGGATTTTTGTTTGTTTTTTACTCTATTAGTTTCAGTTATTTTCTTCTAAAAATTTTGACTTGTACAAATGCACAGATCTGGCAAAACAGTTTTTTAAGTAATGATTACTATTTACTGAGGCCTTGTTGTGGTCCAGATAGCCTTTAAAAGAAATTCTTTGCCTGGCCTGGTTGCAGTAAGCCTGTAATGTCATTTGCTTAGGAAGCTGGGCAGGATTGCAAATTCCAGGCCCACCTGAGCTATAGAATAAGGTTAAAGGCCAGCCTGAGCTCCAAGGTGAGACTCTATTTCAAAAAGAAAGATTTTGCCTGTTCCGTTAGTGTTTCTAAGTAACTCTTAAACTTGCCTGTGATCCTCACAAGCCAGACAATCTAACTTATGAGTGTTTTCTTCCTTTGCTGTGACTCATCCCTTTTCCCTGAAAGAGTGGCAGCATATTATAGCAACCAAGGCGTGGACACCACATCTACAAGGCTGAATCCTGGTTTTGCTTTCTTCCTCCCTCCCTTCTTTTCCTTTAATCCTTTCTTTTTTATTTAAAATTATTATGTGTGTGAGTGTTTTGCCTGCATGTATGTCTGTGTACTACGAGCATATCTGGTTCCTATGGAGGTCAGAAGAGAGTATCAGTTATAAATAGCCATAGCTGCCATGTGGGTGCTGGGAATGAATTCAGGGTCCTCTGCAGTAGCAGCCAGCACTCCTGTTAAACAGCTGAGCCCTCTCCAGCCCTGCTGCTCCCCCATTTTGCTATTAGCTTTTTATATGGCCTTTAACCAAGTTACTTGCCCTTTCTTTTTTTTTAAAATATTTATTTATTTATTATGTATACAATATTCTGTCTGTATGTCTGCAGGCCAGAAGAGGGCACCAGACCTCATTACAGATGGTTATGAGCCACCATGTGGTTGCTGGGAATTGAACTCAGGACCTTTGGAAGGGCAGGCAATGCTCTTAACCACTGAGCCATCTCTCCAGCCCCCCTACCCTTTCTGTACTTCAGGTTTTTTTTTATTTTTTGTTTTATTTGTATGTATGTTTTTTTTTTTTTATTTTTACTTAAAAATTTCCACCCATTTCCCTCCCACTCCCCCTTCCCCTCCCCCTCCCTCTCCAGTCTAAAGAGCAGTCAGGGTTGGAAGTCCAAGGTCCTCCCTGCTCCATCCAGGTCTAGGAAGGTGAGCATCCAAACAGACTGGGCTCCCACAAAGCCAGTACATGTAGTAGGATCAAAACCCAGTGCCATTGTCTTTGGCTTCTCAGTCAGCCCTTCTTGTCCGACATGTTCAGAGAGTCCGGTTTGATCACATGCTCCATCAGTCCCAAGTCCAGCTTGCTTTGGTGAGCTCCCATTAGATCAGCCCCACCGTCTCAGTGGGTGGGCACACTCCTAGATCATTGGGCAGCTGAGGAGAGGGAGCCTGAAATGGCCCTATCCTATAGCCATACTGATGAATATCTTGCATATCACTATAGAACCTTCATCTGGCGATGGATGGAGATAGAGACAGAGACCCACATTGGAACACTGGACTGAGCTCCTAAGGTCCAAATAAGGAGCAGAATGAGGGAGAACATGAGCAAGGAAGTCAGGACTATGTATGTGTTTTTGTGTGAATGTGTGTTTGTATATATATGGAGGCTAGAGGACAACCTTGGATATCTTGTTCCTTGGGAGCTGTTCACCTTATTTTATTTTAATTTTTTGGTTTTTCGAGACAGGGTTTCTCTGTGTAGCTTAGGTGCCTGGCCTGGAACTAGCTTTTATAGAGCAGGCTGGCCTTGAACTCACAGAGATCTGCCAACCTCTGCTTCCCGAGTGCTAGGGTTAAAGTCGTGTACCACCATTGCCCAGCCTTGTTTTTTGAGACAGGGTCTGGAACTCACCAATTGGACTTTACTGGCAGACCAGCAAGCCCCCATGGACCTGCCCAGCGTTAGTATTTCTAACACATGTGCCACAATGCCCAGCTTTTCAGACTTATTTATTTATTCACTCATTTTTTTAAATGTGTGCTAGTGTTTTGCCTGAATTATGGATGGTTGGTTACCACATATATGCCCGGTGCCCTTGGAGATCAGGTGAAGGTGTTGGGTGCTCTAGAACTGGAGGTACAGATGGTGGCCAGCTGCCATATGGGTACTGGATTCTGCTGATTGAACTCGGGCCATCACACTGCAGCCCACATTAACTTTGACGTTTAGGAATCTTCTTGCCTCACCCTCCAAATGCTGGGATTATAAGTATGAGGTCCAATGCTAGCTGCCTCTGGATATTCTTAACATTTCATTTTATTAATAGAATATGTGAGGAGACCTGGTACATGGTAGTGACCTAGTAATTCTTTTTCTATTTTTAAGGACAACTGAGAAAAGTGCCTCCTTTATATTAAAACATAATTGAGAATTGTCTATTCTGCTATTAATAGGTCTGAAATAGTAAAGGAAATGACTTGCAAAGTTACTTTGGAAGACATTCTCTTAAAATATATTTAAGGTCTCAGTACGTAGCTCAGTTGGCAGAGTCCTTGTCTAGTATGTATGGAGCCATGGGCTTGATCCTCAGCACTCAGTGAACCGGGTATGCTTTGCATACCCCTAATCCTGGCACTTTTGGGGGAGGGGGGCAGCAGCGAGAAGATCAAAAGTTCAAGATTATTACCATCTACATAGGGAATTTGAGACCCGAGTGAGCCAAAACTAACTCTCTCTCTCTCTCTCTCTCTCTCTCTCTCTCTCTCTCTCTCTCTCTCTCTCTCTCACACACACACACACACACACACTATTTATTTATTTATTTATTTATTTATTTATTTATTTATTGAGACAGGGTTTCTCTATAGCTTTGGAACCTGTCCTGGAACTCTGCCTTTTGAGTGTTGCAACTACAGGTATGTGCCACCACTGCCTGGTTACATATATATTTTTAATAGTAAAAATATAATAAATATTTAATGTGAAGGAGGAAAATACAGAAAAAACTACACGCAGCCCTACTGTTTTCAAGTGCTCTAATATTTGATGTATAACCCTTCTAGTCACCTATTTCTGTTTATGTTTTCTAGAGAAAACTGGTTTGTATTCAGGCGTAAATGAGGTACCTGTATCACATACCCTTCCCCCAGAGACAGGGGTGTGTGTGAAGATTTTAAGAGCCAGGGATTAGGGAGGACCAGGGTAAAGCAGTATCTTCCAGACATGACCGAGCACTGCACCCATGGACTCACAGTGGCTGTCAGCATTCTAGCATGGAGGGTCTCATAAAACCCCACTGTTGCTGAGGAACAGTTGAGGGCTGCTGAGGGAGGAAGAGGCAGTTTAAGGGTTTAGCCCTTGGTAGGTTGACCATGCTCAGTTAATGGTCCCACACCTGTGAGTATATGGGCAGCACAAATAGGACTCTGATTTATAAAAATAAACAAGTAGCCAGGCAGTGGTGGCACACACCTTTTAATCCCAGCATTTGAGAGGCAGAGGCAGGTGAATCTCTGTGAGTTTGAGGCCAGCCTAGTCTACAGAGTAAGTTCCAGGACAAGTTCCAAAGCTACACAGAGAAACCCTGTCTCAAAAAACAAAGCAAACAAAACAAGACAAAAAAAAAAAAAAAAAAAAAAAAAGAGGACTTGAAGTTGGGACTTACTGGGGTCGGGGGTGGGGGATTAGATCTAGGAGGAGTTTTGGGGGGAAATGGGGCTGAATATATTCAAAATATATTGGGCCCATATATAAAATTTTCAATCATCCATAAAAATACTATCTTAAAAATGGCTTATTTTATATGTACTACTTTGTAAGCATGATTTGCTTTCTTTAAATAGTATTTTATGAATATTCCCCATGCCAATACATTCTTCTATATTATGACTTTGAGAGATTCTGTTACTGCGTAGACCAGGGTGCCCTCAGACTTAAAGCAGTCTGGCTTCAGCCTCCCAGAGTACCAGGATTACAGTTGTGAGCCACTGTGCCTGACTTATAAAATGTTTTTAATGGCTTCACAGTGTAATGATACAGACATTACTTAACCTGTATTAAGTACTTATAATTTCTTGAAGTTCACACATGAACTGAAGAAGACAAAAAGCTTTTGTGTGTTCCCGTAGAAGCTGAGCTGTGGTTTTCATTGATGTTGACTGGCGACAAAGTGTCCCATTTTTGCAGTAATCACAATGGTATAGAAATTGGTTGGTGGTAAGATAGATCAACATCAAGGAAATTAGTCTACTTAGAGCTTAGAACACAGGCTACAGGGATCTCACCTTCTCAGGAATAAATTCTTAAGTATTAGTAACACATTTGTAATCTCAGGGTACCAGTCTTGACAGCTTACTAGAAGCAGATTCTCTAGATGACCGAGATGACAGATGGCTAGAGTGGCCAGAAGAAGTCAGAGTCTAACTTGAGCATACAAAGGATCCTTTCCAGTGTTTTGGAAGCCATAATGCAGGGTGAAGTGTAAGGGATATATTAATATATCTGCCACAGAGGCATATTAGCCGAGGAGACTCCCTGACTAACAATTCATCTAGGATCTGTCACACAACTGCACCAGTCTTTAATGTAGGATAGTCTGGCTGCTCTGCTCTTGCCTTTCAGTTTGGAGAGACTGACTGGGTAAAAGGGAGGCTAATACAGCAGAGAAGTAACATGGGGAATAGTCTCTGAAACAATAGTGAAATCAGTTAAGCTCTGAAAAGGAGTCTTATAATTAATGTGTTTCAGTAAGTCTCTTGGTTTGCAAATGTTATAATTAGTTTCTTATAGCAAGTTTCAGCTGAAATGTGTCTAGGAAACTGGCCAGAGGTCTTAAATGACCTGGTCTTGTAAAAGATGTCCATTTCTGTTAGATGAGATATGATCCCTTCTGGGGTTGACATTTCCTGCGTGTATCAGGAGCAGTGTCTTAGTCCCAAGAAAGCAGACCGATCTGTGGAGGAGCAAATGTTGCCATGGCGCTTACCACCTGTACAGTCATCCCAGTCCAATTGGTCTTTTGGAGCTGGGCCCCCACTAGAGTGTGTTTAAGAAGCATCTGGGACAGCAGTGGGAGGCTTACTCATGAGGATCACAAGTTTGAGGCCATAAGTCGCTACACAGTGAGTTGGAAGACAGTCTCGGCTACCACATGGCACTGTCTCAATAGAAACAGCACTGAGCACAAAACATGTGATGGAACTTAACTGGTTGGGTTGAGATTGGAAAGGCTCATGTGAGTTCATGAAAAGTATAAATGATGTAGCTAATTGGTTCATGCCTGTAATCCCAGTGCTTGAGAAACCAAGGCAGGAAGATTGCTGCAGTTTGAGGTTAGCATGGGCTACTGAGTAAGACTTTACTCATCTTTAAAAAAAAAAAAAGTATTTATGTGTGTGATAGGAATCAGTACCATAAAACCAGAATCCATAAAACTCAGTTGTTACTAAATAAATATGAAAACAAACTACATAACCCAGCTGTGGTGGTAAATGCCTGTAATCCCAGGACTCAGGAAGTGGATTGGAAGGTGATTTTAAACTAACATCCTGCCTCAAAACAAAACCACACAAAGAAAAAAACCCTACAAGACACAATTGTGATTGAGCCATTTTGTACATTAGTCTTGCATCTTAAAATACTTTTCTTTTTAAGGTTAACTCTTTCCTGTCTTCTGAACAGATATGGTGACATGTGCCTGTTTATCATTCTAGCTCCTTAGGAGACTGAGTCAGGAATATAACTTAAGCCCAGGAGTTTGAGGCCAGTTTGGGATGCCTTCTCAAACTAAAAATAAAAAGCCAAAACCTCATGTGTTCTTTCTTGACTTACTTATTGATTTTTTTAACGTCTGAATTTTCATAGATTGAGTTTATTCAAAATGTGGTCTGAATACAGAGTCTTGCCAAGAACCCTGGAGCTGCTTCTGTGAGCCTTCACTGTTAACAGTGAGCTAGCTCTCTTAGTGGCTGCTGTCCTTTAGATTTCAAGAGCAGTGACATCAGATGCAGCTGGCACTTAATTCCTGTCAGACAAAGAAACATAATTAATGGGATAACCACCTCATTAAAATATTTAGAATGTTTTTCCTGTGTTGCTTTTTCCCCTCCTGACGAGGCTGGAGAAAAAGAATGGTGGAGATTGTTCTCTTGAGACCATGCTAAGCTATTGGTTTGTCTTAAGGCCTATCTAATGGTTCCGATTTCCACATGAATCATTTAGGCTGTGCTGTGATTCTTATTTCTTCGGATGGCTGCTCTCTGCTGTTAGTGACAGTTTTCCAGAGATTACTGTGTGACTTTGACTTGTCAGAATCTAAATATGCCCCACTTTATTGTTTTGTAGAGGTCTTACTGTTTAGTTTTAAACACAGCTGATTTAGCAAACAGATAACCTGTCTAATTGGGTGACAGATACTAGGCAGGGATGAGAAAGGAAGAGGATCAGTGCTTTCCCATTGCTGCTTTCCTCAGCTGCATGCTGCCTCTCAACTAATCTACTGATGTAGTTTGCATTTCATAAGAATTTTTTTAAAAGATATATGATTAGACACAGCCAGTCAGGGAAAATCAAGGAGAGAGAAGAAAAATCATTTTTATGTGATCATCAACATTAAGATACTACTTTTGAGAAAATTGGAAAAGAGTTTTTATTTGGTATGTGTATGTCTATATATACTTTGATATAGGGTGTCAATCTGCAGCGCAGCCTAGCCTGGAACTCTGTGTAGCTCAGGCTAGCTTTGAACCCACAACAGTACTTCTACTTCAGCCTCTTCTGAGTGTTGGGATTGCAGGCTTGAACCATCATGTATAACGTACAAAGACTTTAATCATTTTATTATAAAGATGATAGAATGAAATTAATATGTAACATACAGTTTTCAGATTTTGACATGTAGGGTTTGTTGTTGTTGTTGTTATTAGTTGTTGTTGTATTGGAAAATATGCTCTGAGCCTAATTTCTAGGAACAACAACAACAAAAAAAAAACCCAAAGATCTAAAGAAATGATTACATGTATTAGTAATTAACTTTCTGTTCCTGTAATAGAATACTTGTTATAATCAGTTTAAAAAGAAGAAAGGTTTGTTGTTTGTTGTTTGTTTGCTTTTGTTTTATTTTTTTGCTGACAGTTGTAGAGGTTTCAGTCCATGCTTAGTTGTCGTGTCTCTTTTCCTTTGGCATGGCAGCACATGATAGCAGGAACATGTGGACATGTGGCAGAGGTGCTACTCTCTTCATGACAGCGGGAAGCCCCAGAGAGAGGAAGGGAATGGATTCCTGCTGTCTCCTTCCAGGGCGTACTCCGAGTGGTCTAAGACCTTCTTCCTATAGGTTCCACTACTTTCCAGTAGCACTGAAAACCAGGCTTTAACACATGAACCTCTGGGGGACATTCCAGAACCAAGCCGTAGAATTAGCCAAATCCATGTCTGTTCTCCCATCCCAAAGTGTGGAGTACAGTGTGCTGGAACTGTGGCAGTAAGAGTTGCAAGGATAAGCAGTGACTCTGCAGGTCAGAGGATAACTTGTTGAGCCAGTTCTCTCTATCCACCAGGAGAGCTTGCCTGTCAAGCCCCTTTACCCACTGTGCAGTTTCATCAGCCCCAGAGCCTGGGTTCTTTTCTAAAAAATATTTATTTTTATTTGATGTGTATGAGTGTTTTACCTGCATGTATATATGTTCACCGTGTGAATGCAGTGCACATGGGGGCAGAAGAGAGGACATTGGATCCCCTGGATCTAGAGCCACAGATGTTAGCTGCTGTGAACTGATCCCAGGTCCTCTGGAAGAGCAGCAAGTGCTCTTAACCTCTGAGCCATCTTTTTCAGTTCCAGAGCCTAGATTCTTAATGATATTATTAGACTGAGATAACCTTCTCTAGATTTCTTGTTAAATATAAAAATACATTCATGGTGGTATAAAGTACTAAAGCTTTTATGATCCTTTTAGCAGAAAGCATTCCTGTCTTAAATGTAGCAGTTTTGGGCTGGGGATGTAACTCAGTGGTAGAACTCTTGCCTAGCAGCCCGAGATGCTCTGGGCTTAATTACCTGCATTGCAAGAGAAACAGAATGTAAGGGCTTTGTGAATGAGACTGTGTTATTTGTGTACAGAACAGTTCAGGTGTATGGTAAATGTCAGGAGGTGAAAGATGAATTCTAGTCATATTCTGAACATCTTGAACATTATTAATATGATATATAATATCCAGTATTAATTGTGATTTCTAGCTGTTCTAGTTATATTCAGAGTCTTCCCACTGTACAGAGCTTTGTAAAGAGTTAATTTCCTCAGGCCTAGAAACCTGAACATGACAGAGGCAAGAACTGAAGCTTCAGTAATATGGGAAAAGTGGGTATGAGTAAGAGTGAGTGGGTAGAAGACCTCAATTAAAGCATGAGTGAGGGGAGGTGCTCCAGGCTTCCAGCCAGGCCTGGTCCTGGGACATCCAAGTTTACAGCTGCTGCAGGATTTTGAGTTACAAGAATCCAAATGACCAGAGGAGGAACAGCAAGGCAGCCATTGCACATTTACAAGTGTTTAAACTCAGTGGCTTTCTTATGGAAGGTGTATATAGGGAACGTGTCCTTTACATACTTAGTACAATCCTGTTAAATTTTAGATTGCTGTTGAAGTTAAATTGTTTGGAAATTTATTTGGCGATGAAAATTTGAAGTGCAGAGAGACCAGGAAGAGGAGAGGAGTAGGAAAATTCAGAACTTTGTGTGAGTAAGAAATTAAGTGTGTCAGATGAACATGGTAATATTTGCTCTTACTTTAATTTTATCATTTGCTGAGACGGACAAGACAATGTCTCATTTACACCTTTTTAAAGTTACTCATGAGGGCTCTCCACAGATAGATCATCTCAGCGACTGTTCGTTAGTGAGACCCTTTGGACAGCAAAGGGGGAGCTCCGCTGCACTTGTAACTAGTTCCTGTAGCTGACAAGAATGATGCTTATGGATAATGGGCAGGTGAGTCAGGACGTCATAGTTTTGGCACACCAATTCATATATTCCCCAGAAAAACATATGTGACATGTCTGTTCTCTGATGTCTCCTAAACTTCTTCAAGATTTATTTTAAAAATGTAATTATGTGTATATGTGTGTAGAAATGTGCATGTAATGCAATTGCCTTCAGAGGCCAGAAGAGGGCATCAAATCCCCTGAAGCTGCAGTTACAGGCTGCCTTGGGTACTGGAAGCTAAACTGGGGTCCTCTGCAAGTACGTAACATGTTCGTTCTTAACCTGTGAGCTATCTCTCCAGACCCATCTTCTACTTTTTACTGTTGAGATGAAAGTGTATACCAGGAAAGGACCAGTCATTTGTGACATAAGTAAAGCTCACTTTCTTGTGGAAGGCCAGTCCTCCTCCCAAGCCCACATGTTCACATTTTTTTGTTTTTCTTTTGGAGACAGGTTCTCACTATGTAGCCCTAGTTGGCCTGGAACTCATTTTGTAGATCAGGCTGGCCTTACGATCTGCCTGAATTTGGAATTAAAGGTGTGTGCCACCATGTTTGCATTCTATCTACTTCTCCCACATCCCATTTTAAAGGATGTCTTCATGTGGAATCTTCCACAGAGCCTCAGTTGTAAGCACATGCTGACTTTAGCAGGCTTGCTGGTGGTTAGGTGTGTATCCATGGCCTTTAGCATTGTCTGTGCTTAGTGTTTAGTGAAGCAAGAGAGGAGAAATTTCAGAGCTCTTCTTGTAACATCACCCTTATTTTCCTCTGCCTGTCATTCCCTTTCCTTCTTTTTTTTCTTTTCCTTCTTTTTTTTTTTTTGAAGAATTTCCCTAAATGGTTTTTTTTTTGAAGAAAATAATATGCAAAATGTTTCTGTTTTCAACTAAAGAAGACTTGCCTTTGGAATTTATTAATATGACCAGTTCCTTTATAATTGTGAAGGAGATAAAGATACTGATTTTAAAAGATGGGCTTTCTGAAAAGATAATATTTGAGCTGTGCTCTGAATAAGGAAGATAAAGCATGATTGCTGGGGAATGAAAGTCAGTCTAGACTTTTTATTTTGTTCATACTTTTAAGAAGGATGTGTTTATTATTTATTCATTCCCTTTTATGAGTGTATTGCCTGCCCGAGTTTACATCCACCACCTGTGTCAGGTGCCTCCAGATGGCAGAGGGCATGCATTCCCTGGAACTGGAGTTATGGACAGTGTGAGCCATCTGATGTAGCTGCCTTGTAAGTGCTGCAAGTACATTTAACTGAGCCATCCTTCTCGTCTTTGCTTTTACTTTTTAAGACAGGGTCTCATTTTATAGCCATGCTGGCCTGAAAGTCTCAAACTCAAGGCCATCATCTTGCCTCAGTCTTCCAAGTGGTGGAATTACAACTATGAGCCAGCTAGGGCCAGACTTTCTTGGTAATTTTTCAGCTAATTTTCTGATTTACCTGACCATGCTATTCTGACCAAACCACTTTGACTGTTACAAACATGTTTTCCCCTATCTATAAAAGAGAGTAATGACAGTGAGAAAGTTACTTGGCATAAATTCTATCTATCTATCTATCTATCTATCTATCTATCTATCTATCTATCTATCTATCTATCTATCTATCTGCCTCTTTGAAGGTGAGCAAGCAAAGGCCTGGGCCTGGCAAATAGAAAGCAGGAGATGCCTTCTCCTCCTTGTTTTGCCAACCCCAACCCCACAGTTTCATACAGGGCTGACTCCTAAGTGGCTCAGGTACTATATATTAGATTACTTTGATTTGGAAACAAGTAGGAAAAACATAGAAGACAAATGTGACTTAAGCAGCTCATAAAAATGAAGAAGCAGTTTACTGTGGGAATTTTTTGTTTTGCTTCAAGAGATTTGTTGTCATGTGACTCATTCTAGCTTCGAACTCACAGTCCACTTGTCTCAGCCTACAGGGTGCTAGAGTTATAGTGTTGATCACCATGCTTACCTACCATGGAAATTTTCATTGAGCTATGTCTTCATGATTACTTGTGTATGGTGACGGCTAATGGTAGTTTTATGCCAGGTTCTCGAAATTATTTTTTTTCTTCCAAAAGAGAGAGAAAATGAGTGAGTGTATCTGGGCATGTGTCTGACGCTCCCGTTTAAAACTCTTCCTAGCCGGGCGGTGGTGGCGCACGCCTTTAATCCCAGCACTCGGGAGGCAGAGGCAGGCGGATCTCTGTGAGTTCGAGGCCAGCCTGGTCTACAAGAGCTAGTTCCAGGACAGGCACCAAAGCTACAGAGAAACCCTGTCTCGAAAAACCAAAAAAAAAAAAAAACTCTTCCTAGTTGTGATATGTAAAATTTTATTATTGTAGAAGAAAGATGTACAGCTAATAGCCATATAAGCAGTGACAGTACAGCTAAAGAAGAAAATTTAAAGGTTATGATGAGTTTTTTTTTTAACATGTGTCAGTACTACTAGGTAAGGTTTTCTAAACAGAGACCTTGTTATCCTAGAGCCCAGTATCCCGTGACTTCATCACAGTCTGCATGTAGACATCAACTGACTTCTTTTAAACAGGCTCATGTGACAAAAACTTGAACTTTCTTGGAGTCCAATTGTCCTCTTAGTTCCAGTAGTACTTTGATTATATTCTATTCTGTTCAAATTCAATTTGACATCAGTATTATCACCTTTTTTTCACTTTTAGTTTCCTTTTAAAGATTTTATTTTCTGTCATTTGCAGATCATTAGTATAGAAGGAACAGTTTAAACTTTTAAAAGCTTCCATATCAGTTCAGGACTGATTAGAATGACTGCCATTTGTAATTACCTAGGTACTAAATAGCTATGAAAAGTAGCTCTGTAATTATTCAACACTGCTTTTTTTTTTTTTAAGAGTAAAGACTTTCAATTTTATTCTTTTTTTCTGCTTTTAAAAATTAATTAAGGGAGCACTTGGGAGGCAGAGGCAGGCGGATCTCTGTGAGTTCGAGACCAGCCTGGTCTACAAGAGCTAGTTCCAGGACAGGCTCCAAAACCACAGAGAAACCCTGTCTCGAAAAACCAAAAAAAAAAAAAAAATTAATTAAGGGGCTGGAGAGACGGCTCAGAGTTTAAGAGCACTGGCTGCTCTTCCAGAGGTCCTGAGTTCAATTCCCAGCAACCACATGGTGGCTCACAGCCATCTGTACTGAAATCTGGCGCCCTCCTCTGGCGTGCAGGCATACATCGAGGCAGAATGTTGTATACATAATAAATAAATAAATCTTTAAAAAAAATTAATTAAAATGTAATTATACCACTTCCCCTCTTTCCTCCCTCCAACTTCTCCCATGTGCCCCTCTCACTACCTCTCAAATTGATGACCTCTTTTCTTTGACTATTATTTTTACATATATAAATATACATAAACTTTCTGAGTATGTTTAATGTTGCTTGCACAAATATGATTTCTGGGCTAAACATTAAATATAGAGTAACCTATCTTTTTTTAAAAGTGATGACCTGGAAGAACAGAAGTTTTAGTTTAAAAGACAATACTGGCTGGGCATGGTGGCACATGCCTTTAATCTGAGCACTGAAGAGGCAGGTGAATATTTGTGGGTTTTTTTTTTTTTTTTTTTTTTTTTGGTTTTTCGAGACAGGGTTTCTCTGTGGCTTTGGAGCCTGTCCTGGAACTAGCTCTGTAGACCAGGCTGGTCTCGAACTCACAGAGATCCACCTGCCTCTGCCTCCCGAGTGCTGGGATTAAAGGCGTGCGCCACCATCGCCCGGCAGCATGTGAATATTTGTAAGTTTGAGGCCAGCCTTGTCTCCATAGTGAGTTCCAGCACAGCTAGGGCCACAAAAAGAGACCTTGTCTCAAAATAGCAACAACAAAAAAGTGCTGGAATCAGGGCCTGAGTAGTGTAGTGGATCATGTCAGTAGTCTAGCTACACGTCAGGTTGATATGGGAAGGTCACTGGAGCCTAGAACTTTCAGATAAGCCCAAGCAATATAGTGAAATCCCATCTCAAAAAAATTACCTGCTATGATAATAATAAATGCTATCGTTCGTTTGTTTTAAAATATTTCAGGAATACCTGAAATTTTTGTTCTGTTCCCAAGTTTATTTTTCTTAATTTAGGCATATAAGGTACACTTCTATATTCTTCATTCCTTAGTAGCTCATATAATGGTAACCTTGGAATATTTTTATCAACAGAAGTCTAATAAGACTAAAACAGAGGTCAGGTTTAAAGCTAGATTAAGTCCCCCTCTTGTTCTGGTAATAAAAGAAACATAAGGGTAAAAAAATTCTCCCTGAATAACACTCTACTCTCTCTGGCTATTGGAATAAACCCACATTTTTATTTTCTTGAGGCAGGAATGAAGAAGCTTCATGTGATAGATGGTGCCTGGGACTTGGAAGAAAGAAGAGGTTAGGAATTGAAAGTTAGCTGAGGTCACAGAAGACCCTGTCTCAAAAACAAACAAATAAACAAACAAAACAGAAGAAAGTGTGTGTGTGTGCTTGCTTGAGTGTGTGTGCGTGTGTGTTAGAAGCTAAACTAGCTAGAATCTCTTGAATTCTAGTTGTTTGCATTTGAATTCAAATATACTTTCCCGGAAAATGTAATGTGGAAAATCAAGGCACACTTATAAAATGTTCAAGTCAGTACATGTATCATAGAATAATTTGTCTGTACTTGTAATTTAGTGAATGAATCTAATTATTTTTCTTAAAGGTCCTAAAGTGTACTGAGTGCACTTATTCATGTCAGAGCTCAGCAGTTTCAGGGTCCACTGTATTTGAAAAGAGATAAAGAAAGTGGCTCCCATAGTTTTGTCTGATTTAGGGAACCTTTCAGAATACCAGCTACTGAGTGCTTGCTGTGTGACAGCTGTGTAAACCAGACTGTCTTCCCAAATCACTGTATCATAAAATAATAGAGGTTCTTTTCCCCCCCAAAACAGGGTTTCTCTGTAGCTTTGGAGCCTGTCCTGGGACTAGCTCTTGTAGACCAGGCTGGCCTCGAACTCAGAGAGATCCACCTGCCTCTGCCTCCCGAGTGCTGGGATTAAAGGTGTGCGCCACCATTGTTTGGCTAATAATAGAGGTTCTAGATCCATAGTTAGGGTTAAGATCAAGGTGTAGATGTAGCCAAAACTAAGGGGCAATTTTGTTTAGCTTAGAGATGAGCCTCCAATCCTTGCCATGATCTCTTTTAATATTTTGTTTTTGCTTGGTTAAAAATACTTAGTCCTAAATAATTGGAAGGCTAAGCAGAAGGATAACAGATTTGAAGCCTGCTCAGTTATATAAGAAGTTCAAGGCTAACCCGGGCAACTTAGTTGAGACCATGTCTTAAAATAAAATGAGCTAAGGATGTACTTCAGTTTTTAGAGCATGTGCCTAGCATTTGCAAATCCCGGTTCCCTTCCCAATACCGTATAGTAAAATAAAATAAAAATAGCACTATATATATATATATATATATATATATATATATATATATAGAGAGAGAGAGAGAGAGAGAGGCATGAGACAGATGTCTTTCTAAATTATGACATTAAAGTGAGTGGAGACGGAATCTTGCCTGCTGAGAATGGAGTTTTCAGAATGTCTGGGTGTCCTGGCTGCTATATGCTTTACTTTATGATGCCAAGTTGCTATTACTATCCACATGTCTCTTTTTCCATTCTTCACTCCTAAAACTTGTATTAGGATATTGCTACCATCACCACCATTGCCGCCACCGCCATGATCATCATGTGTGACTAGATGAGTTTACCCATGGTCCCTTCTATCGGTAATATACTTCCCAATCCAGGCTCCTGCTGAGAAACCAAATGATCTATCTAAGATGGATTGGTCTAAGTCAAATAGACAGGATCAGGGAGACCCTGACCTAAATATGGCTAATTCACGGGCTAGTAAGGGCCGTTTGATATATCCCTTCCTCAAAAGGACACTCTAAACACAGTGGATGGAAAGATAGCTTAAGTGGGTAAAGGCACTTGCTGTCAAGCCTGATAACCTGAGTTTGATCCCTGGAACCCGCTGTTGGAGGAAGAGAATCAGTTCCTGAAAATTGTCTTCTGACCTTCACCACATATGCACACATATAATATAATGAATTCAGACACTAGTGGGTGTTTGTGTGTTTTGTGCTCAGGATAGAACCAAGGTGTTGCACAATCTAGCTCTGTGCAAGTGTTCGATCACTGCATTATAACCTGAACCCTAATAGAAGTAGTGTTTATGCTGTTTAGAGAGTCTGTTTGGGGGAATACCAGAGAGTGTTCTCCAAGGAGTACAGAAAAGAGTTGCGAGAGACGAGTGATGTAGACACAGTGATAGAAGTGACCCAATCTCAAAGAGAATATTTCTCTTGAGCATGTGTATTTGACATTTTTTTCGAGAATCAGATGGCTGATGTCAGCCTCCCTTATTAACTTTGTTGCAATCTTGTTTTTCTTTTTTAGTTTTTCCGAGACCTTAGCTTTGGAGCCTATCTTGTAGACCAGGCTGGCCTCAAACTCACAGTAATCCGCTTGCCTCTGCCTCCTGAGTGTTGGAATTAAAGGCGTGCGCCACCACTGCCCGGCTGCAATCTTGTTTTTCTTATGGAAAAATAAACCATGGCTCAGAATTCCACCTGCCTGTAATCCCAGTGCTAGCAGACCCAGATAGCTTCCCCCTTTTTTTTCTGCATATGATCTTAGCCTCTGTCTTTTGTGCAGAAAGCTCTTTTTTTGTGTGTGTAGTCAAAAAATATCAGAACAGTACAGCTACTTCCTCTTTATTATACCAGAATCTCTCAAGTATCATTCTGCATGAACTTTGTTTTTGCTGAGCTTTGCTTTTTTAATTCTACTGATTCACAATAATTCTAACATTCTGATCCTTCTAACAAACACAAAATATGCCTAAGCTTATACTGATACCTTTCCCATGAGAATTCTAACAGTCCTTTTCAGTATTTATGCTGATTTTGACTTAATTGGAACAAGTTATCAAATCTGTACTTTTTTTTTTTTTTTTTTGGTTTTTCGAGACAGGGTTTCTCTGTGGTTTTGGAGCCTGTCCTGGAACTAGCTCTTGTAGACCAGTCTGGTCTCGAACTCACAGAGATCCGCCTGTCTCTGCCTCCCAAGTGCTGGGATTAAAGGAGTGCGCCACCACCGCCCGGCAATATTTTCAACTACAATAAAAATTTATTGCATCCTTTTTAATTAATACATATTAGTTGTGTGTATTAATGGATTTACGGTACCATTAGCACACATTGATTGATTGCATGTATTTGCATTTGTTTGTTAGTGAAAGGAAACATCTATCTTTTCCTGTGTTTAATTATTTTTGTGATGCTTCTTTTACTTGCCTTTTTTTCCTATTCACTATCTTCTAGTAATTTGTAAGAATTCTTTATATGTCTTAGAAAATCATTTATATTTGGTTAGTGTCTTTTTTGACTTTGCTTAGGAAGTGTTTTGCCATTTAGAAGTTTTAATCTTTTCTTTAAAATCTTCAGTCAATCTTCCAAATATACAGCCTAAGTTGACTTTCATTTCTACTTTCCCCAGCTACAGTCAGCTAAATGATGCCTTAAAAATGAGGCAGGGGTATTTTAGCAAGCAGACATCCTTGGGGCTGGAGAGATGGCTCAGAGGATAAACGCTTATACCTCTTGCATGGGACCAGAGTTTGGCCCTGGTACCCACATCAGATGTCTCACAATCTTTTATAACTCTAGTTCCAGGGGGCTCAGTGTCCTCTTCTGTCCCTCACGGTGCATGAATTCATATACACATTTTCATACATGAACGCACATTTACACACAAAATTAAAAAGAAGTTATCAAGGAGTCCAAAGTGGAGCACTTCTGTTTCAGAGCAGCAGTGGAATTTTTATGCTTATGGTGACTCCAGATTGTTTCCAGTGTGGAAATCTCCCTCCAGCTCCCATCATTGGTTGATGAGACAATACCAGTTGAATTTCTTTTTGTTTTGAATCTCATATTACTCCCAGTGACTCCATGCAATCCCATCTAATACAAATGACATTGTGTAGCAATTATGTGTATAGTATGTAAGTCCTGTCCCAGGCAAAATATGTGTGACAATAATATACAAAGAAGCAGAGCGAGAGTCAGAGTTGTACAAGATGTGCTTTTGATTACGAATAAAAGACTTCTGATAGAACTAGAGTATTAGAAATAATCTTTTTCATTGCTCTTTTTAAAATGACTTTGGCCCATTTGCAGGGTATAAATAGACAGCTTGCCTACAAAACCATTTGAGGACATTCACATCCTGGTTCTAACCTGTTTTTTTTCAGCTAACCACTTGTTAAATATTTTCATTTCACACATTTCAGTATTTATTGTTTACTAGGTAAACATGGTACTAGATTGTGGAGTTGCAGTATTTTCTCCAGTATTTTCAGGCTTCAGACTAGTTGAAAAAACATGCAGTCCAAGTTTTAAAAGAGTCTATAGCACCAAACTAGGCCCTCTGAATGTTGTATGGCTGAGACAGTCTGTGTCGCCACTGGCTGTGGGGCCAGGATTTATACCTATTGCTTGAACTGACTTTTTGGAGTCCATTCTCTTTGGGGGAATACTTTGCTCAGCCTAGACATAGTGGGGAGGGCCTTGGTTCTGCCTCAAAGTGATGTGCTAGACTTTGTTGACTTCTCATGGGAAGCCCTACCTTCTCTGAGGAGTAGATGGGGGTGGGTGGATGGGAAAGTAGAGGGAGCAGGAGGAGGAGAGGGAGTAGGAACTGGCATTGGTATGTAAAATTTCAGTTAAATAACAATAATATAAAAAATATGAAGTATAAAAAAAGTCCATAGCAAATCAGGTAGAACTTCTAAAGCAGACATCAAAAATGACCTAAATATTGAGAAGGAACTGGCCATAAAAAAGTTTTAGGAAATGAGAGGAATATGTTCTTGGCAGAGTACACAGGAGTGACTTTTAAATTATAGCATTGGAGGTATTCTAGGAACATACAAGGCTGGTACATCCAGAGTTCAAAGAAAGGGAGAAGACCCCAATGAAGCATTAAACCAGAGGTAGAAAATGAATCTGCATATTATAGAATATGGAGGGTAAATTTTAATGAAGAGGCAAAATGAGGTTTTTAAATCTAGGTTGGTATAAGCTAGGCGATAGGTTTAAAGAAGTGTATCTCACTTGTCTATGTAGCAACTCTTGGAGGTAGGTATTTCATAACTGGGGTTTGTTTGATTTTATTTTTTAGGCAGGGTCTTGTTATATAGCTCAGGCTTGCCTGGAACTTACTGTGTAGTCAGTTGTGGCCTGAAAATCTTGATTCTCTCATCTTAGCCTCCCATGTTGGAATAATAGGCATGAGCCAGCATGCCAGTCTTAATATCTGGCTTTATGGATGAAGGCATTGCACAAAGGAGGTTGGGAAATTTATTCAAGGTTATATATGTATTTGGAAGGATAGGAACCACTAGTTCTGTCTGACTCCGAAGCCCATATTCTTAACCTTATCTGTAAATTCTATACTGTTGAATTGCTTTGTCTTGAAAGAAAATTGAGATTTCATAAAATTTTAGAATAAGATGATATGAGTCACTGTAAAAAATTTAGACTTTTCAACTTAGAAAAAAGAACTTTGTGCATGGTAGAAACTTAGAAAAGCATGAAGTACCCAAAGAAGCAACATAGATTTATTTACTGTATAAATAGGAACCTAAGGACATCTTCTGAAGCATCAAAGAAGTAATTACAGGTCAAATAAAAGCAAGTACTTTTTACATAGTGGGCAGCCAACTATCTCAGTTATAGATGAAAAAATATTTAGAGTGGATCCAGGAGGTGGCTCAGTAAGTCCTTGCCTTGCAGTGAGCATGAGAGTTGTGTTGAATCCTCAGAACATATATAAAAAAAACAGACAAAACAAAAATGGGTATGGTGGCATGCTTTTATAATCCCAGTACTTTAGAGATGGAGATGGATGGATCTCTGGGACTTGCTCAACACCCAACTTAGTCTGGTTGTTGCATAGCTCAGCAGTCGAGTGCTTGCTGCTCAATCATAAGGACTTGAGTTCTGATGTCAGCACTTCTATAACAAGCCCAACATCCTGAAAATGCCTGTCTTCCAGTCCAAGACTTCTACAACCTATCCTGGCCTCTGCTAACACAAAGGCAAACACCCACACACATGGACAAAACATTCAGATACACACACACACATGAGTAGAATTTTTTAAAAATGTAAACTTTATTAAAGGATGGATGGTACCCGAGGAATGACATCTAACAGCATGTGCATGACCACATGCACCCATATATGCAAACAAATAACACTTTATTTTTATTTTTAATAAAGTGTTAAGAATAGTTTTATGAAGAATGTATCATTAAAGCTGGGATTAGTTGTATACATTTATAATCCTAGTATTGGAAGATGGGACAAGAGGATTTCTGTGAGTTCAAGGCCAGCCTGGGCTACAGTTGAGTTCCAGGTCAGCCTGAACTACAGAGTGCAACTATGAGATATTGTCTCCAAATTTAACAAAACACCAAAAAGATATGATAATTTTGCAAAATTTAAAAGTTTAGGTAGGCATAGTGGCATGCCTGTAATTAGTTGTTTAAGAAAGCAACAGAGCAAGACATAGAGAGCAAGCCAGTAACCAACACTCCTCCATGGCCTTGCTTCAGTTCCTGCCTTGAGTTCCTCCCTAGACCTTCTTTTACGATGGACTATAAAGGTAAGGTGAGATAAATCCTTTCCTCTGCTGGGTGATGGTGGCGCACGCCTTTAATCCCAGCACTCGGGAGGCAGAGGCAGGCAGATCTCTGTGAGTTTGAGACCAGCCTGGTCTACAAGAGCTAGTTCCAGGACAGGCTCCAAAGCCACAGAGAAACCCTGTCTCGAAAAAACAAAAACAAAAACAAAAAATCCTTTCCTCTCCGAGCTGCTTTTGGTCATGGTCTTCACATAGCAATGTAAACGTAACTAAACGGGATCTCATACATCAGACTGACCTCAAACACACCACATTTTAGAAAGTGGTTTCAACTCTCATTCTTCCCCCATCCCAAATGCTGGAAATATAGAAATGTGCCCCCACAGTAGGCCACTTCATTTTAGTCTAATTAGGAAAAAATAGACAAACTTATGAATGATCTAAGTAAAAAAAGCATAGAGAGATAATCAGGTAATATTACAGGTTTAGTAAAATTCTTCCAGAGAAATCCATTTTTAGCTGCTAGCAGGGTGTGGTCAAGTTTTTGCCAGGATGTTGTTGGCTTTACATCTAGGAAAAGCTGAGGCACAAGTTCTCTCAGGGTCTCTGCTTGCTTTTGCTGCATTTTTCTTTCAGAAAACTCTTAGCATTTACAATTAGTGTAACTCTTGCTCAAGAACAGATGTTCTTAGTTCCTGAATGTGAAATTTTTACAACCTAAAATAGACTGGCAGCTGATTTTGATCTTTGTGTTATGATCGTCATTCTCCTGTCTACTTGCCTTGTTCAGCTCAGGTATCTTTAGTACTTTAACCTCTTCTTCTTCTTCTTCTTCTTCTTCTTCTTCTTCTTCTTCTTCTTCTTCTTCTTCTTCTTCTTCTTCTTCTTCTTCTTCTTCTTCTTCTTCTTCTTCTTCTTCTCCTCCTCCTCCTCCTCCTCCTCCTCCTCCTCCTCCTCCCCTCCTCCTCCTCCTCCTCCTCCTCCTCCTTCTCCTCCTCCTCTTCCTCCTTCTTTCTTCTTCTTTCTCTCCCTCCTCCTCATTTTACATTCCAATCCCATTTCTCTCTCCCTCCTGTCCTCCCACTCCTCCTACCTTCTCCCTATCCCACCCCCCATCCACTCCTCAGAGAGGTTGAGGCCTCCCATGGGGAGTCAACAAAGTCTGTCTCATTACTTGAAGCAGGATCAAGGTCCTCCCCCAGTATCTAGGCTGAACAATGTACCCCTCCATAGGGAATGGGCTCCAAAGAGCCACGTCATGCACTAGGGATAAATACTGGTTTCACTGCTAGTGGCCCCACAGACTGCCTATGCCTCATAACTGTCACTCACATTCAGAGGGCCTAGTTTAGTCTTACGTTGGTTCCTCAGCTGTCAGTCCAGGGACAGAGAACTCCCACTAGCTCTAGTCAGCTATTTCTATGGGTTTCCCCATCATGGTCTTTGCTCCTTTGCAGTATTGCTCCTCCCACTTAATGATTAGTCTGCAGGAGTTCGGCCCAGTGCTTAACTGTGAATCTCTTGATCTGCTTCTATCAGTTACTGGATGAAGGTTCTATGATGACAATTAAGGTTGTCATCAATGGGATTACAGAGGAAGGCCAGTTCAGGCACCCTCTCTGTTATTGCTTAGATTTTTGCCTGGGGTCATCCTTGTGGTTTCCTGGGAGTTCCCCTAGTGCCTGGTTTCTTGCTAACCCCACAATGACTCCCTCTTTCAAGATATTTCTTTCCTTGCTCTTCCTCCCTATCCTTTACCCAACTTGATCTTCCTGATCCCTCGTGTTCTCCTCCCTGTTCCCCTTCTCACCTCCCCACTCCCCTACCACTCTCCTCCACCCTGCATATTGCCAAATTACTAAGGAGATCTTGTCTAGTTCCCCTTCCTGCAGGGGGTGGAGGGGGAGAGGAATCCATGTAGTGTCTCTCTTAGGTTAACCACTTCTTTTAACATGTAAGGAGTATCAGTTTGGGAAAGAAAAATGCACTCCAGATTTTGGGAATTTCTGAGTCAAAAGTTTATAACTTTATTTTAAATTAGTTTTGTGTCTTAGTTCTAAACTACTGTATTAACGTCATCACGATGCAGACAAGGCCCACAGTTGGCCTGGGGCTAACACTACTTTGTGGTTCTCATCTTCCTTAAGTGTGACTGGGGTAGCTACTCTTTGGAGACTAGGATATATCTAGTTGTGTATACATAGAAATGTATCTCATGAACATTACAGTCTTACAATATAGCCTGATTTGTTAGATATGCAGCTGAAAGAGCAATACTACAAAGTAGGAGTCAGAGTGTGTGTCCCAGTAAATTTTGTGGGGATTCTACTGATCAAAAGCCTAAACTGTGAAGGGGCTAGAGAAATGGCTCAGTGGTTAAGAAACTGGCAACTCTTCCAGAGGACCCATGCTCAATTCCCAACACCTGCATTGCAGCTCTCAACTGTCTTTTACTCCAGTTCTAGAAGATCTAATTCCCTCCTCCGGCCTTTGTGGGAACTATATGCATGTGATGCACATACATGCAGATAAAATACCCATATACATAAAATAAAAAACAAATCTTAAATCTTACATCTGCCTAATCCAGATGTTTTGGTGTATGCCCATAAATCAGTACTTGGGAGACAGGGTGTAAGGATCCATAAGTCAAGATCGTTTTTGACTACATAGCAAGTTGAAGGCCAGCATTGGGTACATAAATTCTCTCAGAAAACAGACAAGTTTATGTAAGCTACCCAAGTAATGGGCAGAGAAACACATAAGATATAAATATAAGTGGATTTTAGTAACTCGGAGGCTTTTTGTTTAGATATGTTGTGCTTATCTTCAAAGAAACCTCCTATTATGACATGTTTCATTTGGGTGCCAACTTTGTAGTTTCAGGCATGGCCAGCTGGGTTACTGCTTTTTCACTTGTGCTTCTAGTTATCAACTACATTATTTTTAACTCTTTTCTATGACTTCTTCAGTGATTTTCTGCTTGCCATGGCATTCTTTGTTTCTATTCAGGGTTTCTATTGCTGTGAAGAGACACCATGTCCATGGTAACTCTTATAAAGGAAAACATTTAATTGGGTGCCTTAAGTTCAGAGGTTCAGTCTTGAACATCCTGGTGGGACTTGGCAGCATATAGGCAGACATGGAACTGGAGAAGGAGCCGAGAGGTTTACATCTTGATATGCAGGCAACAGGAAGTAAACTGAGACACTGGACATGGCTTGTGAAACCTCAAAGCCTGCTTCCACAGTAACACACTTCCTCCAACAAGGTCATAGCCACTCCAACAAAGCCACACCTCCTAATAGTGCCACTCCCTATGAGATTATATGGGCAATTACATTTAAACTGCCACATTCTATGATTCCTCAGTTCATTAATTCACTCACACAGTAGACATCTTGTACGCATTTACTATGCTAAGCACTAGTCCAGGTGTGGGTGATGCCGAAGGATAGTGGTATCCTGTCCTAAGATCATGGTCTAGTCAGAGAGGGCCTGTGAGGGTAGCATACTGATAAAAAGTAGATATTTTAGGAGACTCACAAAGACTTACTGGGGTCATAAAACATAAACATAAAATTTAAAAATGAGGATTTTTTTTTTCTTTGTAAAATTCTATCTTAAAATGGATCTAAGTATAAAACAAAACATAATGTCGTGGACCAGCCTCAACAAAAACCTCTTGCCAGGGTAGGGGCATGGGAATTTAGAAATATTAGTAAAGAATACGAAGGCATGTTTAAAATAACAGAAAAAAATAGAATAATACCAGGAGGAAGTTCCAGTGAATACTGAAATCCCCCTTGTTTAATTTCCAATTAAATTAAAATACCCCAACCCCAAGAGGTAGTAGTAAGATAAAAAAGAAACTGCATTAACATGATACAAAGAAATGAACAGACTGGTTGAAAGTCACAGGCTGCATCCATAGTTGAATATTCTGTTGCTAGGACAAAACAAGTCATGCTCACACCCTAGACCAAAACATTCTGTAGATAAACCACTCCCTGGGTGGAATCCCGTGTTATCTCCTTAAGAGAACTGGAAACTTAGTTGGATCCTTAGACTTTTGTTTGAGGTAGAAATGTATCTACTCCTCTATTCCTGAAATACAAGATCTGGCCATTACCCACACCTGTTGATAATAACCTTGAGAGAGTAGAACTCTCTGCTCTAAATCTAGGTGGGAGCTTTGTTTGAGGTAGAAACACCATAACCTTGAAGGAATAGAGGTAAGTTCCAACTCTCTGACCTTTGGTCAACGTGGAATTAGGCTCATATTTTTGGGCCTCCACAACAAAAAAATATATATATAAAGCTATAAGTTAAACAGAAGTTTAAAGAATAGAAGAGGATCTGGGGGTATATCTAAGTTGTTGGAATGTTTTCTTAGCATGTATGAAACCCTGAATTTGATCCTTACAACCGTAAACTGGGTATGGGAGCATACACCTATAAACCCAGAAACTGGAAAGTGGAGGTAGGAGGAACAGAAGTTCAAGGCCATCCTCAGCTAACAAGTTCAAAGTCAGCCTAGGATACATGAGACCTGGTCTCAACAACAGAAGAGAAGAGAGAAACATAGAGACATAGTCAAGTCATGGAGTCAGAGGTACAGCTAAGAACCATGCTCATAGTGATCTGCTGTTATCTACTCAGTTCTCAAATACACATTATGTTTTCACGCTGGGAATGCATCTGATGGGTTATTATGCCTTTGGTTTGACAAACAGAACATTTCTTGACACAGTAACACTTATCTAGCTCAGACACTATGTTGAACTCAGGCTATCAGTTTTGAGCAAAATTAGATTTCAGTTTCTGACTTTTTGGTGCTTACACTAAAGCAAAAGGTCATGTGAGATAACGTAACTGCGGGTCTAATTTAGGTCTAGAGGTCAGGGAAGGATCTTAAGTAATAGGTGTTCGAGCTTGAGATCTGAAGGGTAAACAGAAACAGTCATAACTCAAATCAGGGACTTCAGAGCTTGAGGTAGTGTGGGTGCTCAGGCAGCTAAAGGAAGTCAGTGCAGATTGTCCTTGGTTGGGCTGATACTATAAGGTGAGTAGGAAATGGCACGTGGTGAGGCCGCTTCTCTAAAACAGAAGGCAGGTGCCAACTAACTAAGGCTCCGGGGGCACATGTGAATATTTTATATTCCTATAAAGGGTTTTAAGCAAGGGTGAGATAGGGTCAGATTTTACCATTTCAAAAAGATCACTGTGGCTGCTGAATAGAGAATGGGGAAGAAAGCCTTATAGAAAGGTTTTTTTTTTTTCCAGTACCAGGTAAGGTAATGGTAGAGTACTAACTGTGAAGATGCAGGGGCCTCTAAGTACAGCTAAGAATCACTGCTAGGACTTGATTGATGAAGGTAAAGGAGAGGGCAATGCTAAGGACCAGTTTCCTCCAGGAGCCAGTAACTTGCTGGCAGACGTGCCCTTCTGTTACTCAGAGGGTGCTATGGGAAGGACATACTTGAACAGGGGTGGCAGAGCTGTTCTATTGTTGGACTTGTTTAAAATTAAGATGCCTCTGAGATAAGTGGAGATTTAGGTAGTTTGTGAACCCGAAGTCTGAGCTAGAGAGATTTAAGCTGAGGGTAGGTAGGATATATTAGAACTATATAAGAACAAAAGTATTCTTTGTCAAAAATCAGGTAAAAAAAAAAAAGAAGGAACAAAAATAATGCAGTCTAAAGAGCATACTGTTAATATTAGTGAGAGAAGCTAGTGCTTACTGCCTGCCTCCCAATCTTAAGTAGTGTCACGAAGGACCTGGAACACGCTCTGACCTTAGAAACAGTGTGATCTCAGCCTGGGTGTATCTGTCCTCAACCGTGTTTTAAGATTTCTCTGTATTAAGGCCCAGACATATTTAACCTGAACCCCATTTTCTATTTTTATCTAAGTTGAGAGCCAAGTGTTAGATGATAGGAAGGTGTGAGTTCTTCTGTTTACCTGGGTGACTTTGTTCTTAGGAGAAAGCAGTCCATTGAGATTGTCCATGTTGTGTCCTAAGCATTGTGAAGGTGGAGCTCACCTGGATTTGAACATGATTCTGTTGTTTGTTGGATGATTTTTGACTCTCTCAGGCTTTTTGTTGAAGAAGGGTTTCTTTAGTGGCAGCAGTCATGAAGCACGCTCTAAGGCTTCTCCAGCCAGAACTTCCGCTCTCCTAATCAAGCCTCACGATGACCATGAGCAGCATTGGTCCCTTTGTTGCAGTCCTGCTCTGTTGTTGATTAATTTACTTATTTACAATTTTGTAATTTATCTTCAATACCACTGACTAATTGTAGATAGAAATAATAATTTTTCTAGGTGTTTATCTTAAAGATATTCTTATAAAGTGAGATATAGTTCCAAAAAATCTTTACAGGAATATTAAAGAACTTCAGTTTCTAAAAATATTCATTCCAAACCTTTACCATCTCACACTAAAATTCTAGAAAAATAAAATCCCTACTTTTGTTACCTGAGTATGATTAAAAAATACTCCATTAATTTTATAGTTCTCATTTTCCTCATAAATTTAGAAGAATTAAAATTCTAATACTTAAGAGAAGTTGACTTAATTTTGGTTCACATTTTTGTGTGCATATGCGTGCGTGCGTGTGTGTTTGTGTGTGTGTGTGTGTGTGTGTGTTTGAGACAGGGTCACATGTAGCACAGACTGACTGGCCTCAAACTCACTGTACAGCAGAAGATGACCTTACACTTCTGCTGTCTTGCCTCCACTAATGCTTGTGTTACTATTGTACCCCATTTATGGGTGCTTTCCATTCAGACTTGGACTTCCTGCATTCTATGTAAGTACTCTATAATTTAACTACACTCCCAACTTTGATTCAACTTATTTACTTATTCTTGCTAAGCAGTTTAGTTAGAGACACAGATACCTGCCTTATCACCAAGCCCTTCTGCTTCATTCATCTCTGAACTGGGGATGACTTAGGGTCAAGACCTGTAGTAGCTGGATTATCAGGGCACCACAGGGAGCTGAAAGTACCACTTGCATTAATCCTGAAAGCCTGACTTATTTTTAAACTATGCACATTTCATTGTACAAGCAAGATAATTTCAAGAATTATAAAAAATAATCTTAAATCAACCCTATCATTTGTTCATTTAGAGAAGTTCGTGAATCAGAAATTATTTAAGTTTTAGTCCTTAGCATCTTCTCATTGTTGTTGTTACTCCTTGGCAGAGCCTCATCTTGAGGTCCTAGCTAGTGGAGCACTGCAGGGTGGATGTCAGGCTGATTTTTTTTTTTTTTTACGTGTTATCTTGGATAAAATACTCATAAACTCTGCCTGAGCACATAGATCACTTTAATGACTATTGCCATTATAATATTAACAGGAGTAATTTGGAGGGAAGAAATTAATTTACTTTTTAACAAGGGGTACATCTGGAGTGGAAAGATTGTGTACCTTTTGGCATAGACACATTTGAACACCATTTTTTTAAACCATATTTAAGGTCTCTCTTGGTATGTGTTAAAATGGGTTAATAATGGGGGCTATTGTAATGATTTGGATAAGGTTATTCATATAAAATCCCCAGGCATACAGAAAATACTCAATAAATATAGCTTCATTCTTTACAGATCTGTGATAAATTCCGTTAGACAGAGTTGGTTGTTGCTGTTTAGCTCATCATCTTCTCTACTCAGTTGTGATGAGCCCAGATCACTTCTTTTCTTACTGATAACCCTGCACCAAATGCACATGTTCCCACACCCTAATCTATTCTTTACATTTCAGTCTGACTCCTTGCCCTGTTTTAGACTGCTAGCTTTCCTTCACCCCCATCTTTTTTGTTCTTCTGCTGTTCTGGGAGATCGAGTATAGTGGTAGAAGTGTCATTTCTCTGTCTTTTCAGTGAGGGCTTCATGGTAGAGTTGGGGTGGGGCCAAACCTCTGCTGGCTGTTCTGTCATTTCAACATTTCCTACATGGTCCAGCACTTCAGGCACCTTTCTCTATTTCTGAGAGTGTTGGGAGAGATCAGTAATTCTTTTGTGTACTCTTGTGGAAGTGTATCATCTGAGGCCAAGAATAGTCATATGACCAGAGTTCATGAGAGATTATTAAGGGCAGTCTTGTGTAAAGTTCCAGAGAGACAAAGGTGAAAAAGACAGACCTACTTTCAAGGAGCTCGAAGTCTCTGGACTTGGATAAATCAAGTAGTGGGATAAGGAGCCTAATAGAAGGCTGGATGAGATACAGGAGACATTGAGAACCAAGTGCCAAATGACAAGTAAGGAAAGGCTTCTTGGAGAAGATGGCATGGAGGGCAGATAGCAGGGGTAAATAGTGTTCTGCTGGTTGGAAATAGAGGGATGGTGATCTAAATGTTGGAAACAGTTAAAGCAAAGACGTGGACATGCAACCCAGCAGAACCCTTCAGGGTACGGCAGACCCAAACTCTGACATAACTAGAGAATAGTGGAGTAAGATAAGGGGAAAAAGTGCCAAAGAAGCTCTTCTGTTCAAGGGTTCAATACAATTACTTCTGAACCTAAATGATGGCTATATGTGAATTCATTGTATCATTCTTTTGTTTAACATATATAAAAATATAATAAATACACATGTATACATAAATATAAATACATGTATACATATACATACATGTATCTTCTCTTATTTGTATATCTCAAAGTTTTTAAATTAAATATATAATTATTAAGTGTAACATTTTCCTAATATTTTCTAGTTGCTTTAATGTTTTTCCTTTTCTTTAGAAAGCCCATTGTGTACATTTTAGAGTAACAGTTCCTGAATATTTCACCCCAGGCATTTCATAATTGCTATTAGCCATGTAGAATGTCATTAATGTGTCAGGTTCAGAGGTGGGGGCATTGGTGATGATTTCTCTCCTCAGCTCATGCCCCAGAGGGACACACACACAAACACACACACACACCCACACACACACCAGACTTTACTTATTTATTATGTATACAATATTCTGTCTGTGTGTATGCCTGCAGGCCAGAAGTGGGCACCAGACCCCATTACAGATGGTTGTGAGCCACCATGTGGTTTCTGGGAATTGAACTCAGGACCTTTGGAAGAGCAGGCAATGCTCTTAACCTCTGAGCTATCTCTCCAGCCCCCAGAGACATTTTCTTTAAGTTCTCTGGAGTCTTAGATCTCCTCTGCTTTCAGTCACCTACTGCTTTTTTGTTCTCTTTCCCCTCACCTTTAAATTTATTGCTAAATCATTTACATCTCTTTTTTACTAGGGAGTGTTGTTGATAGAGGTTTGCAGAACTTGTGGCCAGTACTTAGAATATCATTGCACTACAACTGCTCTACATGCAGACACCTAAATCCAGATGTCATTTCAACTCGAAACCCACGTAGATTATGTCTTGTTCACTATTGACAATGAAACCCAGGGCCAGCAAGATGGCTTAGTTTGTAAAATGCTTGTCATGTAAGGACTTGAGTTTGGATCTGCAACAACTTACATAAAAAGCTAGAACATTAGTACATGCCTATAATCCTAGCTCTATGAAGGCAAAGACAGGCAGATCCCCAAAGTTTGCTAGCCATTTAGTTTTGATGACTTGGGGAGCTCCCAGTTCAGCTAGAGACCATGTCTCAAAGCAAAGGATGGAAAGCAATAGAGGAAGATACCTAACATCAACCCTTGACTTCCACACTTACACTTACATGCACATGTATGTGCGCCTATACACACATACACCATTCAAGTCTAGCTGAGCATGGTGGTGCATACCTGTAGTTCTAGCTTCTTGGTTGGCTGCAGCAAGGCCTGCCTGGTCTACATAGCAAGTTAAAGCCTTTTTAGTGCGACCTTGTTTCCAACTGTAAAAGGGGATTGGAAACTACTAAGCGTGCAGGTCAGTGATCGTATGGCGGGCGGCAGGAAAGGAGAGAGTAAGGGGAAAAGATGGATAGGGAGGGAGGATTGATGTGGAGATGATTTTACATAAATGAGAATATAAGTACAGACCAGAGAAGAGATTTAGTCTGGCTGATATCAGTATGTCTTCCTCAGCCAACTGGATCTAGCTTGTTCTACATTATCATATATACATATTAAATATCAAAATATTTTGTACTTTTCCTCAAGATTACCTGTCTGACTTAGGTCTAGAGAAAAACTAGTTGAAGCTATAGTTTTAGGATTTTGTGGTAATTATCATACACTCTCATGGTATTGAGGTTACTTGAGCCAAATGTATTGCTAGTCAAATACCATTCTTATCAATCTTTATAAAATACTGTATGCAAAATTTCAAATAACAATGTTTTTCTTCAACTGTTAAAATAAGCAATAATTTTTTTCAAAGAAAATTGTGGATATGCAGTCTGTGAATTACCTGTGACACACTTATTTCTTATCTCCCCACTAGAATGGTTCCTGAAAGGTATCTGGGATGTCACCAAGGCTTTGCAGATGAGGAAACCACAATGAAAGATTTAGATTGTGAATGCTACCATAAAGAGATGACTGTGCTGTCGAATTACCATCCTAGAACTTTGAAAATAGACATTATATGTAAATTTTTACCCCAAATTACACTTACTATATAAAGCAAAGCTAGGTTTTAATTTTGGTTATTTTTTCAGAGCACATTATTTATATAATTTGGGAACAGTAGTGGTACTGGGGCTAACCTACTTTTCTATTCTAATTTTAAAAGTGAGTGTCATTGCAGGCATGGTATATACCTGTAATCACAGTACTCAGCAGAACTAAGCAGAAGGACTGTGAGGTCAAGACCAGGCTGGACTATGTAAATGAAATGGTGCCTCTAACAAAATAACAACAACAACAAAAAAAGGCAAATTTCATATAGCTCAGAGTTCTGTTTTGTTGTTTTGTTTGTTTTTTTTTTTGAAACAGGGTCCCAGGTCTTACTGTATAACTAAGACTGACCTTGAATTTCTGATCTTCTTTCCCCTTCCAGTACTGAGCTGAAGACATGCACCACCGTACCTTGCTTAAGATGCCTTTTTATAAATTAATTATAAGTGAAGTTATAATATATGTTGTAAATGTGGTTGTTAAGTGATTGATTTGCTAGCTTAAATTTCTTTCCTTTTTGTCTTCTAGTTTGCCAGAGTTTGGATACCTGATCCTGAGGAAGTGTGGAAGTCAGCAGAGTTGCTCAAAGATTATAAGCCTGGAGATAAAGTGCTGCTACTTCACCTTGAGGAAGGGAAGGTAAGAACTTCGCCTTCATTTCTTGTGTTTGCCTGAAGTGATGGAGGGTGAAAGATAAAATCTTACTATAATTTCCTTAATCCCAATTATAGCACAAATATTGAATTACTTTAATACTGTTATTTACTATTTTGATAAAATGATACTTTTTCTGTACTTTACATAGAGGCCAGTAAAAACAAGTCATGCTTTAAAACACCATCATTTTAGCTTCTACATTTATTGTGATTATAAAATTTGCCTTAATTTCTAATTTTAATACTAAAGAGGTACCTCTGCATCCATATTTTATGTTTAGGAAAGCATTGCACTTAGTTCATAATAACTAAGTGCCTGTCTAAGATTTGATATTTGGGAAATATTTACCAAGGAGCTGTTGTATATGAAGCATTTTGTAGTCACCAGAAGACCTTACAAGCAGCCCTGTTGCTGACTGGCTGTAGTCTGTGTCAGTGAACTCATCTTTGTTCCAAAGCTTTTATTCTGTCCAGTGCATTTGGCAGGCTATGTCACACTTCTTCTTAAACAGAACTTTGTGGCATTCATTTTTTTTAAAGAGTTTATAGTCCTAGTGTTAAGTGCTCAACCTTATTTGGGGGCATCTATATTACCCTCTCCAAGGCTCAAAGAAGATGAGAGAGGATGAATATAGGAGCTGGAGGATGTCAGGATGGGGGTGGGGTTTCTACAAAATGCTGTTTTCCTGACATGGCATGGCTGTTGCACCTTAAGCTCACAGCAGCTGTGACTGCCTACATAGGACTAGGCCCATTAGCATTGCAGCATGGATGGAGAAGGGTCTTATGAGTCCCCACTCCTCCCTGAAGAGTTACAGGTAGTAAATGATTTCTAGGGATGGGGAGTCATATTCCTCAGTGGTGCAGCCACTGGTAAGTTGCTCTTCCTTGAGTTAATAACCCCAACCCATGTTCATGCAGACAACCCTAATCAGATGCAATGGGCTCTATCCCTACCCACTTCTGACCCCTATCTCCCCATAGACATGAAAGTAGAAGGGAGTTTCTTGGGAAGAAGAAAGGACTCAGTGGAAGAGGGAGGGGATAATAAAAGGGAATAGGAGGGGGAATATGATCAAATTGTGTGTGTGTGTGTGTTTGTGTGTGTGTGTATGACTAAAATAATAAAACCTTTAGAAGAACTTTCAGTTTAAGTTAGGTACAGTGTCTCATTCCTGTATTCCTAGCATACAGGAGACTGGGGCAGGAGAATTGTAAGTTTGAGTCCAGCTTGGTCTATATAATGAGGTATTGTTTTAATACATAGAACAAGGGATGATGAGATGGCTCAGGAGATAAAGATTCTTGCCACAAAACCTGATGACCTGAGTTTAATCCTGAGGATCTGTATGATAGAAGGAGAAAACCAGTTCCAGAAACTTGTCCCCTGGCTTCCACCTGTGTATCATGGTAGATGTATGTGTACCTGTGTGTGCCTCCTCCCATACATTAATAAATAAGTGTAATTTAAAAATTTAAAACAAAATAAGAAAACCCATAATCTAGCCAGGGAACTTGATATAACTATATGTAACGCCAAATAATTAGGAATTAGAATAGGGCAGCACCAGGATTCTCAAGACTTCCACCCTGTTTCCCTGTTGCTGTGATAAATGCCATGACTAAAACTAATTTGAGGAGGAAAGGTATTATTTCATCTTACAGCTTACATTCATTGTCAAGGGAAGCTGAGGTAGGAGCTCCAGGCAGGGACTTGGAGACAAGAACTAAGCAGTGACCACAGAGGAATGATGCTTAATGGCTGGCTCAGGGAGACAGCATCACTGTCTAGAACAACCTGCTAAACTCCATTTACAGCATTTAGCCCTTTTCTAGTACGAAGTTCCAAAGATTTCATATTCCTTCAAAAACCCTACGTAGTCTGGTCTTCACAGCGACAGCCTGCTTTTTGGTTTCAACTTCTGTATTAATGGCCTTTCTGCTGCTGTGATAAAACACCACAGCAGAAGCATCTTACAGAAGAAGAGTTTATTTGGACTTAGAGTCCAGAGGGATAAGAAGTCTGTTATGCTGGGAAAGTATGGCAGCAAGTGGCAGGTGTGGTGGGAGCAAGAAGCTGAGATCACATATTTTACCACAAGCATGAGGCAGAGGGATCAAACTAGAACTGCGGCAAGGCTACATGTATACTCCCTAAGCCCATCCTAGTGCATTCCTTCAGCAGGGCTACATCTCCACACCTCCCAGCACAGTGACCAACTGGGCACCAGGTATTTAAATGCCTGATCCTAAGGGGACATTTATCATTGAAACCACCGCAATGTTAAAAAAAGTGTATGTTTATTTTTCAAATGATTAACCCATGCATTGAGTACTTACTGAGTATCAAGCATGATTCTAACTCTTTTAAGGCAATTCATCTCTTAGGGTCCTTCTTGTTTCCTGGCTTCTCTGGGGTTGTGACCTGTAGGCTGGTTATCCTTTGCTTTATGTCTGATATGCACTTAAGAGTAAGTACACACTATGTTTGTCTTTCTGGGTCTTGGTTAACTCACAGGAAACAAGGAGGACTCTAAGAGATATACATGGATCCCCCAGAAAGGGGAAATAGAGAAGATCTCCTAAGTAAATTGAGAGCAAGTGGTGTAGGGTAAAAGGGAGTGTGAAGGAGAGAAAGGGGAGGGGGGAGGAATATGTGAGGGATTGGGAAGGTTGGGAGAAGAATAGAGAAGGAGAGCAAGTGAAGAGATACCTTGATAGAGGGAGCTATTATGGGGTTAGCAAGAAACCTTCCACTAGGAAAATTCCCAGGAATCCACAAGCATGACCCAAGCTAAGAATATGAGCATTAGTGGAGAGGATACCTAAACTGCCCTTCCCCCATAATCATATTGGTGACTGCCTTAATTGTCATAGAACCTTCATCTAATAGCTGACAGAAGCAGATGTAGAGATCCACAGCTAAGCACTGGGCTGAGCTCCTGGAGTCCAGTTGTAGAGAGGGAGGAGTGATAATATAAGCAAAAAGGTCAAGACAGTGATGGGGAAACTCACAGAAACAGCTGACCAGAGCCAGTGGGAGCTCACTGACTCTGGACTGACAGCTAGGGAACCTGCGTAAGACTGAACTAGGCCTTCTGAATGTGGGTGACAGCTGTGTGGTGTGGGCAATTTGTAGGGCAACTGGTAGTAGAACCAGTATTTATCCCTAGTTCATGATCTGGCTCTTTGGAGCCCATTCCCTGTGGAGGGATACTTTGCTCAGCCTAGATACAGCGGGGAGGGCCTTGGTCCTGCATCAAATGATGTGTCAGACTTTGTTGACTCCCCATGGGAGGCCTCACCTTCTCTGAGGAGTGGAAGCGGTGTGGGGTAGGGGAAATGTGGGGGGAGCAAAAGGAGGGGAGGGAGAGGAAATTGGGATTGGTATGTAAAATAAAAAAAAGATTGCTTTAAAAAAATTTTTAAAAAAAATGTGAAACTTGCCTCAAAAAAAAAAAAAAAAAAAAGGACAAATGTAACATGAGATCCTGCTAGTTGGGGTTTCTGTCCTGCCCAGTTCCCACAGCCGGTAAACCCCAAAGAAATTACATAGAGAGTCTATATTAATGATAAACTGATTGGCCCATTAGCTCAGGCTTCTTATTAGCTCTTGTAGCTTATCTTAACCCATTATTCTTATCTATGTTAGCCATGTAGCTCAGTACCTTTTTCAGCAGGGCAGGTCACGTCCTGCTTCTTAGGTGATCTGGGAAGGACAGATAGAAATGGGCTTCCTCCTTCCCAGAATTCTCCTGTTCTCCTCACCCCACCTCTACTTCCTGTCTAGTTGACCTCCTATACTCCGTGCCTGGCCAATCAGCATTTATTTAAAACATGATTGACCGAATATAGACAATTCTCCCACACCACTTTCCCCTCTTTTTTAAAAAAAACAAAGGAAAATATCCATAGTGCATGTTTTTGGGAATGTGGGCATAGTATTTCAGGCTACTTCCAGCTGGTTGGGGGCGCTAATAATCTTATGGGGACCTAAAGAAAATTTAGAGTAGCCGGGCGGTGGTGGCGCATGCCTTTAATCCCAGCACTTGGGAGGCAGAGGCAGGTGAATCTCTGTGAGTTCAAAACCAGCCTGGTCTACAAGAGCTAGTTCCAGGACAGGCTCCAAAACCACAGAGAAACCCTGTCTTGAAAAACCAAAAAAAAAAAAAAAAAGAAAAAAAGAAAAATTTAGAGTTATAATCAAGTCCTAACTGGAGTATCCTATGAGGCTTGATCATCTCAGGCAGCATCTTGAATCTGTTCTGGATGTAGAACTCTGACAGCTGGGCCATCTGTTCCTACCGGAGATTTCTTAGGTGGTCTTCCTTGATCAAACCTGATTTTTCTTAACTCAGAATGAATCCACAGTCTCTCATTTCCTGTGGAAACAAAAGCAAAATCTCTTCTCCAAAGTAACATACCTTTTGACTTCAATTTTGAAGTCAAGGTATTTTCAAAATACCTATCTTGGATTAATTCAGCAGCATTTATAAACAAATATCTTTTAGGAGCTGTTGCTCCTTCCTCAGCATTCAAACAATTCAAAGAGAGCATAATGACATACAGTATCAAGATTCTCTGTGTAATTTTCATCTTTACGTGGCTTTATTTTAACCTCTATTTCTTTTATTTTTACTTTTTGGCTTTTTGAGACAGGTTCTTTGTGTATCTTTATCCATTTAGCTCTAAAGAAAATCACACAGAGGTCTCCATAAGATTATAAACTGGCCCATTAGCTCAGACTTCTTATTAGCTCTTGTAGCTTTACATTAACCCATTATTCTTATCTATGTTAGCCACATGGCTCAGTACCTTTTTCAGCAGTGCAGGTCATATCCTGGTGGTCTGGGCAGGACTGGGGAGAATGGGCTTCCTCCTTCTCAGAATTCTCCTGTTCTCATTGCCCCATCTCTACTTCCTGTCTGGTTGACCCGCCTATACTTCCTGCCTGGCTATTGGACCAAAAAAAAAAAACCCAAAAGACAATTCATTTTTTTTAAGACAAGGTCTCACAATTGAGCACTGCCTGGCCCAGAACTCTCTTTACAAACCAGGCCGGATTGGATCTCATTGAGATTCACCTTTCTCTGCCTCTTCTGGTACTAAAGGTGTATATCACTGAACCCATGACAATTATTTTAATCTTTACAATAATGCTACGAGTAGGGCTATTACTATTTCTATTTTATTTTGTTTTGTTATTGTTGTTTGGAGGTACGATTTTATGTCATTCAGGTAGGTACAGAGGAAAGGTAATTGAACCACATGGCAGAATGAAGATTAATAAAAAACAGGTTAAGTTATAAGAGCTAGTTGGGAAAAAACCTGAGCTAAGGCCAAGTCTTCATAATTAATAATAAAAATAATATAAAAACTCTTGATCTTCACTAGTACATGGAGAGTAATTAGTGTTTTAGAATACAAATAGTGAAGTTTGTGTTTCAGAGAAGGTACTATGGATATGGATTTCAGGAAAACAGCTGAGACAAAGAGACTTGGTAGAGGATTAGACCAGATTAAGGAAGCCCTGAATGTCAAGCTACAGAATTACAGTATCCAACATTTATTATTTGTCTGTTTTATAGTATTAGGTGCTCTGTTAGACCTGTTGGCCTATATTTTCTAATGTCAGTTCATAGCTCTGTGGGTTGTTAGGTTCAGAGGCATCAGATAGATTTGCCTGAAGTCAGTGTAATTAACAAAAGCAAGTCATCAACCCTATATAGTCATGCACACTGTCGTCTCAGTACTTGGGAAATAGAGTGGAGAATCAGAAGTTTGTAAGTTATTCTGAACTACTTAGGGCGAGCCTGGGATACATGAGATCTCGTGTTTCAAAAACAAAAAACAAACAAAAAGAGAAAAAAAAAGAGGAGGAAGAACAATTCTTAGAACAGGATGCAAGTGAGAAAAATAGACAAAGTCTCCCTGCAACTGACCAATTTCCTTTTTAGGAAATACAGTAGTTTAGGTCCTAGAATACAATAGAAAAAAACCCATGGTCTTTGCAATACTAGAGTGCACATTTATTTAATAATGACTAGTCATTTCAAAGAAGCAGATTATATCCATTCCAAGAGGGAATTTTTATAAATATGTTACAGATGACTCTTGCCTTGTTAGTGTCTTCTCTAATATCCCAGTTCCACTTTATTTTCCTATACTGACCACATAATTGTACCATCCTTCTATGAAGACTGAGAAAAACATTCTTGGATGACCTTCTGCTATTCTGGAACTATACGATGAATTGTATTATCAAACCATGAAGATCATGAGCATATCTAAAGCCCCACATCCTCCAGGGTGTGATATCAGTCCATATTGTCACACTATCTAGACATAAACAAAAAAGATCAGTGAGGTTCCTGACCCCAAACATGCCATCAAAGGTGGTCAGGCAAGCAGAATGTAGTGAAGGGAATCGAAAGTACTCAGATAGGAGCAGTGAGGAAACAGTGGGGGACTGACAGAGCCAGTGCAGTGAGCAGTCAGCCACAGAAAAGGACCTCATCCCTGGAGCAGCTAACAGAGGGGAAAGGCACAAAGCTCCATGCCTTTCCTGTATGCTAATCCATTTCCTCTTGATTTAAAATTTGACTTCTCTGTACATCTTCAGTAGTAACAAACGAGTATGTTCCGCTATAATTGAACCCATCTTTTCCTCTTTTCACTTGGCCTATACAATTTGTCCTTAATATATAGTAAAGTGGCAGCTTTCATACTTGGTGTTGTCAAAAAGTCCCATATACCTATGATTTTATAATGCGTAGTACTCCTTACATTTATTTTGACATTTAGTGTACATATTCATGTATGTGTATATATATGTGTTCTTGCCATGATGCACATATACAGGTCAGAGGACAGGTTCAGGAGTTGCTTTCATTTCTCTGTGTGGGGATCACATTCAGGTCTTGTATGTACAAATATGTACATACAATGTGGCACGTAATTTCGGGGGACTCTTGGGGTCCTTAGGGCTTCAGAAATCTTAGGAGTTGGGGCTGGAGAGATGGCTCAGCGGTTAAGAGCATTGCCTGCTCTTCCAAAGGTCCTGAGTTCAATTCCCAGCAACCACATGGTGACTCACAACCACCTGTAATGAAGTCTGGTGCCCTCTTCTGGCCTTCAGGCATACACGCAGAAAGAATATTATATACATAATAAATAAATAAATATTTTAAAAAAAAGAAAGAAAAAAAAGAAATCTTAGGAGTTCTCAGATTGTGCTAAGCATTGCTTCTTTAATTTTTTTCCAAAGTTTTTGAGCTGTTTTTTGTTAAACCACCTTACAAATGAAAAACTTAGTTTAAATAACACACACAGCTACATAGAAGTTAAGTGTCAGTATTGGGTTTTGAACCCAGGTCAGACTGACTTTAAAACTAAGCTCTTGACCTCTTATATCCTTTCCCATACATAGAATGAAGAGGAAGATGAGAACTCATCCAAAGGTTGAAATTTTCTGGGTAAAAAATCTTTACACTCCAGCTGAGCAGTCGTGGTGGACACCTTTAATCCCAGCACTCGGGAGGCAGAGGCAGGAGGATCTCTGTGATTTCAAGGCCAACCTGGTCTATAAGAGCTAGTTCCAGGACAGGCTCCAAAGCTACAGAGAATCTCTGCCTTAAAAAAAAAATCTCCACACTCTGACTTCTTCCACTATATTAACAAAAACCATTTACAGTGGTGCTGGAGCGATGGTTCAGTGGGTAAGAGTATATATTGCTCTTCCAGAGGACCAGAGATTGGTTCCCTGCATTGGGCAGCTCATGCCTATAATTCCAATTCCAGGAAATCCAATGTCTAGTCTAGACAACTGCATCATGTACATGCATACACCCTCACACACTACACACATGCATACATGCATAATTAAATATAAAAATAAAATTTTAAATTATTTGTGCAGATATATGTCTGTTGGAAAAGAAACCACTCCTTATTGTTTGCCATTTTTACTAGTTTCTCTGTTAATAGAAAAATGATAGAAAATAAATACATTTAAAAGCCAAGAGGCAAATCAGAAATAGGGAATAATCAAGTGCATAGGTCTGTTTCACGTTCATCATTATTGACGCAGATATTGTATCTCTGTCCTCAGGATTTGGAGTACCGTCTAGATCCAAAGACCAAGGAGCTGCCTCACTTACGGAACCCTGACATACTTGTTGGAGAAAATGATCTCACAGCCCTCAGCTATCTTCATGAGCCTGCTGTGTTGCATAATCTCCGCGTTCGATTTATCGATTCCAAACTTATTTATACATATTGTGGTAAGTGTTTTCCTGATGAGCTATAAGCTTTCCTTTGGTGTATGTAGTAATGGAAATGCAGATGGGGAAAGCCAAGTTGGTTGAATTTCTCATACATACAAAATCACTTTGAAGTTATCAGAAGGATTTGCCAGTATCCAGTAGCTGGTTACAGTTCATGCCAAATAAAGTTACTTGTGACTTTACATGGTTTCACTCAACTTAAAAAGAACAGGTCCAGTTTTTTGGACCATCCCCTCCCAGTCATGTCAGATGCTGAAATCACCAGTTCTTTTCATCTCGTAAAAACCTACTCCATGAAGAGTAGGTGTTCACAGACTGGCATTTGGTGCAGGTGAAGGTTTGTGCTACCTTTATCCTTACTTAGACACCCAGGACTGACATGTGACGAGTGTCTCTTTCCTGCAGTGCTATCAGCCAGCAGCCTAGCTCATGATGGTTTTCTCCAAAGTGAAGCTGGAACATTTGTGCATGACTGCAGTTCTTCTCCTAGCCCCATCTGTCTTTGTTTTTCTCTTCTCTATTTTGTTCATAGTTGTTTCTTCCCACTTCTCTGGCTCTTCTCCCTCATGATCTTCCCTCTCTCCTACTAATCATAGCTCTTCTAAGGTCCAGATCCAGGTGTTCACTCCTTCCCGAGTGTTCATTGGTTTGCTGGCCCATGTCGTGTTTATTATGATTTCACTATTGCCCATTTAAGCAGGCACAGCCACTTTTTCCTCTCAAGAGAATTTGTCTTACATATCCTTAATGATAACCTTTCTTTCTCCCTCTTATTTAAATATTTTTCCTTGTTTTTCTTCCATTTATATTTTAAGATTTATTTTATGTGTATGAGTGTTTGTCTGCATGTTTGTATGTGGTATGTACACCACATGTGTAACATATCAGGTGCCTGTGGAGGTCAGAAGAGGGTATTAGATGCCCTGGAACTGGAGTTATGGGTGGTGATGAACCACATGTGGTGCTGGAAACCAAACCCAGGTCCTGTGCAAAAGCAGCCCTCTTAACTACTGAGCCCTCTCACCAGCCTTTCAATTTATTTATTTATTTTTTTGCACATGTCATATTTTTCCATGATTTTTTTTTCTTTTGAGACAGTATCTCCTATAGCCCAGACTGTTCTGGAATGCATTATGTAGCTGAGGATAACCTTGAACTTGTGATTCTTCACCTATCTCCACTTTCTATGACACTTAGTATTCTTCAGAATTCAGAATACTCAGTAATCTGTGGTGCAGAACAATGCTCATATAGAATCACAGTGATTCTAGTATATGTTTTGTTGGTTTCTGTTTTCACTGTATGACTACCAGTGTGAGATTCTTCTAAAGGAAAACCCTTTGAATGAATCTCTGATTATTTCATTGGATAAATCTCTAGAAATGAGCGTGTGTGTGTGTGTCCATGCATTTTGGTGCTTGCAAAGTCTAGAAGGTCTGATTCCCAGGAGTTGGAGTTACAGGCAGTTGTGAGCTGCCTGACATGGGTGCTGGGACCTGAACTCAGATCCTCAGCAAGGTCAGCAAGTGCTCTTTACCCCTGAGCCATCTCTTCAGCCTGCAGTTTTTTAAAACTAAATACGAAAATATTTAAATTGTTTAAAACACTGTTATTTTTCTTTTTCCACATGGAGATAAAACCCAGAGGTTTCTGAATGATTGACAAGTCCTCAGCTTCTGAGCCCCATCCCTATCCAGGTCACATTATTTTAAACAATCTAGTCCAGATTAGTTAGGATTATGTATAATAATTTAGAATGGCAATGACTGTGATATATTTTGACCTTTGAGCAATTTATTAGTTTAGTATGAACTGAATTGAAATAAGATTTTGTGTTGCTTCACTTTACCAAGCTTGATGTGCCCGGGATATCACTGATTTCATTTTCTTTCTCACCCCCCCCACTCCCAGGAATAGTCCTAGTAGCTATAAATCCCTATGAACAGCTGCCTATTTATGGAGAAGATATTATTAATGCATACAGTGGCCAGAACATGGGTGACATGGATCCTCACATCTTTGCAGTAGCTGAAGAGGCTTATAAGCAAATGGCAAGGTTGGTAGGAACTTCTTTCATCATTTCATGGCTCTTGTTAGATAAGATAATTTATTCTTTGCTGTCATGGGTGTTTAAAGAAAATAAGAACTTGAAAATAATTACTGCCTAAGTAGCTTTGACCAATTTGTCTTAATTGTTTGAACTATTTAATTAAATATTAAAATCTTACAATAATACACAGATTATATAGTTTGGTTTTAAGTTACCTTTGGAATCTCATCATACTCTTATGACAAAGCAAGGACAGGTATTGTGTTTTATAGGTGAGAGAGTCAAAGTTTAGTAGTAACCATAGTGAGAAGTGACTTCTCTAATGTCTCTCAGAAAAGGAACAGATGAACTAAAAGACCTATGAGCTAGAAAAATAAATTATCTCTATGTAGCAATTAAAAATTTATAATATGACATCAGTTATGTGTGTATAAAGAACATCTGCAAAGTGTGTCTCATATGACCCACAGAGCCCTAACAGTTTGAGGGCAGAGACTGGTAAATAAAGGTACATTCAAGATAAGATTATACTCTGAATAATAAATGATGTGCTGTAATGTGAAAGGGTGAATGCAGAGAAGACGTTAATGTCTCCTGCTTACAAGGAGGAACTTGGTAAAATATGAAGTGGGAAACCCCCAAAGCAGTTTATAAAACAGAAAGGAAATTAACACTGTAGAGGCCTTTATTTTCTCTTTTGAAACCAGTGTACATTTTGGGTTCAAACTGTGACAGAATTTTATAATTATTTCAATTTAAGAGCCCATAGAAGTTTTAATAATAATAGTACTTCTAATAAGAGCTAAAGTTAACTGTCTGCTGTCTCCCTACATGGTATTGATTAGTTAGTTACTTTCAGTTTGCTAACAAAATTATCTTCACAACAACTTTTTGAGTTTGGTGTTGTTATTAAATTAAAACTTCATTTTACAATTGGTAAAACTGAGGCTCAGAGAAGTTGTATAATTTTTCTGAGGTTTCATCAATAGGAAGATCATTTTTTAAAATTCAATTAATCTGAGTAAAATATTAGTATATTAAATATAAAATTGCTAAGTGAACTAGCAGTATATAATATACTACATTATGCCTGATACTTCTATAAAATGGTAATGATTATCCAAAATTTAAAGCTTTTTTTTTTTTTTTTTTTTGAGACAGCATTTCTCTGTAGCTTTGGAGCCTGTCCTGGAACTAGCTCTTGTAGATTAGGCTGGCCTTGAACTCACGGAGATCACTTGCCTCTGCCTCCCAATTGCTGGGATTAAAGGCACGCATCACCACCGCCCCCCCCCCCCCCCCCGTTTAAAGCTTGACGTTGAGAAAATTCCATCTGTCAGTACGTTTTTCCTCTAAGCTGAACAGTGTCTACTAGTACTTGATTTTTCTAGTTCTCGAGCTTTGCAGTACAATGCTGACACCACACCACTCAGAACAGCCTGAGACCCACTGGTCAGAGAGGAGGTCCCATGGGTTGCTAGACTCTAAAATTGATCTCTGAAGAATTTTTAATACTTAAAAAATTATACAACTTTTCAGAAAATACTTTCTTTGGCTCAAGGGATCAAAGCAAGAGTGTTGCATATGCTCAGTCCATTCTCAACCCCAGTACTGTTCTTTAATCTGAAAGCAGGGTTCTTTCATCATTGTGGTGGCAACCCTCAAATGTCAGCAGATTCAGTTTGCTTCCTGGCATTCTCCTCATCCCACATGATATTTCCCATGAGTCAATCAGTATGATTTCTTTCTTTCTTTTTTTCTGAGACAGAGTTTCTGTGTTTAGCAGACTTAGATGTCCTGGAGGTAGTTCTTATAGACCAGGCTGGCCTCGAACTCACAGAGTGCTGGGATTAAAGAGGGGTGCCACCACCGCCCGGTCATTAGTATGATTTCTTAATTGAAGGTTGTTGTTTTTCTTTGCCTAATTTTCTCTTATAGATACTTTGAAAATATGCTTCAGTTAGTTAGGATATTTATCACTTGTATTAACGAATTTGCATCCACAAAATTTACAGTCACCAAACAGGGTATGTCTGCTTTGGCTTAGTTAGGAATCAGTGCTGGAGGATCTTTTCTTATTTTTTTTTTCCTTACCAGATAAACATGCCATCTTTCCCAGATGTGAATCTTGGTGTTTCACATCAGCACTGTTTGTCCAAACCCCTCAGATCTTTAGGAAAGATACAATTCATCATTATTGACAGAAATTTTATAACCACAATTCAAAAACCAGCCAGTGTCCTGGACATGATGTGCAGCAAACTAGATAAAAGTTCCACCCCACAAACAAAGCCTAGTAAAGAATAAAGGTAAATAAGGCTTATGTTTGTCACCTATCAATAGGGTGATTGATTAAATGAGAGTGTTATTATGGCAGTGTTAACTTTCCTGACTTTGGTCCTTATAAATTGGTAAGAACAAAGCTCTTCTTAGGAACCATATTGTGAAGGTGGTAGGAAGATACATGTTTACAATCCACACTCAAAATGATGCAGAAAGTATTAGATTGAGAGAAATAGAGAAACAGAGCAAGTGGACAGCTCCTGGCTCTGAGGCAAACATAAGCAGGAATTCATTTTACTGTGCATAGAGTTTTCTACAAGTTTGAAATCACAACAAAGTAATTTTACAATAACAAAACAGAGCAAGCTAGAGTAAAACTCAGGAGATGGGGTAGGTTAATCAGTGAACTGAGTGAGAAATGACAATTCAGTTTAGAATATTAATGAGGATGGCGAGAAGAAATAGGTATATATTCTAGATATATTTTTAAGTTGGAACTGGAAAAAAACTGGCTGATACAGGGTAAAAGAGAAGCAGGAGTCAGAATAATAACAAGAATTTGTTCTGAGAGCTAGAAGGTGAGCAATTCCCTTTCTAGAGATGAAGAGGTTACAGGAAGAGTGGATCATGTGTACATGGTAGGGGTGAAGAGGTGGGTTTACATCTTAGTTTATTTTTTTAATCCACATATATGAGTATTTTACCTGCATGTATATATGTGTATCATGTTGGTGCAGTACCTCAGGAGGCCTGAAAAGGACCTGGTGCAAGTGCCTTTTCCTGTAGAGCCATCGTGATAGCCCTGTCGTAGGGGTTTTAGTTAGAAATGATCATGCCCCATCTCCATTTTAAACATGCTCCTTAGAGAGCAGTGCCCATATTGTCAGACTCTTCCTTTAATGGGCTTGTTGACTTCTAGAGGAGAAAAGGTGAGTGAGTTCGGGGTCTTTGTTTCTCTTGTATTCCTTTCTTCACATCCTTATTTGTCTTTTCTCATCTTAAAGCTGTTTATTTGTGTGTAGTGTGTGGTGTGATGTGTGGTGTGTGTGTGTGTTAGCACAGAGGAAAACTTACGGGAGTCAGTTCTCTTTCCATGTGAATTTCAAGGATGGAGTTCAATTAATCAGTTTTAGTACTGAGCCACCCGACTTTGACTTCTGAGCCATCTCACTGGGCCCTGATTGTTCTCCTTTACCAAAATCACAGTGTTATTCTATTAAAACATCAAAAATTAGTTTTGTTTTCTTAAAGCCATGTGGTGTGGTATCATCTTAATCTTATATATTTCCTGTCCTTTCTGAGTCATAGAGCAATGTTCCTAAGTTTCACTTATAGTTTTGAATGAATAAAAAGTTAATACTGTCAAATTAACCTTGAAATAATTTTAAAAACATAAAGAGATATCTGTACTAGTTGCTTCTACATAGTACATACATATTCTAATAGCCATAGAATTTAAATCTCAGGATCTTCGTTTAATCAACTATAAGATGGAACAGTTTCACAAATGGTCTAGCTTGACCGTTATAATGTTCTGTGAAATGTATTTGTTGTCCTTATGTATGATAGGATAATGCATGGGCATTTTCCTTCTTTTTTGGGAAGGACAGACCAGGATAAGGAGTGACAAAGCAAAAGCAGAAGGAGCCTACTCTAGACCTCCCTATACCTCTGGAGTTAGGCTGTAACAATCCACTGTCTAGACATACTTAGTCACCAACTTTGGGCAAACTAACTCCTCTGTTGTTTTCTCCAAAGAGGACAAGAGAGTGTCTGTCCTTATTCTTCCAGGATTTAAAATTATCTTGGCTGATAAGTACAGAAGCACTTTGAAAAATATTAAGTAGAATTCAAATTCAAGCTCTTCCTTTCATTATTGTGAAGCACCATCTCTTTAGTCTTCTTCCATCCATTTAGACATGTCATCTGCTTTTATTACTTCTGACTTTATTACCAGGCCTTTCTCTCATTTTGTTATGTGGTTTCTGAATGTTCTTGTGTTCTGAAGTTCATTGGCTAAGTGGGAAATGACTCTTATGGGTGATGAAATCTCTCCTGTTAACACCAGTGACTCAACTACCATGTGGTGCCAAGTATCCTAGTTATATAATAGGCTTGGTGTAATGCATGCTACCTTACATGGATGATTTTATATGGATGCTTTGTGACTTTCAGTCAGTACATCCTAAGTTAGGTTTGGTACCACCTGTGTATATGCCATGTGTTATAATATTAGTATACAATAGCTCCCAAGGTTTATGTGTTGAAGATTTGGTACTATTATTGAGAGACAACTGGATAATAAATGCACTAATTTCTTCAGTGAGTTAATCTATTAAGTTCCAAGTTGAATACACTATTATGAAGTACAACCTGGCTAGAGGAAATAGGGGACTGGGAATATGTCTTTTAAGGGTTTCTCTCATCCCTTCCCCCTTCTCAGCTTTGTCTGTTTCCTGGCTGCCATGAGGTGAGCAGCTTTGCTTTTGCTTACTTGTTCTGTACTGTGATTCGCCATGGCCCAGAAACAACGGACTCAAGTGAACGTGGACTAAAATACAAAAAACCAAAAATTTTTCCTCCCTGCATCAGTTACTTGTATTGTTGCTGTAACAAGGTACATGACAAAAGCAATTTAAGGAATGAAGGAATTATTTCGGCTCACAGGTTAAGGGTCAAGTCCTTCATGGCAGAAAGTCACAGCAGAAGAAATGAGGCAGCCAGCATCAGTCAGGAAACAGAGATAAATGATGATCAGCTCATTTTCTCCTAGGACCCCAGCCCCTGGAGTTGTATTGCCACATTTACGGTAGACTTTTACTTATTTAACCAAATTAAGATAATCCCTTCACAGTGATTCTAAATCTGACCAATTTAACAATCAAGTTTAAACATCATGGCATTACCCATTATCAATTTGACATCCAAACATAGCACTTTAAAAGCATAATCTTTACTTCTTGTCCCATTGGCTCATGGCTGTCTCATAATGTAAAGTGCGATCAGTCAAATCCTAAAGTCTCTGTAGTATTTGTCAGTCCCAACACTGTTTAAAAATTCTAAGTCCAAGTCTCATCTGAGATTCAAAGCAATTTCTTAACTACAAACTCCTATAAAATATAAAATAAGTTATATACTTTCAGCATACTTTATTGTGGCATGAAGTATTCATTCATGGTCACTTCATTCTGGCATTCTGGCAGTTTTCCTTAATCAATGACTCATGGTCTCACGTCCCCAATATCCTGGGTCTCCATTGCAACTGAGGCTTCATCTTCACACAACAGCAAAAAAAAATAGTATTCTATTACTGTCTCTTCAGACATGAGTGTGATGACATTTTTTAAAATGAAATTAGCCAACAAAGTAAATTCTTACCTGGTTCTGTAGGTGCTTGGTAGGAATAGGAGCTTTTGGGAGATTCTACTTCACAAATCATTAGCAGATAGACAATTTGAAATATTTCAAATGATTATAAACAGCTTTAATTAAGAACCTTTTTCTAAATTCTTTTGTTGTGGATCCAGTATTCCCTTTTTTATTCTTTTCTTTTTCTTTCTTTTTTTTTTTTCAAGACAGGGTTTTTCTCTTTGGCGCCTATCCTGGAACTAGCTCTGTAGACCAGGCTGTCCTCCAACTCACAGAGATTTGCCTGCCTCAGTCTCCTGAGTGCTGGGATTAAAGGCATGCGTCAGCACTGCCTGACTTCCCCTTTTATTCTATGGTAGCTGACAACAATATTATAAATTCCAGTGAAAATCTCCATGAACAAAATATTGTGAGATACATGGAAAATTTAGAATGCCTTTAACACAGAGTTGTCCTTGGTTATATGATTCTTTTAAGCTAATGGTATACCCTTCTTTTCTGTCCTTGTGTATAGGTGGTCATTATGAAATACTATATTTCTTAATATTGTTTCAAATAAATATATTTATTTGTTTCAGATATGTTTTTATGTTTCAAATAAATATATTTGCTTCTACATTGTTGTGTATATGAACTAGCAGAAGTGCACTCTGCCTCATGGGGAGAAAGGATCAGAAGTAGACGCACTGGCAGTCACTCTTATTTGTTTTATAGGGATGAACGAAATCAATCCATCATTGTAAGCGGAGAGTCGGGTGCAGGAAAGACTGTCTCAGCTAAGTATGCCATGCGATACTTTGCAACTGTAAGTGGTTCTGCCAGTGAGGCCAATGTTGAGGAAAAGGTCTTGGCCTCCAACCCCATCATGGAGGTAAGAGCAACATTCTCAACCTTTGTTCTATAGTCTCTGGTTAAGCAATGAGCTGAAAACTTGATTGTTATTGTCATGTCAGAAAGTCTAAGGTTTCCAGCCACTAAAGCTAAGGAAATTCTTTCCTGTATTTTAGTAAGAGATCTAGTAAAAGTGAAAATTTTGCAAGGTGGGTATTTCAAGTAAACCCTAGGTATAGAGGAATTCACATTACTCTATAATGCTTCCTTTGAACTTTCAGAAAGAATTCTGCCTATAATACTAGGCAGTACTTCTTCATACCTATTGTTCCTTGTACAGAGGGTAAGGTTACTCATTTTCTCCCAGTCCTGAGTACTTGTTTACACTCCTTCCAAATCAGGGTTTGCTCTCACTCAAACATGAGTGAGTTCTATTATCATTTTACCCACATTATATTTTTTATGCTTAGTTCAACCTCTTCAGCTACTAATTTTAATTGTTTCCGAAATCTAGATTATAGACATAAACCCTAATCACATGAGCACTTTTACTTTTTTTAAAAAAGGAAAGTGTTGCCAGGCAGTAGTGGTGCATGCTTTTAATCCCAGCACTCAGGAGGCAGAGGCAGGTGAGTCTCTGTGAGTTTGAGGCCAGCCTGGTCTACTCTCTGGATATGATGGCTCATGACTGTTATCCCAGCATTAGGAAAGCTTAAGGGAAGAAGATCACCATAAGCTGGAGGCCAGCCTGGGCAGCAGACTGAGACCCTCCTCAGAAAACCAAACCAAAGCAAAGTCAAGGACATATACAAAGTAGAAATGCCTGTGCCAAAGACAAGATAGCCAAATGTATGACAATTTTATCTTTAAAGATTTGTAGATGAAGAGAATTGCTTGTTAATAGAACTCCAGAAAGTTATGGCTCTGAAAATTGAAAAATAGATTTCATTAAGTAGAGAGAAATCAGGACAGGCAGAAACAAATCCTTCCTGTCAAAATCACATGGGTATGATTTTATCCCTGTCTTTTTCCTCTGTCAAGTTCTCGTTATCACCCAAAATACAGATGGAGCTAAAATTGACCTGATGCGCCTTGGTAGAAGTGGTTTTTGCAGTAATCTGACTAGAGGTAACTGTGCCTGGTTTGCAGTGCTGTGTGTAATGTCTGTAAAATGAATGCTGTGACCTCTGTCTATATGGCTGCCCATTAGAGCAGTGCACTCCCCTTCCTAGATGACCTAGACAAGATATTCTGAGGAAGCCGAGAGACCTCCAAAGCTAGGTGTGCTGCAGGAAGAAGGAGGAAGAGGTGTCTGTTGTAACATGGGCATGAAGAAGCAGGTGGCTGTGTGTTGTAATATGAGCGGCAGGGCTGCGTCCCCGGCATCCAGCCGCCCGCAAGGCTTAGCTTATGCCCCGAAATAATTACACGGAAACTGTATTCTTTTGAACACTGCCTGGCCCATTAGTTCTAGTCTCTTATTGGTTAGCTCTTACATATTGATCTAACCCATTTCTAATATTCTGTGTAGCCCCACGAGCTGGCTTACCAGGGAGGATCTTAACCTGCGTCTGTCTGGAGTGGGAGAATCATGGCGACTCTCTGACTCGGCTTCTTTCTCCCAGCATTCTGTCTGTTTACTCCACCCACCTAAGGGCTGGCCTATAAATGGGCTAAGGCAGTTTTCTTTATTAGTTAACCAATGAAAGCAACAGATAAAATACAAGAACCACCTCCATCATTTCCCCTTTTTCTGTTTAAACAAAAAAAGAAAGGCTTTCACTTTAACATAGTAAGATTACATATAGCAAAACAGTTATCAAGCAAGTATTACAGTTATAATATTTATATCTATTTTATCATAACTAAGGAAAACTATAACTATCTATCCATTCTTCAACTCCATCAAAGACTCCAGAAGGATATAATATTACCTAAGCAAACAAGAGATCCAAAACTCTAGAAATGACAGAGACATCTCACTGCCTGGACAGTCACCCAAAGTTCTTTTGTACTGTTGGGGCATCCATCTTCAACCTTCAGGCCCATAGTATCCAGCAGACATTTTCATCAAGCAGGAAATTCCAAAGACAGTTCAGTCACTTTTTGCTGTGTCCTGCAGAATGTCTCACAGACTCTTTCATGAGTCAGGAACCCCAAAAGACCATCTCACCTTTAGGCAAGTTCAGTAGTCCTCTCTCTGAGGGTTCTCTGTGTCCAGTTTATGCAACAGTCCAGGCAAGAGCAGTTTCTTGCCCAAATGGCTATCAAACTCCATAAGGAGCCTCTTCAATGCCCATCTTCCTCTTGAAGTAGATTGGTGCTGCCAGGAGCAGACGTATCTCATTATCATGAAAAGCCCTAAGTTATTAAAATATTAAATGCCATATTCTGCAGTCTTTGAAAGATATGAAGAATGCCTATCTAGCGTAAATATATCTATGGACATCTAGAAAATCTAATAACATGACTAAAAGCTTGACAATTATTGATGATTATCCATTAACAACCTATATACATTACATTTTTAAATGAACTATACAATCACAATACCTTAATCAAGATTAGAAATATGCATATACATATAACAAAATTGACCTTAAAATCCACACCAATGCAAATTATTCATATCTATATCATATCCCCCTTTAAATGTAAAAGAACATTTATAAACCATATTTGGGAACATGGGCGCAGTTTTTCTCTCCAAACTGCTTCCTGCTGAATGGGGGCGCTGTATTCAGATCTTTCATGGTGTAACCTGTGTGTCAGGGTCATCTCGGTTGGCAGTTGAGTGAAGTAATTTTCTGAAGGTGTTCACAGCAACCTTTCAGGAGGGCGTGGTCTATCATACCATATTGGGATAGAAGAAATCCACAGGGTTGCATCCTCTGTGAAAACAAAAGAAGACCCTCTCCAAAGCATCATATCCTTAGACCCATATTCTGAAATCATAATACCCTTGTATCCATTCTGGTTTAGCTTGGCAGCCCATATAATGAAATGTCTCTCTGCACTTAGCTCCTTTACAGTCAAAAATTTTAAAGAAAACACAATAATACAAAGAATCCAGACTCTCTGTGAATTTTCCATTTTTACGTGGCTTATTTTTCTTTATTTCTTTTAATCTATAACTATCTGTACTCTGTCTCTTTAAAGACTTTACCCTTTTTTTAAAACATTATTCTTTATATATATATTTTTCTCTCTCTCAAGCCTACGTACATTCATCCAACAGTGTCTGAATCAGTTCTATTGTGAATCTGTAATTTTTTTTTTCAGGAGCATTTCTTAAAATATTAAGCAGTTCTTAAAAACCTAAGTTGCAACATTTAGAGGTATTATGGTACTGCCTGTGTCCTGCCCAGTCTAAACCTTAACTGCGCTGTTATTATGGTAATTACGGTAGTTCCTGCCTGAGACCAGCAGAGTTCCACATGGCGGAGTTGAGCCGCTCCTGCCTCAGAGCCATTTGGTGCCCCTGAGCCACACACAGTTCCAGGCACACAGCAGTCCACATTGCCATCAAGCAAGCCATAGCACTTTACTCCAAATGATCCATTTAAAGACTCTGTCTCCTGCAGGAGCCAGACAGAGATCGTGATGGCGGCACAGCCCAGAAAGTCGGCATTTTAAAACAGCCAGTTTTTTCCTGTTGCTGAGTCAGGACAATTTCTTTGCCGCACACAACCCACAAACAGCAAAAAGCTGTCTTATATTCTCTCTCTTTCTCCTTTTTAAGCCCTCTCAGGTTTTACGTGGAGTTCATTAGCACGTTGGGTGCCACTCTGTTGTAATATGAGCGGCAGGGCTGCGTCCCCGGCATCCAGCCACCCGCAAGGCTTAGCTTATGCCCCGAAATAATTACACGGAAACTGTATTCTTTTGAACACTGCCTGGCCCATTAGTTCTAGTCTCTTATTGGTTAGCTCTTACATATTGATCTAACCCATTTCTAATATTCTGTGTAGCCCCACGAGCTGGCTTACCAGGGAGGATCTTAACCTGCGTCTGTCTGGAGTGGGAGAATCATGGCGACTCTCTGACTCGGCTTCTTTCTCCCAGCATTCTGTCTGTTTACTCCACCCACCTAAGGGCTGGCCTATAAATGGGCTAAGGCAGTTTTCTTTATTAGTTAACCAATGAAAGCAACAGATAAAATACAAGAACCACCTCCATCAGCTGTGCCAAAGGAAAGCAGTAAAATTTAAAATTAAGAGTTTGAAAGTATTTAGCTCTGTATATAGTAGTGGATGCTACTGGTGTTAATATTGAAGCCATATATTTTGTGGAGCCAGTTTTTAACTTGAGTTAAAAACAGCAGTGCTTAGCTTGGGCTTTTATTCATTTTCCCCAGTGCAACAGATTTCTAGTATTTGACAGAGTCCTAAGACATCCTAGTTCCTAATCTTAGAATATTAAAAAATCTTGATTGTCATAGCTTTAGGAAATCCCATGTCTACTAGGCTGGATCATCCAAAACTAGAATTTGAGTTTGTCTTGGGAATACATCCCTGAGGGAGTCTCCTGTGTGTTGCTTGTATTGGTTAATGAATAAAGAAACAGCCTTGGCCTGATAGGGCAGAACTTAGGTAGGTGGAGAGACAGAACTGAATTCTGGGAGGAAGAAAGCAAAGTCAGAGGGATTCCATGGATCGGTGGCCAGAGGTAGACGTGCTGAAACTTTTCTGGTAGGCCAAAACCTTGTGGTGATACATGGATTGATAGAAACGAGTTAAATAAAGATGTAGGAGTTAACTAATAAGAAGCTAGAGCTAATGGGCCAAGAGTGTTTTAATTAATAGAGTTTCTGTGTGGTTATTTCAGGGCTAAGCTAGCCTGGCAGCCAGGACAAACAAGCAGCTTCCTTGCAACACATCCCAGTGACCTTTTTAGAATATGCCAAGGGGGCTGGAGAGATGGCTCAGTGGTTAAGAGCACTGCCTGCTCTTCCAAAGGTCCTGAGTTCAATTCCCAGCAACCACGTGGTGGCTCACAACCATCTGTATGAGGTCTGGTGCCCTCTTCTGGCCTGCAGGCATACAAGCAGACAGAATACTGTATAAATAATAAATAAATAAATAAATAAATTTTTTTTTTTAAAAAAGAATATGCCAAGGGCTGTTTTCTACCTCTTTCAAAAAACAGCTGTATCTTTTGTTGTAGTGGTTTTCAGTACAAATTTGAGTTTTGTTAGTAAAAATGACATTAATTTGAAAATGGGCACAAGGCTGTTCAGCTCCGAAATAATCACACAGTGATGGAGGAAGGTCATTGGTTAATTAATAAAGAAACTGCTTGGCCTCATAGGTTAGAACATAGGTGGGTGGAGTAAACAGAACAGAATGCTGGGAGGAAGAGGAAGTGAGCTCAGATGCAGGGCAGCTCCTCTCAGAGGCAGACGTGATGAAGCAAGCCGCCAGGTCAGACATGCTGAATCTTTCCCAGTAAGACTGGTGCTACACAGTTTATTAGAGATGGGTTGATCGGGATATGAGAATTAGCCTAGAAGAGGCTAGATATAATGGGCTAGGCAGTGTTTAAAAGAATACAGTTTGTGTGTTGTTATTTCGGGGCATAAGCTAGCCAGGCGGCCGGGAGCTGGGTGGCAGGAACACAGCCCACAGCTCCTTCAACAACACAGAAACTATATTATTTAAAACACTGCTTGACCCATTAGCTCTAGCTTCTTATTGGCTAACAGTTATACCTTAATTTAACCTATTTCTAGTAATCTGTATATCGCCACGTGGTTGTGGCTAACCTGGCAAAGTTCCCAGTGTCTGTCTTCAGTGGGGCTACATGGCTTCTCCTAAAGTCTACCTTCTTCCTTCCAGCATTCAGTTTAGTCCCCACCCCCCCAAGTTCTGCCTTAGTATAAGTCAAAAGCAGGTTTTTTTTTTAAATTAACCAATGATATTCACAGCATACAGAGGGGAATCCACATCAGATACTCTTTTTAGTAAAATGCAATTATGAGAAATTTACCTTGTTTGCTGAGATGAGCAAAAAAAAAAGGTTCTTTTTCTGCTTCCTCCTATCTTCCTGTTCCTGCCACTTATACTATCCATCCCCAATGTTCCTCTTCTTACTTTCATAAGCTCATCTATCTCTCTGGGTGTGGTAGTGCTTCTCAGAGAGATTATACTCTGCCACCCAAGCCTTCAAATTGACTTTATTTGCTGTATCTTTTATTTATTGTTCTATGTTTAAATGTTTTACTGACAGTCAAAAAGTTCTGCTTTAGCCCTAACCTACCCTTTTCTCACAGTATGTGACATTGTTTTATTAAGTTGTCAGCCTGGTATGAGAAATGGCCAGTAGATGCAGGTTGTGTAATAGAAACTGTAGACCACATTCCTCCAACTGCCTTAGATACAGATATGAAATTACATAAGGCAGGGCTTGGTAAGCACTCATTGATATCATTGATAGTGCTACTTTTGCTATAGGTGTCTACTTTTTGACAGTCTATATCCTTTCAACTGAAAATTCTGTCTTTATTATTAATCTCCTTTTCTAAATAAAACATCAGGAAGATGTATGGAATAGTAAGTTTTTTTTTATGATGTCAAGAAAGGTGAACTAAGTCACAGTTGATCAGAGTGCAGAAAATAAATGACTGCAGTACTGAGCCCTAAATGGGACATCTGTGTTTACTTTCTTCCCCCACATATTCAGGAACATCACAAAAGAGGGGGCAGAAAGATTGCAAGAGCCAAAGAATAGGGAGAGCTGCCATAAAGCGGTGTGTTCTGGACACAGCAGGGGCCTTGAGCTTTCAGCAGCTGTGGCTGCCTGCAGAAGGCTGGTACAAGGTGGAGCAAGTCAAAATCCCAGCAAGGACGATGGGGAATTTCATGAAGCCCCACCCTGACTGAAGTGCTTGCTCTTTGTAGTTGATGGCTGCCAAGAGATGGAGACTCAGTTTCCTTCATGGGCATGTCTCCTGGTAGAGTGTCCATGCTTTAGTGGGTGATGTCACATCCATGAACATATGGGCAGCACTGATCAGATTCATGCTGTTTGGAAAAAGAACATTTTAGTTTTTTTTTTCTTTTCAGTGTGTCTTTGTTTTTTTAGTATAGCACCATACCCAATAATTAATCACTAAACAGTTCATAAAATTATCTCCTGTGGAACACTTTAGAAAGTTACTCTAAAACACCCTGGGAAAACCAATCTACATTGATACTTTGTAGCTCTCCAACTAGTATCCATGATAGTTCATTTCATAAAGCTATAATTTAAAAAGGAGATAAATCTGAAGCCATATAAAAGAATTTAAAAATTTTAAAGATCTTGTTGCAATCTTTCTGGTGTTCTATGTGGTCAGTAGTTGATTATCTTTTTTTTTTTTTTTTTTTTTTTTTTTTTTGGTTTTTCGAGACAGGGTTTCTCTGTGGTTTTGGAGCCTGTCCTGGAACTAGCTCTTGTAGACCAGGCTGGTCTCGAACTCACAGAGATCCGCCTGCCTCTGCCTCCCGAGTGCTGGGATTAAAGGCGTGCGCCACCACCGCCCGGCCTAGTTGATTATCTTTTGAGGACACTGCAGCACTTCCATTTGTCTGGGATGTCAAACGGCTCAAAAATGTGAGAAAATAGAGTGTCATATCCACATACTCTGGATATGAGAGCTTTAAAAAGCATTCTTCCTGGACTGTGGAGTTAATCTTGAATGTGAAGCACCTATCAAAAGAGTCTTATGGTTGATAGAGCAGGCATCCTGGTTTGTTCTTCAAACATTTTAAGATTTACTTATTTTTATTTTACATGCATGGATATTTACCATAAATGTATATATTTGTACCAAGTATATGCATTTTCCTTGGAGGCCAGAAGACAAGATCTGATCCCCTGGAACTGGAGTTTTCAATGTGGGTGCTAGAAGTTGAATCCAGGTCCTCTGCAAAAGCAGCTAGTTCTCTTAACCTCCAGCCCCCTCTCCAGCCCCAGGTGCCCCATTTCAGTCACAAACTTACAAAGTGTGTCTATATTCTGAGGCACTTAGTTCACAAATCAATGACTTCACAAGATATGCCAAGTTTTTCTCATGCCATGGATGCCACCTCTCAGATCTCATGAGCCTGCATGCCGTAGACAACTAGAGTCACATCACTGCCCTTCCTGGATGACTTCAGCCTGCGGCAGATGGACATAGTATCTATAGTACTATGAACACCTGCTTCACTACTGCCCTATAAAATACTACTTAGGTTAAAAAATGTACATGGATTTTTTTTTTTTTTTGATCCTCTATCACAACAGAATTGCCTCATATTGGATGAGGATTCTGGGTATGACCACCTTCATTCCCTCGGCAGTGGGCAAAACAGACTTTAGGACTCTGAGAATAACAGAACTGGCTTTGTGGGAGCTTAGCCTGTTTTGATGCTCACCTTCCTGGGCCTGGATGGAAGTGGGAGGACCTTGGTCTTCCTGTAGGGCAGGGAATTTGGACTGCTCTTCAGTATCGAGAGGGAGGGGGAATGGACTGGGGGGAGGAGAAGAGGAGTGGGGATGGGGGAGGGGAGTGGGAGGAGGGGGCAATGTGTGGGAGGATGGGAGGGAAATGGGAAACGGGGAGCAGTTGGAAATTTTAATTAAAAAAGAATAAAAAAAAAAAAGAAAAAAAAAAAAAAAAAGAAAGCCCTGAGGCTGATGCAGTCCTGTGGCCCCATGGTGAGGCTCCCACAGTGGAAAAGATCCCCAGAGCTATAGGTACCTTTGGCTGCTTCATTCACAGTCTGATCAAAGGCAGGGAAATATAATTTGTAAACTGAATTTCAGCAATGCAGGGTCTTCAGTGAGCAGTTCCTTTTCCAAACCCTTGTCCTCACAATGTGCTGTTAAAAGCAGTTTCCACATTAGACTCAAAGGACAGTACCTTAAAGAACTCCATTAAAAAGAGCATCTTCACCAACGACTATTGCAGTAGGGTCTTTGACCAATGATTTATCCAAGACTCTTGTCACTGAATGAGAGGTTTATTTTCTGAGGTTTTTTTTTATATATACAACTTTGGGTATTAAATACAACCCCCCCACACACACAGACACACACCTCACAGTTTGTAATTTCTGAGTAAATGTCTGTTTAGTTAAATTGTTTTAAGCTATATTAATCCCTCTGTAATTTACTAGGAAGAGAGTTTCCAATCATTCTTATTCTTTTTATAAAATGCATTAAAAATGTTAATTCAAATTCTAATAGTATCCTCATTGCTGATACAAATTATACTATCTTTCATCTGTTTGAGACAGTGATGATACATTTTCTTTGATTGGTCAAAGGATCAAATATACTGACTCTTGTGGCTAGGGTCTTATTATTTTTATCCCTGATATTTGTTCTGTCTCTTAACATTCTTTACTATTCTCACATCTATCTCTTCATTGTGGGTTTGATACATTAGTCCTAACAAACTTTGTACAAGGGAAAATATTAATCTTACATGAAATAAAGTTATTAAGTGTTATATATATATATATAATAATTTAACTAAACAGACATTTACTTAGAAATTACAAACTGTGAGGTGTGTGTCTGTGTGTGTGGGGGGGTTGTATTTAATACCCAAAGTTGTATTAAAAAAAAAAAAACCTCAGAAAATAAACCTCTCATTCAATGACAAGAATCTTGGATAAATCATTGGTCAAAGACCCTACTGCAATAGTCGTTGGTGAAGATGCTCTTTTTAATGGAGTTCTTTAAGGTACTGTCCTTTGAGTCTAATGTGGAAACTGCTTTTAACAGCACATTGTGAGGACAAGGGTTTGGAAAAGGAACTGCTCACTGAAGACCCTGCATTGCTGAAATTCAGTTTATATATTATATATTATATATATATATATATATTATAATATATATTATGTGAATGCTTGTTTCTATTTTGCCTTAAAAGAGAAATTTACAGAAGCATATCACTTTCTATTAACTTACAAAGCAGACATATGTCATTAAGAATTTACGGTTATGTATAACATTTAGTAGAACGTTACATTTTCAGTATTTGGTTGAAGATATTTTACAAGTTAGATAAAGCCATCAAAACCAATGCTGGGGTGAGATGGCACTCAGTTGGAAGAATGACTGCCTAACATGAACCAAGCTATGTGCACATGCCTGTAGTCCTAGTACTCTACAGGTAGTGGCAGAAGGATCAAGAGTTCAAGGTCATCCTCAGCTACACAGCAACTTCCGGATAAACCTGGACTGCATGAGATGTCTTTAAAACAAGCAAACAAAAAAGCCGGGCATTGGTGGCACACGCCTTTAATCCCAGCACTTGGGAGGCAGAGGCAAGTGGATCTCTGTGAGTTCGAGGCCAGCCTGGTCTACAAGTGCTAGTTCCAGGACAGCTATGACTGTTCACAGAGAAACTCTGTCTCAAAAACAAAACAAAACAAAACAAAACAACACCCCCCTCAAACAGTAGCAACAAACATTTGGGATCTGGAGATGTGGTGCATGGATGCCCTGCAAGCATGCAAATCAGACGTTAGGTCCTAAGTACCTGCATTAAAAAGCTGGGTTTGGTGACCTGTCTGTAATCTTAGTGCTTAGGAGGTAGAGACAGGGTCCCTAGGGCAAGCTGGGTAGCTTTGGGTTCTGTGAGAAACCCTACTTTGGTAAATAAAGTGGACAGTGGTCAAGGAAAACACCTGATGTTGACCTCTGGGCTTTATTCCCACATGTACAGTACAACTGCACACGTGTACTTGTACACATACACATATTCACATTATATATCGGAAAGCTTAGTTTTTTACTTTTGGTTTCTGAAAATGTCATTCAAATTGAGTGAGGAAAGCCAGCTGCATTTACACATGCCTATCATCCACACACACACACTTGGAAGTAGAAGCAGGAGAGTAAGAAGTTTAAAGCATCCTGAGCTTCATAAGGAGCTCATGGCCAGTCTGGGATATATGAGATGCTGCCACAAAATGTTATCAATCAGTAGAATGGGTAATACTAATCCCTGCTAATAAGCAGTCTCATTTGACCTCTGTTGCTATAGGATGAGATGATAAAACTGTCTAGTTCCAAAGATATCTTTTATACCAGCATTTACAGGGAAATTTTCCTTTGTCTTAATGATTTCATTTACATAAGACAGTCTTCTGACTTTTTTTTTTTTTTTGGATTTTTTCGAGACAGGGTTTCTCCATAGTTTTTGGTTCCTGTCCTGGAACTAGCTCTTGTAGACCAGGCTGGCCTTGAACTCACAGAGATCCGCCTGCCTCTGCCTCCCGAGTGCTGGGATTAAAGGCGTGCGCCACCACTGCCCGGCTAGTCTTCTGACTTTTTGATGGCTAATGATGAGATGCTGCATGAAAATCTCACCTCTGTTGCATCAGTCCTGCTACTTCTGAAATTCATTTCTGTGAAATGACAGGAAAAACTATTGGCATCTGCCTGTGTAGTTGGAAAGCAAAGCAGACCCTTATGCTGTTTACAAGGGCAGAATTGTTTCTCTTATTAAAAGACTCAGTTAGAACTAAGGATTATATTCTATTCCTTCTCTCTATGAATAAGATTTGTAAATGATATACATTCCCCTCCTAAAATCTTGTTTTCTCTCTTGCTTCTTAGTCAATTGGAAATGCTAAAACAACCAGGAATGATAATAGCAGCAGGTTTGGGAAATATATTGAAATTGGTTTTGACAAGAGATATCGAATCATCGGTGCCAATATGAGAACTTACCTTTTAGAGAAATCCAGAGTGGTATTCCAGGTAAGGTGTATGTGCACACACATTCAAATACTTGTGTTGATTTTTGGATTATTATATAATTGCTATGTTAAGTTTTCTTGGGGAGAGGGAAACAAGCAACCCAGAGAGAACACCAAAGACAGAATAAAATAACTATTTTATGGAAGTTTAATTTGATGAATCAGTTAATTTATTAGGCTTATTTATATACATGATTGACCCCAAAGTAGCTGTATCACTATGAAGTCCCATCCCATTATGGATGACAACCTCATGGAAACTGCATCATAGAGCCTCCCTTTCAGTTAACCTTTCATTTTTTACATATCCTAACATCTCGCAAGATCATTTGCGCTGGGGGAGAACAGAGCAGAAAGTAATTGCTTCAATCCTAGCTGAAGCTCCTGTGACTTCACCTTGCCTTTTCTACTAGGCTATATTACAGCTTCCTCACTATTACTTAAGACCTAGGTATGTCTTTGGGGTTCTGTTGAATTCATTTCCATGGCTATGAGAGCTAACATAATTTCCTTTCCAAGATAATGGTCATTTTACACCCAAGGAAAAAGCCGTACTATACCAATTATAGAGCCCTTGTTTGCTAGTATGATATACCTCATTTCTCTGTACTCTTGAGCTTAGTCTCACAGTATTACTATAAAAGGCACTTGGATAGAAACATATAAAATGATTCTTGCCAGAGGTAGAGGACTACTTCTTTAAACTAATTGTTCTTGAGAATGGGCACTGATTTAGGTTTATTGTTTCATATTTTATTAACTTTTTAAGTTACTGTACAAAATAATGGATTCCATTATTGTAGTGAGGGCTGTGGGCCGCTTCCCACCACTCAGCTCCCGGCCACCGGCTAGCTTTACCCGAAATAATTACACGGAAACTGTATTCTTTTAAACACTGCCTGGCCCATTAGCTCTAGCCTCTTACTGGCTAATTTTCACATCTTGCTTAAGCCATTTCTAATAATCTGTGTAGCACCACGAAGTGGTAGCTTACCAGGGAAGATCTTAACCTGCGTCTGTGTCAGGTGGGAGAATCATGGCAACTGCCTGACTTGGCTTTCTTTCTCCCAGAATTCTGTTCAGTCTACTCCACCTACCTAATTTTCTGTCCTATTAAAGGGCCAAGGCAGTCTCTTTATTTAACCAATGAAATTAACACAAAACAGAAGACTCTCCCCCATCACATTATGACATCTGTGTATATACATATAATTGCTCCGTACCACTCTTGTACCCTCCTTTTTTTCTTGCTGATCTGCTTTCTCTCTCACATAGTGTCTTCCTGATTTCGTTCATAGACATATATGTATACATATCTATCTGAATATATCTTAAAGCTAGATTCTGCATGTGAAAGAAAGCATGTTTTGTCTTTCTCCACTCCACGACCTTTTGTTTACTTTCACCCCCTGCTTTAGATATTATTCCTCATCATAGTCTCTATTGTACGTTCATGTTGTGTGCTCATGTTGTCTCATGTGTGCGTTATGCATTTATGTTTAAATTATATTCTACTTGTAAAAGAAAATGTGTGTTGTTTGTCTTTCTGAGTCTTGTGAGTGGTTTTGACTTTCTTACAGATATTATTGAAAAGCTCAGTTGAGACAAGGCATTATTTAGTCTTGTCTCTTATATTTCCCAATTGACAAAGAAAGCATTGATCTATGTCTTCAAAGAATTTCAACTCAGCTCAAGAAAAACACAATATCCCTGTTCTCTTTACTCTTTTTTTTATTCTTAGGATATAACATTGAGGAGAAGAGTGATGTTACAGGGAAATTGAGAGGGGGGTTTCTTTGAGTTCTTAGTCTTAATAAAATAATTAAAAAATCCATTCAGATGCTTGAGGATAATTTTACTAAAGTTTGAAAGTAAAACAACAATAGAGGAAGGCTCAAAATCCCAGCAGCCACCAAAAAGAGGGAAGACAGAAAAGTCAGGCCTTTTAAGCTAGGCATGGAGGGCAGACAAGGCCTAGAATATCAGGAAAAACTACTTAGGAGGGCTGAGTCTCATCTGAGTTCAGAGGTACCCATTTCCTGGCTCTTATACCCTAGAGCAAAGGATTGCAGGGGGACACATGGTTAGAAATAGAAATGGCTCATTAAGAAAGGAAAAGTATCCAAGGAATGGAAGTGGGCTAATGAGCTGAAGAAAGAACCCAACAAATACTGGGCCATGTGGCCTGGATCCATTATAGATGATTTACATAATACCAGTTCCAAGTTCAAATAGGCAGAGCTTCTTGTGAACATGCTCTTTAGAAGAAGCCAGTAAAAAAGGGCTTCCAGCTCTCTTTTGCAGACTGGCATTCCTCCTGTTAACCCTAATGTTTCAGCCCAGTCCCTGTTCTGCCAGTCAGAGCTAAAAGAAAACTGCCATAGCCAAGCTGTAAACTGCCATCAAATCACAGCTGAATATTCGTACAGAATTTTTGTTGACACTTGTATTGTTGTTCCTTTCTGATGGAAAGACATGTGTTACACCCTTGCAGCACTAGCAGGTGTACACTCTCACATTGTAGGCACGTGAGGATGTAGATTATCATCAGAAAATGTCAGTATGTGGCTCCTGCTGACCCACTGCACACATCATACCGAGATCCAGAGTTTCAGTGACCCGTGTGCTGGATGCCACATCAGTAAAGTTGAAATAGTCCGCACAGCAGGATCTAGTCTTCTGTTGCCAAAGTCTGTTTTGGCTTTGAAATTGTCTTGTATATGCCGAGGCATGATTTGGGGAAGCCAGGAACCCTGACTTTGCCTGATTAAATACTTAATCTTAAATTATAATACTTGATATGCATAAACTTATAAATAAATACTTGATATGTATAGTAAGGCAGTAACCACCCTCCTTTAAAGTTACAAACAACAGTGTTATTCCACACATTAAAAAAATAATCTATAGTGAGAAGAAAGAATGAGTGAAACGTAGATGGGTTAAGTCCTTGTAGAAATATGTAGGAATATGGGACTGGAAAGATGGCTTAGAGGTTAAGAGAGGACCTGAATTCAAATCCCATTACCTATATCGGTGTCTAACAACTGTCTGTAACTCCAGTCCCAGGAGATTCAGCACTCTTCTCTAGCTTTTACATACACTGCACACATGTGGTGCACAAACAGACATGTAGGCAAAACACCTATATACATAAACTAAATTTTTTTTTTTAAAAAAGAAATATATAGGGACTGTGAGCAAGCGTAAGAGAGATGGAAATTGACCTTGGTCAGTAAGTTGACCAGTGGTAAGACTACCTAATGAAGAATTTGACACAGGCGGATATCTGTGAGTTCGAGACCAGCCTGGTCTACAAGAGCTAGTACCAGGACAGCCTCCAAAACCACAGAGAAACCCTGTCTCGAAAAACCAAAAAAAAAAAGAATTTGACAAAGCTCAATCTTTATCTATAGGTGTGGTAGTAAGTCTAGCAGTTCCCCAGTCTTCAGGAGTATAGAATATTGAGAATGTTTGTTTTATCAAATGAATCACAGTCAAAATAAGCTATCCTGTACAAAGATGACCACAGCGTTTCTGCAGGCCCACCTGATTTTCTAGTTTCTGTGTGCTGAATCATCTGATCTCTTGCCTAGTCATGCTTGTGGTCATTGGTATGTTTGTTCAGTGTCCTGTGTTCCTTCAGTAGTCATAACCCCTTTAGGCTTCAGAACTCCCCTTAACTTTATTTATTTTTTTTTATGGTTTATTTAACTTTTATTTTATGTGCATTGATGTGAAGGTTTCAGATCCCTTGCAACTGGATCTTCAGACAGTTGTGAGCTGCCATGTGGGTGCTGGGAATTGAACCCGGGTCCTCTGGAAGAGCAGTCAGTGCTCCTAACCACTGAGCCATCTCTCCAGCCCCTCCCCTTAACTTTATTAACATTAATCTTTATTCAGATGGATGTACTCCAAAATTTAAGAATATGTTGATTGGATTTTAGTATTCAGCTTCATATGTGCAGTAACTTCTGCAACTATTCTCTAGATGTGTATGTAGAAAAAAAAACTAAAGAAATACTAAATATTGACCTTACATTATAATTTTTTTATTTTATCAAATTATTGTTGATAAGAAAATATGCTATATATGTTCCATAATTCAAAGTATATAGTATATAAACACATATAGAGAATACAGTACATTTATGGACTTACTGCAGTCATAAGAGATTAGTATCTCTAAAGTATGGCAAAGATGAGATTATTCCCTTTTAGTCAAAGTGTTAGGAATACCACAAATCTAGAAGTTATTAGTAGAAAATAATGGTGAGCTTTGCAAAAAAATAACATTTTAGCTTCCCCCCAATCACCAGTGTTTAATGATAATGTGGCCATCTATCAAGAAATTCCCTAATTCAGAAAACATTACCAAGTGAGACACAGTGGTGCAGGCCTCTTGAGAGACTGAATCAGAAGACTCACAAGTTCAAGACCTTGTCTGATCTACAGAGCCAGACAGGGCATTTAGTGAGACTATCTCAAAATAAAAAGTTAAAATGGACTTGAAATACGGTGCGGTGGTAGGGAACACTTGCCTAGCATGTTTTGAAGCCTTGAGTTTAAGAACACCAAAAACCCTTAAAAAAAAAAAAAAGTCCTGCTGCCTGGTATTTTATACTGAATATGACTAACATTTTTATTCTTACTTATTTTTATTTTTCAAGAGATAAAGCCTCACTGTTTGCCCTGCCTGGTTTCAGTTTTTATGCCATGCTCCTCCTTTGTAGATGTAGCATAAATTATAAGGGTTAATTATTTAAATCAGTATTAGAAAATGTGGTGAATTGCTGAGATGGTTAAATATTAAAATTATGTGTTATGGTAGGTTTTCCTGGTTTTTATATTAAGATGTCACAATTGAAAGCTCTTCTTATTTCAAAGGCAGAAGAGGAGAGAAACTACCATATCTTCTATCAGCTCTGTGCGTCAGCGAAGTTACCTGAGTTTAAAATGCTGCGATTAGGTACGGATGTGAAACTAGATGGGCATGCTTTTCTGTGAAATTTTGAGTTCTCAAGCTTGTCAAAAAATCTTCTTACTAAAATATTTATGAATGAAAAGATTCTTGAAGGTCTACAGATGGCTTTAGAGTGGGTGGGTTGAGTGGCCACATCAGGGACAGGATTGCCTGTAGCAGTGGGTTAGGGTAGGTGAGGAGTAGATGGGGTTCAGCGTTCTAACCTCCCTTCTTTTATTCATGCTTGAAAACTGCTTTCATGAAAGAGTTTGAGGAAACATATTCTAGCATTTTGTTTGGAATTAAATCCAAAGAAAAATATAATTTATTTCACCCATTAACATAAAATCTGTGAGCATTTTAGTTTTGGATCTTATATTAGTATGTGAGTTTAGACTGGGCAGACTCCAAATCCTATATATATCAGTGCTGTCACTACCTCTAATTCAGCATATGTGTAAGGGTGGAAGTCCAAGCCTCTCTTCATAAAAGAAAAACCTTTACCTTCCTTCACTGCAGGAAATGCAGATAGTTTTCATTACACGAAGCAAGGAGGCAGCCCTATGATTGAAGGAGTGGATGATGCGAAGGAGATGGCGCACACCAGGCAGGCCTGCACTCTGCTGGGTAATGGCATTTCATTCTTTAACTTACAAGTGCTGGTTGTTTTGAATCAAGTAACTTTTGTTTGGAATATTGGTTTGGCTTTATGTTAACTGATAAACAGTGCTGGGAGATGTCACATATATGGAACTTGTTCAGACAAATGGGCCTGAGGTTTCTTAGAACAGCTTTAGGATTAGATAGTGGTAACGGTTGCTCAACCTTGTTAATTTAATGAAGATTATTTTGAATTGCACTTTAAGAGCATATTTCAGTATTAGGAGAGGTAAGATTAACTTTTAGCTTAAATTTTTACAAAAATCTAGGGTTTGAAACTAAATGAAGTGGGTTTTTTTTTTTTAACAGACTTAATTCACTTTTATTTTCCTTGTATAAAAACCCTTATGTGGTGGCCACAGCTGGAGCCTGGGTCCTCTGAACAGAGACTCTGGTGTGGTTTTCACAAGATGGTCAGTGAATTCCTGATAAGGAGACTTGGTGAACACAGTCTCTTTCCAGAGGTCGGGGGTCAGGTAGCTGTAGGTCTTAGAGATGGCATCAAAGGTGGCCTTGGCAAAGTTGCCCAGGGTGGCAGTGCAGCCCCTGGCTGATGTGCAGCAGTCATCAATGCCAGCCATCAGCAGCAGCTTCTTGGGCACAGGAGCAGAGACTATGCCAGTGCCTCTGGGAGCAGGGATGAGACGCACCAGCACAGAACCACAGCGGCCTGTCACTTTGCAAGGAACAGTGTGGGGCTTGCCACCAATCTTGTTCCCCCAGTAGCCAATGACGCTGTGCAGCGGGAGGTGGGGGGGGGGGCAGGATTAGGAGGCCATGGCGGTTTCTGTGGAGGATTCAGCAGTCGTAGAGGTCTGAGGGGCCTTGGCCTAGGTTAAGGCCGCAGAAGTAAAGCTGAAGACAAGGAGTGGATTCCCGTCACCAAGCTGGGCCGCCTGGATAAGGACATGAAAATCAAGTCCCTAGAGGAGATCTACCTGTTCTCCCTGCCCATTAAGGAATCTGAGATTATTGACTTTTTCCTGGGAGCTTCCCTAAAGGATGAGGTTCTGAAGATCATGCTCGTGCAGAAGCAGACTAGGGCAGGCCAGCGGACCAGGTTCAAGGCTTTCTTCGCTATTGGGAACTACAGTGGTCACGTAGGTCTCGGTGTCAAGTGCTCCAAGGAGGTAGCCACTGCCATCCGAGGGGCCATCATCTTGGCCAAGCTTTCCATTGTCCCTGTGCGGAGAGGGTTTTATATATATATATATATAAACTCACATTTTGTAGGTTTTGTTCGTTGGTTGTTTGGGGGCTTGCTTATTTTTGTTCTTTTGTTTTTGTTTGTTGATAATTTTTGGAGATAGATTTTCACCATGTAGCTCAGCCTGGTCTATGATTTTTGGTCCTCTTGCCTTGGCCTCTTGAGTACTGGGATGGAGGGCATGTGTCACAATGCCCAGTGCAGAGTTTTGCTTTTGTTATTTCTCTTGTTATTTTCAGGGCATGGTGACAGAACACATGTATTTTAGTGTTTTCCTTTTGTTGTTGCTTTTTGATAAAAGAGTTTTTAAGTCTCGATTGTTTGAGAATTTCATACATGCACATAGTGTTGTTATTCTAGTGTTTTTGAAACAGATGCCATTGTTCTCTCTGTGATTTGAAAGTGTTAAGTCCACATATGAATCAATTCATACTATGAACTATACAACTTTTAAAGGTGTCCTTTTCCCCCATATTTTTATAAAACCTCAGAATAGAAGTAACTCAATTATTGTACTTGGTATTTAGAGACATACCATCAAGCAAGGGAGCTTAGGTCTTGAACCACTGTGGGACTTGCTAAAAATGAAGACTCTCATACCACTTCACAAAGCTGTGGGTTCAGAATGTGCATTTTAGCAAGGCCTGCCAGTGCTCCACAAACACATTATGAGAACACTGCTCTCCTTAAGAATTTTAAAAGACCAATTCAATGCTGGGTGTGGTAGCGCATGCCCTTTATTCCAGCACACAAGAGGCAGAGAGGCTAAAGAATCTCTGTGTTCACAGCCACCTGGTCTACAGGGTGAGTTTCAGGATAGCTAGGGCTACAAAGAGAAATCCTGTCTCAGAAAAGCCTAAAAAGGAAGGAAGGGAGGGGGGGAGGGAGGGGAGGGAGGAGGAAGGGAGGGAGGAAGGGGGGGAGGGAGGGAAGGAGGAAGGAAGGAAGGAAGGAAGGAAGGAAGGAAGGAAGGAAGGAAGGAAGGAAGGAAGGAAGGACGAACAGGAAGAAAAGAAGGAAGATAGGAAATAGCAAAGCATTCATCATAATGTTAATCTCAGTCTCCTTATGGAAAAAATGTTTTGAAAATAATTTTACTACTTTTACTTATATAATTATGTTTAATATTCTAGAACTTCTTATCTTCACTGAAAAAATGAAACCAGATCTGGTAAAAGCCAGAAAGTATCCAGCTTTCTAATCTCATCATATCATTTAGGTCCTATTCCAAAGCTGTGTTTGGACTTTTACTCATTAACTATGAATATAAAACTATAAAATACTTCTGATCTTGGAATCTCTTTGATTTCTAATTAATCTATACTTGAAGTATTTTAATAATCCAACTTAAATCAGCCTTAAATACAATACGCATTTTAAGTAGGGATAAATAGTAGCAATAATATTAATAAAATACTTATATATCTAAGATGTGACAGTAATGCCACCTAATTAGTAATAATACCTAATGTGTCCCAGGTATACTCTGTGAATTATCTCATTTAATGTTACAAGCACTCTTTGAAGAATTATCTCCTTATCTCAAATAAGAAAACCAAAGCATAGATGGATGAAGTTTTCTGTCTGTGGAGGTGGCAGGTTGATTTCAGTGCCAGGATATAAGACCAAATCAGGCATACTCCATAACCCACAATGTGAATCTGCCTAGTTTATTATTGTCAGCAAAGTCAAAGGTATTGCTTTTGTGACTATGTATATGATATGCACATCTGGCAATATTTAAGAATTAATACTAGAGTTAAAATATTCTCTTATAATTACTGTTTTGCTATTCTGCCATAAATCACTTGTTTATTTGCTATATTCCAGGAATAAGTGAATCTTACCAAATGGGAATTTTTCGAATACTTGCTGGCATCCTTCACTTAGGCAATGTTGGATTTGCATCTCGAGATTCAGACAGCTGCACAATACCTGTAAGTTCACAACAAGCTTAACATGATGGCAGGCTGTCCGTTAGTTTTGTTTTACTGCTGGGGATAGAACCTAGGGCTTTGCACATGCTAGGTAAGTAATGTATTTGTGGCATGCCCCATGTGGGGCTTTTTGAACATGGTTCTATTAGTCATACTTGCACTTTACCTACTGAGCCATCTCCATAGACCTACAGTGGGTTTCATTTTTTTAAATTTATTTATTATTTTATTTATTTTGTATATTTGTGCACATGCATAAGCACACAGGTATACAACAACTTTGTGTGTGTATGTAGAGCAGAAGAGGACATTGGATCACTAAAACCTAGAGTTGCATGATTAGCTTGCTACTCGGGTTCTGGAACCCAAACTCCAATCTTGAGAATTGTGTAGCAAGCAGTTTAAACTGCTGAGCTATCTCTCCAGCCCCACTGTGTATGTGTGTGTGTGTGCACGCACACGTGCATGTGTGTATTGGCATATATGTGCCACATGCATGTGGAATCCAAATGTGTGTGTGTGCATGCGTGCATATATGTACTGGCATGTATGTGCCAGACACATGTGGAATCCAAAGACAACTTTGGGAGTTGGTTCTCACCTTTCTCACCATTGAGGCAAGGTATCTTTTGTTTCTACCTGTTACTCATACTCTAGGATGGAAGCCTTTGGCCAGTTCTCCTGCCTTTGCTTTACAGTTCATCATAGAGTACTGGGATTTCAGATAATTGCCACCACATCCAGATTTTACCTGGGTCCCAGAGATTGGATTTAGTTAATCAGGCTGTGTGCTATGGGATAATGCTCTTGTACACTTTAAAGATTTGTCACTTTTATTGGTTTAATAAAACATTTATTGGTCAGTAGCCAGGCAGGAAGTATAGGCAGGACAACCAGACTAAGAGAATTCTGGGAAGAGGAAAGACAGAGAAGCATTCACCAGCCAGATGCAGAGGAAGCAAGAGAATGCCTTACTGAGAAAAGGTACCTAGTCATATCTAAACATAGACAAGAACTATGGGTTAATTTAAGTTGTAAGAGCTATTTAGTAATAAGCCTGAGCTAATAGGCCAAACAGTTTATAATTAATATGAGCCTCAGTGTGTTTCTTGGAACTGAATGGCTGCGAGACCAGACCGGAGAGAAACTTTTGTCCACAGCTGTGTGACTTTTGCCCACTGAATCATCTCCCTAGCCCTACTATTTTTTTTAAAGGAGAAAATGATGGCTCTGGTTTAAACCCCTATTTTCTTTTAAGGAAATATTAACCTGCCCACCTGCCCTTCCTTTCTCTCTCTCTCTCTCTCTCTCTCTCTCTCTCTCTCTCTCTCTCTCTCTCTCTCTCTCTCTCCCTCCCCCCTTTCCTCACTCCCTGCCTTTTGTCTTTTGCCTTGCCTTGCTCCTTCCTTCCTCCCTCCCTCCCTCCCTTCCTTCCTTCCTTCCTTCCTCCCTCCCTCCCTCCCTCCCTCCCTCCCTCCCTCCCTCCCTCCCTCCCTTCCTTCCTTCCTTCCTTACTTTGGCAGGGTGCCTTGTGACTCAGGCTGGCCTCAAACTTGTGACAATCCTCCTGCCTCATTCTGCTAAGTGCTGGGATTACAGGTATGCATAGTCATACCTATCAACAGTTGTTTGGTTTTTTTCCCCGAAAACCAGCTTTATTGAGATACAATCTATTTACCACTGACAATACATGATTGTGAGTATTCTCATAGATATATGTAACCATAGCCACAATGGGTTTAAAATACTTTCAAAATTAAGCCTGGACCCCTTACCTATTGTCAACTTGTGCCCCTATCTCATCAACTCAAACTGCCTTGAATTGTTGCCTCTGTAGAGTGACCTATTCTGGACACTAATATAAATTGAATATGTGGTCTTTCAAAGTTAATCCATGTAGCACATATCACTCTTTCAAGACCAGTAGTTATTGTTAGTCAAAATACTGATTTGTATCTGAAGTGATTACTTTTAGGGAAGGGTTGCTTGCCTGGGAAGGGTCCATTGAGGGCATCAGGAAATTCAGGTTTTAATGGCAGTGCTGATATATACTAGCCATGTGATTGTTGTCAAGCTGTTTGACCCTTTGGATCTCATTTCCTCATTTTTCAATGAGAGATAATATATACCCTGCCCATTCTCCAGAAATGTTGCCAAATGCACTTGATGCATATGGAAGATAGGGGAAAATAAAACACACTAATGTGTATTAAACAAGTATTTATCAAACATCCATTCACATAAGGTCCACAGAAGACATGTAAGGGATTCAGAATTCTGTTAATAATTAAAGAATTCTAATCTAAAAGTTCTTCAAATGACATCAGACTGTCTACTTCAAACCTTTGATGGCCTGAGGATAAAGGTCAGCCATGGTTTTTATAACTTCATTTTACACATTTCTGCTTTACTTAGCTTCAGTTCCTCCTCTTGCTAGTTTCCCTCCTACTACAGAAATTTTTTCTCCTCATGTTCCCCTCAACTTAGACAATATTCCTCTTCTTAACCAAGCAGTTTCTGCTGCTATTCTTTCTCATCCTAATCTATGATCTAAGGTAATTGTCTCCTGCCTTGCTGGATAGAGCAAACTCCTCTTGTGTGGACTCTCAGCACAGTGTCTTCCTCTTTATATTGTTTTACACTTCAGTCATTATATCTACTTCCCCTGAGACTGTCTTAGTTACTTTTCTGTTGCTGTATTAAGACACCATGAACAAGCTAATTTAGTTCATAGAGTGAGTCCATGACCATCATAGTTAGGAACATGATCAGCAAGCAGGCAGGCATGGCTCTAAGGCTGAGATCTTATATCTTGAACCACAACCGCAAGGTAGAGACAGAGACACTGGGAGTGGTATACACTTTTGAAACCTCAAACCTGTTCCCAGTGGTAAACCTCCTTCAAGAAGACCACACGGCCAATCCTTTCCAAACAGCCCCAGCAATTGGTGTCCAGTTACTGAAATATGAGCTACTGGGGGACATTCTCACTCAAACCGTCACAGGGGCCATGCTTGTTTTTGTTTACTAGCTCAGATTCATTAACTAGCTGACAGATTTCTGACTGAGTGATTGATTATGTCCTAAGAGATACAGAAAAATCTATGAAGAACCAAGAAAGTTCTTCATAGAACTTTTTTTTCCCAAATGAGCCCTACAGGAGATTGCAAAGTGACATTTATATGCTGGCTTATGAATGCTTCTTATTATCTTGCTGATGGAAGATGAGTGATGCTGATGTCCATATGACAGAAATTTTGCTAAATTTTGTTACTTCCTTTTTCAGGACTTATTCTTTGATTGATCGTGCCATAGGCAATAACACATTCTCTTTTGGCAGCCCAAGCATGAGCCACTTATCATCTTCTGTGACCTCATGGGTGTGGATTATGAAGAGATGTGTCACTGGCTCTGCCACCGAAAGCTGGCTACTGCCACAGAGACATATATCAAGCCCATCTCCAAGCTGCAGGCCACAAATGCCCGAGATGCTTTAGCAAAGCATATCTATGCAAAACTCTTTAGCTGGATTGTGGATCACGTCAATCAGGCTCTCCATTCTGCTGTCAAGCAGCACTCTTTCATTGGCGTGCTGGATATTTATGGGTGAGTGCATTTGGCTTATTGCCCTACCCTGCTGGAAAGCAGTTGTTTTTCGGGAGTGTTTTGTAACTCTGCACACTATTTAATTTTGTTTTCTACTGGAGAAGAAAGGAAATCCTACTTATGATCATTCAGAAGTGTCTTTGATGATGGAAATATAATGATGCTAAAAAATAATTAAGCCCTGCTTAAACAACAATTAGCTCAACTCCAGTCCTACTTACTAATCTAATAGGTAGAGTTAATTGATTTCAGACTCTTGAATGATTAATTATTTTCTGAAAATATAATTTCATTTCTAGTTGCCTTCTCTGGTTACACTTCTGTAATTGTTGAAACTTTTTTTGGCAGCTAATTTTTCACCCTCTGATTCAGTTTTACAGAAGCACCTATAGCTTTACTATTTCTATCTCCTGTCTCTGGGGATAGAAATTTTGATAGTATAAACTGAGAGGAACTGTGGCCTTAGCATAGTTCTGCTGTTCTGTACTGGAGGGTGAATGAGCCTCAAACACCCAAAGCTGCACATCCATAGGCAGGGCCATACAAGGGAAGCTTTGTCTCAGCCAGTGCCCATCATGTTGTGTCTTAGCAGCAACCTTTATCTGATATGTAAAGAAGATTTGATAGTGTTAAGGAGCTTCTCATTTCCTCTTCCAAGTATGCTTATTTTCAATATTTTTAAAAGCTATTTATTCTTTTTCTTTCCTTCCTACCTTACTTTTTTGGTGTTACAGATTTGAAACTTTTGAGATAAATAGTTTTGAACAGTTTTGCATAAATTATGCAAATGAAAAACTGCAGCAACAATTCAACATGGTAAGAATTTTCTTTCTTGAATAAAATTTTGCTATAGATTTTTCTTTTGAATTCTTAGTCTTTGTTAGAAGCTTGGTCTGTGAAATAAACTCCTGAACTATAATTATTATGGGTTTAGAATAGTGAAACTACCAAGGAACTGAGCATTACAAATTGATGTAACATTATAAAAAGTTTGTCAGTTATCACCTATCTAGAATAATGAGCATTTGGGCAGATAATCTGAATGAGAGTTGTAAGTTGGGCAGGCACTAACATTGAGTCCTTCTATGTGCTGTTTGGAAGCCAACAATATGTGGAGTTATAACTACATTAACCACCATTTACTGTGTTACCAAGATGTCAGAATTTTACAAATTCTCTCTTCAGTGGGGAAAATTCTTCACTGAGGCAACGGCAAGGGGCATATTTTGGAAGTGGCCCTTATTGGCTAACCTCCTGCCTCTGCATTCTGAGCACTGGGTACATTTAAGTACTGACTTGCCACCACCTCACCACCCACTTCAAACAAAATGTTTTATTTTTGTCTGAAATGAATGATAAATTTCTCTCAAAATAATCTGTATATAAATTATCATAACAGTGTAAAACAGAAAATGTGCTTGAAAAACATCCTTTTTATTTTCAGAGAGAACAAATTTATATTGGTAAAGTTAGAAATGACATGGTTCCTTTTTAGGTCTTGTTGAGTCATTAAGAAGAAAAGTTTCAACTGTGATAGAATACTGTGTTATGTTTAAAAGCTACTTGTTTTCAAATTTTATTTTCTATGATATGGAAACTTTTTCATATCTATGTATTCAGCAGTATGTATATATTGCTGAGTAAGGACCAATAAATGGAGAAAACAAAGACAAAATAAAGTTTCAAATTGAGAAGTCAAAAAAAGCTGATGAACATAATCTTTTAAAATATGAAATAAGGGGGCTGGAGAGATGGCTCAGAGGTTAAGAGCACTGGCTGCTCTCTCAGAGGTCCTGAGTTCAATTCCCAGCAACCACATGGTGGCTCACAACCACTTGTAATGAAATCTGGTGCTCTCTTCTGGTGTGCGGGCATACATGGAGACAGAATGTTGTATGCATAATAAATAAATAAATCTTTAAAAAATATGAAATAAGTATTAATAAGTAGCAAAGAATAAAATTTTTTGCATAGAGACAGATTGGGGTTTTGTACATTTGGGACTGAAGTTTTTAAGTATATGACATTGTCGAATATTACAAGTACTTTGGTAAACAAACCACCTTTGTTTAGCAAGTAAAGCTGTTTGTTGCAGTGAAATAATGTAGAAGAGATCTTAAAAATGCTAAGGTTTTCCATAAATAACAGGACCAGTTTTTCACCAGTTATGGATAGTTGTAAACTATCTGTGAGTTCTGGGAACTGAACCCAGCTCCTCTTCAAGAGCAACAAGTGCTCTTAAACACTGAGCCATGTCTCCAGTCCCAAATCCTTAGTTCTTAATGGTACCCTGTTTACCACTTTATTAACAGTAATAAAAAAACAGAAGAAATTTGTTAATTTGAATTATATATATATACATACATACATACTTAATACATACATACATACATACATACATACATACATACATACATACATCTTTTAGACCAAGGATCGTTACTACAAATAAGCTAAGATGATATTGTCATAAGTGTAAAATAGAGTGGGGAAGAGAGAGAGAGAGTCAAAAATCTCTGTGTCACCTTTGAGTTCTAAAAATTAGGGGTCCTAGAAAATAAGTATTTTTAGATCACATCCACAAAAAGCTACTTTTTCTAGAAAAAAAAATGGCAAGAAAGAGTGAGCCAAAGGATCCAGAGGAAATAAATAAAGAAATATTTAAAATGCAGTAGTGGTCATTAGCATCTGTAAAAAGTGGAAGCTGTGTTGTCAGCCAACTTGGCTGAAGCAGAGGTGGTGGTTTGATTATTCTGCCGCCCTAGATCAGTTAGCTTCTGTTTATATTCAGAACTTCATCACAAGCTTTTCCCCAGGGAAGCCTACCCGAACACCCATCTCCAAACTAGGTGAGGATATTTGTTATTCTCCTTTGTAACATCATTAGCATTTGTAATTTTATTGTGTAATTTAGCATGTGTAATTCTTTGTGACTATTTGATTTCTCCAGTTCTCTCCCCATTCACAAGTGCAGCATCCATGTCTGTGTTGTTGACCACACGCAGTGGCTGACACATGGTATATATAGGCTCAGTAGCTAAGCTGATTAAAGAGTGGGTGGAGATAAGAAGTAAAGGCTCCATGGTGCCTGGAGCCTTTAGCAGAGGTACAGCGCATTGGTAGTGCTTGTAGCTGCTTGCAGTATTCAGTGTACATTCCAGAAATGTGAGCCCTAGATTCCCTGTCTGAGAAAATCAAGGTAGATATTCAAGGACAACTGTCATCTAATTCTGAGGCACCTATACTTCTAAACACAGCAACTTGGCAAAATTATTTTTTGCAGTGAAATCACTACCTGGCTGTTCAGTAACCTGGAAAGCATTCATTCTGCATAGCTGACCAATGCCAACTGAGGCATTTCTGTGCTCATTTAGCATTTCTGTGCAATAAGTTCAGGAAAAAGTTACACAGTTTTGGAAATGTGCATTTAAAAAAATCACAAGGACTATTGTATTTATCTGCTATCCAAATCAGTTATAGGTGTAGTGTGGTGATACAAGCCTGTAATCCCAACAGTTGGGAGCCTTAGCCAGAGTACAAATTCAAAGCTGGCCTGGGCTTCATAGAGAGTCTCAGGCTAACCTGGTCTACATATTGAGACCCTGTCCCAAACAAAACAAAAATTAAAAAAAAATTACATGATTAGATTTATTTGTTCGTGATGAATACTTACAGCTGAGGTTTTCTGTACATGATTTCAGTCACGCTTCTCCACGATGCTGTTGTTGCTGGAAGCCATGAGCTACCTCATTATGTGGGTTTCCTTGGTATTCTGTAGACACATGCTTCTTGGTTATGTTCTTTATGGTAGTGACTTTTGTTTTCTCTTTATTTCAGCATGTCTTCAAGTTGGAACAGGAGGAATACATGAAGGAACAAATTCCATGGACACTCATAGATTTTTATGATAATCAGCCTTGTATCAATCTTATAGAATCTAAACTGGGAATTCTAGATTTGCTGGATGAGGAGTGTAAGGTGATTATGATTTTCTGGAGTACTTAAGCCTGTCAGGATAGGTGCATCAAGCTACACGGCAACAACGTGCAAGCAGAGACTCTTCAGTTTAACATGAGATACTGTTGTGACAAGTCAGGGGTTACACTTCCATTCTGAAGAAACACTAGACACTAGACCCCAAAGATTCTTTTAAATTCGTAAATCTTTGATGTTTTTATTAGCAGTAGTATATATTGCAAGAAATTGCACAAAAATTATTTTGAATTATAGTTCTAAAAAGCTATAAGTTTTGAATATTGGCTAGTTGTCTTTGCTACTGACATAAATAAATAGTCTTTAACATTTATAGATGTAGCATGTTAGAAAGTCACTGGATCCTTCACTTTATTACTGAATGACCTTAGGTGAATCTATCTTTTTTCTTAATCTTTTTTCCTTTAGTTTATCTACAATAAACCACAGCCTATCATGTGTTGACCCTCATATGAAGCCATACTTAGTGTGTTTAAAATAGATGTATGGCTGATGAGATAGATAGATAGACTATATGATAGATGAGATGACTCAGTGGGAAAATGCTTGCCAGATAGATCTGACAACCTGAGTTTGATCCCCAGATCCAACAATGTAAGGCTATGGCTTGAACTTGCCCTCAAACACACAATAGTAATAAATTAAAAACTGTGCTTTTTACAAAGGCATGCATGTGGTAGAAAAATATTCTTTCTTACTTGAGATTAAAAATATGAAAGCAAAGCAAAAATGATATCCTGAAGTTACTTTAAATTTGGTACCTTTCTTTTGTTGAAACTAACTTAATATTACATGTATATATTTGATGAAAGGCAAGAATTCATGCAACATATTTTAGAGGAAAGTAGAATCATAAATGTGTATGCCTTTTGACATAAGAGTTTAGCCTATAAGTATACTTGTAAATATATAAATGTATATATGTATAAGAGGAATATGACAGTTGTCATAACAAAAAGTTAATAACAACCTAAGTAAGAAGGGAAAATGCAAGGAGTATATGGAATGAGCCCATTCAATACATGTCTTAAAAACAGGAAAAAAAAATAATAAAGTTTCTAGAAATGACAAGAAAAGACTACCAATTCATACCTTTCTGGATTAAGTTAATATTTCACTGTGTATAAATGTTACCTCCATTTAACAAAACAAAACAAAAAAGTATGCCTAATAGTTGTATTTCATTTTTAACTTGTAAAGCCTTTATTGTGTTAATGCATTAAATATTGATTTGATGACTCCTGGTATAGGCAAATGCTCACTCAGATGTGCTGCATCAGCCCAATGAAGGGCTCAGCCATGCCTTCGTTGGTGGCTCACTTGTGCTGAGAGAAGGGAAAATGAGCTCTTAAGTTGAACATAGGAACTGGCCTCTTGTTGCTGATATAGCAGAAGACCCTTAGTGCTCAGTCATTTCTCTTTCTTTTTTCTCCCCAAGATGCCTAAAGGCACAGATGATACATGGGCCCAAAAACTGTACAACACACATTTGAACAAATGTGCTCTCTTTGAGAAGCCTCGGATGTCAAACAAGGCTTTCATCATCAAACATTTTGCTGACAAAGTAAGGAAACCTTTTGTCTTTTTTCCTTTTTAATACTTTATGTTAAATTATAATAAAAATCAGTAGTCAAGTATTGTTTTTCCTTCGCAGTGCTTGCTTTCTTTAAGGTCATTTCAGGAAAAGCAACAGTACTGGGTTCTTGGTTTTTTCTTTCTTTAACTTCATTTGGATTATATATTAAATAAATATGGGTCAAAAGTCTTTTGCCTGTTATTTTGAAATTCAAGAAACTGAGAACCACAAGTGTTTTTGTAACTCATTTAGCAGTCAAACCTGATTTCTGGCTTGAGCTAACATGAGATATGTTTATGATTTTTAAGCCCACTTAAGGTGTTTAAGTATGGAGATATTAATGATTATGTAATGTAGGGTCTAGATGGCTTTATTAAAATTTTCTGATAATTAGAATGGTCTGTATACATACTACATCTCTAAATACATGAAAAATTCTATGAAAGCATGGTGATATGTTCTTCATAAGCTCTACAGTTCACTGAGCAGTCAGAGATCCTGTGACTCGTTTGCATTTCAAGGAAGTTGTGGGATAGGCAGTGTTGTGAGATTTTGGAGGCCTCTTTATGAAGAGTTTTCTGATTGTCTAGTCCTGACCTGAAACCTTTGAATGACGAGGGTGATCTAAGGAGTACAGGCGGTAGAGCCCCTTGAGTGCAGATGATTGAAGCTGTGTGGTTTTCAAAGAAAAGGAATTAATTCTCAGATAGTCCCGCTTTACCAGATTATACAATATTTGCCCATCTTCTCCCTGATGCTGGCTCTTCCCATACTCTCTCCTCTTAATCTTTTCTCTCTTCAGAGCAATGATCCTCAATCTGCTATGACCCTTTAATACAGTTCCTCATGTTGTGGAGTCCCCAACTGTAAAACTGTTTTCGTTGCTACTTCATAACTGTAATTTTGTTACTGTTATGAATTGTATTATGAATTATCTGTTTTCTAATGGTCTTAGGTGACCCCTGTGGGAGAGTACTTTGACCCCCAAAGGGGTTGTGACCCACAGTTTGAGAACCACTGCCTCCAAGGACCACTTCTGCTTGATGCAGGTGGTGGTCTAGCTTAGAAAATATGCTGAGTCAGCCTGGAAAATGTTCTGTTTTCCATGGGGGAGAGCAGCTTACAAGTCTGCTTACCCATGAACTGACAGATCATTTTGATCATTTATAGTAGTCACTGCCACTCTTATCTAGGAAATTGGTATTTGTACACTTTTACCAGAATTACATATTTCTTTTTTTATTCTGCTATTTTTGTTTTTTATTTTAAAAAGTTAACATATAGGATAATGGATTTTTGTATTTTGAGACAAGGTCTGTGTAGCTAATGCTGGTCTTAAACTTACTGTGTAGCTGAGGCCAACCTCGAATTCCTAATCTTCGTGCTTCTACCTAATAGTTGCTGAAAGTATTGGTGTGTGCTATGGGTTTCATTTTATCCTTTTTTCTTAAATACTTTGTTCTTAATTGTTCCCCTCCTCTAGCCCTTTCCACTGTTTCTGCCTCCTCCTGTGATCACATTCCATATCCCATGGCTACAGTTCTGCCTTCAGGTCACATTGGTTCCATTGTCTTTTATTTTCCCCACTGAGAGCTCTTTTTTCCTGTTATGCTCCCTTTTCTAGTTTTACGACCTACATTCATATCCATGTACATGCACACATACAATACACATTGAAGTCTAGTATCTACATATGAGAGAAGACTTGAAATGTTCATCTTTCTGGGTTTGACCTACTTCATTTAACATAACAATTTTCAGTTCTATCAGTTTTCCTACAAATATCATGATTTCATGACATTTTATTTTTTATTGTGGCTGAATAAAATTCCATTTTGTGTGTGTGTGTGTACCACATTTTCTTTATCCACTCATCTGTTGATGGACATTAAGACTGGTTCCATTTTTTAGCTGTTATGAATAATGCAGCAATAAGCATGGATGTGTAGGAAGCTCTCTAATAGTGCTTGGAGTCCTTTGTGCATATCTTATCAGGTTTGCAGTAGTGAATTACCATACTTTCCCTAGGAATGGTACTGATCTCTTACAAAAGACGGATAATACCACTTGCTGAGAGCTAGTCGTAGAGCGCAGGCAAATAAATATGCTTTTGTTGATGATGAAAAGTGTTATCAGTTAAGGAGATTTTTTTCATGTGATTTCAGGTGGAGTACCAGTGTGAAGGCTTTCTTGAAAAGAATAAAGACACTGTTTTTGAAGAACAAATTAATGTCCTTAAGTCAAGCAAGGTAACCATGGATAGACTTATTCTTATCAGGATATGTTCTATAAAATGTTAATTGCTTTAGCATCAGTCTTTTAATATTAATAATGATTTTCTAACAAATTTTAATCAAAATTTTAATTTATCAAATATATAACACTTACTTAATATGTGTCTGGTCCTGTACTGAGTACCTTTCAAATGTTGACACATGTGATTCTTACAGTGAGATTCTATTACATTACTCTCCTTTACAGATGAGAAGGTGAGTTGTAGGTACTTAGGACTGGTAAGTTCCCAAGTTAGGTTAAGCTCATGCTGTCTTGCTTAGAACTTGCTTCTAACCACTCTTCCACAGTAGCTTTACTCTCCTGTGCCATTGTGCGGAACTTAGAGAAGAGGATTTTTCTGCTTCATCATTTTGAAGGGATTTGTTATAAATGTGGCCTATTACACTCCATCTAAGTGGAGATCGACTCTAGGTCATGATGGCTATAATTTCAGATGTGACCCAAAGTGTTTCAATTATTTTTTCATTAGAACAAATACTAGAGTCGCCTCTTTAACTAGGAAAAAAAATATTCCAGATGGCAAAGAAGTATGATTAGTTAAGTTGGTCTGTACCACCACCTGCTGACCTTTTTCTGGAAAGGATGGGAGGGGGCACACAGTCAGCCTAAGGGAGCAAACCAGGAAGTCAGTCACTTGATGCTGCAATACTCACTTCAAAAGTAAAAGTGTTCAAGTGGACCTTATAGATTACTGATGGCACTTTTGTTTTTCTCGCCTATTTTAAGAGAATCCTCTTAACATCTGTGAAATAGTACATAAATAATAGGATTCTTATTTTTTAAATAATAACTTTTTATAGTCAATTATGTTAATAATATAAAGATCACATTAAGACCAAATCCTAGTTTTAACCCTCAGAGATGAGTCAGATATTCATGGAAAAATCAGATTTTTTTTAAACCCTTAACAAGTGTTGAGTATTAATGCTTTCTTAACTTATAAGATTGATGTTCAAGGCAAACTTTTTTACAGTAGCAGTCATTAAGTGTGATTCAAAGGTCTTTGTCACTTTAATCTATAATGTAAGCATGACATTCTGTTGTTAATACTTTGTCAAAATAATTTAGCTTAAATAAAACATGGGTTCTCATTCTAGATGTACCCATAATCAACTCTTTCTTTATTCTTAATTTCCTGTTTGGCTCGTGGGTCCTTAATCATCAGAGGGTAGCAGCATATTCAAAGAGTCATTGAGAAGAGCCAGTCTATATATTATTGTTGCAGTTGAAGTGGGATAGTTCATGATTTTCATGTAAGTTCGAAGGTCTTTCCTATTCCCAGTCTTTGTAGCATTTCAACCAAGAGACCTGAACTTTATTTTCTCTCTGAACCTGGTATAAAGAGGTGTACTACAATACCAGTCTGTTCTCTTTTTTTTTTTTTTTTTATTTGTTTTTTATTTTTTTTATTTTTTTTTTATTTTTTTTTATTTTTCTTGCTGATTTTTTTTATTAATTAATTAATTTAATTATTAAAGATTTCTGCCTCTTCCCCGCCACCACCTCCCATTCCCTCCCCCTCCCCCAATCAAGTCTTCCTTCCTCCTCAGCCCAAAGAGCAAGCAGGTTTCTCTGCCCTGTGGGAGGTCCAAGGACCACCCACCTCCATCCAGGTCTATTAAGGTGAGCATCCAAACTACCTGGGCTCCCACAAAGCCATTACATGCAATAGGATCAAGAACCCATTGCCATTGTTCTTCAGTTCTCAGTAGTCCTCATTGTCCATTATGTTCAGCGAGACCGGTTTTGTCCCATGCTTTTTCAGTCCCCGGCCAGCTGGCCTTGGTGAGTTCCCGATAGAACATCCCCATTGCCTCAGTGTGTGGGTGCACCCCTCGCAGTCCTGAGTTCCTTGCTCGTGCTCACTCTCCTTCTGTTCCTCCTTTGGATCGTGAGACTTCAGTCCAGTGCTCCAATGTTGGTCTCTGTCTCTGTCTTCTTTCATCGCCTGATGAAGGTTAATATTCAGGGGGATGCTTATATGTTTTTCTTTGGGTTCACCTTCTTATTTAGCTTCTCTAGAGTCACGAATTATAGTCTCAATGTCCTTTATTTATGGCTAGAAACCAAATATGAGTGAGTACATCCCATGTTCCTCTTTTTGGGTCTGGCTTACCTCACTCAGGATAGTGTTTTCAATTTCCGTCCATTTGTATGCAAAATTCAAGAAGTCATTGTTTTTTACTGCTGAGTAGTACTCTAATATGTATATATTCCATACTTTCTTCATCCATTCTTCCATTGAAGGACATCTAGGTTGTTTCCAGGTTCTGGCAATTACAAACAATGCTGCTATGAACATAGTTGAGCATATACTTTTGTTGTATGTTTGGGCATCTCTTGGGTATATTCCCAATAGTGGTATTGCTGGGTCAAGAGGTAGGTTGAACCCGACTTTCCTGAGAAACCGCCACACTGCTTTCCAAAGTGGTTGCACAAGTTTGCATTCCCACCAGCAATGGATGAGAGTGCCCCTTTCTCCACAACCTCCTCAGCAGAGGCTATCATTGGTGTTTTTGATTTTAGCCATTCTGACCGGTGTAAGATGGTATCTTAATGTTGTCTTGATTTGCATTTCCCTGATTGCTAAGGAAGTTGAGCATGATCTTAAGTGACTTTTGGCCATTTGAACTTCTTCTGTTGAAAAGTCTCTGTTCAGCTCAGTGCCCCATTTTATAATTGGATTGATTAACCTTTTACGGTCTAATTTCTTGAGTTCTTTGTATATTTTGGATATCAGACCTTTGTCAGTTGCGGGGTTGGTGAAGATCTTCTCCCAGTCAGTGGGTTGCCTTTCTGTCTTAGTGACAGTGTCCTTTGCTTTACAGAAGCTTCTCAGTCTCAGGAGGTCCCATTTATTCAATGATGTCCTTAGTGTTTGTGCTGCTGGGGTTTTACGTAGGAAGTGTTCTCCTGTGCCCCAGTCTGTTCTCTTGGAAGGATCATTTTGCTGATATTTGTTTTTGGTTTTTTTTTTTTTTTTTTTTTTTTGGTTTTTCGAGACAGGGTTTCTCTGTGGCTTTGGAGCCTGTCCTGGACTAGCTCTTGTAGACCAGGCTGGTCTCAAACTCACAGAGATCCTCCTGCCTCTGCCTCCCGAGTGCTGGGATTAAAGGCGTGCGCCACCACCGCCCGGCTTTGCTGATATTTGTACTATGTGCTTTGAACTGAAGTTTTGGTGATAAGAACGATGTAAAATCCATTTGTGTCTACTTTAGATATGTTTTGATTAAATTGTCAATTAGAGATAGCCAGGTAGAATTGTCATATGGGAAGTGAGGAATGAAGCAGGTCACAGGGAAAGGCAGAGAGGTGTAGAAATGCTGTGGGCTTCAGAACTTGGTGCCTTTTAAAGCAATGAGACTTGGAAAGAGCATGTAGATAAAAACTCCTAGAGCTGAAACCAGATGTTCCAGTTAACAGAGGCAGCCAGAAGAGGCACCAGAAACAAAATCCAAGAAAAACAGTCTCTGAAGAATACATTATAGAACAGTTTCTGATGCAATAATTCTAAGTGTATACTGTTAGTGCACATGTGTGCACATGTGTACACACACACACGGGGACACTCATGTTCAAGTGTATGAGTATGTGTGTGAAGGAAGGAGGACAATATCAAGCTGTCCTTAGGAACACTGTCTTCTTTTGAGACATTGTCTTTCATTGACTTGGAGCTCAGCAGTAAAGATAGAGTGAGGTGACCAGTGAACCCCAGGGATTCTCCTGTTTTCTCCTCACTATTGGGATTACAGCCGTGTACCACCTTGTCCAACTTTTTATGTAGCTGGTGGAGTTCAAATTCAGCAAGACAAGCACTTTACCAATTGAGTCATCCCCCCAGCTTTGAGTTTGCTATTGTTTGCCTGTTAAGACAGGACATCATTTAGTCCAGGCTGTCCTCAAAGCATGTAGATGGGAAGTTGAGGCTGGCTTTGAACTCTGAACCACCTCCATTTACCTCCTAAGTCATAAAACTACAGACACATGACCTTGTTTTTCAGTGAAAGTGATCTATCTCATAGAAAAAAATTTTCCTAGATAATCTGAGATTAGTAAATAATTGGTGGTTACAAGCGTGACTTGAATTATGCAAATGATTAATTTTATTTATATAAAATAAAACAGTGTTAGAAAGATGTGTCCATATAGCACGATGTTGCTGTAGACTAGTTTCAGGTCTCCTTCGTTTCAGAAATTTCCATCCAACTACATTGACTGGTATCCACTCACTTATTAAAGGTGAAGCAGAGACAGGCAGATCTCTGAGTTTGAGATCAGCCTGATCTACAGAGCTAGTTCTTGTGGTAACATAGTGAGATCCCCGTCTCAAAAAACAAATGAGTATGGTAATTGCACTAAAGTTTTAAATTTCTTAAAATCAAATATAAATACACATAGGATAATAACAAGGTTTTCTCCTTTGTTATACAATTCAAATTATTTTCTTAAAATTATTAATTCATTAATTTTTGCCCTCCAGTAGTAAAAGCTTGTTCATAGCACCTTTCTGCTGAAACCCTTGGGTGTTCTGAGTTAGTGCTTACAACTCCAGCCACCCGCAGACCTGGCCTAGTCCTTTGTTTCTGCTACATAAACCCCCTTGTAGAACTGAGGTAATAAACTTAATCTTTTGGTTAATATTTTCTCATAATTATATTCAAAACCATTTGTATGTTTAACTGACATTTCCTTTGGGATTAGTTAGATCTTCAAGTCTATACATAATTGAGTTTCTTTATAGAATTGTTTTTTCCAGCATATATTTGTGACATTTATATTTCCCTTCTCTTATATTTTTTTTGCTCCTAACACAGAAATTATTTCTGTGAGTCTGACTATAACTATATACAACCATAAATGTTTATTAGAAGTATCTGTAATGTGTCTTCTACATAGGCTTATTTTCCATTTACGGTTTAGGGTATGAATTTTTGTTGTATTGGTTTAGTCTTTTAGATAGTGTCTTGTTTGGCCTTGAAGTCACTTACTTGATAAGTCTGGCCTGGAACTCATGAGCCTCCTCTCTCTGTCTCCCAAGAGCTGGGATTTTAGCTGTGTTGCACTTGGTTCTAGAGTACAATTTTCTTTTACTATTTTTAACTTAGTTTAAGATGCTACCAGAACTATTTCAAGATGATGAGAAGGCCATCAGTCCTACCTCCGCCACCTCTTCAGGGCGCACTCCTCTCACCCGAGTGCCTGTAAAGCCTACTAAGGGCCGACCTGGCCAGATGGCCAAGGAACACAAGAAAACAGTGGGACACCAGGTGAGTTCAGCAGCTGCTGCTACAGCCTCCTTCCCTTCAGCTTCCACAACCTTGTGGACAGGTTCTTCAGCTGAAGAAAGGTCAGTGTTTCTGCTGTGCAAACAATACTGTCTAGTTAGATTTTACCCACTCCACACTCATCAGCCTTTCCAAAAATAATTTTCTATGTCTCAGTTCCTCTAGTACATATCATGTCTCAGACCACTGCTATCTTTGTTTTGTTATTGGTTGTCTCAGTTCTATATTCTTACAGAGCATCCATCAGCTTTTTCAGTGCAAGAAAGTCCCCTCTTCTTCCTGTGGATAATGGAAAATATCCCTCGCTATCCATATCCCTATGTGTAGTGGGAAACATCCCACACATGCTTGGTGTCTGTACATGGGGGAGGGGCTTTGGAAGGGAGGTCGAACACTGGTCAGCATTAGTGTGTTGTTCCTCTGCGGCCTTGTAGACAGGAACAGGGCCTGATGTGGGTCCACAGCCTCCAGTCTTGGCCCATGTCCTTAATGATGCTTTCTTTCTGTTTGTCCTTCTGCCTGTTCTCTGCTTACTTTTTATATAATATTAAGAAATCTGCAGCTTTTTTGAGCAGAGTTCATGCCTTATATAAGTCACATTATAGTGGAGCTCACAACAGGAAGCTACAGAGAAAGGAGTAGAAGAAAGGTACATGCATATTTAGAACATGTAGAGTTCAGACAAATGTAAACAAAAGCCCTAGAACTCTTGTTTAATAACTGCCCCCTGTGAAGATGACTTTATAGTTTGCAAAATCACCTCTATTTATGTCAAAGGAGGAGAATTGACGTTGGCCTCAAGCAAAACTCTAATTTTAAAAATCTTTTTCATGCAGTTTCGAAACTCCCTTCACCTGCTTATGGAAACCCTCAACGCCACGACTCCTCACTATGTGCGCTGCATTAAGCCTAATGATTTCAAGTTTCCATTCACGTAAGTCAAACTGAAGTGAGGAGAAAGATTTCTAGGGAAAATCTTCATGTCTTGTATAAGGGAATCTACTATTCGATCAAGTTCTCAGGTTTTGTTTCCTTTTGGGAACATGAAAACAAATTAACAGTTAACTCTCTAAGGATTTGAAAATTTGAGGCCAACCAGTTATTTCTGATTCTGTTTTGACTTTATCTCTGTTGGAGATATTTATGGGCTTTTTGTTAATTTTTATATTAGTTAAAAGCAGGGCTGGCTGAATGAATGCTTCTTTTGCCAAGGCCTACCTACTGCTCTTTTCTGTTGGAGCCAGAGAACATATCAAAATCTCATCCTACTTCACATACCAAGTCAGAGGTAAAAATGAATCTTTCTGGAGATGATTTCAAAATATAGATATTTCTCTAACTTTAAAAGTAACACATGTATGTTATTGAGATGGTTTTCAGGAAGGTAGTAGAGAGGTAAGTAGTGTAAATTGTCACATGTGCTGAATGAGTTAGCATTCCCTCTTTCCCTGTGTGTGTGTGTGTGAGAGAGAGAGAGAGAGAGAGAGAGACAGAGACAGAGACAGAGACACTGAGATTAACAAGGTAGGGTCTCAGGTTATAATTGGTATTTCAACTCCACTCCTAATATCATAGATTGTGGACAGTTCCTAGATTAGTATTTAAAAAGCTGCATTATTGATTGAATGACTGCAGAGTATCTGATGTTACAGATGATCCATAATCTATTTAAATCATTTAGGTTGTTACAGCTATTATTTTTTTAAAAAAAATGCTTTAATAAAACACAATTGTATCACTTTCTTCCCTTCAGTCCCTCCCTGTTACTCTTCTTGAAGCCCCTCCTATTTCAGATAGCAATTTTTTTCAAGTATTTTTGCCAAAAATTTCTGTATCTCCTTACGATGACATAAGTCTAGAAGAATTTATGGGCTAAGGATCAAGTGTATGATTTCATCATTGTGCATATTTATTGAAATATCGTATTTTACCCCATAAATAGCAGAAATATCATGCGAAATAAGACTTTTTAAATGTATTTTTGAAATACCAGCCATGAGGCTATAGAGATGACTCAACTGTTAAGAGTACTGCCCTTCCAAGGTACCTGGGTTTGACTCCCAGCACCCATATGACAGTTCCCAACCATATTTTAAGTCATTTGACACCCTCTTTTGTCCTCTGAGCACCAGATATTCAAGAGTTGTACAGATCTACATTCAGCTAAACATTATATATATATGCATATAAAATAAAAGTAAATAGGTAGATTAAAAAAATAAAAAGACACCTGATGGTGGTGGCACACACCTTTAATCCCAGCACTCTGGAGGCAGAGGCAGGCAGAGCTCTGTGAGTTTGAGACCAGCCTGGTCTGCAGGGGGAGTTCCAGGACAGGCTTCAAAGCTGCAGAGAATCCCTGTCTCGAAAAAAAAAAAAAAATCCATGAATGAATGAATGAGCAAGCAAACAAATAAATAAATAAAAGACTAACTATATAGACTCAAAGTTGCAGCTCTTATTCTACAGTGTATGAGTGAATGTCTGGATGGTCTTGCTGAACCAATGCTAAGAGCTTACATTTTGATCAACAAGCATAAGACAGAGAGAGACAGGGAAAGCTAGCTGGGAATGGGAAGAGGTTTTGAAACCCCAGTGATACCTTCACCAACAAAGTCACACACCTCCTAATCCTTCCTAGGCATTTCTACTAAATGGGGATCAAGTCTTCAAATATATGAGCCTATGGAGGCCATTCTCATTCAAACCATCATGCTTAGGATAAAATAAATGTGAAATATAATGAATAAATACATTTTTATTGCTTTACTACTACCATTGTTTTGTATGTTCACAGTAAGTGGCTTGTAGAAAAATGAAGTTGTTGCTTTTGGGGTTTTTTTTTTGTTTCTTTGTTTTTGTTTACCGAGACAGGGTTTCTTTGTGTGGTTTTGGCTATCCTGAAACTCACTCTTTAAACCAGGCTGTCCTCAAACTCACAGAGATCTGCCTGCCTCTATGTAGTTAGTTTTTTAAATAACGGAATGGGGCATGTTTAATTTGTGTTTCAGTTTCCTCAATCTTTACCCCAGGGGTGGTCTATGTACTGAGCTAATGAAATGAGAGGATTTTCAGTCAGGCTAAGCCATAATTGCACACTCATTACAGGATGGGCAAAGTGAGAGAAAATTCTGTCTTCTTTCTTTTTAGTCTGCTCTGTGGACTTTCTTATGACACTCTAGTATATGAACCAGAGGAACTATCTACAGCTCTTTATTTTTACTGCAAAATGTTTCTTCTCTACTCTTTCATGGAGTTTTTCATTTTGGTCACTGTTCCAGATTTTGAATGCTTTCTTTTCTAGTTTATCTACTTGCCTTTTGACAGAAGAATTTAACCCTTGACAGCCTGGGTCTTTGTGGGCTAACAGCTTTTGATTCTCCATGCAGATTTGATGAGAAGAGGGCAGTGCAGCAACTGAGAGCATGTGGTGTCCTGGAGACCATCCGAATCAGTGCAGCAGGTTTTCCCTCACGGTGAGCCCACAGTCTTCAATCTAAGGGAGCTTTGTGGAAGCAGTTCTTGCTTGAATCTTTAAGCTGTTATGGGCTTCTGTTCTAGGTGGACTTATCAAGAGTTTTTCAGCCGGTATCGGGTCCTAATGAAGCAGAAAGATGTGCTGGGAGATAGAAAACAAACATGCAAGAATGTATTAGAGAAACTGATATTGGTGAGAATGATTTTTACTTAATTGTTTCTGAAAGGTATTATCCAGAGGCTTTATCATTCTGAACTGTAAAAGCCCTGCAAACTTAACGTTAAATATCATAACCCACATTATTGGGTTGCTTAAGTAGGAAAACACCTGACATAGAGTTCAAGTGAGACTCACTGTATTTACTATGCTAGAAGTAATGTGGATGCTGATAGCCAACACCAGAAAACTGTTTTGAAAAAGGTTGAACTTAGACTTGAGACACAGCCCTTTTAGATAGTTTGATCGTTGTCAACAAAAATGTTCTTAGTATTTAGTTATGGGCAATACCAGATATAATTAAGGAAAAGAGCCCATTTTTATTTTAAAGATGATTAAAAATGCATTTTAAAGATGAGCATGCAAATAATTATTTCTACCTCAAATATTGAGTGAGGGCTCGAGATTTGGCTCAGTAGAAGAGTGCATACTAGACTCCAGACCCATGTAGGGTGGCCCACACCCAACTGTAACTCTAGTTCCCAAAGGAGCCAGCACCTCTGTCTTCTTGGATGCTTACATTTTCATTCACAGAGACACACATGTATGCATGCATGCATATATGTATATATGTATATGTATACATATATATTACTAAAAATCTTAATATTTAAAAAATGACAAAAGTACAGAGGAAGCAGGCAGATATTAAAGGAAGGCAAAATCATACCCAATTGTGAGAAGAATAATTACATGAGGTGTGGGATTTGAGTCAGGATCTGAAGAATACGTATGTTTGGTTAAAATGAAATAAGCTATTAAAAAGTAGGGGGAAAAAACCCAAGATTTGCTGAAGTGGCTGGAGAAATGCTTAAGAGCTCCTGCTGCTGTGGCATAAGATCATGTTCAGTTCCCAGCACCCACATTGCTGGCTTGCAACTGTAACTCCAGCTCCAGGAGACCCACGCCCCCTTCTTACTTAAGTGGGCGCTGCACACATACAACATACACTCATAGAGACACATGAAAAATAAATCTTTAGGGCTGGAGAGATGGCTCTGCAGTTAAAGCACTTGCTGTTTCTGCAGAAGACCTAGGTTTTGTTTCCAGCACCCACATGGTAGCTCACAATCGTTCTTCAAGTTCCAAGGGATGCAGCACCTTCTTTTAGACTCCACAGACACTAACCATGCATGTAGTGGGCATTCTGTGCAAGCAAGCCATGGATACACATAAAACATTTTTTTAAAAGGAAACAGTAAGGTGGCCTTTTACAGGGTAAAAGCTGTGTATGAGACAGTAGAGAATTATATAGCTAGATGATGGTGCTATAGACAGTTCCATGACAGTCAAAGAAACTCTCAAACTATTTTGTGTAGTCGCTTGGAGGGCTTGCCTGATACAGATTGCTGGCCTCCGCCCCTAGAATTTCTGATTCAGTAGGTCTGGGACGGACCAAACAATTTAACACCCTTTCCCCCACATTTATTTTTTTTCTGTCCTAGTGATACAACCCAGGACTTTGCATATACTAGGAAAATGCTTTACCACTGAACTAAATCCCTTATAATTTGTATATTTAATAGTTCCCCAGGCCCTCACAGGACACATAGAAAATCTCTAACCTGAGTCTTGATGAGTTTGAGATTTATTTATTTATTTATTTATTTATTTATTTATTTATTTATTTATTTATTTTCCCTTGAGTGTACAAGTTTATCTAACTGAGAGATTGACCAGGGAAAGAGTAAGAAGGCAGAAAGGCATTTCCTTACTTCTTTGCGTGATGCCACCCTCCAGACCAGTTAATCGCTATTTTACACTTCCCGTCAATCAGGCACTGGGCAGCTGTGATTGTAGCTCCTCCTACAGCGGCCGCATAGTCAAATATTCCTTCTGTGGCTGGGCAGTCATAACCTAGTCCGTATTCTATGGAGTCCGGATGGTCCTCATCACCTTCTTGGCTGACCTTCTGGAGATGTTGCAGATAGGCATCAGTGTGGAAGGTGGCCATATCCTCCATGGAGGCCACTTTGGGCTTCACTATCCTCATTTGTTTGTGCAGGGCATATGCTTCGATCAGAGAGTGGACCATACTGGCCCGTTTGGGGATCTTGACGAGAGAGTCACAAATACTGACATACTCGGGACTATAAATATAAACCGGGGGCTGAGTTTGAGATTTATGAAAAGATGTTTAAAAATTAATTTTACTTGTGCCTTACTATGAAGTAGTCATAATTACTATCTATTAATTAAATGTAATACTTCTTTAATAATTTTCCCCCTTTGAGAGAACTAAGGATCCCATCCCTCCCTAAGGATGTAATGCTTTTTAATATTTCTTGGGTGTTTTTGTTTGTTTTTTGAGTTTGGCCCAACTCTTTTCTAATTTGAGTTCAGATGGGAATGTGGAACAAAAAGCTGAGACAATCATGCACCTGCCTCCTCACCCAGACCACTCAAGGCCTGGATCCAGTGGAGGCAGAGGTAGTAGCTAAGATAAGATGGACAGTGGGAGAGGACCTAGTTAGGGTTTCCATGCAAATGTTAGTAAATAATTTTAGACTTTTCAGATATATGTTACAGTCTCTAATTTTTTAACTTCATGTTTAAAGGGATATATATGTGCTTACAACAAAAATTGAGTTTCTCTATTTTTGCTTAGAATTCCAACACAGTAGTGATTATTATATGTAATTTGCGCTGTTCTTTTGATATGAAAATGGTTAATGATTTGCATGCTTACATTTGAGGTGAATCACATGAATATCTCTGTCTACAGCTCTGCTTATGCATAAAAGCCAATACAATATTAATAAAAGAAATTGTCAATCTGTAGATGATTTTTAACACATTTATGAGGTTGTATTTGTTTTTAGACACTGTTGAAGTCACATGGTAACTATTTAGATGCATACCCTTAACATGAGCACAGGGATTTGGAGGGATTGGCTGGTGGTTTGTTTTTGTTTTTGTTTTTTTTTTTAACTTTTTTATTTTGTGTGCTTTCTTCCTGCCTTATTCTTCACACTGGTTTGTTTGTTTCTTCAGCTGCTCCTGGATTATGCTGCCTGATGTAATCTTACAGCGGTCAGTCAAAGGGAGCACCTCCATTTCCTTAAGATGTTTAAAATTCAAACAAGCAGATAATAGCTGCATAGAACCCACTGCCAGTTTTGGGCTCAGATATTAATTCCAGGTAGAATAATTCTGGAAAATAACTCTTAGGCTACCATTTTCTCTACAATCCTTTCTATTTACACAACTTAAATAGGATAAAAAAAAAAATCTGGTTCTGTTAGTTCATTGAGATATAACCCAGGTTTTAGATAAAAGATTCATTCTTTTACTAATTCTGCTTCTAGATTTTCCCCATCTTTAATATGTTTTATAAAATCAGTGTTTCTGTTTATATTTTTCTCTCTAAAATAGGACAAAGACAAATATCAGTTTGGTAAGACAAAGATCTTTTTCCGTGCTGGTCAAGTTGCCTATCTAGAAAAATTGAGGGCTGACAAACTGAGGGCTGCCTGCATCCGGATCCAGAAGACCATCCGTGGGTGGCTGCTAAGGAAGAAATATTTGTGCATGCAGAGGGCAGCCATCACAGTGCAGAGATATGTGCGGGGCTATCAGGCTCGATGGTAGGTCTCCTTATGGCCTCATGGACCTCGGCTAATTCATGGTCCATTCAGGACGAATCTGAATGACTACCCTGCCTGACAAGTTAGCATCTCACTCGTTATTAATTTCAAAGCACAACAAACTAACTTACGAGACAATTAAAAAAAAATAGAATTTCATGTAGACTTGGGATAATTCAGATTTGAATTGCTACCAACTTAGAATTTGTATCTCTTTTGCTAAAACATGGAAGTTGAAGAAAGTGTATGTAAATTAAAATAACTATGAATATGAAACATTAATCTGACTCTATTGAGGAGCAATTAACAGAAAAGTCCTAGCAAATAGTTATATTTCAGTATAAATATACAAACAGTTTTAATTTTATGAAGTCTTTATGAAGTTTATGTGACAATATGGGACATCCTGCTTTTCAAAATTAGGGAAACCTCAATGAAAAAGTACTTCAGAAGCTACACATTGCTGAACATGTGTAAGTAAATGTAAATGCTTATTTGTCATGAATATTAGAACAAACAACAGTGAGGTCTGCTTAGGATACCTAAGACATTGACATTGATGTTTTGCAGTCTTGATGACTGACAATACACCACTATTTTCTTTGACCAGCTATGCTAAGTTCCTACGCAGAACCAAGTCAGCAACCACCATTCAAAAGTACTGGCGCATGTATGTGGTTCGCAGGAAGTACAAGATTCGACGAGCTGCCACTATTGTTCTTCAGTCTTATTTAAGAGGCTATTTGGCAAGAAATAGATATCGCAAGGTAAGGTGCTGTTTTCAAGTTTGTTCGTACATTCCAGTAATCATATTTTCTGTCTATACAAAAGCCATGTGGATACAACACAATTGAAAAGTATGCTAGTATTGAGTAATTAGATATACTTGTTAACAAGACAATAGAAAATATACTTCCTATTTCCATTTGTTTGAAAATTTGTAAAATTAAAAAAGTAAAGTGAAATAGAAACCACCAATTTGGTTGCTAAATACAATAGGACTTATTTTCTCAGCTTTCTGGAGGCCAAAATTCCAAAACCACTGGGCTGTAATCAAGGTATCAGCAGTACTACATTCTCCAAAAGCCCAAAGACAGAATATATTCCGTGTCCCTTCCTGTGGTGGCTTACACTCCTGTGCCTATATTCAGGTCACATTACTCTCATCTCTGCTCTATCTTTGTATCATTTATCCCTTACTAAAAATCATGGCGCTGGTTAGATCCCCAGAATTCACACTGTGGAAGGAAAGAGTCAACTCCCACATATGCTCCCACAAATAATTGGTTTTTTAAAGGTAGTTTTTAAATTATGATAGTATTTAAGTCCCACCTTTATAATCCAGGATAATATCCCCATCTCAAGAGCCTTAACCTAGTCACACCTGTTTTCCAAATAAAATCACAACTACAAGTTCCAAGGATTAGGACAGTATGTAGACAGCTACAGAGAGGTAAACTACACAAATAGGTTAAATATATGACACGTGGACAGAATAAGAAAAGCTTAGGAGAATTTATCATGGTGAAAAGGAAATAACTATAATATCTGTGTAGTTAAAATTACATTAACTGGAATATGATACATTTTTGATACTCTATGTGTGCATGTGTGTACGTGCATGCATGTTTGTGTGTTTTGCAGGCTTGTCATTGTGTGGGTATGCAAGTTATACATACCTATGTTGAGACCAGAACAGGATTTCGGTTGTCTTACTTATTACCTTGATACAGAATCTCTCACTGAACGTGAAGCCAGTAAACTCGCAAGATCAACTCATCTCCACCTCTCAGTGCTAGGACTATAGCGGCATGTATCCATCTCAGCTTTTCTTTTTTCTTTTTTGGTTTTTCGAGGGTTTCTCTGTGGTTTTGGAGCCTGTCCTGGAACTAGCTCTTGTAGACCAGGCTGGTTTCGAACTCACAGAGATCCGCCTGCCTCTGCCTCCCGAGTGCTGGGATTAAAGGCGTGCACCACCACCGCCCGGCTCCATCTCAGCTTTTCATGTGGGTTCTGGGAATTCATACTTAGGTCCTCATGTTTGTGTGGCAAACAATTCTTACCCACTAAGCCATCTTACAAGCCCAACAAATAATCTTTTTTTTTTTTGGCATGAGGCACTGGGGTTGATTTCAAGGCTAACCATGCATACTAACCATACTAACCATGCATCTTCTACTAAGCCACACTTTTGTCCTGATAAGTACTGTTTCTATCTTAGAATCATTACTGTCCTCTGTAGATCACAGATCACTCATGACTCTGTTTTAAAGCATGTACTTGGTTTTGTGTGTGTGTGCGTACATGTGTGCCATTGTGTGAGTGCAGGTGTCAGAGGACTTAGAGGACTTGATTCTTTCCGTCTTGTGGCTTCCAGGGGAAAAACTTTTCTAAAAATTGTTCACATTGTCTCTGCTTAATGGTCTTCAGTGACAAGAAATCTTTCTCATAAGGCAACCCCTTTCTTCTAAGTTGTATAAAAGTTTAAGAAACTGTCATGACTTTAAAAAAGTAAAAGTAAGATTACTTTCTTTTACATTTCCGTGTGTTTAGCTTTCCTTTTAAAGTTTGTGCCTTTACCTTGACATTCATAACAGATTACGGCTGCATTGGAAACAACAACAGGAGGAAATCATACTAGAATGATACACCTCAAATGTGGCAGACAAGAGCATCAACATTAAGCTGAGGCAGGTGGCACATGCCTTTAATCCCAGCACTCAACTGGCAGAAGCAGGTGGACCTTCATGGGTCCAATGCCAGCCTCTCTACATAATGAATTCTAGGCTAACCAGAGCTACCCAGAAAGATGCTGTTTCAAACAAACAAAAAGAAGTCACCTTCTGAGTTTCAGGAGTGGGGTCAGTAAGTCATCAATGACCATTCTCTAACTCAGGTGTCAGCTTCTCAGCCAGCTTACTGGCCGTGCCCATGACCTCAAGTCCAGGCCCAGTGCATAGTGAAGCAGTGTAATGGGACAATCTTTTTATTTTAATAGCACGTAGTTCATAAAGTACCTGATTCTTAGTTTTATAAGGCCTTTTACAAGCAGAAATCCTACACCAGTAAGGAACTGATGCATTTTTTTGTGTTCTTTGTAGAATTTTTCCTTTTTGCAATCTGGTATTTTTTATTTAAACTGCTTTCAATTCCATGTATTGTTTATAGTTGTGTGTATGTATAATAAAATGTAACTAGAAAAGTGGACATTGAAAGATGATTTGAGAAATATGTATATATATATATTAAATGATATACCTTTAGATTCCTGTGATAAATAATCCACATAAAACCGCTGTTGTTTCAATATTTTGTCCTCTCTAAGTATGGATTCTCAGTTTGACATACATAGGAGCATAGAGTTAAACTTTTGAGTCTAGTCTAGAGACTCAGGTTATCTCCCTTTTCCTGCAGATACTTCGTGAGCATAAAGCAGTCATCATTCAGAAACGTGTTCGTGGCTGGCTGGCTCGTACACATTATAAGAGAACCATGCAAGCCATCATCTACCTTCAGTGCTGTTTCCGGCGGATGATGGCCAAGCGTGAGCTGAAGAAACTGAAAATTGAGGCTCGCTCTGTGGAACGCTACAAGAAGCTCCATATTGGCATGGAAAACAAGATTATGCAGCTGCAGCGCAAAGTGGATGAGCAGGTGTGTTTTTAAAGAGGCCCTAAAGCTAGAGCACAGCTGGAGACCCACAGGGTTGCTTTTAGTGGCCTTTCTTCTGGACTGACCCTGAAGAAAAAGAACAGACAGGGACTTATTTTTTAAAACACCCTACTCCAAAACTGTGTGATCATGAGCCATATTATAATTTATACTTTGCAGAATTCTTCCTCCCCTGCCTCTCATTTGTATGTGTGTCTTCTCTGACAGCTGTTGGGCACAGCAGTGGTCAGAGAAGCAGGAGGATGTACAGGCTTCTGAGGGGCCCACAGTCTACTTGCAGAGAGAAAGTGCTCTTGCTTAGCAGTAGTTACTAAGTGTTATTTTAGTACATGCAAATGATCTAAAGGTAATTAAGAATATGTAAGACATAAAGAAGGGAAGCTACAGAGAAACCCTGTCTCAAAAAAAACCAAAACCAAAACAAAGCAAAACAAAAAAGATAGCAAGGAGAGATGGGTCAAAATGAAGTAGGATTCATCAGAAAGGTTTATAAAATGAGAGGAATTTTAAGATTTTTAGTCTACTTTATCATTCTTATTCATCTTCTCCCTTGCACATAAGCTTATTTTTTGTATTAGCCCCAAGTTCTGACCTGTGGTAGACAGATACTGTCACTGAGCTAAAAATCTCAAGCCTTAAGATAAATGTAGTGGCTTAAATCTGTATTACAGATATGCAGGAAGCTGAGACGGGAGAACTGCCTCAAAGTCAAGACTACCCTAGGGTACAGTGTGAGATTATGTCTCAGAAACAGCAAATAGATACAATAAGTACAATATTGTGTATATGTATACATATCTCCACAGTCTTTTTTTTTTCAAAGAGAGAACTTGTTGAATAAAACAGGCTGGCCTTAAAGTTGTAGTCCTACTTCTGCCCAACAGGTAGATGAAATTACAGGTTTGTGTTCTCACACTTAGGTTTAATACATGATTTTTAATATTATTCGAAGGTAGTTTCAAACAACAAGTATCCATCCAGTCCCTTGTTTTGAATTAATTATTATTACTTATTTTAACTTTATGTGTATTGGTATTTTGTCTGCATGTTTGTCTGTACACTGTGTAAGAAGGCCAGAAGGTCAGATTCCCTGAAACTGGAGTTACAGATAGTTGTGAGCCCCCGTGTGGGTGCTGGAAATTGAACCAGATCTGAAAGAGCAGCCAGTGCCCTTAACCAGCAAGCCATCTCTTCATCTCCTTCCCTTATTTCTAGACTAAAAACTAGGAAACTGTGGGACTGGAAGGATATATATATATATATATATATATCAGCTGTTAAGAGCACCAGCTGTATTCCAGAAGTCCTCTGAGTTCAATTCCCAGCACCTACATGGTGGCTCATAACCATCTATAGCAATAGTCCCATGGGTCCCAATGCCCCCTTCTGGTGTGCAAATGTATATACAGACAAAAAGGACATAAATAAATCTTTTTTAAAAATTACAAACATAAGAATTTACTGAGAAACTCTATGATTATGAGAAAATCATATTTATGTTGCATATCATATAAATCAGAATTAATTGCTGTGTGCTGTTATTCATTTGTATGATGAAGAAGCCATTGTTTAGATTATGAAAAGTGCTGAGCAGGTAGGAACTAATGCCATATCATTTTCTACTTGCACTAAGGAAATGTGTTGTTACTATGTCCTGGTTCTGATGCTCAATATTGTTGAGTTGTTTTGTGTTTTGTGGGTTTGGGGGGCTCTTTGTTGTTGTTGTTTGCGACAGGTTCTCACTATTTTAGCTCTGGTTATCCTGGAACTTACTCTTTAGATCAGGCCAGCTTTGAACTCACAGAGATCCAGCTGTCTCTGCCTACTAATTGCTAGGATTAAAGGAGTGTACCACCACACCTAGCTTAATGTCATTTTTCTATGCAGGGTATATTATGATCATTTTTGTATAGCAAATTTGACCAGATCCTATCTCAGTGCTGTAATGATGTCATAAGAATTTATAAGAATGGTATAACATGCCTTTAATCTCAGCACCGCAGAGGCAGAGATAGAGGCAGGTGGCTCTCTATGAGTTTGAAACTAGCCTGGTCTCCATAGTGAGTTACAGGCCAGCGAAGGCTGCATATAAGACCCTGTCTCGGTAAAAAGGAATTCATAGCTGGACTTGGTTGTGCATGCCTATAAATCTGAGACAGAGGATCATGAGTTCTAGGCTTTTGAGTTACACAAGTTCTAGAGCAGTTGTACTAAATAGTAAGACCCAGTCTCAAAACAAAAGGAAAATCCTAAAAGAATGTAATTAACCAAAGCCTGGAAGAATCTGACTAATCACTATGGTTTTCTTACTGCATATATTTGGTCATTCATATTATAAGTATTTACTTATTGTTACTTACATTTGTATTTAAAGAATAAAGACTACAAATGCCTCATGGAGAAACTGACCAATCTGGAAGGAGTATACAACTCTGAGACTGAAAAACTACGAAATGATGTAGAACGTCTTCAGTTAAGTGAGGAGGAAGCTAAGGTTGCCACTGGGCGGGTCCTTAGTCTGCAGGAAGAAATTGCCAAACTCCGCAAAGACCTGGAACAAACTCGATCAGAGAAAAAATCCATTGAAGAACGAGCAGATAAATACAAACAAGAAACTGAGCAGGTACAAAACAGCATTCTTATCCCTGTGCCCCTTGCAGAGTAAATGCTGTCGTCCTGGCCTGGTTCAAAGACACTATATTAATTTTAATCAAAGACATAACACAAATGTCAATGGTTTATAGTTTATGCTAATGTTTCCCAAACATCTCTGCCCCATAATCAACAAGTAGGCTGTAGTCTTGAGGTAAAAACTAGTGAAAACAGAAACAAAACCCAATGAAATTGATGTCTATGTACTGTTATAGTTACCCGTTGCTGTAACAAGATGCCTCAGATTAGGTAATTTATAAAGATTAGAGGCTTATATAGCCATATTTCTGGAGGCTAAGAAGTCCAAGAGTGTGGTACCAGCATCTGGTGACGATTTTATGATTACATCTATATCAGGGATCACATGGCAAAGAAGAACAAGTGTGCAACTTTTATAGCAAAACCATTCCCTCAGTAATACATTAATCCATAAACAGGTTATCCTATTCATAAGGGCACAGTTTTTATTACCCAGTTGTCTCCCTGAGGTCCCATCTCCAGATATTAACAGTGAATTTAAGGATGTTAAGAAAAGACAGTCACATCATAACATTTATTACAGACTTTTTCAGTGTGGACTTCATGAGATGCAGACTCCTTATTCTTGGTAAGGGATGCTGTGATTCTCAGGCAGATCAAACAGAGAACTGTTAGTACCTGAATTTATAGTAGGAATTCCCATGTATACCTGTGTTAAACTATGTTAAGTCCAAGTTGGAAAAATCTAGACAGGAGCTGCTGAGCAGATGAAATTCCCAAATGTTCAGTCTCATCCATGCTTCCATGCTATGAATTTAACTTACATTAAAACTTGTTGGGCATGGGAAAATGCAGGGCTTCTAAGAAGTGGCAACGAAGTGTATTTAAACATTTCTAAAAGACCCTTACAACTGGCTTCCTGAGAGGTAGTAATTGATTTGAATGAGTCCACAAGGATCACCTTCTCTAGAGGAAAACGGGTGAATTGTCACCTGCAACTGAATGATCCTCACTTGTTTCTTCTGTGCTGGATTCTGAACGGGTACTCATTCTTTTCAGAAAGAGTTTAGCTGAACTGCAGGCAAAATTGTGTAGCCAGTACAACTGCTACCCCATCATTCATGGTACTCATAGTCCATAGAATTCCTCCTGCATCTGAGTGAGATCCACTCTGTACATAGAAAATGCAGTGCCACTGTGCAGTATCCTTTGTCATGGCAACTTTGTTCTTGCATAATTCAAATATGCATTTTAAAGGATACCCTTGAGCATTTAAGATTCTTCCTCAGTCTCTGAAAGCTTTCAAGATTCTTCTGGGAAGATGGCTTTTTTTTTTCTTTCTTTCTTTCTGTGTGTGTGTGTTTTGCTGGAGATTCATTCTCTTAAAACCTCATTACCCTCTCAAAAAGGAAGGCAAGGTCCAAGATAGACTGATAAGAAGATCCAAACAGTCAAACTTCAGGGCTCCTATAGCCCAAACATTGGTTTCTCTGCTGTCCCAAATTGTGGTAAAAAGTGGTGGATGCCAGCCCAAGTAGAATGATAAGAAAAGGTCCTAAATAAAGCTGACTCAAGCAGCTGTGAGACCACTGAATCTTTTCTCTCTGTGTTCAGGCCTGACAAAGGTGTCTTTTTCTTTCGGGTCGGTTCCCCAAAGATAATGGAGTCATTTGGGCAAAAGCCTGAACATCTTACAGCTTCACCAGGCTAGGCTCTATCACTAGACCTGATTGATATATCAGTTAAAGTGACAGATAATGATTAAAAGCACAGAGAAGATACTCTGTGAGGGACAAATAAAGGGTTCCACCTTTGCTTTTGTTTAATTGTAGTAAAATATATACTTTAATACCTACTAACTAATTTCTCTTGAGACAAGGTCTTACTACGTAGCCCTAGCTGGCCTGAATTTACTGTTAGACCAAGCCCGCCTCAAACTCATAGAGATCTGACTGTCTCTGCCTCCTAGGTGCTCAGATTTTAGGCATGTGTCACCATGCCTGGCCCCATTTCCATAATTTTTTAAAGCATGCTATTATAAGGAAATAAATACATCAGTATTTATCTAAGGTCAGTATTTATTTAAGCATGAAATTTTAAAAAAGGTCAGTTCTTAAAAAATTCTTTGAAGTTATCACATAGAAAATTCTTCCTAAAAAGATATAAAAGAGAGTATCAGAAAGCCTTTAGTGAATTCCTAAAGCTAAGATGCTTTCACACAGACAGTCAAGGTGAAACAAAGGCACCACATCTTTCCATAATTAAACAAATGTAACACACTTTACACAGTTAAAGTAGTATTCCACAGCATAAACAAATGTAACACACCTTTGCTTGGCTAAAGAAATATTCTCCAACACACAGTCCTGTGAATTGACTAAGTGCACCCATATTTATAAAAAGGAGAGAACATGAAGTTGGAAGAAAATTGTTAGGAATGGGATCCAGTAAGACTAGCAGGGTGTGAATATGGTGAAAATTCATTGTGTACATATGTGAAATTCTCAGAATAAATGAAAAAGATTTTATTTTTAAAAGAATTTATGGGTTCAGAGAGATGTCTGGGCTGTTAAGTTTGTCTTTTGCCATTCCAGAGGACCAGAGTTTAGTTTGTAGCCTATACATTTGTGATTCCAGCTCTGTGGGGTCCAGTACTCTCTTCTGGCTGCGGATACACACACACACACACACACACACACACACAAACACACACACACACACGGCATGCACTTACATATACACATATTTTTTTTAAAGACTGATATCTTCAATTTCTTTAATCTGCCCATTTTGAATTGTAGTGTTCTGTTGGTACAATGAGAAGGTGTTTGATGGCTAATCTTAGTTGTCAACTTGACACACTGAAAAGATGGGATTTCAAAGAATTGCCCCTAGCAAAATTTTCTTGGGCATGTCTGTGGGGTGTTTTCTCCATTGCTAATTGATGTGGGAAGGCCCAGCCCACTGTAATTGGTATACTCCCTAGGCATGTGGGCCTGGGCTCTGTAAGAAAGACAGCTGAGCATGAGCCTAGGAGCAAACTTAATTCAGGTTTCTTCTTCAAACTCCTGCCTTAGCTCCCCCTGATGATGGACAGTGATCTGGACATGTAAGATGAAATAAACCCTTTCCTTTACCACAGCAACAGAATCAAAATAGAACAAGGTGGTATCACTATTCTGGGAACAGATGTTTTCTAGATGCTAGTCAGATGCTAAGTGTCCATCATACAGAGTAAAACAAACACCATCACCATCCTGTTCCTCCAGGATATGTCTAGTCTATGGGAGAAAACAAATAACAAACCATTCATAAGGATGGTAAAGAGGCAAATATAGAGCTTTTCAACAGCTCAGAGAAAAGGTCTGTAATGGAGATGGTTTTTAAGAAATGTCTCTAGAGAGAATGAATTTGAGACAAGTGTGACAGGTGACAGGATGTAACTAAGTGAAGACAGGAGGCACAGAGACACAGAGACTGTTGTGGGACTTCTCGGTCTATTACAACCAGAATCTCAGTTTGGCGTTTCATTTTATAGCTGGTGTCTACTTTGAAGGAAGAAAACACTTTGCTCAAACAGGAAAAGGAGACCCTCAATCACCTCATTGTGGAGCAGGCTAAGGAGATGACAGGTAAGGTTTATGTGGGTTTAGCCTAGCATACAACAACCAATTTCAAACCTAAGTTTTGTAAGTTTGATATTATGTTACCAGTTACACAGTATTACTTAGAGCTGAGTTTTTTTTTAAAGTTTTGGCTGTCATCTACATTTACAACAAGACTCTCAAATATTTTACTAAAATTAATGAATTTATAAAGTTGATCTCTGGGCTGGCTCTATGTACTAATATAAAGTTATTCGATAATATAATATGTAGCTCTTAAAAATTTATGTGTATGAGTTTTAATTTGTAGGATTCTTACTGATTTAATAAGAATTCTTGAGATAATTTGTGGGTAGATAGTTTATGTGTTCTTTTATACAAACACACACATATATACATGCATTTGTTTCTTTGAGTCCAGACTGGCTTTGAATCTGAGGTCTACCTGCTTCACCCTCTCAGATGTGCCTTCACACTTAGCTCTTTGCATATTTTCAAACTGATGTGATTGGAAATATTTGTAGGAACAGTACAATAATTTGGTACATGTGTATGTATAATGATCAAATCAAGGTATTTCATCTTCTCAAAATTTGTCATTTGTACTTGTGGGGAACCTTCCCACTCTCCTGCTCAGCGGTACTTTGGAACCTTTATACAACTTTTCTCCTGGCTTTCCCAGTGCCCAGTGACCATTTTTTTAATACTCTTTTCTATCAGGTCAGTTTTTTTTAAAGCATCTTTATTGATTGAGAACATATACTGTTTGTCTTTCTGATCCTTTCTGATCACTTAATTTTTATTTATATTTTACTAAAATAATGAGTGTCATCCTCTTAAGTTCAATTCTCCTTGCTACCAAACTAAAAATGAGAAGTAATTTTTAAAATAAAGAACTAAGTAAATATGTACATTTCCTCTATTTATTGATTGTAGGGTTGATTAAAATGGTTATAAATAAAAGGAACCCATCAGATTGGCCTATGGGCATGGAGCATTCTCTTGATTGCTAACTGATGTAGGTGGGCCCAGCCCACTGTGGGTGGCACCATCCCTAGTGATGGATGTGGGCTGTGTAAACAAAGGGAGCCAAATGTGAGCCCTTAAGCAAGCCAGTAAGCAACATTCACCCAATGTTTCTGCTTCAGTTCCTACCTCTAAGTTCCTGCTTGAGCTCTTGTCCTGGTTTGTTTCAAAGATGGACTGTAACTTGTAAGCTAAATAAAACCCTTTCCTCTCCAAGTAGGTTTTAGTCAGTGTTTAATCACAGTAACAAATGAAGGCATTCTGAAAGTCATCCAGAGTAAAGATTAGAGTGATAGCAAGGGATGAACTGGAAGTTTCCCCTTAAGACCATGGTGATAGAGCCCTCTGTACTTTCCCTCACATAATTTCTTCCCTCCAATTAAAGAGGATGTAGAGGAACAAGAGGACATCCTGGGATTAAAAACCTTAATGAAAAAATAAGGTGACAAAAGAAGCCAGAATAAAATGTTAAAAGGGACAAAAGAAAATAGTATATATATATATATATATATATATATATATATATATATATATATTGTTATTGCTTACTAGACTCGCATGTTGTGGAAGTTTATCCAGAATTTCTTGTAATCTGGGTGTAGTGTTGTACACCCATAATCCCAGCAGTGAGGAAATTGAAGCAGGATGGACTGCATAGTTCTAATGCCAGGTTAGGCAGGGCTACATAGCAAGACTATCTCAAACAGCAAACAAAGAGGAACGTGTTGTAACCAGTGCATGAACTAGGAACTAGTGGGACCAGAGCTATAGTTCATGGAGAGCCCATAGATGAGAGTTGTCATGTATAAGCATAAGTGATTTAGTTGGGGTCATGCTTCTTTCTTTTCCTGCACTCACAGACTGCTCTCCCAGGGCTAGAAGTTCAGTTCCACTAAGAGAAACCGGAAGTCAGCAAGCCTATTTACATTCTTGAATTCTGTAGAGTCGCGTTTGTATACATATCCCCCTTCCAGTTTTGCAGGGAGGGGGTGTTTTTGTTCTGTTTAGTTCTAAAAAAAGTTTATTATAATATAGAAGCAGATTCCTAGGCAATATTTAATTCTTAGTTGAGTAAAAGGTGTGATGCTGGAATCTAGATGATAAATAATAATGGAATTGCTATTATCTTTGGAACAAAGGACAGCTATTTTTTTAAAAACTGATTTCTTAATCTCATTTGTGACCAGGTGCCCTTCCCAGTGGCTTTTGCTTTTAGCCCCTGAGTTGCTTCTGTTATTCTTTGACTTCTGCTGGAAGGCCTAGCTTCCTCATCTGTTTCTTTTGGGATGTGGCCTGACATGTCACCTGTCACCTTTTTCCCAGGCCTTGATCCTCTATATTCTCTTATTTATTTCAGAAACTATGGAGAAAAAGTTAGTAGAAGAGACAAAACAGCTGGAGCTTGACCTAAATGATGAAAGGCTGAGGTATCAGAACCTTCTGAATGAGTTTAGTCGTCTAGAGGAGCGTTATGATGACCTCAAGGAAGAGATGACCCTGATGCTGGTGAGTCTAACACTTCTTTTTTTTAAAGAGTCTTTCTATGTAACCCAGGCTAGCCTTAGACTCAATGATTCTTCAATTTTCTACCTCCTGAAGATTACAGGCATGGTCCTTCATACCTGGCGTCTGCTTTTTATTTTTAAAATTTATTTATTTATTAAGTATACAGTGTTCTGCCTGCATGCCAGAAGAAGGCACCACATCCCACCATAGATGGCTGTGACCCACCATGTGGTTGCTGGGAATTGAACTCAGGACCTCTGGAAGAGCAGCCAATGATCTTAACCTTTGAGCCATCTCTCCAGCCTCCATTCTCCTTTACTTTTTTAAGATGAGAATATTTAGTCATGTAAGTCATATATAAAAGAAACATAGGATGCATTTCAATATGCTACTTATATCTATCACCCAGTTCCCAAATAGTCAAAGTATCTCTGTTTTCTCTCCTATCCACTACCTTCCCCACTTCATAGATTATATTATGTAAAGCAATCCCAAAAGTGATGCCGTTTATCCAAAAGTACTTCAATAAAATCAGATACTTAGAGATGGGGCTATAAGGCTCCTTTGAGTCCCCTCTGTGCCTTAGGTACAGTTGGCTGGCCCACTCCACATTTTCATTCCCTCCGAGTTTTCTGAACACTGACTGATATGGTATCTTGTGCCCTAAAAGTATCACCCAGATCCCCTGAATCATCATGGTCATGATTGAGGGATCTTCAGTGAATTCTGCAATCATCTATCTACTTACCTGTCTTATTCTCACTGCTCATTCCACAAGGTTGTGTCATGTGTAAAAGTGACAGAAATTACAGTCACATATTTAACTCCTACTTATTTTTTAACCACTTATACTTTATTACCATGTAATGGATGGTTATGTCTGTCATTCAGTGTATTTTACGAATTTTCTGGTAACTTTTATTTTATCACAACACTAAAAGCATTGCTTGAACTGAGTAACTCAAAACTTTAAAAAAACAAACAAAAAACAAAGAGCCTTGAAGAAGCCCTATTGATAGAGCCCTTGCTTAGCATGGTTCTAAAGGCCTGTGTACCATTCTCAGAACTCATAAATAGGGTGTGGTAGCTCATGCCTGTAATCCAGTCCTCAGGAGGTAGAGGCAGGAGGATCAGAAATTCTAAGTCATCATTAGCTACATAGTGAGTTCAAAGTTAAACTGTTCTACATGAGACCCTGGGGACTCTGCTAATAGTCACAGGTGATCTGCATTTGGCCCTTTGGTTTCATAACAGTTCTTACCAAGCCTTTCTCATTGGGGAGATCACCCCCTTATAAGAATTTGGTTAAAACCCTTGAACATTTGACCATCTTTGCAAATTACTGAGTAGAGACTGCAATGAAGACATTGTGGATGCTGTTTCCAGTGTGTATAGTTCTATTATGTTAAATGAATTGTATTTGGGTTATTTACCTCACAGAATGTGCCTAAGCCAGGACACAAGAGAACAGACTCTACCCACAGCAGTAATGAGTCTGAATATACCTTCAGCTCTGAATTTGCAGAAACTGAAGACATTGCACCAAGGACAGAGGTACATTTTTCTGTCACTAAAAGTAAGATGTACATGGTTCTTTTGATAGGCAACATTTCTGATAACTGGCTTATATATTCTTAATCAGTTGTATGTATACATACCTATTGTACATGGTTTTGCAATGTATATACTAATTTTTTGTTTGTTTTGGTGGTAGAATTGAACCAAGAACTTTATATGTGACAAGCATTTGCTCTGTCACTGAGCAGCATCCCGAGTCCCACATTACACTTGCAGTGTTAAGTTTTGTAGCAGTAGTTACAGCTGTCTCCATCACGGTTGCGCGCAAGCAGTTTCTGCAGCAACTCAGCTGTTGGCTGCACTTGCCCTGGAGCTCTCACAGCATCTGTGGGGCTGCTGTGTGTTGGTTTGAAAGGATTGCTTTTTCCTGATTCTATAGGCTCTTGGAGTCCTGCTTTATTCCTGAGCTTCCTCACAGTTTCCATCCTGGGAAAAGGGCCACCACAACTTTCTCAGCTGTTGTAGGATAATTTCAAAATTAAATTCAAACCAGTGGTGGTAATTTTATTAATTAATTCTATTATCTTTTCATCAGTTGTGAGACTACTATTATTTTTAAGGTCAATATCAAAGTTTCACTTATTCAGTAAAGGCTTGGGTGACAAAATTAACTGATAACTGAAAATTACCCCATCCTATTTTAATATGATTCCCTTTTAAATGTCCATTCAAAGCCCAAAGGGATGATTTTCAGTTAATAACATTTTAAATATCAAGAGTGAAGTACTATCTATGATCGTTTATAGAATGGAGGATTCTGTTGCAGTTTTTGAAAGTTAAAGTTTCAAGAATATATGCATCACTAATAAATGAACAGATATTAAGATATTTGAATGAAATATTTGAGTATTTGTAGGTGTTTTTGGTGGGCCAACACAATAGCTCATTGGGTAAGGTACTTAATGTATAGCCTAAATGCCCTGACTTCAAGCCCCAGAACCTATTCTGGAAGAAGAGAACCAATTCCTACAAGTTGTTCTGTGACCTCCATACATGTACCATTTAACCTTATGAAAAGCCAAAGAATAAAATTTAAAACAGCATTGAAACGCCACCTTTGGGCAATCAACTGAGATGAAAACTTTTTGTTGAGTTATAGCAGTCACTATTGTCCCAGGAATGATTGTAGTCGTTGATGTAAGTAGAAGTTACCTCAGTCCACCAGACTTCCAAGTGTTATCTTCAGATATTATGTTCTTAGATGTGTATTTTAGAAATTAGAAACTATCTCATTGCCCATCAGGAAGACAATGACTAAACTGGGGGTTCACCTTGCTCTACAATTAGACAGATAACTGGAAAACAATTAGAGCAAGCGCCTTTGCTTGTTGAGTCGTCCCCCAGCTGTGTAGACTTAATTCTTAATCAGATTTGCTTGGGTGTATACGGATATACACCTACATTTTAATAAACGCACACAGCTTTCCACAGGCTTATTTATATATTCCACCAATATAGTATGAGACACAGTTGCTAATATAGGACATTATTAACTTTGAAATGCCGCCTTTGGGTTATCTGCCAGTCAGGTAAGAGAGAAGTAATGCCTCAGGATCGTTTAACTCACGTTTCTATAATTATTAGCTAGGATGAACATGTTTTTTGTTTTGTTCTACATTTCTTCTGTGAGTCTGACTGTTTTACTACTGAACTGTTTTCACTTTGGCTTGTGAGTCCTCTGTCTTTTACTTGATTCTTATGATCTCTGGGTTTTAGGAGCCAAGTGAGAAGAAGGTGCCTCTAGACATGTCACTGTTCCTTAAGCTCCAGAAGCGTGTCACAGAGCTGGAACAGGAGAAGCAAATAATGCAGGATGAGCTGGACCGAAAGGAAGAGCAGATGTTCCGCAGCAAGGCAAAGGTGAGCAGCAATAGCCTGTTCCAGGGCCGCGGGCAGCCCAGGCAGGTTGTCCTGTGTCTTTCTGTAGCCCCTGAGTTCCTTAGCTATGCAGCACTCGCTGAAGCTGTGAAGGCTTTGACACGTCACTGCTTTTTGTACACAGCTAAGTGTTCTAATAGTCAAAATTTGACAATTAAAATACAAAAGCTTTTACTTTATTTTTCTCCCCAGGAAGAAGAAAGACCACCAATTAGAGGTGCAGAACTGGAATATGAGTCCCTCAAGGTATTGAAAATTTCATCCCAAGACTTTGAATACTTGTTTTGACAAGAGAGCTGCTAAGAATTTGTCTTTTCCTCTGAGAACATCCTTAGCTAAATCTAGCTAAATCTTATCTGGGCACTACTTCTAGCCTCTGTTCTTTCATTTTACAAACCATTTCATCTAAGTAGGACTTCACTCTGAACAGGAGGTAGCAGCCCTGCAAGCTACAGTAGTAAAGATTATGAACTCTAGAGTCAAGCTCCCTCTCTTCTCCACCATAAAAATCTGAGGCTGAGGGGCAGACTAAAAGCATAGGGTAGCAGTCTGCTCTCTAAAACATCCCTGCCTCACATAAACATAGGTAAATGAAAGTGTTTTCTGTAGTATGAGTAAAGAAAGCCCAGATTGACACAGCTTTGGTGAGTGGTTCCCAAAGTCTGGCCCTATATTAACATAATCAATACTGCCTTGATGGAAGGTTCCTTGTTGGAAGTACAGAATTCTCGGACCTCACGCCATTAGACATAAAGTCAGGATCCTGTAATTGGGGTTTAGAAATATGTGTTTCAACAGGAACTCCAACTGGCTGTGATGCATGTTAAAGTTTGGGGCACATTGTGTCAGAGCCTCAGTATCAAAGTAAAGACATTGTCTTGATTCTGTCCCAGAAATGAGCAATGCAAAACTGATTACCAGGATTCAAAGAGAGCACTACTGAGAATTTCAGTCATTGGGAATACCCTGACCAATTTGTATGCTTGGTTTTACCCTTTATCTGCATAGTTTTACATTTACCTGCAAACAAAACCTGGGTTTTCCAGGTTTAGGATTCAGCAGTCTTCATCTCAGAGTATTCCCTGAGCAGGTCGGAGTAAATTTGCTTCTGAAATTGGAGTTGGTGATACAAACTATAATTTACATTGCTCGGTCCCACTAATGTCACACTTACCTAATCTGGGGGACCTTTCCTAAGAGTGGAGATTGATGTCCTTTCTATTAGAATTATTCTATCACTTAGGGGTTTAGTTTCCGATGTAAAGATGAAAATGACAGCAGTAAATGTCTTAGTTGGGGTTTTTATTGCTGTGAAGAGACACCATGACAATGACTACTCTTATAAAGGAAAACATTTAATTGGAGCTAGCTTACAGTTCAGAGGTTTGGTCCATTGTCATCATGGTGGGAAGGATGGTGACGTGTAGGCATACATGGTTCTGGAGAGGTAGCTGAGAGTTCTACATCCAGATGTGAAGACAACAGAAAAAGATTATGACACACTGATTATACTTGAGTATCTGAGACCTCAAAGCCCACCCCGTTGACATACTTCCTCTAACAAGGCCATTCCTACTCCAGCACAACCACACCTCCCAATAGTAGCAGTCCCTATGAGCCTGTGGGGCCATTTTTATTCAAACCACCATAGTAAACTTGTCTATCTTTTCATTCAGCGTCAAGAACTGGAGTCAGAAAACAAAAAACTGAAAAATGAGCTGAACGAGTTACGCAAAGCCCTCAGTGAGAAGAGTGCCCCAGAAGTGACTGCACCAGGTGCTCCTGCCTACCGTGTCCTCATGGAACAGCTGACCTCTGTGAGTGAGGAGCTTGATGTTCGAAAGGAAGAAGTTCTCATCTTGCGGTCTCAGCTGGTGAGCCAGAAAGAAGCCATCCAACCCAAGGTAAGCATGCATATATGTTGAGTACGAAGCATGGTGACTGGTTTTCATTTCTTCCAGTTTGTAATGAAACAAACACTTAAGAGTAGTTGCAAAATGCCACTGGGTTCCTAGGTGTCTTTCAAAGTTTAGTTTCCCACAAAGAATATCACAGTCTAAAGAGAGCCAGCTCCTAGATTACCCAGGATTTGAAAGAAATCCATGGTGTCAGCAGTACACTAAGACTTTTTTATCTGAAGGATTTAGGGAAAAAAGACACTCGATTCACTTGATGGTTTCCTTTTTTTAATTCTCTCTCTCATGCTGTTGTTCCTCTTATGATGTTCCTCTTTGTTTGTTCTCCATAGCTATATATACCCAACAAAATCTTTCAAGCACTACAGGAGTTATATTTGAAAATCATAATCCATTTCTCAAGTAGATGATAAAAACAGAGTCATCTCGACAACTCACACTCAATAAAGCTAAACAGCTTGTCACAGAGCAAGGAAGGGGCATTTTTTCTTAGTCAGCTCCTTAATTGGTGGACTGTAACTTGCAGCAGCAAAGGAAGAATCAGTCATTTTGTTATCTATCTAGAGAGGTAGTCTTATAAAGGAGTTATAAACCTTAAACTACTGAGGAGCCTAAGAAAATAAGGTAATTATGTACTGTAACCCACACTTCTGTGTGTATAAACATTTTGAACTAACAATCTGTGATCAGTAATAGTAAAAGCCAGGCTTTCTCAGAGAGTGCCCTGTTTAGAAGATAGAGGTGTGTTGTCATTTCTTTGGTTCAGGCTCAGGATTACCATAAGTCTTTTAATATCAGTTCAATAGCCACTCTCCAAGGTATAGGACACTAAAAGCATTTTAAATCTTAAAATATATTTACTGTCCCATGTGTAACTTTAGACCATACAAGAGAAAACTTGTAACTCTTTCTCAGGGCTATAAAGTAAATTATTTTTTGTAGCCCTGACCAGCCAGAACTTCTCTTCCCATGGTGTTTCTGAACAAAAGCTGTAATTAATTATTGTTCCAGTTTATCAGTCAGACCCAGCAAATAGAGCATGTGCAGCCATTAGGTTGCTTTGCACTTTTGATCCTGGCTCAACAAATAAGACAGTTGGCTATATGTCCTTGTAAATAAGATTGCTTTTCTGGGAATAATTTATCTTAAAAACCATTAGCAAGGCATCTGGTTTAATCTAAAGCTACTTTGAAGTTTTATATCAGCTGATAAAACTCAGCTTTCCTGACAGCTGGGGCAAATTCATCTGTTTTCATAATCATCACCCTGAGCTGAAGTCTAAAACATCTCCTAGGGAGAAGTTCATAGGCCTTGACTGTGTAGTATTTTTTGTATTCATGTTTATTCATCAAAACTCTGTAAAAGCTAACATTATTAATATCAGTTAGACAATACAACTTCAGGAGGGGTCATCTTGACGAGAGATGAAAATGCCCAGAAGATTAGGATGTATTCATGAGATGAGCATACTATGATATACTATGATTTGATTTGATAGGATATGATATGGATAGGGAAATTTGCAGTAGTGATTATGAAGTTATAGATCGAAGCAAAAGATATTCCGGAATCTCTAGCCTTGTGACCTGGTCTAATGAAGTTTCCCGTCAGAGAGTTTTCCTTATAGTTAGCTGACACCTTGAATATTAATTACCACCTGCTGTTCTAATGTTAATACTCACGGCAAAATGATGTTTTTAAAAAATTACTTTTGTTGTAATCCTGCTTCAGTATATTCTGAACTAAAGTAAAATACATTAAATATAATAATATACAAATTATTTTGGTACAAAGAAGCATTAAGTCTAGCTAAAATTACTTGTTAAAATTGGTCTGCTTAAGTAGAAATGTAACAAAATGGTTAGAAATGAAATCAGTTCATGGAAATTACACTCCCAGGTGTAAACAGAGACTGTGTGCTCCTTTCCCAGATGCTTAGACCCAAATAATCACACAAAAACTATATTAATTATAACACTGTTTGGTCAATGGCTTAGACATATTTCTAGATAGCTCTTACATCTTAAATTAACCCATTTCTATTATTCTGTGTATCACTACAAGGCTGTGGTCTACCAGTAAGGTTCTGGCATTTTTCTCCTTTGGCAGCTACGTGGCATCTCCCTAACTCTACCTTCTTTCTCTTTAGTTTTTCTGCCTAGCTCTATTCTGTCCTGCCATAGACTAAAGCAGCTTCTTTTATTAATCAATGGTAATAAAACATATTCACAGCATACAGAGCGAATCCCATATCATTCAGGAGTTCCCTTTAATAGGGAGAAGGTAGGAAGGGCTGTGTTCATGGAGTAAACAGAAAGCGTTCTATACTGTTATCTTTCTTGGCTCAGTCTCATCTGGTTCCAAGGCTTGAACAGACTAGCCTTGAGAAAGAAAGCCCTGTATGCCTCCTGGACAAAGACTAAATCAGTATTCTCTCCTCTCTCAGCAAATGGATAGTCTCTCTTTTTCTTTTTAAATTTATAGATAATTGTGTGGGAGAGTATATATATAATAAATATATATATATTATATATACTATATATATTGTGGAGTACATTAGATAGTCTCATAAGAAACTTTAGTGGAAATTAAAAGATTGGAAAATAAAAACGAAGCAAAGGTCATAAATACAACCTCACTAATAGAGCACATAATTTGGTAACATACCTGCCATCTTATTTAGTTCACATAGTTCATGTGACAACTGTTCTGTGATAATGGGCTGGCTCTATCTCTACACAGTCCTTGCTTGCTCAGCTCCCAGTCTTCCTGTAACACACCTTGGCTGTTCTGGAGGAGTATGCAGTATACTGAAACCTTCCAGACACCCAATGCCTTTTGTAATTCTGTGTTCCTCAATTTCTTACTATTAAGCCAATGGTGAACAGCACACAGTGAGCTAGAGTGTGAGTCATCCCAGCCAGCTCTTGTTTGTCTGTTCTACCTCTAAAGAGCTCTGAGAGACTTTCCCTGGACAATTAGCCTCCCAAAGGCCACTACTTGAATTCCTCAAAGACCTAGTATGAAATCTCACCCAGATAAATCAACAGCAGAATCAGTCTTTCATACCCCAAGCATTTTACAGCCAGGAATATTTTAAAACAAAACGACTCAGAGAAGAAGTTAAGCATTAATAATAGGAGTTCCGGCCAGGTGGTGGTGGCACCTTTAATCGCAGCATTAGGGAGGCAGAGGCAGGTAGATCTTTGTGAGTTCGAGACCTGTTAGTTCTGGTCTACAGAGCGAGTTTCAGAACAGTCAAGGCTACACAGAGAAACCCAGTCTCGAAAAATAAAAAGTTAAAAGGAAAAAAAAAGGAACTCCTATCTCCTACACATACATTAATGTCAGCCTTATGACAGTTTTGTGAATGCTAATACATTACAGTTAGTTTTACAAGAAACAACTCACAGCTTTTAAATTAACTATTGTTAATTCAGTGAAAGTATCAATTCATGAAGCTAAAGATTTATTGTTTTCTACATTTTTGTGCTTACCAACATGTGATTTTTCAGGATGACAAGGTAATTGTATATATTTTTAATATTTAATAAGTACTTCTGTTTAATCCTAACATTGACTTGCAGGTCTCTTCAATTTATGTAGTTCATGCTTTGTGACCAGGTCTGTTTTATGTTGTTTTTTAAGATTTATTTGTTTATTATTTGTGTCTGTGTGATTATGTGGAAATGAATGCCAGAATAGGCATTGTGTGTCCTCTTCTATCATTCTCCATTATTCCTCTGAGGTAGTGATTCTCTCTAACCTGGAGCTTTCATTTCCTCACTGAGGCTAGAAGCCAATAAGCCAAGCAATGCCCTGGCTCCATCCCCTCAGAACTTGGGTAACAGACATGTGTGGAATGTCTAGCTTATTACACGGGTGCTGAGATCTGAGCTCAGGTCCTCATGATTGAGAATCAAACACTCTTAAGTGCTGATACATCTCTCCAGCCCTCTCTGCCTTTTTGCCTTAGGATCTCATATAGCCTACGTTAGCCTCAAACTCACTGTATCGTTGAGGATGTCTTTGAACTCCTGGTTATCCTGCCTCCACTTCCTGAGTGTTCTGAGTACCGTTATAAGCTGCCATGCCCCGCTTCCTTTTTACTTACTAATTTCCTGTTTGACTTCTTCCTATATGAAGTCACTAGGAGAAACTGTGGTTGTAGTAGCTTCTGATCTGGATGTCAGATGGATCTCCAGGACTTCTAATTCACAGTCATCTCTGTGACTCTCTGCTGTAATTCTGGTGTCATGCACAAGTTGGGGAGGAAAAACCCTTAACTTAGAGACAGTTCTTCTGGGCACACATCGTACCAAATCTAACAAGGTTGAGGAGAAATGGAAGAGCTGAGCATGAATTCTTTACTGCTACTTTTCCCTCCCTAAGGGCAACGCCCATGGCTAGAATGAAAAGTAGCTCCTGTGAAGGTGCAGAGTTGAATCTCTCGACTCTCTTGGTTTCTGCTTTTGAGCAATAGTGGCTGCTTCATGTATGGTACAACCTTCTCAGAACTTAGAGCCGTTGCATGTGGGAAACACACAGAACACTGAGTCAAAAACTTCTCAGTGCTAAAGTGTAAATCTGAGTCCGTCTCCCAAATACCATATTCTAGCCAAGACAGGCAGAATTAAGAAAGAAGCAGCTACTTGTTCCCCAGGACATCAGCAAATGGAGTCACTCATCTTTCCTTGTCTTCATACTAGCCGAATAGATCAAGTGACCTAATTTATCAGAATTTTTAAAACACTCCAGAAAAGTCCTAAGATAGTCAAGTATAGTGTATCATTATTTGATATAAAAACTTGAGCCATTGTGAATTTTATTTATAGAGCTTAAATAAATATGAGAATATGAAATAGATTTTTCAGGGAAAGAGAAAAATTAAATTAGCAAATATATACTCTTTATAAAATAAAGCTAAAGAAATGTTTATTTGGGACCAGAATGTAGTTCAACTGGTTAAATGCTTACCTAACACATACAGAACTCTGGGTTTGATCTGTAACACTCCATAAACTGTGCTGGCTCAGTGGTGCATACCAATGATCCCAGCACTGAGGAAGATATGGCAAAAAGACCAGAAGTTCAAGGTCATCCTCAGATACCTAGAAAGTTTAAGGACAGCCTGGGCATGAGCCACCACACCTAGCTTAGAGCAAACATTGATTGAAAGATCAGACATGTTTTTAGACAAAGAGAATGACTCTTTTAGTGTGCTAAAGTTGTTATTCTTTAGAGGCAATAAATTAGTAATTTGATTTAGAGTTTTGGGGGTGTTACATGCACACACGTGCACAAAAAAGAGAAAGAGTTGCATGTGTCTGTATAAGCATACACATGAATGTCAGTTGATAACTTATGGAAGTAGATTATTTCCACCATGTGGATTCTAGAGATTGAACTCAGGTTATCGGGCTAAGTGACAAGTGCCCTTACCCACTAAGCCCTGAAATGAAAAGAATATGTTATATGTGATCCACAGTTGTGGAGTTGAGCCTTCATGTGGATTTGTGTCATTTCTCCCTTCAGAATACAATGACAGATTCCACAATACTTTTGGAAGATGTACAGAAAATGAAAGACAAAGGTGAAATAGCACAAGCATATATTGGTTTGAAAGAAACAAACAGGTAAGTTGATCCTTTCATCCACCTTGGTTTAACTGTATTAATCTGAGTCTTCAAATCAGCCTCTTGTTCAGGAAGTCAGTGTGCTAATTCATTGCTTTATTAGACATCAGCCAATCTTCAAGAAGAACCTAAGGTTTCTGATGTAAATCAACTTAACATCCCTTTCATAATATCAAATAATTGTTGATGATTGGTGTCAAAGGAAATGTTATTCACATTATGAGAAGATATGTTTATATCAAGGGCCTTGACCTTAAGCTGCCTGAAGAAGAAAACCTATTTCTCAGTTTGGACTGTCCTGGGTAGATCCTTTTCTAGTAAGGGTGTTGCTCAAGATGGTTATTTGAAGGTTTGTAGAGACAACTACAGTGTTCAATAACTGAAATATAGTGTGAAGAGAAGTTAAGATGTGTGTGCCTAGAATTCCATCAGTGGTAGCCATATAGCTCTAGAAGGGTGCCACAACTTTGAGAATGGGAGGATGAAGACTCATACCTACAATTGTCAGCGTTACTGCCAACCTCATTTCTGAACAGAGATTTAATATCATTGTACTCTAAACAGAAAAAATTACACACTGGATCATTTTGAGAGAGCATGACCAGTGGTGAAAGACAGTTCTGGAGTCTCCTAGGTATCTTGATCACAGTTCCAGGATTGGCTTGCATAAATACCCACAAATTAAATATATATGCCTTACAAAACATAAATTACTTCTTTATTTATTGGCAACAGTACAAAGGTACCTTTTCAAAGGTATTTAGTTAAATGTAAATTTAATTTATGAATTAGTTGTGATCTTTTATATTTAAGAATGTCTTATTAGCCTGGCTGTGGTGGCACATGTCTTTAATCCTAGAACTCAGGAAGAAGAGGCAGGTGGATCTCTGTAAATTCAAGGTCAGCCCGTTCTACATAGTGAGTTCTACATAGTGAGTTCCAGGACAGCCAAGGCTACAGAGAAAAACCCTGTCTCAAAACAAAACAGAATATCTTGTTATAGTAAGAGTATATACTGTCTATGCAATCCACTCAGCTATTCAGTCACTAGGTCAGGAATGTTTCTACCTCATGCCAGCACTATGTTACATTGTGGGATACAGCAGAAGACAAGTAAATGCCATCCCTTCCCACAGAGGTGATAGGCTCCTTAGATAAAGGACTGAGAATGTTTGCGTTTTAGTCTAAAGATATTAGAAAGAATTGAAGTATTTTAAGTAGAAGAATAATTGTAATGGAACAAGATTGAAAGCACAAAACCAGTTAAGAGGCTTTGCTGTAGTCCAGTGACTGAGCATGGTGACTCAAGATTGGTTGATGACAGTTAGGATTGAAAGAAGTGGGGAAATTTGGAAAGATATGCGTGAAGATGAGGTCAGTAAACCCTGTGGAATGTTGGGTGTGTGAGAGGGTTTAGGGAAGCTTGCAGTTTCTGCTATGGGAACTCAGATGGATGTGCTGATGCCATTTCATGATTATGAGACCAGGATGGAGTGATGAGTGGATTTACACTCACTGAATTTTAGCAGACAAGAAGGAATTCAGGGAGAGAAATTCTACTAGGCAATAGGGTTATATATAATAGATCTATAATCAAGACACGTGGCCTGAGATAAAAATTTTGAAGTCATAAGAATACAATAAAATAATCGAAACCTCAAAAATAGCTAACTTTAGAGACAGAGAAATGGTAGATTGAAAACAGAATTCACTCAGATTCATGTTGTAAACATAGCAACAAAAGTGTATCAAGATTAAGATCCTGGCCTCTGAAATCACATGGCACTGGACTCAAATGCTTCTTACCAGCTGTTAATTCAACATGGGTGATGGGAAGAACGGATGAGGTAGTGAAAGAATGAAGAACAGCATCTGACGTGTAACACATCCTCAAAATATATTATTTACACCCTTGGTAGGAAAAATGTTACCAACTAAATGTTGTCTATAAACTACAGATTTTAATAAGAGAAGATAGATAAACCTCTGATATAAAGGCAGTTTCTCCAGATCTTAAATTTAATTTTACCCAAAATTTAAAATGATATCAAAAGCTGAGAACTTTGGATACATTCTTATGTTATTTGTACAATAATTTTTATAAACGTTTACATGGGGAACCAGATTATGCTGAAATAAATTTATATCAAGATAACTGAAGGCGCCGGGCGATGGTGGCACATGCCTTTAATCCCAGCACTCGGGAGGCAGAGGCAGGCGGATCTCTGTGAGTTCGAGACCAGCCTGGTCTACAGAGCAAGTTCCAGGACAGGCTCCAAAGCCACAGAGAAACCCTGTCTCAAAAAACCAAAAAAAAAAAAAAAAAAAAAAAAGGATAACTGAAGGGCGGGCTGGAGAGATGGCTCAGTGGTTAAGAGCATTGTCTGCTCTTCCAAAGGTCCTGAGTTCAATTCCCAGCAACCACATGGTGGCTCACAACCATCTGTAATGGGGTCTGGTGCCCTCTTCTGGCCTGCAGGCATACACACAGACAGAATATTGTATACATAACAAATAAATAAATGTTTTTTTTTAAAGATAACTGAAAATTTCATTTTGAAATAGATTATGAAAATTATCACATGAAGATATACCTAGAGTTTTCATTTTATGCATGTGTTATGGTTAGCCTTAATGAAATGCTTGATGTGTAAGATCATATAGCTAGCCTCATAAAACATTAGAAATTGAATGTCTCATCTTCTAGTCATTTCATTTTTTTCATTTATTTGTGATACGACTTCTTACCCATTTTTTAATTAACCAAAGTAATTTGTGATAATGTAAAGTCATTTGTAATTACTAAAAATGTCCTATCCACTTAGTAAATACTGAAATATCATGTGCTTTTCTTGACCACCATCATCTCATTTCCATCCTGTGTCCCTTTGTGTTTTGCATTGTGTTCTTTTACATGGAAGATCATCTACTATGGATTACCAGGAGTTGAATGAGGATGGAGAGCTCTGGCTGGTTTATGAAGGGTTAAAACAAGCCAACAGGTTATATCTGTCTCCTCAGAATGGAATGTTATTAACTTGTTTTTCTTACTAACAGTGACTTACAACTTTGACTACTGTGTGTCTTGTGCATTTACTATCTTCCTGAGACAATTAGTCTCAATAAAACTTAGACTCTGCAGCCAAATACCTACTTTAAAATTGTCTCTACTAACAGATACTGTTAAGGCTAACGTTGATTATAGGTGAATACAAATTTCTTCATGTATGCCACAGTGCTGTCAGGAATGAAGATCTAAAAATTGTGAATCTCTCTAGGATTTGAGGAAAACAGACTTCAAACTGAAGCAGTTATTGGAGCATGGCCACTAATACTTGTTACCTGGACAGTAACGTATCTGTAATAAATGTCAATCTGGGATACACATTCCTATAACAAATATGGCCACTTTCTCATTATTGTGATGCTGCCTAAAAGTGTTGTCAAGTACCTGATTCAACATTCTCTGTTATTATGAGATTCAAAGCCAAATAAGGATAACCATCTGAGATTAGCAATTTACTTCCAGGAAAAAAAATAGAATTCACTGTGTCTTTCTCTAACACATTTATCTGCCCTAATGCTGTCTGTGTCTTAAAAATCTCACAAAAATTCCATTATCATGATTATAATTTTAAATCCTTATACTGTTAAATGGGCTATGCTTGTTCTGCTTTGTTCTAACCGTAACCATCAGTATTAACTGCCGTGCTGTTGGTTAGCTTTCTTGAAATTTCCTAAGGTATTTTAGTCTGCTGTTAATAGTTTGCTCACAATAGCATCAGTAAATTTTATTCAGCAGTTGATAACAAAGGAAATCGGGATTAAATGTCTTTCTCTTCAAGTTAGTTACTGCTTGGCTATAACTTTGTCCAAAAGCAATATCTTGTTAGGATTCTGTTAGATATGTAATCTCATGGGGAGAGAGATGACAGTTCTGTCTACACACACACACACACACACACACACACAATTACAGAACTACTAGATTCCATTTGGATAAATCTATGAATCTCCAAGTAGTGCACCAGCCTGTCTTGGATAAATGGACAATATTAAAAACATGATCCTGGTTCCACCTTTGCCTGAAATCAATGACTGTGCCTTTTTAAAGGTCTTTTTCATTAGATTGGGAATGTATAACCTTGCCTTTTACAATGCAACTATTTATTTATCTATCTATCTGTCTATTTATTTATGGCAATGATGCTGTCTTTGCCAACTTAGAGGAGAACTTCATACAATTCAAAGATGCAGATGTGACACATCGATTCCCATTTCTGGCATTTGAGTTTCATGACATTACTGGAGTCAGGAGGTGCACAGATGCTAGAGAGTATCTGCTTTTCTTATTCTTGCAAAGGAACATGTAGCTTCACACCCTTTAGGGGTGTCCTGTCCTCTACAAACTTGTGTGGCCTCTCTGCAGGCTCTTGGAATCCCAGCTACAGTCGCAGAAGAGGAGCCATGAGAATGAGGCCGAGGCCCTCCGTGGGGAAATCCAGAGCCTAAAGGAAGAAAACAACCGGCAACAGCAGCTACTGGCCCAGAATCTGCAGCTGCCCCCTGAGGCCCGCATTGAAGCCAGCCTGCAGCATGAGATCACACGGCTGACCAATGAAAACCTGGTAAGGAGAGTAGCAGTGTCCCAGTCTGCTGTATGTTCTTTTTGGACAAGCACAGCTTTTCCTTGTTGGGAATGACACTCTTCTGTCTCTAATAGAGACAAAAAGGAATATATGAATGTGTTGATAGAAATGAATCAAAATAATGAAATTGCACCCAGCTGTTTCTCACAACAGTCTATTGGACAGTTGAGCCCTCTCAGACCTAACTTGCAGTGTTTGGAAGAAAGTCTCCTGGCTACTTGCTAGGCTTTGAATACCAGAAAGACATGGCTACAAATTATTTTCCTTTGATCCCAAGCATCCAGTGAGGATGCCATCCAGCCTGTCTAGCAGACAAGCCAAGGAAGGATCTTGGTTGAACTAAGCATGGGCTATGGGTGGAGCTTCTAAAACAGGATGGAGGGACTAGTATTGAGCTTGGCACACTTTATTTTTTTTATTTTTTTTATTTTTTTTGGTTTTTCGAGACAGGGTTTCTCTGTGGCTTTGGAGCCTGTCCTGGAACTAGCTCTTGTAGACCAGGCTAGTCTCGAACTCAGAGAGATTCACCTGCCTCTGCCTCCCAAGTGCTGGGATTAAAGGCGTGCGCCACCACCGCCTGGCTCCACACTTTATTCTTTTAAGCAGAACTTGTACAGTAATAAAGAGGGCATTTTTGCCTTTCCCCTTACCAGATTCTGAATGCTGAAATGGACTCCAAGACTTCTCCTTTTTTCTTATTCCTTTAAAAAAAAATTTTGCCATGAAAAAAATTATTTTCTACAGTATTTCTCTCTCCATCACATTATAACCTTGATTATATATCTGAAATTTTTAAGTCTGTGTAAATTTTACAGATATATTTATTGCATAAAAAGTCATTGAAAGATCATAATTACATCTTTTACATAAAATCTGTTCTTTAGTGACAAGAAAAATACCTCTTAAGATCTATACTAAAAGTGTTTCAGTTTCGTTGAAGGTCTAATTCCCATCGGTGATAACTGACAACATAGATAGGTCTCTGCTACCATATGTTCACCCATGTTTTATCTAGATTAGGAAAAAATCAGAGTAATTTCTTTCCAGTCTGTCTTATGTATGAAGCTCCATGGTAGGAATGTGGGGCAGGGGGTGAGGATGATGTCTGAGCTCTTTCAGCATGACTGAACCTATTACTCAATGGGGAAATCTACTGAGTCACAAAGTGTTCTTTAAAAGTTGTGTTTTACTCTGTCGCTTAAATAACTAACAATGCTTTTGATGATTACGAATTGACAAATGTATGGAATAATATTGATTGATCAGTGTACAGACTCTTTGCTTCTGAATCATTGTCTTAAAATGTTAGATGTTCTGTGAAATGGGTTTGTTTCTGGTAGTAGATTCTCAGTTTGTTCACTACGTTAATCAAGTGTTGCCCTTATATTCTTGGCAAATTTTGTGCCCAGTGTAGAAATGATCAAGCCCTATACTCTAAATAGAAGACTCTAATTAGTTTTAGGCTACCCTTTGCAGATCACCTGCTTGTACCATTACACTGACTGCTAATTCAAAGAATATTATCAAACTCGGGGGCTGAAGCGATGGCTCAGAGGTTAAGAGCACTGGCTGCTCTTCCAGAGGTCCTGAGTTCAATTCCCAGCAACCACATGGTGGCTCACAACCATCTGTAACGAGATCTGGTGCCCTCTTCTGGCGTGTGGACATATATGGAGGAAGAACACTATATACATAATAAATATATAAATAAATATTTAAAAAAAATATTATCAAACTCAAGGCTCTCTCAGGCTACTTAGAGTTTCTTAGTCTTAATTATGCATTTTTTAAGGATGTACTTGAGCAGAATATTAAGGCAACAGTATATCTGAGCTTGGTGCTTCTGAAGTTTTGCCTTGCATGCCACCCCACACACATACTCATAATATGCCAATACATATAGGAATGGCTTTCGCTCTCCTCCAGTGCCCAGGCCTCCCTCATGCTGCCTCTCACCAGTCCCACCAGTTCCAGATGGCAGTGGGGTGCTAACAGCACTTCTGCCTTTCTTTATTTTGTTGCGTTCCTTGCCCTTGCTGCTCTGCTGGTTACTGAGCAGGGTTGGGAGAGTCACAAATAAGGGAGGAGTAAAGGGTTGGGGACTAGAATTTCAGTCTTCTCTGGGTACCACAGTCTCCTGTTGTATTGACTTGCTGAATGACAACATTCTGGCCACCTGTTTCCAGTGGTCATGCAAAATAGATCTGTAAATATGAAACTCAGCTATACTAAAAAAAAAAAGAACATGATAATGGTAGGTGGCAAATTAAAAGGAGATATAGTTTCATTACCTGTGTTTTAAGGTTTTTTAAGTTAATTTTTCTGAGAGGTAGCATTCCCTCAAAGACTCAAGAAACAAATATCCATTGTACCTGTTTTTTCAGTATTTTGAGGAATTATATGCAGATGACCCTAAGAAGTATCAATCATATCGGATTTCACTTTACAAAAGGATGATTGTATGTAAACCGCAGTGCTTTTCCGTTGTCTTCTGCTACTTCTAGCCTTCTCTAACTGAAGAGCACACTGCTGCCTGCCGCTGCCCAGGAGGTCTCTTCAAAAATCCTCACAAAGTCTCTTCCCTCAACCTCCACAACTCTCTTTAGCCAGTGTGGCATCTCTTTCAGTGTCCTGTGTCCACTGTGTGTTTGGTTTGTTGTTAACCCCAGGCTTACAGTGTGATGGAAGCATAACCCAGCACTGGAAATGTTAGCTGTTCCCTTTGAGTCAGTAATGCACTCCAAGTCTACTCTTGCACAAGCCAGTGTTTCGAGTGTTGTTCTTCTCTATAACTTAGTGACAAGCACCAGCCATCACCACTGATTCATGCTTTCCTAGTCTGGTGCTGTCTACTTCCCTCCTAGTTGCTGAGTTTATAACTGCCTGTCCTTTGAGAGAATTCTTTACTAATTAGAGCCAGTAGTCACAGATGTCTTACCTTTGCTTTACATGTTCAGGTTTTCTTTCTCTCATTTTTTTGCGTTAGGCATGCAAAGTTAGGTGTTTATTTTTTTTTCCATTTGTTTGTTTTTTTGAGACAGATTTTCTGTGTTGTAGCCCTGATTGTCCTGGAACTCATTCTGTAGCCCAGGCTGGCCTCACACTCACAGAGATCCACCTGCCTCTGCCTCCCAAATGCTCGGATTAAAGGTGTGGGCAACCATCCTGAGGCAGCTTTTTCCCCCCAGAGAAAGACACTCACTTCATAACCCAGGCTGGCCTTGAATTCTCTCTCAGAATTCCAGGTACTTGAGTTATAATCATGCACCTTAATGCCATGTAGCGAAGGTTCTTTATCATTTTCCTTAATTTTTTGTTGTTTGGTTTGGTTTTTGAGACAGTGTTGCTCTATAACTCTAGTTAGCCTTGAATTCAGAAATCCACCCACTATTGCCTCCTGAGTGCTGGTACAAAAGGTATGTGCCACAACATCTGACTTGGCTTACTTTTAGTTTCCCCAAGCTTCTTCATGTTTCTTAAGCGTTAAGGCTAAGTTTATAGCTGGTAAATGCTAACAGTGCTTTACACATGGAGTGTCAGCTTCGCATAAGTGCTGCCATCCTCAAATCTCCCACAGAACTTTTGTGCACTCATCAAGACTCAATTTTGCTCAGTCCCCCTTCAAAAGTGCCAATGTATCTGTGAGTTGTTGCCCGTAGGCATCTGCTGGCAGACTTCCATCACGCTGTAAAGGAACTTAGAGCAGTTGTGTTTCAGTTGCCGCACTGTAGCTGCACCTCCCTTGTCTGCCAGTTTGAGCCAGGTGGTGGCTCCACCAGTGAGCTCTTCTGCAGCTTTTATGTGAAACTAACAGTGTGTTGCCGTGATTGTGTTTGTGCTCCCTTTGTGCCTGTACCAAGCCTGTTTTGATCGTTCTGATAAAATTCTCATTTTGATCTTAGGATTTGATGGAACAACTTGAAAAACAGGATAAAACTGTCCGGAAACTGAAAAAACAACTGAAAGTCTTCGCCAAAAAAATTGGTGAACTTGAAGGTACTTAAACAAATTTTTACAGTATTTCCCAAATTTTATTTCCTCTTGCTAGTCTTTTTTTTTTTTTTTTTTTTTTTTTTTTTTTGGTTTTGGTTTTGGTTTTGGTTTTGGTTTTTCGAGAAAGGGTTTCTCCGTAGCTTTTGGTTCCTGTCCTGGAACTAGCTCTGTAGACCAGGCTGGTCTCAAACTCACAGAGATCCACCTGCCTCTGCCTCCCGAGTGCTGGGATTAAAGGCGTGCGCCACCATCACCCGGCTCCTCTTGCTAGTCTTAATCTCCCTCAGATGAATTTTTAGAGAAATAACCAAGATGACTTTTAACAATCCTTACCTCTGTGGAGTGGAAATTTCTACTTCTACATGTGGGGATAATTTTCATGGTAATATAACAGTAAGTTACGAAGGGAGAAAATTCATTCAGCAGACATCTGACAAACATCTGATATGTCAGATACTGCCCTAGTCAGTATAGCATGCGCTTAGGAGCAAGGGTTCTAGAGACGACTTCCTGATTCAGATCCTGTCTCTTCTATTTCCTAGTCTCAGAATATTTGCAAATTGCTGAACCTCTCTGTGACTCAGTTTTCTCACATTCTCACTGGGAATGATGATGTTATCTATCGAACGTGGTTTGTAAGAGCTGAGTATGGTAATGTGGGTGACACATCAACAATAGTAATGGTAAATGCTACACACACCTGCTTGTTAGCACCAGAGCTACAAAAGGAATGTGCTAGAGTCTGTTCTTAAAGAGCTCATGATCTAATAGAAGGAAGAAAGTGAATCAGGAAATAGGAATTATAATTATAAAGAAATATAATTTTAAAAATATAATTATTTCTATATGAAATAGATAAGCTCCTTGAGAAAAAAACTCAATATAAACATACTAGTCTTGTCTTATGGCTTAGTTTGTCCATTAAGTAAGTTTTATTGAATGCTTCTTAGATGCTGTACACAGTTGCAGGTGCTGGAGGCCTAGGTGTAAAGACCAAAAACAGATGCTCAGTCCATTCTGAACCCATATCACTGCTCAAGGCATTTTAGAGACAGAATTTCAAAGGTGAAATTCCCTTTAAATCTTTAAATCTTTGCGAGCTCTTACCATTTTAGTCACCAGTGATATGTTCATCCTAACATCTATCATATTCTCTAGTTGTCATCTTTATGATCCTCATATGACAAAAAGGGTAGAGTCCCCACCACTTGAGATATTCAAGAGAATCTATCCCAGTGAACTCTGTGTTTGCTTTTTCTCACTCCATCACACTATATTATAACTGTTCTGTCCGACTGCTGGTGTCCTGGCCAAGCCCTGCTCATTCTTTGGGATGAAAGGCACATGGCATATCATCAGAAGCATCCTGATCCCACCATAGACCACATGACCCTGCCTGTTTAGTTTATACTTTCTGTGGTTTTTCATTGTCATATTTTTAGCAGTTTTTCTGTTTGAATTACTCATTTCTATGGTAGACCAAGAACATTCTGAGCATGGAAATCACCTCTTATTTCTTATAGTTACAAGGAGCACAATGTCTGATCTATGACAGAGCATAGTACCATGGGTGCTAACTTTGAAGAGGGTATTGCTCTCTTTAATGCTGATATTGAAATGTTTGTTTAGATGTCAGAAAGATTACTTTATAGCCATGTATTTCCTAAAGACCTTTAGTATTACACATAATTCATATATTACTTTGAAACTAGCCAGGCTTTGAAACTAGCTGCACTTGGGAGGCAGAGGCAGGTGGATCTCTGTGAGTTCAAGGCCAGCCTGGTCTACAGAGCAAGTTCTAGGATAGCCAGGGCTGTTAGACAGAGAAACTCTGTCTCTTAAAAACAAAACAACAATAAAAAAAAAAAAAAACTTTTGAAACTGTAGCAGTTGGGGAAGATACCTGTGCATGTAAAGCACTTTCCATAAAACTATGAGGACTGGATCCCCAAAACCTGCATAAAAGGTTGTCAGGCATGGCAGTTGCCTGTAGTCCTAGTTTTAAAGAGACAGAAACAAGGAATCTGCAGAACAAGCTTACTAGCTAGACAAGCTGAAACAACAAGCTTTGGGTTCAGGAAAAGACCCCACCTCAGTGCATCAGGTAGAAATAGATGCCCAATGTAACCTTAGGCCTCCACATACATACATGTGCATCCAGGTGCATGAATATACACATGAACATGCACACATACCATACATACAAATATAAGAAGAAAATCATCTGAAACTCCAGGTCTATACCCCCCGAGACAGGGTTTCTCTGTAGCTTTTTGGTTCCTGTCCTGGAACTAGCTCTTCTAGACCAGGCTGGCCTCGAACTCACAGAGATCCGCCTGCCTCTGCCTCCCAAGTACTGGGATTGTCTAGGGTTTTTGTCCTGCCCAGTTTCCACAATTGTTAAGTGCCAAATAAATCACACAGAGGTCTACATTAATTATAAACTGATTGGCCCATTAGCTCAGGCTTCTTATTAACTCTTATAACTTATATTAGCTCATTATTCTTGTCTATGTTAGCCATGTGGCTCAGTACCTTATTTGGTGAGGCAGTCACATCTTGTTTCTTCTGTGGCTGGGTCAGGACTGCCGACTAGGATTTCCTTCTTCCCAGAATTCTCCTGTTCTCATTGACCCACCTCTACTTCCTGACTGGTTGTCCCACCTATACTTCCTGCCTGGCTACTGGCCAATCAGCATTTATTTAAAATATCATTGACATAATACAGACCATTGTCCCATACCATATACATATGAGCTATAATGTTCATTGGCAATACTTGAAAAGTCTAGGATTTTTTTTTTCAGAGAACCATCTTCACTGAACTAGACATTATGCTAAGACAGCAGAGTATTTGCTCTTAAAATACTGTTTTAAGGGTATTGACCTGAGAGGTCAGTAAACTAGAGGCTCTTTGCCAACGTTAGTGAATGTGAATAAATATAAAAGCCATTGTTATTTCACATTTTAAATCACTTTTCTTTAAAAGTAAGGTAAACTCAACCTTTGAAATGTAATTGAAGAGAGAAGTTAAAATATTCCAAAATGCTATTCATTTTTGGCCATTGTCAATTAGTTATCTTAACTTTTCAGTTAAACTATCCTGAAAGCCAAGCAAAAATTAACATTTGTGTTAGCAGCTCATGGGTTAAACAAGAAAAGACTTATTTATTCTTAATGAAGTTTATATTTTGAGTTAAATGATTTATATCTAGAGGCTAAAATGAAATAGATACTACATAACAAGCTCTTCTGACACTTCTCTCTTCCTCTCCACATGTGTTTTATACCAGAGTCTTTGTGCAGCAACGCCCTTCTAATAATCAAAAGTTATTTGTCTTTCTTTAAATGTGTTCAGACATATTTAAATCTTTTGCTTTAATTTAAAATGGCAAGACTTCTGCCTCTCCTGTGGGCTATATTTAATTAAGGACATTTTTTTTAAAAGCAAACTTTAAAAAAAATGCCAACATGTATAATTTGTAGCAGAAATTATACAGCTAAGTAGAGAGTCTTTTTAAAATCTGATCTACATGGTGCTCTGTTTCAATTCAGGAGTGGGTGTTACATCTTGGCTTTCATAAAAATTAAAAAAAAAAAAAGACCTGAAAGTATTCTAGAAACCAATAACTTTTGATACAAGAGAAACAAAATCCTCGAAACTACAGTGACATACCTGATACCCTGCCTGTTGGGTAGTAGGTCTAGAACCTCAACTTTCTGATTTCCCTGCTTTATTACCAGAATTTTCTACTTGTAAGGAATTGTCTGACAACAGGATTAAATCTGAGATTAAGATCTTTGTGGTACTTTTGAGAGAAAAGGCAATTTTTTAGAGACGCTTTTGAATGGCTCTCCTTTTCCTTTGGGTCTGTAAGAATCTAGAACATGAAACTAGAGATTGCTGCAGGTTCCAGAAGAATGCCGGTCTGTATTGCAGCCCCAGGCTAAGTGATTGCTGACTCAGTCTGTCTGTGCTGCTCAGGCTGGGCAATTCATAAGCAATGAAATACATTTTTCACGCAGAGTTATTTCTCAAAGGGATATCTGTTCAAGAAGATATCTGTAGGTTCAGTGTCTGGGGAAGGCCTGGTTTCTGCTTCCCGGGTGGTGTCCTATTGTGTAGCTCTCCAAAGAGACATCATCTGTTCGCACATGACTGAAATAAGCAGAAGAAAGGTTAGCCTTATGAGGGAGACCCTTAAAAACCTGATTTTAGGCATTTTTACATCAGTTTGTGCTAATAAACACTGTCTTATCAACTATCTTGATGTGGTTTGAATTCGAGATAATGGTAAATTTTAAATAAACGCTCTTGCTTTAAATGACTAAATATTGGATTCTTAGAACAAACATGTGCTCTACTGTCCCTTTAGAATGTTTCTCTTCTGTGTGAGAGATTTGTTTGTTTGTTTGCTTGCTTTTGAGACAGGATCTCATGTAGCTGAGGCTGACCTCAAACTGGCTATATAGCTGAGGCTGGCCCAGTATGCTTGATCCACCTGACTCTTTCCCAAGTGCTGGGATTACAGACATGTTCTGCCATTCCCACCTTGTTTTTCCATTCTGCAAGCAAGAGCTTGACTATGTTTAACTATTTTGGTTGGTAAAGATTCATTAGCAAATCTGCTAAATTGCATATGCTGGGGACTTTTTTGTTGTGCTGTGGATACTTGATCTTATTGTAAAGTAAACCTGATACAAAACAAACAAAACCCTTGCCAGTTTCTGGGTAGCATTTTCGTATTACTACTTGTATATCAGCCTCTGTGGCTGCTGGAGTAGAATTATCCTTTAATATTGCTATTTACACAGTTTCAGCAGAAAAAAATATTTTAAGGGGGGAGGGGGACTAAATGACAGCGATAAGGAGCTTCAGTTCTTGCAGAGTTCACTTTATTTTACAAGAGCATGGAGCCTTCTCAGCCGTTGTACCTGACAAAATCTCTCTCCTCGCTTTGTTTCTCCTGAAGTGGGTCAGATGGAGAACATCTCTCCAGGACAGATCATTGATGAGCCTATCCGGCCAGTCAATATTCCCCGGAAAGAGAAGGATTTCCAAGGAATGCTGGAGTACAAAAGGGAGGATGAACAGAAGCTTGTGAAGAACCTGATTCTAGGCAAGTGTTTTCTATGTGGGTAAGATTCCTTCCAGCCAGGCCAGTGCTGGAAAGGCTAGTCACTGGGTTTGAAACTGATTTGATAGTCTTTAAAATTATTTTCTTGACTGGCAAGGTGACTCAGTGGGTAATGGTGATTGCTGTCAAGTCTGATGGTTGGGTCTGGTTCCCAGGACCCCCACTGTAAAAGACTGGTATCACTCAGGAGCTTTAAGACCAAGGTCTCAGCACAAAGGAGCTTTATTTGCCCCAGAGTGAGAGAGCGCAGGGAATAAGAGACAAATGGGAGATAGAGGACGAGGGAGAAAAGGGAACAGGGAAGAGAGGGAAGGGATCTTTGTCCCAAAGGGATAAAGGGGAGACAGATGTTGCACATAGGAAAATGGCGGTTTATAACGATAAAAGAGGAAACCCTGTGTTAAGTTGAGGTGTTTATTGGGCATGTTAATTAGGTGAGCCAAAGTGGGCTTTTGATTGTTGGGCTTCAATACTTTGATAGCTAGACCTTGGTGGTCAGCCTCCGAAGGAGGAAGTAGCCAAATAAGGCAACAGACCTTGGTGGGTAGCTTTAGGAGTGTAATCTAACGGGTTTTTTTTAGCAAGGCAGAGGGAATGGGGTAATGGCAAGGCCTGCCAGAGCCATGCCTGCCATGCTCGAGCTGGCCAGAGTCCCTTCATCTATGGTGGAAGGAGAAGGCGGAGTCCTGAAAGCTGTCCTTTGACTTCCACAATCATTGTGTCATAGGACCTCACACAGCACACACAAAACAAATAAATGTTTTAAAAAAATAAGCTCTAAAATTTCTTTTTGGAGGCAGTGGTCCCATTGTAGCCATGCTTACCTTAAACTCCCAGGAGTTATCATCCAGTTTAAGCTTTCTGACCAACGAAAGCCATAGATGTAAGCCACTGACAGGTCCAGCTCTGGATTTTTCTGGGTCATCATTTCATCCTGCACTGTAGTGCTGTGGTAGAATCCTTACTGAGAATTAACTATCAGAGTGGGAGAGCCTGTGTCTAGGATCCAACTGTAAGCCTCTCAGTTCCGGCTTCATGTTAAGATCACTCAGGAATTTTGGTTTGGTTTGGTTTGGTTTTGAGACAAGATCTCATTGTATATAGCCCAGGCTGACCTAAAACTTGATATGTAGCCAAAGCTAACCTAGAATTCACAGTACTCCAGTCTCTTCCTCCCAAGTACTAAGGCCTCTCTGTATTTCCACTACAAACAGCATGTGGGGATTGTGTTTGAGGGGGGAGGGGAATCAAACCCAGAGCCACATGAATAGTAGACAGATACTGAGCCATATTCTCAGCCCACTTAAGAAGCTCTTAAAAAGTATTGATAGCCCCCACCCCAAATTAAGTAAATTGAAATCTCTATGGAAAAGTGTTTACTAGTACTATTCTGGAAACGTCTCAGGGATTCCCAGGTGTAACCACAGTTGGATGCCACTGTTGTAAGTCATTTAAGTTTTTAAATTCTTGTTTTCATTCCCTAGAAATGTTTATGAATTACTGTATTTAGTACAATTCAATAATATGGAAGAAAAAATATAATTAAGGAAAAAGATCCAGCAAAGTACGGAAAAGATGGGAGCGTTGAAAAGGGAATGGAAGAGGCATTTGGGAGGGGCATACAGCTTTGAGGGTGAGCCTCTAAGAAGAATTATGAAGGAGTAAAATAAGGAACGGATGCATGAACCCCTGCGTAGCAGTGAACTGAAATCTTCAGCCTTTGCATTTCTCTCCTCCCAGCTACCATGTTGACAGCAGTGGAGTTGACAGTCACACTAACGTAGCACTCCTCAGCTTCGTGGTGCTCAGCTTAGTCCTATGTATAGGCTCAGCAGTGCTTCAGCTTCCACGTGATCTTCATTTAGCAGAAACGTTTCAGGGGCTGGTGGATTAAAGGGTACAAAGAATAGAGAGTAAAGACTAAATAGTGAGTGTACAGTTCCATATAAGATTGTCATTAAACACTCTTCGATGGGGTATTCTGTGCACAGTGGCTAAACAGAATAAGGAACAAGTTGTGCTTCTGAGGAAAGAACATCAGAGACATGAGTCCTGGGTGGGAGTCACTGAATGTGCGGCAGACAGCAAGGAGGGTTGTTTGGAGCAGAGTGAGCTGAGCATGGGGAAGAACGGGGCTAGGTAGTGTGGAGCACAACTCAGGTTTGGAATTTTGTAAGTGAGCAAGAAGCTCTTTGAAGAATTCTCAGAACAAAAGGGACATGATCTAACATGCATTTTCTCAAGTAAATAGCTGTAGATACTTGGAAATGATCTGAGAATAGGGGGTGAATTTATTCCAGCAGCCCTAAAAGAGGTGATAATGCCCTCAACTGCAAAGTAGCTAGTAGAAGTAGATAGATTCTAGCTGTATTTTTTAGGGCATACTAGCAAGATTAATAAATTGGGTAGATGGTGTGAGAAAAGTAAGAAATTTTAAAAATGGTGAGGTTTGTGACCTGAGAAGCTGAAGATGGGGAGAGGTCCATAGAGAGCAGATACCATGAGGAATGGAGAACTTGGCTTGGGAAAGGCTTGACTTGATGTGCCTGAGCAGAGCCGGCAGGAAGAAGTTGAAAACAAGACTGGACTTCAAGGGGAAAGTTGGGGCAGGATATATGAACTGCATATAGATATGTGCCCATAGTCAATAATTTCACTAATGAGCTGTTAAAATACTGGGTTTGGGGTGTTGATGACTTGCCCTGAATGATTGAGCTCTTACTCAACTATGCTTTTCTCTCCCACAAAATATTCCTTACAAAGACTCCCAGGGTTACATAATTTTTTTTTCTCCTTTTTCTTTATTCAGAATTGAAGCCACGTGGTGTGGCTGTCAATTTGATTCCAGGGTTACCAGCATATATCTTGTTTATGTGTGTGCGACATGCTGATTACCTGAACGATGATCAGAAAGTAAGATCATTGCTGACATCAACAATTAACAGCATCAAAAAAGTCTTGAAGGTCAGTTCCACGTTCCACAGTTCTCATGGTTGTTAATGATGACAGTCTGTGCACTGTTTCTCTTTTAGACTTGGTACAGTTGCTAATTACAAACCCTTTTCAGTCTTAACCACAAACTGCTATTGTAGGAAACCATCTATATAACTTTCTGGGCTAGCTACTTTCTCATCACTGTGACCCAATACCTGACAGGGACACTTAAAATAAGGAACGATAATTTTGAGGGACCTGAGTCTTAAGGAGGTCTCAGCTTAAGGAGGTCTCAGCCCATCACAGAGGAATACTAAGCAAAGACTAATTCAGAAAAGGGGTTGGACTATAATTGTCAAGGCTGCCCCTTTGCTCCACCTAACCCTTATTTTCTAAGGATGCCACAGCCTCTCAAAAGCTACCACTAGCTGGGGATCTGTGGTAAATATGACAGTTTATATGCCTTCTTTCAGAACAGATTCAGATTGGACAGTAATCAAGATGAACTTGACATTTATTGCATTTTAATTGTGGAGCAAAGTGACAGCAATAGTCTGCTTTAGATTTTATTGAAAACAAATTTAAAATGTTTAACTGAACACAGGCATGGTGGCATACATCTTGAGGATCCCTATGACTTCAAGGTTAGCCTGCCCTTACAAAGCAAATTCCAGGCCAGTCAAGTCTACACTGTAAAACCCTGACTCAATGATAAATAAATAAAATGTTCAAATGTTTAGTGGAAACCAATTATATACATGCATGTTAATATATGGTCCATATATGTAGAATATGATGCTGATGTTGAGATAAATATCAAGTTCAGTAATATGTAGTTTATTATAATAAAAAAGATGACTGCTATGACATTAATTTTTTTTCTTTCAACTTCTATTCCCCTGTTCTCCAATTCATCCCACAAACTGTCTTGTTACCTACAATCCCTGTGAAGACAACATGGAGATGCTGGTCAGAGACAAAAAGGCTTGGGAAAGACAGTAGCATTAACAATGGAGGAGCAGCCTGTTAACTTAGTGGCCACTACTTACCTTATGTAATCCTCCTAGTGACTCCAGAGAGACATACTTACTTTTAGCTCAGTATTTCTGTGAGGAATGAAAATGTGATCCAGGCACCTTGCCTTCTGATTATTCAGCTTAACAGAGTATCAATGATGAAGATCTCTTGCATCTAAATTGGCCTTTTAAATTTTTATAAAATCCCTCCCCTCAGGGCTCAGGGAACCCTGCAGAAGAGGAATCAGAAAGAGTATAAGAGCCAGAGAGGATGTTGGACGGACACACACACAAAAAGAAAAAAAAAAAAAAAAAAACAAGGCCCTCTAATTTAACATGACAAAGCTCTTATGAACTCAGAGACTGAGACAGCATTTACAGGGCCTGCATCAGGTCCTCTGAGAACATATTATGGCTTCTACTTTAGTGTTTCATGGGATTCCTGAGTGTTCGAACGAGTGAATAACTTTGTTTCTTGTGCTTTCTCTTAGGCTCTTTTTCTTTTGTTTGTTTTGTCTAATTCCAATGTGTTTTGGGTTTTTTTTTTATCTTATTTTATTATTATTCCTTAGGAATCTGTTTTCTAATAAGAGACAGAATGGGCTGGGATCTGGATGAGAGATGAGGTGGGGAGGAACTAGGAGGACTCGAGGGAGGGAACCATAATCAGAATATATTATGAGAGGGGGAATCCATTTTCAATAAAAGGGAAAAAAGAAAACAAAAAAAGTGTAAAGTATGCAGAATATAAACTTTGACGTCTTACTCTTTTTTTTTGTTTTTTTTGTTGTTGTTGTTTTTTGTTTTTTTCGAGACAGAGTTTCTCTGTGGTTTTGGAGCCTGTCTTGTAGACCAGGCTGGTCTCGAACTCACAGAGATCCGCCTGCCTCTGCCTCCCAAGTGCTGGGATTAAAGGCGTGCGCCACCACCGCCCGGCTTGACGTCTTACTCTTTATAAGTGTTAATGTATACTGACTCTGCTGTTCAGCCATCACCACAGTCCCTCTGTGACTGTCTCATCCTCCTTCCTAACACTGCACCATTCCACAGCAGCTCCCCATGCCTTCCAGCTCCCAGCACTGTGGCCTCTGACAAGTGCTGCTTCCCCACTTCTGTAGCAAAGTTATTCTTTGTCATCTCTTCCACAGTGATTACCAAAGTGTGGGGTTTCTAAAGACTCTTCTTTAAAATTCATGATGGTTTTCTAAATATAACTCATTTAATTTGGGGCATATTGATGCCAAGCAGACTATGTGTTTACTATTTCTTAAGTCAACTCATATACATTTTTAAAACTTTTCCCCCTTTCTCAACCTAATCGTAAGATACATTCATCTAGTTTGACTAATCATCATACCACATTAGCTAATGATTTTAGGAGAGTATTTACCACAGCATAATAACAGTCTTGGCATTCTGCTTTAATGTGTATTGCCTCAAGTGTGTTTGACCTGCATCCCTGCATCCCTAGTTTGATCTTAGCAGTGTTTTGACACAGGCTCTAAAGCATATTGATAATCTATACAGTTTTTAGCTCACAGATAATTTTAGCTAATAAGTAGAAAAGAAAACTGAGAATAATTCTGAGCTTGTCTAATTTTCTTTGTAAGTCATAATGACATTAATTCAATATCTAATTTTGGTGTACAGTTTACTCATTATCAAAATATTATTTTGAGATAACTAGTAGAGAAGTGCAATTGGTTTTAAATGATTTAAGGTCCCTAAAACGTGTATTTTTAAATAGCACAGAGTGTTTTACTTTAACAGGACGGAGCAGACCCATCTTGTTCATATGACAAGAAGCTGTTTTAGTGGAGTTAATTTGTTTGTTCATGAAGCCCTCTCTTTAATCACCTTCTCCTTTTGTCTGGTTGTTTTTGTTTGTTTGCTTGGTTTTGCTTTCTGATGATGCTAAGGGTACTGGTAATGTGGGTACAATTACAGGATTTCTGTTAGGCCCTTAAGAGACTTTGCAGCTAGACGTATTCAGTCACCAGCAAAGGCGCCAGTGACTCTGTCCTATGGAATAGCCTTGACTCATGTTGCCTTCCCGTCTACACAGATGTTCTCTGCCAGCTCAGCCCGCACCACCATGGGAGTAGATAGAATCCACGTCTGTGGAAGAGTTAAAGTTCTTAGTCAAACCTGTATGCAAGCCACATGATGATTGTCTGTGTGTGGAAATATCATAACATTTTATTTAATTCTGGCAATATTCTTTTTTTAGAGGGGTTTGTGATGGAGTTTCTCTGTATGACAATTCTGGCGGTCCTGGAACTTCTTTTGTAGACCAGATTGGCCTTGAATTCTCAGAGATCTACCTGCCTCTGCCTCCTGAGTGCTGGGGTTAAAGGTGTGTGCCACCACCGCCTGGATATAATTCTAGCAATGTTCTTAAAGCTAGGTTTTTTCAAAGTAGAGGCCTGAACTCAGTTCTGCTGTTTCAGCTAGAAATACTAAATTTGGCTAAAAAATACAAAATATATTCTAGGATTTCTTTCTTAAAGTCATTTCAGAATAATATTCTCCAAATCTTAAGGTTTTTAATGTGTTTTATGCATATTTAAGGATGTAAATTTTATTATCTAAAAGAAATGATCCTGTAAGAAATTAACCATTCCTCATAGCATAACCTGTTCTAGATACACTTGTACTATATAAAGTGACAACCAGGATCAAAGACAAATGTTCTATAGTTTCTAGAAATCTAGGCTGTGCTCTGATGTACCAGTAAGAAATATGTATCATTTTAAACCAGGTATGGTGGCATATTTGGGTGATAGAGGTAGGAGGGTCAGGATTGAAGGCTAGTGTCAGCTATATAGTGAATCTGAGGCCGGATTAGGCCACATTAAACCAAAGATAGATAGGTAGGTAGAGAAAAGGTAGGGGGAGGATACATAGATACTAATATATCTTTGTGTGTGTGTGTATAAACGTGTGTGTATGTGTGTGTGCACGCATGCGTCCACTTGAGCACAGTTCTCCATGGCAGCCAGTAAACAACCTCCAATGTTCCCCAGGAGTACCACCTACCTTGTTTTTTGAGACAGGGCTTCTCACTGGGACCTGGGACTCACTGGTTGGGCTAGGCTGACTAGAGTATGCCTCAGGAAGTCTCCCATCTGCTTCCCCAGTACTGGGACTACAAGTTACTACCCCCAGTCTTCTGTGCACACTGGGGATCAATCTCAGGTCCTCATGCTTATTCTCTAAACACTTTACAGACCCAGCCCCCACACTATTTATTTATTTATTTATTTATTTATTTATTTATTTATTTATTTATTTATTTGGTTTTTCGGGACAGGGTTTCTCTGTAGCTTTGGAGCCTGTCCTGGAACTAGCTCTTGTGGACCAGGCTGGCCTCAAACTCACAGAGATCCGCCTGCCTTTGCCTCCCCAGTGCTGGGATTAAAGGCGTGCGCCACCACCTCGCGGCTCCCATACCATTTCTAAAAAAGAACTTCTAAGATAAAACCATAGGTATTTAATGCTAGGCATCTACCCCAGGTAACTATTTTAATGTTTCTTATGCAAAAATTAGGTAAACATTGATGATTCTTTAACTTTCTGTGTCTGAACTAGTATTAAAGGTTCATTCACAAACTTGTAGCCATCTGCACTGTGCCTACTCTTTGACCTTTGAGAAACACTTCCAGTGCCAGCGTCTCTTTGAAGCATGAGACTTTGTTTCTCCCTGTACTCCTCCCATGATGGTTAAGAGCCAGCCAGCTCCCCTGTCTACTCAGTGTGGGACTTCCTCCATCTCTGGTTCACTGCCCACAAAATTCATTGTGACAAAAGTTTTAATCCAAACTTCATTTGAGGGTGGCAAGCTCTTTTTCATGTTCGTCATTATAGAACTTACTATATCCTTTGTGCCTCTAGCTCTTTCTGATTTCTTTCATTAATCCCAACAATGTGAGTCAGTCTGAGTTCACTGTGAACTCAACCTTTTTCTGCACAAAGAGGCAGCTAAGTTAGCTGAGTGGGAATACTTGTCTGAAGACAAGAACAGTAACGTTTGTTACCAGGGGACTTGTTTGGATTCTGCTGACAATGGTGTGAACTAACGTGTGCTTTACTGGTGTGGTATTTTATGATGGTTCGTGAAAGAAGCGGGCCTTCTGTGTCTGCCTACCTTTTTCCTAAGGATAGGAAAATTTAGACTTATTCTCTCTTTCAGAAAAGAGGTGATGATTTTGAAACTGTCTCCTTCTGGCTCTCTAACACATGCCGATTTTTGCACTGTTTGAAGCAGTATAGTGGAGAAGAGGTAAGAAAACCATGGTGGTAAAAACAGCGTGCTGTACTTTCTCTGACCTTTTAAAGGGAAAGTTTAAAAAACATTTGAATCATGTTAATTTTCAAACTCCTAAGCAAGTGACTTGTACTGCTTCATTGATTCTTGCTGTCTTCTGGTGAGCTGAGCAATGATGTAGTTTCTTCCTTCCTAGCATTTGAGAAAGCATGGCAAAAACAAATCAAGCATCAGTCAAATGAGTAATTACCAGAGCTGTGACTCTGCATCTACATAACTTGGAGACATATGGCAGGCAGAGAAGCTTAGTCAGTAGCAATCTCTAGCACCCGGAGCAAAGGACTGTCATACAAAATGACAGGCTTTTTGGAGACAAGCAGGACACCCCAGAAGGTGGGGCTGAGAGAACAGAATCCTGAGAAAGGTTGTGAAGGAGGTCCTGGATGCAGTGTCATTCAGGAACCAGCTCCATCGTTAGGCAGGGCTGCTGAGCAGTGTGCTTCCATGCAAAGTGTCTGGAAGAAGTGCTGACCATCTGGGGAATTCTCCTTTTACACCAGTGCTACTGAAAGACTTTTCTAAGATCTAATTGAAATCATTGTATAGGTTCCACAAGTTAGATGAAAATGACAAAGTTCATTTATTTTCTAATCCAGAAAAATACTGGTTAAAGTATGTTTCTTTTTTCTTAAATTAAATCCCCCATCTTAAGTATAGATTGTCAAGATCATTTATTATTCAAAATTTTAAGTGGAGGAGGTTGATGACCAGAGTAAAAACATAAACAATAGTATTGAAAATGAATATCCTGGCACTGGGCGTGAAGGTGCTGAGCAAATTGCAGAGTGAGATGGACAGAGGCACTTGGAGACAGTGAGATGAACAGAGAGACACTTAGAATCAGTGAGGTGACAGAGGCACCGGCTTCCTGTGCACCCCTAACACTGTGTTGATTCCAGGGCTTCATGAAACACAACACATCTCGCCAGAATGAACACTGCCTCACCAATTTTGATCTTGCCGAATATCGGCAAGTGCTAAGCGACTTGGCCATTCAGATCTACCAGCAGCTTGTGAGAGTGTTAGAGAACATCCTTCAGCCGATGATAGGTAAGACCAGTGTTCCTGAGCATCATGTGTGCTCACCAACAAGTGAGGCCAGTGGGACATGTGTCAGGCATGTATTCCTGTGGAAAACATAAAATAGTAGGTACAACAGAAATCCCTGTCTCCACATGACGGAAACACCAGAATCTGTGTTTAAGTCTTCTCTCTGAAGACTTAGCGTGCCTTATTTCTAGCAATAGACTTTGTCCTTGTGTCCAGTTGTCAAAAAGACTTTGGACTTCTAACTACAGTGGCACTACTGCACAGAGCCTCCTGGGGGAAACCGAGGAGGCTGGGATGGGTTTTCACAAATGGTTTTGGTATAGGGTTTGTGGGGAGCTGAGTTTAGCACAAGGGAATAAATAAAAACAACCAAGGTATGGTGATTACTTTCAAGGGCCTCCCAGGTAAGGGAGACGGGCATCTCAAAGTGGGACATCTCAGAGTCGACTGTTAGAAGCTTTCTAAGGAGGCATAAACCAGACACAGAGAGAGAGGCACAGGAACAGAGACTAAGTCTGGAGAAATCAAGGCGTTCCAAAGTCTCACTGCAGTTGTGAGGATCAGGTGGGAGCTCAGCTCTCCAATCCCCCACACCACCGGCTCTAACAGGTCTTATTCTCCAAGACTGCTTCCCAAGGTCACACCTTTCTTTCTGTCTTCTTGTTATTGTTTTGTTCTTGGTGTTGTTTGGATTTGTAGTTTTTTAATGTCTGAGATCAAATACAAAGAACACTTATTTAACCACTCTCAAAAACTTCTCAGATACCACATGCCAGTGCAGTCCCAAAAGCTGCTGCTTCTTTTAGAAAATACAGCAGTAAGGTTACTTAATACTGTGAAAAGCTTACTACTTCATTAAAGTTTAAATCCACAAGGTGTATTCTTGGGCCGTTCCTCCTCCCACCACCTTCATTCTCACATCATTTCCTACAGAGTATGTGGGGGGGGCGTATACATGTTCACCTCCCTCTGAATCCTCTTAATAATTGAAATATTTCTACAGTCTCAGGCATGCTAGAGCATGAAACAATTCAGGGTGTATCTGGGGTGAAGCCCACAGGACTCAGAAAGCGAACCTCCAGTATCGCAGACGAGGGTACCTACACGCTGGACTCCATCCTACGTCAGCTCAACTCCTTCCATTCAGTCATGTGTCAGCATGGCATGGACCCAGAGCTAATCAAGCAGGTGGTCAAGCAGATGTTCTACATTGTGGGCGCCATCACCCTAAACAACCTCCTCCTGCGCAAGGACATGTGCTCTTGGAGCAAAGGCATGCAAATCAGGTGAGCAAACACCAACAGGTGCCACTGCCCTGCTTGCCTCTTGAGGGCTGATGACTTGTTTCCAAGCAGTGTACCCAGTTTTGGTGCCACACGGCCAAGCCTGTGAGAACGACTGGCATAGAGCCAGTTCTCTGTTAAGCCATCTTGTGTGTACAAAAGGCACAACAACAACAGACTTTTGTTTTCTCTTTTTTATTTGTTTTCACTGTACAGTAAGGAAATATTAGGGAAAATGAAACTTTATAGTATTTGGTGGTTGCTCTTAGAAATATCTTTCCAGCCGGGCGGTGGTGGCAAACGCCTTTAATCCCAGCACTCGGGAGGCAGAGGCAGGCGGATCTCTGTGAGTTTGAGGCCAGCCTGGTCTACAAGAGCTAGTTCTGGGACGGGCACCAAAGCTACAGAGAAACCCTGCCTCGAAAAAAACCAAAAATAAATAAATAAATAAATAAATAAATAAATAAACAAATAAATATCTTTCCATATTAGGAATATGAATGAGAATAGGTCCAATACGGGCTGGAGATATGGCTCAGTGGTTAAGAGCACTTACTGCTCTTGCATAGGACCCAGGTAAAGTTCCCAGCACCTATGTGGTGATTCATAACTATCTGTAATTCCAGTTCTAGGAGATGCAACTCCTTCTTCAGGACTCTGTGCATAGTGTGTACATGTACATATATCCAGCCACACTCACACACTTAAAAACAATTAATTAAAAAAGGTTTAAGTTGAAGAAAAGTAATAGATCCAAAGAGATAATATACTAACAGTTGAATTTGAAGAAAAACTCTATTTTTAAATTATAATTTCTTTTTTGTGTTAGAGAAAAGGTCTCACCGTGTGACCCAACTGGTTTGGAACTCACAACCCTGCTTCAGCCAGGAATGCAGGCACGCACCACCCATGCCCAGCAGCAACTAAATTTTATAACCGCTGCTCATCATTGTCTCATTGTTGTAACATAACTGAATGGAGGAGGCAAATAGTTATTCTGGTGCAGCCGGTATGTTCACCAAGAAAGAGAAAGGGGGTTTTCTACAAAATCCATCTACAGTTACTAGTAGCAAACTTTAGTGTTCTATATTGACCGCTCTTCTCCACATTAACTTTAAGGTATGACCTCCATTCAGGGATTCTAACTTTTCATGAAGCTGTGCATTCTTTTTCAAATGACAGGGCCTCGTGTAGCCAGGCTGATCTCAAACTCACAGTGTAGTCAATGATAACTTTGAACTCCTCATTTTCTTGCCTCTACCTCCCAAGTGCCAAGATTACAGACGTGCTATCACACCCAACTGAAGTCACTCATCTTAATATCATAATGCCTCCTTCTGCCTGAATTCTGACTGTGTGTCAGTCTGCCTTAACTGTAGTTTGAAATCTGCCATTAGATAGCTGGGCATCTAAACCCTAGCGTCTGGGTAATTTCCTTATCTCTCCAGTTTGGAATCCATCTCTTCCCAAGGGCTTTCTTCCCCTTTTCTTCTCCTATCTCTAGGCTTTCTCAGGCCACTGTTCCCATTGTCAAGGCCCTTTCTTAGAGAAGCTTGAATCCAAAGCATATATTGGGTATCTGGTTATTCAGCCAATCAATTTGGAGTCTTAAGTAAGGCAGAGTGCATGAAGAATTGAGAGATTTATCCTGCAAAGGGAACCTATGTCTGAAATTGCAGGAGAAGCCAGAAAGTCCATTCTAGTCAGCTGTTTAGTAAGTGCAGAGTCATATGCTATATTCAGTTTTGTTTATTAGCAAGTCTAATAACTTTTCCTCTGATGACTTTGTTTCCATCTCCAATAAAGAGTTGCAGTCTCTTGTCATTCAGTCTTACATAATTACAATTATAAGCCTCATGACTTTATAATGATAAATGTTAAAGCACAGATGATTAGATTTTAGAAAATTGAACAAAAATACTACCTGTCATTTTAACTGACAAGGCTACATACACAAAATTAAGACACTTATGACAGCATTCAGAAAATTTGCATTTTCTCTTTTATTCTTTATTACACTTTCTCTTTTTATTTTTGGCGTAGGTACAATGTCAGTCAGTTGGAAGAATGGCTACGTGACAAGAATCTAATGAACAGTGGGGCCAAAGAGACTCTGGAACCTCTCATTCAGGCTGCTCAACTTTTGCAAGTGAAAAAGAAAACCGATGATGATGCTGAAGCCATCTGCTCCATGTGCAATGCTCTGACCACTGCCCAGGTACTACAGCCTCCTAAGGTGGCACACCATAGCAGCCGTCACAGAGGAATTCAGAGAAGGCAGACCTGGCCGTTGCTCTCCTCTCTGCACTGACGTCCTCCTTTGACAAGAAGATACATAACTGTAAATCTGGAAGAGAGGAGATTTTATTATCAATTAATACATTTCAATACTACTAATAGTCATCTACAGAATATTTGGCAAAGAGTGGGTACCTAGTACTCTGTGTGATATTCTCAGCCTTGAGAGACAGCCTGGAATAAAATGATGTCCTGTGGGGCATATATTCTGTGGAGCTCCAATTCATGAAGTTATTTCTATGTTATTTAATAATTAATAGATCTTTATATTTTTCTATTTGGGGCCAGTAATGTGGCTCAGGTAGTAAAGGCACTTACTATCAAGTCTAATGACCTGAGCTTGATCCCTGAAACCCACATGGTAGGAGAGAGCCAGCTCCCAAGGGTCTCCCTCTGACCTCCATATGCGTGTTCTGCACTGCCCACATGTGCACACACATGCTCAAAGCATTTCTTACTCTCAGTTCTTCAAGTGATTAATTCCCACCACACAGTATCATACTTGTAGGGGAAAATACTTCACTTAAGAATGAAAAATCTCCACCTTCATGAGCTTATAGTTCAGTAGGGAAACAGAAATACATGAAGCTGACACCTGTCATGAAGCCTCTAGCAGACACTGCTCTTCTGCTTTACAAGAAGCACTGGGGGAGATGACAGCCTTTTTCTGAGCAGTGGTGCTCCACAGCATTGACCTTAAGGACGGGCACAGGATAGGAAGGTTGTCAGAGGAAACAGCAACAGCTGGAAGAAGGCATCCAGAGAGCCTGCTGTTCTCTTTGCCTGGTGTTTCCTGCACTGAATCTTTGTCTTCCCGGTGCTGAGCACTGCAGCTGTGGCCAGTGTAATTCACTGTTCTCAGGGAAGACAGTCAGAACCACTGTCTGTAACTTCTTAGTGTCAGACTCATGTTTACAGAAGCTCCTGCTGTAAGCTATCATAGAAGTGGAAATCTGCGGGACTGGTGGTAGTCTTGAGACCTTCCCCATTTCTGCCAAGTATGGAAAGTAAAGGAACAGTGAGGAAACCCAGTTTATACATGTTTCCTTTCCTCCAGCTTTTAAAGAATGTGCTCTGGAACTTAAATGTTTCAACTTTAGTATATGCCCCAAGCATTAGGTAGACCTAGAATCCAGTTATCTCTTTGATTTACATGGCAGATTTTAGTGAACAGTTCTTCTCTTCACAGCTCTAACCCTTGCTTCTGAATGCCTAATTCCTGAGTCCAGACTGGTCGCTATTCCTGCCTCTTATTCCATGTCTCTGGTGCTTACCATACACTTTGCCTATAGGTCAGCATTGCCCTGTACTTAACCTTCTGTTTAACTAATTTAAATGTAAATAACCACATGTGGCTGTGATGACTAGTGTGTTAGCACAGCTTTAAATAACAACTTGAAAGTGAGGCCAGCATGGTGGTACAGTCTCTGATCCCAGCACCTGGAAGCTGATACAAGAGGATAACAAACTCAAGTCCAGCTCAGGCTGCATTTGAGATATGATTATATATCTATATCTGTGTGCGCACACACGCGTGCACACATGTCTCCTTCCCTCTCCAGCCCACCCCAGTCAAAACTAAGAGGTCCTTCCCACTCATTAGATCATGAAGAACCAGCCTGTTTGTGAAATATGCCAAAAGCTTTATCCTTTATCTCTCCAGATCGTCAAGGTGTTGAACCTGTACACCCCTGTTAATGAGTTTGAAGAAAGGGTCTCTGTCTCATTCATCCGCACTATACAGGTAAGGGGCTTGTTCTTTCTGTTTCACCCCAGGCTCACTCCAGTGGAGTATTTACCATGTTTTGGAGGGATAATGTGTTCTTATCTTTACTTTTCCATTTTACTTATTTTGCAGGACATTGACTTTTTATATAAGATTATAGTCAATAAATATTTTTAAGCAAAGATTAACATTTTTATTAAAGTTTTTTTAATGGAAATTTTGGTAGAAAAGTATCTTACAAATTGGAAGGACTAACACCCTGCTTGTCCTTTTTCTTAATCTTAGATGCGGTTACGAGACAGGAAAGATTCTCCACAGCTGCTCATGGATGCTAAACACATCTTTCCTGTCACATTTCCCTTTAACCCATCCTCCCTGGCCCTAGAAACCATCCAGATCCCAGCCAGCCTAGGCTTGGGCTTCATTGCACGGGTCTGAAGTGCTGTCCAGGCAAACATAGAGAACGCATTTCTCCTCTGAATAAGAACAGTTGTTTCCATTGAGCTACTGAAAATACATTTTTAAAGAAAAAGTACTGATTATCTCTAAAAGAAGATGTTATTAACTGGAAATTTCCCTAGAATCCTTTCACTTGGGAGGAGACACCTTGTCCCGTGTTACCTTTAAAGCAACGTTCATTCTTCACCAGTTGAGTTTGCATACAGATGGATGATGTCAGGGAGGAATGAGAAGAAGGGTATAAGGTGTGTGTCTTCCGCTGACAGCGTTTGTTTTAAACCTTTAGTGCTGCATTTAAGTGACATAGAAAAATACAATTCCATACGGATGAACTGTTGTTAGCAAGGCACAAACAAAGAACTGAAAGAGAAATCACTACTGAATACATATCAGCTTAGGAGCCAATCATGTTGATATTGTCAAACTGGATCAAAAAATAAACTGGCAATATGTAAAGTAATTGCCTAAGTAACTTCCTTGTTTGTGTCATTATGGTACAGCGATAGTAAAGATGCTGGCTTGCTAGGTAGCATAGTTGCTTTTTGTACTGTAGCTTACCAAGCATCTTAAATTACTGCTACGTACTGTCTCCTGATGATAGTCTTATTAGGCACTGCACAACCAGCTTCTCTTTCTTCACTGTTTACAATTCAACCAGATCAGTTTTAACAGGGTTATATACAATTATCCACAGGTTCATGTGCACAAGGAGCAGACACTGGAAGTTGTGTAGTGATAGGACAAGATGTTTGATGTTTAGATAGTGTTAGAGTGGCTGGGATGTCCTGGCTGATCAGGATTGCATATGCAATTATTGATATGCAAATTAATTTTACCTGTGTGGATATCATATCATGGTATAGTGTTCTGTAAAATTACTTATTTTTAGTTCCCAAATCTTATTCTTGCCATGCATATATTCAACATTAACTGGTCCTATTTTTAATTTATTAAGTGTTAGCCTCAGTCACTATCTTGAAAGGACTATCAGAATATTTATGATTCAGATCTTGAAACTTTGATTATCCTATAAGTTATTCAAAAAAGACATATAATAAATCATTATAATTCAGGGGGTATAGGTGTTGCATCCTCTATAAATGTTTTCAGATATCACTAAATACTTTAAAAAACATCATGTTATAAATACAGTAAGAAGATTTATGTAAGAAATATAAGATTATTAAATTTTATAGAGGATTTGGTTCAGTAAGACCTAGATTCTGTAAACCTTCATTATGAAAGTCTAATTAAACATAGTCTCCATTTTTTTTTCCTGGAAGTCTTATATAATAAATCCTTTGAGTTATGTAAGAACAAATTCTTAGCTTTTATTCCTCTGGTTCTTAGTTACATCATCAATTTATATAGTTTAACTGTAAGATGGTCGATAAAAATGACATTTAAATATGTGCAATATTATTGATGAGAACTAAACAGTTTCAAGTCAATGATAAATACTGTATTAAACAGCAGTTATTGTCCATTATCTTACTGGAGCCTGAATGTCCTTGTTTATAAAATAAGAGGGTTGGGTAACTGGTTGTTCCAGCCACTTCCCCATTTACAGTTCCCTCATGCTTGGTTCCTAGGGCAAGGGGCCACAGTTACTCAGTCCATCCTGTTGTAAAGACCAGTGTTTAGTGCCTGTCGGTTCCCTGGGTTAACACAGTAAGTAACAAGTTTATGTAGCCACAACTTTTTCTTAACGTACATCATTTAGGTACTTTAGGAAAATCCTAATGTATTTGTGTTATTTGAAAGTCACGTCGTTTAGTGATTTTTGTTACATGATGAACTGCTTTGTCATTTGAAGGATTTTATTGAACCCAGGGCCCCATGTATGTTAAATAAGTCCTCTGTCACTGAGCTGCAGTCTCAGCCCTTCATCAGTTCTAGTACATTTATTTACTTGCAGAACCTAAAACACTAATTCAACCAGATTCAATTTTTGTGGGTTTTCTATATTTCAGTGAGCAGTTAATGCTTAAAGCAGCTTCATTCGTGCCGTGTGTCATACAGCTAGGGGGTGGCAGGTGGAAGAGCTGCTCAGCAGACAGAGCCCTGTGTAGGCTGTCTTCCCTCAGCCCTGGCAGTCCTCCCACACCCTGCTCCCAGCTTAATCCTGTGTAGGACGCGACTGTTGTACACCCTGAGTTTTGTCTTCAAGATCGTGCTACCGCTGTCCCTGGAGCCCTTTTTTTTCCTTACTGCAGACATTGTGTCCTACAGTTTCTGGCACTTTTTCTCTGCTGTCAAGAACTGAAACTCCTGCTCCATAGCTATTCCTACTCTGCAGTTTCTCCTGTTTCAGTGATAATGGCTCAGAGTTTCTATGATTCCAGGCTCCAGCTCTTTGAAGCTGCTTCAGAACCCCAGATGGGGATCTGAAGTAACGCCTCTTGTTTGTCTGGAGGCTTTTAGTCCTCAGAAGAATACTTTATAACCAGGGAACCTCAAAACCTGGTAAGTGACTGTGTGCACTTCGTTAAGGAAGCACCAGGTTTCTGCCGACTAGGTAGGGTAACCTCCATTCTGTACCCTCACCTAGCTTCAGACACACACCCAGCTTTTCCTCTGCCTGTCACACTTTCCTGCTTCTTCCCTCGGTCTAATTTACCAGCCAGATGGTTTTCTGTGGCCCTGGCTGACATGCATGGGACTTACCTTTTGGTGTCTGTGCACACACCTTTCTGTTCTCGTTTCTGTACTCCTTATCATTATCACTAATTGGCTTTTCCATCATTCCTCTGTGACACACTTGGACTCCAAAGAAGGAGCTCTTGGAAGGCACAACAGCACAGCACCTCTTCTCTTGGTAGCCCCTGCCAGAACCACCCACTTTCCCTGCTGCACGTGCAGCTTACACCCGTGGGATCCAAGGTGAGAAGAAGCAGTTTCCTCTCCCTTCCTGCAGCTTTTCTTAGCCCAAGGCTTGAGTCTGCCTTTAAGTAACTCCAAAGCAGGAAAGATAAGCATGAAACAAGATGCAGAAAGGACAAGTTGATGGTTCCTTTAGAAGCTTTGAACATTCCTCGTGACCCGCCACTGCTTTGAAAGCAAATATACAGAACTGTAATCCAAAGCCAAGTGATAGAAGTCAGTTTAGAGGACTTGCTTTGTTACTGATTCATTTCAGTAGGTAGACTCCTAACGGGTGAGCAAGCATGTGCAATACACATATTCTTTCAGAGTGTATACAGGAGGCTGTGAAAAGCAGTGTCTTGATTGTTGTGAGAAATTACTTTTCTGACAATTCTAGGAAAGAGGAGCTACTGCCATCCTGAGAGCTCCACAGAGTTCCTTCTCTCACACCCGCAGCCGCCAGCTGAGAGGTTTCAGGAGGTCTTGTCGAGGGTTAAAGAGCGAATGTCCATGTGTGCTAGAACCCATATGCATGTGCTTCATGCCAGCACTCTTCTCTCTTACCTCACTCCCTCACAGCGTCGACAGGAGACAGCTCCCACAGTCAATGTGAGGGACAATTCGGGACAACGATGTGCTCAGTGACTTGCCTAGGGTGGCACTGTCCTCCAGCTGCTGGGGTGCCCTAGGCTAGTGAGGGCCCTTTTCTTCTCTACTGGTACATGGGAAGAGACAAATGATGGGCACCAGCTTGCTTCTGTGGAGGCCGGTGCACAGTACTTGTAGCGCCAACTGTGACAAGGCTTGCCCTTTGACATACTCAGTGCTACTTGACAGGGTATGGGCTCTCAAACTAGAGACTGTCCAAACTAAGAGGGCAGGCAGCAGTAAAAACCTCAGATGTGAAGAGACAAGGCAGGCCACTCTCCACAACCCTGAGGTTTCCCTGGGAGAGCCCCTGACTAAGTGGCACAGCCTACAGAGAACTCTCCTGTAGTTTCAGTCTGCTGTCTAGGGGAGCCCAGGACGCTTAGGACTTCCCTCCCTGGGGCTGTCCACCATTGGCAAGTCACTGTAAGCTTGGAAGTGCCCCCAGCACGCTGCCAGGAGACGCTGGAGCTGTGCTGTGGGCATGCGTGCTGGAGGCCGCAAGCATTGTGCTAGTGCTTTATAACTGTTCTCAGACTGTGCTGTGAGGGCCGCCTTAACCCTTGCCCCGTCCCTATTAGAGCTGCCTTAAGTTCCCCAGAACTTGTCCTCAGTGAGGGATATCTTGCCATGTTTCTTGAGGTTTTGTGAGGATTTGGATTGGATGTGGCTTCCTACCACTGATTCCTTTCTCTCCTTCCTGCATCTCCTGCCACCTGTCATTTCCAAACAGAGATTGGAATTTATGAAGCAACCAATAAAATGTTAGCTTTCAGAGTGTTTCTGGGCTAGTGCAGCTCCTCACGACAGTAAGGAAACGATCACGCGTGGAGGAAGCAGGACAGACGTCAGAGTATCCGTGGGGTCTCGATAGGTCAAAAACCGAAAGATGCCATGTCAAACATCTCCCAAATGCATTTTATACATTTTTTTATTTTATAATTTGGTCTAGCTGAAAATGTTCATTAGCTTAATGTAATGGATAGATTATACTCATATCTGTAAACAATTAACATATCCTTGGCATTGTCATATTGCTTGGAATAGTTGAGAAAGTTTTGGGTTTGCTTTTGAAGGTTGAAATTGTCATATATAATTTAATGTTTGGAAAATTAATGCATTCCTGTGTATTTTCCAGAGTCATAGTTTCAATAACTTGCTGTTATTATGTGCTATAAAATCTTAGCCTAAGTCACATGAGCCATTATTTTTCCTGCAAACAGTGATTTTTTCCTTTAAATGTGGATATGTGTTGTGGTTTATAATCCCTAATTATGTTCCTTTGTGGATTTCTGAAGTAGTATTGATTTTCTTGTGTTCTTGGAAAGTTTAAATTGTTCCAGCAGTATTCATGACAATATTTAACATACTGCGTTTTTATTTTAACTGTTTATAACTTATTGTGAAATGGACCTGCCTTTGAAATACAGTGAAATGGGACATTGCAGTTTTCAAATCTGTTTTTTCCTTAAATCTGGAGAAAGAATTTTCTTGATCTACACAGTTAATCTCTGCAAAGTGATTAGGTGAGGAAGCAGAAATGCTGAAAAGTGAGAGGCGTTACCAAGCCTCTCCAGAGAGTCTCACAGGAAAGCTTCTAGAATGTTAACAATTCACCTCATATCAACAAAGCCTTGGAAACATGAGTTTTTCACTGGATATCACCTAATGCTAAAAGGAAAGCCAAAACAATATCAGAATGACATTTTCTGCTCTGAATTTGTAGTTGTCTAATGTTGTACTTAGTATGTATCTGTCGTTAGCTCTGTATTCTCCTAGCTGCTGTAGAAAAATGTTGAAATAAAGATAAGGATATAAAGAAGTTTTGTCCATGTCTATAAATCCACTTCACATTTTAAAACAACAAAACAAACTGTTATTCTGAAGATTAATAAATGTATAATCTCTTCAAATGAGAATCTCAAAGGGTCTTAGAAATGGAAAGGTCGGTGAGTCTATACTAGAAAACAGTGATGTATGAACTGCCAGACCACATGAGCAGATCAACCAGCTGAGGAACAGTGGCCTCTTTTCTTCAAGGGAAAGGCATGCCTGAGTTTCCTTGAATCCTCTGACAGAAAAATAGAGCCTAGGCATTTGGGAATGGATATGGAGTTTTCAAAAGTCTAAACAAGATTTGTGTTAAAAGTTCAGCTTTTAATAGAGTAGAAGAGACAGATACACAGAGTAGGATGGAAATCAAAGGGAGTGTGTGGACTACTCCATTGGAGAGAGAACAGTCTGTGACTGGCTCGTTCTTGTCTTTAGTCACGATATGAAAGCATGAGTAGTAAGTTCTACAACAGATGGTATCCCCATCACATCGCCGTCACATCGCAGTAAGTTGGTCCTTTAGCGAGGACTTTCCTGTCGGGAGCGCCAAGCAGGCCCTAGGCATGCAGCAGAGGGACCGTACTCATCCGCTAGCACAGGAGAAACCATGCTCTGTGTACCTCAAGAGTTAAGAAAACATGAAAAGTTGACATGTGCTAACAGTTTCTCTTTCTAAATAGTTCAGAACTCAATCAAGGTTTTCTCTCCAAAGTGAAACCATCTCACTATGGTATTTTATGATCATTAGAATTCTTTTCAGGGATACAGGATAGAAGTCAAACTAGCTTGACCCCAAAGGGAATCCATTTCCTGACATAAATGAGCTGGAATGTATCTAGGTGCCCAGTCATTGACCTTGGGGATAAACACATTACTTTCCTTTATTTTGGCTTCATTCTTAGCCAGGGTCTCTCCAAGTGGTGACAGAGCTCCCAGAAGCCTCTTTGTTAGCATTATCAGCAACATGTCAGAATGGAGTCTCATTGACCAGTTTGAATTCTGGTTTTTTGTTGTTGTTGTTGTTTGTTTGTTTGTTTATTTTTAAGACAGGGTTTCACTCTGTAACCCTGGCTGTCCTGGAACTCCATCTGTAGACCAGGCTGGCCTCAAACTCACAGAGATCTGCCTGCTTCTGCCTCCCAAATTCTGGGATTAAAGGTATTTGCCACCACCACCTGACTCTGCATCCATTCTTAACTGTGCCTAGGGGAATAGAGCCTAGCCAGCCTGAGCCACACCCCAGCACTGACCCTTGAGTCACCACAGAAACTGGGTGAGTGTGAATGCAGTGTGGGGCCAAGGCAAGGATGGGAAACAGCTAACCAGAAGTGATAGCATCTGCTCGCAGGAGAAAAGGGAGCAGTGGCCACATGTGGCCCGGGAGGTATGCTTCCTTCCTCAAAGCTTGGGGCTGCTGGGCTTATGACCTTACCACTGAGCATATAGAAATGGGCAAGTACAGCGCTGTGCGGTTGGAGGATTCTGACATGGCATTGACCACCCAGAGCAAGACCTGGGAATCCATGCAGTTGTCCCCTCAGCACAGTCTGCTGTGCTGCTGAAACCATAGCAGGGGCATTGTGGGAGAAACATAGAAACCTACCTTGTGAGCTTCTAGCATGATGCCAACCTCTCTGGGTGGACCAGGCATTGGAGTTCAAAGAAAACAGGCGAGGTGAGGGTCAGACGAGAACTCAAGTCCTGAGGCACCCTGACCTGGGGACCAATGAAGGGAGTGGGGCTGGAACAAGGATTAAGATATTCCAGAGGCCTGAGGCAGGAGAGCAGCAAGTCCGAGTTTAGCCAGGGCTACATGATCAGTAGAGAGTGTAGTTTGTGTGGAAAACAGCACTTGTTATGTCACTCGGTGCAGAAGGCCTGGGATTCCATCCCAGCACTAGGGGAAAGGGTGGTGGTGGGGTGAATGAGTGCGCTGAGACCCATAAGGAGAGCATGAATTACTCATGAGCTATGTATGTATGTATGAGCTTACTATGTATGTGGTAAGCAAATGTATTTTGAAACATCAGCAAAGTTACCACTGAGGAAACAAAATACCAAGTTCATCTCAGAAATAGTAAAGTTATGGAATTCTGTATTACTAAGTCTATATTACCAAGAAACTTTAATGAATGTGAGAATTCAACTCATGTTAACCTATTGGGAAAACAGAGGGGGGGGAGGAGAGGGGAGAGGAGGGGAAGGGAGGGGAGAGGAGGGTGATAGCGAAGATTCAGGTTCTAGCCCAGGAACTTGTAAAGATCTAGGCCCTCTTTTACATACACCCCTGGTTGTTAAAGTCAGGATTCTAAGTTGAATTGCCTGAGCTAGGTTGGCAAACACTGTATAAAGATGGGACTCCGTGTGAAGAGAAGCCTGTGTGGTAGAGGCCAGAGGACAACATCAGGTGTCTCCTTCAATCACATCTTACCTTCTTTAGGAGAGAGGAGGAATTTATTCATTCATATAGTTTGGCTGCCCAGTGAGCTCCTGGGATCAGTGTGTATGTGGGTCCTGGGATCTGAACTTGGGTCCACTTACTTGAGCTACAAGACATTTTACTGATTTAGCCATCTCCCCACCCACAGCCTCAGGCAAACAGAAGAGACAAAGGCAAAGGGGTGGAGAAGGAATTAGGAGATAAGAAGTAAGACGGACCACCTTATCCATGCAAAGCCAAGTCATTCTTAACACTAAATATTTCTCAACAGTAGACTGTAAGAGTTATACTTCTGGCCGGGCAGCATCAAGAGCTCTATGAACCCCCTGCCTGTGGAAACTGGTGACAATAATTTTTTAAAAACCAAACAAACAAAAAACAGGCCTTCTGAATTGGGCAGTGGTGGCACACACCTTTAATCCCAGCACTCTGGAGGCAGAGGCAGGTGGATATCTGAGTTTGAGGCCAGCCTGGTCTACAAAGTGAGTTCCAGGACAGGCCAGGACTGCACAGAGAAACTATCTTGAAAAACACAAAACAAAATGAAAAGAAAGGAAAAAAGAAAATAGACAAACAGAAATAAAAGAGGGATGGATGAAGAAAGGAAGGAAAGAAAACATGCTAAATTTTGATGAGTGGTATATATTATTGTATTAACTACTTTTCCAGTTGCTGTATTGCTGGCTAGAGTCACTTTGGAAGAGAGAGTCTTAATAGAGAAAATGCCCCTAACAGATTGGCCTGTGGGCAAGGCAGTGGTGCTTTTTTTATTTCTTGATAATTGATGTGGGAGGGCCCAGCTCACTATGGACCATGCCTCCCCTGGGCTAGTGGTCCTGGGTACTATATAGAAGACTGAGCAAGCCAGTAAGCAGCGTTCACTTCCAAGGCTGGACCCTCTCTGAGGATGGACGCATCAAGACTGTATTGCAAAGCCCTTTCTCATGTAGGGCTCCGCCCATCCCTGAGCATGCTCAGTTAAGGACTACACTTCTCTGAGCATGCTCCGTTTAAGATTAAGAAGCAGGCATGTCCAACCGGTATCCTGCCAGGAGAGCTGAAATGTAGTCCAACACAAAATCATAAAATTATACATTACATTTTTTGTAACTAACTTAATCGCAGGTTGGATGTGCCTGGGGGAATGTGTCTGAGCTTGGTTAGCCCGTACCACAAAGTTTTATCTAAAAATAAAGGACATTTTGAAGGTGTATTCTAACAAGAATCTGCCCTTGCAGGTGCCCACCTCACTGAGCAGACAACGTCTCCTCTGTTACAGGCTTGAGCCTCAGCAGGGCTCCCAGAAGAAGTGGGAGGAACCTTAGGAGGCAGGGGCCTAGCTAAAGAAATAGCGCAACAGGGGTGCGATTGTTCGAATTGCACCCTCTCTTTCTGCTTCCTGCCCACGCTGAGGTAAGATGCTTGCTCCGCCTACCCATGCTCCTGCTTCCCTGAGATGTTCAGCCTCCTCTTGGGCAACAGAGCCAATCAACTGCAGGTGGAAACCACTGACCCTGTGAGCCAAGGTAATTCGTTCTTCCATTCAAATCTCCTCATTTAGATAGTTGTTGTAGAGTGTAAAACCAACACATATTAAAATGCTCCGTTACAGGCAGAGGCAGGTGGATCTCCGTGAGTTCAAGGGCAGCCTGGTCTACATAGTGAGTTCCAGGACAGCAAGGGCTACATAGAGAGGCCCCGTTTTTTTTTTTTAAGAAAAAGCACTCCATTGGAACCACAACTGACAGAAAAAGAGTGTGAGACAAAAATACGGTGAAATGCCAACAAATAGAGAAAATATGGTAGCACTTGGTATCCGCCTGCCTCTGCCTCCCAGGTGCTGGGATTACAGGTGTGAGCTATCTGTCGTACTTGGTTCTCAAGATTCTTCTAATTTTATTCAGTTTTTTGTTTATTTTTGAGACAGCGCCTCCGTGGAGCATATAAATTTGAATCCCTATCAGAATAACTAAAACAGTTATTCAAGAAATAAGATTAGGGCTGGAGAGAAGGCTTGGTAGTTAAGAGACCTTGGTTCAATTCCCAGCACCCACATGGCAGCTCACAACTATTTGTAACTCCATTTCCTGGGGATCCAACAGCCTCTTCTGACCTCCATGGGTACCAGGGACATAAATGGTGCACAGATATATGTGCAGGCAAAATACCTATACACACAAAATGATTTTTTAAAGAAAGATTATTATTATTTATGAGAGAGGGAGAGGGAAGAGAGTGGAGGGAGGGAGGGAGGGAGGGAGGGAGAGAGAGAGAGAGAGAGAGAGAGAGAGAGAGAGAGAGAGAACATGCCTCAGCGAGGTTTCAGGGATGGTGCTCTAGCCATCAGGCTTGGTGGCGAGTTCCTCACCCACGGAGTCACCTCACTGCTCCAAAACTGACAGCTTTAAATGGTTTATTAGAAAAGAAGCATGCCTCAAGTCAATAACATAACATGTTCATTCACCTTAGAACCTGCTGGGAAAGAGCAAACCAAACCCAAGGCAAACAGAATGAAGGAACTGGTAAGGAAGAGGCAAAGTTTTATAGAGAAAACTAATGAGCGTATATAAACACAACTGACAAAATTTTAATCAAGTTGACTAAACAGTAAGAGAAATGTTGTAAATTACCAAAACCAGGAATGAAAGAGGGAGCGTCTTCCTCAGCAGAGCCAGGATGAGAGGAGGCAAATGAGAATCTTGGAGTGTGGAGACTCAGGCCCCAATGCTGAACAGGATCCGAGGGTGAACAGGCAACCTTAGGCTTTGCCCCCTCAGGGCCTCATCTGGAATCAGGAGTGGAGCAGAGCGCCACCTACAGGTCTGTTCCAGCAAAGTAGATAAAGTGGACAAATTCCCAGGAAGACAAAGTATGAAAATCCTAAGACCTAGGGAATCAGAATTGATTTCCAAGTAAAGAAAGTAAAGAGGTGAATAAGGACACTATAAAGAATTATCTAGGGGCTGCACATCAAGTTTCATCAAATATTTCCAGAAGAAATAATACAAACATTTCACAGACTGATAAAATAGACACAAACACTTCCGGACTCTAGAGGTCAAACACACCACAGGAAAGGCTGCCGCACCCCTTACAAGGACAGTCACAGAACCCCTAACAAAACCCACACACCAAACCAGCAACAAATAGTGAGGACCACATACCCCAGCCAAGTGGGGCTTATCCCAGCAGTGAAAACATAGTTGAATGTTTAAAAAATAAAAATCAACCACCAGGTTCTGTGCTATTGTCTTAGAGTTTCTATTACTATGAAGAGACATCATGACCACAGCAACTCATAAATGAAGCATTTAATTGGGGTGACTCAATTACAGTTTCAGAGTCCAGGCCATTATCATCATGACAGGGAGCATGGCTGCTTGGCCGTGTGAGGGCAGATGTGATGCAGGAGCTGGGAGCGCTATGTCTTACAGATCACAAGAAGTCGGCTATCTCTCTGAGTGGTACCCCAAGAATAGGAAACCTCAATGCTCACCCCCCACAGTGACACACTTCCCCCAACAAGGCCATGCCCACTAACAAAGCCACACCTCCTAGTAGTGCCACTGTGAGATTATGGGGGCCAATTCTATTCACTATAGGTATGTACCTGCAACCTCAAATATTTGAAAGGCTGAGGCAGGAGAATTTCAAGTTTGAGGACAGAGTGGGCAGCCTAGTGTGTCCTCAATCCCCAATATATATCCATTCATAAATTAGTAAACTATCCTATTTAAAAATCTTTATTCCCACACACCATAACAAATAAGAACAAAACACAACTGGGTTGGCCTCAAGCTCGGACTCCCCTGCCTCAGTCTCCTTAGTGCTAGAATTACCATCATCTCCTACACTGATGGTTATTTATAATTTCTAACCGTGAATCTGTATGTTGTTTTTATTCGGCGTTTTCCATGGATCTGCTTTCTTTCCTATGTCTGCCGATGTGGGACGCTGTGAATGGACGCCATTAGGCTCCATCATTCACATGAACATTCTTTTTTTTTTTAATATTTATTTATTTGTTATGTATACATTATTCTGTCTTTGTGTATGCCTGCAGGCCAGAAGAGGGCACCAGACCCCATTACAGATGGTTGTGAGCCACCATGTGGTTGCTGGGAATTGAACTCAGGACCTTTGGAAGAGCAGGCAATGCTCTTAACCTCTGAGCCATCTCTCCAGCCCTCACATGTCCATTCTTATATGAGTTTTAATGCTGTAGCTTTGTTGTGCCTATGAATACCTATGAATATGTGGTAGGAAAGAACTGGGGCAATGGCTCAGTCTATAAAGTGTTTGCACCGCAAGCCTGAGGACCTGAGTTCAATCCCCAGAACCCACATTTTAAAAGCCAGATGTGAAGATGTTGTAAACCCAGGGATGCAGGAACAAGTAGGATCCCCAGGGCCACCAGCCAACTTAACCTACTCAGTGAACCCCAGATCTCAGTGAGACACCAGCTTTAGATAAAGAAGAAGAGAAAGTGCACTGCCGCCGAGAAAGGACAGCAGAGCTCTTTACCCTTAGTCGTGAAAATAGTCTTAGCTATCCACGGACCTAGCCCATATAAAATATAAAAGTAAAGTCAATAGACCAGTGTACTGGGCTCAGGTGTTAAATTGGGTGGAACCAACACCTTTCCAATGTTAAATTAACCCCATCTGTCCAAATAGCGTGCCCATACTTACTCAGCCCTCCTTGTGTGCCCTTTAAGAGAGATGAAAGCATGCTCTCCTTAAAGGTCAAACGAGGTTTTTATTGCCATAATCGTAATCTCATGGTGCATTTTCCTTGATCTTTTATCTTATTTTCTATTGCGTATAAAAAGTTCGCAGGACAACGACCTGTCCCTTCCTTCCTTCCTTCCTTCCTTCCTTCCTTCCTTCCTTCCTTCCTTCCTTCCTTCCTTCTTTCCTTCCTTCCTTCCTTCTTTTCTTTTTGTTTTAATCCCACCCCTTTCTCAGTTTAGAAGTTCTGTTAACTCACTGATTCTTAGGGGTTTTCTGTGTAAGCATTTCGTTTCTCTGCCCGCTACAGGAAGGGAGCAGGAACTTGGGCGGGACCCCTGGAGGTTTCTTTCACCTGTTACCTGGGCCGGGCCAATAGCAGCGCGGGCCTGACCGTGAGCACCAATCCCGCTGCTGTCCCCCACCCCCCACCCCCGCCACCACTCCTCACTCCCCGAGCCCAAACCCTAGAGGAAAGGGAGCCGTTGCCCTTGGGAAAACTTGACAAGATGGCCCGGCGCTGACTGACTGGGCGCGCACGGTCCCCTGCAGCAGCAGCGCGGAGGCCCATGGCGGTGGCTGAGCTCTACGCGCAGGTAGGGGCGCGGGGACGCACCTGTGCACCTGCCCGGACGCGTGGAGGGGCAGAGGCCGGGACCAGCTGCGAGCTCGGCCGGGCGCCTTGCGGGTGGGCACACCCAATGGGGGGCCGCTGTTCCCACGTACCACCTGGACCCTTCCTCCTGCCACTGATGGAATCTGGGTTCCGCACTGGTGTGGAGCTTCGATCCAGCACGACAGGCTTCTGTAACCTTCCAGGCCTCCGGAGCCTGGAGAATTTCAGCAAGATTGGCCTTGCTTTCTAGAATGCTGGGTGCGCTTCCCTGGGCGGCGAGGTTCCTAGGGGGATTCCCCCTGGAGCTGCCTGGTCTGAGCACACGAGTGCTGTCAGGCACTCACTATCCCCTCTAAGGTGCTTAGCTCAGAGAGCACCTCCGACAGGATTGGCACTGAGCACTGAGAGCACTCTGGGAAACTTCCAGGGCTTAAGAGCTTCACTCGCGGCCAGGAAAGCTTGTGTAAAAATTGAACAGCCACGAAACTGATCCTGCTACACTGTCGTAGGGGACATTTAGAGCCCTTTAAGACAGAACTAGTGTGGATTCTGTTGGAACATTTTCCCACACACGTGAACTTAATTTAGCGGAGGGTGGCCGTGGGGCGGGGGTTATGGTTTGATTTTCGGTTTGGGTTTTGTTGTTGAGACAGTGTCTCGCTGGGTCTCTCCAGCTAGCCTGGAAATCACTACGTAGATCAGGTTGGCTTCAAACTCACCGAGTTTTGCCTGCCTCTGCCTCCGGAGTTCTGAGATTAAAGGTGTGGCCTCCAGGCTCCACCCTGTTTTTGAGACAGGTGCTTGCTTTATATCCCTGGTTCTCTGAAGTGAGAAACGTCAAATGGGAATTTGCTGAGGCCTTGGGAGTACAGGGGGAGGCCAAACTGAGGCAGAAGGCCCGCTCAACAAAGGTGGGGGCTTAGGAGGCTAGAAGAGCTGCCTCATAAGGGGCCCAGCCTTTCAGGGATCCCGATGGATCTGCAGTCCTGGACATGAGGGGTGGAGACAGACAAGGAGGAACTGCCCAGGGAATATTTAGACAAGGGACACACCAAGGATGACATGGACACTGGCATCTGTGTGACTGAGAGCAGGGTGTGTGTGGGTGGCATTAGAGCCATTAGGAGAAGGAAGTGTTTCTGTGAGAAGTCAGGAAGCACTTTTTTCTTTTTTTAAACCAGCAAGGGTGTTGAAGCAGGGAGAGGACTCCAGGGGACTGAGTGGAGGGTGCACAGCCGGGATGTCTCTAGGGAGTGGGCTTAGTCAGGGACTGGGGTGCCCTCTCCCGGGTGTGGCCACTGAAACCAAGACAGGAGCACCCCACTGCAAGAGGGCCAAGGCCAGGACAGAGGACTGCCTGAGTTCCAAGAGAGAAGCAGCCGCTGGCTGCCAATGGAAGAACCATCACAGAGAATGCAGGAGGGCTGGGCGGTCCCAAGAAGAGAGGTTCCCAGAGGGAGAGGGGTTCCCGAGAGAGGCCATGGTGCAAGAGGTGTAAAATGACCCACCTCCCACAGCAGCATGCCTGAGAAATATTCTAAGCAGTATCACTTGAAATCCCTTTGAGAAAACTGGTCTGACGAATCCCTACTTATAACCTTCATGAAGCATTTGTCACCTTAGATCCCAACCCTATCTCAAGGACCTGCCTCTGCATCCTCTACCAGCCTCCCCTTCTACCCCACCCCTTCTCCCGCTCCTAGCTGGCTTATGCTCTGCCAGGCATGTTGTCTATCCTTCCCAGCGTGGCCTACATGTTCGCCACTGGCTCAGCACACCCTTCAGATTCCATCTGGGCAGACTCTGAGACGCCCGCAGCCAGCCCTCCATCCAGCACCCTGTCCACTGTCAATATGTCCAACTATGTGTCCTCTCTGCTGACCATTAGCTTGTAAAGACCAGGGTGCGGTGAGTACACTCTAAATACAGACTCTGTGCACACATTCAGGAGTGGGTGTTTCTGTTTACAGCAACAGCCATGGGCAGGATGGTTATTTTTATCTTGCATGATAAAGTGGAATGTTTCTAAGTACCAGACATCATTCTCAGAACCTTCTCTCTATCTGAAATAATCTGAAGAAAACTATCTATGTGTTAAACCTTCAGACCCCATTCTGTGTGGCTCAGATCAAGGAAGTTTCCTTAGTTACACAGACCTGACAGAGTCAGATCCTAATGGCTCTCTATGCTCTGACCTGGGCCCCACCCTTACCATCTCCAAGGAACCTAAGCTTTTTCCCATACAGAGGACTCCTGGGAAGTCCATGTTGTCTAGCTACCTGCCCACACATGCTAATTTGTCTTATTGTTCTCTATAATAACTATATGGAACTAACCCCAATATCCATCAAGACAGAGAAAAGCTAGTCACAAAATCCCGCCCACACGATGAAGGACAGAGAAGCACAAGGATGCTGCCTGGGAATTCACAGCAGCATGGAACAAAGAATGAGAGCCCAAAACCCTATACATGCTGCAGCAACAAATGCAGATAGTTTGTAAGCAAATGACTTAAGACTGGGAGATTAGTTCTGCTGCCTCCAGAGACATCAGGGGGAAGGCCCTGAGGAAGGTTTTCAGATGTCACTCCCATAGGACCATGGCGTTGTCTTCCAGTGAACCCATAGGAAGAAAGGGATTCTCACTTGGCTGAGGGGAAGGGCCGTGAGTGAGCACAATGCACAGAAGTGAAGACAGTAGCCATTGCACACACCGCAGTGAGGAGTGGGGATGCTGCGGCCCAGGATCAGAAGGTGGGGAGGTATGCCGGGGAAGGAGAACATCTCTAGGGAGCCACCACTGCTGAGAAAGGCAGTAACCGAGAGCTGTTCCAGAGCCTTCTCCAGCCAGTCCCTCCCCTGCTGACCCTCAGTGTGTCCACCCTCACGGTGCTGTTGTCTTATACCAGCTGCTCAGCCAGGAGCCTGTGGGCTCTGAGATCTGACCTCCCCTGCTGCTAGGTTTTTGGCAGAGCTGGCCTGTGCTTTCCCCAGAAAGGTACGATCATTTGGTTGTGTGCTTGTCTTGACTGTGTGTGAAGAACTCACAAGAGAGATTGCAAACACCAGGGCAGGGTGGCTGTAGATACATGAGGAGCTCATGGGTATTTTCACAGTCGACTGGAACCCAGGGAGCAAGGTCAGGGGAAGTACCTAAAACTCACAGTCCAGGTCCCTGTCTCATACATGGTCGATGCTCATGCTAGTGACATTCCCATTTGGCCGTTCCAACATCCTTCTTCTTCTCCTTCAGTTAGTTCACCCACCATTGTCCGATCTGTGAGTAGTTCAAAACATTAAAAATGAGAAAGGGTCAACAAGCCAAGTGCCGACTTTCATTCTTTTCTGGTACGGTGGACCTGCGAGGCATTCGAATTTTTCTTGACCAGTCATTTGTGAAGCAGGCCACATGCTGTAGGGTCCCAAGCACAAAGGCAAGGTGATACACAGGTGGCACTTGGGTGCTGGCTGAGGAGGCGGAAGCTTTTGAAAGGCTTCAGTCAAACCTGTTGGGAGGGACCAAGGAAGGGTCCGCAACTAGGGACTCTGTGTGTTTGTCTGCTCATAGGTGTGCATGGCTGGGGTTAGAGGTGGGAGGAATATCAGGACAGGCAGGGAGTCAGGGGAGATCTGAGTGTTCTAGAAAGTGCTGGTGGTTTGTTGTGACTGCAGACATTGTAGACATGGTAGAGGAGTGGGCTAGCAGAGTGGCTCCCCGGCTGTTGGTCAAAATCTTGAGGACGACTTTCACTTTTTCCTTTTGCTGTGGTTACTATGGATGCTGATACTGACGAGGGTGTCTGTGTGTGCTCACCTGATGGTAGATGCTGATGGTGGATGCTGACGGTTGTCCGTGGCTGGTGAGTGCTGGGCTGCTTAAACATTCGGCTTCAGAGCACCTAGGGAGTGTTGGACAGGGACAGGCAGAGGCGCCACAGTTCTGAGTTCCAGCTGAAGAGCAAGGGTGCTCAGAGGGACAAGCAATGGCAGCACTTGCTCTATGTGAGCTGCCAAGGATGTTGAGGTCTGGTATCTGAAGGTGCTAGAGATGCAATAAGATCATGTGACTGAGACCGGGTGGTGGTGAGCACACCTTTAATCCCCGCACTCGGGAGGCAGAGGCAGGTGAATCTCTATGAGATTGAGGCCAGCCTGGTCTACAGAGTGAGTTTCAGTACAGCCAAAGTGACACAGAGAAACCCTGTCTCAAAACAAAACAAGAAGATCTTTACTGTAGTCTCAAAGATGCAGGTGCTGGGGCCATTGAGAAAGTAGCTGGGACTCTCCAAAAGCAGCTTGACTTTTCAGTCTTCCCGTTTCTCATTTAGTCTAGAAAGTCAAATTCATCTACCATCGTCCCACCTGTGAGTAGTCACATGGAGGGAAGGAGACTCCAGGGAGGGGCCACAAAGAGAGAGAGGAGGAAGAGAAAGGAAGTATGACATCATCTGTTTGCTTCAGGGCCCTGAGCATGGAGATTCCAGTCCAGGAAGTACAGGCATGGGATGGCCCCTGTCACTACACATCCCATGTCATTCTTCCGGCTACCTGCGTGGTAAATGCCAGAAGACCCCTCCCAGGTGTCTCACCTGAGCTTGGGACATGGGAAGACCTGGCATATTCTTGAGCCCATATTGCTTCCTCGATCTCTCTGGTCCTGGTTTCTCTTCATTCTCAAGGCCCCTTGGTAAGAAAGCCCACCAGAGGCCCACAGGCAGCCTTTTGGTTCTCGTTCCCACAGCAAGCTTGGCTGGCCATTCTAGGATGGAGCCCTCTGCCTCATAGGCCAGAAGCTCACAGGAGTCATGTGAGAGCCGATCACTCTGTTTGCACAGCTTGTGCGTGTTTATCCAAATGCTTCACTTCACTCCAGTGTGCTTTACAGCGTTGCCTTGTGGGTAGAGGAATGTGAGGAAGGAGGGACGGTAGATGGTCTGTGGGACTGAGTAAACTATAGTGTTTGCTTAGCAGGCTGGGTTTCCGGCGCAGGATTCTAGGCCTCAGACAGTGTGTTGATAGGGACGCTAGGACCAGTAGGTATGGTTACCTGGGACACCACGGTATGGCAAAGAAGAGGAAGGTAGTCATGTGCATTTTAATGCTGCCTGCTACCAAGTGAGACGTAGCTGGAAATGAATCCAGAAGTCACTAAGAGAGTGTGGGACAGTCAGATGGACAGCTTGTCAGGGTCACCCTCAGGGCCACACCCATTTAATTAGACAGGTCCAGGCAGGAGTCATAGGCCCTGCTGTTGGTCTTTTAAGGTTCTTTCTGGTGTGCTCTTGGGCTGTCTGGGTTTGAGTTGGCAAGTTAGTAAAATGAAAGAATTGGCCAGCACAGTGATCACACAGCAGCTCCTCTAGAAGTTCAAACCGCGGGGACCTCATCCTTCAGCAGGTCTCCCATCTGAACACCCCGACTGTCTCCCACCTCCCACAGCATCTGAAGTAAACCATCTGGAACTCTGATTCTGGCAGACCCTTGCAGTGGAACATTCCAAGGATACTTACGGCTTGAGGTTTTATAATGGCCAATTCTTGATATGTTGGGGTATTGTACTTTAATAATTTGTGGTTTATTGGGTTATAAAAAGCATCTCTAAGAGCCAATCTGAGGTAGGAAATGTGTGGTCATGGTGACAAAGGTGTGTGGGGTGGGTGTGGGTATATCTAAGAGGCGTGCCCATGTGTACACAAGGCTCCTTTCAGGCTCTTACAGGGCTGGGTCATTGCCTGATGGTTTCTGGGGTAGTCCTCAATTCCCATATTCATTCATTCATTCTCTCCCCCCTCCATATTGCATTCAGTTAACTGTTGGGGGTACATGCGTGCTATGGTGCATACGTGCAAATCAGAAGAAAATTTCAGACTCGGTTCCCTCCTTTTATCACATGGATCCCGGGGATCAAACTCAGGTTGTTAGGCCTGGTGGGAAACACCTTTATCCGCTGAGCCATCTTGCCAGCCCTGTTCTGTCTCTTCTTATAGGGGCACTATTCCTACAGTCCCATCAGATCAGGGCTTCCTTTAGGATTTCATTTACCCTCTAAGGCTCCAGTCTTCAAACAGTCACATCAGGGACCAAGACTTTGATGCACAAATTCTGTATGTCACAGTTCAGTAATGCAGTAGGATTCGCTCAGCAGCTGAGACAAGCGCACCAGTAGCCTACTGGGAAGAGAGCAAGTGGAATAGTTGGGCTTCTGCCTTTCCTGAGGTGGGAATCCTTGGCTACTGTTATGTAAACCACTGGTATCTGAGCAATAGCCAAATGTGGTGGTCCTGCCTGTAATCCTTGCCCCAGAAGACTGAGGCAGGAGGATTATCAGTTTCAGGCCAGCCTGGGAAACATGCTGAGACCCTGTCTCTAAATAAGAACAGTCCGAGATATTGCTGCTGTAACAATCTTCCTTAGTATTTTACAAAGTTCATTTACTTGCTTGTTTTGTTTTAGGAACAAGGCCTCATGTATCCCAGGCTGGCCTTGATCTCACGATGTAGCCAGAAATGACCCTAAATTCCTCATTTTTCCCCCTTTTCACCTCCTGAGTGTTGTTTATTCATGTCTTGTTTATTCAGTACTGAGAATGGAACCCAGGCTTCGTTCATGCTAGGCAAGCACTCTACCACTGAGCCACATATCCAGCCCCCAAATGCTTTCCAGTACATATACTTACTTAGCACCCCTGTGGAGTGGATTTTGTACCATTTTATGGGTAAAAAGAGGGGGTACAAGAAATTAAATAAGTAGTCTATTGGTAGATGACAAACTCCTCTGTCCGAGTCTTGTAGAAAGTTCCCAGCTTCAGCTAGGGAACTCTAAGATGTCGTCCCCGCACCCCCTCCCCCCCAAGCTTATAGTTTCATGGTGTATTTATGAAGCTCTGGAGTTCTGCCGCCTACAAAACCAGGTCGGTAAGCCTGGCTGTGCATCGTAGATACCCTAGAATTTATCTCCTCACAGCAAAAAAGGAGGTGAAAGTATTCTGAGGAGAAGGTGTGTGTGTGTGTGTGCGCGCGTGTGTGTGTATGTGTGTGTGTGCACATGCACGTGCTCACCGTATAGAGGTCAGAGGTCTACCTGTCATTCCTTGGGAGCCATCACCTTGTTTATTGAGACAGGGTCTCACTGGGAGGAACCAGAGCTCACCGACTGACTAGGATGGCAGACTGATGGACCTCAATTATAAACACCTCACCTGGCTTCTCACAGGGGTGCTGGGGATTGACCAGGTCCGTGTGTTATCATGGCAAGCACTTTACCCACGGACTATCCCCTAGCCCCGACTGTCTTCTTAATGTGGGGATTGACCCAGTTGACAGAATAAATGGGGATCTAATGGTTCATGTTTGGGGTTCTCAAATATCGAGGTTAAACCTGTCTCATCCTGTGGTCAGTACAACAGGGTTTGGATCCCTGATCCTGAAGAAGTGTGGAAGTCGGCTGAAATCGCAAAGAACTACAGAGCTGGTGACCGAGTCCTCCGACTCCTGCTAGAGGATGGAACGGTGAGGGGTCTCTTCTGCTCACGATACAGAGTGACTCGGGGACAGAGCCCAGAGGGACAGTGCAGGCAAAGGAGAATAAGACACAGCAGCCCCACATCCAGGGAGGCCAGCTCGTGCTGAGGATCTCCTGATGCCCTCCTGTGCCCTCCTGATGCCCTCCTGTGCCCTCCTGCTGCCCCGCACCAACAGCCCATCTACAAGGGGCTCCGTGACAGTCACAGATCCGTGTCTCTGCTGTGTTCAGAGTGCTCAGCGTGTTTACTGAAACCCATCAGCCATTTCGGTTCGTGGGTCTCACTCAGTAGAGACGGACAGGCAAGGGACTTGGAGGGAAGTAGTTTGACCCCAAGGCACAATCCAAGTGGCAAGAGGGAGCTAGATCTCGGGGAGAGGTAGGAAGTGTGGGAGGAGAGTGGTGAGCTAGGAAGTCAGTCTAGGGTGCACAGACAGTGTAAGGGTCGGGAGGCTGTGCGGATGGTACAGAGACAGAGTCTGCAATGGTGGGGAAAAAGGCAGCTCAGACTTCAGCCAAGACTCCGGTGGGATGTGCTTCCGTGGAGTTACTGCCAGGGGCCACTCCAGTCTTTTGATGGTACAGCTACTGAAGATTTTGTATCAGCTTTAAGAAGTCACCCCTCTGGGTTCACAGCCAAAGCTGACTTTGTGCTTTTTTTTTTTTTAAATTTAACTTTATTTCATGCTCATTGGTATAACGATGTCAGATTCTCTGGAACTGGAGTTACAGACAGCTGCAAGCTGCCATGTGGGTACTGGGAATTGAACCCGGTCCTCTGGAGGAACAGTCAGTGCTCTTAACCACTGAACCATCTCTCCAGCCCCAACTTTGTGCTTTTAGACTCAAGTGTTAGATGCAGAGCTGGACCAACCATTTGTGCTCGGTTGGATCAGGGGTGGTAGTTTGGGATTTGCCTATAAACATTAAATACTGGAATTTACAAAATATGCATAGAGACACCCCATGCTCCTTCAGGCATCTGGTCCTGGATAACAGGCATTTCCGGAGATCTCAGAAGTTGCAGAGATGGAAGGGTCATGCTCTGGGGTCAGGCATACTGCTTGCTGAGTCTAAACCCCTTAATTTCCACACAGAGGAAAGGAGCTGACATCTGTTGCTGCCTCAGGCCCTGAAGGCCAGACTGTCCTTGTGTGTGTGTAGGGATAAAAGAGCACAGTCAGGGTGCTGCCCAGGGACGGTCCCTGTGTGTGCAGAAGGATAAGAGCACAGCTGCAGGCCCTGAAGGCCAGGGACCGTCCTTGTGTGCACACACAGATAAGAGCGCACAGTCGGGGTGTGCTCTGCAGAGGTCCCACTCAGTGGCTCCCTGTAGCTCTTCTTGAGTGCTGCAAGGGCTTCTAAGTACCTCCGGCAGCCGACTGGGCATGAACAGGTGGCTGGGCCCAGGGAGGGAAGCCTTGGGACGGCAGCTGTCTGTGCATTAGCGAGCTCCAGGGCCCCTGGCCAGGGAGGCAGAGAGAATGGCAAGCAGCCAGCACCTCTTACCTTAACCCTTCTTTATACCTGAAGACAAAGATGGCTTTGTGTAGAGAATGTCACCTCTGCCTCTACTTGACAATCTCCTGTTTTCTCCTCCCCCAGAAATAGATCCCTCCCCCCCCCCCACCATGTTACAGCTGATCTCAAAATGAGATTGTCACATTAAAACAGAAAAATCGAAGCACGGAAACTACAGACTCCATGTTAGGGTCTCATGTTGATATTGTTCTCAAACACAGCATGTAAGGATTAGGGCGTGTGCTGGCAGGGCTGACTACACAGAGACCTTGATGAGGGTCAGCTGGATCTGGCCCAAGGACTCAAGTTCGGTGTCCTGAACTTTCCCTAGCTTCGCTCCTGGTGCACAATTGACAGACACACAGGGTCAAGCCCAGTGGATGACGTGAGGTGCTGAGGGAGTGTGACTGTCTTCCCAGCCTGTCTTGTTCAGTGTTCACCTGGCCAGCCATGCCCTCCTCAGCAGGCGGGACTGAAGCATCTACTGAGCACCAGGAATGAAGGCCTAGCATTTACCAGGGCACAGCTGGTCCAGGACCAGGCGTCAAGAGTGGAAGCTTGGGAATGGCTAGCCTGCCTCCACGCCCTTCCCCTCTCTGGCCTGAGCATCCCCCAATAGTAAAACAGGAGTGGAGGCATTGGGAGGCTGTTATTCCTGAGGGGGAGTCCAGTCTTTCACAGTCTGGATGCCATGAGGGACCCAACATCCTCTTCCTCTGCTCAGCAGATGCCTTGGAGAACTCAAGGCTTAGCTCCTACGAAAGAAGGGCCAGACTGGGGAGGTCATTCACCCACAGTTGAGGATGACAGGGATAGCCCTGGCACCGACTGCCCCGTACAAGGCCTCCTTCAGACACTTCTCGTCCCCCAGTGTGCCAACTGAGGAGACGTTTGGTAGCTTCAAAGCCACGAGGCACCTTAGCCTGGGCTTTCTCAGAGACAGCATCTTTCTCATTGTGCATTCCCATGGCCCCTGTGGTGGACACAGGGTGGGGGCCGCTGGATACCTGCTCATTGGCTTCTCATCCACCTTCATTACAGCCTCTTCAGCCCTGAGGACCCCTTCACAGAGGCGGGAAGTCAGGTGAGGGGGGTGACTTGCTGTATGGCACACAGTCAGACTTGCTCTAAGACGACACACAGTCAGACTTGCTCTAAGACACAGTCCTTACTTTGGTCGCAGTTTTTCATTGCCCAGAGTCAACTACGAGGGTTATCTGCTTTCTCCTCTACTAAACATTTCTAAGACAGGTGTGGTGACACTCACTTGTAATTCCAGCAGTGCTGAGGCAGGAGAATAAGAGGGTTTGAGATCAGCTTGGATTACCTAGTGAGACCTTAACTACTGAGTCACCTCTCCAGCTCCCACAACTCAAGAGCGCCTGCTGCTCTTACAGAGGACCCGGGTTGACATTGACAGCTCACAACCATTTGTAACTCCAGTTCCAGGGGACCCAACCCCCTCTTGTGACTTCTGCAGACATTGTATAAATGTCATGCATATACACACAAGCAGGCAAAACATTCACCCCCAATATACCCCCCATAAAAGATCAATTAAAAGTAAAAATAAGCAAAGATTAAACCTTGTACCTTTTGCATAATGAGTTAACTAGAAAACCCCTAACTAAGAGAACTCCAGCTAGGAACCCCTAAAACAAACAAGCTACTTAAGAGCAGTACAAAGAATGCACCCATCTGTGTAGCAAAACAGTGGGGCGAGTCCTGCGTAGAGGTGAAAAGCCTGCCGAGCTTGGGGATAAAGAATTCAGTTCAGCTTTAAGTTTACCATAAGAACCTACAACCAAAATGTAAGCTTAAATTTTAGCCGCAAGAGGGACGGCTCTTCAGGAATGGAAATAACCTTTTATTAGCGAATAAACATCAAAGCCCTCAGACCATTGTTGGCCTAAAAGCAGCCACCAATAAAGAAAGCATTAAAGCTCAACACTACAACACCTAAATTCCACAAACTATAATAACCTCTTAAAAAGTTGTGGGATGTTGTTTTGGTTTGGTTGTTGTTGCTTTAGTGTGAGAAACGCCTCTGTGGGAGCTGGAAGGAGAAAGGAGACTGTCTAGTGGAAGCACCCAAGGTCCTCTGTTTCAAAGAGTTTAGATCTGTCTTTGTTCACAGGAGCTGGATTACCCTGTTGACCCGGGGTCACTGCCTCCGCTTAGGAACCCAGACATCCTTGTGGGTGAGAATGACCTCACAGCCCTCAGCTACCTCCACGAGCCGGCAGTGCTGCATAACCTCAGAATCCGCTTTGCAGAATCTAAGCTCATCTACACCTACAGCGGTAAGGAGTCTGAACCCGGCGGTCTGCTATCTGAGCGTCCCAGGCAAGCTGGCTGCCGTGTTTATGCAGAGTGTGTATGAAAAGAGGCATTTGTGTGGGGAGACTCTCTCGTGGGAACAGAGATGGGCTATGAGGAAAGCAAACACCATGGGCTTGTGTTTGAGTCTCTCACCAGATCCCACACATTTATTACAGGCTGGGACATTGTTATTATTGCATTTATATTGGGAATTGCAAAAACACAGTTCATCTCCCATGTGTCACCCCATTCAGCCATCAGAACAGACCATAGATGAAGGTGACTTGTGAAATATTAGTTAAAGATGTTTTACATTCTTTTATGCTGTGGAACATTTGTTTAATAATGCAAAGATGTGTTGCATTCTTTTATATTGCATTTGTTTAACTCTGTAAAACTGTTATTTTGCCTGTCTAAAACACCTGATTGGTCTAATAAAGAACTGAATGGCCAACAGCAAGGCAGAAGAGGGCTAGGCAGGGCTGCCAGGCAGAGAGGATAAATAGGAGGAGAGGAAAGAAGAGGGAGGAGCGAGAACAGGAGGACCCAGGGGCCACACAGCTACATAGCCAGCCACAAAGTAAGAAGGAAAGAAACGTATATAGAACAAAGAAAGGTAAAGCCCAGGGGCAAATGATGTATGGGATAATTTAAATTAAGAAAAGCTGGCTAAAAATAATCCAAGCTAAAGCCAGGCATTTGTAAGTAATAGTAAGTCTCTGTGTATATATCTGGGAGCTGGGTGGGAGACCCCCAAAGAGCAAAGAGCTAAAAAACGAACTGCAGTGACTGTCAGGTGACCAAAATTCAGAGCATTCAGTGACCTGACCCAGGTCGAGCAAAGGCTTTAGTAAGTGGCAGGACGGGCCTTCAGGAAGGCATCCAGGGGGACGGTGTCTTTGTTTTCTGTTGCTATAATAGAGTATCTGAGCCGGGCCGTGGTGGCGCACGCCTTTAATCCCAGCACTCGGGAGGCAGAGGCAGGCGGATCTCTGTGAGTTCGAGACCAGCCTGGTCTACAAAGGGAGTTCCAGGACAGGCTCCAAAGCTACAGAGAAACCCTGTCTCGAAAAACCAAAACCAAAACAAACAAACAAAAAAATAGAGTATCTGAGACTGGTTACCTACAGAAAGCAGAAGTTTGGCTCATGGCTCTGGAGCTGTAATGCCCAGTAGCATGGTTTCCAACACCTATGAGCACCTGGTGAGGGTGTCCCAGTGTGAGACAGAGCAGGTGTGCACACTCCAGCATCTCGCCCATCGAGACTGCTGTGGGTCCCCATCCTCGGGACCTCATGATGTTAACGATTCTCTGAAGACCATCTCCAGATGCTACTCACATGGGAAGAGGGGTTAAGTTTCTGACCCACTGACTTCTGGGAGGACAGCAGCGGATGGGGCAGGACACCAAAAGCAAAAGCCCACCATCCTGACTATGTTTCATAGCCTGTTTGCATAAGCATCAAGAGACGGACATACAAAGAAGTGTATTCAAGCAGGGTCTCCCACCAAGGAGCAGATGGGGTAAACCCCGTGAGAGTCTGGTGACCGTGCCTCTTTCCTCAGGAATCATCTTGGTGGCCATGAATCCTTACAAGCAGCTGCCAATATATGGGGATGCCATCATCCATGCCTACAGTGGACAGAACATGGGTGACATGGACCCACACATCTTTGCTGTCGCGGAGGAGGCCTACAAGCAGATGGCCAGGTAGTGTGCTTCCAGGCTGGCCTTCCTCAGCTCTCCCAGAATCCCCTGCATTGGCTCATCCCTCATAGTGAGACTGTGAGGCTGGGGGTGGGGTGCTTTGTTGGATAGATGCCTATAATGAACAGCAGGTGACAATCACAGGGTGGCTGGCCTGTCTAGGGACTTTCTGGTTTTATTCTTTGGTGGTAACATGTCCAGGCTCCCAGTTTCCCTGCAGCCTGTTTGGCCGGAGGAGGACTAACTGACTCTGCACTGTAAGGTACTAATGGTTTATGGTTTGGTTTTTATCTACTTAAGGAGGCAGAATTCATTGCCAGATAGGCACAGGTTTGAGCCACAGGCTTGACTTTTAGCCTGATTTCATCACTTTGCTTTTCATAACCCTGCAGAATTCTGATTTTGCTACTGAACATTTACATAAATCCTCCTGTAACAAGAACACCAGGTTCACATTTCCAGCATCATCTTCATACCCTTGGGACCGCCTGCCAGATTCCCCCTGGCCCTGGAATGCTGTCTACCTCTGGGTGGGTTAAAGGCAGAGCTGGGATTTGGGCCCAGATATTCTTGATTCCCATGACTGTCTTTGTGTGGTTCTATTGCCCTTGACTATAGGATACTGGAGAATAAAAATACCCTCCTGACTTTGTCAAACACTTTACAGAATTTCCACCCGTAGTGACCTTAGGTTTGCCACACTCCTGCGCAGTCCATTGTGCTGTTGTCGTTGCCCCCGTTTAGCTTTAGAAGCTGGGGTGTGGGCTTCACTGTGCACCACGTAATTCCAGGTATAGCAGCTGCATGGTCCTCGTTCCTGGACCAGGCTCACTAGTAGGCTTCTGACAAAGGAAGCCATGACATCAACAAGTCATGTTTCTCTCCCACAGGGAAGCCTGGTGGACCATCTAAGGCTAAATTTCACCTCTTTCAAATCATCAGAGACTGAATGATCCCCAGCTCCCCTGTCCCTTGAGTGAGACCCTTAACAACAGGGCCCATCTAGTACCTGGCCATCTCCTCCTTATTCTAAGTCACATGGATCAAGAGGCGGGATTGTCCTCCAGGAGACAGAGCCCCACAGAGCAACACTGCTCATGGGGCATACACACATGGCTGAGAAGGCTGGCAAACCCTTTCACTAGGCAGTAGCTCAGCCTCTAACAATGGGGTCATGTTCCCAGGAAGGAGGAAAGGATGGAAGTCTGTGCTACACCAAGGTTGCTTCCAACCACAGCACACCCTGCCTCTGGAACTTTCTGGCTGCCGAAGGCCTCCCAGAAGCCCCTGAAATCCAGTCACATGACCAACATCTGAGGTTACAGTCTGGCCATCAACAGAGTGAGGTCAAGGAAACTGCAGGGCCGTGCCAGATTACAGCTTGAATCTGTGTCACAGGAACAAATTAAGATAAAGCAGGTTCATGGTACACTGGCTTGGTGCTGGACACAGCCCTGTCTTTCCTGAGAGACACAGGTCTGGCACCTTTCCAGAGTCTCCCCTCTCTTTTGGAATGAAATGACCAGGGACTCTAATGTCACCACAGGGTGTGTGTGTAGTATGCCCCAGGTCAACGCCTGTGAGGCCTGAGTTCCCGTCTCACACAACTGTAAAACGGATAATTATGCCTTTTGTGACGCGAAACTGAGAATGTATGTCAGGAGTCCACCCAGTGTCTACCACAGAAGCGGTGCTAACACCACGCGGCGTTATACCACCATAGTCCTGTGGCTTGAAAGCTCAAGGTATTATTTTTAAAATATCTACATTATATAACAGTGTGTAGGATTATAGAACACATATGTCCCCAAATATATTTTGAGTCATTGTTCTTAAAATAATGTCAGTAGGATGTGTAGGAATTGCTAACAGGGATTGAGAGAGCTGTCCTTAGAGCCCCTTGGAAAGCTGGTCTGAGCCTGGCTAATTTCGGGACAGCTCACTCTTCCTCATATAAACATGGCTCTCTATACCTAAGCTTACGCTTTATAGAAGCAGCGTGTTCTATACTGAGAACCGGCTTTCCTCCTAGAAGACTGAACTCCCAGTCCTCAGGGAAGTACAGAACCCCTGATGGGTGGGTTCCAGGTAAACAGAACTTCACAGGTCCCAGGAAATCCATTCCCCGAGGCAGGAATGTGGCAATTGTGGCCCAATGTGGGACAGCTTCTGGGAAGTCTATCCCTGGTTTCCTACTTCACACCATGGCTCCTCCCTGAGTTCTTTGGTGTCGTGGACCCTAGCCTTATCCTTCGAGTGATTGCTGAACTTGGCCTTGGTCTTGGGGACCTCAAGACAAAGGGACAAGGGACATACCAGGAAACAGTGGGTGCTCTCTGTGACCACATATAAGAAAAAGGAAGTTCATTAAATATTTAAATCTGTGAGACAGTTCCCTGTCTTCCAGTTTGCCAGACCTTTTTCTAAATTAGGTAGACAGGCAGACAGATAGGGCCTTTCATTTTGCATTGATTTGTTTTTGTTGTTATCTGTTTTCTTTTATTTGAGACAAGACCTCCTGTAGCCCAGGTTGGCCGCTAACATCCTATATAGCTGAAGGTGACCTTGAACTTGAAATTCTCCTGCTCCTGCTTCCTCAGTATGGCACCCTGCCCTGGTTTATAGGGAGCTGAGGGTCAAACCCAGGGCTTCCTGCATGCTAGGCAAGTGCAGTCCTGGCTGAGCTCCGTCTCCACCCCTACTCTCTTCTTTTTCAGAGACAGATCTTGCTGTGTTGCCCAGACTGGCCTTAAACTATACCGCCTTCTTAATAGAGAAAGATTAATGTTTCTCAGCATATCTCAGTGCATCTCTCGTGTGTTGGTTTTAGGAACAACAGAAACCAATCCATAATCGTGAGTGGGGAGTCGGGAGCTGGGAAGACTGTGTCTGCCCGCTATGCCATGAGGTACTTTGCCACTGTCAGTAAATCCAGCAGCAACGCCCACGTGGAGGACAAAGTCCTGGCGTCCAACCCCATTACTGAGGTGGGCACTGCAGGAGTTACTAAGGGCTGGAGGCTCGGGTAGGGGGTAGCTCTGTAGTGAGCTGTGCTTACTGATATAACTCCCTGCCTCTAAAGACCAAAGAAGTGAGTGTGCAAGGAGCAGAATACGGATTCTGTGGTAAGGGTGGAGGAGGTGAGGCAGAGTGGTGACTGCCAAGGTGCTCTCTGCCTGCAGCACTGGGCATTGAGTCAGCAGATCCGAAGACCCCAAGCACGTGCTGACATCCCGGGGCACTCCCCGGTCACAGCGCTCTGAGTGCCCTCCAGTCAGCAGCCAAGCCATCCATTCTCACGCGGTTGTTATTCCGTCTAGAGTCTTGGGAGGGAACTGTTTGCGCTTTGGAAGTCTAAAGTTGGTCATAGAGTCCTGACGGCTTACACCTGGGCATATGCTAGCTACGTTCAGACTCTTGCTCCCTTCTCCAGTGGGGCAAAGTCACACAGAGCACCTCAGGATGAGCAGACCGCCCTGTGAGAGAAGAGAGACCTAGATTGCACGGGGAAGGGACCCCAAGGCCAACGCTGTATACCTTACAAAGTGAGAACAGGATTGCAGAGAATGGCCCTGGCAATGCGACCTGTGACCCCCCGACCCTCCCAGAGCCCTCTTCCCTATCTTCCAAATCAGAACCTTCAGGGACTTCCACTGCCTGCTTCGTTTAAGCCATTGTGGGGCAGTATCCAACATAATGGAAATAAGTAAGGCCTGGCCTTTAAGATCAGGGTTCTGTGCTAATAGAAGCATGTCTTTCAATGAAAGAACCTTACCTAGAGAGAGAGAGAGAGGGAACTGAGCGAGCCTTAGGTGCACAGCTAGAGGCACAGACTGGCACGTGGAGACATCAGTCACCATCTATAACAGCAACAGGAAGGCAGGCCAGAGGAAGGGTCCTGTGAACTGCCCAGCGAATGACTGTAGAGCTATTTAAGGTTTGTATCCCCACCAGACTAGAAGCTCCATGAAGGTGGGACCACATCAGCTAGTTCCCTCTTGCTGACCAAGCCCCTGACTCACAGTAGGTACACAGCAGATGTATGAGTTCAGTCTCGGGACGCACATGGTAGAGAACGTCCTCTGACTTCCACACATGTGTGTGCATGTGCACACACACATACACAAAGTAATTTTTCAAGGAATCATGTGGATGTGGGAGGAAACATTCAGTCCACAACAGCAATTAGTTCCCATATCACAAGTAGAGGAAGACATGGAGAAAGAAGCTAACGTTTATGGACATCTATGGAAAGTGGAAATGGACCGCAGGACGGTGAAGCCCAGAATCCGTATTCCTCCAGACTTCCCCAGCCCCTGGTCCCTCCACAACCTGACCAGTCTCCGTGCTTGAGATAGGATTGTCAGTGATTAGCACTCCTGTAATTAGAACCCCTTGTTCTAGGCGGTCGGAAATGCCAAGACTACCCGCAATGACAACAGCAGTCGGTTCGGGAAATACACGGAAATCAGCTTTGATGAGAGAAGTCAGATCATTGGTGCCAACATGAGAACATACCTCCTGGAGAAGTCCAGAGTTGTCTTTCAGGTAAGAATAAAAGTATTAAGTCCCCTGTTCCCAGCTAAAAACACTGCTTACGTGCATAGACTCAGACAAGCAGTGAAACGTGCGACCTGAAAACACAAGTTTGGTACCTTTACCCTTTGGGTTCTTGATCTGTTCTCTTGTTTTCAAGACAGGGTTTCTCCGTACAGCCCTGGCTGTCCTGGAACTTGCTCTGTAGAGCAGTCTGGACTTAAACTCATAGAGATTCCCCTGCCTCTGCCTCGCAAGTGCTGAGAATTAAAGGAGTGTGCCACTGCCCAACTTGTTCTTTTTCTTAAAAGCAACGTTGATACATAGATAGAATCTCGTGAGTTGTAGAATTGAGAATAAAGGTGCTGGTTTTTTTTTAAACTTGAGAAAAAAAGAAAACCCTTAAAGTTCAAAGGCAAGAGTATCTTTCTCGAATACAAACACTGAAGCAGGCAGAGCTGCCAGCCTGGCTTTGCTGTTAGTGAGAGAGAGGATTAGAGCTGTAAGTGGGGACAGGGAGGGAGAAAGGCTTTTCTATGAGTAAAATGGAGAAACTTCTTAAACACATCGGCCAGAGCAACAGGAAGCTTGAGCAGCCCAATGGCATCTCAGAAGTTTCTGCTCATAAAAATCACACTGTTCCTTAGCATGGGGTATTTTCATTTAACCATGTTTTCCAGACCATCAGCTTGAAGATCATGCCCCCAGTTCTTACTCAGTGACTGCCAGCTGTGAGCTGGCCGTAGGAAACCGTGTCCATCCCCAGGGAATCAGCCAGCCAGCCTGGCATCTAGGGGCCACAAGTGAAAACCCTGGCGTTTTTGTCAGTTAAGGGATTGGTGCATTCCGAACCTTCCCTGGTGGGTTTTTTTTGTTTGTTTGTTTTTTGTTTTTTTGTCAATTAAAGAGTTGGTGCATTTGGAACCTTCCCTGGCGTTTTCAGCAGTGAAGGGGTTGGTGCATTTGGGACCCTTCCTGGCATTTTTTGTCAGTTACGGGGTTAGTACATCCAGGACCTCTTCTCTCTTTTGCAGGCAGAAAATGAACGGAATTACCACATCTTCTATCAGCTCTGTGCATGTGCGCAGCAGCCGGAGTTTGCGCATCTTAAGCTAAGTATGTGGCGGGTGGCGGAAGAAAGGGTTCATCTCTGAAGGCATTTAAATTCTTAGTTTATTAGCACACAACTTAAAAAACCATTTTCTCTACAAACATAGGGTGGGCTTTAGGGCTGAAATGAATGTATTAAGAAAATCAGTTGGGCCAGGCGGTGGTGGCACAAGCCTTTAATCCCAGCACTCGGGAGGCAGAGGCAGGCTGATCTCTGTGTGTTCAAGGCCAACCTGATCTTCATAGTGAGTTCCAGAACAGCCAGGACTACACACACACACACAAAAAAAAAACCTGTCTCGAAAAACAAACAAAAAAAAGAAAGAAAGGAAGGAAGAACCAAAAGGGAAGGGAAGGGAGGGGAGGGGAGGGGTGGGGAGGGGAGGGAAGGGAGGGAGGGAGGGAGGGAGGGAGGGAGGGAGGAAGGAAGGAAGGAAGGAAGGAAGGAAGGAAGGAAGGAAGGAAGGAAGGAAGGAAGGAAGGAAATGTGACACCATACATTGATAGTCTCAACATTCAAAAAGCAGAGGCAGGAGGATTACTACACGTTCAAGACTAACCTGGTCTACATAGCAATTTATAGGCTACCTAGGACTACATAATAAAATATTTCTCCACCCCTCCAAAAAAGGAAAGGAAGAATGAAAAGAGAAAAGGTTCAGGATATATATAATATTATTTTTTAATAATTTATTTTTTATTTAATGTGCATTGGTGGTTTGCATGTATGTCTGCTTGAGGCTGTCAGAAGCCTTGGAACTGGAGTTACAGACAGGTGTAAGCTGCCATATGGGTGCTGGGAATTGAGTCTGGGTCCTCTGGAGGAGCACCCAGTGTTTCTCAGTCGAGTGCCCTCCGAGCATGCATGGAGCCCCAGGTCCAATCCCCAGCTTATAGCAGACTGGTATATATATGTCTATAATCCCAGGAGAGATGGAAGCAGGAGAGTTAGGGATTAAAACAAGGGTTTTACACTTGGCCCCGCTTTTATACCCCTGCCTTGCTGGAAATGCGGGACCCTGAATGAGGCCTTCATCTTCCTGATTCTCGGCTTCTGTTTTTTACAACAGACTCGTAAAGTGCTTGATAGTGCCCATTAAGTATGAACTTCCTTTCCTGTCCCTTCCTTCTCCCCACTCCCATCTTTCTCCCTCTCTCAGACAGGATTTTATGATGTAGCCCAGGCCAGCCTTGGACTTAGCTCTGCGAAGTGGGGGAAAGCCACCATGCCTGACCTTTCCTTATTTCCGATAGCCATGTATGTCCAGAATTCTGAGTTGTGGGTAGAATTAATTGTCCTTTTCTGTCCCAGGGAGTGCCGAAGAGTTCAACTACACAGGAATGGGAGGGAACACTGTCATTGAAGGTGTGAATGACAGAGCAGACATGGTGGAGACTCAGAAGACCTTCACACTACTGGGTAAGGAACTTCATGCTGGCCGAGAAGTACACACTCTCAGGGCATGTAAGAACACAGCTGGGGAGCTGGAGAGATGGCTCAGTGGTTAAGAGCACTGGTTGCACCTCCAGAAGACCCAGGTTTGCTTCCTAGCACCCAGTTGGCAGCTCACAACCACCTCTAACTCCAGTTCCAAGGAATGAGATTTGCCTTCTGAACTCTGAGGATGCAAGGCACTCAAGAGTGCACTTCCGGACTGGAGAGGTGGCTCAGCCATTAAAGGCTAGGCTCACAACCAAAAATATGAGTGCCCTTCCATCCATGGAGGCCAACACTCACACACATAAAATAAATAAAATTTCAAAAGAAAGAACATGGTCGGGGGACACTGGCTTGCTTCTATCCACTGCCAGCCCTGCACATTGGCCTAGAGTCATAGACATGGTTCCCAACATTGTACAGAGAAGCGAAGAACATTAATCTGTCACCTGTTAGGGCTGCTAATGGCCAGGGCCACCACTGGACTGTGAGGCATCGTCGAAAGCCTCCGCCAGTGACTGGGATGGAATCTGCTGTTTCCAATAAGCTTGCTACTCAGGGCTGCTGCCTACTGGTTGCTCTGTCCTCAAACTGCTTGGGCACTGCCTTGTCAAACATACAGATATAGATATAGATAGTGGCCGCCATTTCTGCCATTCTGCAGACCCTCCCTCCCTTTCCTGCAGAGATCCTTGCCCTGGCTGTTGTTGTGGCCCTTGGTCTCTGCAACAAGCCCACACTTCAGGCTCCAGGGACGGGACCTGGCACACTCACTCCCTGGTGTCTGATGTTGGAGTGACTTTGTCTCGGCAAAGATCCTGACTTACTGAGGTTTACAGTTCCTTCACTGGCCGTGCTAGTGAGGCTGCACGTTTTTGTCTCTGAAAGGCCTGGTCAAAGAGATTTGGTTAAAGATGACAAAATGCCAGCAGTGTGCTCCAGGCTCTGTCATTTCCTCTGCTTTTCTCAGCCATTTATGCTTCATCTGTCACATCAACCACATGCAGGTTTTCCAGGCTCACCTGTCATTCAAATCCCAGACCCAGTGAGCAGAAATCCTCTGTGTATTTATGGTCTGGTATCATTCATCTTTGAAGCAGAGAATTTTTGTATATTTTACTTTCTTTTTATTTATTCTTTGTGTCTTTCACATCATGCATCTTGGTCCATTCATCTCCCTGTCTCTTCATATCTGCCCTCTGCCCCTGAAGTCTCCCCTCAGAATAAAACAAAATAAAATTTAGGCGAATATAAAGAGGGGGAGCAGTGGTGGTGCATGACTTTAATCCCAGCAGAGGCAGGTGGATCTCTGTGAGTTCGAGGCTAGTTCCAGGACAGCCAGGGCACAGAGAAACCCTGTCTCAGAAAAAGAAAGAAAGAAAGAAAGAAAGAAAGAAAGAAAGAAAGAAAGAAAGAAAGAAAGAAAGAAAAAAAGAAAAAAAGAAAGAGAAAAGAAAGAGAGAGAGAGAGAGAGAAAGGAAAATTCTCTTCATGCAGCTGTAATGTGTAATGAGTCAGTCACACACCATACACCTTAGTTCATAAATCTTTTACTTGCAAGTGTTCATTGCAAAGAATCATTGGTCTGGTTCGAGGCCTTTGGTTTCTGCGTCACCATCGATACTGGGCCCTCACGGGGACTCCTCTTAGATTTCCTGTTGTTGTCCTGTGTCATGGAGATCCTGGAGCTTTGGGTCTGCCCGACCTGTCCCTTCACAAGCTCCAGCAGATCATAGATGGGGTGGATTTAGGATGGGCCAACTCATAGCCTCGTTCTGCACCTGGGTGACGAAGTAGAGAAGATTTGCTGGGTCTTGAGATTGTTTAGGAATCTGACCTCCTTGATGATCCAGACCCCCAGGTTTCTTCCACAGAAAGCTTAGGTGGCATCAGCTGCTCTTCTCTGGCATTCAGCCTAGTGTTCTGCCGGGTAGCAGGGATGGTGCTGGTCTCCATTCTGCTCTCTCCCCGGCATGGACCAGGGTCTTGGACAGTGATGGGAGGGCCCCAGCATCTCCCCATGCTCACAGATTGCCACAAACACGCATGGCTGCATCCTGACCAGCACAGCCCACTCTACTACTGGCAGCTAGACACATGATCCTCCTAGCAGCTGGCTTGGTTTATTTTCGGCACCAAGAAATGAGCCAGTTCCCCCTATGTATATCCACATGAATCAGTCAGGATCCCAGGGATGTTATATGGCAATGTCAAGACAGGACCAGAAAGTGAGAGTTCATGTCTAAAAGGACCAACACAGAGAATGTGGATGAGGTCTGGGAAACCACCACGGACAGCAGGGATGTAGGAAGAGTGGCAGAACTGTTCCTTGCATCTACCTGTCCAGACTTAGTGTTGTTCTATGAGCCTGGAAGGAGACTAAGGGAAACTCAGCGCCAGGCCAGGAACAGAAACCTCTGTGAGGTCACACAGCCATGCACAGAGCATCCTCCACCAAACTTTGCTTCTCTTTCCCCTCCTTCTCCTGTTCCTCTTCCTGTCCTTCCTCCTCCTCCTTTATCTCCTTCTAAAGCTCTCTCTTAAGCAGACCCAGCCAGAGACAAGAGCCCTTTGCCTTGATCCACAGTGATTGGTCTATGGGGACTGGGGGCAAATGGAATCCTTCCATTGTTTCACCTTAAGGAGGATTCTGGGAATTCATGAGCAAAGAGAAAAGCAAATCTTTTGCCGGGCGATGGTGGCGCACGCCTTTAATCCCAGCACTCGGGAGGCAGAGGCAGGCGGATCTCTGTGAGTTCGAGACCAGCCTGGTCTACAGAGCTAGTTCCAGGACAGGCTCCAAAGCCACAGAGAAACCCTGTCTCGAAAAACCAAAAAAAAAAAAAAAAAAAAAGCAAATCTTTTAAATTAAATGTATAAAATACACCAAAGTCTAGTCTCCTTGGAACCTGACTTAAACAGCTCCTTAGATAGGAGTTGGTTTTATTTTCATTGCTGTTTTGTTCTGAGGTTTGTTGTCTTTCTTTGAGATGGGGTCTCTAGTAACCCAGTCTGGCCTCAGACTTGCTATGTAGGGTGGTCTTGAACTTCTAAGCCTCCTGTCTCTACCCCCTGAATTACAGGACTGTTCCACCACATCTGGTCTATGTGATGCTGGGAACCAAGCCCAGGCCCCCTGCATGCTAGGCAAAAACACTCTTCCAGCTGAACTCTACCCTCAGCCACAGAAATACATTGCATTCCCAGGAGAGAGGAAGCCCCACTGGCTACAGCATTTGAATATAGGGGAGGAACTGGGAACAGCTTGTCTCTATGCCCACTTCACACCCCTGCCCCATGACCAGCCCACTTCACACCCCTGCTCCATGACCAGCCCACTTCACACCCCTGTCTCAGCTCTTGGACCAGAACTGGGGTGTCTGGGAAGAATCCAGGTGCTGTATTGTGGGCATAGAAGAATGGCAGTGACCTGACAGGGGAAATGATTGCTTTCAGGGTTCAAGGAAGATTTTCAGATGGATGTTTTCAAGATTCTCGCTGCCATCCTACATCTGGGTAATGTGCAGGTCACCACCATGAGCAACGAGAGGTCTTCAGTCAGTGTAAGAGTCATGTTCACTTTGCCCTTCCTGGGTGTGAAGGTCAGTGGCACAGCGTTCGTTTGCCTTCATGGATGAGCACCAGCCGTGGTCGGACCTGCTAGGCAGACTGGTTTAGCAGGAAGGAGGAAGAAAGCTTTTCAGGGGTTATCTTACTCCCTTGGCGCAGTGCGTGCGTGCGCACTCAATGTGTTCTTTTATTCCACAACCATCTGTGAAGCCTACCATGTGTCAGGATATAAGCTATGTGAAACAGCATCAACCAAACAAGAAGCCCTGACCTCACGGGAGGGGTGATGTGGAGAGAGTAGGGAAGCTACCCTAGGCTGAGGCTAGGCAATGGGTTTCCCTCCTCCTTACGACTCTCCCATTCTCTCGGTGACCAGATGATCCAGATGTACTTCTGTCCCTCCTTCACCTCTCACATACACTGTCCCTCCCTCCACCAGTGTCCAGACCTCACAGAGTTTTCCAGTCCTAAATGACTGGGATATTGGAAGAGCTGAATATAATGTGGTTATGGCTCCCATAGAGCAAACATGGTTCCCACCCAACAAACATGGCCACACTGAGCTCTGTCGCACCGGGTTTACCATGGAGGCAGGATCTTAGAGAAGAATTCTAAGACTTAAACAAACAAAGGGTTTATTTATTTTTATTTTATGTGTACGAGTGCTTTGCCTGCATGTGTGTCTGTGCACCCCATGCATGCTTGGTGCCCCAGGAGGCCACTAGGGTGTCAGATCCCCTGGAACTAGAGTTGCAGACAGTTCTGAGTTGTCCTGTGGGTGTTGGGGTTCAGACTGGATTCCCTGGAAGAGCGACCAGTGCTCTTAATCACTGCACCTTCTCTCCAGCCCCAGTTAAGACTTTGGAAACGCTGAGTCTTATAACTATTGGTCCTGGCTTTTATGTACACACATACAAACTCGTTTATCTCCTCCTAAGTCAGCAGGCTGCTGCCTCTGTACCTCTCCTCCCCAGCAGCCCTTCTAACAGAGTCTTTTTACATCAAGGGTTTGGTCTCTTCTTAGACAAGGGCTCTGCCAATCCCTTACCCAGAGATGAGGTCAGGCAAGGCCGGAAGGAAGTGTTGTGTTGGTGTGGTAGCAGTCGGAAGGATGTGGGCGAGGAGTGATGAGGAGGTAGAAGGACCGTTTGGGGCTTAGAATTTTTTTTTCCACTTTCTGAGCATTTAAAGGGCAGTCTCTATGTGAGTTACTGCCCACCTTGGGAGGAAGGGTGGTGTTCAGTCACATGGAATCACATTCCCTACCCAAGTGACAAGAGCTGGGGGCAGTGCATGCTGGCTAACGGTAAATAGCATCCCCTGGCCCCTGTCTGCAGGCCAGAAGGCCTCTCTCATGTCCAGACTCAAGAGAAAAAGTCATTTTGTGTATCAGGAGAATCCTCCACCAGCCCTGGTGTCAGCTGAGAAGCTAGCTCAGGCTAGGACCTCCCACCAGGTCCATCTGGTGAAAATGTCTAGGCACCTTCCAGGGCAGATCTCCTAGGGGAATCCTGGCTACATTAGGTGGTGTTGGGTTGGTACACAATCCTCTGCGGACCAGAGTGTGGCTGGAGAAGGGAGGGGACAGCTGTGTCTCTGCAGGTGAAGCAGCCAGGTCTTCAGGCATCACCGCAGCAGGAGAGTCTGCACAGCCTCCTGCCCTATTCGGGGCCTGCTGTCACTCACAAGGCATGGATATCTCCCACAGCTCCTCTTCTCGTGCAGGGGCCTTGGCTAGATGAGGCAGTGTTCACTTTGCATGGCTGGGTTGCTCTGATGGGGCTTGTGTTTGCTTCTTGAAGGAGGATGACAGTCACCTGAAGGTGTTCTGTGAGCTCTTGGGCCTGGAGACTGGCAAAGTGGCTCAGTGGCTATGCAATAGGAAAATCGTGACTGCCTCGGAGACGGTGGTAAAGCCCATGACCAGGCCTCAGGCCATCAATGCCAGGGATGCACTGGCCAAAAAGATCTACGCTCACCTGTTCGACTTCATCGTAGAGAGAATCAACCAGGCACTGCACTTCTCAGGCAAGCAGCACACTTTTATTGGTGTTTTGGACATTTATGGGTAAGATTCTCTTCTGTGTGTCTGCCTTTCCTCATTTAAATGTCAAATGCCCGTTATTTTTAGGTTGTTTCGTTCCACTTGTTTTGCATGATTTGAAGATGATTTTTTTTTCTGTGTTGCATGTAGAGATGAGTACAGCTCTTGGGTCATGGTGTCCTTTCTGTAGAGTTCATTAAATAAATTACAAACAAGGGCTAGGGAGCTTTCTCAACGGATAAAATGCTTGCTGTACAAACATGCATTCCGATCCCAAGGCCCATGTAAAAGGCCAGGCTCAGTGGAGCCTGGGGAAGGCAGAGGAAGGCCAGCATAGCTGAGCTGATGGGATAAAGACCCTGCCTCAAAAAAAGAAAAAAAAAGGCTGCGAGCTTTAGAGGAAGATTCCTAATATCAACTTCTGCCCTCCCTGTGTGCACATGGATGAGTACATACATACACATACAATAAATGCTAAAGTAATAATGGCCAGCAAACCTCACTGGGCAACAGTTCCTGTGATAAGTGGTTTCTCAAGTCACTTGGAAGCACCTCTGTAATCAGAGACTTTTTGTCCTGCCTGGTCCCACAGTTGTTTCCAAATAATCACTCAGAGGCTTAATATTAATTATAAATGTTTGCCCGATGACTCAGGCTTATTATTAGCTAGCTCTTACATCTAAATTAACCCATTTCTATTACTTTAAGTAGTACCACGTGACAATGGCATTACTGGTCTGCTAGCATGCCGTTCCTTTGGTGGCTGGATGGAATCTCCAGACTCTGCTCTTCTCCTGTATCTCTGCTTGGATTTCCTCCCTGGCTCTATTTTGCCTTGCCATAGTTCAAAGCATCTTTTTTTTTTTTTAATTTTCGAGACAGGGTTTCTCTGTAGCTTTTTTGGTTCCGATCCTGGAACTAGCTCTTGTATACCAGGCTGGCCTCGAACTCACAGAGCTCTGCCTGCCTCTGCCTCCTGAGTGCTGGGATTAAAAGCGTGCGCCACCACCGCCCGGCCCAAAGCATCTTTATTAATCAACCAATGAGAGCAACACATATTCACAGTGTACAGAAAGATATCCCATAGCATTTCCCCTTTTCTGTCTAATCAAAAAGGAAGATTTTTAACTTTAACATAGTAAAATCACATATAACAAAACAGTTATCAAGCAAGAATTATAGATATAATATTTAGTCTATTTGTATTTGTCAAAATTAAGGAAAATACTCTATCATCTATTTTATCTTTGTGAGTCTAAAGTTTGATATTGAATTTATGTTTTATTATAACTAAGGAAAACTCTATCTAGTCTTCAATGCCATAAAAGACCTCAGAAGGATATAATACTACCTGAGTAAATAGGAAGTGCAAGCAAGCAACTTTCAAAATTCTAGAAATGACAGAAGCAACTGACTGCCTGGACAGTCATTTAAAGTTCTTCTGCAATGTTGGGGCATCCATCTTCAGTCTACAGGCCTAGTGTATCTGGCAGATTTTTGTGAATCAAGAAATTTGAAGGACTCTCCCATCTATATTGGCAGAGTTTGTCAGTCGCTTTCCTCAGTATCCTGCAGCATGTCTGGCTGTTTCTTCTGTGAAACAGGGAACTGCAAGACCATCTGGCCTTATTTTGGCAAAGTTTAGCCATAATTTTCCTTTGTGTCCTGCATGTCCAGTTTATAGAGCATATTGTCAAGCAGTCCAAGCAAGTTTCTTGCCCAAATGGCCAGCCTTGCCACATTGAAGGCAAACTCAGTAATGAGTTTCTTCAATTCCCATAATGAATTACTCTTTGAAGTAATTAGTGCTGCTAGGAGCAGATATGTCTCATTGTTGAGAAAAGCCTAAGTTCTTAAAACATTTTAAATGCCATGTTATGTAGGCCTTTGAAGTGTTTGAAGATTACCTATCTGATTGAAATAGATCTTTCTAGATCTAAAAAAAACTAACTATATGACTATAAGTTTGACTATTATAGGTGACAAACTATGAATCTGTATTTTTAATTATATATTACATTTTAAATGACCTGAATAAACATACCTTAAATAAGAGTAGAGATATACAAACAGTATAATAAAATTGACCTTAAATTTATTTCAATAAACCAAAATCCATACCAATGTAAAGTATTTTGAGATTAACAGTTGTTTTTTAGATTAAAGTAGATTCAATAATCTATCCCCCTTTTATCATAATAATCTATCCTTTCCCCCATAATTTCTATATCATATCCTCCTTTCTTCTTTAGAAAGGGATTGACTGTGACCAGTAACAATTTATAACCAACCCCTCCTAAATGAAAATAAATATTTATAAGCAATATTTTGGGAATTTGGGTGTAGTTCTCTAGACTACTTTCTGTTGACTGGGGATGCTAATAATCTTATGGGGACCCTAAGAAAATTTGATGTAATGGCCAAGTCCTGGGGAGACCAGTTATAATCTTTGTTGATAGATATTATCTGTCAAGGTTCTAGAGGTCACCCTTGATAAAATTTGGTCCTTCTTACCCTGGAACAAGTCCACACCTTCTTGTTTTCTGTGGAAACAAAAGCCAAACCACTTCTCCATAGCAGTGCATCTTTTAAGTTCCTTTTCATAGATAAATTTTTAAACTTCTGTTTTAAAGTTAAGGAGTTTTAAAAATATTTAGTATGGTATATTTTATTAGTCTCTCTTTTAATCCCATGACTCTCAGTAGCTGTCTCTTGCCTATCAGCCATAAAAAAATTCAAAATCAACATAATAATTTATAGGATCCAGACTCCCTGTATATTTGCCATCTTTATGTGACTTTTTTATATTATTTTTGTTGTCTCTTCAAAGACTTTATTTTATTTTTTAAAACTATTTATTTTGATAATTTCCTATACCCATTTTCTTTCTTTCTTAAGCCTATGCACATTGTAAAACACACTGGAACCTGTTTAGAAGTTTTAACATCTGGACCTCTTTTACTGCATATCTTTTAGCTTTTTTTGACCATATGAGCAAAATCTAAATCCACCACACTGCATGCTGCACAGCCCAGAGACACCTCTGTGTACCGTGGTGAGAATCCGCCATGCTATCCTCAAGTCTACATGCCATGGCATCTCTGTACCACAGCCTGCAATAGAGGCACAACTAGAAAGCTGTTTTGGCTCTGTTATGTGTTCTAGAATCCTTTTGTAAGCTTTCTTGGGCCCCATGGTAATTCGAGAGCCTCACATTGGTACACCATTTGTAATGGGAGTCTTTTCATCCTGTCCAGTCCCACAGTCATTTCCAAATAATCACTCAGAGGCTTAATATTAATTATAAATGTTTGACTGATGGCTCAGGCTTATTATTAGCTAGCTCTTACTTTTAACCCATTTCAATTTATCTAAGTATTGCCATATTGCTGTGGTGTTACCAATCTGCTGGCATGTTGCTATCTTGGTGACTGGATGGTGTCTCCCAGGTTCCATCTTCTTCTCCTGTATCTCTGCTTGGACTTCCCACTTGGCTCTATCCTGCCTTATCATAGGTCAAAGCAGCTTTAATTATCAACCAATGAGAGCAACATATATTCACAGTGTACAGAAAGACCTACCACACCACACCCCTACTTTAGAGATGTAACAACCAAGGCTTGGAAAATTAAACTGTTCATGGTTAGGCCCTTTGGCAGGAGGGTGTGGTCTACTTCCATCCCCTAGAGGCCAACGAGTTGCAGAGTCATGTATACTTCTGCAACACCCCAGGGAAATGCAGGTTAGGGCAGGCTGGCATCCTCCCAGTCTGCCTGGCCTCCTGTCTCCTGCCCTCACACACCTACATTCCTGTCCTTCCCTGGGTGATAAGAGCTCTGGCTCACCCAACCCCTTCTTCAGTCACTCCACCCCTTCTTCAGTCACTCCACCCCTTCTTCAGTCACTCCACCCCTACTTCAATCACCCCACCCCTTCTTCAGTCACTCCACCCCTACTGCAATCGCCCCACCCCTTCTTCAAACAACATGATGTTTGGGCCACTTTGGAGTTTGGTCTCATCCTTCTCTCTGCCCCATCCTGCTTTTCTGAATATTGGGTCCAGCCCCTGCCAAAGGTGCTTATAGGAAGCAGGGTGGGAACTGCTGCAGAGGGACCCAAGGAGCTTTCCTGTTGCTAGCAAGCAGCTGGCTGCTCAGGTCCCAGTTTCTGTCACTCTCCCAGGACCACACCTAACTTCTTGGAGGAACACTGGAAGATTGGTCCCATGAAAGGCATTGTGGTTTCCACCAACTGGGGGCTCTTCTCCACCTAAAGGGAAGGGCCTGGGCCTTCACACTCCTGCTGCTGCCCACAGAGAAAAAGAGTGGAGGGACAAGGGACAGTGCTCTGTCCTTGAACTTTCACCCAGGTAGAAAGCCAGCTGTTCCTATGCCTGTTACTAAGGGGATTTACTGTTTAATGTAGATCTTCAGTGGCTACTCATGGCTCACAGTTAAAACAAAGCAGCAGTGTGAAAACAGTAATACGCTGCTGGGAAAGGCTAGTAAATTATTTACACCATCATATCCCGAGAAACATATGAGTAACCAGAAAAAAAATTGAAGATAATTGGAAAGAATTAGTAGCCTGATTCAAAATTCTTACATTGAGGTGGAAAGTGATTGTTGTATTCTCTTGAACTTGTCATTAAAAATAAGACTTTTTACTTTAGGAGTACAATTCTTCATTTTTATAAAGATTTATTTTCTTTTTATAATTATGCATGTGTGTGTATCTAGATGTAGGTTGGTGCAAGTATGAGTGATGATGGCCATAGAGTCCAGAAGGGGGCATCAGGTCCCCGGGCATGGAGCTAACAGGCAGTTGTGAGCCACCCAACATGGGTACTGGGGGCTGAACTCTGTTCCCCTGCAAGGACAGTACACGGTGTTACCTGCGAAGCCATCTTCCTAGCCCCTTATTTTATACTTTTATCTAACAAATGAGTTCTTGCAGGCACAGTGTAATGAAAGGTCCTTGCCTTCTGCAACCTCATTTTACCGGTGAAGGAGGCGAGGAAGGAGTCAGGGTGACTTCTGTGAGGAATAAAGGTGTGTGTGTGTGAGGGGGTGTCTGTGCGGGGATGTATCTGTGGTCTGTGTGTGTCTATGTGTGTGTATGTCTGTCTGTGCTGTTATGCTTCTGTGTGTGTGTTTGTCTGTGTGTCTGTGCCATTATGTATCTGTGTGTCTGTGTGTGTTTGTCTGTGTGTATATCTCTGTGTGTCTGTGTGTGTGTCTGTGTATGTCTCTATGTGTGTCTGTGTATGTATCTGTGTGTGTCTGTGTAGTATCTGTGTGTGTCTGTGTGTGTGTCTGTGTATGTATCTGTGTGTGTCTGTGTGTGTGTCTGTGTGTGTCTGTGTGTGTGTCTGTGTGTATGTCTCTGTGTGTCTGTGTGTGTCGCAGAGGGCAAGGAGGGTGGAGGATAGGGACTCAAGCTGCCTTTTCAGCACCATTTGCTGCAGCCCCTTGTACTCTGACCCTCACATGTAACATCCTCCCGCTGAGGCAGGGTGAGAGCAAAGGGAGGCAGGGCAGGCAAAGGTGGGCGTCTCTTCAGGCTTCCTCTCAGCAGGGCGCTCACCTGGCCAGGGGGAGGACTTAGTGTACACCATAGCCAAGTGTCCGCTGCTGCAGCCTCTTGGGATCAGCTCAATGGCCTGGATTCAGGCGTGGCCACAGCTGGCAAGAGCTAAGAGAGGCTGTTCCTAAGACAATCCTGTCTATCACAGGACCTGAGGGGCTGGCTCACTGCTGGGCAGTAACCAGCCAGTCCCCATTGCTGCCTCCTGCCTGGCAGCTCCAGGCTCTTGAGTTTACAACTCCCAGGTAACCCTGGAGACAGCCATTAAAGCCTAAAAACAAGGGGGGGGGATGTGTGTGTGACCTCCTGCTGGGCTGGGTTGTTAAGTGACCTCCGAGTTTTGTTCCAGGAACTCTGAAAGACAGCCTTGGGAAGGAAGGATTGTCCTGCCTGTCCCCTGGATGGATGGTTAGAGAAGTGTCCTCCTACTGGAAGCTCAGGCATCACTGCCTGAGTGATTTCCCATTCTGTAGAGCAAGGTCCATAATGCTGACGCCCCTGGTGTATGGATTAGACAATACGTCAAGTGTGACAGACTTGACAGGCCTACTGTGATGCCTGGCTTGGGGAAGGTGAATCATGTACAGTCAGATTCCTTCCAGGGAACAACCAGGGTGGGGAAAGGGTAGTCGTCAACTGGCTGCCATTTTATTTGGGACCAGCCGCTTTGAAGTAGTTTAAACTTGCCGACAGCATAGCGTCTTAAAGCTATCGTTAAACTGCTAAGTTTAACGTTCGGAATCGTTAGACTACTAAACTCTAATGAACATCTAGGTCCGGTGCCTGCTTTCTTTTTAATTTGTTCAACCAACTGTGTTTCAGTTTTGAGACCTTTGATGTCAACAGCTTTGAACAGTTCTGCATCAATTACGCTAATGAAAAGCTACAGCAGCAGTTTAACCTGGTAGGTAGCGCTTTGGCTTCCCGGGGCCAGCGAGGGGCAGTTCTGATGCATGCATGGGTGGCCAGATGGATGAGTTATACAGGGAGTTCCTGTGCCACTTTGTGGCTGCATCTTGAAACTGCAATCCTATCCATCCATCCTCAGCTTCTTTGTTGAGCCAGCTTGTGAAGTTTTCCTCCCCATCTGTCACCTGGTTCCTTCATCCTCCAGGAGGAACCTAGCCAGGTCCCAGGGAAGCCGACTTGACACCCTGGATGCTACTTTAGGATTTGCACACTGACTGCATAGCCAGTGTGCTCCATGGCTACCTTGCCCTGGCTGAGCTGCTCCAGACTAAGGAGGCTGGTTCTGTCCCCAGAGAGCCCCAGTGGCCCACAGCCACAGCAAAAAGGACTCAGGGAGCTGTGTTGGTGGTGGAGACACATGGTGGTCCATGTTTCACTCCTGAAACACCAGGAGTGGTGAGTCCACTCAGGCTGGTTTCTGTGTGACAGTCAGACTCATGAGAGAGGCTCAATGACTCTATCCCTGGGAAGGGGCCGGCCCGTGTTCCAGGGTCTTCCTGACCACAAGTCAGATCTTCTCTGCGTCTCTCAGGCTTGATCCTGCCCTTCATATACACTCTTTGATGATATTTAATTTCGATTTATCTTTGGGATCTCCAGCACGTCTTTAAACTTGAGCAAGAAGAGTACATGAAGGAAGACATCCCTTGGACTCTGATAGACTTCTATGACAATCAACCTGTTATTGACCTCATTGAAGCAAAAATGGGCATTTTGGAGTTGCTGGATGAAGAATGCTTGGTAACTTTCAAAGTAGCTGGCTTCACGCACACACCACACAGCGGGCTTCTTGGAGCCATATCTGTAAAGTCAGGACATCTTACCCATTCGGTCGGATGGTAACTCTGAGATACTGATGTAGACCCGGAATCCTGAGGCCTAGGACCTCGCCCCCCTTAGCTCATGCTTGAGTGTGCTTGAGTGTGAATTAAAATCAATGAGAACATGACCCTCCTAGACATGGTGGAGAAGTTTATTGTAAATGTGACAGAGAGAACCGCCAGAGGCATCTGGAAGGGTCCAGACTGAACTGGGCCATGGGAGGAGAGGTAGTGGGGTCAAGAGAGGAGAAAAGAAGAGAGAGTGGGGTGAAGAAGGAGCCAAGGACCGAGAGGCAGGGCACGCAACAAAAATGTCTGGGTTATATAGGAGAAAGCTACTGGGGGAAAGGCAGTGAAGCTCAGGAGCTGGAGAGGTTGAGGGTGACCCTGTCACAGGTACTAGTGAGTAGGGACTAAGGGAGAGCAGAGTCTGCTTTGACGTCATAAATAAGCATCTCGGTTACCATTTTTCCTGAGTTCAACACCTACCAGGGTCTCACACACAATCTGTAGGGCAACACCCAGCAAGCAGGCATCCAGACAGATGTACGGGCAGGCAGTGACTGATCCACCCTGTGCTAACTGCTAAGGACAGCGACAACGACAAAGCTTCCTTCTTCCTGGTTCTCATGAGTCGCTGGGAGAGGGAGCCAAAGTCAACACCATCTGATTCCAGAGAATCTCTAGGAGTCGTCTTGTTATTTTCCCCCTTGGGGAGGAGCAACCTAAAGGTGGGCCAGCCCAGCGTGTGCCCCAAGAACAGATAATCCCCAGGAGAGTGTGAATGGGGCTTACTTATGACACTTGAGCAGCCATTTCTCCCCAAAGATTTATTGGCTTAAAAATAATGATGCAATATGCTGGGTCCAAAAAAAATGGCTAACTGTGGTACCTGTCAGTGTGCCAATCCACACCCTGGCCTCCAGGCTCCCTCAGTACCTGTGGTTCCTCACAGCTGTCTCCTCCTGTCCTCTTCCCTAAACTTCTTCAGCTCATGTGCTGCCCTTCCCCTCAGCTTCTCGTTCCCACATAACCCTGCCATTTTGGCCATGCCCTCTTTTGGCCCCCTCACTTGGTCCTCTCCTCTCTCTCTCTCTCTCTCTCTCTCTCTCTCTCTCTCTCTCTCTCTCTCTCTCTCTCTCTCCTCTCCCCCCCTTTTCTCTCCTCTCTTCTCTCTCTCTCTCCTCTCTCTCTCCTCTCTCTCTCTCTCTCTCTCTCTCTCTCTCTCTCTCTCTCTCTCTCTCTCTCTCTCTCCTCTCTCTCTCTCTCCTCTCATGGCCCAGTTCAGTCTGCTGACTGTGTTCAGTTGACTCTCTCTCCCTGCTCTGGACTCCTCCAGTTGCCTCTGGCTGTACTCCCCCTCAGATCTACCATTAAAAACCCTCACCTCAACCATACCTTGGATCCCTCATGTTGTCATTTTTATACACAGTAGTGAGGACTTCTTGGTGGTTCCTTCCTGGAATACTTGGTTTCATGACTCTTCCTGAACATTTTCCCCAGTACTGTGCACCAGCTCTTGCATGCTTCCTGCCAGTGTTCTGGAATGTTCTAGGGTATAAGGCCAAGGTAGACTCTGAGTATTTGTAAGTACTGAAGTGTTTCCTAAGGTGACCTGGAAGTCATTGAGACACAATAGGGTATTGAATTCACTCTGTTTGGGTTTAATTTACCCAGTAGTGTTTAAATGCCAGCATTAAAAACAGATTTTTCAAGGAGCTTAGCTGAATCTTGGTTCTGGGAGGCAGAAAAACCAAAATCTATTTTCCTTGAGATGGCGTAGGGAAGACATACACCTGGTGCTGTCTTTCCTGTCACTCAGAGTGGAGTCAGACTTGAGCTGTGAGGCTTCTGTGAGAAGAGGAATAAAATATTGCCGACTCTGCATTGCACAAGTCATGCCATGACCGTTTCCCGTCTAAAGGGACACTGGCATAGCCATTTAAATATTGCAATAAATATTTCATATATTACCACAATTATTATCTGTCCATAATAAAAGATAGATATCTATAAAGATTAAGGTCAAAGGCAGATGAATACTTAGAGCTGCTCAGAGGAAGAAGGGCCTCTGCCTTGGAGGGGCTCCCTGAGGCAGCAGACAGCCCCCTCCCATCAGCCGCTTTCCTCCCGCTAGGCATTTTTCATCTCGTTTCTTTACTAGAATTTGTCTTTGCCTTCTCTTCCAGTTACCTCATGGAACCGATGAAAACTGGCTTCAAAAGCTGTACAACAATTTTGTCAACAAGAACTCTTTATTCGAAAAGCCTAGAATGTCAAACACATCCTTCATCATCCAGCACTTCGCTGACAAGGTACAGAGACCAGTGCGCGTGTCCAGGACAGGACTTCTCTGGTGTGGCTGGATTCCACTGACAGAAACTGGGGAGATAAGTTAGTAAGGTGCTTGCCCTACAAGTTCACCCTACAAGTTCAACCTCCTCCTGAACCCTTTGTATAAGAGGAAGGAAGGAAGGAAGGAAGGAAGGAAGGAAGGAAGGAAGGAAGGAAGGAAGGAAATAAAATATCACTCATGTGACACATAGCTGTAATTCCATCATCCTTGGGGAATTAGTGACAGATTGATCTCTGGGGCTCAGGGGTATCTGGCAGAGTCCATAGCAGAGAGTGAAAGGAACAGACAGGACATGGCCCGGGATAACATCAAGAGAAGGGAGAATAGCTGGAGAGAGTGGTGGAGATAACAAGAGAACAACAGCAAGAGAACAAGAGACAGGATAGCAGAGAATAGCTGGGGGAGGGAAGCCCACGAGCTGGAGCAGGCCTGGGGGTGTGGGATGAAGGGGGAAGGGTCAGGATGCTAGCATGGAATTACAAGTACTTGTGAGTAGAGACCGAAGGAGCCTGGAGGCTAACGTGAGCCTTGACATGCTGACAGCTGCCATAGATAGATGGAGCCATGTGTCCCTTCTGTCAGAAGCAAGGGAAATTGCTCCTGTTAGGGGACAGAACATGTTTCACGAATCCCTGAGGACTGCTGGCTTTTGTCTAACCACTAGAAATCCTTCCATAGTCCAGATTGAGCTCATTTCTGGATATATGTGCTGCTTATAACACACATGTGTGCGTGCGTGCACACACACACACACACACACACACACACACACAAAGGGGGCCTGGAGTGTAGCTCAATGCTACAGCACATGCTGGCCTCTGGGGTGACCGGCCTCTCTCTCCACAGGTGGAGTACCAGTGTGAAGGCTTCCTGGAGAAGAACAGAGACACTGTCTATGACATGCTGGTTGAAATCCTCAGAGCAAGCAAGGTCAGCAGGGACCCCAGAGGAGTCGCTGATTCGAGAAGGGGTGGGATTGGAGAGAGAGGGACTGCTGGGTCACAGCTGCTTACAGCTGGTTTTTATTTCATTTTTTTTTTCATGGCTGAATATACACATACCACCTTTTATGTGTTTTAGAGCTGGAGGTAAAGTCCATTTTTATCAGGGCCCGGGACCAGCCCAGACCTAAATTATTTCTCATACCAGAGTGGAGGTATGGGAATAATTGAGGCACAGTTCACACGGCAATAACAGGAGGGAGTCTCAGGGTTCATTCAAAACCTGAAGATCACCCGCATTTATTATCCAAACAGCTTTAATATCAAAAGGTAAACTGAGGGGGAAGTTCATTAGCATTCTTTTTCCTAGGTAGCAGGGAGAATGACTTAGATCACGTCCACAACTATGCCTGCTCTGTCATGTAGACTGAAAAACACTTCTTCCCTAGGTGACCTCCTAAATTACAATAGGAGAAGAATGACATTAGCATGTCCTGACCACTTGCTATGGATGGCATCAGGTTGTCTCACTATCAAAGACTAGGTGATCACCTTCTGTGTGGAAGGTGCAAATTGTGCCTTGCCAGATCGCTCAGAATTTTGACTGCCATACCATGTAGGGATATGACCTGTATTAACCCGGCCTCTACACATTTTGTATCTGAAAGCATTGTAGATTATATACATGTGGTCATCATGCAGATGACAGAAGGAAAACCACAAACACAGCAGCTTGGGAAAGCACACCTCACATTTGACTCCTTCATTTACACAAAGGGAAGGGTAAGGCCCCATTCTCACTTCTGGGCACAGGGCAGTGAATGTGCCTGATGAACAAGTATTTCCAGGAGCTTCCATAGTCTAGAGGAAGCCATATCTCTTAGCACAAAAACAAGCAGTGTGAGGTACCCACAGCATTCAAAGAAAACCAAAACAAGTCAGTAAAATGTCTGCATCACAAGCATGAGGACTTAGGTTTGATCCTCAGCACCCATGTTAGAAAAGCCGCTTCCAGCACTCGGGAGGCAGACAGGCAGATCTCTGGAGCTAGCTGACCAGCCAGAATAGCCAAGTTGGTAAGTTCCCGGTTCAGAGAGAGATCTTGTCCCAAAATATAAGCCAAAGGATGACTGAAGAATGCACCCAACATCAGACACACACACACACACACACACACACACACACACACCAAAAGAAAGAAAATGAAACCAAGTGTGGAGATGGCAGAAGGAAGTGTGGCCTGGGCAGTTGGTCCTTAAACCCACTGCTCTGTGTGATGAACACTATCTCCATATGAATGACTGCGGCCATTTCTTCCCCCTCAAACATTTCCTTATAAAATGTTGAGTAGAAGGTATTTCATAGATAGGCCTTTGATTTCTAATAATGTGATCTATATTTATTTCCCTCTTCTAGAAGATCCAATACACTGTTTAAAATGCTCGAGGCTTTTGACAGTTTCCTAAATGAGCCCAGGTACTTGTGCTGGTGATCATAAACAAATGCTAGCTGGGGACGGCCACACTCATCAGAGTGTCTCCCAGAAGTGCATTCAGTGTTGGCACCGCATCTTGTGACAGAATTAGTCTTAATTTGCGGGTTATTTACTCAGCCCCAGGCTTACCCCAGGTCTTGTCTAGAAGAAGCCTTGTAGACACGCAGTGGCTCTGTCTCCTGAGCTAACAGGTGGGGATGCACAGCAGACTGTGGACTCCTCAAAAGAGGAGCAAATAGAGAAGAGAACAGAGGCAGGACAAAGGACAGCCTGGGCTATACATTAATAACAAGGTCTAGGTCAGCTTGGGTTATGTAGTTAGACCCTGCCTCAAAACATAAAAGGGTCTGAGGAGCTAACTCGGTAAGTGCTTGCCATGCAAGAATGAGAACCTGAGCCTGAGCCCCCAGAACCCATGTACAAACAGCCGGGGACAGGGGTACACACAGGTATGTAACCCCAGCGGAGATGGAAATGGGTTTTCTGGTCCTCCCATATCACGATTTGGGTAAGCTCCAAGCCTAAGGTTGTCCTTTGGCTTCCATACGCATGTCTATTCTTGCATACATGCACCGTCACACACATAAATACACAATAAGAACACATAAGAACACATCTACATATAAACATGGATGTAGGGGTGTGGGTTCAGCATTGTAAGCAGGGTGTGGCTGGAAGACAGTGACATAGCTTTGATTCTGGGGTAGGGTTTGGGTCTGCAGGGAGGGTGAATGGGTTGAGAAAAGAGTCTAGCTGAGCCAAGGAGCTCAGTGGGGAGAGTAGATGTCTCTTCTGTCAGCTGCAGTAGTGCATGCGTGCAGACACTTGCACAGCTGCCCCTCTCTCCCAGTCCCAGGAAGGGAGCCATGGGTGTCACCAGCAAGGAGGCTCTGCCTAGTCAATGGAGCCCTGGCTATGGAGGTAGCTGGGGCTATCACTCTGGACCCTCTCATTTAGATGGCCGTTATGGTTGTGAATTTGGTCAGTGCTGGTGAGGACTGTTATTCAACACTTGGGGACATTAAATCCCTCTCCGTTCCTTAACAGTTTCATCTCTGCGCCACCTTTTTCCAAGAAACCCCTGTTGCGTCTTCTCCCTTTGGGGCAATGATCACAGTTAAATCTGCAAAGCAGGTCGTCAAGCCAAACAGCAAGCACTTCCGGACCACAGTAGGGAGCAAGGTACACGGGAGTGGGAACGAGGTGGGAACTGGTTGCCAGTAGGCCAGACTCTGGGGAGTCAAGACACCTGTGGGACCCACAGTCCAGGTCTGGCCGCCGACACCAGGCTTCTTACAATCCATCTGTAAAACTCCCAACTCCAATTCAGCGCATCCCAGTGCCCTTCCCAGCCTGTACATGGTCATAAGGTTCATTAGTTCTCTGCTGCAGTGAACCTGGTCAGGGTGTATTGCGGGGAGGGCAGTGTACCCAGGTACTCACAGAAGCCAGAACAGGATGTTAGGTCCTGTGGAGTTAGAGTTACAGGCATCTGTGAACCACCCAATGGGGCTGCTGGGAACAAAACTCGAGTCTTCCAATAGAGCCTCAAGTGCTCTTAACTACTGAGCCATCTCTCCAGCCCTAAAATGACCTCTCACTCATCAGCTTCATTTGTCTTGATCTAAGTATTAAATCATCCCAGAGCGACCTCTGACCTCTGGTCCTGCTCCCTAGTTCCGCAGCTCTCTGTCCTTGCTCATGGAGACCCTCAATGCCACCACACCCCACTATGTCCGGTGCATCAAGCCGAATGATGGCAAGTTGCCCTTTGAGTAAGTATTCTCATCAAGCCCTGCAAAAGCAGCATCCTACCATGACCAATGGCAGCTTAAGGAAGGAAGAGTTCATTTGAGCTAAGGGTTCCCCAGGGAGACTCCCCAACAGTGAAGGAGGCATGGCAGCAGACAGCCAGAGCAAGAAGATGAGATCTCATGGCTCTATTCACACGCTGGGAGCAGAGAGAGCAACTGGAAATGGGCCAAAGCTATAAGCTCTCTAAGTACTCCCCCACCCACGAGCTCCCTCGCCAAGTTCCCTCTTGTAAAGATTCCATGACCTTCCCACACAGGCTACAGCTGGGAACCAAGTGTTCAAAGACCTGAGCCTGAGGCAATCTTTTCACACTCAAATGACCGTGATTTTGGAATTTGCTGAGATCCCTCATGGACTTTACACTGTTTCTGAGTTCTTTAATGATTCAAACAGTGTTGCCTTTTATATATATGCTAGCGGGACCTCTCTGGTTAAACCACCTAAACTCCAGGCCTGAGCAAAGGGGCTGAGTTTGAAATCATTGTCTCATCAGACACTGGGACCCACACCCCTCTGCTTGTATAAGGGGGCATCTGTGCATGTGAAGGAGTGGGGTGAGAGTCAGAGGCACCCTGATATGTAGCATGAGACATCAGATGTGTTCTTAGGGGTCCTGGAGTAAGAGCCCCTAACCAATGACTGTAGATCAGGAGCTAAAAGAGGAGCCCTTAGAGTGGGCTGTCAGTGGAAGTGCTAAGAGCATCCGTGGGTCCCAACAATGTTAGCCCTACGTCCTAAGTAAGCCACTGTAGGGTGTTTTGTAAAGGGCATTCCTCCATTCTATGCATGCATCTCTTTTCACCTGGTTGTCACTGAAGTTCAATCCAGGAGTTTCCCCCACAAGGTGGCCTCCCCCCCACCTCCCTCAGTCAGAGCTCCTTCCCACACCTACCTACATCCCCAGCTTCTAGACTATTTCACATCAAGGCTGTTCCAGAACATTCTGTAGATATTTCTGTCGATCTGCAGTGTGCCTTGCACTCTGTGGGTGAGTTGAGGGTGAAGGGGCAACCGGGCTGGACCCTGCTGTCCAGGATCCTGAAGTCCAGGCCTCCCAGCCGCACGTGTTCTGGGATGTTCAGTGGCTGTAAGGCCTGAACCCATTGTAAAATTGCTTCAAGGTTTGACTCCAAACGAATCGTCCAGCAGCTGCGAGCCTGTGGTGTTTTGGAAACAATTCGCATCAGCGCCCAGAGTTACCCTTCCAGGTAGGTTGTTGTGAGCAAGAGCACAGCTAAGCCATCAAACGGGACCATACCATTGGTAGAAAGTTTATCTGGGGAATCAAACTGGCGTGTGGTGTGTATGCGTGCGTGTGTGTGTGTGTGTGTGTGTGTGTGTGTGTGTGTAAAACAGGACAGTGGGAAAAGCCCTGTCAATTTTATGGAGGCAGGTAGAGGAGAGGTACAGGGGAGGTGGGGTGTGGTGGGTATAGCCTGGGGTTAGCATGGGTCTAGCCTAAGGATTAGGGTGGGGACTTTGACCTGTGGCAGACTTGTTTGGGTTAAACAGGACCTGGATGCCCTTTGCCAGAGTTGGTTGCCTGTAGAGAACAGATAAAGGAAGCAATGGCTTTTTCCTGACAAAGAGAAACCTGCTTCACAAGATTTCTGAGGAAGGCTGTTTAGGTTTTTGTTTACTCAATAGCGGCTCTTCTCTTTACCCAATCATAGTCCAGGCTGAGCTGGCCTAGGCTGTCATCTGAATGACACCCTAAGACACTCTCAGAGGCCCTGCATTTTTGGGGGTGCACTTTGGGCCTACCAGTTACCCTCATTCAGGTGTTTGCTGAGAACAGAGGGGATAGTGTCAGGTGCACCTTCCTGGAGGAAGGCCGGGGAGACATCCCCCTCTTTCGTCACTGTGACAGAATGCCCCAGGAGATAAGGGAGGCGGGGTTATTTTGGCTTGTGGTTTCAAAGGCCCTTCGCCTTTATTGTTTCTGGGCACAGCATCACGGCAAGGGGCACATGTGGACCCCAGTGGCTCACCTCACTCTAGACAGGAGGCAGAGAGAGGGACAAGAGGGGGTCAGGGACAAAGCTGTGCCCAGAGTGAGTTACTTCCTCCAAATTAGTCCCATGTCCTTTCTGGTTTCCATGCCCTCCAATAGACTACGTCTGTGGGTTAATTCATTATTCAGGCTAGAACTCTCAGGATCCAATCTCTTTCCAGAGCCTCACCTCCAAACAATGTGTTAAGGACCTAGTCTTCCATACCCGAGCCTTTGGGAAACATGTAATGCTCAAACTGTAGCAAAGGTGCTGTAGGTATCTCAGAAGCACCCAGGACCCCGTCTCAGGTGCTGGTGATGGTCCCAGTTTCCTCGTCAGGACAGGAGCTGAGGAGGGCAGGAGGGCCAGAGGGTTGGTTGAATCCGTTCATATAGAAAGTGCACCGGCTGGGAGCTTTTGGCATTGACACAGGAGGGTCACCAGAGCAGGCTCTACCACCTTCCCCGTGGTGGTGGTGGGGGGGCAACACAGTCCACTGCATGAAGAGCCTCCTCCATGCTACGCCTGCCCAGTTCTCTCTGATTTTGCAGGTGGACATACCTTGAGTTCTACAGCCGCTACGGCATCCTTATGACCCAGCAGGAGCTGTCCCTCGGCGATAAGAAGGAGGTGTGCAAGGTAGCTTTGCACAGGTTCATCCAGGTCGGTCTTGCCTGCTGGGATCTCGGGCTCTTTCCAACAGCGTGCCTCTTAAATGTGTCCCTTCACATGCTAGTAAGACAGCAGCGGCCATGCTCACCATGGCAAGATCCCTTAACAGTGGACATTGCCTTTAGGGATCCAAACACTGGGTTTCACTGCCATCTCCCTCTGCCTCATTCTCTCATGATCCAATATCATCCTCCATGGACCTGGGTCACAGGACATGGTCAGATGAGGCAGTAACAAAGCAGAATGTTAGTGTCGCTCCGTGTGACTTGAGGTTATTGCGGAGGTGATGAGTTAGGGTGGAAAAGAGATGGCAGGCCATGACAGCCAGGAAATGGGATAGGTCGTGAACCCAAAGCCAAGACAGAAAACAATATGTACCTCAAAGTAGAAGTTTCTAGATTGTGATTCTGGTTTTTCTGCCTTGTGCCAAAGCCATACCAATGGTTTGAAAGCCTTTGGACTCCCTCAGTGTCAAATATCTTTCTTCTCTTCCAGGATTCTAACCAGTACCAGTTTGGTAGAACCAAAATTTTTTTCAGAGCGGGACAAGTGGCTTATTTAGAGAAACTCCGCTTGGATAAACTGAGGCAGAGTTGTATTGTGATTCAAAAGCATGTGCGGGGCTGGCTGCAGAGGAGGAAGTTTCTCCGAGAAAGACAAGCCGCCCTGACAATCCAGCAGTATTTCCGGGGTCAGCAAACAGTGAGGTAAGAGGATAAGGAAGGTGGCACTGGGTCATACCAATTACTTCCAGGTCAACAATGGGGCGTGCTGGATCCATAGAGAGCAGCTAGACCATAGGGCAGTCGCTGCTGATGTGCCCAGGAGGAGGGGCAGCTGAGGACAGGAACCTTTCTCTTGCTCCTTGGACACAGGTATGGGGGGGGTCCCCACCAGTGACCATGAGCCTGGATAGGAGAAGGACCTGTCCTGTGTGCTATCTCTTCCCAGGCAGAATGACGGTTCTTTTTCATATGATCTAATATAGGGATTATCTCATAGTTGTTTTACTTACATTTCTTGGCCATTCCCAAATCCTCCTCCATGGGCTTATACGTTCTGAAGGGAAGAGGCTGTGTTCACCTCCAGACCTTTAAGCTGATGTTAACAAACTTTCCTCTACAGAGCCAGTTAGGAAAAAAATCCTTAGACAGGTGGCTCTGCTGGCACAAAGAAATCCAATTAAGTCAGATCAAACCAAATTAAAATGCCCATCATTTTATTAAATACGGTGCTCTCAGGCGGCCAAGTGCATGGTGGCAAGACAGGAAAGTGCTGTAAGAAAGGGCCTGAGGCTTGATACCTTAAGGGTTGTTCAGCTTATAATTTTGGAGTACAAATTGGTTTTGGCTTCTGATAATGGCCTCCATTGCTGTGACACAGTGCGACAGAGAAAGTAGACAGAAAGAACCACGTGGGAAAGGGGCCAAGTTCATGGAGCTCCCTCTATATAAACCCCCTCTATTAAGTGTGGTGCTGTGTCCCCATAATCCCAGCACTCAAGACACTGAGTCAGGAGAATGCTGTGGGTTTGAGGCCAGACTCGGCTGCATTATGAGTACAAGGCCATTCAAGATTTTATAGCAACACCCTGTCTTTCCATAAATAAGAGCTGGAGAGATGGTATTTCCTTCAGAGAATAACAATTAAGTTATCCATATGGGAACATCTGGGCATGGCCACACACCTGTGCATCTGTATCACACTCAAACGCACATACACAGAAACAAAATAAATTCCAAAATAAAAGGGATAAAAACTTACTCCCCTTAGCTCTGACTCATAGTGAGCCATTCAGAGGCCCCATCTCCAGTGACCTACCTTCTGCCGGGCCACCCCTTACATCACAACTAGGACCAGGTGTCCACCTATGAACTCTAGGAGGACTCACTGAAGGGCAGCTACGACTACAGCAGCTGCTGTCAGCAGTGTGTGTAGAGCAGCCACAGGTGTGTCCACCGAGCCTTGATGGTCTCAGCAGATGTGACCCTTTGTTGTAGTCTGCCAGCTCCAGATCGGCAACTCCCAACCCAGCTCTTCACGAATGGGTGCATGAGCAAGTGGGGTTTCAGGACACTGTCATCCTCATAGTCTGGATGTGAGCTGTGCACATGTGTACGTGTGTGCCTGTGTTAGAGGAGGCTGCTTGTTGGTTCTTGGCCACTTAACCCTGAAATAATCACACGGAAACTGTATTATTTAAATCACTGCTTGGCCCATTAGCTCTAGCTTCCTATTAGCTAACTCTTACAGATTAACTTAACCCATCTCCATTAATCTGTGTATTTCCATGTGACAGTGGCTTACCTGCAAAGTTTTGGCATGTCTGACTCTGGCAGCAGCTTCATGGCATCTCTCTAACTCCGCCCTTCTTTCTCCCAGCATACAGGCTAGTTTTCCTCGCCTAGTTCTGTTCTTCCCTGCCATAGGCTCCAAGCAGTTCTTTCTTCATTAACCAATAAACACAACACACAGACAGAAGGACCTCCCACACCATGCCTGTAGATTAACTGGCTTGAGGAGATCCCATGTGGTTCCTCCATGACCGAGTGACCCACACTGAGGTCAGGGTAGGCACAGGCAGGCCTGAAGTTGCATCAGGATAAGCCACTTAATGGTACAGACATACCTGAGACTTCCCTCACTGAAAGGTGCTGCCCACACTCGTGGTTCACGGTGAAGGGTGAAACTCTGGCCACCCACTCACATTGCCATCTCTTCACCCAAGGAAGGCCATCACTGCCACCGCTTTGAAGGAGGCCTGGGCAGCCATCATCCTCCAGAAGCATTGCCGAGGGTACCTGGTCCGCAATCTGTACCAGCTGATCCGCGTGGCCACCATCACCATCCAGGCCTACACCCGTGGCTTCCTAGCCAGGAGGCAGTACCGGAAGGTACGGAGTAGACTCAGGCTGCTGTTCCTCACTGTTCCTTCCTCAGTGCAAGGGTTCCAGTGAGAGAGGCATCCACACTGCCCTGAGGGGTTGCCTGAGGGGTTGCTTCAGAAGTCTGGGGTGAAGGGCTCAGTGGGTCAGTGATGGGAGACTCCTGCCCTGCACTGTGGATGTCCTGAGCTGACTCTTCGGGTAATGATGGACCTGGAGAGAGAGAAACAGGAGTTCTGGCTGACATCTTACAAGGTTCCCTCTCCAGTTGCTGCAGGAGCACAAGGCTGTGATCCTTCAGAAGTACGCGCGGGCATGGCTGGCCCGGCGTAGATTCCAGAACATCCGCAGGTTCGTGCTCAATATTCAACTGACTTACAGGGTCCAGCGTTTGCAGAAGAAACTGGAGGATCAGGTAAGTGTGTGTGTGTGTATGCGTGTGCACATGTGTGTATGCATGTGCATGTTCATGTGTGTAAATGTACGTGTGTGTATGTTTGATCACTCTCTGCCTTATTCTTTTTGAAGCAAGGGCTGTCAGTCAAACCCAGAGCTTGCCTGCATGGCCAGTGGTACCGACTAGCCAATTTTCTTTGGGAATCCCCTGTTTCTACCTTCTAAGACTAGAGTCACAAGCAGGCCCCCATGACCACCTGACATTATTTTTACGGATTCTGGGAACCCAAACCCTAGCACTTTAACTTTGGAGGCAAGCATTTTAATCTTGGAGCCACCTCCCCAGCCCTCTACTGCCCGCCCGTCTTTTCTGACCCGTGGAGTGCGCCGTCTGTGTTGCGCACCCCATGGTCGCCAGAGATGCCCAAATTCCCTCTTTAGAAGTCCTTTTTTTATCAAATAGTCCTACCTCAGGTCGATGGATGAAAGCACAGCATATGATTTTTTTTTTTTTTTTTTTTTTTTTGATTTTCGAGACAGGGTTTCTCGGTAGCTTTTTGGTTCCTGTCCTGGAACTAGCTCTTGTAGACCAGGCTGGTCTCGAACTCACAGAGATCCGCCTGCCTCTGCCTCCCGAGTGCTGGGATTAAAGGCGTGCGCCACCACCGCCCGGCACAGCATATGATTTTTGAGGTAAACACAATTTAGCCTCTAGTATTAAAATTGTTGTGGAGTCCCAGAAGCAGATGGACCGCCCATGACACGCATCACCAGCTCAGAAAGACTCCACCTCACTCAGTTCTGTGGGAAGAGGCTAACAAATGTCACTTGTGGGAAATGCAGCTGTGGTAGATAGATGCTGTGTGAGGCATGAATGCAGCGGCTGCTTCGCTCTGAACAAACCCCTGACGCCTGAGTCTTTCTTCAGAGCAGAGAGAACCATGGGCTGGTGGAGAAACTGACCAGCCTGGCTGCTCTGCGGGCTGGTGACCTGGAAAAGATTCAGAAGCTGGAAGCAGAGCTAGAACGAGCGGCCACCCACCGACACAGCTATGAAGAGAAGGGCAGGAGATACAGGGACACAGTGGAGGAGGTCAGAAGGGTCCCACGTGGGGAGTCCACACTCCCGTCTCTGCAGAGGGAGGCAAATGTTGCCTGTGGCAATAACGCAGGGACTTCACAGCCCTGACAGAGGGAGCCCAGCGGCCTGGACTCTGGGGGGAATCGTGTGCTTAGGGAAGGGACCAGCTGCTCTCCCTGCCGTCCTTTACAAGTGGACACAAGGCCCAAGGGACACTGCTGACTGCTTCCTTCTTCTTGTCCACCTGCATGGGCCCTGGAGGCACCTGTCTCTGACCTGTGCTGCAGAACCTGGGAAAGAGTTTATCACTGTGGTCGAGTGAGAAATCCCAACATCCTAGATTCGAATCTTGACTTTGCTGCTGGCTAAAGTGCAGCTTGGCCAAGTCACCGACCCTCTGAACTTTAGCTTCCTTGTATTTAAAATAGAAATGACAAAGGGAGGCTAGAAAAAGATTTAAGGGTAACGTTTTCCAGAGAAATAATTTAGTCAGTGCCCACCGTGGGCCCCACAGAGTCATGAGAAGGTGAATCTAGCATATTCTAACAAAGTCTCTTTCATTACCGCCCATTTTCCTGTGCCTTCCAAAGGCTTGAAGTTCCCACATTCGTAGCCATAGGCACCCTGGGGGCTTCCCTTTGCCCTGCCTGTGACCTAGTACTCGGGGTGCCCACAATGCTGCTGCTGCCCTTTCTGGCTCTGCCCGTCATGGCCATCACCATCACTGGGTCTACACTTCCAGCCCCGCAGGCCTCTCTCGTCAAGAGAAGCTGAAGTAACGGATTCTGCCCTGCTTCCCTGCTTTCTACACCACAGCAGTGTGAAAATGGGAAGCCAGTGTGTGTTCTGACCTAAGCAGCTATTACCACAGTTAACTAATAAGCTGCCCCGGGTACCCAGAGCTCAGGAGAGGCCTGAGACAGTCCTTGGCCTTGGGCTTTTCTCCCAGGTGTCAGCTGTCAGTCATGGCTGGGGAGGTGGGTGGGAGCGGTGTCTGATTCTGTGGCTGGTGCGGTTGTTACTCTGGCCTAAGCTGAGCAAGAGCATGTGATTGAAGAGCACAGGGCTCGTCACAAGGGCCAGTGGCAGAGACTTCACCAAGGTCTCCTCATGTCCCTTCCTTTCACTAGAGGTTGTCGAAGCTGCAGAAGCACAATGCAGAGCTGGAGTTGCAGAAAGAACAAGCAGAGCTGACGCTGCAAGAGAAGACCGAGGAGCTGAAAGGTAGCCAGCACTGGGCGTCACTCAGCAGTGTGGGTGTAGCCGGCCATCACACATCAAGGGGATAAGTAAGAGTATGAATGGATGAGAGTATAATAGCGTGCAGAAACGTGTGAGTAAAAAAGTATGTGTACACGCTTGTGAGAGAGTGCATGTGCAAGAGTTTTGTTCAAGTTAACTCGAGTCAGGAAACAACCAGGCTAGCTAAAAGATAAACCAATTATATTTTTATTTATTATAAGGGGAAGACTCACGAAACAGGAGCAAGAAGTCCAAGCTCAGCTGTGCTGCGAGGGAACCACACAGAGAGAGGGCACCTGGGCTGCACACGCCCTTTTTCTCTGGGTCCCAGAAAGCCACACCCTAACTTGGTCCCACCTCTTAAAGATAATTGGTTGGCAAAGATTCCCCATCAGAGTTTATGGGTGTTCATGAGTGTGTAAGTGTGTGGAGTATGTATGCATTTAGAGTGTACAGTGCTGTATGAGTGTGGGGAAGTGTGAGAATATGAACATGTGTAAGTGTGTAAGAGTGTGTAATAGTGTATGAATGTAAGTGTGGTGACACATGTGTGGTAAGAGTGTTGAGTGTGTACAAATATGAGTGTATAGTTTGGGGTGTTAGAGTGCGTATGTTTAAGAATATCCATGAATGTATGAGTGTGTATGAGTGTGAGTGGATGTGTGTGTAAGAGTGTGTGTATGAAAGAGTATTCATGAGTGTGTGTATGGAGATGTATGGATGAGCATGTATTTAAGAGTGTCTGTGAACATGTGAGTGTATATAAGTGTAGGCACCTTGTGAGTGGCCTAAGGGACCTTGCACACATTCTGCCCAGCGTGTGGACTAAAGGGCACCAGGCCTAGGGTGTGAGACAGCTGGGGTTCCAGCAAGAAGGTGCACCCTGACGGTGGCCCGGGCCTTGGAGCCCACAGAGTCAGTGAGGAGCAGAGAGGTTGAGAAGTCATCTGGAGCCTGAGCAAGGAGCACCCCCTGCACTCTTTTTATTACACGGCTTCAGGGGTTTTATAACTTCTTGCTGTGAAGGTTGCCACAGGAATATTGAAGTTCTAAGAAATGTAGTGAGAAAATTGCCTGTTTGGATGGATACTTTTAATAGAACTGCTGTTTCACAGCCCCCTCGCCTACATATCTAGTTATGAAGGGTGCACGTGTCTCCTTACGTCCCAGCTGAATGAACCCTCCACGGCGATTGGGAAGTGGGAGATAATTCAGACGTTGTCATGGCGGATTTGTTTCAGAGTGTTCTCTGTCCACAGAACAAATGGACAAGCTCACCAGGCAGCTGTTTGATGACGTGCAAAAAGAGGAACAGCAAAGACTGTAAGAGACCCTGGCCTCAAAGCCAGCACCCGCTCACTCAGCTAGCCTCCCCTTCCTTCCTTCCTTCCTTCCTTCCTTCCTTCCTTCCTTCCTTCCTTCCTTCCTTCCTTCCCTCCCTCCCTCCCTCCCTCCCTCCCTCCCTCCCTCCCTCCCTCCCTCCCTCCCTCCCTCCCTTCCTCCTTTTCTGGCTTGGTCCTCGAACCTCCTCCATTAGCCAAGGATGTCTTTGAACCTCTGATCCTCTTGCCTCTCCCTCCCCAGTGCTGTGATTACAGCTGTGCACCAGCACTGCTGGTTTCTGCATTGCAGGGAATGGAACCTAGGGTGCCCACAGCTACATCCCCATCTGCTCTGTTTTCTGTTTTGCTTCTCAGCTTGTAGCTAGCATAATCCAGATCCAGGTATGCAGGGTGAGGATTTTAGTCTCAAGGGCGCAGTTCTATAGTGTACCGCCTCTAATGATGCCCATGGTCCAGGGTTGTTGATACTCTTCCTGCTGATGGACCCTCACTGGTCCCCATGACCCTGGGTTGGACCAGCCCTCTTCCTGTCTCAGTTATAAACCATCTGCTAACTCCCAGAGATTCCAGTCTGGATCCCCCTTCTCTGATGGAGTCAGTAGTTTCTAGATCTAAGTGGGGGGCATGATGGAATGATGGGAGATGTGGAATATTCTTGTCATGTTCCTTGGGAGACAAAATCTCAGGGAAGCCTGGGATGAGGTTCTACTTTGCCGTGCAGTTAGCCGAAAACCATGGCCTCGGTAAGGAGGTGGGTAAGGAGACTCCCAAAGGCTGAGGAGCCAGCTGCACAGCTGAGCTCCCTGCTGTCTGCCTGGACGGGGCTGTGCTGGCCTGTCAAGTGAGCAACACTCTTAGCCCTCCTTGCAGCTCCATTTGGTCCCTGGTCATCTACCTGTGCATGCTTGGCCCTGTCACAGCCCTCAGAGGCACATACTATTACAGACCCAGCAGGTTCAGGCTGTAGGTCTGAGGTTCGTTGTACCCCAGGCTCCAGGGTTTTCTTTTTTGTTTGTTTTCTGGTCTCTTGAGAATACTGTAGTGGATTGGGTTTGTTTTTTGGTGGGGGGGAGGTGTTACAAAGTTTAAAGATTTATTAATATCTACAAAAGGAGATAAAAATCTTTGTGGAGCCAGACTTTGAGGAAGCCACAAAGACTTCCTCAGAGTCTTTTCCTTGGTGCTAACACAGTAAATCGGTCAAGAGTGTGGGTTGAGCCGGGCGGTGGTGGCGCACGCCTTTAATCCCAGCACTCGAGAGGCAGAGGCAGGTGGATCTCTATGAGTTCGAGGCCAGCCTGGTCTACAAGAGGTAGTTCCAGGACAGGAACCAAAAGCTACAGAGAAACCCTGTCTTGGAAAATCAAAAAAAAAAAAAAAAAAAAAAAAAAAAAAAGGGTGTGGGTTGACATCCCAGCAGTGGGAGGCTCCAGGTGGGAAGCTCCTGGTGGGAGGCTCTGGGTGCAAGGTTTCGCAGCATCCCACCAGCCTGAGGGCTGCAGGAAGTTAACAGAGCTCTTGGGGCTGCCTTAGTTCCGACTGGACTCTGTGGACTAGACAAAGCTGGTCTAGGTCACATGACTCCTTTCTGTGGTTTTCTTAGTTCGTTGTCGCCTGTTGAACTCAGTGATCCGTTTACAAGGAATTGGGTTTCAACACACTTTGGAGCACTTGGCTTTGCTGAAATATATTCGAAATTCTTTTAAATGGGCTGGACAGATGGATCAATAGTTAAGAGTGCTTGCTGAACAACCAGAGTTCGAAGCTCAGCACTCATATAGGCTGGGTGTCCCAAGACACCTACATTTCCAGCTCTGAGGGGCGTGATGCCCTCTTCTGGCCTCCATGTGCAAAGGTGCAAACATCAGGGTACACACTGTGCATGCAATCACAGACATGCAGACACCTGCTTACACACACACACACACACAAGTAAAATAAATAATTTTCAAATTTCTCAGAAACCAAGACCCCTGAATACAGAGATGGCCTGTATTATGGCCTCTGCTTTTGTTCTTACTTGAGAAGCTTGTGACCAGAATGGTTTTGCTTTCAAAATTTTCCATCGACACAGACTTCACCAAGAGAGCACCCCTCCTTCCATAGTCCCAAATCTTAAATAATTTCAGAGGTGGAAACCTTTCATTAGCACACTAGTGGTGCAGTTTTGGATTTTAGCATTTCTTGTTCAGTTTTGGAAATTTGGGGTGCTAAGCCATATTTGTTGAGGACTAAATAAGACCCCTGGGGGGTCCTGGGAAAGGACTAGAACTTGGCAGAATATGCCAGGTCTTTGCTGAGGGATGGGCACCCCATTCAGAGGACAGCGTGGAACCCAGGGATGACTTTGAGATCACAGTGCCCCAGCACCCAGTGTGACTTGAAGTCTAGCCTCTCCGTCCTGTGTTCCCTGTGATCTTGAGAGAGTTTCTCACACCAGGAGCTCTAAAGCATTTGTTTCAGACTATGAGAACAGGGTACATGCTAAAACACAGGACCATGGGCTACTACAAGGGCGGCATAGGTCACGACAACCCTGTCTCCTCCTTTGGCATGGAGGTGTCTCCTCTCTATATTTTCAGAATATTGTATATTTTGTTCAAAGACTATAAAAACAAATCTAAGTTTATCTTTTCTTTTCTTTTTTTTTTTTTTTTTGCTGTTTAGACTTCTTGAAAAAAGTTTTGAGCTGAAAACACAGGCCTATGAGAAACAGATAGCGTCTCTGAGAGAAGAAATTAAAGCCCTCAAGGACGAGAGGACGCAGCTCCATCATCAGCTGGAGGAGGGCCAGGTCACCTCTGACAGCCTGAAAGGGGAGGTGGCTCGTCTGACCAAGCAAGCAAAGGTAGGTGTGATGGCTTTTAGGTCCTCTGGTAATGCTCTTGATCTGCACAGAGATAGCGGAAAGGTCTCAGATTTGGGGTTCAGTTTGGGGACAGCTCAGGTGGGCTGTTCTTTTTGGTAAGATATTTAATAATACCATTATCAGCATGGTAGGGATTTTGAAGAGAACTCAAATGAAGCATTGTGTATATGAGGGGACCTTTGTATGGATTCAGGCAGAATGAGGAGGTTCCTTGCTATGTGTTTGACGAGTGGTCAGTACTATATGCTGGTAGTCAGGTTATCCTGGATTCCTGGGTGGCAGGGGCAGCAGCAAGGATCCAGTCCTTTAGCTAAGTAAGGTGTGCCCACCATACAGGAGGTGCCCCCTGTAGCCTCTGCTTGCTTAGGATGCTTGGGAACATCCTTTGGGGAAGTGAGGATCAGAGTCACAGCGGGGTGCTTGCTTCTCAGAGCAGCTGAGAGGGTGAAATAGAAAAGGGCAGATGCAGGTTGAGTGTGGCCCTAGCAGCTGCTAGCCCAGCCAGAGCATCTCTGTGTTCCCAAGACATCAAACAGCAGGTGTAGCCGTACAGACTGACAGCACACAGCACCTCAGTGCTCTGTCCCCCCAAGTTCAAGTCCAAGACACTGCGCTGTCTGAAACTGTATTTCATGTTTCTGATAGCTTCTAACATTGCCAGGTTGTAATTATACAGTTATTTAAACAGATTGAATAAAAGAATATTTCCAATTTAAATTATAAATTCCGGAAAACCCTTATCACTTATCATGTTATCAACTTAAGAATACCTGTACTGAAGTGAAATTGTTATAATCTTCCACTTTATCAGAAAATTCACGAGTGATGGTCCATGCCTGGAGAGGCCACCCAGTCAGTAGAATTCAGGTGTATTGTGCACTCCTGTAATCCCAGCACTGGGGAGATGGAGGCAGGAGAGCCAGGAGGAAGCTCAAGCCCTCCTCAGGGCGCAGGAGCTAGAGGCCAGACTAGACTATGAGACCCTGTCTCCAGAAATCCATTCCAGAGCAGTGAATACAGTTAATGATGAAGTATTACACATTTTAAATTGTTAAGAGAATAAATTTCAACATTCTCAACTGCAAAAATAGCAGGTTTTTGAGAGAGTTGTGTGTTTGCTATCTTGATTTGATTTTCCACATTGCATTCATAAATCATAACCTTACTTTGTCACCCACAAACATATGTGATTATACTTTGTCAATCTATAATAAAAGTTTAAAAAAATGAAATTTACAAGTAGAGCAGGAAAAATCACATAGAAAAATATTTTCATTGCTTAAGCAAGCGTTAAAATACCAGAGCTGGGTTGGAGAGATGGCTCAGAGGGTAAGGGCTCTGGCTGCTCTTCCAGAGGTCCCAAGTTCAGTTCCCAGCAACCACCTAGTGGCTCACAACCATCTGTAATGAGATATGATGCCCTCTTCTGGTATGCAGGCAGAATACTGTATATATAACAAATAAATCTTTAAAAAGTTTTGAAAAAATAAATAAAATACCAGCATTATCATATTTTATAAAATATATAAATATTCATAGAAATTTAATAAAAAGTTCTTGAGAAAAATAAATTTAAAAGAACAATAAGTAAGGTTTGAACTGTGCATGGACAATGAGTCCTTACTGGAAATCGTAATCCTATGCATCCCTACAGACTTGAGGATTTGTTTATCTTGAAACGAGTTCTCAATATGTCACCCTGGCTGTCCGTGAACTCAGGATGCTGCTGCCTCAGCCTCCCAGGTGCTAGTGGTAGCATCCATCTGATCCTTCAGTGCATGTATTGTTTTAGAATGCAGACCTCTGGCAGATGCAGAGTGCAGGAAGAGTATCCTTGCTTTCCAGGGAATGGACCTAAAGCCATGCGTGGCTGCAGCCTGTTCTCAAATGCAAAGCATTTCATTGTGAAGTCAGAAAGCTGTTGAGCTTCCACTAAACATGTAAAACACATGTTAGAAAGCTCTGCAGATGTTCTGTGTGGCTGTGAACAACCGTGTGTGCTCTGTAAGAGCTTCCCCCTTCAGAACTGTCGGTCTGCGTTCCAGGAAAACTGTCCACCTTTCCTATAAGCACTCTGTGCTAACCAGTGCTCTACTGGCTCCCTTGTCAACTGGCCTCCTGTTGTTGTGATGTGGAAGACTTGGGGAGACTGGATCACGTGATCATATTCCTTTGACTTGTCCGTTCCAGGAAGTCGATTCTGTGTCTGTTGCGTGTCATACCAACTGGCTAATCCTTTCTTAAAAAATGATTTATTAATTTTTATTGTATGTGCATTGGTGTTCTTGCCTGAGGGGCATTGGATCCCCTGGAACTGGAGTTACAGACAGTTGTGAGCTGCCATGTGGGTGCTGAGAATTAAACTCAGGTCCTTTGGGAGAGTGGCCAGTGCTTTTGACCTCTGAGCCATCTCTCCACGTTAACCTTAAATTGGAGGAATTGTGAGCCTGCACTTGGAGTGAGATGCCAGTAGATGTCACTCACTTCTGATGCCTCTTAAGGTCTGGCTTACAAAGATCTTAGCCATCACTGACAAGCTCTGTGTGTCTGAAGATTAAAAGTGAATGCGAACGTTATCTGAAATATGCAACGAATCACAAAGGAGCCAAGGCTTCAGACTGGACGGTTACGGCTTCCAGGCACATGATCCAGAACATGTCACATGATTCAGGGTAGATTCATTTTTCTATCCAACAGGGGCTCAGCTTTTACTCACCTCAAGGACAGTTAGGACCGTTAGGAGTCTATGTTTGATCCCCTTCCTCTGTGGAGTCAGGAGCTGGGGTCTATCAATACTCAGGACCAGAGTATTCCAGGAGGGCTTTTCACTTCTGCTATCCCTGAGAATGTTTCTATCTGCTAAGCTACAAAAAATAATAATAATAAATAAATAAATAAAACAAAACAAAAACAAACAGTAACAACACACAAACCCATGGACTTCCTTGAGCTGAGCTTGTAGTGTGAACAGCAGTGGGTGCAACCTTTTGACCAGCAGAAATGCTTGTAGGAAACTCTCCCCAAGAGGCCCTCCCAGGGTGCCTAGCCTCCACAGTTGCTCCCTCTCTCAGCCTAGCTGAAGAGGAAAGCTTCCTTGGAAGGAAGTCAGCTTTGTCTTCCCCCATCCCCACCTCTTCAGGCTTACTGTTTAGGTTCTAGTACCTGGTCCACCTTAGCTTGCCCCTCACCCACCTCATGGCAAACTTGTAAATGTTTTCTTCCTTTGCAGTGGGGAAGCTAATTTCTGCCCCCAAGTCAATGTGGAAAACAGCAGCATTTTGAGCAGTTGAGCTGCTTCAGGGCAAGCTGTGAGGCTGTGAGAGCTGGATACGGTTCCAGCTAGGAAACGGCATGGCGGCCGCTGGGCTCCATGTGCTCTGTGACAAATCTGTGTCCTTGTCTGATAGAAAGTGTAACGACTGTTTTCTTTGCCCTTGGTTTGTTCATGGCTCTGATTTAGACCATCTCTGAGTTTGAGAAGGAGATAGAGCTGCTGCAGGCACAGAAGATAGATGTGGAAAAACACGTGCAGTCACAGAAACGGGAGATGAGAGGTACCAGGGGCGTGGGCTGGTTTGTGGGTAGGTAAGAAGTACTGGGTCATGGGCTGGTTAGTGGGTAGGTAAGAAGTACTGGGTCGTAGGCTGGTTAGTGGGTAGGTAAGAAGTACTGGGGCGTGGGCTGGTTTGTGGGTAGGTAAAAGGTACTGGGGCATGGGCTAGTTAGTGAGTAGGAAAGAAGTCCTGGAGACGTGGGCTGGTTAGTGGGTAGGTGAGAGGTACAAGAGCATGGACTGGTTAGTGGGTTGGTGAGAAGTAGTGGCTCATGGGCTGGTTAGTGGGTAGTCTGGACACCTTGCTAGTTGGATACCCAAGACAGTGGTTTGTGTGTTGGTAGCCAACTATTTGGTTATTCAGCTGCAGATTGTAAGAAACCATTCTGGCCAGAAGAGGGCACCAGACCTCTTTACAGATGGTTGTGAGCCACCATGTGGTTGCCGGGAATTGAACTCCGGACCTTTGGAAGAGCAGGCAATGCTCTTAACCACTGAGCCATCTCTCCCTGTAGGGCAGGGAATTTGGACTGCTCTTCAGTATCGAGAGGGAGGGGGAATGGACTGGGGGGAGGAGAAGAGGAGTGGGGATGGGGGAGGGGAGTGGGGGGGAGGGGGCAATGTGTGGGAGGAGGGGAGGGAAATGGGAAACGGGGAGCAGTTGGAAATTTTAATTAAAAAAGAATAAAAATAAAAAAAAAAAAAGAAACCATTCTGGAGAGACCCCAGGGAAGAAAGCTATGCTCGACTTTGATTTATGCTGCTCCCCCTTTCCTTCCAGAACGGATGTCAGAGGTCACCAAACAGCTTCTGGAGAGCTATGACATAGAAGACGTGAGAAGCAGGTATCAGTCTTACGTCTTCAGACATTTACAAGCATTTACACTGAGTGAAGTGGTAGCGTGTAAGTTTGATCCCTACAACCTATGCTTTTCTTTAAAAAGGGGGGGGGGAGCTAAGCATGGCCTTACATGCTTATGACCAACCACTGGGGCAGCAGAGACAGAGGATCCCTGACCAGAGGGCTTACTGACCAGATAGTCTAGTTCAATCAGTGAGCACCAGGCCAGTGAAAAACCCTGCCTCAAAAAAAATAAAACTGGGGTTGGAAGTTAAGAGTGCTTGTTGCTCCTGCAGAGGACCAGGGATCGGTTCCTAGTACCAGCAGAAACTCCAACTCCATGGAGGATGTGATGCCCTCTTCTGGTCTCTACCAGCTCCTGAACACAGACATACATGCATGCACACATACACACAATCTTTTAGAAAGCAAGGTGAGCCGTACTGTAGGAATGACACACACACAAACCGTGTGACCCGTAAGTAAGGAGGCTGGACATTTGTGCCTTCTTTGTTTTATTTCCCAGGCTCTCTGTGGAGGATCTGGAACACTTAAATGAGGATGGAGAACTTTGGTTTGCCTATGAAGGACTCAAAAAGGCAACTCGGTGAGGTATTCCCTTGGGGTTCTGGTTTTTTTGTTTGTTTGGTTTTGGTTTTTGGTTTTTGTTTTATTTTTTTCCAGAGACAGTACAATGTTGGGAAGTTCATCTCACCTAGATTTGACATGCGAAGTATATTCTTTTTTTTTTTTTTTTTTTTTTTTTTTTTTTTTTTTTTTTTGGTTTTTCGAGACAGGGTTTCTCTGTGGCTTTTTTTTGGAGCCTGTCCTGGAACTAGCTCTGTAGACCAGGCTGGTCTCGAACTCACAGAGATCCGCCTGCCTCTGCCTCCCAAGTGCTGGGATTAAAGGCGTGCGCCACCATCGCCCGGCGTGAAGTATATTCTTATGGTAAAATTATCTAATAGCCCCTAGAAAGACTTCTCTGAGAATTCAGCCATTTGCCTAGTAAGAGGAGACCTAGTGAGAAAACCTGTAACCTGTTTCCTCAAAACTGGTTACAGGGTTGGGGATGTAGCTCAATCAGTGGAGTGCTTGCCTGGCCTGCATAAAACTCTGGTTTCCAGCCAGGCAGTGATGGTGCACACCTTTAATCCCAGCACTTGGGAGGCAGAGGCAGCTGGATCTCTATGAGTCTGAGACCAGCCTGGTCTACAGAGAGAGTTCCAGAATAGTCTCCAAAGCTACACAGAGAAACCTTGTTTCAAACCATGTCCCCCCCCCAAAAAGAAAACAACTCTATTTCCATCCCTTGCACTGAATAAATGGGGTGTGATGGGCTCTTCTGTAACCCCAGCACTTGGAAATCAAGATGATGGAGAACTCCAAGGTCATTGTTAACTACCAAAGATGTTTGGGACTGGCCCGGGCTAGAGACCCTATCTCAAAAAAACAAATAAAATCTGTACTGGAGAGATGGGTCAGCAGTTAAGAACATTGACTGCTCTTGCCAAGGGCCCAGGTCCACTAGATTCCCAGCAACCACTTGGTAGCTTACAAATGTCTATAACTCTAGTCCCAAGGGATCTGATGCCCTCTTCTGCTCTCCACAGGCAATGCACACCCATGGTATACATGTATGCATACATGCAGGCAAACACACATAAAGTAAAAATGCATGAATGCTTTAAAAGTAGAGCAAGAAGCCGGGCGATGGTGGCGCACGCCTTTAATCCCAGCACTCGGGAGGCAGAGGTAGGCGGATCTCTGTGAGTTCGAGACCAGCCTGGTCTACAGAGCTAGTTCCAGGACAGGCTCCAAAAAAAAGCCACAAAGAAACCCTGTCTCGAAAAACCAAAAAAAAAAAAAAAAAAAGTAAAAGCAAGACATAGTTACATTATATAAGCAGCTACTGTGGTGTGGTTGGACTGAGGAAGTTTTTGCGCTTCTTTAAATTAATAAACTTCATTGTCTTGTAGAAGTTTTAGGTCCACAGCAAACTGAGTTGAAAATAGATTTCTCACTGGGCATGATGGTACATGCCTTTAATCGGGAGGCAGAGGCAGTTGGATCTCTGTGAGTTCAAGGCCAGTCTGATCTAGATATGGAGTTTCAGGACACCCAAAGCTACATAGAGGGACCCAAAGGAGAGAGAGAGAGTGAAAGAGAGAAAGAGAAAGAGCAGAGGAGTCCTCATTTATACCTCCACTGTCATGTGTGGACTTCCTACTGCCACCAGCTCCTATGACAGCCTGGTGACACAGCAGGGTCCCCCTCATGTTGTACACTCAGGGAACCCTCACAAGTGTATATAACACATCATCATAGCTGTATCACGCAGAACAGAGGTTTCAAACTATTAACTGTAAAACCATAACTGAATTACTTCTAAAATGAAATGCCTTTGTCATAAACTGCATGTTAACCACACACACTGTTTTCTAACAGTGACCAGGGTCCTTTGGTTTCAGCTCCTAATTCCCTCCCTGTTTCTGTGAATGCATTGTCAGCTTTAGTCCTGAAAGGGAAATGCTGACCCTAGCTTTCTCAACTATAGCACGATGTCCCCTCTGTGGTCAGCCCAGCAATGTGGAGACCATGGGCTCATTCCTCTCCCCTTCTTTTAACAGTGTTCTGGAAAGCCATTTCCAGTCTCAGAAGGATTGCTATGAAAAAGAGATTGAAGGTCTGAACTTCAAAGTAGTGCACCTGAGCCAAGAGATCAACCACCTGCAGAAACTCTTCCGAGAAGAGACAGGCATCAATGAAAGTATCCGTCACGAAGTCACCAGGCTGACATCAGAAAACATGGTAGGCCTTGCCACAGATCTACAGGCGCTCTCTCTCTCTCTCTCTCTCTCTCTCTCTCTCTCTCTCTCACCCCCACCCCACCCCCACACAGAATGCTTTCAAGATACAGAAACACATGGTGCTTTTAAGATATGTTTGGGGGGCTGGAGAGATGGCTCAGAGGTTAAGAGCATTGCCTGCTCTACCAAAGGTCCTGAGTTCAATTCCCAGCAACCACATGGTGGCTCACAACCATCTGTAATGGGGTCTAGTGCCCTCTTCTGGCCAGCAGGTATACACACAGACAGAATATTGTATACATAATAAATAAATAAATATTTTTTAAAAAAAAAGATATGTTTGGGCTTCAGCGGCCTGGGTGTCTGTATAAACTTAGAGAACAAACTGTTTGTACCTGGCTGTGGGTGAAGGGATGGACATACAAAGGTACACACCAAAGGAGAGGTGCTTATGGAGAGCCCTGGACAATCCCAGCTACAGGATGTTCTGAGATAGTGTGTCCTGTTCCAGGCTGAGATGGTATTCTAGGCATGGGCACAGTTCAGCACAGGGCAATCTCCCTTCCCACAGTGGCAGTCGTGTGCGAACTGCGCTCTCTGAGCATGCGGGGATTTTTGGAGACCACTGTATACGTCTTTAGAGGAGGGGATAGAATGTCAGCAAATCCAGTGCCTCAGCTGACCTTTTACACAGCTGTGTCTTCTACAAGCCGAACGGGAGACGGATGAATGTTCATTATGGAGAGTAAGTCCAGACTCAAACACTGACTATTCTAATAGTTGTTAACTGTTCTCTGAAGATGATCCCAGACTTCAAGCAGCAGATTTCAGAGCTGGAGAGGCAGAAGCAGGATCTTGAGTCCCGCCTGAAGGAGCAGACTGAGAAGATGGAAGGTAACAGAACCATCCTGGTCCTACTCTTAGAGATACCAGCATCCAGGAAATTCATGGGAAGCCACGGCATTGGGGGCATTAAGCTGTGGTCTCCAGGGACAGGCAGGAAGCACAGGGGTAAAAGGATAGCTGCCTGGAGGGCAAGAAAGTATGGTATTAAAGGGGCAGCTTCCTTCAAGTTCCATGGGCATCTGGCACAATGGGAATGTAGCCCCTGGTTCTGCTATCACTATTTTTAAAGAGAATCTAGAAATCTAGATTCATATCAAATGTCATTCTTAAGTAATGCTTTACAAAGCAAGCAAACAAACTAAATCTTGTTCAGACCAAACTAAACCTAATAATTTCTGAATAGATATGGATTAGAGCCTTAGATCTGGGAAAATAATGGCGACCCCGAATTAGACCTCAGTGGCTTGGCTGACCACAGCAGTGACAGGTTTCTCATGATAGGAAAACCAGAAGAGTCGTTCAGTCACCTAAGTCGAGCCAGAGACGAGGAAGGAGTGTGGGGCAAGTAAGTGTTCTGGTGGGAACTGGGCAGCAGGGCAAGTGAGTGTTCTGGTGGGAACTGGGCAGCAGGGCAAGTGAGTGTTCTGGTGGGAACTGGGCAGCAGGGCAAGTGAGTGTTCTGGTGGGAACTGAGCATGCAGGGCAAGTGAGTGCTCTGGTGGGAACTGGGAGTGCAAGGCAAGTGAGTGCTCTGGTGGGAACTGGGGGTGCAGGGCAAGTGAGTGTTCTGGTGGGAACTGGGGGTGCAGGGCAAGTGAGTGTTCTGGTGGGAACTGGGAGTGCAAGGCAAGTGAGTGTTCTGGTGGGAACTGGGCAGCAGGGCAAGTGAGTGTTCTGTTGGGAACTAGGGGCACAGGGCAAGTGAGTGTTCCGGTGGGAACTGGGAGTGCAAGGCAAGTGAGTGTTCTGGTGGGAACTGGGCAGCAGGGCAAGTGAGTGTTCTGTTGGGAACTAGGGGCACAGGGCAAGTGAGTGTTCTGGTGGGAACTGGGGGAGCAGTGCAATTGAGTGTTTTGGTGAGAACTGGGGATACAGGACAATTGAGTGCTCTGGTGGGAACTTGGGGCACAGGGCAAGTGAGTGTTCTGGTAGAAACTGGGGGGCACAGGGCAAGTGAGTGTTCTGGTGGGAACTGGGGGCACAGGGCAAGTGAGTGTTCTGGTGGGAACTGGCAGGAGCACTTCCATCTGTGCAGTTATCAACACTAGGGTGGTCACACGATGCCCAGAGCATCTTGTCCCTTCCTCAGAACAGTGGAAATCAAAGGAAATGAGGGGCCCATTGATAAGATCCAAGAACTGCAGGAGGCCATTGAGTTCCTGGAGAAGCAACCAGAAGCTGAAGGGGAAGCCAAGCATATTCTCCAACAGGAGGCCTCTCAACTGTCTTTGGAAAACAGGGTAAGGAGTATGGATGGTTGGCTCTGTGTGGCGGTGTTGCTGAGCAGGGAACTAAGTGTCCACCTGTCAAATAAGGATAACAGCTGTAGACCGAAAGGCCTTCTGTGAGGGCACTCTGGGTCCTTATCTAAAGACTGGTGGTTGTGTGATGATAAAACTCAGCGGTGGAGCACATGCTGTCTGCAGCACTGCACAGTCCGGACATGGTAGTGAGCGCCTGTAATCCCAGGAGCATGAGGAGCTAAAGGTCGTCCTTGAAGGGAGTTTGAGAACAGCTTGCCATATACGAGACCCAGTCATAAGAGAAAGGAAAAAAATAACAGGTAGTCACTTTTAGAAGAACTGGAAGGCTCTCTGCCCTTTGTGAGAGATGTTTCTGGGCACCTAGGACCCTCCTAGTGTTTAAGCCAAACAGCCTGGGCAAGGCCACCTCTTCACCCAGAAGGAAAGGGAAAGCCCTGTCCAAACCTCAGAAGTCTCTCTGGTGCCCTCTTCTGACATTCAAAGATCCCATTTCCCCAGCTCTAATTTTCAGTCTGTATTGGACAGACTGAAAGGTCTGAAGGTGGGTCCTTCAACAGCAATCATTAATCAAGAAAATTCTCCACAGGCCAACTTGGTGGGGACATTGTCTGAATTGAGGTTTGCTCCTCCCAGTGATTCTAGATCATGGTACATTAGCAAAAAACTAAACTGACTAGGACAGTGTGTGTGTGTGTGTGTGTGTGTGTGTGTGAACACAACATGCAGAATCCACCGTGTGATATTGGGGATTGAGCTCTGAGCATCAGGTGTGATCCAGCCCAGATGTAGTGTTCACTAGAGGAGCCTTGAAAATATCAGGAACTATATAATATGGAAAGCAGCCGCTGTGCAAATCATGTGTGCGAGTGAATTTTATGGAATGTGAACTACAGATCCATAAAGGCATTAACAAAATCAAAGTCAAAGGAGATGCTTCTGAGAAAATTCCTTGTTTTCTGGGTTTCTGAAGGATCTTGAGGAAGAGTTAGACATGAAGGACAGAGTCATTAAAAAGCTACAGGATCAAGTCAAGACTTTAACCAAGACAATTGAAAAAGGTAGGAGGGGTATGGCCTTATTCTTTGCAGCTTTCGGGGAAGGCACTGTGTTCTGAGGTGTGTGATCATGACCATGTTCAAAGTATGCAGAGCCTAAGGGAATGATGCTCAACTGCTCAGGTTTAGGGCCTAGGGCTAGGCTAAAGAGTCTTTAAGGGTATAAAGAAGCTCATTGTACCAGACAGCAAGAACACTCCTGTTGTTTCAAGGAACCCCCTAAAACAAATACGTTATCCCCTTCCTCTGTTAGCTCCTCTTTGTCAAGATGAAATTGTGAGTGAGTATCCAATTAATAATTTTGAAGGCCATAGAGAGAAACAGAGAAGACAGACAAGACATCCTGACCTCAGCTGAGTGGCATTTGCAGCCTGTCCCCAGAGGCCTGAGGGAAGGACCACTACCTTTCTTCCCTTAGCTTTGGAGCCCATGTCCATGCCAGTCTTCCCCTCTTGCCACGTTCTTCATACTTTCCTTCTTCATGGTCTTCTCTTTCCCATCTTTGCTTGCACAGGCTGTACCTATAGCCACCTTTCTTTTGCTGTGCTCATTCTTTTGAAGACCTCCTTTATTCCTACGTACTACACTTTTATCTTAAGTTTGCAATATCTTCAGGCTCTTTCCTCTTCAGTAATAGATGTTTGTTTTGTTTTTGTTTTCAAGACAGGGTTTCTCTATATAGTCCTGGCTGTCCTGGAACTCTCTATGTAGACCTGGTTGGCTCCAAACTCAGAGATCCACCTGCCACTGCCTCCCAAGTGCTGGGACTAAAGGTGTGCGCCACCACTGCCCAGCCAGTAAGAGATGTTATGTGCCAATCTGCCTCTGGAAACAAGGGACAGGTCTAGATGTCCTGTCCTTTATGTCTCTACTATTAGAATTGGTGGATGGATGGATGGATGGATGGATGGATGGGTAGATAACAGATGGGTAATTGGTGGATGGATGGATGGATGGATGGATGGATGGATGGCAGATGAATGGGTAGGTGACAGTGGATGATGGGTGGATGGATGGATGGCAGGTGAATGGGTAGATGACAGTGGATGATGGGTGGAAGGATGGATGACAGGTGAATGGGTAGGTGACAGTGGATGATGGGTGGAAGGATGGATGGCAGGTGAATGGGTAGATAACAGTGGATGATGGGTGGATGTATTTATGAATGGAGGATGGATGATGATAGATAAAAAGGAGTAGATGAATAAAATAATGAGCTACATTCTCTATATAATGTCTACCAAACCTCATACCTAATTGTCACTTCTTTTCTTAAGTCCTAGATCCATTTTGTCTCTTTCACTACTTCCTTTCAGCTCAACACATCTAAGTCAGGACTCCTTTATGCCTATATGAGTTACCCATTATAATGTAACACATTACCCCAACTTAGCAACCTAACATTGTTACCCTTAAGTATGTGGTTATTTCTCACAGGAGCTATAGGAAAGTGCAGCCCCACCCCTATGGTCAAGATGTATATCTCAGCATTTTGTTTCCTGAGTCTTGTACCTTCCCTATAGATATTATCAGGGCAGTGTCTTGGGTTTCTCTCCTTCCCCGCCATACTGGAGACGAATGAGGCACTCTGGGATTCATTCAAGTACATCTTTGTCTTTTCGGCAGTGGCCATACTCACAGACAGAAATCCCTATAGGGCATCCAACAGCCCCACAAGAGCTGCAAGCTGTAGCGGTTCATGACCAGGGTAGACTTGGACAATATCCTCACTATGAACCAGAGAGTGTGGCTTTCATGTATGTAGCTGACAATTTGCCTTTGTCTACAGCCAATGAAGTGCACCTGCCCTCAGGACCCAAGGAGTACCTTGGAATGCTGGAATACAAGAAAGAAGATGAGGCCAAGATCATTCAAAACCTCATTCTTGGTAGTCAAACCCATATCTCTGGGTCATGCTTTCTCTTTGAGAACTTGAATATCAGTCAGCTCCAAAGTCCTGGACGAGGGCTCTTCTTTATCTCTCTCTTCCTTCATGCTTTCTTCCCTTGCTTGAAGCTTCCCAGCTTCAGTGCTGACCAGGTGGTCCTTGATTGAGAGAAGAGGCTATGCACTATGAACTACAGCACCATATCACTAGCTTCTGCCTATTCTAGAAGCTGGTGTCAAGATCCAGAGTTCACTCACAGTGTCCTCTGGGGAACCAAAACAGTCCTCAGCTGAGAACCATTGCCCCAACCTCCTCCCAAGTCTAATCATAGGTTCAGAATGGAAGATATAACTCCTGGGCCTGATGGGGCATGCCTGTAATCCCAGCACTTACGGGCAGAAAGGCAGAAATACTGTGAGTCCCAGACCAGCCTGAACTACATAGGAAATGTCATCATACAAAGCCAATGTGTTCAGTGGTGGGACACTCATGTTGCATGTCAAAGGACTGAGTTACAGGGAATTGTTGGCTGTCCAGTGTGGGTACTGGGAGTAAAACTCTGCTCTTCTGAAAAAGAAGTATATGCTCTTGACTGCAGTGCCATCTCTCCATCTTCCCCAAGACCTTTCAAGAAAAAGATGCTGCCTTGATTCCTCTGCTTCGCAATGACTGTGTGTGCGTGTGCGCACGTGCACACGCACACACACACACACACACACACACATACAGAAAGAGAGAGAGACAGAAACAGAACAAGAGCATCAGGCTGTTGATTGCTTTTCAATCACTGCTAACAAAACGCCTGCTGGAAACAACTGGAAGAAAGATTTACCTTGGCATGGCGGGCTCGCTGAGTTCATGGTAGTAAGAGAGTGTGGAGGTGAAGCCTGTTCACAGCACAACTGCGGGAAACAGACAATGGCAGGGATCAGGGGCCTTCTTTGATGACCCACCCTTAATGACCTAATTTTACAGGCTAGGTAACAGCCTCCCCAGATAGCACCACTAGCTGGGAAACAAGTGTTCAAAGTGTAAACTTTTAAGATTCAAACCCTAACACAGCCCTACCTGTGTTAACACCAAGGGACGTCTTCTCTGTAGTTATCTTAACTCGGCCACTGGAAGCTCCTGTTTTCCTGTCATAAGCTTCCCTACAAGGTTTCTCTCTTCATCCCTGCTCTGCCTCTCTGACATCTCTCTCTTTAAAAGACTAATCATTTATTTAATGTGTATGAGTGTCTACTTGCATGCATGCATGTATGTATGTATGTATGTGCACCATGAACATTCTTGGTGTTCATGGACAACAGAAAAGGACGTCAGCTCCTGTGGACAGGAGTTAATAGATGGTTGTGAGCCACCACATGAATGCTGGGAGTTGAACCGGATCCTCTGCAAGAGCATCCAGTGCTCTTAACCTCTGAGCCTCTCTCCAGCCCCTCTCTGGCATCTCTTTTTTTGTTTTTGTTTTTCGAGATAGGGTTTCTCTGTATAGCTTTGGAGCCTGTCCTGGCATTCACTCTGTAGACCAGGCTGACCTTGACTCACAGAGATCTGCCTGCCTCTGCCTTCTGAGTGCTGGGATTAAAGTGCTACCCTCTCTGAAGTCTCTGACCCTGAGACTAGCTTGATAGCTTGTCTCCTTTGCTGTACTGCTGGTCACTAGTGAGTGTCTCTGTTGGAGACAGCTTCCTGTGACTTGAGATGGCTCCCATCCTTACCAAAGCGATTGGGGTGAGGTACCTGGGACTTGGGTTCCTTTCTTATGCTGGAGTTTCAATATCTAGAGCCTCCTTGCCAGAGAAAATTACAAATTCTTTCTCCCATCTGGCCTTTTAACAGAGAGTGAGCCCTTTACCAATGAGGTGTGGGATGAGCGATGGTCATGTACTTTCACTAAGTAAAAGTTGGAGTTTCTCAGATTGAGAGAAGAGACACTGTGCTCTCAGGCTCTACCCAAGCACAGAAAGGCCAGGAGTCCCACCTTATCCCCTCCTATCATGGGAGGAGCGCTCACCAGCAGCTGGGAGCCACCCCCTCCCACCAGCAGTTGAGAGCGGGTTTCTTTCCCCTACAGACCTGAAGCCCCGAGGCGTGGTAGTGAACATGATTCCCGGGCTGCCAGCTCACATCCTGTTCATGTGTGTGCGGTATGCAGACTCCCTGAATGATGCTGACATGCTCAAGTCCCTCATGAACAGTGCCATTAATGGCATCAAGCATGTGGTTAAGGTAAGATCTCAGCATAGTGTCTGATTTGGGAAGGGCTCTGGGAAGTGATCCAGTCTTTGTCTACTATTGGCCTCTGACCTTTCCCCAAAGTAACAAAGCTACTAAGGAAAGACAAATGGCCAAGGTTCTGCCAGTGAGCCTCAAAGACTCGTGGAGAGGCTACAACTTGGTAGCCACCAGCCTCACCCTCCATCCCCTCATGAGTGAGAGATCTGTGCTCCCAGCCTCACCCCTCTGTCCCCTCATGTATGAGAGATCTGTGCTCCCAGCCTCACCCCTCTATCCCCTCATGTATGAGGGATCTGTGCGCCCAGCCTCACCCCTCCATCCGCTCATGAGTGAAGGATCTGTGTGTCCAGCCTCACTCCTCCATCTCCTCAGGTGTGAGGGATCTGTGGTCCCACCTCACCCCTCCACACCCTCAGGTGTGAGGAATCTGTGCTCCCAGTCTCACCCCTCCATCCCCTCATGTGTGAGAGATCTGTGCTCCCAGCCTCACCCCTCCGTCTCCTCATGAGTGAGAGATCTGTGTGCCCAGCCTCACCCCTCCATCCCCTCATGTGTGAGAGATCTGTGCTCTCAGCCTCACCCCTCCGTCTCCTCATGAGTGAGAGATCTGTGTGCCCAGCCTCACCCCTCCATCCCCTCATGTGTGAGAGATCTGTGCTCCCAGCCTCACCCCTCCGTCTCCTCATGAGTGAGAGATCTGTGTGCCCAGCCTCACCCCTCCATCCCCTCATGTGTGAGAGATCTGTGTGCCCAGCCTCACCCCTCCGTCTCCTCATGAGTGAGAGATCTGTACTCCCAGCCTCACCCCTCCGTCTCCTCATGAGTGAGAGATCTGTGTGCCCAGCCTCACCCCTCCGTCTCCTCATGAGTGAGAGATCTGTGCTCCCAGCCTCACCCCTCCGTCTCCTCATGAGTGAGAGATGTGTGCCGCACTAGTGTAGCAGTAAGGAAATGGGAAACTGAAAGATTATCCATCTCTCTGGTGACAAGCATATGAGTCTCCTTCCTAAAACATTATTATTGGCACTGGAGAGATGGCTCAGTGGTTAAGAGCATTGAGGGCTCTTGCAGAGGACCTGGGTTTGATTCCCAGACCCCATATGGTAGCTATGGTAGTTACAACCCTCCATAACTCCATTTCCAGGGGATCCAATGCCCTCTTTTGACCTCCATGCACACGGTGCATAGACACACATGCAAATAAAACAAAGTCACTGACCTAATGAACGCCTGGTCCTTCTTTTCTAGACCAGGAAAAACAGCAACAATAGGTTTTCATTTAGAATTTTATTTTATGCATATGGGTGTTTTATTTGTATGAACACCTATTGTTGTTGTTTTTCCTGGTCTAGAAAAGAAGGACCAGGTGTTCATTAGGTCAGTGACTGTACGGTGCCCCTCCCCCACTCCCATGCAGTGTGTTGAAGAAGATGGAGTGCACTCCTGTGCTCCTAACCTTACTGCAATGACTCCTCCAGGTTGAAGGGTGGCTCTGCTCAGCCTGCTGAATGTCCCTCCCTTGCTGTGCTCATCAGAATGGCTGGCAGCTAGACAACCCACGGTTGTCCACTCTATGGGTAGAGACCCACATGCGTGTGGCACACAGATGATTGGAGGTTACAAGCTAAGCTTGTTTTTAATGTTTGTTTTTGTTTTTTTATTGAGACAGGGCTCTACTGTGTAGCCCAGACTGACCTCATTCTTGGAGATCTACAGGCCTCAGCCTCCCGAGTGCTGGGATTAAAGGTGTGTGCCTCCATGCCTTCATTGTCTTCTCTTGTCTAAGGAACATCTGGAAGATTTGGAGATGCTGTCCTTCTGGCTGTCCAACACTTGTCACTTCCTCAACTGCCTGAAGCAGTACAGTGGGGAGGAGGTAAGGATGCGTGTCTGTCCTGCTGATGGCCTCCCGGACCACCTCACAATCTGGCTCAAGGAGGCCTTCATTAGGAACTCACTACTCCACTCAGCCTCTGCCAGCTAGCTTGCCGGCCTCCTCTTCACCCAGGAGGCTAGTTCGTGTATCACCTGTATGTGCATGGGTGCGATTCCAGAGAGTTCAGACCTTGGGTTCAGTGTGAAGCATTGCTTTCCTCGCTTTTCCAGTCAATAGAAGGTGTGGTGGTGGTGTTTCCTCCTGATGGGGCCGTGCTGTGAGTTTCAGCATGATGACCCAAAATAGAACCTCTGGTTTATTTTGCTAACTGTTCTCTCTAGAGGACTCTGATTATTGACCTCTTCACTCCAACTCTGCTTCCAGGAAGTGATGTCATGAAGGTGTTCTTCAAGCCTCACTGGGGCATTTTTCACTGAACTGGAACAACAAAGTGGCATTTAGGATGTTGTTCTCCACATGCAGTGTCTTCCTCTGTAGCTCTCCGCTTCAGGGGCAGTGCTGTGATGACAGCTGCCACTGACTGAGATTATACAATAAATTGCTATTTTTTGTCATATAAAATAAACTTGAAGAACTCATTTAAAAGCAGACCTTCAGCTTCAAGCTGTAAAAGCTACCCTAGGTGTTGACTATAGCATCCTTAGCAGGGGCAGTATTTCCATTTCCATCAGTGTCTACAGCGCTCTCATGTTTATATCAAATTGTTTTCAGGAATTCATGAAGTATAACAGCCCACAGCAGAATAAGAACTGCTTGAACAATTTTGATCTTACAGAATACAGACAGATTCTGAGTGATGTGGCTATTCGGATTTACTATCAGTTCATCCTCGTATTGGAGAACAACATCCAGCCCATAATAGGTAAGAAGAGAATGAATGGCTGAGAGGTACTTACAGCAATATAGAAGCTCTTTGTTTGCTTTGGGACAGTCTCCCGTAACCCAGGCTGGTCTTGAGCTTGATATGTAATGAAAGTTAAGGCAGGTCTTGAATTCATAATTCTTCTGCCTGTATCTCCTGAGTGCTGGGATTATAGGTATGTGCCACTGTGCTTGGTTTTGCTTAGTACTGAGAATCAAACCAAGACTTCATGCTTATTAGGCAAACATTCTATCAAGTGAGCTACAATCCCAGCCTAAGAGACTCTTTAAAATAGAAACTCTGTGTGTGGTATATGTGATTATGAATAACATAGCTTGGAAAACTAAGAAACATAATCACCATGTGTCTACCTTTTAATTCTTAGCTTGTTTAAAGTGACTCCATGTATAGTAGCACACAGTTGACCATTTCCTTTGAGTGAGGATGCCTTTTCACAAGGGGAACCCTGCAGAAAATTTACACTATTTATTTGATGCACTGCTTTGGGTTCTCGTGTGGCTGGACCAAGTATTTCTGAGGTCCTTGGGTCCCACTCACATTTGTGTGTGCTTTACTCAGCTTTCTAAAATGTAAATACTTCAGGCTTTGGTGATTCCAGGCTCTGAGCTACTTACTGATCTCTTTCCCATAGGGAAAAACTGTTTCAAGCCTCCAGGAGATGCTCCTGCCATTCTGTAAGCCACGGCCCATGCCCTGGCTTACTATGGTATTCCAATATACTCAGTTCTTTCTTTTTTTAATATTAGTACTTTTTGGTTTGTTTGTTTATTTCTATGCCAAAAGCAACATAAGGACAAGTTTATTTTGGCTCACAGTTTAAGAGAACACAGTCCACCAAGGCGAAGGTGGTCCTTGGCTGGACCATGAGACAACTGGCTGTATTGCATCCACAGTGAGGAAATAGAGATGATAACAGGGCCTCAGGTTTCTCTCTCCCTTTTATTTGGTTCAGGATCCCAGTGTGTGATGCCACTGACTACTCTTAGGGTGGGTTTTCCCACCACCATTTACCAAATTCTAGAAAATCTCTCACAGACAGGCCCAGAAGTTTGTCTCCTAAATCTCATTGAGCTGACAGCCAAGATTAACCACTGTACCCTATCACACCCATAGCCATTGGCTGTAAATAACAGATAATGCGGTTAAGGATGTGCACCCTCATGTGATCCCTATGTAAAGAGCCTTCCACCCTTCCCGCAGTGCCAGGAATGCTGGAGTATGAGAGCTTGCAGGGCATTTCCGGTCTGAAGCCCACTGGTTTCCGGAAGCGCTCCTCCAGTATTGATGACACAGACGCCTACACCATGACATCTGTCCTGCAGCAGCTGAGCTACTTCTACACCACCATGTGTCAGAACGGCCTGGACCCCGAGCTCGTGAGGCAGGTGGTGAAGCAGCTATTCTACCTGATCGGGGCAGTGACCCTCAACAGCCTCCTCCTGAGGAAGGACATGTGCTCTTGCAGGAAAGGGATGCAGATCAGGTAAAGTCCCGTGCCACACCTCCCGAAGGATGCAAATCAGGTACAACCCACAGGCCACAGAGGCCAGCAGGAAGGAATGCTCCCAAAGGCCAGTTCACTGGTGCTGGACCCTCACTACTGTCCCTTGGACACGTGCAAGGCCCCTGAGCCTCCTGAGTATTGGTTGACTTGCTGGTGGCTCCACACCAACCCTCTCATATTATACCACCAACTTGATGCTCTGGCCTGTGAGAACGGCATTTGTGTCGTAGATTCTGATTTCCCAAGGTTATTCCACCAGTCACCTGTTAAGTGGTGACTAGCCCAGTCAGGTAGAGAGCCTGGCACCATGTTGAGAGGCTCACAAGCAGGTGGTAGGGGGATGCTCAGGGATAAATGAGACTGAGGACAAATCGATGCACTGAGGAAACAGGAGAGAAGAGTGTTGAGTGACGAGGTTGAGAAAGAGGAACATTCCAAACACGAGATGGATGAAAGCAAAGGCGTGGTCTGTGTCTGGCTCTGCCTGGAGTAAGCAGCAGCTGTCTGTTTGGCAGAACCCGGTAGGACCGCCATGGAGAGGTGGGTCAGATCTGGACCAGGAGTGTCCCAAATGCAGTGAAAGCATTTGGAGTTCATCTTGAAGACAGAACACAGTTTTAAGGACCATAGATCCTATCTTAAATTGAGGCGCCATGGAGCCTGTGATTAGGAAACACGCAGCGCAGAAGAGATGTTTAAGATATGTATGTGTACCAAAAAGCTACGGAGAAACACTGTCTCGAAAATCCAAAAAAAAAAAAGATATGTATGTGTGTTGAGGTGATTGACACCTGTGTGCTGTGAGGGACTGGGGAGGTGACCATAGGTGTGTGCTGTGATTTGAGGGAGGAGACAAAGTTTCTTATACTGAGAAATACCTGCAAAGAATCCATCATGTCTTCTTAGCACTCATGAAAGTTGGAGTTGGATTTCCCATAAACCACATGGACACAATCCCATGGTGCCATATTGTAGTTTTTAGATACAAAGGGGTACTCAAAGGGACCAGCCTTTGCAGATATTTTACTCTTCATTGAGAAAGGGGAAAAGCTCTTACCATGTCCCATGTAGGTAGATGGCTGTGAGCCTGAACAAGCTTCTACCGAAAGACGAGGCAGAGGGGCTGGGGATGTGGCTGAGCTGGTCTAGTGGTGGCCTGGCATATACAAAGCCCCAGGTTCCTTTCCAGTACCGCGTAAGCCTTGTGCACACCTGTGACTCTACACTTGCTGGTTGCCTTCGGTTGCTTTAGTTTAATTCCATTGCGGTCATAGATAAGGCTTTGTTGGTTAAATGCCTAGGAACAGGAATTCGAATGGTGATTCCTGGGGACTAAGGGAATGGCTTACAACACTAGAGATCTGGGTGAAGTGGCCCTCTGTCATTATGTAATGTCCTGGTATGATATCCTTTCCTGGTAATTTTCTGTTCTTTGAAGTCTTCTTTAAAATGGTTAAAGCCACTCCAGATTTATTTTATTTATTTGATTAGTATTTTCTGAAAATATCTTTTTATATCCATTTCTTTTAACATGCCTACATCATATTTGAGGTGAGTTTCTTGTAGTTAGCACACGCAAATGTCTTGGTGTTTGTAAGACTTGGTTTTTAAATTATATCTATGGGGTGAGCGTGTATGTACCTGTGAGTGCAGTACCCACAGAAGCCAGAAGAGGGCATCATATTCCTCTAGAGTAGTGGTTCTCAATATGTGGACTCAACCCTTTGAGTCACATATCAGATATCCTGCATATTAGATATTTACATTATGATTCATAACCATAGAAAAATCACAGTTACAAAGTACCTTTATGATGGGGTCACTGCAACATGAGGAATTGCATTAAATGTCACAGTGTTAGGACAGCTGAGAGCAGCTTCTCTAGAGCTGGAGTTACAGGCAATTGTGAGCTGCTTGGTGTGGATGCTGGAAACCAAACATGGATTTTTCTGTAGGAGTGGTGATCACTCTTAACTGCTGAGCAGTTTTTCTAGCCCTGGTCATATTTTCTTTTTTTAACCCAGTCTGAGCATGTGTGCTCCTTAATTGGGAAATTTAGACTACCTTAATTTAATATAATTAAATATTTAGTTCTATCTGCCGTGTTATTTTCTTCCTTACAATTTATTTTTATTGTTTTTTTTAATTACATGTATGTGTGTGTGTCTGTGTTGAGGTACATGTATGAAAGTGTAGTGCCCACAGAGGTCAGAGGCAATGATGCCCCTGGAGTTGGAGTTACAGATTGTTGTGAGCCTCCCAATATTCTGGGAACTCCCACCATGCATGGGGAACTCTGCAAGAGCAGAATCCTTGGCCATCTCTCCGGCCCCTGCCGTATTCTTTTCTTCCTTCCCCTTTTTCTGCCTTTTCAGTGTCCCTAGAATATTCTGGTATCTTTGTAATTTATTAATTGTGTTGTTTTGTAGTGGTTGCTCTGGGAACCAACATGTACATACTTACGTTTTTAACAACCTAAATATTTAACTCTAACTCTGAATGGAGTCAACGTCACCATGCCAAGCGGTGTGCTCAGCGTCTTCCCACCACACAGGGCTCTGGACGCTGCCCCATTATGTCGTAGCTGTCGTACAGATGATGGTGGCAATCTAGAGAGCCATCTCCCAGTCCATCCCCTCCTGTTATAAGTGTGACCACTGGACTTGGCTGCTGAGCATGCATGCAGTGAGCTTAGCAGCCTCTAGGCCATGCCGAGGGATTTAGCCCTCTGTCCTCAAGTGTCTGCTGGCTTTCTCCAGGTGCAACATCAGCTACTTAGAAGAATGGCTTAAAGATAAGAACTTGCAGAACAGTTCAGCCAAGGAGACGCTGGAGCCCCTCTCTCAGGCAGCCTGGCTGCTCCAGGTCAAGAAGACCACAGACAGCGATGCCAAGGAGATCTCGGAGTGCTGCACCTGCCTGTCTGCTGTGCAGGTGAGTGGACGGGCTACTCCAGCTTCTCTCTGGACCTTGAAGGAGAGATTCTGAGGCATTTCCCGCCATAGCTGGCTGTGTAGCACCTGACCCTAAGTCACCTGCTAACTATTTGGCGGGTAGTGATTGCAGGCTTCACGGCATAAATGTGTGTGTGCTCTTTCCTTGTGCACTAATCCGAGTGGGAGCTGGGAGGCTGGAAGGGGAGAGTCCCTCGCTGCCATCTGACTGTGGTTGGTCTCTGTGCACTCTGTATTCTGCTTGTGTTGTTTCCTGTTCTCTTGGAATAGACAGAACATGGCTCCAGAGACAAATTATAGTCTAAAAGAACCACCTGTGTTTCTTGAGGGTTCCTAACTGTCCAGAACTGTTTGCTCTTTTCCTCGGTCTGATTCCATGTTCTGTAATGTTCACAGATCATAAAGATCCTTAATTCATACACACCTATAGATGACTTTGAGAAAAGAGTTGCTCCATCCTTCGTTCGCAAAGTACAGGTGAGCTTCTTATGGGCGCCCAGGTTAACCTGACCCTGTTACACTCTATAAGACACTGATATTCGGGTAAAATGATGTGGTCCAGTATTAAAACATGGTTGTCAAGCATGTGGAACCCCAGCTGGTGGCTTTTGACTCGATCCCATCCTGATGAGAATGGAAACATAAACCAGGACCCAGAAAAAAAAAAAGATCATTGTGTGTGTGTACAAATATGCCACAGCGTGTGTGCATGCATCCCACAATGTGTGAATAGAGGTCAGAGGGCAAATTAAAGGCAACAGTTATCTTCATCCGTCTGTGGGTTCCTGGGGTTGAACTCAGGTTGTCAGGCTTGGCAGCAAGCACCTTTACCCCTGGCGCCCCTCACCTATCAGCTTGTTTTGAGAACTAGTGCCAATGAGCAGAGCCCGGTGGAAACAGACCTGCAGACCCACTTTTCTATGACCATCCCCAAAGTTTCTCTCCCGGTGAAGTAGGGGAATCTTAGGGATCCTGTAAACCCTTTTAGGAGTCTGCAAAACCCTTGCTTTTTTCAGAGCTGTGCCTATAGGAGTTAGCGTTTCCTCGTACTTCATCCAGACCAACTTGGTCACTGAATACAGAAGCAGGCGTTGCACACTCGTCTCCCACCAGCTCAGACGTTAAGAGGTCCACAGAACAGAAAACTTTCCGCTTCTTACTGTGTTTCTTTTTTTGGTTTTGTTTTTCATTCTGAAATTTTAACTGTGTTTCAACAAAAATGTTATGTTCAATTTAATGGATTTATTAATATTAAATACTATTTTAATTGCTACTATGGTAAACATCACTAGTTATACCCACATGTACAAGCCCTTTGGAGTCCTCATGGTTATCAGTGTAGCAGAAGGCTAGAGTGCTGGATCAGGACGAGCACTTGCCGCTCTTACCAAGGACACAAGTTCAGTTCCCAGCACCCATGTCGTGAGTCTCATAATTGCCTGGAACTCCAGTTCCAGGGAATCTGATGCCCCCTTTTGGCCTCTGTGGGCACTGCACACATGGGGCATACACACGTAGACACATATATAATCATATAAACTTTTAATTTTTAAAAATTCATTTATTTGTTTATCTCAAGTCAGGGTTTCTCTGTGTAGCCCTGGCTGTCTCATTCTGTAGACCAAGCTGGCCTCAAACTCACAGAGACCCAACCGCCTCTGGCTAAAGGCATGGGCCAATGCTCCCAGAAATTTTAAAAATTTAAAGAGTAGAAAGCAATCCTGACACCAAAGAACTTTTCAAATAATAAAGATGTAAATGAATTTTTAAAAATGTAAAACTTGAGATCCAGTCATGTCTGAGCTTAGAATTAAACCTTGGTATATACATAAATACAGAAGAATAAAATGGACCAACCAAATGGCTCAGCACGCAAAGGTGCTTGCTGCCAAGACTAAAGACCTGAATTTGATCCCCAAATCTTTACGGTAGGAGAGATCAGACTTCCTTCCCCAAGTTATTCTGTAATCGAGACACACACACACACACACACACACATGCACGCACACGTGCAAATAAATGTAATTTTTTAAAAAAGGCTAAGAACAGTTCCAGTCAGCCTGTCCTGTGAGGAATGGCTTTTGGAGTGTGACAATGAGTGACTTCCCGGAAGCTGGGTGGACAGGAGATTCTAATAGGCTTGTCTCCCTGGAGCTGTGGACTCAACCACCCTGGGCTGCCTTCTCTTCTGATTGTGTGAGCTCTCTGGAGGAGGCAGAACTGTTGAATTTCCCGGGCTCTTGACCTCCGAGTAGTGGTGAACCAGAATGCACCCATTCTGACTCCCTCCCCTTGGTTCTGACTACAGGCTCTTCTGAATAACCGGGGTGACTCTTCCCAGCTGATGCTGGACACCAAGTATCTTTTTCAAGTCACCTTTCCTTTCACGGCTTCTCCGCATGCCCTGGAGATGACCCAGATCCCCAGCAGCTTCAAGCTCGGCTTTCTCCGGAGACTGTAGCAGGAGAAGAGATGGACACGGTCCCCTGGAGCCTGGAATGGACTGCAGTTTAAGGAGGAAAGCCCACACCTCACCTATCTTCCGAGATGTCATGCAGTCGACTGGGCTGGGAAAGGCTCTCGCTTCTGATCTCGGTGGCTATTGCTACAACTCCTGAAGACTCAGTTTTGTTCCCAATGCCTTTCTTTACTCCACTTTGTGGTGGAGACCTACCCCCACCTGCATATACATGAGTGAAATCTGGGGGCTCCCCAGGTTTCTCAGGTTCCCTTGAAGTCAAGAGATATTTATGAAGCCACAGGCGAGTCCCATGCCTACACCTTCCAGGAAAGAATCACCCTTGGCCACTGGAACAAAGTCTTCTTGCCCCATCACTGCTGGCAGGAAAGGCTCGTTAGCTCTTCTTACCAAAGAGACCCTGGATTAGAAAACTCTTCACTTTAAGCGATCTAATGTTTAAGAGAGTCTGAGAGATGGGCATGGTAGCACACACCTATAATCCTGGTACTCAGGAGGATGAGACAGGAGGATTACCTCGAGTTCAGTGTCATCCTGGGTTACAGAGTAAGAATCCATCTCAGAAGAAAAAAAAGAGTGTTTCATGTATATATCTATTTAAAACAAATTTACTAGCAAGGCTACTTTTATGCCATTAATGATCTCTAAATTTTTTTTTAAATGTACCAACCAACATTAAGGGTTGTGGTTTCAAGACAGGGTTTTTCTGTATACCATCCCTGGCTGTCCTGGAACTCGCTCTGTAGACCAGGTTGGCCTTGAACTCACTGAGATCCACCTACCTCTGCTTCCCAAGTGCTGGGATGAAAGACCTGTGTCAGTAACTGTATGGTCACCATCCTGCCAACATAATTTTTATAATCCCATTTAATTTTTTAAATACAATTACTTTTTTAAAAACTAGATTTAGTTGTGGGGTCAGAGCTCTGTGATAGAGCAGTTGGCCCTGGTTTTGACCCCAGTACCGCATGTACACATGTGCACACATTCATTTGCACACAAGCATTTGCATGCAACCTCTGGGTTCTTTTCTTTAATCGGTATTCTAATATGCTTTTTAAATATCTTCATGGAAGAAGCTGAAGATTTGGGCAGGCTCTCCCTTTTGAGAAATCTAATTTCCCATCGTTTCGTGAGAACCAGGTACTCTTTTCCCCAAACTATTTCCCTTCCCTTCAGAATACAGCCCTTTGATGGGCACCCTGCCCCATAGCCGAGACCCAAGGCTTCTATGCACCTCAAGCCACCTGACCGCCCTTTCGTCTGATGGTCTCGGGCAGCGACTGTGACACCACAGAGTGCATGGTCATCTCTGGGTGATTATGAAGCAGAGCCACCTACAAATGTGTGCCATCCTACTGATGTGCGGTGCCTTTTCAAACAGTACCCCGGCGATGAAAATAGAACTTGATAATGCTTTAATAAAGTAAATTATCGAGCAAATCGCATGCAGTTATTTCCACCACTGCAAATTACATATCTTCTTACTGCACGGTTCTGTATCCTTCCTTTAAACAGGAAGATGTTAGGATCCTACAAGTCACAGTGTGCCCCCTGACATCAGTAAACACAGGGCGGGATATGTCATGAGTGCTGGCTGTGTCTGGGACTCCCTAGCTATCAAATGAGAGGAAGCAGAATGGAGCTGGCTGCGTTTCTGCTCCTCTCGCGTGACCTTAGTGCCCACTCCTGTCCCCCTCTGCCCCATGAGGAGTCACACTCACATTCTGGCTCTCAGCCTCGGGCTCTCAGCCACTCTCTAGCATTTTCCTGGGTGGTACACCAGAAACCTTGCCATGCTTTCCGCTGGCCTGCGTGTTCCAGGAGGACTGGACCCCATCTTATTCTAAATATAAAATGTAGAGCCGGGCGGTGGTGGCGCACGCCTTTAATCCCAGCACTTGGGAGGCAGAGGCAGGCGGATCTCTGTGAGTTCGAGACCAGCCTGGTCTACAAGAGCTAGTTCCAGGACAGGCTCCAAAACCACAGAGAAACCCTGTCTCGAAAAACCAAAAAAAAAAAAAAATGTAGAATGCTAGGGTGCTGGGAGACAACTGAATTGGCAAAGTCCCGTGGAGATGGCAAGGGTTCGAGTGTAGGAGAAGTCAGTTTGGGGCCTTGTTTGAGGATAAGACTTAGGGATGTTGGTAAGTTTCACAAGATCAAATGAATTCAATTCTGTCTCCTGCAGGGAGCAGAGAAATGGGCCCAGGAAGGAATTTAGCGGAGTTAAGAGGGGTCCAAACCAGGTGGAGAGGCAGAGGGTTCTCGAGGTGAGTGCATTCTAGTGAGTGGCCCATGAGTGAGTGCATGCTAGTGAGTGGCCCATGAGTGTGAGTGCATGCTAGTGAGTGGCCCATGAGTGTGAGTACATTAGTGAGTGGCCCATAGTGAACCTGGGTGTGCAGATGGGGAGGAGCAGTCCCTGAGCTGCAATGTCGGATAAAGAGATTAGGTGACCAGTGGCTCAAACCTTCACAGTGCTGCAGTAACCTCCCCGCTTTCTGCCAACCATCCCAGGCGATCCTTGCTCTGTAAGGTACGTACTCATTCACCTTGGGGAACTTGAGCTTTGTATTACGCAGCAATGTCTGGACTCCAAGGTCACAGGGATTTCTCTGTGGAGAGGGCCCAGCCAGGAGAGTTTGTGTTCTGGTTACTCTGTATATGTCTAGTCTGTTTTCTACAACCTTCATGACTTTATTTCAAAATCAAAAAGAGATTTTAAAAGGCAGATTAGTGTTGGCATCAGTAACAAATTAAGCATCTTTAAAATAATCTAATTGGTTTTCAAAATTGGTCCAGCTGCAGTAGTATAACAATCAAAGCCCTCGAGTGCAGGTGATGGAACAGATAGGCCACCACATGGGTCTATGAGATGCACCTGCTCCTGCCTTAGCCCCCGTTTATTATATTCTGTTGCTTGAATCCAGTCCGCTCCTGGTGAACATCGGATTCTTCAGCTTGGGGCTATTTGTGAGCAAAGCTGTTATGACAGTCTTACTCTTTCTTAGGAAATAAGTATACATTTCTGTTGAACATATACCCAGGAGTAGAATTGCCGGGTCTCACATGCATGCACACGCAAACACACATGCACACAATGTTTGTTTACCATCAAGAGGTCCTACCAGCCAGTTCACTAAAATAGTTGTATTATCCTTGCTGGCAACGAAAGCAAGTTCCTACATCCTTGCTCACACTTTGTGTATCAAGGGTTTTGTTTTAGATTTATTTTTAATTAGGCATCTGCCCAATGGTGGGGAAATAGTGCAGTTGCCTGCAGAGACCAGAAGAGGACATTAGATCCCCTGGGGCAGGAGTTGCAGCATCTGTCCCCTATATGGGTGTCGGGAACAGGACTTAAGTCCTCTGGAAGAGCACCAAGCCCTCTTAACTACCAAGTCTTCTTTCCAGCCCCAGTATATCAATTTTTTTGGATTTTAGGTATTCTAACCCAGTCAGCAAGATGGCTCAGCAGGTAAAGACACCTGCCACCAAACCTGAGAACCAGGGTTTGATATTCAGGACCCACATGGTAAAAGGAGGAAACTGACTACCAAAAGTTGTCCTTTGACCTCTACACACACTAAATATAGTAAATTTTAGGACTTCTCATGTGTAACTAGTAATGTCACATTGTGGCTTTAGTCTTTCTTTAACAAATGACTCTGTGTGACACATTTTTGCGTGAGCCCTGCCTGACTAGCCTTATTTGAGCAGTACCTCTACAAATATCTTGCACGTTTTAAAAATAATTTTTGTTGAGCTTGTAATGCCCACAACATGAAATTCATCATTTAAAATGTTTGGTTGGCTTTTCATGTGCGTACAAGGATGTGAATGCTGTCTTCGCTGTAATTTAACTCCAGGCAACCCGGTTCCCCCAATCCCACAGTCTCTGAGCTATCAAAGGCTTTCTCCCTTCACCACCACTCCCATAACCCACAGATGAACTTCTGACGGTCCTGTGTGTCTTGGACACTCATGTAATGGTCCCATCACCCACAGATGGACTTCTGACAGTCTTGTGTGTCTTGGACACTCATGTAATGGTCTCATGTGGACTTCTTGTCCAGCTTCTTTTACACCAAGATGTTTACAGTGTTCAGGGCCTCCTTTATTACTGCCAATGACTGTCTCAGGAACCGTGGGATTTTTTTGTTTTGTTTTGTTTTGTTTTGTTGATTTTTCGAGACAGGGTTTCTCTGTAGTTTTGGAGCCTGTCCTGGAACTAGCTCTTGTAGACCAGGCTAGTCTCGAACTCACAGAGATCCGCCTGTCTCTGCCTTCCAAGTGCTGGGATTAAAGGCATGCTCCACCACCACCCGGCCATACCGTGTTTTCTTTGCCTCTTCTTCTCTTGGTGGACATTTGAATTCTTTGCATTAGTTACCTGAAAATAATGCTACTTCAAACACACATGTATGTTTTCAGTGCAGAGGACTTTTTGTTCTGCACTTTTTGGTAGTGCTGGGGATTGAACTCTGCGTCTTGCATGCACTAGGCAAGCACTCTACCAACGGAGTTATACCCCCAGCCTACCCTCCCAATTTGTTTCTGATATTTACTTTTTATTTTGTGTGTGCATGTGTGGACATGAGCATGCCACCCATGTGGAGGACAAGACGGCTTTTGGGAGTCAGTTCTCTCCTTCCACCGAGTGGGTTCTGGGAATCAAACTCAGGCTGTGAAGCTTGGTGCCTCCACCTGTCTGCTAAGTCATTTTGCCAGCTCTTGCACACCCCGATTGTTTAAACTGCTTGTGCTTAGGAAGACCCTGCAAGAGAATGGGAAGTGTGAACGGGCCCAGGACCTGCCATTACAGGACGGAGATGTGGTTGTTTCCATGTCCTTCTGATCCCAATCATTTATAATGAACATTATAAACAACGCCTCTGACTTGGATTTAGACTAAATCATCCCACAACCACTTCCCGCTCCCACCTATTCCTATATGACTTTTTTCCCTGCAGACGCTCTCAGCTTTCAGTCCTTGAGAGTCACTTCCCCTTAGAACATAATCTCTTCCTCTGGCTCATCTCCGGCGGCAGTTCTCTCCCTGACCTACTTCTGGGTGAGCAAATCCCAGGATGATGTTCTTAAGTGACTTTGCTTCCTAATGTTATTACCTGAAGTCTCAGCTTGACCTTGAGACTGGTAGGAGCCCCTGCTGGGCTGGGAAGTAGGAGACATTCTCCAAGCCCCAAGCGCCTGTTCTCTGTGTGTGTGTGTGTGTGTTCATGGGTGTTCATGTATGTTCATGGGTACACATATATATGCATATATGTGGACATCCTTAGGCATCCTTTTTCAGAAACCATCTATCTGTTTTTGAAATAGGATCTCTCTCTCTGGCGTTCGACTAGGCTGACTGGACAGTGAGCACCTCCCCAGCTCTGAAGTCCCAAGCGTGTGTTAGCACACTGGCTCTGAGGTCACAAGCGTGTGTATACCACCACACTGGCTCTTTGTTTGGATTCTGGGGATGAGAGTGAAGTCTTCATGCTCACACAGGAAGCACTTAATGACGGAGCCATCATCCCAGTTCCCTTCTGTTTTCTATGACTCACGCTTTGTGACAAACCTCGGTGCTTGACTTTGGTGGCTCTGTGAGCCATGCTACAATTCAGGCTCAGCCTCTCTCTCTGACTGAAACCATTCTGTTCACTTGGCTACCACAGGATGTCTGCCTTCCTGGGAAGAGGCAGTGGGCGGTGTCAGCTAAGCCCGCTTGTGGCTGTCAGTATCTGGTCCCTTGTGATCTCTGTCCCTAAGGGTTTGCCTTCTACCCCCTTGTCACCCCATTTTCAAGTTATGTTGGCCACACCCTTGCCCAACTCCACAGTTCTCGGTTTCCCTCCCTGTGGTGACTCTGTACGGTACTCTCCCTCCCAAATATCCCCAGTGTCACCTCTATCCAAAACACAGCTCTCTCAAACTCCCCTTTGTTGGTGTGTTCAGTCCAGTGTCCCCATAAGATACTCATGGGTAATTTCTTTGGGACAGCTATCGATCAGCAGGACTGAGCTGCCTACACCCTTCCCTGTGACCTCCCAGTCCTCCATCTCCACAACCTCCCAAAGGAAACGGAGGCCTTACCCTAGCCATCTCCCCTTCCAGCCCAGTTCCTCCTCATCCCTATTCTCTGTCCAAGGCTACCCCGGCATCTTAGTTAGTCTCCGTGTCTGGCCACAGCCCCTCTGGCTCTTCTCTTCCCTCTAAGGATGTCACTGCTCCTGCCAGTGCTGCCACCCTCAGGTCAGAATGGTTTTGAAAGGCTCACAGCTTCCTTCCTTGAGCCGAGTCCCTTCATGTACTGTCTCTTATGAGTACTGTGCCAACCCTACAAAAGTTGGTTTAAAGATGTTTATTTGATATATCAGTGAACAAAATGTCAAGGGAGTCATGTCTACTGACGGGTCTTCACAAGAGACCAGAACCTGGGCAGCCTGGAACCCAGGTCTATAGGCCCCCCTGGTGGATTTGTTTTCCAAAGCCTCCATCCTCCCACTTCCAAGCCGGGCTGTTCATGCAGTCACGGGTTGGGTCTCTGAGTGTTTGGCTGCCACATTTAACAAATATAAATGCCCACTTTGAAGGAAGCCAACACCACACAAATGGCCTCCCTCTGGCTCAGGCCCATTTTCTGACTCTTGCCTTTAGTCCAAAATCTTACACCAAGGGGAGGAACATTTGTGAAAATTTCAAATGGTTCTCCAAGATGAAGATGCTCACCGGGGGGGGGGGGGGGGTGCTTGCCTAGCTCCCACGAAGCCCTGGGTTACACGCTTAGCACCTTATAAACCAGGGGTAATGGTGCATACCTGTAACCCCAACATTCCGGAGTCAGAGGAAAGAGGATTAAGAAGTTCAAGGTTATCCTCTGATACTTAGCAAGTTCAAGGCCAACCTGGGCTCCAAGAAGCCTTATATTAAAAAATAAGAAAGAGTTGGCAAGATTGTTCAGCGATCAGGGATGTCTGCCATCAAGCCTAACGACCTGAAATCTATCCCGACTCCTTCGAGTTGTCCTCTGACCTTCATCTTTTGTGCCATGTCACATGAGAGTATGTGCATATACACACCAACAAAAATGTATAAGAAATGAAAAACAAAAAGATAATGTTAAGAAATTAACCGTATTATGCACCCCAATGTTTTCACTGTGCTCCAAAGATCAGTTGTCAGGTGTGAGCAAGCTGCCCAAACAACCTGTGAGCAGTGTGCACGGCTGTCTGACTTTCTGCTTGATCAAATGAGCTGCATGTTGCGGTAAACCAGAGGCCGGCACTCACTGTGAGCTCTGCCCGGAGGTGCAGACCGCACTCGCTGTGAGGCGGCTTGAGGAAGAGGCTTGGGTTCCCAGAAGCACTCGCTACATCCCCACACCCTGCTCATTTCTTCTGTCCTTCAGCCTCATCTCCGACAAGATGTGCGATCAGACCTTCCTGGTTAACGTGTTCGGCTCCTGTGACAAATGCTTCAAGCAAAGGGCCCTAAGGCCTGTGTTCAAGAAATCTCAGCAGCTCAGCTACTGTTCCACGTGTGCCGAGATTGTGAGTGCCATTGCTGGTCCATTTTGTTCTAACGCAAGCCCACGTGTGACAGTCGAGTTACCTAGAGTAGGGTCATAGGCTGTGTCCCCAAGCTCCTGGAAGCCGGTGTAGCTCTGATGTCTGCCTAGGGTCCTGGCTTGCTTGCTGTCCGAGGTAGTGGGGACACCAGTTGTCACCCACCCCCAGAGGTCTATTTTCCCACCTGTGAAGTAGGAATGCTAACAGATTTGCACCCTACGGCTCTGCGAGGGTCATATGAGGTGCTAGCTAGGTCTCCAGCACACTAACAAGCTGTTATTCCTGGCGCTGATGGTTTCTGCTTCTGTCCCCTCCTAGTCTGCCTAGCAAGCCAGTAAGCTAGAAGAAATTCTGGTAGATAAACAATCCCGGGGGACCTATATAAGCTTCCTGTCTTAACTGCTTGGACAGCTTGGCTGATCTTGCCCAGCCTAAACAGAGAGCAAAACTAAACTCCAGTGCTCCTGAGCTCAGGCATGCTGGCCCGGGGAAAAACTGAACAGAAATCCTGACTTCTTTTTCCAAAGCGCATCGAATCTTGTTCTTGCCAAAGGTGTCTATTTCCAGGCTTCAGATCACCACCATAAATGTTCTCAGCCCTAGGAATCAGTCCCGGTCTCAGAAGATCCACTAGGCTGCACACAAAGCTGTGGCTCACTAGAGCCCTCATCTGGTAACATGTGGTAATTTACCATCTCCAGATCCAACAGGGGTGACTGCTGCACATGCGTGGGTTACAGACATACATGTAGACAAACCACTCATCTACATAAAATAAAAATAAACAAATCTATAAATTTTTAATTTAAAGAGGTGTGTTTATTTTATGTGTATTGGAGATTTGCCTGCATGTATGTCTGTGCACCACGGGGCATAACTGAGGTCAGTGAAGACAGGATAGGGCATTGGGTTCCTTAGAACTGGCATTACAGATGGTTGTAAGCTGCCATATGGGTGTTGGGAATCGAACCTGGGTCCTTTGGCAAAACATCAAGTGTTCTTAACCACTGAGCCATCACCCCGGCCCCTCACTCTCTATACACGTACACTTACGTAGTCTTTTTTTATACACCCATTTAATAAGCTAGCTTTAACTGAGCTATTTCTATATGCCTGTGTTCTATTAAACTCTAAACTACTGCTGAGCATGGCAGTACACATGTTCAATCCCAGCACTCGAGAGGCAGAAGGAGGTAGAGCAATATGTCTGGACCAGCCTACTCTACAGAGCGAGTTCCAGGACAGCCAGGGCTACAGAGAGAGACAAAGAAAGAGACAGACAGACACAGAGACAGGGAGAATAAATATGGACGGTGGATACCCTGTACTGAAGGAGGAGAAGGGGGCTGTTAGTCACATATTGAGAAGTCGCCTAGAGTTTCCTCCACAGTATCTAATGCTCATAAAAGCCTGGGATGTAGAAGCTAGGAAACAGGTTTTCCAGATAAGAAAATGAAGGCTTCCAGAATCTTGCCTAAAAGATAGCAATATCATTAATATAATTTATAAAATTAACATAAATTCCTTCTCGGGATGAGAAGGCCCCAGACTGAAGGAAGGACAACATCGAAGACTGCTTTGGCACTGTTCCATCCAGAATTCTCAAACTTGATCTTCCTTCCCAACCTAAAGGTCACAGAGGAAAAGGAAGAAGGCCTAAGCCCAGAGCCTGTTGGCGAGTCAAACCGCTGGGTCCAAATCCTACCTTCCCCTCTTTCTGGACATTTGATACCAGAGGGATCACTGCCTTTCGTGCCTGTTTCGAATCTGGGGGGGGGGGGGGGGGGCGTGTCTAAAATTCCTTTCGGAGAAACTCCTTTGGGCATCGAAAGAGTCACCAAGGAACCTAGGCCCAGAGAAATGTAGGTGGAGAGGGGCCAATGCAGTCTGCACACTGCCACCAAATTACCAAACTTAAGAAAACACAAGCAAGACTTCATTCGAGAAGAAAGGACGCCCCTGACCCCAGCAGAGTGCACCATAGACACCTGCTTTTGTTGCCCCATCCCAGGACCCAGGCAGTCAGAACTCATTTTTAAAAGAATGTTCCTGGCTAATGAGTTGCAACAAGGATAGGTTTCTGACGCATCCTGCCCCAAGTCCCCGGGCATGCAGAGGGCTGGGCTATATCTCTTCGCCTTCACTAGGTTTCCCTGGAGAGAGGAAACCAGAGTTGGGATCAAAGCTTGTTCTATGAGCCTCAGTTCCCCGCAACCTCCACCACCCCAACTCCGCCCCCTACCCCGGCCTAGCCCCGCCTGGTTCTCAGGGAGGGCGCGGAGGGCGGAGCCAGGGAAGTCTGTCCCCGCAGCGGTTGCGTCATCGCCGAGGGGGCGGACCCGGGGAGGCGTTCGGGGTCACGGAGGCCACTGCTGCACCCGCCCTCTCGGCCAGCCCCCGCGTCGGCTCTCAATCTCCCGCTTTGCGTTTCTCTCCCGGCTGCATCCCGACGAAGATGGCAACCGATGGGCTGCACGAGAACGAGACGCTGGCGTCGCTGAAGAGCGAGGCCGAGAGCCTCAAGGGCAAGCTGGAGGAGGAGCGGGCAAAGCTGCATGACGTGGAACGTGAGTGCGAACTGGGGGTGAAAGGGAAGCTCTCGAGACCTTCCGAGGGGCTGGCGGACCCGCGTGGGACCTGTTCCACCGCCCGGGGTGGGAGGATGCTGAGCCCCTCCCAGGGGGCGGGTGGAGAGGCAGCAAGCAGGTGTACCGGGGCGGGACCGCTTTACTGTTCCTCGTTGGGACTCTGCCCCCACCCCGCCGCCCCCGTTAGGTCTCTTCTCCGCGCTCCGTTTTCGTGTCTCCCTTGTCCGTGGGGGTAGGGAGCCTGACGGCGGAGGGAAGCGAGACGCTCCCTGCATCCACCCGTTCAGCTTGCAGCAGGCCCTTCAGAAGCGTTTGATGGATGCCGCGGTTGATATAAAAGGGCCAGCACGGTGTAAATAAACTTGCCAGCGTGCCCGCATCCCGGTTCATAATAGGGCTGGGACTCTGGGTTAGAGGAGGGTCCCCCTTCTCAGGGAGGGGTGGTCCTCCGCAGAGTTCAGAATGGGCATAGTGGTCTTACCCGCTCACCCCCCTTTGCTGAGCAAGGCTTGCCAGCATCCCCCCAACACACACACACACACGCGCGCACACACACACACACACACACATACACTTATGTGCGGTGTCCCCACCTTCCTAATTGGTCACAGACTTAAGTTCTATTTGGAGAAAGGAACTGGGGTTCAGTATGGGAGCTTTACTTGCTGGAAGAACAGAACTCTGGTTGTGTCTTCTAGGGGCCTTATTAGAAGGGGAGCACGCCCCTGTAAGGTTTTGAAATGTGTCCAGATGTAGTAAGTTAAACTGTGAGTTGTTTTTCTGGTAACAAGATCAGGTCCGGTGTAACTGCTTGGAGCTTTGAGGGACCCAGGCCTTCCACACCTTCGTTTGTGCCATTTACCCAGCCACTCCCAGATGACTGCAACTGCACCAGACTTTGTCTCCGTATCCAAAGCAGGAAGAAAGGAAGTGTGAACCCCAGGCTCTTTACCTTCTTAGGGAGAAAGCAAAAGTTTTCCCAGCATTCCTCTCCTCCCGAGATTTCTATTTGTACTTCATTGGCCAGAACTAGGCCATGTGGCCCCTGCCAGGGAGTCTGGAGAAAAGGGAGTCAGGCTAAGCGCGTTGCCACTCCAAAGTTGAGGAGAAGTGGGGAGTAAGTATGAGCGGCCTGGCACGGCTCTCGTCCTTCCCTTTCCTGAGCCTGTGTGCTGCAGATGATGGTGATGTTGTCTCAAGCTTGGTATAATGCCTCAGACTCCTCCGTTTGACACCTGAGGAAATGGAGACACTGCTTAGCCCTGAGGCTTGAGTGTTCTTTTTGAAGTCCCTTGTGACATGAGCCCTCACTCTAGCACAGCCCTGCTCCCCACCCAGGGGAATCTTGTCTTGCATCCTCTCTGTCTCTGACTTAGTGTCTCTGACCATAGTCTCTCCAGGATCCTCAGGAGCCCTGGCTCTCGCCTGGACTCCTCGGACTCCTCAGCCCTGGCCTGTCTTTCAGCCCTTCCCTGCCATCAGCACAGATATCTCTATCAACTTCCGAAAGTCTTGCTAAGAGACCCTGACTCTGTCTGGCCCTCCTGCCTCCTCCTCAGCCCTGGGTGGCTCCATGCCTCCCCCACTTCCTCCTGCTGCTGAACCCCTGAAGCTGACTCTGTGGCCAGGGGCTAAGTCACCCTGCAGTGTCTTCAGGCTGCTCTCTACCCTGGCAATTGTCAGGTCTCCAATCCTCTTCCTCCCCGACAAAAAATAAAAGGTAGGGAGCTGGTCCCTGAGATTATAGACCCAACCCCCATGCACACCTGACCCCTCCTGCCTGGGGTCAGCTTCTTCCCATCCCTAGTCTTAGGGTCCCCCCACCTCATCTTTACTTTTTCCTCCATCTTTGCCCCCTGCCTCTCTGCCAACATTCTCTCCCCCCTCCTTACACGCGCGTGCACACGCACACACACATACAGACACACACACACACATACACACACACTTTTCCTTCACTCACACAGTTTGCCAGCCCCTGGTGTGTCAGGCTCTGCTTGATTGGACCGTAGAGATGCTGCAGTGAACAAGAATGTTCCCTCTGAGGGCTTTGGTTCAGAGTCAGGTACTCAATGGATAAAATAAGTGCTGGGTTAGATGTGTGCTCTGGACAGAAGGGAGTGAGGGAGTGAGAATGAGCTGTGGGGGTGCTCAAAAATCCCCCAGAACCTGTGGCCCAGGGACTGTGGCCCAGCATGGCTCCTAGAAAAGACCTTTGAAAACAGATTCCTTACCTGGATAAAGGACAGACTGTCGTGCGCAAGGAGTTTGAAACAAAACAATAAAGCAAGGATTTGTGTGGCGGGGCGGGTGTCTTTGCCGTAGTGAGCCTAAGCTAAGGCAGGGTAGTATGTGTGCTGTGCTGAGGGAAGCCAGGCCTGTCTGGAGAGGTAGGGTAGTATGTCTGCTGTGCTGAGGGAAGCCAGGCCCTGTCTGGAGAGGCAGGGTAGTATGTCTGCTGTGCTGAGGGAAGCCAGGCCTGTCTGGAGAGGCAGGGTAGTATGTCTGCTGTGCTGAGCGGAAGCTGGGCCCTGTCTGGAGAGGTAGGGTAGTATGTCTGCTGTGCTGAGGGAAGCCGGGCCTGTCTGGAGAGGCAGGGTAGTATGTCTGCTGTGCTGAGGGAAGCCGGGCCTGTCTGGAGAGGTAGGGTAGTATGTCTGCTGTGCTGAGGGAAGCCAGGCCCTGTCTGGAGAGGTAGGGTAGTATGTCTGCTGTGCTGAGGGAAGCCGGGCCTGTCTGGAGAGGCGTACACAGGGCCAGAGTTAGAGGTGGGGTTGCAGTGGAGAAGCTCTTGGGGTCTGGAGGGACACAGTGAGGTCTTGGGTGCTGTGTGTGCGCGCATACATGCGTGCATGTATGTGTGTATGTGTATACATCTATGTGTAGATGCCTGAGGTCAGCCTCAGATCCTTGTTCCTGTCCATTTTGCTTTTGTAGACTAGACTGGTCAGTGATGTCCAAAGATCCTCTTGTCTCTGCCTCCCCAGCACTGGGATGGCAAGCACGAGCCGCGATGCCAACTTTATTTACTCTCAAGTCCTGATACACGTGCCATCTCCCCAGGCCTAGGACATGAGCTTTCAAAAAGCCCAAGTGAACTGAACCACTGGCGTGTTTGTTTTTTTATATTTTTAGGTAACTTTTCAAATTTTTAATTGTGCATGTCCACTCCCACAGAACCAAGAAAGCTGCAAGGTATTGTTTAAGTCAGATTTCCTTTAAAGCCTCCAGTGGGGCCAGTGAGATGACCCAACAGGTTTTGGCCAAGTCTGAGTACCCTAGCTGTATCCCTAGGGCCATGTGGTTGAAGGAGAGACTGATTCCTGCAAGTAGTCCTCTGAGGTCCACATACGACACATGCACACACATACGATATGACACACGCACATATGATAGGACACACGCACATACAATAGGACACATGCACACACATACGATATGACGCATGCACACACATACGATACCACACACACAATGTGACACACGCACACACATACGATATGACACATACACACATATGATATGACACATGCACACACATATGATACGACACACACAATGTGACACACGCACACACATACGATATGACATACACACACATACGATGTGACACATGTACACACATACGATACAACACACACACAATGTGACACGCACACAATACAATATGACACATGCACACACATATGATACGACACACACGCGATGTGACACATGATATGACACATGCACACACACGATATGACACACGCACACATATATGACACACACACATACGATACGACACATGCACGCACATACGATATGACACACACACATATGATATGACACATGCACACACACGATATGACACACGCACACATATATGACACATGCACACACATACGATATGACACACGCACACACATACGATATGACACACGCACACTCATATGATACGACACATGCACACACATACGATAAGTAAACAAATTGCTGAAGTTTTAAAAGAAATTTAAAGATGAATGAAAAAATCAATCCTGAGCTACAGCTAGCTCAGTTGGTGAAGGGCTTGCCTAGAATGCACAAGGCCCCAGGTTCTATTCTCTACACCACATAAACCAGGCATGCAGGCCTGTAATCTACACTTGGGGGGGTTAGGCAAAGGATCAGAAGGTTAGGGTTATCCTCAGCTACAAAGTGAGTTTGAGGCCAGCCTGGGCTGCAAAAGACTCTGTTCAAAAACAAACAGATATATAAATAAATATATTTAAGTCCGTGTTGCAGACAGAGATGAGAAGTCTGGAAGGGAATGAGCAGCTCCTGAATCGGAATCTGACCTCAGCCCCGTAGCTTTAACACTCAGACCAGTGTCTTAAAACTTCATTCCCAGCCAGATCCTCGGCCAGCATGATGTGCCCGAAGTAGCCCAAATGGCTTGTGTACCTGCCTCAGTTGCGCAGCCAGGAGCTCCTACCGCCCTAGCCTCCTGTAGGTTCTTCTCCCTGAAGCCCCACCCTACCCCATCTGCCGATACCGAGGGTGCCCTTGCGTCAGTTTACAGTCATACAGCTGTGGCTGCACAGACTTCCACGGTCTGATAGCTGTTAGCTCGGGCTCAGAAGTCTCAATGGGTCAGTGGCTTCAGAGGCTCTGGGAGAGCCATTCCCCACATGCAGAGGTCATTGTGGTCCTCACCTTACAGCTTATGTTCTTGGTGTCTAGAGGCCGTTCCGTGGCTCAGAGGCCACTTTCTTCTGACCACTGCTTCCAGCACCGTCCTCTCTGGCTCACTCTGCTGTCTCCCATGAAAAGGACCCTTGGGGTTACACTGAGTCCACCCAGATCACAGTCCCATCTCAAAATCTTTAACATCCTCACAGATGCAAAGGCCCCTTGCCTCATAAGGTGATGTCTTCATGGTTTATAAGGCTGTGAGCCTCATCAGGAGCCATGGATTCGGCCCGCCAGCAGCCCTTAGATCAAGGAGAATCCCCTTCTCCAGCCTCAGGCCCCAGATTCAAAGAACGCTCTTCTACCTTCCATTCGAGATGTGAACGCATCTGAGTCCCAAGAGGGCAGAGGGGTCACCTCAGGCTGGCATCGCCAGAGCTGCTGGAGGGCAGCCAGGGAAGGTTTCAGGTACAGGTCTCTCCTCTCCACGTCTCACTGTGTTCTAGACAGCAGAGATGCTTTTTGTTTTTTTTTTTGTTTTTTTTTTGGTTTTTCGATACAGGGTTTCTCTGTGGTTTTGGAGCCTGTCCCGGAACTAGCTCTTGTAGACCAGGCTGGTCTCGAACTCACAGAGATCCACCTGCCTCTGCCTCCCAAGTGCTGGGATTAAAGGCGTGCGCCACCACCGCCCGGCAGAGATGCTTTTTGTTAAAGTAGCAAAATGGTAAAGACCAAGTACTGGTCAGTAGGTTCTCCATGGTCTAGTCAGTGCAGAATGCCTATAGAAATGTATGTGCTCTCGAGGGCTCTGGGATGCGGAGAGGCTTCACTTTAGACCCATCCCTCATGTGACGGATTGATTAGGGGTGGCATCAAGACAAGAGGAGGAAGGTGGACACAACTCAACAATGGGGTCCCAGAATTAGAGCGAGGAACCATCCAGAAAGCAGGCTGGCAGTGGGAAGTACTGGCAGGTCACAGCATCCTGGACTGAGGGCACTTTATCCAGAGTTCCAGCTCCTTAACTGCGAAAGCAAATTTATGGAATTTTTTCAATGCACAAATCCAGGTTCCATTTGGGTTAATCACAGGGTTTACCAGCCAGGACAGCTGACTTTTCTGTCCGCTGTACGTGGGCTTTTGTGGAAGGTTTTACTCTCACGCTGTAGTTGGAAGCCTGCACTAATCTGATCTTGTGGCTCCCAGGGAGATCCAGGCAAAACTGTACTAGAGACATACCTGAAGCAAGTGTGTCAGTAGCTTAGCATGTTCTGAGGAAATACAGCCCCAGGACCCAGGCGGAGAGAAAGCTGCTGTCCCTGCAGATGGCCTCCTCCTGCCTACTGCCTGCCCCGCCCTCTGAAGAGAGAGCAGAAAGCCAAGCTGTCCTCCATTTCCTGCCCTCTTCCTCTGCTGTGCGGTTATAGCTAATGGGTCCCCACAGTCCCCACACTCACTGGGGGGCAGTTAGATAAAGCAGAGGAGGAGAGGCTTTGTGACCCCCACTTGTAGGCTCCTCTTCGCCATACGTCGTGGATTGCTTCTAGATTTATAGTTTTGTAAGCACTCTTGAGATTGTATTAAATGCATTGCGACACATTTCATATTCATCCCAATAGTTCCTCCTGTTACAACAGGAGCTGTTTTGGGGAGAGAGCTGAGAGACAGGCTCTCATGTATCTCATCCTGGTCTCTAACTACGCTAGGTAACAGGATGACCTTGAACTTCTGGTTCTCCTGCCTTCGCCTCCCACAGGCCAGGATTCCAGGTGTGCACAGCCAGTTAGTCAGTGTCACTGAGACCTGAAAGGTAGCCTCATCCTGATGGGGGATTAGTCTCCTAGAGCAAGAGATTATTCCCCAGTCCCAGCTAGATGACTCTAATACTTGCATTTCAGGGTGTACAGCAGAGGCTCAGGGGAGCCTGATTGCTTCCATGGAATTGAAAATGCTGTCCTTCCGTTAGCCTCCTCCACCCCTGAGATGTAAGGGAGCAGGTGTAGCTCAGTGGCCTTCCCCCTTGCTGGTGTGGCCAGCCTGGGTCCCAGCCCCCCTCCCTCGTGATTTCATCTGGAGCGCAGCACAGGGCCTGGTTCCTGAAGGAGCTGCGTCCCTGCGTGCTGCAGCATTCTGATCTGAAGTCTCGTAATGAGACAGAGGTCAAGCTAGGGCCAAACTGGCTCTTGACTAACCCTGTGACCCACTGATCTGGTTCCCATATGGGAATCCATGGTTAGGGTGTCTCCCATGCCTGAGTGTCATTGTCCTTGATTTTCCGAAGACTCACAGCCATTTTGAGTAAAGTTGATCCCCCTGTTGAAGGTGTATGCCTGTTCTCAAGGGCCAGAGTATGTGTAGAGAAAGTCCTCAGCCCCTCTGAGGTTTGGCTTCCTCACCTGCAGAACTTTAAAACTGTTCACAAGCTGTTGTACAAAGCCCCCCCGCCCAACCTCAATGCAATAAACGCGGGATATTGTTCACATATACCAAAAGTCTTGGTGTGGTGGCACGTGTCTGAGGAAGAGAGAAAGGAAGGAGGGGAGGGTGGAGGGAGGGAGGTTCCTATCTGTCTTTCCCTTATCCCAGTTCTCATGCCTCCTTTAAATTCAGGAGCTAATGGCATTACCTTTGACAGCCTGTCAGTAAATAGTTGTATAGCATCCTTTGGCTCCCTGATCTCATATGACAACCTGTTAGTCACTGTCACACTACAGAGTGCTTGATGCCAGGGTGTTGGCCTGTCCGTTAGTTCCAGGCTATGAGCCTCCTAAGAGCCAGGACAGCCTATTCCTCTACTGAGGATTCGGCATGGTATTTAACACCCAGTAAACCACACCCATCTCCCTCTCTTGGAGTCTCCACTGCGGCTTCTGGTTCTGACAACGCTTGTCCAAATTTTCCAGCAGTTTAAGCTGTGTGGGCTCCAGCTGAGCAAGAAGGCAGTGAAGTACGCCTTGGGCACGGGTCAGGGAACAGGTTCATTTGGCTCAGCTTCTAGGCTGTTGCAAGCATATCTTAGAGGGACCGCAGGAGTGTGGTACAGCTAGTGCTCTGGTCCCTGCAGAGGGCTCTGCCTAAGAGAGGAGTCCCCTGGCCAGGTTCCTCCCATGCTGCAGCCAGGGACAGTCATAGACAGACAGATCTGTGTCACTCGATGACAGTGCACCGACAGGCTGCCGTCCGTGGGTAACAGCTGTTACGGGGTGCAGACATTACATCATTCTGCTCTCTAGGATGAGTCCCCTTGCTGCTCCTGATTACGTCACACCTTTGGGTCTTTGCTTTCCTTTGTTGAGAATGCCCATTGCGAGCCCCTTACATAGTCTCATTCTCTGAACACAGATATCACCCTAAAGCCCAGTGTGGCCTCCTGCTGTCTCTGTGCCTCATTTCTGGTTTAGCAAGGGTCCCCTTTGTTCCAGGCTTGAGTAGCTCTCGAGAGGAGCTGATAAGGGACCAATCCTTCAGGAGGAGAGATGGAAGGCAGATGGCTGTGTGTGGCTAAGACGGGTTCTTAGTCCCAGGAGGCTCAAGCAGAACACACCACTGTCTTCCTGAAGCTTACCTGCCAGCCAAATCTCCTAACCAGTTAGCATTCCTATTGTAGAAACCAGTGTGTTCATCACTTCTTTAAAAGATACGTATACCATTTCCTGGAGGAACAGTCTGTCAGGAGGCAAAGGAGAAGTCATTCCTGCTTCCAGCCCAACCTCACAAATACATATTTAGCTCATTTCCAAATTTTCTTTTATTTCCTGATATTTAATTTTTTTGTAATTCTTTAATTCAGTGCTTGCAAGATTTGGCAGATAGAGGCAGGATGGAGTGGGCTGGGAGTGAATCCGTGTGGGAAGGGAAGACGCAAAGAGAAAGGATAATTGATAGTTGGGATGTGTTAAAATTGAAGTTATGTAACGAGGGCCCTCTTTTAGTTGCTGAAACGTCTTGTTTTTTTCTCAAAGAGATCTTGAAAAACTAGGCTTCCTCTAATGCTGAAGCAAGAGAAGCTGCAATGGTATGGGAATGGGGATCGGTATAAAATATTAAACAGAACTACAGAGATGGCTCAGGGGTTAAGAGCACTGACTGCTCTTGCAGACAGAACCCAAATCAGTTCCCAGCACCCACCTGGCAGCTCACCACAATCTGTAACTCCAGGGGACATGATGCCCTCTTCTGGCCTCTGCAGGTACTGCATGCACTTGATGCACATAAATAGATGTAGGCAGACACATAAAAATAAATAAATCTTTTTAAAGAAATTAAATAGGACGTGTTCCCTACCAGTGAGGGTTTGTGTAAAATGCCTGTAAGAATTCAGAAAATTAAATCTGTTTTTTACCTTTTCCAGTATGCCTTGTGAGGACTGTGTTTGCAGGAGGCTGATGGTGTCCCGTTTGTGGAATAATTACTCAGCACTTGCTGGGGGCTTCAGCCTGAGCATTGAGATGGCATTTTGTAATGTACAAGAGCCTCTACCATTGAGGTTTTCTTTTGTTTGAGTATTTTTGCTTCATTTGCTTGTTTTGTTTGGGGACCAGGTTCTCACTATATAGCTCCAGCTAGTCTCACACTCAAAGAGATCCACCTGCCTGGGCCTTGGGGGTGGGAAGCTGGGATTACAGACATGCCCCACCATGCTGAAACATTGGGACTTCTCTGCTCTTACTTCTCAAGGGGCACTAACAGGGATCAGGCTTTCTTGGAGAAATTATTGGTTTCATGGTTGGCGTAGTGCAGGAAGCCTGAACTGGGGACCCCTAAAGATAATAAAATGTGGCAGGAAGCCACAAGAACCTGAGTGATGGGGCTTCTCCTGGGCCATGAAGACAATTTGGGCATTGGAGCACAGCACAGAAAAGCCAAGACTGTCGCTCAGAGCAGAGTCCTTTCCTGGGACACCCAAGGCTGAAGATGTGGCTTGGTGGTAGAGCGTTTGCCTGGTGCGTGCAAGGCCCTTTGCTCATTGCCAGGGTGGGGAAAAGAAGTCATAGGAACTGACCTATGACCTGGCCAATACAGTGGGACCCACAGAGGCCACGCTGCTGTCACCATCACATCATGAGGACCATGTGGGGAAAGCAGCCAGTGCGTGTGGAAGGAAGGATAGCTCAGGACAATCACCAGTCGTCAGCCAGCAGTGCATCATGGCGTCATGGCGTGGGTCCATGAGGGTGTTGTTGGAGCTGGGGGTAAAGCTCACCTGGCAGCGTGCTCGCCTCCATGGACAAGGCGCCACATAGACCAAGCAGGGGGCCATGTGTCTGTCTCCCCAGCGCTGGGGAGGGGAAGGCAGGAACATCTGAAATTCAAGGTCATCTTCAGTTATGTAGCAAATTTGAGACCAGCCTGAGTTAAGTAAGACTCTCTTTTTCATGATAGAAGGTGAAATGGTAACTGGTGGACCACCTTCACCAAATGGTCAAAGTTACCATCAACGGCAGAGGGACAGATGGTAGCAGGTGCCTCTAAAAATCTCCCTGTGGAGTTCCTGATAAGAGTCCCTGGGCAGAATCTCATCACGAGTGAGCACCAGACAGGGACCGGAGAGCCCGGGATACACTGAATGACCTGAAACTTGCCTTTGCTGCAAAGGGTGGTGTTGGGTAGCACAGCTCGGCAAGGCCTGTAGGTTAGCCAGCACTAATTCCTGATTATATATACTATACAATATATGTGATATGCAGATATATTATATACTATATATTAAATATTATAATACTATATACTATATGTAGTATATAAGATATATTATGGTTCTATAAGACGGCTCTTTGCACCCAGACGGAAGGTAAAATCACCAGAAGCGAGGCAGGGAAGATGTCCCTGAGGGACACAGTTGTCACAGCCCTGGCCTCCAGCCATAGATCAGCCTGCCCTTGCTTCCTCCTATGGAGGAGTAGCTCAACAGCCAACCACCCTGACTGCAGGAACCAGACCTTCCCTGAGCTGCACCCCTCCTTCTTCCTGCTTGCCAAAAGGCTTAGGAGCCCAGGTCCTTCCTGGCTTAACCACTAACCAACAAGAGAGTGGCCCCTTCAGCCGCCTTCCATGGAGAGGAGTCCCTGAACCCTGCCGACCTTTGTCTCCCATGGGCTTCATGGTGGGCTCTTCATCTCCTCACCGTGTCTTGGCTAGCATCAGCCACACCTCTCTAAGCTCATTGAGCTATTTCTTGGCCTCAGGAAAAGGACACAGGTCCCAGCCCTCAAGAGACTGCTTGGGGGAGGAAATCTGACCTGGTAGAGTGACGTCATGAGCAGGTTCTGTCCAGACTTTGAGGACAGTGTTGTTTAATCTTCAGCAGCCTCACACGGTCATCATTTGATCAGTGCTTGTATGGTTATTCCTGCAGCTCCCACCGTGCCCTGGACTTTGCCAGGCACAGGGACAGTTACATACAGCTTACTTCCAGGCAGCAAGGTACACAGTGTGGGGTGGTTTTGATGAAGTCAGCTTCCCTTGTGAGTAGAAAGTGGTAGAGTCTGGGGATGGATGGTTCCCTTGGTAAAGTACTTGCCTTGGAAGCACTAAGACCTGAGTTCACTACCCAGCAGCCCATAAAACTGCCTGGTGTGGTAGCATGTGCTCGTAACCCCAGTGCTAGGAAGACAGAGACAGGAGGATCTCTGGCCAGTTCACCTTCCAGGCCAAGTGAAAGACCCTGTCTCAAAGATGAAGATATTGTTCCTGAGGATGACACCTGAGGTTGTCTTCTGGCACACACACACACACCCCGAATGACAAAAATCCTCAAGTTCCAGCCTGGTTCCCAGCAAGTTGTATGAACTTGTATTAGCCAAAGAATCTGTGTAAGCCTCTGTCTCTGCCTGTTCCACAGAGACAGCAGCCTTACCCTGCTGTTTGCTCTGCCCGTCTCTCAGGGCCAAGAGGAAAGTCTACATAGTTCTCTAGAAATATCAAGTAGTCTTGCTGGTCTTGTGATGTGTGCATACAGAAATACTCTGAGAACTGTCAGGTCATAAACACAAAAGCGAGCTCGTGCTACCTCTACTCTCTAACCTTAGAAGAAAGCGTTGTAAGGTCTAAACATCAAGAAGAGGATGCTAGGGAGCCAGAGACTTTCCTGGGAGCACTGTGGCCCGGAGCCTGGCCCTGGGAAACAGAACTGATTGTGGCCTTGTCCTTGCAGTGCACCAGGTGGCTGAGCGGGTGGAAGCCCTGGGCCAGTTCGTCATGAAGACCAGAAGGACCCTCAAAGGCCACGGAAACAAAGTCCTGTGCATGGATTGGTGCAAAGACAAGCGGAGGATCGTGAGCTCCTCACAGGTACCGCACGAGGTTATCACATCCACTCGGGGTGAGACAGTATTCCGATCCCATGGCTCAGAAGGAAAGAGCCGTCCGGTCCTCTTTATGACGTTGCCTACTCTCGAAGGGATGTGAGCGAGTTAATCCTCCTGCAGCACTGAAGCCATATGTCAGTGTTGGAGCCCTTGTCTGGCAAGCACTGTGCCTTGGGGTTGATCCCCAGCACTGGACAGACAGATGCTCCGACACCCTGGGGAATGTCACTGGCTTTAAATTAGTGATGAAAGAAATCCTCTAGACTCTGTCTGACTCCTTTGATGAAGCTTTCAAGATCATTTCTCCCTAAGCATGTCACAGGGTCTCCTTTGTGAGTGAAGCCATTTTTTTTTTTTTTTCGAGACAGGGTTTCTCTGTGGTTTTGGAGCCAGTCCTGGAACTAGCTCTTGTAGACCAGGCTGGTCTCAAACTCACAGAGATCCGCCTGCCTCTGCCTCCCGAGTGCTGGGATCAAAGGCGTGCGCCACCACCGCCCGGCGAGTGAAGCCATTTTTAAAGGTCTTTCCCCACCTCAAGGGGGCCATAAATGATTGAGATCCCACTAATGGCTTTTTTCCATTATAAAAGTGTAGTTTTTTAAAACAGGGTCTCAGTATGTGGTTCCGGCTAGCCTGGAAATTGCTACATAGACCAGGATGGCCTTGAACTTAGATCCACCTGCCTCTGCCTCCTGAGCACTGGGAAGGTGTTTGCCACCACACCCCAGTGGTTTATTGATTTTTATTGTGTTTAATAATAAGAAATTTATGTAACTATTTGAAATACATAGTTTCTTGTATAGCTTGTGCAGTTTATTTTTATATCTTATATGTCCCTTGCTGCATAAACACATCACCCCAAAACTGAGATAGAAGATTCAGCTCTGAGGTGCAGCACTTGCCAGACAAGCACAAAGCCTTGGGTTCCATCCCCAGCACTGAACTAAATTACCCCCAAATGAGGCAGCCTAGCACAAGGGCATCATATGTCACAGGGTTCTGAGAGTTGAACACCTGGGCATTGCTTCTTACTCCACTGTGAGGTTGCTGAAGATGTGAGTGTGGCTACAGTTGCTGTCTGTGTGACACCTCTCAGGATGCCTTGCTCACATGGCCATTGGCAGCTGACCTCCCGTACAGCGGGTGCCCCAAGAGAGAGAAACAGAAGCAAGCAGAGCTCTTTTGTGACCTAACCTTGGAACTGGCCTTCCTTTTTTTCCTGTCATGTCATATTGGGCACATAGAATGTCTCTGATAAAATAAGGAGGGGGACTGACTCCTTCAGCTTAATAATTGTATATATAGTTTTAGGTTAGATATTGCCTTAGTTAGGTTTCTATGGCTGTGATAAAGCACTGGGACCAAAAGCTCCTTGGGGAGGATGTGGTATTCCAGTTTACCTGCTCCAATGACAGTCAGCCATGAAGGAGATGCAAGGCAGGAACTCAGGACATGGACCTGGAGGCAGGCACCGAAACAGGCTATGAAGGATCACTGTGTACTGACTTGCTCCTAAACTCGAGCCACCTCCATGCCACAGCTGCTGGCCTTGGTGGTTGTCTACTGGCATCTCCAAAACATTGGTTTGTCCACTGCAACTTGGCTGCACCTTCGCCAGTAACCTCCTCTGGGCTCTCTTCAGGGCCTGTAACACTGCTGCATGGTGGCGTGCCTTAACTTCCCTTTGTGACTCCTTCAGTCCTGGGCATGCCACTGCTGCCAAGGCTGAACTTTTCCAGTGACCTCGCTCTCCTTCAGGGTCCCAGCCTTGCCACATAGTGCCAGGCCTCGGCTGCTCTCCATGACCCTCTGTGCCTTCAAAACCAGTACCACCTGAGTGACTCTTACACATTACCAAGTTCAGCTGCCAGCGTGAGGTACAACCTTAGCTGTCTCTGGACCACAGCCTCCATGTGCCGACCCTAAGGAAACACTTCTCAGAAAGTTTTGTTTTAGTGAAGCTGGTCTCTTATTAATCGCCACCAGGCATGGTAGCATGTACCTGCAATCCCAGCACCTCAGAGATGGAGGCAGGAGGATCAGGAGTTCAAGGTCATCCTTGATTACATCAATTTAAGAGTAGCCTGGGCTATATATGACCTTGTCTCAAACAGACAAAAACTTATGAATCTATATATTCTATAGACCAGACTCAGATAGATAGATTATATATATATATATATATAGTATGTGTATGTATATAATATAATACATATATATACATACATACATATATATATATATATATATATATATATATATATCACATATATAAAGGTTTCCCCACACATCTGGATCTGGCTCACCTCTTCCAGACAAGGGTTTATCTTTCCTTAATAACCTTTTTAGGTATAAAATTGTACATGTGCTGGAGTGGAAAACATTTGTATTGCTTTTGCAGAGGACCTAGGTTCAGTTCCCATCACTCACTTCAGGTAGCTTACAGTGCTCTATAATACCAGCTCCAGGGGATGTAGCCACCTCCTTTGGCCTGTGTCGACACTACACTCATATGCACATATGCACTCTCTCTCTCTCTCTCTCTCTCTCTCTCTCTCTCTCATATACACACTCAAATACATAAGTGAAATCTTTTAAAAAGAGAGTGTGCATGCTCCAGTGACCCTCCTGCTGTGGCATCTGTCAGTCGCATGCTGGATAGGACAAGTGTTATTAGTGTGGCATGTGACGTATAGATCTAGCATGTCATGTTGCGCTTGCTTTTATTTTATACCAGTAACAAATCTATCACCCATACATATTAAAAATACCAGAGAATAGAGCTGAGTTTTGACTCCCGTTTCAATCATTACCTTAATTAAATTTTATTTACTGTTTAGTTTTTTTTTTTTTTTAGACAAGGTCTTTGTAGGCTAAACTGTCCTCATACATTCAATCCCCCTGCCTCATCCTCTCAAGTGCCCTACCCACCTTACCATTTTAGTGCCTTTTTGCCTGATCTTTTCTTATGTGAAGAAGTTGCTACTTAGCTATTTGACTTTTAAATCTTTGCAAACATACCAAGTGTGGGGGATTTCCTGTCACTCACCCGCCTCCTTTTTAAAAGACAGGGTCTCCTGTTTCCCGGGCTGGCCTCAAAATAACTGTTACCTTGGATAACCTTGAACTTCTGACCCTCCTGCCTCCCCTCCCAAGTGCTAAGATTACAGGTGTGCTCCCCCACCCCTAGTTTGTGGATCGCTGAGAACCGAACCCAAGGCTTCATACATGCCAGGCAAGCACCCCAGTGACGCAGATACACCCCAAACCCCTCGTGTGCCACTCTTACTGGAGAAGGAAGGGGAGAGAAGGCCACACGGCCCCTTCTGAGTACACTCCATGCAACCCCCTCTGCTCGATAGGGACGGGGGATGTGGGTGGAAGTGTTGCATGGAGGCTGGAAACACTGAAGATTCTGGAACAGTCTTTGGATTATCAGCAACTTTCTCCCTTTAACAAAGGAGATTATGATGATTAATGGGGTAGGAATAGGGTTTGGGGGTGGAGGTAAGTTCTCCCCAGGTATGTGGGTGCCTGGCAAGTACACCAGCTTGTGGAAGATCACAGTTTTGATGGGACTCCAGAGTGCACAGTGGGTAGGCGGTGGGAAATGGCAGGCAGTGAAATGGAGGAAACCACCGCATTGACTCCGTGTCCCTGTCTGCAGAGTGTGGGCTCTAGGTGCTGAGGCCCCTGGTGTGCAGGCTCAGAGCCCCTGTCCTATGGTGAGTGATTGACTTTCCTAATCCATCCTGTGCAAACTGTTTGACCATTTAGGCAGAAGTTGACACCTGAGCCCGGGGATCTTAAAAGGCCCAGACTATGCACTTCAGCCATAACCACTCAGCGTTATCCTGGCTTCTCCCACCAAATGTGGGGGAGAAAGGTCCTGTCAGTTTAATATCTGATTTTGCTTCTGCCCTAAGAAGTATTTCTTTGCCCGCCTCCCTGTCTCATTCACCACCTGAACTTCCAAATGGCTGAGGGATTAAAAAGTCGAGCCTGAACCAGGCACAGTGGTGCGTGCCTGTAAGCCCAGCCAGCACTCACAAAGCAGACAGATGCAACGTTCAAGGTCATCCTGAGCTACAGGTCAAGGTCAAAGCCAACCCAAGCCAAAAGAAAGAAAAAGTATCTGCCGTTTGCTTTCTCTTATTCCACCCAGACAAAAAATGTGATGCGGAGAGCCGAGCCTTCCTAGAGCTCTCTGGAAAACCCAGCCCCACTTCCTCGCTAAGTGGAAGGGTCTTGATTATCCTGGATTTCAGCTGCCTCCCTCGCTGCCCATGAGGACTCGGTGTTCCACAGACTTCTAGGCCATTGCTGGTAAGAACGCACTGGCAGGTGCCCACTCCTGAACTGTTGTTTCTTCTCTCTCCAGGATGGGAAGGTGATTGTGTGGGATTCCTTCACGACTAACAAGGTGAGGTGTCCCTCCCCACCACATCCTGGGCCTCGGGTTCCCAGCCTTACTGCCCTCTAGGACCCCTGTGAATGCCATGAAAACAGCAACTCTGCCAGCACCCCCAGCCCCACCCCCTAGAGGACCACAATCCCAGACCAGACAGGCACAGTGAGAGAAACCTGCCAATCCCCCACACTTGACCGTGTTTGCTATTTTTCTTCTGAGTGATCATGAAGAGGATCAAAATTCTGTCTTCTCTTCCATCTCTACCTCTAGCCAGAGCCCATGGCACTATAGAAATGCGCACATATAGTAAGGAGGGATGCTACATCCGGATCAGACCAACACTGTGGCGTGGGCTCCAAGGCAGGAGTGCTCTTGGCATACACACCTTAGGTTGCTCTAAGATTAGACTGTTTCCACAAAGTAAAGACCAGAACTCTAAATGCAGGCATGGATGCAGGCCGGGGCCCACAGCATTCGTACAAGATAGTGCCATATGCTAAGTGTGGGCGTCCGTATCTGTCTGGAAAGAAAGGCTTGTTTCTCACTGTAGGAAGGGAACCCGAGTGCATAGCGTACATTATTAAACGTGTTAGATGCGGTCAGCAGCTGAGGCATACCTTGGTCAAGTGAGGGCCATTTTCCAGGACAGAGTCACTAATGGTCAGGCCCCCGGCAAATGGTTTGTTCTGGATGGCAGAGTCCCCTCGTCAGTACAAAGCCCATTTTGTGAAGCCCTTGTCACCACTGCCTTGTAAACGGTGACAAGCCAGTAGAGACCCTGGTGTTTGTATTAAGACCTGTTTGGAAGTGCCTGTTACTCACTGCTGACTGTACTAATGTTTCAGGAGCACGCTGTCACCATGCCCTGCACGTGGGTGATGGCATGCGCTTACGCTCCGTCGGGATGTGCCATCGCTTGTGGGTAAGTTTTCCAATGTCCATTAGCCACAGAATACTGTTTTGCTTTGTATGGTCAAATATTCCAAAATCCAAACGATCCAAAAATATTTCTGACACAGCCTGTACTTTCCCGCTGAGACAGGCTTTCTCTGTGCAGTCCTAGCTAACCTGGAACTCATTCTCTAGAGCTGGCCAGCCTCGAACTCAGAGATCTCTGTCCTTTCTAATCATGAAAAACAATTAAATCCAGAGTGAGCAGCCCTTAGAAACAGCTGGCCAAGAGCTGTCGTGAACAACAAACAGCAGTCAGAGGTCCAGGAAGAAGGCTCAGTGGATAAAGGAATGTGAGGACCTGAGTTCAGACCCTATCACCCACATGAAAACCTGGACAGAGGCCCACAGATGGCTCAGAGAGTAACTGAGCTTGCTGTGCAAGCTGGTGGCTGAGTCCAGTCCCTGGGTCCCACTGTGGATGGAGAGAGCTGACTCCTGCAAGCGGAGCTCTGACTCCACGTGTGTGCTGTGGTACATTCCTCTCTCTCTCTCTCTCTCTCTCTCTCTCTCTCTCTCTCTCTCTCTCGCTCTCGCTCTCGCTCTCGCTCTCGCTCTCGCTCTCGCTCTCTCTCTCCCCCCCGCCCCCCTCTCTCTTTCACACACACATACACAGAACACTAATAATACTTTTTCAGTTAAAAAGTTTAGATTTATTTATTTTGTTTTGTTTGTATATTGTTTGCCTGCATGTATATGTGCACACCATGTGTGTGCCCGGTGTCCACACGGGTCAGAAGAGTGTGTTGGATCCTCTGGAACTGAAGTTACAGATGATTATGAACCAATATATGGGTGCTGAGAAATGAACCCAGGTTCTCTGTAAAAGTATCAAGTGCTCCTTTTTAAGAAATAAATAAATATCCATTTTTCTAATGGTTTTGTTGATGTTTTGCATTTGCTAGTTTCTGCTTATTTAATTTTGTTATGAATATTTATACAGTCTATAAATTGCATGCATACCTGATGCCCCCAGAGTCCAGAGGGAGCTTTGCAGCCCCTGAAATGGAGTTACAGGGTTGTGAGCTGCCATATGGTTGCTAGGATTGAACCCAGGTCCTCTGCAAGACAGCCAGTGTTCTTAACCACTGAGCCATCTTTGCAGCCATTAGGCCCTTAGCTCTTTGGCTCCTTGTTAGCTGATAGGGTACTCTTGCTAACCTCTGAGGTGTGATAAAGATGCAGTGGATGCATAAGGGATGTTCTTAGTTGGGGGAGATATAAATGTGCACCTTTATCTATGTAGAATTAAACACCATGTCTAGATAGTTCTGCGTTTGCTCCCACACACTTGTTGGTGGATCCAAAAGAATCCCCAGTTTCATATTTGTGGGTTTGTTTCCGTTTGACTATAGATTAGAAGATCTTCAGAGTCAACGCGGAGAGGTTTTAATGTAAGATGCTTCTGAAAAAAAAAAAAGTTTGCAAAGTCAGTACAAATGAGAAAGGATGCATGTCGCTTGGCCTTCCATGTCAACCTTTGGTTTCTCTGTCTTCTGTGCCAGGGGTCTGGACAATAAGTGTTCCGTGTATCCACTGACATTTGACAAAAATGAGAACATGGCTGCTAAGAAGAAGTCTGTCGCTATGCACACGAACTACCTGTCTGCCTGTAGCTTCACCAACTCGGACATGCAGGTCAGTGCTCGCATTACCCCGGGGTACCCCCTTGCAGAACACCATCTGGGAACTGCAGGGTGAGGCGTGCCCTGTATGCTGCAGGCTCTAGAGGTAGTTTCTCCTTGGTCACTGTTCTTAATAAAATCAGAAAGAGAAAAACCAGGAGAACTGGGGTAGAGTTAAACTCTGCTGATGCAGTGAGCACTCTGCTTCAGTTGCATGGAGGCCAGAGTGCAGCCTGTAACGCAGACAGCATAGCACTCCACAGCTGCTGTGCTTCAGGGCTGTGCACTGCATGCATCTCCCTGTCCATGTTTTACACTTTCATTTTTACATTTCTTTTCAGATTTATTTTATATAGATTAAGTGTTTGCCTGCTTATATGTCTGTGTACCACATGCATGCAGTGCCCACAGGGGCCAGAAGAGGGCATCAGATCCCCTGCAGGAAACCAAACACCCCACCACCCACCCACCACCACCCACCCACCACCACCACCACCCACCACCACCCATTCTCTGCAAGAGCAGCCAGTGTTCTTAATCTCTGAGCCATCTCTCCAGCCCTTACACTCTAATCTTAAAAAAATTAAAATAAGAGTTGAAGCTGGAGAAATGGCCTCATAACTAGCTAGGTATTCCAATAGATGCCTATAACTCCAGCTATGAGAGATCTGACTCCTAATTTTGACTTCTGCACTCAAAGGCACACACACACACACACACACACACACACATTTTTTCCTCCCTCACACACACACACATAATTTTTTTTTTTAAAAAAAAAAAAGCCTTTTAATAAAAAAAGGCAAGAACAAAATGTTATGGGCATCATTAAGTTCTGTACCCTGCCTTGCCACAAGCAAGGGCACAGCTCTAACACGCCAACTACATGTCTTTGGTGGGTTGTGACTGCTCTCATAGTTGAGTCAGCCATACAGACCTGCACAGCAGGCAGGAACCTGGTTTAGGACCTGGCGAGGGTCTTCAAGTGAGACCTGGTGATCAAGCTGTTAACCTTGGTAAGTGAGTTATTATATGGCTGTCCCTGTCTTCCAGGAATAGTATTTCCTGGAACAAGCAGATAGAGGGGTGTGTGTGTGTGTGTGTGTGTGTGTGTGTGTATGTGTGTTCATGCATGTGTTCACATGCATACATGTGTATACATGTGGAGGGTAGAGGTCAGACTCAGTTGTTGATCCTTAGGAGTCATCTGCCATATGTTTTGAGACTGGATCTCTCATTAGGCCTCGGGGCTCCCCAGTTAGGATAGGATGGTCGTCCAGCAAGACCTGGGACCCATCTGTCTTGATTACAAGTGTGTACCACTGCAGGGCTCCAGCTCAGGTCTTCATGCTTGCCTGGCAAGCACTTTACAAAACAAACAAATAACAAAAGAAGACTTTCCACCTATAGGAGAGACTTCTCCGCATTTGCCCTCAGTAATGTATGTGTGTTTGTGTTGTGTGAGTGTGTGTGTGCTTCTGCATTCTGTGGAAGGTTAAGTCTTTAGTAACCTTCCCCAGCGCTCTCTCTCTTCACGCAGATTCTGACAGCCAGTGGTGATGGGACATGCGCCCTGTGGGATGTGGAGAGCGGACAGCTGCTGCAGAGCTTCCATGGCCATGGGGCTGATGTCCTCTGCTTGGACCTGGCCCCCTCAGAAACTGGAAACACCTTCGTGTCTGGGGTAAAGACAAGAAAAATCTCTGGGGTCTTCCGTCCACTAGGGAGGTAGATGCTGGCAGTTCTTTGTCCTCGGGTCTGGTCCTGTCTCTTTCCTGGAACTGTTCAGCTCCCTGGAATGGAGATCTGGAATGTTTTGTTCGAATGCTGCCACTCGGGGCTCAACTGTAGGCCACTGGGCGTGTACAATGCTTGTTAAGATGAGCTAGTGCTGGCATTTCACTAGGCTGCCGGGGGTGGGAGAGACACAGGAAACACTCCCATCCCTCATCTCTTGGTCACCATCCTCCTCTTGCCCTTGGATGCAGGAAACAGAAGAGGAACTATAGGAATCATCATCCATGGACCCTGACTGGTTTCATCTAGAAGCTTAGCATAATTCACGCTAGCACTTGCTGCCCCTTCTCCCAGATGATATCCACATTAGATGAAAGAGTTTGTAGCGTGTGTTGTGTAGTTGGGAGGGGTGCCAGCTCCCAAACCTGCCTCCCCTGGTCAGGAGACAGTGGTAATTTCTTTTTTTTTTTTTTTTTTTGGTTTTTCGAGACAGGGTTTCTCTGTGGTTTTGGAGCCTGTCCTGGAACTAGCTCTTGTAGACCAGGCTGGTCTCGAACTCACAGAGATCCGCCTGGCTCTGCCTCCCAAGTGCTGGGATTAAAGGCGTGCGCCACCACTGCCCGGCGACAGTGGTAATTTCTGTAGCCAAATGGCCACAAAGCTCTCTACTGCAATCTGCCTGGGCAACAGCCTTGGGAGACAAGCCATTGAGAGCCTCCCATTGCTCATGCGGAGAGATCCTGATTTTCTTCTTGTTTTGGCCCTCCATGCATGCCTTTCCCCCTGTGCCTTTGTATAACTGCATCGTCCCTGCTCCACCACACTGCTCTCTTGAAGTGACCACTCTCTCTGTAGACTATACTGTCTCTGCATACATGAGCTGCTTTCACCTTAGTGTCCCCTAGGAGGCTGAAGATACTTGAATTGTATTGTCTCAGTCCTCAGTGAAGCTCTCAGGGCGCTGTACCCCAGGACAGGTGCTCCTAAGATGTCACTGGACCTCTTTATACCTTTGAAGCTAACTAACTTGAATGCTTTAAGCCATCGGTTCATCTACCTGTTGAGAGAATGCCTTTTGCTATTCAGGCTCTGTGGGAATTTATCAAAGAGCTCCCAGCATCTTGATAGCAAAATATGGAAACTTTTTTGCTTATGGTTCATGAGTGACTCAGAGAGCACGTAATTTTCAGGGTTGAGGCAGAAGGCCCGGGGGAGGGGTTGACTTTCCACCATCGCCCCCAGTTGTTCAATAGCAGGCCTATGAAGAGGCCTGGGACAACTGTTTCCCAGGTTGACATGCTGCTGAGGTACAGGTGAGCCAAAGGAACCCCATTTCTAACTCTGCTGAGGGTTGGCTCTGCAATTCCAATAAAGCTGAGGCTCTTGGCTGCTCAACTTTGATAACACCAACCTATCTGTTAGTGTCAGCAGCCTGGGCTCCCCCACCCCCACCACATGCACCCCCACCCCCACCACATGCACCAACATCTGCTTGCTTTGGGCTTAGGGAAGGGAAAGGAGAAAATGGAAGAGGAGTGAAGGACAGTGAAAGCCCAGGAGGAAGGAGGGAGGAAACCCCGAAGGTCTTGCTCCAACTCAGAGATGCACAAAAGAGGAAAAGACACCAAGGGTGTGTGTGTGTGTCTGTGTGTCTCTGAAGAAACCTGCCCACTCTTTTATCCCGAGATCCCTCGGTTCTGCCTCCTCAGCCTCACTGGGTGGAGGTGCTTGTTCAGGCTCATCCCTGTCTGTATATGGTACTTGCATTGGATAACTAACCGGGCGATCCTCTGTTTGCAGGGTTGTGACAAGAAGACCATGGTGTGGGACATGCGCTCTGGCCAGTGTGTGCAAGCCTTTGAAACTCATGAATCTGATGTCAACAGTGTCCGGTCAGTGAGCAAAATGCTTGTGATTCTCTGTCCTGGGCTTGACCGTGGCCTAGATCACATGCACACACACAGGCACGCACACACATCCCAGAGGTTACCTGAAGAGAGAGGGCTCCTCCTCAACAGGAAAGGTTCCAGGTCCCAGGAACACTTAATCTACTTGCTTTAGAGCAACCTATATCCTCCCTGAGTGAGCCAGTATTTCTTGACCATTCTTCACATACTTAGTGGGTATATACATGCCAGGCATTTCCTCAGAAGTCGGATTACAGCATGATAGACAAGGCCTCTGTTGCCCTTCAGGAAACAAACCAGATTCAAAAAGATACACACATATACAACGAGGTGAAATAGAACAGGGGTATGAATGGATGGGCTGCTTCTTAGAGGGCGACAGCCTCTGAGAAGGTGATTTTAAGTCGAAGAGCCAGGCTTTCAAATTGGTAAGGAAGGGCATCAGGGTGAGATGAGCCACAGTGTAAAAGCCCTGTGCTCAGGGAGCCCCAGTCTCTAATCGGGACAGTCAGTAGTGGCCCATTTGTTTAGACAGGGAAGGCTAGAGGAAGTGTAGAGGGAGCTAGGCAGACGCTGCATGGGGCTACTTCAGTTGAGAAAACCCTAGACAGTTTGGTTGGTAGAGAGCTCTATGATATTCCAGAAAAGAGTTGGGACTTCACATGTTCAGAAGGTGCCACGGCCATGGCTAAATATAAAACATCTTTCTGCTCAGAGCCCTAAGAATTACCATTGTTCTTGATGAAAAAACACCAGACATGGCTCCTCTGAGTTCAGTTTCCTGCACCCTCGTCAGGTGACCCACAACTGCCTCTGATTCCAGCTCCGGGAAATCCAGTATTCTCTTCGGGTCTCCTCAGGACACTTGCACTCACATGATCATAACCTAACACACACATACACCACACACACACACAGTGTTTTTTTTTTTTTTAAAAAAAAAAAAAAACCCACATAATATAGTCACACCATGATGTGGGGCAGACAGAGCTAAACATTGTGGGCATTTTTCTTCCAGCATTTCTGTTCTCATCCCCTTCAGTCAGAACTTTATAAGATCAAGCTTACTGGAGCCAGGTTCCGAAGGCTTATTTGGTAAATCACTTGAGGTCCCAACTTCAATCTCTTAACCACTGAGCCATCTCTCCAACACCCCCAACTTCGATCTCTATCAACCACATTAAAATACATAGTAGCAGGTGGCTATAATCCCAGCCCTGAGGAGGCAGAGATAAGACTTCCTGGGGCTGAGTAGCCAGCCAATCTAGCCTGACTGGTGAACTCCAGGTCACTGAGAACCCCACTCAAAGGTGTAGGGTCGCGTTACACAGGCCCAGATTTTTACATTGTATGGCAACCAGAATTTTAGGCTATAATTGGCACCTGCCGCACAGAAGGTGGTCACCCAGCCTTTTGAGACAAAATCGATGCCATCCTGAACAAAGGGTCAGGATATGCAAATGTCGTTTTGCTCCTTCTTTGTAATTTGGGAAGTCACCTGGGAAAGAGGTGTTAATTTAGTCTATCCTGAGATTGACACCTGAAACTGTCCTCCACCTTCTAGATGCACGTACACACACCTGCACAAATGTATGCATTAAAAAAAATAATAAAGTTTCCAATTCATTAGTATTTTTAATTATAATTTCCCCATGGACAAACTGTGGGGTGGAGGCTATTTATAACCAGAAAGAAGATGCTTTGAAAGAGGTGGGGATGCCTCTGAGTGTGGGCAGAGTGAAGGGCTTAAAGACACTTGTTCATGGGACGCTCTGCTGGGAGAATACTTAACTGGTGTACCCAGAGTTCTCTCTCTAGCGTGGCATAGAACCAGGTGTTGGAGCTCACGCCTGTATTCTCAGAACAGAGGAGGTGGGGGCAGGATGATCACAAGTTCAAGGTCATTCACAGACGGAGTTCACGACTAGCCTGGGCTACACGAGACCCCATCTATAATAAATAAATACCCTACTCCACTCCTGCTTCTGGTTTATAATCTAGCATTCATACTCCGTGCTGAGCACTGAGGTGACGGTGGGAACAGCCACAGCCACTGTTTGTTGATTGCTTTTCATTTGACAGCATTGCCGATTCTTGGGACTCCCTGCCCTGTTAGATCTTCACCCAGAAGACAGGCTTTATTACCCTCGCTTTTCAGATGGGGAAACCAGGCTGGGAAAGTTGATGTCCCTGCTCAAAGCACTGCACGTAGTGACAGTACTAGCGGCTGAGGTGGCTCTGTCCATCTGACGGTTGTGCCTGTGCTCTGAGCCACACTTGGGGAATCAGGTGCATTCCAGGGCTCCTGCTTTGTTCCATGCCTACGGTGAATGTGGGTTATGGCATTTGACTCTCAGCACACCTCTCTGTAAGGCAGTTCGCTGTCGCGGGTTTGCTGGAGGAACATGAGAGGCTGGTGGGCAAACCACATGAGACTCCCCTCTATCTCGTGTAAGAGTCCCCCTGAGTCCCAGAAGTGCAGCTTCTGGGTCGGAGACCCTGAGCCAGGATGCCTTCCCAGGGGTTCTAGGGGCGGGGGTCAGTGGCTGGGGATGGCTGTTCCCCATAACAGACTTTCTACCAACTCTCTCTGCAGATACTACCCCAGTGGAGATGCCTTTGCTTCTGGATCAGATGATGCAACGGTATGTTTTTCAGTTATTGAGAACCCTTTCAAGGTGGAGAGAAGAGATAATAGCTTGTTTTTACTTTATTTATTTATTTGCAAAAGCGGCAGGGTATTTTATTTACAACGAAGCAACAGAAGGAACCAGGAAACACCACAGGCAAGCATCAGGCCTTAATTTTTTTTTCAAATTTTATTTGTTTATTTTTATGCATATGGATGTTTTACCTGTATGTGTGTATATGCAATACATATATGTTTGGTGCCCTTGGAGACCAGAAGAGGGCACTGGGATGCCCTGAGATTGGAGTTACAAGTATGAGCCCCCATCTGGGTATTTAAACTCTAATCCTCTGGAGCCATGCCTCCAACCCTTTAGCTTTGTTTGTTTGTTTGTTTTTGTTTTCCGACTGTCACGGAACTCACTTTGTAGACCTGACTGGCCTCATACTCACTGAGAGTCACCTGCCTCTGCCTCCCAAGTGCTGGGATTACAGGCACGTACCACCACCACCTGGTACTTTATTTTATTTAATCAACTTGTTTTCTGGTCTTAGAAGTCATGTGTAGTCACTGAAAAAAAATGAAGGAAATTAAATTATTCTCCTTTCCTAAGGAAAGCCACACACAGTTTAAGGAATCCTGAATGCTCTTTCTCTTTGTCAACATAATGTCTGTAGATTTATCTTTTTCACTGCACCACAGCTTGTGCACATTCTGCTGGGCTGAACAAGCACTTTTCGCTCGTGTATCCTCTTAATAATCGTCTGGTATTTCATGTTATCGGCATGCCATCATGTGCTCAAAGAGTCTTCAATCTGGAGGGAGCTCTTCCTAAGGTTTCCCCCTGTTAAGAACACTGCGATAAAGCCTAGCATGGTGGTACAGGGCTTGCAACCACAGCACAAGGAAGGTGGAAGTAGGAGGGAGAACAAGAAGGAGTTCAAGGTCATCCTCAGCTACAAGCAGAGCAAGTTCAGGACCAGCCTGGGCAACAAAGCAATAGACCTGCTGTCAGTAAATATTTTCATTCCTCTAACTGTTAAAACTCTCAGGCATTGGTCACTCGCCTAAAAACAGGTTCATTCCTCGTGGTTTTGTTACAAGGGGCAAATTATGTTGACATGTTTTTTAAGAGAAAGCATAATGTCATTTCTTGTTATTAAAAATATCAAATGGGGGGTGGGGCTGGAGAGATGGCTCAGTGGTTAAGAGCATTGCCTGCTCATCCAAAGGTCCTGAGTTCAATTCCCAGCAACCACATGGTCGCTCACCACCATCTGTAATGAGGTCTGGTGCCCTCTTCTGGCCTGCAGGCATACAAGCAGACAGAATACTGTATACATAATAAATAAATATTTTTTAAAAATATCAAATAGGGGAGAGGCAGGGAGGAGAGCAGAGAAAAATGTAGAGCTCAATAAAAATCAATAAAAAAATATCAAATAGCCTATTAAATAATAGGCTTCACTCTGAGCCGCTGCTGTGGAAGACATTACAAGAAAAATTAATGCATTTTAATAATAACAAAAATCTTACGGCTCAGAGGTTAGGAGAACTTGCTGCCCTTCCATAGGACCCAAGTTTAAATCCCAGCACCCTTGTCAGGTGACTTACAACCTCCTGTAACTCCAGTTCCCTCTTCTATCAGCCTCACACACCCATACACATGTGCATTCACACACACACACACACACGTCCATAGTCCATATTCACATAAATAATAAAATATTTTTAAAAACACTTATGTGTCAAAAATATGTAAGTTTTGGCCATGTCATTTCCTGAAAATAACTCTATTCCAAGGGTTCTGCTTACTGGCTTGCTTCTCTTGGCTTGCTCAGCCTGCTTTTTTTTTAATAGAACCCAGGACCACCAGCCCAGGGGTGGCCCCACCCACAATGGGCTGGGCCCTCCTCCATCAATCACTAATTAAGAAAATGCCCTACAGGCTTGCCTACAACCCAAACTTCTTTTATTCTTCTTCCTAGAACTGAAGACCGAACCCAGGGCCTTGCATTTGCTAAGCAAAGGCTCTACCGCTAAGCTAAATCCCCAACTCCTTATCTTAGGGAGGTATTTCCTTATTTGGGCTACAAAGTGAGTTCCATGACAGTCTTATGACTTTAACATGTCAAGCTGACATAAAAGTATCCAGCACATATACTTAAAGAAGAAACATAAAAAAGAATATTGCAATCATTAGCAAATACCTCTAACTTGGGGCAACTTTCATTTCCTCGAGCATGAATTTCTAAGTATTTCGGAATGTTCCATGTTGACTGTGTGTGCCTCATCATGGAAAAGAAAGTAGGGTTTTATGTTTATCTCTGTCCCTGAAGGAACTTTCTACACTTGCTGTTTCTTTGAGTCTCTGCTGACCCATGGAGATTAACAGGAAACGGGGCTGAAGTATAACATAACAGGAGAGAGAACTAAAAAAGATTTTCTCCTGTCATGCCTCAAGCTACAGAAGCTGCTGACCCCCAATAGTAGTTCTGTGGCCTGCCCTTTGACAGATTGAAGTCAGAATGCTTTGCGCCTTTGTCTGTCTCTTCGCAGTGTCGCCTCTACGACCTGCGGGCAGATAGAGAGGTTGCCATCTACTCCAAGGAGAGTATCATATTTGGAGCATCGAGCGTGGACTTCTCCCTCAGCGGTAAGGTTTTATTTCAGAAACTTCTCCAGGAGTGTAGGACCTAAAAAGCAAAGCACCTCTCTGCCTAGCTTCGCCTTTCTGAGCCTTTTGTGGGGAGGTACACTCAGGCCACATCTGACCTTCAGATACCCTTCGCCTAACACACCCTCTTCCCCCTTTGTGCTGGGAAACTCTGCAGCTGGGAGACAGCTAGAAGAAGCCAGGCCAGTGCTGATGGGGCACTCCCCTGTTCTGAGTCTACGCCTTTGTACACAAAATTACAGCCATTTTCTGGCACCTCTACACAGCTCAACTGCTCCGTCCCCGAAAGCATCGATCACCTTGCTTTAATCTCTGTAAACCCAAGTTGAAGGCTTAGAAATGGCAGGAGTGTTTCTGTGTCCTCTAAAGCCCAGTGGCATCCTACACACATTTGTTTTGTTTTCGTTTTTCAAGACACGGTTTTTTCTTTGTGACAGCTCTGGCTGTCCTGGAACTTGATTTGTCAACCCAGCCGGCCTCTGCCTCTGAGTGCTGTGATTAAAGGTGTGCACCGCCACTGCCTGGCTTCCTCCATCTCATGTGAGCCTGGCATGGTGGCTCCTACCACATGATGCTATATTGATATTTCTGTCTGTCCCATGCCTTCCACAGAGGACAGTGACAGCTTTCTCCTGGATTGCAAAGGCAGCATACAATGCCTGCTGCATAGTTGGCTTAGATGAATCTGTTTATTGGATGGATGGATGGATGGATGGATGGATGGATGGATGATGGATGGATGGATGGATGATGGATGGATGGATGATGGATGGATGATGGATGGATGGATGAATGGATGATGGATGGAGGATGGATGGATGGATGATGGATGGATGATGGATGGATGATAGATGGATGATGGATGGATAGATGATGGATGGATAGATGATGGATGAATGGATGATGGAAGGATGGATGGATGATGGACGGATGGATGATGGATGGATGGATGGATGATGGATGGATGGATGGATGGATGGATGGATGGATGATGGATGGATGAATGGATAGATGATGGATGGATGATAGATGGATGGATGATAGATGGATGGATGATGGATGGATGATGGATGGATGGATGAATGGATGATGGATGGAGGATGGATGGATGGATGGATGGATGGATGATGGATGAATGATGGATGGATGATAGATGGATGATGGATGGATATATGATGGATGAATGGATGATGGAAGGATGGATGATGGACGGATGGATGATGGATGGATGGATGATGGATGGATGGATGGATGGATGATGGATGGATGGATGATGGATAGATGGATGGATGATGGATGATAGATGGATGGATGATGGATGGATGGATGATGGATGGATGGATGATGGATGAATGGATGGATGATGGATGAATGGATGGATGATGGATGATGGACGGATGGATGGATGATGGATGGATATGGATAGATGATAGATGGATGGATGATGGATGGATGGATGATGGACGGATGGATGGTGGACGGATGGATGATGGATGATGGATGGATGGATGGATGGATGATGGACAGATGGATGGATGATGGATAGATGGATGATGGATGGATGGATGGGTGGAGAAATTCATTAGTAAGTGAGTGAGGATGAGTGACTATCAAGGAAGGAGAAACAAGAACTGGTTTAACCATTGCATCATCTGCTTCTAGGTCGCCTGCTCTTTGCTGGGTACAATGACTATACCATCAATGTCTGGGACGTTCTCAAGGGCTCCAGGGTCTCCATCCTGTTTGGACATGAGAACCGCGTCAGCACTCTTCGAGTTTCTCCTGACGGGACAGCATTCTGCTCAGGGTCATGGGATCACACCCTAAGAGTAAGGAGATGTCCCGTTTCCCTGTGTGAAAGGAAAGGAAGGCCTGGTGGCCTTCCTGAGATGGGCTGTCAGCCAGCATTCCCATGTCCAGAGCTACAGGTAGATGCCAAGGGGGCGTCTCTGGGAGGTCAGGAGCTTTGTTCACACACGTGTTCAGAGAGACCAAGAATGGTGCCGAAAGAATAATGGACTTGAAGAACCCAAATGCTTTCTTTCATTTTCCCCTACATGTCTGATGTTGTGATTCTGGCCTTGAGTAAGTCACAGGTTCCCAGTCACTGCTCCCTGTGCTGCAGGGTTCTCCACACTGGGACAGACTCCATGTGAGGAGGTGAAGGCCCCTGGGATGGCCTACTGATTGTGTGAATACTATTCCAGGATGAGGGCCTTGTGGCTTTGATCAGCTTTTCAACTCCCCTAGAGTCCCACCACCACAGCAGAAAGCAGGGAGGTGGGCGTCGGGTATTCCTGGAGCATGGGAATGCCGATCACATTGCCCGTTGCTATGCAAGATCCCAAGCCTGACAGAGCCTTGTGTGAGGGTTTAAGGGTCGAGTTTGCGATAGATCTTTGGATAATGACTTGATTCGGCTTGGACATATTTGGAGCATAATAATTTTAACATGGGCCGGGCGGTGGTGGGGCACGCCTTTAATCCCAGCACTCGGGAGGCAGAGGCAGGCGGATCTCTGTGAGTTCGAGACCAGCCTGGTCTACAAGAGCTAGTTCCAGGACAGGCTCCAAAACCACAGAGAAACCCTGTCTCGAAAAACCCAAAAATAATAATAATAATAATAATAATAATAATAATAATTTTAACATGGCTGGGCAGAGGGTGAGGGGCAGATTTTAAAGAAAGTCTTAGAGGGGTCAACAAGATGTCTCATGGGTAAAGGCGCTTGCTGCCAAGCCCAACAGCTTGAGTTTGAGTCCTGGAACCCACAGAGTGGTTGGAGAGAACTGGTGCCCACAAATTGTCCTCTGACCTACTTGTGTACACTACAGCACACACAGACACACACACACTATATCATGAATGAAGAATGCTGTACTAAGGTCTTAGAAAGTTCTATTTATTTTAATGGGAGTAGGTTGAGTGTCTAGTTTGGGGACAAATAGATAAAAAGATTTTTTTTGCAACTTTACAAAAACAAAGTTTAGTAGTGAGGTGTTGATGAACAAGAGTGAGCCGGGAGGATTCGCATGGTTCAGTTCTCAGTCTAGGACATCATCAGTGGCTACCCTGCCGACGGTTAACTGAGGGGTAGGTGTCACAGATGCTGAAGCCCTTGAGAGCCCTGTTTGGTGGAGTGTGTGAGTGAGAGGTGTGTGTGTATGTGTTTGCATATGTGTATGTATGTCTGTATGTGCACGTGTGTGTGCATGTGTATGTGTGTACGTGTGTGTCTGTGTGCATGTGTGTATATGTGTGTATGCGTGTATGCGTGTATGTGTATGTTATATGTGTGTGGTGTGTGTGGTATGTGTATGTATGTATGTGTGTCTGTGTGTATGTGTGAGTGTGTACAGCCTGTTTTCCTCTGTTAAACTCAAGTTTTATGAATAACTACTAAAAATGATCTATCTTTGTCTTGTCAGGTTTGGGCATAATCCTCTCACAGCGTGCACGAAGAACATGTGTCCTCCCACGTAGCTATGACTTCTGGAGGAGCCCAGGACTCCCACAGGTTAGCTCATGGGAGCAACTTCGCAGCTCATCACTCAGCCCTCCAGTGTCACCACAAAAACCGTCCCCTTCCAGGAAATGCACCCCTGTAGGTCTCGGCACTTCGACCATACCTTCGAGTCCTTGCTTCATCTCCAACACTCTGTAAAGTTTGTCTGTTTTTTAAGTTATTTCATCCAGTAGACTTCCACATTTATCTGCATTTAAACTGTCCCCTGTTGCTTCCTCAAATCCAGTCTGTCTTCAGAGCACTTTAAACTACCTTTTCTTGGCGTGGACTGTGGCTTCTAGAACCTTCCTCTGGACATGCCAGCTCTATGGACTGTGAGAATGACTGTGCACTGGTCTGTCATAGAAGAAAATTCCAGCTCCAACTGTGACTACACAGAACCACTTTTTAAAACTGTTTTTATGTAAAAGTATCTTTTTCCCAACCTGTTCAGTTGTATTTTTTTAGATGAAATGTTTTTGTCTGGGAGAGCCTTTCCAAAGGAAGCAGACACATGCAGAAAACAGGCCAGATGTCTGGCTTGTGGCGTTGCGATAGATGGTGGGCTAGGGTGGGGCAGTCCCCCACACTGGAGGGGAAAAACTGGTTGCCATTTATAGCTCAAATGCTGCCGAGAGCAACCAGAACCTTCTGACGTGGGAAGACAAGACACTAAATGGGTTAAGCCTACTAGTAGTGTTGTCAGAAATGCCGAAGTTAAAGTGGGTGTTGTCCGTGTAAATAATATCCGAGTGTCCTATACAGCAACTGTACCAAGACTGATGGCCAGGTCATGAATAACAATGTCTTTGCTACCAAAGGGGTGTCCTGTCTTTATTTGAGTCAGAAATTCCTTCTAGATGCTACTGCCTGCTTCTTATTACAAGGTCCCTGCTTTTTTCTTCCATTTTTCTTTTAAAGGTGTAGAGGTTTGTTCTTTTAGAAATGCTGTATCTAGTAAAATGTCATGTTACCAGCCGTGGTGGCACACACTTTTAAGTCCAGGTACTTGGGGAGTAGGGTGGTTCAGAGGCAGGAGGAGGTGGCTTGAGCCCAAGAGCTCAAGGCCAACCTCGGTCACAGGTGAGACCTCTGCTTTTCATTTTGTGTGTGTTTGGGGGGGTGTTTGTTTTGGTCTATTTTGTCTTTTTATATTTAGTTGTTCATTATTTTATTCATTTATTTATTCTGTGTGGGGGGGGGTGTGGGTGTGTGTGGTGAATACCTATGCCACAGAACACTTGTGGATGTCAGAGTACAGTCAGTGGGAACCTGTTCACTCCTTCCACTTATGGTGCCTGGGGATTGAACTCAGATCCTCAGGCTTAGTAAGAAGCACCCTTACCTGCTGAACAATCTCAATGCCCCTTGTTTTTTATGAAACAATGTATCATATATTCCCAGGCTGCCCTCAAATTTGTTGCATTGCCAAGTAGGTTTGTAAACTTCTGGGTCCTCTGCCCTTGCCACTCAGGTTCTGGAACATCCCGTTAGCCAGCATGCACCACACTGGGTGCACTAAAATTGTAGGGGCGCTGCTGGGACCAAACCCAGACCTTCTGGCAAGCAGAGAAGCACAGCCCCAGGCCCCCAAGACCCCATCTCTAAAAGGATTTTTTTTTTTTTTTAAGAATACTGGGAATCTAAGGTCATCTTGGACACTGGTAATCATTCCTGGGTAAAACTGGCACCATGCGTGGCCTTGGGCATCTAACCAAAGATTTGCTGCCCCTGAGAAGCAGGAGAAGGAGTGTACCCCCAGATTGCCTGGCCCCCTGCTCTGGCTGGCCCTTTGCATAGTGTTGGCTCTTCCTTTATAGCCTCAGCCCCAGACCGTCGCTCCTCAGAGAGACCCCAGAATGCAGAAAGCATACTCTTGACCTCAGCAGCCTCTTTGGACTTGAGAGTGAGAAACGTCACGTACATTTAGTCCTGTCATTAGGATTATTTAAATGTCCCTTAGGAGTCCTGAAAGAGTCTCAGGGACACACGCTGGTTCTGGGTTATACTGTGACACTCTAGAGAGTTCTCTTTGCCCCTCAGGAAGATTGCCCTGGATTAAAGCAGGCTTCTAGAGAGTGTGGACATAAAGAAGGGGCCAGACAGCTGGGCACAAGTGATCTCTGGGAAACGGGGTAACCTCAACTCACAGAAAGTCAAAAAGCAGCCTCAGGAGGGCCCACGAGGAATAGAGCCCAGCAGAACTGTAACCTACCAGAGCAGGGGTTCTCAACCTGTGATCCCTTTGGGGTCCCATATCAGATAGATATCCTGCATAGCAGGTACTTAGGATTCATAACAGTAGCAAAATTACAGTTATGAAGTAGCAACAAAATAATTTTATTGTTGGGAGTCACTGCAAGGCAAAGGTCACAATGTTAGGAATGTTGAGAAGTGATGAACTAGAGACTTGGTCAAGGGAGGCCTGCAGGGATTCTAGGGAGCGTAGCTGGTAGGTCAGAGACAAGCAAGAGTCAGGGGCAGGGCCTGCATTGCCTCCTCCAGCTTAGGACAGCCGCTTTGCAAAATTATTTATATATCCTCACTTTGCAAACAAGCCAGCCCGGTTCATAGCAAGTTAAGACGTGGTTTCTAGCCCGGCCTGATGGCACAAGCCTGTAATTCCAGAGATTCAGGAGGCCGAGGTAGGAGAATGACAATTCTAAGGCCTACCAACGCCTAGAAAGTTCCAGAACCCCGCTAATTCTTAATCCTTGGGCAAAAGGTAAGCAGTAACCCGAGGGTCCCACGTTGTTCTTGTTTGCTCCATCACGGGCCTCGCTCCTTGGAACAGGTGCAAGTGAGATTCCCAATCATCTGGGGGGTGGAGGCAGGAAGCCGCTGGGCCTTGAAAGCCGGCTGGGTTGGGCCGGGTGCAGAGGCCTAAGGATGGACGACGACCCGTTGCAGGAACGCACTAGACGGCTGTTGACTGACTTCTTGACGTTCTGTGCTCGGGAGCCGGGTGTCCCCGGGTCACCGCCCACATCAGCCGAGGCGGAATTGCTGCGCTCTCTGGCAGCTCGGATGCAACGGCAGCACGAGGCTTTCTTCTCCACCTTCTTTGGCTACCAGGGCAACCGCGTGGAGCTGGTGAGACAGATGGCGGATGGGGTGTTCTCCGATGCCCCAAACTTCAACTGGGGCCGCCTGGTGCTGCTCTTGACCTTCGCGGGGACGCTTCTGGATCAAAACCCTAGCCACGCTACCACGCAGAATGGTGTGAACAATCAAGTGCAAGTGGCCCGAGACTGCCATCTCATCGTGGATTTACTGTGTAATCGGCTCCTGAGACATCATCGCTTGTGGCTGGAGGCTCATGACGGCTGGGTGAGACCACACGCGAAGCGTGGGCGTGATGGTGTGTGTGGGTGTGGGGTGCGTTTGGGGTGCTGTGCTAAATGCCTCTCACAGACCAGGAACACTTCAGCTTTACTGTGCAGTCCGATTTTATTTTCTTCCTTTACTTTTTTTTTTTTTTTTTTTTACTAAAGTCAGGGTCTTAGGTAGTCCAGGCTGGACTCATTCATAGCCTCCTATAAATATGGTCCTCCTGCTTGCATTCCCGGGGACTACTTACAGGCTATGCTATTATGGATGGGTTGATGTGGTGCGGATGTGGACACCCCCCCCTCCCCGGGGGAAGCCTTTGAACAGGCCAGAAAAACACTCTTTTACAAATGAGCCACGGCCCCAGCCCGAAGATTTCTTTAGAGGCACTCAGACGGCCCTTGCTCAATAGGTCTCATAAAAACCCATTCAGGGGTGACTAGGCACACATGGCATTCCCTACCCCTTGCCCTCGGAACTTTCAGGGAGGGCTTATTAGGTCCGATAAACCCAAGGAGTAGAAAGGGGACTGTGGTCACGCCCAGGCCCTCCAGAACTTCCTCTCCTTTTTCTAACCCTGCAGGAGACTAAAGCCCTAGGGGTTGTGAAATGTCCGTGACCAAGTGTGGCCCCTGACTGGGGTCTTCTGGCCCACTGCCCTTTTCCCTGCTGGGCAGGCTCCTGGCTTTCTGTTGATCCTGAATCTCTGCATTGTAAAAGCTAAAGAGGCAGCTACACAGAGCTACTGGCTAAGGAAAACACCTAGCATGAGAATAAAGTGTGATTGTAGATTGTTAGCGTCTGTGAGGCCTTGGGTTCAATACCCAGCACCGCCAGAAAAGAAAAAAAAAAAAACCTCCATCCTAGTTTAGCCCACGTGCTGAGCTTGGCCTCAGGTTTCTTCTTCCTCTTCGGGGTTGAATCAAAGCTGAAGTGACCCGTGTTGTACTATAAATGTAAATTATTAAAACCTGCTATAAAAAAGCCTGCTGTCAGCAGTCTGCATTTAGACCACCTGAGAAGGAAAGGCGGTGTGATGGGTTAGCGGTAACTCCTGCCCTGTTCCTGCTGTGTGGATCTACCGGCCGGTAGACTGCCTTCAGCTGGGGTTTTGAGAACCCTCTGAGCCCTCTCCTCTCCCTCTCTCCTTCCTCACTCCTCCTCTCTCCCGATGAGCTCTCAGACTTGGGAGGGTTCAAGAGGAACTGTGAGGCCAGTTTTCTTTTGGGTAAGTTAATACCAAGGAAAGGCAGCATGACGGGCACTGCATGGTGTTCAGGTCTATGGGACAAAGCCGGAATCCCCTCATGGGTTCCAGAGGAGGGAGGAGGCCCCATGCCACTTAGTGGTGAATAAGTGCTTGAAGCTGGGTTGTCACTATTTCCAGAGCAGCCAGGGCAGGGGAAAATGTTGGCTGCTTTGGTTAATGTATGTTCACCATACAGGATTTGCTGGCCATACTTGGGGCCTCAGGGAGCCTGGGGTTGGCAAACTCCCTTTGGGGAAGAGACGCTTACACGTCAAGGGCTCGCTTTCAGTATAGCCTCTGCTATTTCTTCCATCTGAGCTGTGAAGGCAGCGAAAGCAGCTGCTGTGGCAAATATGGCTTGGATACACTCTATACACAAATGTAACCTTCCCAGCCTTTTTGTTTTGGGGTGGCAGGCATGAATTCAGTCTCTGGTTGCTACATATTAACTTGGGGTGGTGTGGAGTCAGCACATCTCCGGTCTCAAGGTATCTGAGTCAGACTGACGTCTGTGTTGGCACAATGGAAGGATATTGTCCTCGTGAGCCTGCGTCATGTGCTGTACACACAGCAGTCTGGATGAGTTGAGATGGGCAGTGTGCTAAGCAGCGGGGGAGGGGGGTTATGAATTTAAGAATCAAGACAGTTATTAAAGGGGTAGCCACAGGTCTGGTCTGACGGGGGGCGGGGGGGGCTCGATGAGTTCTGAAACCATTTTGACTTTGATTTGAAGGGGGGGGGGTCGGGTGAATAGAAGACAGACAGGTGCCGTCAAAGGAGGGAGTGCCCAAGGTTTAAGTTTTTCAGTTTTATTGGAGATTGTGGGGAAGGCGTCAGAAAGTAAAGAGGTTTTTATAGAGTTCTCCTAGATGTCTTTCCTCAGCGTTGAGGTAAAATGTGAGGTGTTGTGAGGCATCTCTGCCATATGGGGCAGTTAGATGATAGCTTCTATGCGAGTTGAACTGTGAACAGATCCTGGGATGTCTGGTAGGCACGTGCCTTTCATTTTATGGCAGGATCTAGAACCTTCATACTAGAGATTGGCCCAGGGCCTTGTGCATGTCATCACATGCTTGACCGCCGAGGTCCACGCTAGCCTTTCCTGTGAATTTTTACTTATTTTTATTCTGTGTGGATGAGTACCTGCATGTGTTGTGTGTGCCATGTACATGCAGTGCTCAGCGAGGCCAGTAGAGGGCGCTAGGTCCCCTGGACCCGGAATTAACCGGAATTGTGAGCTACCACATGAGTGCTGGGATCTGAACCCAATTCCTCTGCAAGAGCAGCCAGTGCTCTCAGTGGCTGGGCCACCTCTTCGGCCCCACCTTCTGTGTATCTGGGGCTCAGGTTTGTTCATGGAGAGTCCGTCTAATGCTCCTCGTGTGCCCCTTACAGGATGGCTTTTGCGATTTCTTCAGGAGCCCCTTCCCAGTCATTGTTTGGAGGAGAGTGCTCATCAAGGCTTTTCTGTCCTGCATCATCGCGACGACCATCCTGTATATCTGGAAAAAGTTTTAAAGTTTTAAAATTTTAAAACGATTTTACCTGACTGTGACCCGCTAAGGGACCGTTTTAGATGACTGGAGAAGAACTGAGGAAATCCTCCTGCCTAGAGACATTTTTTACCTGCATGCTGCAAGGAGTCCTGGGGTTGCAATGGGGCAGCATTTGGAAGGGGAAGGGGCTCGTCACTAAGTGGGGAAATGGTCTTCTGGGTACCCCAAAGAACTACATCCTTTCCGTAGATGCGCAGCTGTCTGCATCTGGCTGTACGCACACTAGAGCCTCTCCCGTCTGTTTTGGGGTTCTTGAGGAGTTGTTCAGTAGCCAGAATTGCCAGGCAGAAGAACCTAAAGCACCAAAACCCCAGAGCAACGAAGAATGCAATAGAAAACCTTAAGAATTCCTTGGAAATCTATCTTTCTGTGCCTAATTCCCAGGACTTCTGAATTTATAGTGTCCCCCTCGAATAAAATTTTAAGTAACTTCAAATTTTTAATAAATGTATATACATTTTTCAAAAAGACTGGCTATTTCTCTAATTCAGCAAGACTTTTGTTCTTGGGAGAAACTTCAATTGATGACAGTGTGCCCAGGGTTTGGTTTATATTGCTGTATGTGGGGGGTAGTTTTTATTTTTATAATGTATATTCATGTTATGCTTGTATGTTTATCTGTGTACCACATATGTGGCTAGTGCCTCTGAGGCCAAAAGATGGTGTCAGATCCCTGGAACAGGAGTTATAGACGGCTGTGAGCACCATGTGGGTGCTGGGAATCGAACACGGGTCCTCTGGAAGAACAGCCAGTGCACTCTCTCCAGCCTTAACAAGGCTTTGCTTTAAACATTTAATCTACACGAAAGTTCTTAAATCATTTCTCTTTCCCCCTCCACTCTCCAGCCCACTCAAACCCTGCAGGGTGGTGGGCACTGTGCCCCTCAAGCCTCCCTGGCCATCATTAACCTGCATTCACACACACACACAGCTTCTGGATGGAGATGTAGGTCTCAGGGATCCATTTTGGGTCATCAGGCTTGGTGGCAAATACTTTTACCTACCAAGCCATCTCACCAGCTAAACTACATTTATTATTTGTTTTTAGTTATAGTTTTATTTGTTTTTAGTTATAGTGTGTGTGTGTTTGCGTGTGCACCACAGTACAAATTGGAGGTCAGAAGACAACTTACAGGAGCTGGTTCTCTGCTTTCACAGTGCAGTTCCCTGGGATCAAACTCAGGTCATTAACTTTATGACAATCACCTTTACCTGCTCAGGTAGCTCTCTGGCCTTCTCTTCCATGAGATTCCTGGGGAAATTCTAATTCTGGGGAGTCCCTGAAGGAGGGAAATCAGGGCCCATGTGGCAGAAGTGGGGGGGTCTTTTTTTTTTTTTTGAGACCTTTCTGAGAACGGGGGAAGAGTGCAAGCCTACAGGTAGACCGATTCCCAGGCAGTAGGCCGGGAAGAGGGTGATGAACAGCACTTGGCACCCATGGCCCCTTTGTTGTGTGCTCTCCGCTCCCCCAGGTGAGTCTGTTAGCTAGAGAGTCACAGTGCCTCAGTAGGTGCCTGCCTGTAACAGTGAGGGGGGAGGGACTGCTGCAAATATCGTGGCCTGGGCAGAGGCTGGATTCTAACATCACATTCTGACAGTTCACTTCTTTGTATTTGCATGGAGATAAAACTCACACAAGACAAAATTCTCAGCATTTTAAAGCACGTCCTTCAGTGGGTTTTACACAGGATTGCACACCCCTCGCCCTTTAATTCCCTCACTCAGAACCCCACACCGTCAACACTTCCAAGCCTCCCCTCCCCAGCAACCGCTAAGCTACCTTCTGCCTCTGGAGCTGCCTCTTCTGGACACTGCACGTAACTGGAAGCAGACAGCTCAGGGCTTTTTGTGTCTGGTTTCTTGTTTAGCCCAGTGTTTTCCAGGCTTCTGCAGCATGTCAGGACTTCTCTCCTGCTCAAGGCTAATGCTGCATCATGCTTACCACACACAGAGAGCCGGAATGTGGGTGGCTCTCCCTGGTTGCCTAGTGTGAATGCGGTTCTCTGAGCGTGCTTTTACGTGATTTTTGCAGACTTTCAGCACTCCTGGGTGCAAGCCTAGGTGGGATTGTTGGGCCCCATGATAACTGTAGGCTTAGCGTGCAGCAGAGCCATGAAACTGTTCTTGGCAGCTGCCCCGCTCAGCATTCCCACCAGAAAGACGTGGGGTTCCAACTCCTTTCATGGTGAAACCCCAGGGTAGCAAAGGGAAAATGGGGAGAACTACCTGAGCAAGATCTGGGGAAGCACAATTTGGGCGTTTAAAATACAACAGACGGCTTCTGCCTCCTTGGCTTCCCAGACACCATGCAGCCACAACCCTGACTTGGTGGGACCAGTGTCATCAGCCCTTCTCTGCAGCCACGTAGGGCTTCTGCAGATCCATCCTTTGGCACTTTCTGCCCTGGGGCCTTTATGCCTGGCCTTGTGCCCATCAGCTGTTATTTACAGACTCTGCTCAAATGGCAAAAAGTATCAGTTTGTGGGATTTTTAAGATTCTATGTCTTTATGTGCATGTGTCTGTATCTGTGTGTATATATGTGTATGGGTACCCATGGGGACGAAAAGAGGGGTTTGGATCCCTTGGACCTGGAGTTATAGGCAGTTGCAAGCTTCCAGAACCAAGCTTCCGTCATCTGCAAGCGCAACAGGCATGCTTACCAGCTGCACATCTCCTTTTAAAGTTTGTTTATTATTCTTGTATATATGTTAATTGTGTATTAATTGGGAGGGTACAGGGGGCAAGCACCACAGCATGCATGTGGAGGTCAGAGGACAACCTTGTGGAGTTGCTTTTCTTTCTCCTCCCTTTATGTGGGTTCCAGCGGCCAGGCTTGCCAGTAAGTGCCTGTGGCCACTGAGCCGCCTCTCCAGCCCCAGTTTGTATTTTGTGGTTATGCCTCTCTTAAGAGTTGAATTCGGTAAAATTGAAAATGCAAATAAGGAGCCCAGGGGATGGCTTACTGGGTAAAAGTGCTTGGTATTCAGCCTGGATCTAACCTAAGGTCAGATCCCCAGAACTACAAAAGCCAGATGTGGTGTGTGTCTGCACCCCTACTCCCGAGTACAGGAGGCAGAGACAGAACTCCCCAGAAGTCAGTAGGCCAACTAGTCTGGAGTCCAAATTTACCTAACAAGACCTTCCTGCAAACAAGGCAGAAGGAAAGAACTGGTGCCTGAGGTCCTCTGACTTCCACGTGCGTGCCATCAAACGCACAGATCCACACACACACATCATATACACATGACAAGCATTTTTAAGTGAATAATAATTATAAATAAAAAAAAATGAAGCCAGGGATGATGGAGATGTAGCTCAGTTGGAAAACTGCCTGCCCAGGGTGCAGAGATTCTGGATTCAGTCCCCAGCAGTATGCACACTGGGTGTGTGGTGGCTGATACAGGGGAGGGTCAGAAACTCAAGGTCATCCTAAGCTAGCCTACGACACAGGAAGCCCTGACTTAAAAATAGTGATAAATGTTTTAACAAGGAAGGTTACAAAGCTGGGGGTGGGATAGTGGCACACATCTGTATTTGCTTCAGCATTCCAGAGGCTGAGGCAGCCTGGGCTCCAGGGCGAGTTAAAAACTGCCCGGGGATAGGTAGCCTCTGTCTCAAAACCAAAAATGAATGAATGACTGAATAAAGAGGTAAATTTTAAAATGTTTCCTTAGGCCAGCAATAGATCTAGCAGACTGCACATTAGAATCTCAGGCTTTTCAACTTAGGCTGCCTCCACCCGCCTGCCTCAGGGATTCATTGGCTCAGGGGAAGCATGGCGTGAAGAAGCTCTCAAAGTCCCCTTGTGACTCTAATGTGAAGGCAGGGCTGTGCTCCAGGGTTTTGAACAACTTATATTAACCGAATAACTGACCCCTAACTGTTATGATGAACCCTGCAACCCTGCTCCTTTTGAGCCTAACCAGGTTCCTTGGCGCCGACAAGATTTCAATCACATTTTAAGATACTTAAGGGTGTCCACTGTGAATTAGCTGAGGGTCTTTTCCCCTAAAAAAATTCTATGTAATTTAATTGAAAGAATCAAACAGTTCAAAATGGTGTGTTACAAAAAATGACAGGATCTATCATTTCTTGCCAGCCAGTTCCACAGAAAACTTCCTGTTCTTCTTGTGGGTTATTTTCCTTTCCGCCTCGATCTTTATTTTTGTTTTGTTTTATTCTGAGATGGGGTCTTATGTTTTGTTTTATTCTGAGATGGGGTCTTGAACTTGATCTGTTGCCAACAATGACTTTGCTTTCCGTTCAGCTTCTACCTCCCAAGTGCTAACTAGGGTTGCAGATGCTACCACCACACCCAAACAGCTCCTATGTCTTTAAATAGACGGCTTTTCTTGATTTTCAGTTTGAGACATTATCTTTATACTCCCAACCCATCTCTTGGCATCCCTAGCCCCACCCAAGGTAATTATATCATAATTTCACTTCGATCACTATTCATCATCCATATCATGAATTCTCATGCTATGCTGAACTGAACCATGTAATCGGCTGAGGTTATTTCTTTCTCACACTGTGCATCCTTGAGTTAATAATTGCCTTAATCTTTCTTACTTGATTAGTTTTGGGCTAGTTTTGGATAAACTTTTTTATGGCCCATCTTTGAGTTCTCTAATAGTTGTGGAAATCTCTTCTGCAGACATTCCTTCCCATTAGGTTTCTCGCGTTTGATCTTGCAGGGTCTCCCAGTTTGCTCACGCCCGGGCTGTCCTTCTCTGTTTCAGGTATACACACACACACACACACACACACACACACACACACAGTCACCACTGTCTCTGCAGAGTGCCTGCTGTGTCCGGACTCCAGATTCCTGTCCCCTCTCCTCCCCATGGAGTCTCCTGTTTCTGGCCTTGCTCCTTATTTGTCTGTGGTCCTTGTTTTGCCAGAGCACATCCTGCAGCATCTATCTTCCTGACCAGGAGACAGTGGGCAGGAGATTGCCTGCAGCCTTGCTCATTGCTTCCTTTCAGGATTTAGAGGCACTTTTCCGCTTCCTTCCAGTTTTCAGGGTTTTCCCAACGTGGGAAGTTTTGTCAGCAGGGCCTTCTTTTCTTTTTCTTTCTTTCTTCCTTTCTTTCTTTCTTTCTTTCTTTCTTCCTTTCGTTCGTTCGTTTGTTCGTTTTTTTTTTTCAAGACAGGGTTTTCATATGTAACAGTCCTAGCTGTCCTGGAACTAGCTCTTGTAGACCAGGCTGGCCTCGAACTCACAGGGATTCGCCTGCCTCTGCCTCCCAAGTGCTGGGATTAAAGGCGTGTGCCACCACTGCCTGGCCTTCTTTTTTTGTTTTATTATTTTATGAGCATTAGTGTTTTGCCATGGGTTTTAGGTTCCCTGTAACTGAAGTTACAGACAGTTGTGAGCTGCCATGTGGGTGCTGGGAGTCGAACCCAGGTCCTCTGGAAGAACAGCCAGTGCTCTTTTCCCAGTAGGGCCTTCTAGTCAACATGACTTTCGAAGTTTTGCAGTCCCTGGTGGGTGTTGCCGTCTACCCTGTTCAGGTGAAGCGAGGTTTTCAATCAGGACTCATCTGTCCTCTTGGCCTGAGAGCATCTTGATCTGCTCCTGTTTTCCTTCCTACAATGTTTAGCATTTAGATCTGGACTTCCTTCGTGCTATCTAATTTTATTTTCATCTTTTAATGTTTGCTTTTCTCTTCTTCCTTTCTGGGGAAACTAGCTGGTGGCACGGAGTAGCAGTTGCAATTGTGACAAGGAAAACACTGGGGGTCAGCAGACTGAAAGTTGAATGTCTTTCAGCATGACTGGCACTATGTTCCCGTCCAACACCCACAAAGCAAGTGGCTTTGTGCGAGAGGAAATCAAACTTAGAAGATGCGTACTTAATCAGTTTGCACACCCAGAAAAGGCCCAGTTTGGCTAGGAAAGTCTCCCACTGAATAAAAGTAGGTCAGATAAAGGAGGCCAGGGCCCCCGCTTACCCTCAGGACCCTTGTGTGTGTCCCCTGTACCCCTCTAGAAACTGAAGTGTCTCCCACCAGGGCCCAAGCTGCTGTTTAACAGCAAAGGCTGTTGTTTCTCAGAAGTCAGTTGTTAAAAAGAGAGAAACCAAGTTTGCTGTGTGTCACAGCTCCAACCAGTCTTTACTACAGCTATTTAGACAACTGAAGCTGCTTTCCAGTAACTCTGAGCAGCTCTCCGGAGTGGCAGTTACCCTCAGAGGCCCATGACCCTAGAGACTCAGGGCCCTGCTGGAGCCCAGGGCCTGACCCTGGGGGAGGAAAGGAGTGTGTAAAGGGCCAGGAGGTAGCGAGTGCTGCGATAGCGTGAGAGAATGCAGGCTGTCCCACCCGAACGCTCCCTGCCCTCCCACACAGCCTTCCAGTGGATACTGCAGACATGGGAGAAAGTGCCCAAGGGGACTTCTCAGTAACCCTGGCTCCTCTCCCATTTGGGGCAGAGTCACACAGCCTGGCTGACTTACGATGGTGCATCCTTGTATGTAGGAAGTGCTGACTGCCCCAGCAACCTGGATATGCAGTGGTAACAGGTGGGTCACCCTTGACTTCTGACCCACAGATGAGGTTTTGAGAATTGCATGGGTACTTGCTTTGCTTCCTATCTACTCCCAGAGGCTAGAAGAGGGGAACCCTGAGGCAGGAACACCCTATCATTGCTGGAGGTGGGGAGGCTTCTTCTTGTTCTTCTTCTTGTTCTTCTTCTTGTTCTTCTTCTTGTTCTTCTTCTTGTTCTTCTTCTTGTTCTTCCTCTTCCTCCTCCTCCTCCTTCTTCTTCTTCTTCTTCTTCTTTTTGACCAGAAGGTTAAATTCTCTAGCTCTTCATCCACTGAAGCTATAATTTTTTCATTGCTTATTATACTCATTAATCTCATCACTGACAAAATACATGGCACAACCTTTTTAAGATATTTTTACTGTGTATGTATGTATGTGTGTGTATGCGTGTGTGTATGCATGTGTGTGTATGCATGTGTATGTATGTGTGTGTATGTATGTGTGTTTGTATGTGTGTGTGTATGTATGTGTGTTTGTGTGTGTGTGTGTATACATGTGGGTGCAGGTGCTCTCAGAGGCCAGAAGAGGGTATAAGATGCCCTGGAGCTGGAGTTGTAGGTAGTTGTGAGCTGCCCAACAAGGGGTGTGGGGGAACCTAACTTGGGTCTTCTGCAAGAGCAACAGGTGCTTTTAACTGTTGAACCATCTTTCCAGCCCCAGAAAGCAACTTTTAAAACCCACGTTTATCTCACTTTTTCTTTGGTGCTGAGAATGGAACTCAGAGACTCGTGCTTATGTGGTGCTCTACCATGGAGCCAAATCCCCACCTAGCATGCTACTGTGAAGGAAGGAAGGGATTATCTTGGCACGTGGTTTAGGAGGAGGGTCTGTCACTCATGGTGTGGAAGGTACAGTGGCGGGTGTGAGACAGCTGATCACACTGTACAGAATCAGAAAGTCAATAGAGCTGAGCGCTGCTGCTCCGTTAGCTCCCCATTCCCCTTTTTATAGTTCATCTGGGAGGCTGGAGAGAAAGCTCAGCAAGCAAGAGCACTGACTTCTCTTTCAAAGGACAAGGGTTCGATTCCCAGTAACTCCAGTTCCAGGGGACTCTAACGCCCCCCCTTCTGCCTCCACCAGGTGCATATGATACATATACATGCAGGTGAAACACTCATACATGATAAAATATTTTTGGCTGGGTATAGTAGCATACATCTTTTAATCCCAGCACTGGGGAAGCAGAGACAAGCAAACTTCTGTGAGTTCAAGGCTAGCCTGGTCTACAAAGTAAGTTCCAGGACAGCCCAGGGCTACAAAGTAGAACACAAATCTCAAAAAAAACAAAAAAACAAAAAGCATTTGGGACCACAGCCCATGGAATGATGCCACCCACATGCACAGTGGAAGCACCCTCATAAGATAACCAGAGGTGTGTCTCCTAGGTGATTCCAAATCCAGTCAGATTGGCGGTGCCTATTAAGCTTCAGGGTTAGTCATTTCCACTTATATAAATGGGCCCTTGCAGTGTTTTTATGATTCAAAATTCTTTATGCTTAGACTTTTAAACTCCCAGCCTACATAGCGAGAAGTTGATCCTTAGGATACCTCAACCCCATGCTGCTGCTTTGAAACATCACTATTCTCCTTCTCCCCCCCCCCCCCCCGCATCGAATGAAAATGGGTACAGTGACTCCTTACTTTGTTACTCTTTAAGTCTTTATGATGAACAAAATACATAGTTATGAACATCCCCAAACTGACTTCTCACCCACCCCTCACCATGCTCCAATCATTGTCAATCTGTGGCCAATCTCATACTGATTATACTTCCCTTCCCATTTGCCATGTGAGCAACCCCAGCCTCCTGCAGGATCCTGAGTAGATCTGGTGCGTGTAGTGGCCTTCATGGCCTCCTTATTGCTGCTGTGACCAGGCATGCTGGGCTCACCCCGTCCATCTGTGACCCAGAGTATAATCAATCAACGCCTTTAGATGGGAAAGAGGCCTGACCTCTTGAGTTCTGGCAATTGTTTTGAGGTAACAGGCCCACTTGGGAGTTTCCAGGCTCTCTAGGCCTTTGAAGACTCTTAAAATACAGCCACCCTCCTTTGGTCTTGACTTTGTTTAGAATAAAGATTCGAAGTCAGGGCAGTCAGCATTTTAGCCCATTAGCCCACTGGCCCCCAAAAAGCAATGAGCTAAGGTAATAAGGAAGACCTGTGGTAGGTAGAAGGCCACTAGTGCTGTAAAAAAGAAAAGCCACAGGGTGGGGAGGCAGACACATGGAGGGCTGGTGTTATGTCTGCTTGGCACAAGCTAGATAGAGTCTTTGGGGAAGAAAGAATTATAACTGAGAAAATGCACCCACCAGATTGGCCTGGGGGCAAGCCAATTTTCTTGATTGATGGCTAATGAGGGAGGGCCCAGCTCCCTATGGTTGGAGCAAACCCCAGGTAGGTGGTCCTAGTAGAAAACAAACTGAGCCATCTAGGAGGAGCAAGTCGGTAAGCAGCACTCCTCCATGGCCTCCGCTTCAGGTCCTCCCTCCAGATCCCTGCCCTGACTTCCCTCAGCGATAGAGTGTGACCTGGGAATTGTAAAGTGAAATAAACCCGTTTCCTTGATTTGTTTATGGTCATGGTGTTTATCACAGCAACAGAAGCCCTAAAAAAACAGGGGAAGCAGGTTTTAGACTAGGGCAGCAGGCTCCCAGGCCGTAGACTCAGTCATCTCATGGAGAAGCGACCTCAACTTGAAATTTGTAGCTTAGTGTATATGCTACATACAGACGTCTGTGTGGATCGCCTGTGCCTCTCCTGTATTCTCTTTTAAGAGTACTTTATTGGGTACACTGCAAGAGAGTAGTGGTGGGCTGCAATACTAGAGTAGTGTACTGTCAACTTCCTGTATGTTCATAGAAAAAGACCTAAGAGGGGTTGGGGTAGGAACGCAGGAAAGTGCTGGCCTTGCAACCAGGAGAACCTGAGTTTGCATGCCTGTTGTCTCAGCCCTGAGGAGATGAGACAGAGCATTCCTGAGGCTTGCAGCTGGTCAGTCTACCTGAGCGAACATGCTCCAGGTTCAGACAGAGCCTGACTGAAAACAAAAAAACAGGTGGGAAGTACAAGGAAGTCACGAGGTCTCCATCTCTGGCCTACACAGACACACACATACACATAATCACAGACACACACAGAGATAAATGCATACACACAGAGGGACGCACGCAGACACACACATACACACACATACGTACACACAGAGAGATACACACATACATACACACACACAGAGGCACACAATGGGAAGAAAGAACTAGGAAAAATATCAAAAATACTACCTTTGGCCCTCTTTGGCAGGCAGGATTGTGGTGACATTTTTCTTGACCCTTTATTATAATTCAGTACAGTTGCTAAATTTTATAACATGAGTAGGCACAGTTTTATTATCAGGAATAAAACAATATATATTATTACATTACACAATTTAAACAGTAACTTGCGTTGTGGTCCCAGGAGAATTTCACTGCTGGATATCACGTAGTTTGCCTGGTGTTTGGTTTTTCAGAAGAGACTGCATTCTTCCACGAGGGGGCGCCTGGCCTTCGGATGAGGAGCCTGAAGCCTCAGGGTTGAGGGGAGCGGTCCAGTGTGTGTGGTAAATCTTGCATAACTGCTGGACACACCTAAGAACCTTACTCAGAATGCTCTGGCAGCTTTTAACACGGGAATGCCTGTCTCCTTGGTTCCTAAGAATATAAAAGCCCATTTTCCCTGAAACTAGTAGGAAATAGTAGACCACAGCAAGACTTGGGCTCAGCTAGCCCAAGGGAGAAAGCTTGCCTTTGGAAGCTTAGCAATCTAACCAGAGAAGCCAGTCCCATAGTCACCCTTCCCTGTGTGAGTGCCCGAGAGTCGAGGAGACCAGGGAGGGACCTGGTACAGGATTACCTCAGGAGAGATGCAGAGGCCGGGGGCATTGCACTACTGTCAGGCTTGGCCTACATATGGCCAAAAAGAGATGCCCAGGGCTCATGGTCTGACATTTGGCTTGTTAGTCTCTTTGTATGTGGGCAGAGGGCAGCTGGTTACGCCCCACCAACTATGTAGCAACAGCTAGCTTCTTTGCAGTTGTGCAAGAAAAATGGAGTAAGACCTGACCAGAGGACTGGGGGATATCCAAGCTTATACCAACAGAAAGATGCCGTGGGAATATAGCGAGGAGTGTCAGGGAGGACTTCCTGAGGGTGATGGCAAATGAGCTTGTGGAAAAGGGCAGAGGGGAGCCCGAGGGAGAGAAAGCCGGGCAGAGGGCACACATACACAGTGTCCAAGAGAAAATATGGATCTGTCTATGAAATCCGCCTGTGTGGTTGGAGTCAGGGCTGAGCGTTTGGGCATGCAGACAATGTTGGGATGAAGATATTTTATCTGACGGGCATTATGGAGCCCCTGAGGGGTTTCTACAGTGAAGTACCTGCCAACCGTGTACACAGACATTCAATGAAGTCACCACTGTGGTCTTTATGCGGTCAAGTTGTTCTGCTTAGTTTTTTTGTCAGCTTGACACAAGTCAAGGCAAGTTAGAAAAAAAAGCCTCCACCAAATTGGCCTGTAGGCAAATCCATGGGGCAACTTTTTGACTGACCTAAGCCTAAATCACACCCCCAGCCGTGCCTCCTCTGGTCTCTGCACGTAGCTGCCCTGTGTGGCTCCCCTGGTTCCTTTCCAGCATTCCCTCTCGTTCTCATGCATTCCCAGGGTTTGGGATGCTTCTGTCCTACTTAGCAGTGACAAGGGAGAACGGTGCTTCAGGGGCGAGCAGAGAGTCACCTCTCCTGGGTGTTGAGGCCAGGGGAGACATGTTCAAACCGTATCGTGAGCAACTGTGGGAGGATCAGAACACATTGTTCAGGGATAAGCAGAGGCATGAACTGGAGGGCTAAGAGCTGCTGACAGAATAATATCCTGGGTCTAAGTGAGGTTCAGAACTCACTGTTCTCAAAGGGTGAGGGACAGACTCTAAAATAAGGTCAAGTCCAAGGTCTGAGAACACAATGAATTCAGGGAGAGGCAGGAAGCACAGATAGGCCCAGTGGGGCAAGGGAGACTCCAAAGTCTGGAGACTCACCAGAGAGAGGTAAGAATCCAGGCCAGAGAACTGGGCGTGGCTTCTGGCCTGCCGGCTTGGTTCCCTAAGCCCTGTGGGCATCAAGTGTCCAAGGATGTGCTCCCAGCTTCGCAGACAGAGAATTGAGAGTATGTGCATGTCACATTCAGATCTCTCCATAACACAAACAACGATAGCAGGAATGTCCCAGTCCCTGCCCTGGTCCCATTTCTAGAGTACATCCCAAGAGGACAAAGAATTTCCCAAGGCTATAGCATGTAGACCATTGATAAAGCAAATAGCCTTCATATCTTATCAGGAGTAAAGTCACAAGCAAAAACACCAAATATTATGTTTAGGCTTTTGCAGTGGGTAGGAAGAGCAGATTATTTGGTAAATGGTGTTAGAATAACCGATTACACTCTTAGAAACAAACCAAGTCAGGTGTCTATCTTAGCATCACACACACACAAAATTAACTCTGTTAATAATTGGTTTCAAAACTTCCCACAAAAAGTCAGGCCCAGGCAACTGAGATGGCTAAGAGGTCAAAGGCTGTTGCCAAGCCTAACGCCTGAGTTTGGTACTCTGGAACCACACGGTGGAAGGAGAAGACCAGCTCCCCAAAGTTATCCTCTGATATTCCACACACAGGCAATAGCACACACAGCCCTCCACCCCACACAAAAGAAATAAAAAGGTAAGTATAATTTTTTTGAAAGCTAGGCCTAGAGGTTCTTACTAGGGAATTCTACTAAACATTCAAAGAACAGCCCTTCACAAATTCTTAAAGTACACGGGATAGTTCCCAATTCACCCTGTGGAAAGGTGCCTGACAAAGAATGGATGTTTGCAAATCATAGATCTAATAAGAGATTTGCTATTAAAATATGAATTTTTAAGCATGATAATAAAAAGGCAACCCAATTGCAGAGCAAAGGCCCTAGAGAGACCGTTCCCCAAAGATTATACACAAGTGGACGATTAGCTTGGATGTTCTCACCCTCACTAGTCACCAGGAAAGTAGAAATCAAAGCCATGATGAGCGATGTTTCACATCCAGTAGGATGGTTGTAGCTAGGAAGACAGTCAAGTGCTGGAAAGAAGGTGAGAAATTGGAACCCTTATTCCAATGCGGTCTATGTCCAAAAAAGTGTAGCATTAAGTTATCATGAGACCTAGCACCACTGAAGTGTATACTCAAGAGAATAGAGCACATGCTTCCAACAGAAATTACACACCGATATATACATATATATATATAGCATCATCAATAATAGTCAGAGAAGACAAGTAATGAGCAGGCAGGCAAGTCATAATGTCCACACAGCAGGGTGTTACTTGAGGAGGGAAAGAAATAACAATAGAAGGGGTAACACATAAAGCACTGCAATCTTGTGTTGTGCATGCATGTGCATCATGAAGCTAGAGACCTGAAGATGTCTTAGGTAGTAAGAATGGAGCACATGTGATGAGAAACCAGAGGGGTTGACTGGAAGGAAGAGGGAAGCAGGAGAAGGGGGTGGGTGTGCTGGCTCGGTTAAGAATGCTCCACCCCACCCCCCACCCCCAGGCTCATATAGTTGAATGGTTGGTCACCAGGGAGTGGTACTATTTGAAAGGGATTGGGAAGTGTAGACTTGTTGGGTTAGATGCGGCCTTGTTGAAGGAAATGTGTCACTGGGGGTGGACTTTGCGATTTCCAGGGCCCAAGCCAGGGCCAGAGGCTCTCTCTTCTTGTTGCCTGTGGATCAGGATGTAAAAGTCTCAGCTCCTTCTCCAGCACTGTGTCTTCCTGTTGCCGGGATGCTTCCTGCCATGCAAGGTAATGCTCTCCCTGCAAGGCAGCCCCAGCTAAGAGTTGCTGTGGTCATGTTGTTTCTTCACAGCGACAGAACACTGACTAAGACAACAGGGAACAGGAGAAAGGGCGTGACTGTGGGAAAGCGTGATTCCCAGAATGAAAATACCAGGAAACCCATTGCTTTGCATTCTAACCAAAATCTAACCAAAAGAGTTAATTATCACTTGGGAGGCAGAGGCAGGAGGATCTCTGTGAGTTCGAGACCAGCCTGGTCTACAAGAGCTAGTTCCAGGACAGGCTCCAAAACCACAGAGAAACCCTGTCTCGAAAAACCAAAAAAAAAAAAAAAAAAAAAAAAAAAAGAGTTAATTATTTTATCACATCTTTCTCTCTCTGTCTGTCTGTCTCTCTCTCTCTGTCTCTTTCTCTCTGTCTCTCTCTCTGTCTCTGTGTGTGTGTGTGTGTGTGAGAGAGAGAGAGATGGGGGAGGGAGTGTGAGTATGTATGTGAATGAGAGAGAGGGATGGGGGAGGGAGTGTGTGTGTGTGTGTGTCTGTGTGCGCACATGTAGGCACACACATGCTAGGATGACTGTGGAGGTCAGAGGACAACTCCCAGGACTCAGTTCTCTTTTTCCACCATCTTTGGGTACCGAACTCAAATCGTCAGGCTTAGCAGTGTCTGCAGCCACTGAGCCATCTTTAACCCCAAACCAAAACATGATTATTTTAAGATTATATTTTATTACATATGTATTGTATATACATATTATATATATGTATTTTTAATTTATATCTTAAAATGTATTTTAAGGTATATTTAAGAATAACCTCAGTAAACCTTGAAAACATTAAGGTAACTAAAAGTCATTGATAACGGCCATGTGCATTGTGAGCCCATTATATAATGAGCTCATCCACAGAGAGAGGCAGTACACTCACGGTTGCCGGGATATTGGAAGGATGCATATGGCTGTAAGTGTCCTGAAGTTAGAATCCATGATAGCTGCAAACTCTGTTAATAAAGTTCAAAAGGATTTCACATTTAAAGGGCTGCATTGATGCCAGGTTGGATGGCACACACGTGTAATCCCAGCACTTAGGAGGTAGAAACAAGAAGTTCAGAAGTTCAAGGTCATCCTCCTATGTACAGAGCAAGCCTAGGATACATAAAACCCTGTCAAAAAAAAAAAAAAAAACTGAAAAATATCAAAAGCACCGCAGAACTAGGTAGCCTGGAATCTTAATTTCACTACCACCGGAACTTGTACAGGTTCCTTAAGTATTGAATTTCTCTAGTTTTGCATCAAAGATGGAGATACTAACTACCTGGTGTACTTAACCTTTTAGGGGAAAGTAAAACTCACATAAAGTTTCTAATATCAAGATGTACCCTAAGGTCAAGGGTCTGTGGCTGAAACAGCTATTCATGCCCTGATGAACCCAACGGAGATAACTAAGTGGCATCCATGTTTGGAGCACCCCGGTGTGCCCAGCTGAAGAAGCACTACCCTGCAGAACAGCAATAGCAAAGAGCCCTCGGGAGCCTTAGACTTGAGGAGGACCACAAGTTCAAGGTCAACCTGGGTATGTTGAGACAGGAAAAGCAAAGCTACATGGCACACTATTGTATGTTACAGGCACTTTGGGTGACAAGTAGCCACAAACAGTCCTCCTGCCTGCCTTGTTCTCACCATCAAAAGCCGTCTCCTGGGGCAGGGTTTCTTGAAAACATCAACAGCCTCCTGGCCATGGCAAAGGGAACCTTCCCTTCCACCCTCCCACCCCGCCCCCAAGATAGAGGTTCTAACAGAGCTGGAAGGATTGTATCTTTGGAACTATGGGCAGCCCCTGCTGCCTGCTGGCTGCATCAGAAAACCTTTGCCTGAAAAGGGACAAACAGAAGCGGGAATCAGCAGCTGGTGCCCCTCCCCCCAGCCTGGTTCTGATTCTGCCTGAGACTCCTAAGAGCCATCTTGAACCATAAGAAATGTCCCCATGTGGAAAGGCTAGCCCGGGGGTTCTGCTGCCAAGGGTCCTTGGCTAACCGTGCCATCTAGGCCTTGGCTTGTGAGACAGGGAGACAGTACGCAGGGATAGTGCAAGACACTTGGAAACAAACAGCTGAGCCGTCTTAACTAGGTCACAGACATATTGTGCAAGTCTAACAGGTACAGTCATCCACTAGGAGCAGCTGACTCAAGAGCAACGCAAATGCTAACCTGAGCTGCACCCGCATTTGAAAATGCAATTAAGGGCAATAAAGCAGCCAGAGCCAGCTTAGGTTTTCCCAGAATTTCTAACTGCTTCTGGGACTGCAACCCACAGCTTGCTCTTCTACAGAGCCACATCTAAAGAGCCCCAAAGCCTCTGGGCCACCTCAATGATAGAAAATTGAGAACAACGAATACTGTAAGATCTCTCTCCAACAAGCAAACCCCAGAACCGTCAATAAAGCACCACCGAACGAGAAGGAACGTGGGACTTTCCTTCATGTCTTCACCCAGCTAGTCAGTGCCGAGGGTTCAGGTGCCTGGCACTGGTAGGCGGTGAAGGGACTGTGGACAAAGCCCCAGCATCAGGGGCTTATTCTCTAACCAGAGGGGTAGCCGGTCTGTAACTGTGTAACTGTGGCAGTGCTTGTGCAGGAGAGGAGAATCAAGAGGGCAGGGCACAGCAGGGCCGGGAGGTGTGCTGTTGTCCCTACACTGGTAGGCGATTTTAAGTTAAGATACAGCTGCACCATTTTCCCTTCCCTCTCCTCCCTCCAACCCTCTTGTGCCCCTCCCTTTCAAATCCATGGCCTCTCTTTCTCCTTAAAACATATATATGTATATATATATATATATATGTATATATATATATATATATATATATTACCTTTATATAGACATGTAATACATATAATATACTTTAGATATTCATAGCTTTGTATATAGTATATTATAAATATATAATATACTCTAATTATTTATATAATAAATATATTTATACAATAAATCCATAAAGTATATATAGTTTACATATTTATGTTACATATTTAAATTTTAAGCATTTATATACATATAGTATTTATATATGTATGTGTTTTTATTATATAACATATAATGGAAGTACACAAATATACAAATACAACCTGCTGCGACTATTTAGTGTTGCTTATATGTCTTTGACTGCAGGGCTTACTTACTGTTGGATAACCAGTTAGGGGAGTCATCCCCGGGGAGGACTAAATGCTTCCTCTCGGAAGTCTTTAGTTGCCTGTAGTTGTTTGTCTCGGGCTGGGGCCCCATGAGATTTCTGCCTTCCAAGTTCCAAGTCAGTATACATATTGGCCTGGTCCTTGATCAGGTCTTACTTAGCCAGCTGTACTGTTGATACATCATGGGCATGGCTTCCTTGTCTTTTTTAAGAGACACAATCTCACAACAGTCTTTTTTCTTCCTCTGGCTCTTATATCCCTCCCCCCTCTCTTTCCTAATGTTTCTTGAGCCCGGGGTGCAGGAGTTGTTTTGCAGATGTGGCCATTGGGCCTGGGCTGCCCACAATCAGTTGCTCTCTGCATTCTGAACAGTTGTTTTCCTGTAATGATCTCTGTCTGCTGCAAAGGGAGGCTTCTTGGACAAGGGTGAGCGCTACACTTGTCTGTGGGTGTCAGGATGGGTATTTAGAATGCATCTGGGAACTATGATGGTCTAGTAAAGCAGTCATTGAAAGCTCTCCTCTAAGTTCCAGGATGTAACTAGCCCCAGGTAACTAGCCTTTTAGCAGCAGGCATGCTTCCCTCCTGTTGAGTGGGCCTTGCCTCCAAATAGACAGCTATTGCTCAGCGCCAAGACATGAGTGCTATGTTGCACCTTTAGTGATAAGTCAGGCTGGTCACTGATGTGGTTCATAGATGTCACAAAGTGAGTAAGAATCTTGGTTGGTTCCCTCCCTTGGCAGGTTGCATAACATCTTGTGGTACTGTGGAATCTGGTGCTCAGGGAGGAGGCTTTCAAGACAGATCCAGCTTGAATCCTCCAAGTCCTGTGCCCAAAGTGTGTGATGTCATCAACAATAGGGACTCACCTTCAACCTCTGGGAGGCAACCAAAGCCGAGAGCATTAACCTCTATTGTTTTGAGAGTCTCTTGGTACACACCTAACAACTTTGAAAGGGAGTTTCTCATGCCGGGTACTGAAGTTTTTACCAGACAGTCTCTGCCTCTTGTGGGAAGCGTTGTCAGCCCAAGTGGCTTAGCTTAATAATACATACATACATACATATATTTGCGTGTGTACATATATGTATGTATTATATATAAAATTTTAGGTAAATAAATAGTATGATTCCTTATGTGTTTTCAAACATCCCTAATGTTAATCTTCCCTCCTCCATCTCACTTCCGTATTGGTCCCCTCCTTTCTACACAATTAATGTCCCCCACCCCCATTTTTCCCGTATTCCCCTCATATCACTGTATCCGCTCGTCCCCTCTCTAGCATTCTTCTCCCAACCCCACCGTCCCTTTTTGCTTTCCTGGATTGCACAGTTACTCCAGGCTGGATACTCGCATCTGAGGGTTTGGAGCCAGGAACCACAGCTGAGCAAGAACAAGCATCATGTGTCTTTCTGTGTCTGGGTTTCCCCCCTCGATGTAATCTTTTCTAGTTCCATTCATGTGCCTGAAAGTTTCATGATTTCATTTGGTTACAGCTGAATAGTATAGCATTGTGTATATGTACCCCGTTTTCGTTATCCACTCATCAGGAGGACATTTAGATTATTTCCCTTTCCTAACAACTGTGACCAGGGCGGCTATGAGCACGGCTGAGCAAGCATCTGGGGAGCAGGATGCTAAGTCCTCTGATCTGCTAAGGAGTGCTAGAGCTGGGTCGTATAGCAGATTTGTTGTTAGTTTTCTGAGCACTCACCACACGGATTTCCAGAACGGCTGTACCCGTTTGCAGTTCCACCAGCAGTGAATGAGGGCTCCCCTTCCTCCATATCCTCTCCAGCATGTGTGGTCAATTGTCTTGTTGATCTTAGTTGTTCTGTCTGCCTGGATAAAGTCAAGGTCGCTTTGATATGTATTGTTCTATTGCTAATGATAACGAACTTCTCTTTTTTTGAGATTTGTAGCCACTTTTATTTCTTCATTTGAGAGCTCTGTTCAGCTCGGTAGCTTATTTTTTGAGTGGGTAATCTGTTTCCTTGACTCTGTTTTTTGAGTTCATTGTATTCTGGATCCATTCTCTGTCAGCTCTATAGCACCAGGCTCGCTCTTGATTTTTGGGGCTTCCACTTCAGTCAGCTGACCGTTCCCTTAGATACGCAGAAACTTTTAAGTTCTATGAGGTCCCATTTTCAACTGTTGGACTTATTTCTGGGAGTCCTGTTTAGAAAGACCTTTCCCACATCTGTCTTGTAGGGTGCTCCCTATGTGGTCCTCAACCTTTCTAACGCAGTTCATGTCGTGGTGACCCTCAACCATAAAATTATCTCACTGCTACTTGAAAGCTGTCTTTTTGCTACTGTCATGAATTGTAAACACTGGTATGCAGGATATCTGATGTGCCCCAAGGGTTATGGCCTGCAGGTCAAGAAGAACTACTTGTGTTTTAGGTTTTACATTAAGATCTTTGATCCATCAGGAATTAACTTTTGTTCAGGGTGACAGACACAGGTCTAATTTCATTCTTCTACAGGTGGACATCTAGTTTTCTCAGCCACTTGTTAAAGATTCTGTCTTTGGGGTACACTGTGAACTATCAGACGGCTGTATTTACCTGTGTGGACTCACACTGGGTCTTCCATGTTGTCCCATTGGTTGACACGTCCGTTTCTGTGCCGGTATTATGCTATGTTTATTACATAGCTCTATACCAGACCCTGAAATTTGCAGTGGCAAATCCCCCAGCATTGTTGTCCCCACTCAGGATTACTTTGGCTCATCCAGGCTCTTTTATGGTTCCAAATGAATCTTAGGATAGTTTTTTCTATTTCTCTGAAGAATGAGATGGGGATTTTGATTGGGTTTGCATTGAATCTGTAAGTAGCTTTTGGTTGTATGGTTATTTTCACAATATTAATTCTACCAATCTATAGGCATGGGATGTCTTTTCCTTTCCATTTTCTGATAGCTTTCTCAATCTCTTTCTTCAGAGTTTTAAAGTTTTGGTAGTAGAGATCTTCCCTCACCTTGGTTCAGTTTATTCCTAGATAGTTTATTTTCTTTTCTTTTCTTTTTTTTTTTTTTTTTTTTTTTTTTTTTTTGATTTTTCAAGACAGGGTTTTTCCGTAGATTTTTTTTGGTTCCTGTCCTGGAACTAGCTCTTGTAGACCAGGCTGGCCTCGAACTCACAGAGATCCGCCTGCCTCTGCCTCCCGAGTGCTGGGATTAAAGGCGTGCGCCACCACCGTCCGGCGATAGTTTATTTTCTTTGGGACTATTATGACCAAGAATGTAGCCACAATCACTTTCTCAATGTGTTTGTGGTGGTATAGAAAAGTTAATAATTTTTCCAAGTTGATTTTGAATCCTGCCACTTTGCTTAAATTATTTATTGTTTCTAGAAGTTTCCTGGTAGAATTGTTGACATCTCTTCTGCGTCTCATCACATCATTTATGTGCTGGCTAATTGTATATCTACTTGACTGAGAAGACAGCTGAAAAGAGGGAGTCTCAATTGAGAAAAATGTGTTTGTAAGATCAGGTTGTAGGCAAGCTAAAGAGCATTTTCTTAGTGATTGATGGGAGAGGGCCCCGCCCATTGTGGGTGGTGCTACTGGGCAGTGGTCCTGGGTTTTATAAGAAAGTAAGCTGAAGCCACTGGTAAATGCACTCCTTTCTTTAATCCCAGCACTGGGGAGCAGAGGCAGGCTGATTTCTGTGACTTAGAGGCCTGGTCTACAGAGGGAGTTCCAGAATAGTCAAGGCTACACAGAGAAACCCTGTCTCAGAAAACCAAAACAACAACAATAGAAAAAAAAAAAACCCACAGGTTGAGTAGTTTACAAGGAGCAAGCAAGTAAGCAGCAAACCCTCCATGGTTTTCGTATCAGCTCTTGCCTCCAGGTTCCTGCTCAGTTTGAGTTTCTGCCTTTGCTTCCCTCGGTGGACCGTGATTCAGGAAAGGTAAGCCAAATAAACCCTCTCCTTCTCAAGCTGCTTTTGCTCAGGGTGTTTATCACAGCAACAGTGACCCCAACCAAGAAACTGGTACTAGGCTGTTTTGTGACAGGACCGAGTGTGTCTTGGGGAAGATTATGGAGGGACTTCAGAATTTCCAGCTAGAAAAGGCTTTGAGTGTTCAAACTGGTGAGCTGTTGTGAGAACTCTGAAGATTAGAGGATAAAGCTGACAGCAGTGTAGACCAGAGAGGCCTAGTCTGTGAATTTCAGAGCGAAGCAAAGACTCTTATCAGGGCCACTGCAGAGTTTAAGAATCTGCAGTTTGGGTCAGCTGGGGCTGAAGACTCAGCTGGGATTAACAAGACAGCGTCACTGAAGTGACCTTCGCTTCATTGGGACAGTTGATGGCAGTCAGCTGGAGCTGAGACATTACTGCTGATTAAGACAAGACCAGCATTGGGGCTAGAGAGTTAAGAGTACTTACTTCCTCCTTCTTCTTTTAAAGCTTTATTTGTGTGTATGTGTGTGTGGACGTGCGTGCACACGTGTGCACACATGGCCTGTATGAGTTTATGTGCATCACTCGTATGCAGGTGCTGATGGAGGTCAGAGGGAGTCAGATCCCCGGAAACTGGAGTTACAGAAAGTTTTGATTTCGGTGTTGGGAAATGAACCCAGACCCTCTGGAAGCACAAAATCAACCTTACCACACACAATCTTTAAAAGAAGAAAGGAGGAGGAGGAGGGGGGAGGAGACCAACTTTAATGATGCAAATTCTGGGAGGGGTTCCTTAGAGTAGCACACACAGAAGCTGTGTTCCAGAAGAGGCCAGGTACTGGCAGCCACATTTGGTAGTAATAAAAGTCCTCCAGGTGGAACTGGCGTTGGAAGTCATGAAGGGGTCACGGAGAACAGCTGGAGTCCCTGAAGAGAACCCAGGAAAGTGCAGCCCAGTTGCAGCAGAAGACCCCATCATTTTGGAGATGCCAGTATCATGGGACAACCACTAAGAACAGCAGTGGCCTTGGAGTGGAACCGACCTGATCCCAGGAGACAATCTGTGTGTGCTGCCGATGGTGGAGCTGGAGAAATGGCCCCGACCCTTTGGAAGAGCTCAGGAGATCACGAGTGGATCCCAGACATTGGACACTTGAGTTTTTACACTGTCTCTGCCTCCTGAATGCTGGGGTTAAAGGCGTGCAGCACCACACCCAGCCTTTGGATTTTTTGAAGTAGGCATCTCCCTCACAGGTCTGCTTAGTCTGTCCCAGAGTTTTGTTTTCATTTAGGTCTAGGAATTTTTTTTCATGATTTCTTTGATTCATACACCATTATGAGTTGTTTAATTTCTGTATGTTTACGAGATTTGTTTTCTGTTGATTTTAAACTTTATTGCATTCTATTCAGGTAGGATATACTGAGTCATTTCAATTTTTCTGAATTTGTTAAAGCTTGTGTTCCAGGATGTGGCCTACGTTAGGCAGCTTCCAGGAGTTGCTGAGTGGAATGTGTACTGGCGTCTGAGTGGGCTGTTCCGCAGAGACCCGGTAAGTCCATTTGAGGTACGATGCCATTTAATTCTTGCATTTTGTTTGTTTTTGTTCAGATGGCCTGTCTTCTGGAAAAAGTGGGGTCCTGACATTATCTACTATGTGTCTTTAATTCTAGGAGTGCACTTCTTTTCTTTTTAATCTTTTACTTGTGTGCTTTGGAGTTTGACCAATGGGCTGCACTCCCATCAACAGCCTCTCCTGGGTTCTCTTCGGCACATCTGTTTCGGTAACCTGGAGCTGGAGTTCAGACAGTCTTGAGCAGCTGCCATGTGGGTGCTGAGGATTGAACCTAGGTCCTTTGGAAGAGCAGTCAGTGCTCTTAACTGCTGAGCCATCCCTCCAGCCCCAGAAGTGCACTTTTTATGAAACCAGGTACATTAGAGTTTAATGTGTATACGTTTAGGATTGTAATGTCTTTTTAATTGTTCCTTTGATTAGAATGAAGCTTTCTTCATCTCTTCTGATTAGTTTCAGTGTTAGATATAGGGAGAGCAATGCCTGCTTGATTCCTGGTTCGTTTTGATGATTGTGCTTGTATTTCTTTAAGGTGGCGCCTATTTTTTTAAAACATATTAATGTTTTTAGACAGCAGAAAGATGAATTTCTTTTACAAAATGAGGTTTGAGGTTTGTTTATTTTGAAGATAAGGTCTATGTAGACCTGGCTGACCTAGAACTCATTCTGTAGAAGATCAGGCTTGCCTCCAAGTCACAGAGACCCGCCTGCTTCTGCTTCCCAAGTAGGTCTAAGGGCACATGCCATCATGCTTAGTTTTATACGATGTGTATGCATGTTTTGCTTGCATGTATGTCTGTATACCACGTGTGTGTAGTGTTCATGGATGCATCAGATTCCTTGGGGCTGGAGTTACAGTTATGAGCCATCACATGGGTACAGTGAGTCGAACCTGGGTCCTCTGGAAGAGCAGTCAGTGTTCTTATTCACTGAGCCATCTAACCCCAGATATTGTTTCTTAGTCTATTCAGCCAGCCTGTGCCTTTTGATAAAAAGTTAAGGCCATTAATATTTAAAGTTATTTTTGGAGGGCAGGCGTGTTGAATGCGGTCATTTTGTTGCATTATTGCTATTTGTGTTACTAGTCTATTTTTATGTTTCAGTGATTATAGCTTCATTTGGTTTCTTTCTACAGCCCCTTGGCTATGCTCAGTCCTCTCCTGAGGCTGGAGTATTGCTCCCAATATTGTTTAGGGTTGGTATACTGGATATGAATTGTTTTAAGATTTCATCAAAATTTTTTTCTTTCATTGTCAGCCATGGCAGATAGTTTGCTGGGTACAGTAGTGGAGGTGCAGTTGTGGTCTCTTAGAATGTGGAGTGCATTGCCCCAGGAACTTCTGGATTTCAAAGGTTCCATTAAGAAGCCAGATGTTGGTGCAGTCCTGTCCAGACACTGAAGAAGCAGTATGTGACCTGCCCCGCTGAAAAAGGTACTGAGCCATGTGGCTAACACAGATAAAATAATACGCTAATATAAGAGCTAATACGAAGCCTGAGCTAAAGGGCCAATCAGTTTATAACTTATGGAGACCTCTGTGTGATTTTCTGTGGGACTTGCTGACTGTGGGAACTGGGCAGGACAGAAACCCCAACAAGCAGGCCCTCATGTTACATGTTGGGGCTGGAGAGATGACACAGTGGTTAAGGGCACGAGCTGCTCTTCCAGAGGACCCAGGTTCAATTCCCAGCATCCACATGGTGGCTCACAGCTGTCTGTAACTCCAGTTCCTGGGTACCTGACACCCTCATGCAGGCAAAGCATCAATGCGCATGAATTAAAAAAATAAAATCAGATGTTGCCAGGCAGTGGTGGTGCACACCTTTAATCCCAGCACTTGGGAGGCAGAGGCAGGCGGATCTCTGTGAGTTGAAGGCCAGCCTGGTCTACAGAGCTAGTTCCAGGACAGCAAGGACTACACAGAGAAACCTTGTCTTGAAAAACCAAAAACCAAACAAAAAATCAGATGTTATTCCTTCATATATGCCTTATGTTTTTTTTTCTCTTGCCGTTTTTAATACTCTGCTATATATATTGTGTTTTAACTAAGATATGTCATGGGGAGATTTTCTGATCTTCTATATTTGATGTTTTAATGTTCTTGCATCTGTATGGCTATGTCTTCCCTGAATTTGGGGAAGTCTTCTATGGTCCTGTTGAAGATGTGGTCTGTCTCTTAGAATCCTTCTCCTTCATCTATGCCTATAATTTGAAGATTTGATCTTTTCATGGTGTCCCAGAGTTCCTTCATACTGCCTCCTTTCCCCCATACCTGTGTGTGTGTGTGTGTGTGCACGCACACACACGTTTCATATTCTTTGCTTGAATGGTCTAGTTCTACTCGATCTTCAGGACCTAATATTCTATCTTCTACTTGCCTTTCCCGAGTTTTCTAGTTGGGTTACTTCAATTCCATCTTTATCCATATTTTTTATTTTTTTAAGTTTTTTTGAATATTTATTATGTATACAATATTCTGTGTGTATGCCTGCAGGCCAGAAGAGGGCACCAGACCCCATTACAGATGGTTGTGAGCCACTGTATGGTTGCTGGGAATTGAACTCAGGACCTTTGGAAGAGCAGGCAATGCTCTTAACCTCTGAGCCATCTCTCTAGCCCCCATATATTTTATAGAATTGTTTTTAAATGTGTTTTCTCGAGCGTCATGCTAATGTTTATTCTCTTATTACACTTTAAGTTACCTGAGCTGTTTGTGTTATCTTTAAGTTCCTTCAAGTTTGTTTTGTTTTGTTTTTTAAGGATGTGAATGTTTTTTTAAGTTCTGTGTTGAGGTCCATCTACGTAATTCTACTGGACTGGTGGGTCGAGGGGAGGGGAATATCCCATCTTGTCTTTCATATTGTATTTCTATAATGAAACCTGGGCATGTGGACTTTGTTAGTTTTGTGACAGATGTGGAGTCATACACTGGGCTGCAGTGTAAGATGCGCTGGGCCCTATTGGGCGGCAGGTTGGAAGTGGTGCAGGCCAGTCATGTGACAGGTGGTGGGCTGGGCTGTCAGGCAGGTGGTGTGTCATGGTCAAAGCCTGGGAGTTGGGTGTGGTATGTGAAGAGTTGACCAGGTTAGGCCAGGGCCCTAGATATGGGACCCAAGCTAGATCTGGGAATTGGAGTGTGTGCACAGGATAGAATCAGACACATCAAGCTGGGCCCTGCATCCAGATGTGCAGGTTGAATGTGCCATGGAGGACTGACGTCAGGTGGTAGGAGGGGAGCCTGTGCTGGCACGTACAATGTGTCCTGGCCAAAGCCTCAATGTTGGGGATTGACTAGGTCAGGGCACAGGATATGGGCCCCAGACTAGATCTGGGGGGGTGGGATGGCGTGAGCTCTCCATGCTGGTCCTGCTGCAAGACTGAGTAGCTTCTCATGAGGAGAGGGACAGTGACACAGCTGTGTCAGGTACTGGGTAAAGCCAGGAAATAAGTCTGAGCCAGAGGGCTGGAGCCATGTGATGTAGACTGAGGAGTGGGAGAGAGAAATGTGTGTCTCACCAGCCTCCCCAGACTAGGGGAAAGTCATTTAGACCCTTGAGTAGCCCAAGGAGTGACACGGTCTAACAGTTTTAAAGGATTGATCTGTGGGTAGGAGAGGTAATGCAGTGAAGAGAGTTTGATCTTCTTCCAGAGGACCTGGGGTCAGTTCCCAACAACCACATCAGGTGCTAGTGAGGCTGAAACAGAATTTTTGTGAGTATTAGACTAGCCTGGGTAACAGAGTAAGCTCACATCTCTACCAAACGAAACCAAACCCAAAAGCAAATAAATTAAGTGATAAATAATAAGGAAATGGCCTGTTTTAGTTGTGAATCGAGAAGAAGCTGTGTAGGAGATGAAGGCAGCAATAGGGGACCTGTCAGGATGCTGTTCCTATCCCTAGGCGGCCTGCATCTTATGCTGGCCAGAGCTGGCAGAGGTGGATTCTTGATATTGCTACAGGACCCACTGGTGAATACGGCATGGATTCCCAGAAAAGAAATGTAATGTTTACCCTAGGCTTTTCCCCTTCACAAGCGCATCGAGTTATTAGCATTAGGTTATACCCAGCAGGTAGGATCCTGAGGGAAAGAAGGGCTTTTGGCTTCCAGATGAAGACGCTCGTCTCGGGTAGGGGACAAAAGCAGGCGGCTCATGGCAAGCCTGGAAAGTGGATCTGAGTCAGGCGGGCCTTTAGGGATACAGGGCTGCTCACATGGAACTGTTTCAAGCAGGAGTCTGGGTTGATGAGAAAGGATGAGAACAAGCCCAGGGCTACAGCAGACAGTCCTGACCATCAAAGGAGCCATTTCAATGTGGAGAGATGACTTAGGGCAGTCAGTCAATTTTGTTTCCATCGGACCTAGGAAGAATTAGCAGTCCTGGCAGGACACAGATTTCTAAAGATACACTTGTGCCCCCACCCCAAGTCTATCAGACTATGGAAACAATGGGCTCCTGAAACTGGAATTTCCCGAGTTGTCTGATGCTAGAAGGAAAGGCTGCAAGCTGGTACCAGCTTGGGGGTGGGAGGAGTCTAAGCAGGCAGGTGTGGGAGCGGTGAGCACGGGCGGAGGTAGTCTGAAAGTCCAGATGTCAGTCTGTGGTGTGTTAGACATGAGAGGCTCGTTGGGATGGAGTTTAGAAGGGCAGGGGCAGCATGAGCAAAACCCCCATCACCATCCCCTGGTCTGCAGCAGTGAGGCGAAGCCTCCAGGTACTGACAACTCGCACACCGCGTCACGTCTGCTTGGTGAGGTTAATGGCACCATGGCTGACCTCTGTACTGCAATGGAGACGGTGCTGTCCAGGGGGCGATGAAATCCCACCTCCTTCCACGGGAGCCCTATCACCAGACATGGGAAGAACATCCAAAAGTGACTCTTGCCTATTTAAGACCACCACCCCAGGCCTGTGAGTAAGGAGCTTGACAAGGAAATCTCAGGATGTCAGTTGTTTTTGTTTCTTGATCAGCAAGCACTGGTGCACAGGATGAGTCTAGCCCAACCCAGACACTGTAGAACCTGTGAGCGTAGCCTGGTGTGAGAACTTTGGTGATGTCACACTAAGGAATGAAGAGTCTTCTCTTGGAGTAGTTTAGACCAGGAGTGAGCCAAATGTGAATTCTCTACTTCTCTGTGTGTGTGTCTCCCATCTGTCTGTGGTCTGTCCGTCTCTAACAAAGGGCTTCCCTCTATGTTTACACGGTATGGGAAGAGAACAACAAAAATACCTTTTGTGGAAATCTTTAACGGGGGTGGGACCTGGAGAGATGGCTCAGGGGCTGAGTACTCCCTGCTCTTCTCAAGAACTCAGGCTCAATTCCCAGTATCCACGTGGTGTCTCCTATCTGTAGCTCCAGTATAAGGGGATCTGATCACCTCTTCTGGCCTCTACAGGCATCAAGTACACTTGGTACACATACAAAGTCGAAACACACAGATCATTCTTTAAAAATCTTTAACGGTTTTATGAGAAGTTACTTACTGACCCAGAAGAGCACTCAAAACCACAAACTCATCACCAACCTACACCCACGTTACCTCCAATATTCATGGTGGATACTTGTTTTAATTTGCTTCCAGGGGCTGAAGACATAGTTTGGTAGTTAAGAGCACTGGATGATATTCCAGAGGGCAAAGACTCAACTCCAGGTATCCCTGTGGAAGCTCACAACCACCCAAAGCTCCAGTTCCAGGAATCCCTCTTCTGGCCTCAGTGGGCACCAGGCACCCACATGGGGCACAGACATACATGCAGCCCAAACACCATTCACATAAATTTTTTAATTAAAAAGCATATTTGTTTGTATGTATGCCACATGTGTGCAGTACCCACGAAAGTCGGAGGTGGGTGTTGGGTTTCCTGGAGCTGGAGTTGCGGGTGCCTCTGAGCTTGGGTGGACGCTGGCGCAGTGGGTGCTCTGGAAGAGCAGCAAGTGCTCTTGGCTGCTGAGCCATCTCTCCAGCCCCCCAAATTACTCTTGCTGGTTTGATGGCGCACACCTTTAACCCCAGCACTCTGGAGGCAGAGACAGGAAGAGCTCTGTTAGTCTACACAGTGAGTTCCAGGACAGCTATGTAATAAAACAGTAAAAGTTGCTTTTAACCTAGTAGTTGTTTTCAAATGATTATCAAGCACACCCATGGCTCTGGGTCAGGGTCATAGAAGAGCAAAAGGCTTAAGATTAAAGATACACATTTAGCTTAGGTTGTAAAAGCTGACTGTATGGTAAATCTAAGGCATAATGTTGGTGGTACTCTAGACTTACACAGGCTGAGCACTCTGTAGGACAGCTCACCAAGTTTCGATGATGGCGAGGTCCAGCGGAGCCCAGTCTCTCCAATGGAAAAGTCTCTCCCTAAGGGCAGTGCTTGTGCTGTCACGACTGAACACACTGTCCCGGTCAGTTTGTCCGGGTCACCGGACCGTCAGGCCAGACACTGCATCTCCAAGTTAAAGGCACTTCGACTACGTGTGGCAGTACTCATCTATAAATTTGCACTTAGAAAGTAGGAGGTTCAAGCAGGTCAACCTAGGTTACGTAAATACTGTCTAAGAACCAAAGTGGGTCTACCATGATTGAGAATCAAGTGACAGAGTCAGTGAATCCACAACTCAGACCTCTCTACTCCAAGTTCAGCGGGCTCTATTCAGACCCGAATGATAAGCACTTGGAACATGAACAGGCATAGGTGAAACAACTGTGTGAGTTACTGTACTTGGCACATCTGTGTAGTGGGAGAGCTACAGTGGTCCTGAATCTAATAGTAAATGGGAACTGAAAGGGTGAAATAAGACATGACCAGGTCAGTCTGTCTGATGACTGGAATCAACTGTGTTCTGTATTACAGCACAGCACCTGAGTTTCTAAAAGGTTCTTTTGAATAGAGTAACAATGTAAGGTGCTTTTAACTTAGAAGTGGCAGTAAAGTTGCTTTATTTTTCAAAACACCATTTGATTCACAATCCTCTTTCATTCCTTAAACAGTGGGCCACAGTGTATCTTACATTGTCACACGTTGCCTAATGCGTGTTCTGAGAACCCACACTGCTGATTTCATCACCATACACTTACAAACCTAGATAAGGAAAGCCAATCACTTGCGGTCACCTCTGGGTAAGTAAGCGGGATGCGGAGGCAGCTGCCAGCAGTGCTGCTACCTTTCTAAAATAAGCACGGGGTAGTGAGTGAACCTGTAACTAACCGTATGAGGCTGCGCTCGGCTTTTTCTTTATGGTTTTGCCTGCTTGTACATCTGTGTGATACTTGTATGCCTGGTGCCTGCACAGGGCAGAGGAGGCCATTAGACTGGGAAGCTGGAGTTAAAGATTGTTGTGAGCCATGAAATAGGTGCCGAGAACCAAATCCAGCAAGCCAGTACTCTTAACCATTCAGCCGTCTTTCCAGCCCCAATACTAAAAAAACTAAAAAAAATTGTGTGTGTGTGTGAGAGATACGTGTTATGGATTTGCTGCGGGTCCCCAAGACTACGCAGCAGGTCCACAAACCAAGGTGGCTGGTCCTCGGTGAGTGGTGTGGGCAGGTGGCGGGTGGGAGGCACAGATGCTGTGAGTCTCTGGGACTGCTGGGGACCTGAAAGCAGCCAGTCCCAGAGACCATGCGGCAGGGAAGGTGGCTGGTCCCCAGCGGCGACAAACAGGCAGGCAGGCAAGAGAGACGGATAGGCACATCATGTAAAGTTAGACATTTATTAGGTGGGTTATGGAGGGGAGGGGAGAAGGGGAGAAGGGGAGAGAGGAGAAAAGGAGAGAGTCAGAGAAGGGGGGAAGTGGAGAAGTGGGGAGAGAGGCAGAAGCTGCCTCTTCGAGAAAGGGACAGGGAGAAAGCTGAGGTTGCAAGCAGGAAGGGAGTGGGTGTGTCTTGTCTCTTAAAGAGACAGAATTACATGTGTACCACACAGTACAGGTACCTCTGAAGGCCAGAAGTGGGGCATCAGAGCCCCTGAAACTGGAGTTACAGATGGCTGTGAGCAGCCCCATGTAGGTTAGGAAATGAACCTGGATCCTCTGCGAGAGCAGCCAGTACTCCTGACCCATCTCTCTAGCCCCCAATTCATATCCTCTTACATTTCATATGCATTACAGTCTGTAGGCTGGCATGGTGGTACCTGCTACAACCTTTGCACGCAGAAAGCTGACAAAGGAGAACTGCAAATTTGAGCTATTTAGTGAGACCCTGGCTCAGTAATGAAGAGCACTGGATGTTCTTCCAGAGGATTCCAGGTTGGTTCCCAGCACCAACAGTGGTTTCAGGGCATCTGGTACTGTTTTCTGGCCTCCTCAAGCACCAGGCATGCATGTGAAACACAAGCATACATGCAGGCAAAACACCCATACACTTAAAAACAAATTTTAATTACAACTAAGAAATAAGGGCCCAGTGGCGGTGGCACGCCTTTAATCCCTTGGAAAGCAGAAGTGAGAGGACTGCCCTGAGGTCAAAGCCGGCTGGGTCTACACCGAGTTACAGGCCATAATTATACTGTATAATTGGTATAAACAGATCTCTGCGAGTTCAAACCCAGCCTGGTCTACAGAGCGAGTTCCAGGATGTGCTCCAAAGCTACAGAGGAACCCTGTCTTGAAAAAAACCAAACAAAAGGTAAAAATTTTGACTTTGGTAACACAAGAACAGATGTGAAGTTTTCTGCACAATGCTGAAGTTGCTATCAGTTTAAAACAGAACATTACCATCAATATTTTAAACAAGTCCTATGGTAACTGCGAAGAAAATGCCTACAGAAGAAACATACAAACACACACGCATACACAAACATGCACAAAGTCATCAAAACAAGGAAAGTAGGGAAAATACAAAAGTTATAGATAAATTAAGATTCCAATGAGTTTTTAAAATCTATATACTATATACAAGGCTCGTGTATCAGTCAAGATGCATCTTACCACGGCCTAACTGGCCTGTAACAGCCGGCTTTGACCTTGGGGCAATCCTCTCACTCCTGCTTTCCAAGTGATGGAATTACAGGCAGGTACACCACCACACCAGGCATTCCAAGAATCATGTAAGAATGGGAGCTGGGGATGTAGTTCAAATGTACTTGCTTCATATGCACAGGCCCTGGGTTCAATCCCCAATATTACCTAAAACAGGCACAGTGGCTCATGCCTGTAACCCCCACACTTGGAAGGCAGAGGCAGGAAAATCAGAGGTTCAAGGTCAGCCTGGTCAAGACTACTTGAGACCCTGTCTCAAACAAAATGAACAAGAAATACCCAGCCTGGATCCCTACAAAGCAAGCATGTTTTATATCGTTATCACCATCCTCTTCCTCTGAGGGCTTTAAAAGATCAGATCATTAATGGAAATCCACCCACTACTGATGCTAGGTTGACACTCAGGAGCAAGTTCCCCAAGGAGAAAGACACCTTGGCTTCCCTCAGATGGGAACATTTTACTTACAGACATACGCTCATGCAGGCCAGGTTCGCCTTCCACTCCTCATCCTCCTGCTACCACCTACTGAATGCTGGGTCTGGGGATCAATTTCTAAACAGAGGTGATCTACTGAGAAGTCTCTGCAAGGTTCAACACTTCCTCAGGCTGTAAGAGCTCTGTAAGATTTATTCCATTTGGATGTGTGAAAGTACATTAGCAAGAAGTTTTTGTTAGACAAACACTCCCCCCCCCCACCCCGGTTTCTTATTTTGGTTAGGGATGACTAAGCTTTTGACCCTATGAACGTTGGGCGTGCACTCAGCCTGCAGACTGGACACACCTGGTGTTAACTTCTCTCAAGAGTGAAGCAGGAGTAGCACCTGCTGTCCGACTTGTCTGTTTCCTTCATAGGCTAACCGAAGAGACGCACAGGATTCAGCAAAACAGGTGAAATAAGTCTAAAAGATTGGAAAGCAACACGCTACATTTAATCTAATTTTATTCATGCTTGCCTAGGGACGGGGAATAGATCATTCAATAAAAACATACGGTAAAAACGGGGGTGGGGGAGGCTTATCATGTACAATGTTTAAACTACAATAATGATGTACCTTAATTACTTCCATGCACACAAGTCTAACATTACAAGTTTTTAAAAAATAAACACAATTAAGACTTCTAGGAGCATTTTATAATAAATTCCTAATTTTTCTTTGTAGATAGATCAAGCACCTCCAAAATACAGATTCCTATACACAGTGAGTACTTTACTTAACGTACATGGACAGCCTCAGGGCAAGCTGACTTTTTATCATCAGCTTGGCAGGCAACAAACCATAGTGCCAAATGGAAAAAAGGGCAGTTGCAAATAAACTTAAAACTAAGTTAACTTTTATAATTAAATACAGAAAATATACTGATTTGCTAAAAATAAATAAGATGTGATGTATGTAACCCTTCACTATAAAGAATGAACACCAGGACATGTATAATGGTGAACGGGTCTCAATGGTTTACTACGGTAAACGCTGGCTAGATAGAGTGCATATGCCGTGGAGCACTATGGGTGGTTTATGTTTCGCCACATACTTTTGTTACCTTGAGGTAGATAACACATGTGTACCAAATTCGGCATTCGTTTTCAGTTGCTGCTGGTATCATGTGTCTTAAGAAATGTGTACAGTATGAAAAGCTTGAAAATACTAATGAATGAAAAACGTTTCAGGAAAAATAGATCTTTTCATGCAATTATGTACAGTCTCACTGTGTAAGTTTCAAGGCAAGGTTTTGTTTCCCATAAAGCAGTCACTGGTCTATGAGAATGTCTATTCACCCTAGCGCATCTTCTCTCCTCCTGCACTGCATTGTTTTGCTCTATTCTTTGTGTATGTGTGTGTGCAAATGACATGCCAGTTCAAATGAAAACTAACTCACATGTAGAAAAAGTCTGCATTTTACAAACTGAGAACTAAGAAAAAAATCCTTGCAAATTAATGACACCTTCTGATTCAAGTAAAAAAATGACTTCAAACATTAGTGATAAAAAGACACAACACATTCCATGAAGAACAAAGAAATGTCTGCTGAGTGTTTAGTTCAGGTGTTTCAGGATGCTACTGTATGTCTTGTGAGGGATCTGAGGGGACGATTTCATAGCGGAAGGTGTTAACGTGGCCTGGATGGACTTGAGTGGGGACCCCACTGGACTGTGGAACTGCGGGGTGCTTATGGACTCTAGCTGCTTGCTCAGGAGGATCTCCCCACTGCCGTTCAGAAGCCCTGCCTCACGTCCTCTCTCCCCACGCTTCCCTTCCTCGACTGGCTCAGTTTCTAGCATTTCAGAATCTTCCTTCCTGCTGAAGAACTTGTCCAAATAGCTGGTGTATGTGTTCTCCTTCTCCACGTGCTCATCCTTCCTGACCTCACAACAGAACTGACTGATGAGGAAGCACTCCTCCCCACTGCTCACAAACTGGCTGTCCCAAGAGGACTGATACAACGCCTCCAGCTGAGCCAGATTAGCCATTCCCTTCTCTTGCTTCTCTCGACTCACTGACTTGGATATCAAGCTTTTCAATTCTAGCTGGGACACTGAGCTGTTCAAGTCATTTAACTTGTCAATGACGTCAGCAGGCTCCCGCTGGGAACTGAGCTGTATAGTCCCTGCAATGAAGGAGTCAAAGTCAAAGCCCTGGCTCTTCTCCCTTTCCTTCTCAGCCAGCTGCTGGGATGCTTCCTCCAGCGCTATCTGTGCTTTGACCAATCCGTTCCTCTCACACTTTGACTTGCCTTTCTTATCGGATTTTTCTTTACTTTGCTCTTTCCAGTTGGAAAGATCTATAATAAGTTTGGGCTCATAGTAATGGTTAACTTCACTCTCCCTCCACACCAAGTTATCTAGATATGATGACGACCTTGTTTTGTAGTTACAGGTGTGGCTACACTCCAGATCACAGTACTTGTTCTCATGGTGATCTGGGTACTGCCAGCAAGGCTCGGCAGAGTAGCTAGTGTCAAAAGCGGGATCCTCCAGATACTTCTCTCGGTCTCCATCCAAGTATTTTCGAGGATCAACTTGAACTTCTTCTTCATCGGTGACATCAGACAGAGCTCTTGGGTCAAGCTGAACCTCATCAATATCAAAGTTGTTATGAATAGGCCAGTCATGCTCTGAGAACTGACAGTCGTGATACCTGAAGGAAACACAGGCATTACTCCCTGTGGTGATTTCACTTTCAAATGCAGTATGTGCTCTGTGGAGTACTGAGTGCTTTCTGTTTGCCTTAGTTTTAAGAGCAAGTCCCACTATATAGCCAGGCTGACCTCACACGTGTACTCCCCAATACTGGATTAGCGGTGGATGCTGCCACACCCAGCTCTGAATGTAATGTGTGTGTGGGGGGTAAACACAAGAGAAAGCCAGAAGCACTCCCTCCCACCAGAATCTACCGTTTCCACTTGGGAGCTGTGCTACTAATTAAAACACCAGAACGCAGCATTCGGTGACTGCCAACGGAGTATCAAATTTCATAAGGAAGTTTATGGCTTCCACCTTAAGCAAGCTGGGTTGCCACTTCTCGCCCCCTTTGCTCTCTATTCTCACCCACAGGTGATAATCTAGGAGGCTGGTACACCTGTAGTTTTATTTTAGTTTCACATTAACACTTTATGCCAAGTCGGTACATCTAACTGTGAGCAGGTATTTACCAGTCTTGTCTGCATTGGTAACAAGTTACTGAGTAAGGGGAGGCTTCCTGAAATCTGCCACCATCCGTGTGTGCTGTTTCTGCTTGTTGACACAGCCCAGCAGGGCACTACATCACACCCAAAGGGAAGCAGACTGACACACCAACAGAGGCTGGAGAACGGGAAGGAGTCAAGAGATGTCAAAGTAGCTGGGTCTATGAGAACTGTATTTAGGGGACAGAAAGTGACAGTAAGCAGAGGGAAGCACACCGACATTGAAGAGGAGAAAACACTTAACTACTTCTGTTTCATCTGGCACGGTCAAGACAGGGTATTTCCCTACAGCCTGGGTGGCATCTACCTCTCCAGCCTCCAGACAGATGTCACTAGGTTCAGCTTAACTATTTCTTTCCAAACAAACATGAAAACTTAAATCTCACTTGTCATTCTCAGTCCTGGCTCTATACCAAATCCCTGAAGACCTTGCCTGTACTGGGTTGTTCCAGGCTACCATCCCACTCCTCCGGGCTAGCAGGACTGTACAGCTACACACCTCCAGAAAGCCAGTCAGGAATATAGAGACACAAAGGAGGCTGAGGAAAGCAGCACCTAGAGAGGATGCTACCCATTCTGCTCACAGCACACAGCCCAGAGAAGCCCTCTCACTGAACCTGTTCTAAGCTTTTATGTCATCTGGAAAAAAATTCAGCTGTCACAGGTACAGAAGAATTGAAGACTCTATTCTGACATTGAGTCACCTTACCAGGTAATGTTGAGTCTTGAGATCCAGGAAAAAGTGCATATTTATCTTTATCCTCATGATGAAAAAACATTGGGTGTGTAATTAAAATGGTTTTTAAAAAATTGAATGACTTAGCCAGATAGTGGTGGAACACACCTTTAATCCCAGCACTCAAGAGACAGACAGGTGGATCTCTGAATTCAAGATCAGCCTGATCTACAAGAGTTAGTTTCAGGACTAACTATACAGAGAAACCCTTCTCAGAAAGCAAAAACAAACAAAAAACTGAATGACTTTATAAAATTAGTTGTAAATATTCAGATTTTCAACCAGCTTACAATTTTAATTAGCACACTTTCATGACTGCTCTCATCATTTCCTCACCAGGACCCAGTGCTGATTCCACAGAGACTTAACACAAAGCCGAAAGGCATCCTTATTAAAATGCTAAGACAGCCATAAACATAAGCACACAGCATACAGCATATGGTGCATTAAAAATAAATGTTTTCTAACTTAGGATGAGCTTACCTTTCCCAGTTATAAATGTGACTGTGTGTTTCATCCATAAGCAGAATATCATCAACTTCGTCCTCTATGTGGAAAGGATGGCTTGAAATGGGCTCATCCGTTGGGAAGGAGTAGATGCTCATGTACGGGTGGGAAAGCGCTTCCTCGGCTGTCAGCCGGTCCATGGGGCTGAACGTCAGAATCTGCTCCAGGAAATCCAGTGCTAAGGGAAAGAAGAAAGGTTTACAGCCTGTCCGTCTGAAAAACACAAACTGAAAAATGCTACTTTCATTTAATACATGTTTAGGTAAGCATGGTGGTGTACATTTTGGTGCTGGGATAGGGCTTTTTCAAAACAGGGTTTCTCTGTGTAGCCCTGGCTGTCTTAGAACTCACTTTGAGGACCAGGGTGGCCTTGAACTAAGAGATCCGCCTGCCTCCCAAGTACTGGGATGAAAGGGGTGCATCTCTGACTATCACGTGTGTGTACATACTCAGTGTGATGTTAGGGGTCAAACAGAAGGCCTGAGCACGCTAAGCAAGTGATCTACCACTGAGCCAAACTCAGATTTAAGTATTTTTCCCTTTCCTCAAGAGAAGGTTACTTTATTACAGAGAACTACAAAAGCGGAAGATTTTTGATCAAATATGTTACTCCGCTGAGATGAGAAATGAATAGAAACTTCAAGACTGTACAAACTCTTACATCTAGTACTTCTTGCTCCCAATAGTAATTCACAAATTCTTACATGTTTTGTTCATTTGGATTAATACGTGGGCAAACATTATTTTACTTTCTTCCTTGCCATAAAGATCTCTGCCTTCTCCTGACCCAATCCTTCTATCTAAATTTAGGCCAGGGAGTAAAGATGCTTGCTGCCAGCCTGACAACCCACTCTTCTTACAAGCGGTCCTGTGACTTCCACATGTATGCCTTTGCACATACTCTCCTCTGACCTCCACATGTGTGCCTTTACACACACATTAAACTTTTTAAAGATTCAAGTGGTTGTTTGCTTTTATTTTAGAATATGGAGATCTGTGTGTGACATGCATGCCTGATGCCCATGGAGGTCAGAAGAAAAGGTATCAGATCTCTTGGAAGTATCAGTTGTAAGTCATTATGTGGGTGCTGGAAATTGAGCACTGGGAAACAGTCAGTGCTATTAACCACTAAGCCATCTCTACAGCTCCATAAAATTATTTTAATACAAAAAATGAGTCATATTCACAAATGCCTGATTAGTGTGTAACACTCACAGAACTAAATTACAGCTAATTGAGAACCAGTCATTCGATATGCTTACCCACAGTTAAATGGGAAGATTAAATTGGAAAACGGGTTTAGAATTGGGGGATGGGTTTTTCTAAACTTCTAGAAAGCAAAGAAATATACTATAGTCCAAGGGCCAGGTCAAAAAAGGAATGCCAGAGTTAAAGGCCTGGGTCCACCTTAAAGTCCTACAGACTCTGGGAAAAGAGGCTCAAGCCTCCGTACTCCAGGGACGTGACAGTTAAGTCACTACCTTACCTTCTCGACTAATTCCCGGAAGCAGCTGAGTTAGCGGTTTGTGTGGCTCAGTCATGTCGTTTCTAATGTAAACTGGAATCACACTGAGAAGCTCCTGGCGATCTTCCTCATGCACAACAGGAATAGATTCTAAGATCAGCTGCATCTGTTCAAGTTCATGTGCACCTGAGTGAAATCCAGACACCAGAGTGTAAACAAATCACCCACAGTGCCCACTTTCCCAGAAATAAGTACATCCACAGATTCTCTGAGAATCTTCCCTTCCACAGGTCAACACCTCTCTTGCACTGAGTCTGAGCTGTCCTTGATGACCTGTTTTTAGCATGAGGCTGAAATGACAGTGTATAAGTTCTGAGGAAAATCACAAGGTAGTTCATGCTTATGGTCAGCTCATTCTTTTAAATAAAGGTGTCTTACTATTCAATTAGTAAATAAAAAATTCTTCACCAAATGATTCAGGGACAACTGGACCATCCACAGGCAAAGCAATAAAATTAGACCCCTGCCCTCACATCATACACACAAACCAACCCAAAACAAATTCTGATCTAAATGTAAACAGCTAAAACTATAAAATGCTTCGAAGAAAACATGGAAGCAAATATTGTACAGAATTGTGTTAGCATAGCATATCTGAGAAACCAAAGATGGATTGGTTGGCCTTCAGCAGAACTAATGTTCTGTGCTTCAAACAACACTGCACACAGCATGGGAGAAAATAGAAATTATATCCGATAGACTCCATGTCCACAGTATATAAAGAATTCTTAAAAATGCAAATGATAATTCAAAGAAAAGCAAACAAATGATTTGGATATTCTACAAAAAAGATTGCAACGGCCAATAAGTCTGGGCATGGTGGCTCACACTTGTAATTCTAGCAGCCATGAGGCTGAGGCAGGAGGACTGCCTCAGGAGTTCAAGGCTAATGAGTTACAGTGTAAGACCTATACTAACAGGGGGCTGGAGAGATGGCTCAAAGGTTAAGAGCACTGATTGTTCTTCCCAAGGTCCTGAGTTCAATTCCCAGCAACCACATGGTGGCTCACAGCCATCTATAATGAGATCTGGTGCCCTCTTCTGGCATGCAGGCCTACATGCAGACCAAACATTGTACACATAATAAATAAATCTTTAAAAAAAAAAAAAAAAACTATACTAACAGAGGCCAGTAAGCACCTTGAGCTATCCTTTTTTCACACCACCAGGATGACCGCACTCAAAGACAGCAGCGCTCTAAAGTGCTGGTGACAATGTAAACAGGACTGGGGAATGTACAACACACAGCTGCTTTAAGAAACTGATCTCCAAAAATTTAGCCTAAATTACCACGTGTCACCTACCTGCCTTATGCCTAGGCATGGATGGATACCCAAGAGAACTGAATACATGCTCATATAAAAATCAGTACATAAGCGTTCATGGCAGCATTGTTCATAAGGGCCAAAAAGTAAAACTCAAAACATTCACCAACTGATGAATGGAAAAACAAGGCCCTATATTCATACAGGGAATAGCATCTGGCATATGCCAACACTGATATGTACTACATGAATGAACCACAAACATTGCCATAAGAAAGCAGCTTGTCACAGACCCTGGTACATGGTTTCATCCATGGGAAATGTCTATCTAAAAGGGGCAATCCATAGAAAGAGAATGAGTGGGTGCAGGAGCTGGGGAAAGGGATAACTATGGTCAGAGGGTCATTTTCAGAAGGAGATGCTCGAGAATCAGATATAACCCCATACATCTATGAACATATCCCACTACACAATTTTCTGCAGTGCTTGGTTTTGAACCAGAGGCTCTATGAATGCTAGGCAGATACTCTAAAATCAAGCCACATCTCCAGCTGAAACACACCCTTTAAATGGGGGAACTGTATGGTATGTAAACTAGGTTTGTTTTTCTTAAAACATATTGGCTTTTTCCTTGGTCTTTTAAGGGATAAGAGTTTCCACACTGTGAGGGCACTCCTACTGTCCAAAAGAAACCTGCAGAAGGGAACAACAGTAAACTTACCAGGAAATGGCTAATTTAACTCAGATATGACTTACCACAGACCTCCAACCAAGAGTATGGATCCACAAAACACTGAAGTTTAGAAATAAGCCGGCACATAATAGAACACTAGAGTTCTAACTAGATGCTAGAGCAATTTAATGAATCTGTGAACACATTTTCTCATTTCTTAAGTAATATAAACACTGTTATCTTTGCATTTGAATATTCCAAACTATATTAAGTTCTTTGAAATCTTACAGAACCTTGCCTTAGAGATAAATACAAAATGACTTCTGGTCCACTTTTCCCCACATAATACTGACCTGCAAAGAGGGTTTTACCAGTCAGCATTTCAGCAAAGATGCAGCCTGCAGCCCACATGTCAATGGCTTTAGTATAATTATTAGGAGAAAGTAAAAGTCGTGGAGATCTGTACCATTTGGTAACCAATCCTTCAGAAAGATGACCCTGGAAAAGAAACACCAAACAGACTTCAATTTCCCTTACTTTAGGGGTGGGAGGGGTAAAGATTCATCCCCCAAAAGAGCCATAAAATCAATTACTGTTGATTTCTAAGCCCATTTTCAAAGCTCTTACCAGCTAGAGACCGCCACATTCCCTTAGAGATGGATATGCCACCCCTCTGATGACAAAACGTGCAGAACAAAATACACCATAAGGCCTTGATGCCAACTCTAGGCCAAGTTCAACTTGTTTCAGAAGAGAAACAAGTTCTCAATCCAAGTTTTTTTTTTTTTAAATATTTATTTATTACATATACAATATTCTGTCTATATGTATTCCTGCAGGCCAGAAGAGGGCACCAGACCTTATTACAGATGGTTGTGAGCCACCATGTGGTTGCTGGGAATTGAACTCAGGACCTTTGGAAGAGCAGGCAATGCTCTTAACCGCTGAGCCATCTCTCCAGCCCTCAATCCAAGTTTTAACATAATTAAGGAGCAGACATGCTTCGGATCAGAAGGAAAGGTGGGGGAGAGAGCCGCAGCTCCTAGTTATCACACTGATTCCCCCACCACCACCACACCCAACTCCTAACCAATGTCCACACGACCTTGCTCCACCCTCAGAACAATACAGAGACACTCAATGTACTGGTGGATATTGTTTTGCAGGTCAGAGCACTGAACAGATCGTGGGTCTGCTTAAGGACACACCTAGGTGAGTCCAGGGACGCCAAGTAAAGGTCTGGGTGTGCCTCCTTTCAGTGCTCAGCGGGGACTCGACCTCTATGTTAAAAGTTGTTTATTAATCTATGTGGGTGAGGGAGGGGGGAGGGGAGCCAGCAACCACACACCACAATGCAAGTGTTGAGGTAAGAGAAGAGCTTGGAAGAATCCACCTCTTCTACAGTGTAGGTTCCAGGGACTGAACTAAGTTATTAGGCTTGCTGTAAGGAACCTTTTTGTTGAGAAATCTCATAGCCCCCCCCCCCCTTTTTTACTAATAGAGTGAAGATAACCAGTTAAGACAACACACATGGATGAAGATTTGTTTCAGACATGGGCTATGGAATGCCAAGAAATAGGACTTGCTCTCAGGGGTTCTTTGTCACCAAATCAGTTCTACTTTTTACTTTATTGAGACAAAGTTTCATTATGTAGCCCTAGTTGGCCTAGAACTAGATGTGTAAGCCAGAGTGGCCTTGACTTACAATGCTTCCTGAGCACTGGGATTAAAGGTATACACAACCATTCCCAGCTCACTTTTATATTTTTTTCACTTTTATATTTTAAACATCAAGATTCTACCTGAGATTACAATTTAAAATCAAAAGGCCCGAGTTCTCCTTGGAAGACACTATTAAGTTCTTATGTGGAAAAAAGTTGCTTATAAAGGAAGCTGCTATGAATATATAAATATTATACTTTGAGATAACTAAATAAGAACTTCAATTACAATAAATAACTCCATATGGCAGCACATACTTGGAATTCCAGTATTTAGGAGGCTGCAGATAGTGAGTTTGAGGTTAGTCTAGGCTATACACTAGAGTCCAAGGCAGCCTGATTAAATAGCAAGACCCAGTCACAAAAAAAAAAAAAAAAAAAAAAAAAAAAAAAAGGCCAGGCTGTGGTAGCACTACCCTTTAGTTCCAGCACTCAGGAGGCAAAGATAGGTGCAACTCTGTGCGTTTGAGGCTAGCCTTGTCTTTCAGAGCTAGTTCCAGTTCAGCCAAAACTACACAAAGAAACCCTGTCTCAAAGACCAAACAAACCAAGTCACACACTTCAAAACTCCACTACTAACACACAGCCATGCACTTTGAGAAAGTTATACGTAACTAGGATTCCACTTGACCTTCGGTTCAAACCCTGGAAATTATAAATGAAAGCAGACCTGCACCAGAAAAAGACACAGCAGCTGAGAGGCTGGGTGGAGACAGCTTTCCACGTACCTTATGGGAATAATGAGGATCCATGATCCGTGCCAGACCAAAGTCACCTATCTTCAGCACCAAGTCTTCAGTGTTAATGAAGAGATTAGCTGGCTTGAGATCTCTGTGCAGTACGTTTGCAGAATGGATATACTTGAGCCCACGTAGCAGCTGATACATGAAAAGCCTGGCATGTTCTTCCAGTAAAGGGCCCTGCTCTAGCACGTTCGCCAAGTCTGTCTCCATGTATTCCTGAACAATGTAGACGCTGTTCAGCTCTGTGAGAGAGCCCACATCGTCTGTTAACTGGCTTCCACTGGGACCAAGAATTTCAAACACTTTCACAATGTTATCATGGTCAAGTCTTCTAATAATTTTGATTTCACGGAGAGCATGTTTGACGCTCTGGGGATCAGTGAGGACAATTTTCTTGATGGCTACTCTTTTGTCACAGTCATTGTCGACAGCGGAAAAAACCAAGCCATTGCCTCCACAGCCCAACGGTTTTAAGTCCATGTACCTAGAGCCCAGATCAAAACCATGAATGTTCATAAGACTTTCAAATTTCTCTGCCATTTTGAAACCCTTACAATCGCCTTTTCCTTTCAAATTGTTGAACTTGTGTAAACAAGGAAGAAAACTGGCATCAAAAGGAAAGATCTCTCAAAAAGGGAGAAAAACAATTCCGTTTCCACAGCACGATGGTTTCTTGATGTTCATTGCAGACGGACGCCAACCAGGCCCGCTGAGTTCCCCTCAGACTTAAAGCTCAAAAATCTCTATTCATACTGAGAATTAAAAAGATTGCAGTGCTCATAGTTCAAGGAAGGGCAGCAACTCTGCAGACATTTAAAGAAACACTCAAGAAACTCAAACGGAATGAAATGACATACTATGCACTCAGATATACTATGCTAACTGACTTAACATGGGACAAAACTGTGAATAAATATGCACCCGGCAGGCCTCCGTGGACATCCTCTCACAGTGCAGATACATTCAGTGTTGGACTGGTCCTGAGCAGCATCCTAAGGCGCTGGAAAGCACTAGTTCCCTTTGCTTCCTCTTCCTCTGTTGCTGTTTTTCAACAGGAAGCCCTGGTGACGTTGGCTGACAGGTATCTTTTGTTAGTGATCAGGTGGCTCCAGCTCACCACAATCACAGTCAAAGCTACCGTCCATCTTACTCTGCTACAACCTGGGATGAAAAGAAGAGGAGAAAAATCACTAAAGGAAACACCTCGTATCTGTGCAATGGCATGGCAGTGGGGCATTTAGCAGGGAAGGACTATAGCAAGAATGGTGGCACCTGCCTATAATCTGGGGAGCTTGAGGTAAGAAGATTGTTTGGGAGTTCCAGGACAGCCTGCGCTATGGAGTACCTCCATCTCTGTCTTGTCTGTCTCTCTATCCATTCATCACACACTTAGCCAAGTGGTAAGTTTCCTAGACCTCACAGCATCGAATTCTCTGGAATAGGCTCATCAGGTTGGCATTTCAGTGAGCAAGGGACTTGATGTACAAACATTGAGACCTAGGTTCAAATCCTCAGGCCCATGTAAAAAACTTGTAGCCCAGCATTGTGTGCAGAAGTCGGGAGGGCCACTGGACCCTGTTTCAGGGGCAGAAGTCAAGGATAGAGCAGGATACCAGACATCCTCTTCTGGCCTCTGAATGCACACAAGCATCTGTTTCCACACACAGGTGCACAAATACAACACATGAAATGCCAACTGGTATGGGAAACTTCATAATATTTTTATAGAACTTTTTACAAGTAAAGCTCATTTAAAAGGGAAGATTTTAGTAGCACTTTTCTTAGTTGGAGCATTGTATTATTATCTATGTCAGTATCCAGTAAGCAAAGTCCAGCAGCACAGGATGAATTGCAGAACACGTCTTAAGCTGGTCAAAGAGTGAGTGTAGGCAGCTGGCTCAGGAGACCAACACTGCTGGCTGCCAGAGAAATCCGACTATCTTAACATTTCCAACTAGAAGAACTTTGGGGTGGGGTTGGTTGCCTACATGCACGTATGTGTATGCCAGCATGACCGCTTTTACAAGAACGCTGAGGAGCATCAGCCCTCATGCTTGATGGCAGGCTCTTTACTCACACTATCTCCAGGCCCTAGGAAACACTTTAGTATTCAATTAACATCAAGTCTGAGGAGAAATGCAAAAAAGAAAAACAACAGAATATTGATACAGTATTGGTGGAAGTTTAAACTAGTAAAAGAAAGCAGGGCAGGGTGGTGCACGCTTGTAAGACAGAGGCAGATGGATCTCTTCTGAGTTCAAAGTCAGTCTCACTAAAATAGCAAGTTCAGTCCAGCCAGGGCTACAAAGTGATAAGACTGTCTCAGAAAATAAATACAACAGTAAAAGAACTTAAAGGTAATGTGGCAGAAACACAAGAAGGAGAGAATGAACGAGTAACATGTCCTTGGCCCCAACTATTTTTCCTTCAGGTAAGTTCTTAGAGAAATGCTTGCTAATAAACATACAAATGCTTTCTTTTTATGTTGTTGGTGTTTTTTTTTTTTTGTTCATTTGTGTTTTGGGGGGCAACGCCCCCATTCTATAGAAACTGGGTTTTCTGTTCTAACGCTGGTCTGACTGTACCACAAAAGATGTAACGTGCACGTTTACATCTGAGGTACAGCCTTACAGGTAGAGCTAGTTCTGCCATGCACACACACTTGCAAGCAATGCAGCAGCTTCTCAGGGTAAAGTACCCTTCCATCCCACCCCAGCCTGTCCACAGTGACAGCCTCTCAAAGTGGCTTCTGCAGAGTCAAGTGAGCAGTCTGAGCTAACTGGAACTCAGCCAGCTGCTTTGGGAAGGGACAGGTTGAGCGGTACTCTGTACCCTAAGCCTGGCACAATGGGGCTGGCATCAAATTCACTCTTGTCTGTGATCATGCCTCAGACTCCAGTTACTGAGTTCTCAGGGCACAGAAGGCCACAAGCCTAGCTACCTGCTCACAGGCTTGCTGACAAAGCCCTTGTTCCTCAGGAAAAGTGGCCCAAAGGTGTTCTTTCAGGACCTCGATCTCAAGAAGGCCAGTGGTGCAACCCAGTATTGGATAAATCATCTCAGGAAGCTAAAAAAAGACTTAGCATAGCAGGCTTGTTTCATACAGTATCAGTAACTATTCAGCTACCCTTCATCCCAACTCTGTCTTCTGGCCAAGACTTTAGAGGAGATGGGGATCCCAGCACTTGGGAGGCAGAGGCAGGTGGATCTCAGTGAATTAGAAGCTGGTGTGGTCTACCAAGCAAGTTCCAGGACAGCCAAGACTGTTATACAGAAAACCGTGTCTTGAAAAACTTCAAAAAGGGGCTGGAGAGATGGCTCAGAGCTTAAGAGCATTGCCTGCTCTTCCAAAGGTCCTGAGTTCAATTCCCAGCAACCACATGGTGGCTCACAACCATCTGTAATGAGGTCTGGTGCCCTCTTCTGGCCTTCAGGCATACACGCAGACAGAATATTGTATACATAATAAATAAATATTTAAAAAAAAAAAAGAAAAAAAGAAAAACTTAAAAAAAAAAGGTCTTATTATGTAGCTCTGTTGTCCTGAACTCACTAGGTAGACCAGGCTGGTTTTGAACTCACTCCGTGCTGGGATTAAAGTTCTGTACATCCACACCTGGTTCAAGACTTTCTGAGATGCCACACTGACCTAAGATTAAAGAAACATTGGAACAAATACAGGACCATGAAACATCTGAGCAACTCTTCTCCAGTTACCTAAGTACTGCCGTCAGATTTCTGTGGCCATCAGGACAGGTCAGATAGCCCCCAACTGGCGACTTAAGTCACAACAGAGCTGTTATGAAGACACTACCTTTACCATTGATACTCAGTGTACCAAAGGATCTACATGAGCATCTACACCTCTATTCCCCATGATGCATTTACCAACTGATTACAGACCCAAGCAGGTCACACAGTCTCTCAGACACACCCACAGGAATTGAGGAAGTGCTACCCTAACCAGGACCCAGAAACAGAGAGCCACATTACAGCTCTAAGAGTCTCGGTCTGTTCTTTTTCATCAGGAAGAGTCCTGAATGCTCACTGTGGGCCAGCACTGTCTTCAGGCATTAAGGTGTAATAGAAACAAGAGAAACAACCTGTTTCCAGTCCTGACTCAGAAGCCCTGAGTCTGAGCACTTCCTCCTGCTCACTGTTTCCTACTTCCCTTCCCCTCTCTTCCAGCATTCTCATGTTCCCCAGGGTGATCGACACCATCTCTCTCCACTAGGTGGCTGGCTGCTTTAAATCAAAAGGTGTGAGACTAAGCAGCTTACTAGCATTTTCTGAGCACAGAATCTGGCAGTTACTAGGTGCCCTGTAAACTGTAGTGAATGAATAAACAGCACACCCAATACACCTCCTATTTTTCCAGAACCAGACTAGCCTAGTCACTGGAGAGCATCTGTGAAGATGCCACTCCAGCCTTTCCCCTTCCAGGCACTCCTTCCCCACAGCAAAGAGCAGCTGGTGGGGGGGGGGGGCAACCTGTTTCAAGCCCTGGGAGGGCCAAAGCAAGAGCAGTCAGCTGTGTTACACTCCCCCTTTCCTGTGTGGGGGTGGAAGGATGGTCTACCAGGGAGCTGTGCTCTGGGGAACCGCGGGAGCAGTCTCTGTGATCACTCTGTGATCCACACACAGTGATCTAGCAGGGTTTAGGGCACTTAGGCCACACTCTACAAACTACAGGTGAGACTGACCAGGGACAGGAGCTTACAAAACTTAGAATCAGTGGCTGACTCACAAGCTGGTATTCCCAACTACTCAGGGGGCTGAGGCAGGAGGCTCAGTAGTTCAAGGTCAGTTTGAGCAAGGAAACCTGTCTCAAAACATCTGAAAAAGGACTGGAAGTATGGGTCTGTAGCAGAACCCTTGCCAAGCACTCAAGAAGTCCTAAAGTCGATTCCCATCCTTCACTTCAGTTCTGGGGGAGGGGGGCTCTAACATGTTTTTCTCACCTCCAGTCACCATACACAAATGTGGGGCACATACATATTCAGGCAAAACACTCATATACATAAATAAAACTCTAAAAATAAATTTATTAAAATGTCAAGCCTTGAGCTGGAGAGATGGCTCAGAGGTTAAGAGCACTGACTGCTCTTCCAGAGGTTCTGAGTTCAATTCCCAGCAACCACATGGTGGTGCAGATCCATCTGTAATGAGATCTGGTGCCCTCTTCTGGCAGGCATGCATGCAGGCAGAACACCGTATACATAGTAAATAAATAAATCTTAAAAAAAAAAAAAAAAAAAAGTCAGACCTTGCCAGGTGGTGGTAACACACACCTTTAACTCCAGCACTCAGGAGGCAGACAGGCAGATCTCTGTGGGTTTGAGGCCCGCTTGGTCTACAGAGCTAGTTCCAGGACAGAACAGCCAGAGCTACATAGAGAAAGAAACCCTGACTCAAAAAAAAAAAAAAAAAAAAAAAAGACCATGGAATTTTTCACTGACAGGATTAAGGAGAACTCAGACTCTCAAGATCAGTTTCATGGCTGCATGTGAACTCATCCTCACATCCCACTCACCAGCCCTTTTCGACTGGTGTTCAGTGAGTACAAAAGACTGGAGGTAAGTCAGGGGCAGTGTGACACACCTGTAATCCCAGCTCTCAGGGAGCACTGAAAGGATGATGGCTGCAAGTCTGAGGCCGCCAGGTTTTCATGTAGAGACTGTTTCCAAAATAAAAGGGCTAGGAAACCCACCATTCCCAAAGCAGCTGCCCTCTGAAAGTGGGGCCAAGACAGGAAGCTGAGATAAATGCCTATGCAGCATTCTGCATCTTCAGAATAACAAGTTCATATTCTTCTAAGGCTGAGCCAAGGAAACACAGGGCCACACTGGAAAGCAAGAGAAAAGCTCCTGCAGTCAGCAATGGAGCCAGAAGTCAGGCTGGAAGCAGAAAACTCCAAGGTCTGGGAAATTAATGGAACTTCAGAAATACAGGTCAGAACATCTTCAAAATCAACTAAAACTAAACCATCAACTGACAAATGAATTCACACCAAACCAGTCTGTCTCTGTCTCTGTCTCTGTCTCTCTCTCTCTCACACACACACATACACACACACACACACACACACGGACAGCTTTTAAAGTCAATCAGAAGAAAGGAAGCATGTACCAGGGAAGAAAAGGAAGACTGAGGGCTGGTCATCACTAGGAAGAACATCAGCAGCCTGGAAGAAAGGCAGAGAAATGAGGCTGTCACCAGAGAAGAATGTGAGACTGTATAGAGCACACTACATTTCACATTCTACAATATGCTGCCCCACAGGGTAGCCATAGCCACAGACGGTGACTGAGTAACTCAAATATGACTGACTCCACCAAAGAATTCATTCATTCATTCATTCATTTTCTGGCACTAGGGATTAAACTCTGAGCCTTGTGCATGCTAGGCAAGCATTTTATCATAGCTGCACCCCATCTCCATCAATTAAAGGGGAATGCCTTTACACCCAGCACTGGGGAGCCAGAAACAGATCAGATCTCTGTGAGCTGCAGGCCTGGTCTACATAGTGACTTCCAGAACATTAAGGACTAAAGAGACCTTGTATCAAAAATAACAAGAGTTGTTTTTTTGGTTATAGGTACAGCTCAAAGATAAATTGCTTACCATGTACAAGGCCTTTTGTACAATTCTACAGCACACTGGCATATTTTTAAAAAACTTCTAACATTCAAAAAGGTGAAAGTCATGATGCAGATAAAAAGCCTTAGGAACCCGAGAAGGAATCAAGAACATAGGGGCAGGAATGGGGGAGGGGTGATAGACAGACTAGGCAGAGCATGCATTAAACCTGGTGAGAACCAAAACTCAGGGTCTCATACAGAAGAACACAGGAGCCAAGCAGAAGGAAGGGACATAACTCATAATTTATCTGCATCTATTACGTGCCAGGCATTTTCTAAGTGACAAATAGCTCATCTTACAAAGAGCCCAGATGCTCCCAATGGTGAGGTGATCTCATTAGGTCACATGGATAGTAAAGACAGGATCTGGGCACATCAGTCTGATTCTGGAGTCACAATCTTCCCATTGCATATGGTTGGTGTGACTTTTGCAGAGCAATGACCAAAATTCCCCAAAACAAGCTAAAAGGAGGAACTATTTATTTTGACTCAATTTTTTTTTTTTTTAATTTTGACTCAATTTTAAAATGTCATTCCAAGATGGCGTGCAAAACATGGCTGAGCAGGGGGCACATGGAGACTGAGTATAGTCTGGGGCCAGGACAGGGCATAACACCAAGGCCATGCCCCTAATGACCTACTTCAAAGGCGCCACCTCCCACTTTTAAACAGTTCCCCCAAATGCCATCAAATTACAAGTCCATAAAGGGATTAAAGCCACTGATCAAACCAGAACCATCATGGACATACCAGTGGCCTCCTAGTCATCTCCTAATCTAATTAAATTGACAAGACTACGCACATCTGAAGAGAGCTAAAGACCTCTCCGTTCTACACCTGGAAATAAGTACTCAGCAGGTTCTACCGATAGTTACCTCCAGAACCAGCAAACCTGGAGGGCTAGGCCAACACTGGACATAACTCACAAGAGTTAATTCCTTTGTATTATTTTTGATACACGTGAAAGAAACAGGAAGAAATGTGCATGCATTCTTGCAATTTAGATTGGCTTTATTGAACAGGAAATTGGCACCACTGTCTAACAGTCAAAAGAATATTATCCAAGCATAAAGTTAGTAAAAAACCTACCATCTCTTCAATTTGTACATAAAGAGGGAAGAATTATCAAATTGAGACTCATTATTAAGTTGAGGATAATTTCAAATTTAGTAAAACAAAAACAAAAAAAAAACCTCCATTAGGCTAGAGTATAGCTCAGTTGATAGACTGTGCCTAACATACAGGAGGCCCAAGCCTCCATCTCCAGCAACACAGAAACCAAGAGTAGAGACGCATATCTGTAATCTCAGATGGAAAGAGGAGATCTAGGCCAGCCTTGGAGGCCACCTGGGTTACTTACTATCTAAGGCCCTGCCACAAAATTCGAAACAGAAAGCTAAAAGTGATTTCACACATCCCTAATCCCAACAGAGGCAGGTGGATCTCAGTGAGTTCAAGGCCAACCTGGCCTACAGATGGAGTAGGACAACCAAGGCTACACAGAGAAATCCTGTTTCAAAAATCAATCAAATAAATGAATAAATAACAGATTAAATTCAATTTCTCAGGGGCCATTGGTCAAATACTTAATCATCATCACTCTGGTTCGCTGAGACCTCACTGGTCAGCACAAAACAGAGCACTCCCTCATCACACAAGCTCTACCCAACAGTGATTACAGTCTCAACTTTACACTCACGTTTCTCAGGAGGGTCAGGGGAAAACAACTCACAAGACCTGGGTTTTCCAAACCAGTTGCTAACCAGCTGAGGATCACTTCAGTCTCTCTCAGCCAAATGGATGTGCATTCAATCACAATATTGCTAATGTGTGTAGCTTCTAATTCACTGGGTCCCAATGAGCCAGCTCCCAAGTATTATGGTCTTAGATCATACTGGGCCTCAGTTTACTTAACATTTGCTCAGTCAAATGATGTAGCTGGAGCAAAATGCTCATGCCACTCTTTCAAACACTCACACGTACTTTTTTGGTTGCAGAGGCAGATTTCCTTGAAGTAAATGTTAAAGTTCTTACATCTTAAAGCATTTTTTTTTTTTTTTTTTTTTTGGTTTTTCGAGACAGGGTTTCTCTGTAGCTTTGGAGCCTGTCCTGGAACTCCCTTTGTAGACCAGACCAGACTGGCCTCGAACTCACAGAGATCCGCCTACCTCTGCCTCCCAAGTGCTGGGATTAAAGGCGTGTGCCACCACCGCCCGGCCATCTTAAAGCATTTTTATTTATTCCTTTTGTGTGTAAGACCTGTGCATCTGAACGCAATTGTTGCAACATGCATGCAGAGGTCAGAGGACAACTCTGCAGTCAGTCCTCTCACCGCACAAGACTTGCTGAGCTCCATCTCAGGTCAACAGGCTCCTACAGCAAGCAAAGAACCTGCTGAGCCATCTCACCAGAGCAACATTCTAACAATTCTTTTTCCTTGCCTTTTCCTTTCATTTCTTGAGACAGGCTTTCTCTGTGTAGCATTGGCTATCCTGGAACTCGCTCTGTAGACCAGGCTGGCCTCGAACTCACAGAGATCTGCCTGCCACTGCCTCCCCAGGTGCTGGGGTTAAAGCACAAAACAAAACACACACACAGCTCAAACAACAAACTCTAGCAGCCAGGCATGGTGTCACATGCTTGTAATTTCATGAGGTTAGGCAGAAGGATTAAGACATTTGTGGCAAGCCTGGGCTATGCAGGGAGCCATCTCAACAAAACTGGGAGGGGTGCCTTTCAGGAGGACATACTACATTTCCCAAACACAATTCAGAGAGAAATTCATAGAGCCATGGGCACCTTACCGGCATCAGCTCATAGGAGTAGCTCCCTGGCAAGAAGCCATGGGGTATAGTAACGTCATTTTTATGTTTGTAAAGTCTTAATACTAAGCAATAAAACTGACCAAGACCTTGATATTGCAGGCAGGTTATAGTGTAAGAGTCCACAAGACAGCCTGCTGGAGCCAGCAGAGGACTGCCAACAACAAAGTGACTATAGAGGCATCTTCCTGGTTTCACGGGAGCCTTGACGTAACACAGGCTCACAGGAGCAATGCAAATACGGAACTAGAGAGCAGTGCTGAGAACTCCCCAACTCACAAAGCAACACCTTACAGAAAGCTTGTTCTTAACTCCTGATTTCTGTCCAACCATTAATAACCTGCATTTAAAAGGCCCACACGCTCAACTTCTAAGGAATGTGATGCTCTGAAAATCCCAATCCTTTTACATTTTTATTTTTGTTTCCTTTAGTAGACAACATTAAGTATGAATTAATCTTTGATGCAATTTCAAAATGTCTCCAAAGATTTAATTCAAATCCACAACACAACTTATTGTACAGTAAACTTCCCAAATAACTTTCAGAAAACAAACAGTATAGAGAAACAAACAAATGGGCGAGGAGATTTTTATTTATTTATTTCTTCACTTAGGAAACAATGTCTTCAATCTGTCTTGTTTTTCCTCAAAAAAAATTTTTAGGCAGGTCTCACTTCATGGCTCTGGCTCCATGTAAACTGGTCTGTCCCAAACTCACAGTCCTGCTGGGTTCTGCCTAAGGAGGAGGACTTTAAATGTGAGCACACCCCCCACACACACCTGCTTCAATCTTATTTTAAGCCAATTTGTTAAACGCTGGCCATGAAATATGTCCAAATGTCTATTTTATCACCAAGCTTCAGCTTAAGTCCTAAATCTGGAACTATTCACTCGGTTTATCTCTTTTAAGTGCTTCTAACAATGCTGGTTTCAACTTGTCTTTATTAAAATAGAACGTTCCCGGGGCCAGAGTGGTGGCTCAGCACGTACAAGCACTAACTACTCTTCCAGAGGACCCAGGTTTGATTCCTTGCACCCATATAGCAGCTCACTGCCCTCTGAAATTCCAATGCCAGGAGATTCAGTGCCGCCTTCTGGCTTGTGAGGGCAAATGGTTCATAGACACTCAAGCAAGCAAAACATCCATACCGACAAATAATAAAAACTTTAAAATACAGAAAATGCACAAACATCACAAGAAAGCACTATGTATGTTTAACAGCTCCTACTAAACTCTGGTGGTATTTGTACAACACTCAAACCAGTACCTTCTAGATACTATAAAGATAACTTTTACATAATCAATGAAAACCAGTCAATTTCCATCAAGACTATAATGTTCTGTCTGTTCTTTATAATAACTTGCTAACAAAATCTCTCTCAATAGTAGCCAAAGGCCTTTTGGTATCAAACATTTAATTTCAGCAACAAGCCAGCAATCGCCTTTATCTTTTCGCTCAACCAATGTTATACAATTGTACGAGCAGGGTACTGAATATCCTTTTAAAAGGCAACTTAAGAAGCCATTACTTTTTTCTTGGGGAGGGGACTATTCTTCAGAGAAAAGAAAACTAAGCCATGGGCAGCAACGCTTTTAGCCTCTCATTTTTAAAGAAAGCAAGCAAGCCACGTAGTAGCGGCAGTGGGCAGGGTGAGTCATCAGCCAGCTCGAAACTTGCAACAGTTCTTCTGAGCCTCCTCCCACCCGACCCCCAGCCCCTGCACAAGGTCCCCTGAGTCAGCAAGCCTTACTAGCTGGTCAGTTAGGAATTCTCACGGTGCCTACATGAACTTATGTAAAACGCTGCAGCGTTTTTAGAGCTCGCACTAGTCTTTAAAACGGTTGCCTTTTCTATTGCAAAATTAAACGTTCTTCGAGTCAGTCTTCTCCGGATTCCTTTTTAATCGCAGAAAGTGGGCAGGCTACTTTTAATCCTTTTTTGCAAATGACTAAATTCCAAAATAGCCTCACATAGAAAACTAATTTTAAACAGTTTTTTTTCATTTCCAAGGTCTTTTTTTTTTCTGAACAGTAATACTGAAGTGTCAGAATAGTCTGCTCAAATCTGGCAAGCTTCGGAGATGACAATTATTGATTAGGACATCAGTAAGCAAGGCTTATGATGTAGCTAGATTAATATAACATATATGTTCAAGCACCTTACAAACAGGATTTTACCTACAAGCTAAAGATATTTTTCTTCCACCCAATTCAAAATTATTTCCAAACACCAAAACCTGTCGTTTCTAAGAAAACTCTAAAGCTGAGGATAATGGTGCACACGTGTTAAGCCCAGCAGGAAGCTGAGGCAGGAGAATGTTTCTCAAAGCCCAGCTGGGACTAGGCGAGACCAGCTCAACAAACAAACAAGAAAATCCCTTTGGGGGCCGGGCCCTATTTAGACCCTACATTCTTCTTTACTCAAATCATTCTTTCCAACTCAGTTCTCCAATGTTAAAGAGATAGAACGTGAAAAACCAGAATTTTACCAAAATAAACACGCTAGAATAACCAACAATTAGGAAATTATTCTGAAGCTGGCTGCTCTTCGTTTGATAGCCTGTGAATGTTTTTTCCCCTATCATCGGTAGCCATAAAAAGTTAATACTGAGACTATCTCGGGACTCTTCGCAACGAACACGGGCTGTTCAAATGCAGTATGGAGACCTCCTAACTCCCCCCTTACCAGGTCCTTCCATACTTTCAAGCCGCAAAAAGGTAAAACACGGAAGCAATCTAAAGGAGCCTGCAGCTCGCAGCTCGCCCAGGCACCTGAGCCGGAGAGCCCACGCCAGGCAGGAACAAAAGGCGGCCGAAAGCCCACCGCTCTACACAACTCCCAAGACGGATTAAAACAAGCTCCAAGTGAGGAGGCCTGTAGCCGGTAACGTACGTTTTCATCGGGGTTGTTTTTCCGGATCACACCTTAACGTCCGGAAAGGTGTCAGGAGCCCTGGCTCAGACCGGTCGCCGGCACCTCGTGGACCGCCAGACACAAACTTGGGCGGACTTAGGGGCTGGAGCAGAGAGCTACGCAACGTGCTCCGAGACTTTGCCCGGCCTGAGTCAGCTGAGGCCGAGTCACCCGGGCGGGCCGGGGGAGGAGACAGGAGAGCGTTAGGGAGGCAGCGAGCCAGGAAGGCAAGCCTCCACTGCCTCAAGCGCTCCTGGACCACCGCCCTCGCCTGAGAGCTGGCGGGGACTCGAACCCGCGGAGCCGACGCGGGCGGCGGGGACTCGAACCCGCACAACACAGCCCGGCGCGGGCGGCGGAGCCGGCCTGCTAAAGCCCGCAGCCGGCTGCCCAGCGAGGGGCGTGCCGGGTGGGAGGGGCGCTCCGGCCGCGCCGCCAGCCCCACGCGGGGACCCGGCCCTCGCAGCTGGCCGCGCCGCCCGGGCCGAGCGGGCACACGGAACAAAAGCGCCTTTGTTGAGCGGCGGCCGCCCGGAGGGTCACACACAATGGACGCGGGAGCCGGCGCCGCCGCCGGGCCCTCCGCCGTTCCCTCCCGCGCCGGCCCGCACACGGACACAAACACAGACACACTCACGGGACTCCTCCGACTCATCGAGAGTGTGCGGGGCCCGCGGACAGCCCCCAGGGTCGGCTCAGGTCTCCGGCTGTGCTGGCGGCAGCGGCGTCTCCGAGGCTCTCGCTTTGCCGCAGTCGCCGCCATGTAACCCCGACCCGCGAGAGAGGGCGCGGAGAGGAGGCGGGGCCTCGCGGAGGCACGCCCCTTCACGTCACAGGCTCACTCCACGGCGGCCCCGCCCCCGCCGGCCGGGAGTCGCACGCGCTGGAATTTCCAACGCCCGTGACTACGCGCGCCGCGGGGGCGGCGGGAGCTGCACGCGGCCTGCTGGCGGGTATGCCCCGGCCTCAGCTGAACCACAGCCCAGGGGTGTCTCACCAAGTGTCCTGGCACGGTGAGCTGTGAACGGCAGCCGGACCCCCTGGCTGTTGGGAGGAAGAGGCCGAGCGCAAACAAGCTAGGCCAGGTGCTGAGCAGATCACCTCTGGGTGACGCAGGGAGGCTCCTGGGATGGGTCCCCTGAGGCCTCTCCGGTGCTTCCAGAAGCCTCCGCTGTAGCCCAGGGAGTGAATAGGTGAGGGGTCGTGAGAGAAGTGTGATCAAAGACCCAGGCAGGAGACTGGCTGGTTTGTTGAGGGAGCTGGGAGCAGGCGTGTTAACAGTAGGTAGTGAGAAAGGCGATCGCTGCCCTTCCAGTGTTTAGGTGAAATTTTAGAGATTAAAGAACACAGGGCTTTCCTGGAAGTGGTGGCACAGGCAAGAGTTTCTCTGAGTTCGAGACCAGCCTACATAGTGAGTGCCAGGACAGCCTGGGCTACAGAATAGACCCTGTCTTAAGGGACTAAAGAGTAGGGGGAGTGGGGAGCTTGATGGTGTACTGCAGTGATGGAGACAAGAAAGGTCAGGAGGTGCAGTAATCCTTGGCTGTGTGGTGAGTTCAAAGCCAGCCCGGATTACAGGAGACAAGGTGTCCCAAAAAGAGGCCAGGTGGTGGTGGCGCCCGCCTTTAATCCCAGCACTCCGGATCTCTGTGAGTTCGAGGACAGCATGGGCTCAAACCAAGTTCCAGGACAGCCAGGACTGTTAATATAGAGAAATCTTGTCGCGAGAAACCAAAAGAACGGGAAATTAAAAAAAAAAAAAAAGAAAAGAAATGAAGAGATTTGGTCAGCCTTTTTTGTCTGTGATAACTGACCATCCTAAAGAAAATCTGAAACAGCAGTCCATTATCCACTGTATGCAGCAAACCCCTTCAGAGATGACAGTCACTTGAAGTTAAGAGCTTGAGCCGAGCCTCAATGTTTTCTAATACAGAGCTACATTAAAATATATACTTTGTGAGACAGCATCTCACTAGGAAGCCCAGCCTGGCCTAGCACACCTAATCCTCCCGCCTTAGCTTCCCCAGTGCTTGGATTATAGGCTTAGGCTGGTGAGCCCTGCTCTATTATATTTAAAGCAATACCATCTGAATACCAGGTGTGTAGAGGAGCTGGCGAGTCATGCCAAGAGCAGAGCACGGTTTCCAGCTCGGGGCTGCAGCCTGCTCTGCACTGTTCTGTGGACACCGCCCCCTCCAGGCCTCTTCAGGGACTCTTCCACACCCTTCTTCCTATAGTGTCTAGACACCTGGGGGTGGCGAGAACATAAGCAACCAGCATGCCTTCTCACAACAGGGTCATAATGTAGTATCTCCCCCGGACTTCCGCTAAAGACCCAAATAAGCTACTGGTCAGGCAGAGACAACCTTACTGTTTGATAGCACTCAAGGGAATCCATGAAGTTCCCCCTTTGTAATATCTTAAGAGAGAGAGGTCCGGGCGAGCTAGTTACAAGATTTGGGGATTTGATTTAAAGCAAGTCTGTTCATCAGGGGGACTAGATGTGGTGTTAACACTTCGCGATGGGAAGGGGTAGTTTGAAAGAAGCCTAGGAGAGAGAGTGCGGTGTTGGGCAAACCCAGTGACCTTGCTGAGGAGGGGCCGTTTACCCCTTAGTTTGGTCACTAATGTAGGCTTTGAGGAAGTCCCTGCCTGAAAATGCAATAAAATATTTGCAAACTCACCTTCCTGGATGAGACTGTCTTGGTTTCTGTCTTGCGTACAAAGCAGGTGTGGTGGGTGTCATCACAGCAGTCTGCAGGCTGAGACAGGAGGATCTGGAGATGAGGTCAGCCCTCGGGGTTCATAAGACTCATCTCCAAGGCAAGCAACCAAAGAAAGAGGAGAATGAGGGTTTTGAAAATGACCAAGATTTATTATATACATGTGTGAAACTATCAAAGCATTTTTAGATAAAGAGCATGTTTCTGTGCACAGCTGAACTGCATTCATGTTAATACAACTGGGCTTAGTTCTTGATCCTGATGTGTAAACAGTTCAGTTCCACCAAGGTTTGCTTTGTTTTGAAGGGGCTAGGAAACAGACTTTTTCTGTGAGGCCCTAACTGGCCTCAAATTCTTGATTGTTCCCCTCAGCCTCTCCAGGGAACCACACCTTCACGCTCAGCTGCTTCAAGTAGTTTTTGAAGCTGCAGATGACAATCCTTTAATGAGTAGGAAAATTATTTTTGTGTGTCATGACCAGAACAGCAAGAGAACACCCCTATAATAAACGGGGAGCAACACTGAAGCTTTCTGCCTTGCGCTACATCTCACCAAACCCGAGTGCCACCAAATAGGAGCCAAGGCATTTACTACTAAGAATGATAAAACTGAGGACTGGAGAAATAGCTCTTCCAGAGGACCCAGATTTAATCCCCAACACCCACATGGCAGCTTACAGCCATCTGTAGCTCTAGGTCCAGGGGTCCAACACCCTCTTCAGGCACATAGTGCACAGACACATGCAGAAAAAATACCTTTATACATAAAATTTAAAAAAAAATCCTTCCAGACGGTGGTGGTGCACACCTTTTATCCCAGCATTCGGGAGGCAGAGGCAAGAGGATCCTCTGGTCTACAGAGTGAGTTCCAAGACAGCCAAGACTACACAGAGAAATGTTCTATGTCCAGAGCTGTTAAAACAAGGCATATAGAGCTGTGTATATTGGATCACAGTGTGAAATGAATTTCTGCTTTTTGCTCATCATTGCCAGGAATGTTTGAAAGCCATGGTTGTGGAAGTGTTTAGGAGAGGCTGCCCATGGCTAAGGTGGCAGAATATGAGCGCTTGCTGAAATGCAGTGGACTACCTACCTGTGTGAGCTGAGCTGTAACAGAGGGACCACTTAGTGAGAGCAAGGGACTTCAGGAAAGCTCAGCTGGAAGACAGTGTTTTACCTGGCTTCAGCTAGATCAGGCAGTGGCAGAACAAAAGAGTCCCAGTGAGACAACAAAACAGAAAGAAGAAAGCATGAGCCTCCAGACCACACTGTGGAAAACTGAAGTATAACAGGCCTGAGAAAGTTGGCACAGGATTGAGAAGGCTTTGAATGCCCTGCCAACAGTTCTAGATTTCATGATAATGACACCAGGCAAGGAATTTCGGTGATGCAACTAATTATTGATGATGGTGATAATGATTAGACAATTATGTGTGATGCTACCCATGAAACCCAAGGCTTCTGAATACTAAGCAGGCCCTCTGCTGCTAAACTACAACCCCAGCCTGCGCCAGTTCTTTGAAACAGTTGATACCAACTAATGGGAAGGGCAGATGATAAACGAAAGACTAAAGACACTGGGAGGGTGGGAGGATCTATTGATTCTGCCCAATTTACCCTGTTCTGCTAATGCTGGCTGCTCAGAAAAGCCACACACGACTTAATTCTCTGCCATCCTGACTTTCCTAATAACTTCTGTGTGGAAGTCAGGTGAGACAAAGGAACATGGGGTGAAGCGGGGACAGAGACTGTCTGTGCACTGTATCTTACCAGTCACCTTATCAGAGCATTCTCTGTGCCCACAAGTTCAGATTTCTGATGGAGCTACAGGCGTCATAGTTGACAGCTGTGAGGCCAAGGGAAGTGGCTGTCGGCAGTAGGGAGCTGGCAGCTCTCAGAGGCCGCGCTTTCCAGTAAAAACCAACTTGAAACACAAGCCATGCGCTCTGAGACGCAGAAGTCTGAAATGTGGCCGCATGGCCACTCTGGCTTTGTTCCCTGTGCTAGCCAAGCACCTGTCCTGAGGCCACTTCTAACCAGTCCCTCCGTACGCTTCAGAGACTCCTGGTAGAACGTGTGTGTCGAGGCGAAACAATAAGGTTGAGGGCTGGGCGGTGGTGGCACACGCCTTTAATCCCAGCACTCGGGAGGCAGAGACAGGCGGATCTTTGTGAGTTCGAGGCCAGCCTGGTCTATAAGAGCTAGTTCCAGGACAGGCTCCGTAGCTACAGAGAAACCCTGTCTCGAAAAACCAAAAAAATAAAAATAAAAATAAGGTTGAGTAAGTTCTGTGTAGGTTCTTGCTTCCCTGGTCAGAACAAAATATATAAAAATGTCTGATCCCTGAGACAGAAACTATGATACTTTGGTGAGCATGCAAAAGTTAAGTGTCTTCCTACAACATAAAAATAATGTAAACTTTTCTCTTTAGAGTCACATACATTGAAAACAAAGAGCTTTATATTTTACTGCCTTTAGCAACATTCTTATCTTTTTTTATACAAGCCTTGACTACCACATCCAGTTTAATGTTTCTTTTTATGCCTTCTGAACAAAGGGCTTCAAAAATTCTCCAACATTGCTAGGAAACCACCGCCATGGCATCTCCCCAGCCCCTGAAGAAGGTGAGTCAAAGAAAGACTCCCACTTACAGCACTCCCTCCCTTCCTGAGCAAGCCGGAAGAGACTAGCTGTGCTGCTTTAAAGCCAGTGTCCACATGAGGCACACTTCCTGTAGTGCCCACACTTGAGGCACACTTCCTTTAGTGACCACACTTGAGGGCACACTTCCTGTAGTGACCACACTTGAGGGCACACTTCCTGTAGTGACCACACTTGAGGCACACTTCCTGTAGTGACCACACTTGGGCTCCATTATTCTGGGAGTTAGGCAGGGAGGAAGAACACAATCAGTCTTTATAACATGGTGTCCATGAGGACACAAATTAGAAATTCACTCTTAAGAACTCATCTCAGTGACAAGCAGAGACTGCCTTCCAGTCTCAGAAAAGTCAGCACTGTCCAGAGGGTGTAACCTGGGGCACACACACTAACATGGAGTTATTAACAGCATAACTTCACTCTGACAGAGCCTGCTTCCACCTAGGTGGACTGTCTCTGGTGACCAGCACTGCCAGGCTGGTGACTAAACAGATGGTAATCCATCTAAGGACACAGAGATGACTGCTGAGTGAGACCCAAGCTTCAGCCTGTCTGGTATTCTCTGGCTGTGTACATAAAACTTGCGGTTTGACTCACTGGCTCTGGTGTTGGCTGTAGTCGTCTTTTGGTAAGTGTTGAAAATGAAGTATTTTGAATATTACCCTTGCCAGCTACAGCCCAAACTTAGGAACTTGGCAGCAAGTGGTTTTACCACAGAGCCATCTTGCCAGCCCTTCCTCAGTTTTCCACAGTTGTAACAGAGTGCTTGACATAAATCATGGCGTGTTATTTTGGCTTATGGTTTCTAAGGTTCCATGGGCATCTGACTATTGCTATGGAGCTTTGAGAGGCAGAATCAGGAAGCCGGGGACAAGACAGACCCTTGGAGTGCCACTCCCATCCTCAGTGGCCTGCTCCTTCCGACTAGGACCCATTTCTAAAGTTTCTAGCATATCACACCCCACTAGCACCATCTAGTAATTTTGCTCCCTCAGTGGGTAACTCTGTGTTGACATCAGAGCTCTCAGGGTCTAGTCGCTTTCCAAAGCCTGCAGCCTTGGGAGTATTCCCATCCAAACTGTAGTGGGTCTGCCTAGTTGTTTTAACACCCTAGTGAGTCTGTGAGACCCTCTTTTAAGGTTTCCCAGGAGAATTTGATGCATGATTCTTTTTCTTTTTTCTTTTTTCTTTTTTTTGGTTTTTCAAGACAGGGTTTCTCTGTGGTTTTGGAGCCTGTCCTGGAACTAGCTCTTGTAGACCAGGCTGGTCTCGAACTCACAGAGATCCGCCTGCCTCTGCCTCCCAAGTGCTGGGATTAAAGGCGTGTGCCACCACCACCCGGCATGATTCTAAGTAATGTTTTATTACTGTCTTGGACAAAACAATGCTTTTCAGTTGTAAAGAGGCTGTCGTATGACTTCAACAGACAGGCAACAGTAACTCGGGTGCTCATCTTAGAGCAAAGAGTGGCTTCCAGCTCGTCTGGAGCTCACTCCCAGTCACAGCCTAAGTGAATTGTCCAAACAGGGCAAAAGGGAGCCCATTTGCCATCCTCCTGTTCACTAGCATGACTCTGTGCAATTCACCTTTCCTTCAGTGCAGCTCTATCAGCTTGGAGTTTGTTACTGTGCTGGAGAGCTTGCAGACATTTTAGGCCCAGTGACTTTTCCTGCACGAGCTCCTTTTCGTCTCGGAGAGTCTTACGCCTTCCAGCAGCAGTGATTTGTGGGAGCTCCACTCTGAAAGTCCCAGGAGCTGCTGGTGTCCATGTGCTGCCCGGATACCACCAGCATCCTGCACGTCTGGGGCTGGCTCCACTTCTGCCTTACTGGTTGGATGGCTTTGGGCAGGTCATTTCATCTCAGGACAGTAGAAAGAGCGCCCACCCCTCTTGTCTTGAGGAGTCATCCTGAGGGTTCCATGAGCTGCTGTGTGGAAAGTACCTTGGAAATGTGGAAGGGGCACACACAGGGTGTTCAGGCCTCCAGCCAGAAGCCTATCCTCCCCACCATGGCTTCCTGAAGTTGGCCCCATCTCCTTCCACTCGCTGCATTCATACAACAGTTACTCTTTGAGTGTCTACTTTATCTGAGGTAGAACATTTTCCCAGAGCTGGGATTCAGTTCTGTGGTCCAGCACCTGCCCAACATACACGCGGTCTAGGTTTGATGCCCAGCAATAGGAAGGGCAGATAAAACATCTCTCTCCAAACCTTCTGGGTAACTTGTTTGTGAAGTTGTTGTTTCCAATGCCTGTCTAATGCCTCAGTTGATAGAAACACATTTGAAGTGTGGAGTGTGCTGTTTGCATTTAATTATTTCTCAAAGGGATGATGAATACTGAGGTCTGACACATGCCCAAGCACATCGCTCAGGAACAAAGGGCCAAGCAGTCTGTCTGCGCCTCTCCCTGGGAAGCACATATGCCTTCTGCTTTTGGCCAGAGGAGGTAGAAGGAGGTAAGGATGGATAGGGCTAAGCAGACCAGGAGAAGGGCACTAGGAAATACCAAGGTGACTGGCAGCTTCGCCATTCCCAGCAACCAGTACCATCATGAATATGTTCATTTATACAAAGGCAGCTTTCATTCTCTGTAGTTTAGCCTGAGGTCAGTTTGAGCAAAGAAGAATTTCTTCTACATTTAGAAACTTTTGTTGAAGGATTTCAGATACCACTTCCAAAGCAAAGGCAAAAGGCTAAATATCCTTGGGGGAAACGAGAAAGGAAACATTTAAAAAATGACTTAGTAAGGCATACAAGAATAAGAAGGGAGAAAATAAATGGCTCCTTCCTGCCTCCCTCTGTGACTCAGAGATCACCCCTAACAACAGTCCCTGTCCCAGTGTGGGAAGCTGGGGGAAGACTCATCTTCACAACTTCCATGGATGGCCGAGGAAGGGAAAGGAACAAAGGAAGGAGGTGGGAACTGATTTTTATTTTGATTTTTTTTGCCAGCAGAGGGGTGGTGGTGGTTTTTTGAGACAGGCCCTCACTATATGGCCTAGCCTAGTCTCAAACTTCAGATCCTCCTGCTTCACCTCCACAGTGCTAGGATGACACACGTGCACTAGAAGGACTGGCTGGAGATGGCAACTGTGCACCCAAAGAGGGCTCCCACCCCAGCGCTACCTCCAGTCTTCTTTCTCTTTTGAAACAGTTTCTCTAATAAGTTCTCTAATAAGTTTCCCAGACTAGCCCTGAACTCTTTCTGTAGCCTTGTCAGGTCTTGCACTTGTGACCACCTCTTCTTTAGCCTCCAGAGTACATAAGAGTACAGGCCGTGTCTCTAGGCCCAGGGAAAACAGTGTTTGCGGTGCAGGGCATGAATGAATCCTGACCTCACCAATGGATGGCCAATGCTCTTACCACTGAGCTCCGCCCAGGAGCTGGAACTCTGAGGTGAGACACAACCGAAGGCCCATCTAGCTGTGGTGAAGTCAGTGTTTCCTACACTTGCCCCACTATATTTTAACATATGAGTGTTTGGCCTGCATATATGTCTGTGTACCACATCTGTGCAGTGGCCAAAAAAGGGTGTTGAATCCCTTAGAACTCAGATTATTGACAGTTGTGAGCCACCATGTGGGTGTGGGCAATCTATGCTGGCTAGTTTTATGTCAACTTAACACAAGCTAGAGTCACAGGAGGGGAGGGAGCCTCAGGTGAGAGAATGCCTCAGTAAGACTGGACTGTACAGAGGCTGTAGGGCATTTTCTAAATTAGTGATTGATGGGGGAGGGCCCATCGGGGGCGGTGCTATTCCTGGGCTAGTGGTCCTTGTTTCTACAGCAGTAGTTCTCAACCTTCTTAATGTGACCCTTTAATACAGTTCCTCATGTTGTGGTGACCCACAACCATAAAATTATTTTCGTTGCTACTTCATAACTGTAATTTTGTAGATATTGTAACTATCTGTGTTTCCTGATGGTCTTAGGTGGTCCCTGTGAAAGGGGTAGTTTGACCCAAAGGGGTCACAACCCACAGGTTGAGAACCACAGTTCTATAAGAGAGCAGGCTGAGCAAGCCATGGGGAGCAAGTCAATAAGCAGCACCCCTCTGTGGCCTCTGCAGCATCTGGAGCTCCTGCCTCCAGGTTCTGGCCATGGCTGAGTTCCTGTCCTTTGATGTCATCATCCTTTGATGATGAATAGTGTTGTGGAAACATAAGCCAAATAAACCCTTTCTTCTCCAAGTTGCTTTTAGTTGTGCAATAGAAACGCTAAGACAGAGTTGAACCCAAGCCTCTAGATAAGCAGCCAGTGCTCTTAACCACCGAGCCATCTATCCAGTCACTCACCCCATTATTCATAGGACTTACACATTTTATTGCCTTAGGAAGCACAACTTGCTGTTTCAGGCTTGTCTCCCATTGAATCTCTTAAGAGACCCATGACTTACAAACTCAAATGGATTTTCATTTTTTCAACCTCCCAATGTTTTTTCAGTTATTCAAGTTCTTTATGAAAAAGTATTTTATTGTTCGTATTTCAGACTTAGAGAAAAGTTGTACACCCAGGCCGGGGATGTAGCTCACTAGTGGAGTATTTGTCTAGCATGGAAGAAACCCTGGGTTCAAGTCATATTACTATAAAAGACAAAAAGGGACAGAGGGCCTGGAAAGGTGGCTTAGTCAGTAAGAACACTGGCTGCTCCTGCAGAGGACCAGAGTTTAGTTCCCATCACCCATGTGGAAAGTAACGACCACCCATAACTCCAGTTCTAGAGGAATCCGGTACCTCTTCTGACATTGCCTGTTCCAGGCATGCACAAAGTACACATACATATGCAGACACAACACTGATGCAAATAAAACAACTATAACATAAATAAGGAAAAACTGTCCACACATAGCATAATTTTTTTCCTATATGTTTAAGAGAGAACCCAGGTTTCATTTAAGTGATCTGCTTAACTCCCAACCAAAAGTATCAATTTCACCTGAACAATTAGAGTTAAGTTGCCAACATGAGCCCTGTGGTGGACACTCAGACCACTGGCTAACTCTCCGAGAAAGAACTCGATGCTTAGCTGTTGGCACTGTGGCTGCACATGGCTGTCAATCATTTCCTTTGAGATTTGCCTAATCTGCAGAGAGCAACCTTGCCCAGAGAGATACACCTTTCTTCAATGACCCAAACTCATTGACAGTCAAAGCAAAACCAGAAAGAGCCAAGGACTTTGGCCCTGCGTGGAATAATGCTGTATAAGGGCTCCCTGATGGGGTTAGCTCAGGTCATTAGTCTGCATTTAATTTCAACTCTTTCTGCCCAGTCTTGTTTCCTTCCCCTCCCATCCACAGATGTTGATCCCAACAGCTCTCTCTAATAAATATCCTGAGCACTAAGTCTGTCTTAGTCTGCTTCCTGAAAAATCCAAACTCCTGCAGTTAGAGCCAGGGGAGGTCTGAGAAGTCAGAGATCAGACAAGGTTTGGAGTTGGCCCATTCATCACTGGCAAGACAGACCACAGGTACCATGAGTGACAGATGGAGCACAGATAGCCTTTGGCACAAAACATGCAATTAAAAGACTTTGAAAGTGTCTTCTTGTTCACTTAAAAAAGATTGAATTTATTTTTAATTTGTGTGTGTGTGTCTGGGTGTGTCTGTGTCTGTAGGTATGTGCATGTGAATGCTGGTGCCTGTAGAGGCCAGGTGTCAGGTCCCCCACCTGATGTGGGTGCTAGAAAACAGGTCTTTTGAAAGAGCAGCAAGCACTCTTAATCCCTAAACCATCTCTTCAGCGCCCTCCTTTAAAAAAAAAAAAAAAAAGACAAGGTCTCAAGTAGTTCAGGCTAGCTTCAAAAACTCCTATGTAGCCAAGAATAATCTTGAATTCCTGATCCTCCTGCCTCCACTTCCTGGGTGCTGAGATGACACACCTACCTATATTATAACAACCATCTTAAAAAGACTTCTTTTTTTGTCAAGACAAAAGGAGTAATGGAGGAAGAGAAAGACAAAACAGACACAAGGGACAGCAAAATGGCAGATATAAATCCTTCATATAAAATGACTCAGCCATGTGAGTCAGCTTTTGTCATCAGCCACACCATGGCTGGCACAACAGAGCATGGGTGAAGTGACCCTGTACCCTGTGGCAGTGTGAGACACTTCGGAGCCCAGCAGTCCAGGTTCTCGCTTACCAGGGCTGAACTACTTACTGCCTCTACCAGTGTCCAACCTGACAGTGAGAGGCTGTGTAAGGCTCTGGGTGTCATCATCCCCCCAAGAAACCATCTGGTGACAGAAGCTGGATACTTTGGAACCCTTCTTTGGTGAGTGATTCATTCCAATAGGAATGGACAAGTATTTGGGTGAGTGTTTTGACTGTCTCATCCCTCAGGCATCACCCTGGAGTTCTGGAATATTCCATCAGCATAGACTCTCACAGAACATTGCATCAGACTGGGGGACAGCAATGAAGAACTGGTGATGGTGGGTCCCTCACGTGGAATCTACTCTTTGTATTGCTCACAGGCTGCACCTGTGCCTGTCTGACCGCCTCATTCTGCAGAGATCGAATGCCATTTTCCAGGTTGCATAAGGACAGAGAACAAAAATTTTTTTTTACTATGGTTCTGTGTCTGTAGCCGGACGAATATGTGGACCTGGGAAGCAAACTTGCTATCACTCCTCTAGGTTCCAGATCACTCCTGCTGTTCTGATTCTGTGGGGCTAAGGGACCTGGTTCCTAAAATGGGACTCTTTCCACCAGCGATGCCGCAGAAGTCCCCTTGAATACCTAACAGTAGTTGCTGCCCGAGCACTTTGTGTGTCTGGTATCCAAAGACAAGGGAATGTTCTCCCTGGGGACATTCCCCGCATCACCAGGACCCATCCTCCACATCCTAACTGGTGAGAGTGTGGTTCCTGGTTCAGGCTGGATCAGGGAAATGGATCCATTGGTAAAGTACTTGCCTTCTGAGTTTGAACCTCAGGAACCATGTAAAAGGCACGTGACAGCACGTGCTTGTAATGGTGGAGGCAGGAGGACGTCGTGGGACTCAGTCAGCCTGGCCTACTTGGTGACTTCCGAGCCAGAAAGACCCTATCTCAAAAGGCAAAGCAGGTGACTCCTGCAGGACAAACCTGAGGCTGTCCTCTAGCTGCCATGTGCATGTGCGTACACGAGCATGTGAACACACACACAACACAATAAAAACTGGTCCCAGAACTTTCAGCCTGGTTGGGGCACTGCTGTTCCAGAGTTCCTTTTGGGTCAATTAAGGCTGCTGGTCTTCCTTACAGCTTGTGTTTCCTTCCTCTGCACTGGCTTCCTTCTCTTCCCTTCCCTTTGACAGGTGTCAGTTTCAAAGGCACTCCCTGATAAACATCCTGGATGCTAAACTGTGACTCAGAGGCTTCTTCCTGTGCAGTCAAAACTATGAAGCTGCCCTGTTGCCCCTAGACCTGTAATGTGTTTTTCTTCCTAATGAGAGCACTCAGAGCATTTTAGCAAGTCTTCTACATCAGGATTTAACAAGCTTGCCTCTGATCTCCACACTCCACTCAACCTGTCAAAGTTCTCAGTAGTATCCTATGTGGGGCTGGAGAGACGGCTCGGCAGTTAAGAGCACTGGCTGCTCTTCCAGAGGACCTGAGTTCAATTCCAAGCAACCACGTGGTGGCTCATAACCATCTGTAATAAAAATCTTGTACTGTACATGCAGGCAGAACACTATATACTTAGTAAATAAATCTTTTAAAAAATAGTATCCTTGCCGGGCGGTGTGGCGCACGCCTTTAATCCCAGCACTCGGGAGGCAGAGGCAGGCGGATCTCTGTGAGTTCGAGGCCAGCCTGGGCTACAAGAGCTAGTTCCAGGACAGGCTCCAAAGCTACAGAGAAATCCTGTCTCGAAAAACCAAAAAATAAAATAAAATAGTATCCTGTGTGTTTGTTCATGTGTGTGTGAGTGTATATACGTACATGGGAGGGCTTTGTGTGTGTGAGTGTGTATGTGTGCGTGCGTGTGTGTTTGCAGGTCAGTACATAACCTTAGGTGCCACCTTACTTTGAGACAGGGTCTCTCACTGACCTGGAACTCTCCAAATAGGGGAGCTGACTAAAGAGAGAGCCTCAGGGTCTCCACCTCTCCAGCCCTGGGATTACAAGTGGACACTACCAGGCCAGACTTTCCCACGTAGGTCCTGGGGAGCAAACTCCTGTCCTCGTGTTTGCAAAGCATACACTTTGCCGAGCTGTTCTCCCAGCCCCAGCCACACCTTCCAGAAATCACACCTATGTTCAGGCGGCAGAACTCTCCAATCTGGTTTGTTTGCTTTTTGTTTAGTTTTAGCTATATGGTTACTAATGTGTATATGTGCATGCACACGGAGTACATGAGAACACCTTTGTGGCACTATAGAATCCATTCTCTCCTTCCATCTGTGTGGGTTCTGGAGGTTGCATCATGACTAACATTATCAACATTATCCCCTGAGCTATCTCACCGCCCCTCCGGTCTTTTTCAACATCGAATAGTCATTCTTTCACTTTATATAATAGTCACATATGCAGTGTTATGCAACATTCACATATGCTGAGCCCAGGCTGGCTTCAGACTTCTGCCTCTACTGCCCAAATGTCACAGTGTGCACCGCCATGTGTGACTTTTCTTTGACTTTCACGACTCAACAGTTTCCAAGACTATAGGCCACTTCTTTTTGTAAATTCTTTGATTTTAAGCTTATCCTGCCACAGAGAAACTGTGAGGGGAGAACTCTGTCCATTGGACACAATGACTGTATCACCTACCACACCGCCTACAGGCTGCCTCTGGCTCTGTTCAGGTACCATGCTTGGCAGGCATGGACTGCCATCTTCCAGGGTTCAGAAAGACAGAATCAAAAACTAGAGTTTTATCACGATTAGATTCAGGTCATACACCTTTGGCCAAAGTACCGGAGAAGCCACTTCTCATTGTATCCTAGTGGGTGACATAGGACACGCTGGTTTCCTCACAAATGTGGGAAATGATGATCACATGATTAGGTGGTGGCTGCCACGATTTCTCAGTGCAAAATTACCCTTTTCCTTTGTAATTGGTTTTGTGGGGACATACATTAAAGCTATGACTAAATATAAAGAGTAAATAGCTAGTCGGTGGTGGCGCACACCTTTAATTCCAGCACTTGGGAGGCAGAGGCAGGCGGATCTCTGTGAGTTCGAGGTCAGCCTGATCTACAGAGTGAGTTCCAGGTCAGCTAGGACTGTTAGAGAAATCCTCTCTCGACAAACAGGGAAACAAAAACAAAACTGTAAATATCCGACTCTTTTTTTTTTGTTTGTTTGTTTTTTTTTTCGAGACAGCGTTTCCCTGTGGTTTTGGAGCCTGTCCTGGAACTAGCTCTTGTAGACCAGGCTGGTCTCGAACTCACAGAGATCCGCCTGCCTCTGCCTCCCAAGTGCTGGGATTAAAGGCGTGCGCCACCACCGCCTGGCTAAATATCCGACTCTTGATCAGACCTTTAGTGTATTTATTCATTCCTTCATATCTGCATTGGGTGAAGGACTCCTGTCTCATTCAGTAAATTATAATCCATCACTCCATTATTTTATTTTATTTTTGCCTGTTGAGACAAGGTCTCCCTATGTAGCCCTAACTGTTCTGCATCTCTCTATGTAGATCAGGCTGATCTTGAACTCAGAGAGATCCCCTTGCCTGCCTCTGCCTCGAGTGGTGGGATTAAAGATGTGCGTCAGTCACCGTGCCTACCTTCCTTGCTTTACTGTTCCAGCTGTCCGCTTCTGGCCAGCAGGAGCCTGTGCACGCGGGTCTCCTTGTCCTTTCAGCTGATCTTCTCCATTTCATCTGTGCTTCCTTGCTCACTGTGCAAGACGCTCCTAGCTTCCTCGGGAGCTTCCATGCCCCAGTCCTCCAGCCATTTCCTTAGAAGCTAAGATCTGGGCCTTAAATGTGTTATTTACTCTTCCGACTGTTGTTGGGCTGATTGACACAATACAGCTAGGGAATATAGGAAAAATTCACATGCATGTACATGTATATACAATAAATAATAATGTACATATTTGGAGCCATAGTTATTTCTACACTCACCTGTGTATATCCAAAATAATATCACTCTTACCTCCGATTCTAGTCCAACTTGACCAGCTTCAGTTCTCTCATTTCCTATGTATGCAGTGTTCTCTACGGGTGAAAAGCGTGGGTCCCCATGACTTATCTAACCAGTCATTCTCTGTGTTAGCCTCCCCACGACAGCCTGTCATATTGAGAAATACAGATTTGGTCTTTGGAGAGAGATCCACAAACCTTTGTAATTTCCTGAGTAACACTGGCTGCTAGGATTTTTTTTTTTTTTAATAAATATTTGGCCATTGACCCTGGCTCCTGACTCAGAGATCTTCAGACGTCTGTGATTTATTGAGTTACTGCCACATCTAACTCAGGACCTCTAAATCCTTGGAATTTCCTGAGCTAGGTGCATCCTCTGTTGAACCAAGGCAACTCTTGACATGTTCCTGGATAGCCTCAAGATGGAGCTGGTTGCCAGGGGAACCAGCCATGTGATCAGATAGGGCAAGAGCCTCTGAAGGTGGATCTGGGCATGAATGGTCAGTGTTTTAAGCAATACTGCTTCCTAATGAAGCCTCCATAAAATTTCCAGGGACAAGGTGTGAAGAGCTTCCAGGGCACCAGTGGAGGCAGAGGGGCACTCAGAGGGCACTGCATCCCTACAGCCTTCTGCCATCGGCAACATCTCTTGTAGCAGACTTTCTAATACATGGATGAACACCAGCAAAGTGTTTCCCTGAGCATGTGAGCTGCCCTGGCAAACTAAGCAAAGCTAAGGAGGGCTGTGGGAAGGCAGACCTGCAACTTTTGTCTGAAGCAAGCCTGAGATGGCTTGAGAAGTGGAGGCAGCCTTATGGCACCAGACCCTCAGTCTGTGGGCTCTGCTCTCTTCTAGGTAGAAACTCAGAATTGAATTGTAGGTGGCCCGGTCTGTGTCCACTGAGGAACCTGGTGCCAGAAATGTTAAGTGTGGCTGAGCTGGAAGGACGCAGTCCTTTCTCCTATGTCTTGCACTGTCCCCCTGCCCCTCCAGTGTGATCGTCCTCCCCTGCACCTGGACCCAGTGCTGAGTCTCCTCTGGCAGCGTGACCAATGCACCCTGTAGGCTTCCTCTCCTTTCCCACCCTTTGCCCCATGTATTTATTTTCTTTGGCTTCCAAAGCCTGACACCAGGCTGTCTCTAAAGGAACTCCACTCTCCCTTGTCCCAGAATACTCCACTGCTGTCCCTTCCTTGTGGGGGTGCCCTCTCCCTCCCGATAAGTCACCCTCTGAACAGAATCCGTCTTGTCCCTCTTGACTTTAACCTCCTTTTCCAAATTAGTTTCCTACCTGAACGCTAGAGCACCATGGCCCTGAAACCTCCACCTTGCTCGGCTCCTGCCTCAGTTTGTTTTCTATTGCTATAACAAAAGAACCGAGGTTGGACACTTTGAAGAAACAAGGTATTTAATTAACTTGCCGTTCTGGAGTCTGAGCCTCTAAGATCAGATGGTTTCTGGCAAGGAACTCCTCAGTTACATCACACCATGCCAGATGGCATCGTGGCAGGAGCACAACACAGAGAGAAGCCAGGCAGCAGAGAGGCCTTTTTATAACAGCAGCGCATCCTCCTGAAAACAAACTCCCCATTCCTTCCAAGGGCAACACCTCTGATGATTTAACAAGTGCCCTGAACTCTAGCTCTTAAAGGTTCCACACCTCCCAGCATCACCCCACTGAGGACCAAGCTCCCACCGAGAGAGAACACATGCAAACCACGACAGCCTGCACATGGTTTGATCTGTGTAGGAAGGGAGGGAGGAGCAGAGGGGAAAGTAAAAGAAGCGACACACCATTAATCACTTTTCAAGTTTTACTTTTTATTTTTGGGACAAAGTCTCATGAAGCCCAGGCTGGCCTCCAACTTGCTCCACAGTTTAGAGTCACATTGAACTTGTGATCGTCTTGTCTCTACCTCGAGTGCTAGCATTGCAAATGTGCATCATGACTTACTCATGCAGTGCTGGGATCGAACCCAGGACCTCCTGCACACCAGGCAAGCATTTCTACCAACTAAGCCACATCCTCATTTCATAGGTTCACTTTCAACAAACATTATCTTGAGATTCAGCTCCATTTTGTCTCTACTAGTTACCACCTCTGTTAAATTTATATTTGCCAGGGGAGCCAAAGCTGCCTGTCCAACTGTTCTTTCAGTTTTAGTCTTTGTTCTTTTGAGACAGAATCTTGTTATGTAGCCTGGGCCAGCCTCCAACTCTTGGTGTTCCTCCTGCCTCAGTTTCCCAAGTGCTGCAACTGCAATCACAGGCCACCATATCACTTCCACCCGCTCTTTATGATGCCACAGACTCTTCTAGCAGAACCTCCATGGCTCATGCAGGGCATTGATACCAGCTGACCCCACCCACTATTTCTGTCAGCAGATGCCTCGGGATAACAGAGAGGGGCATGGGCAGCTGCTTTAACCACTTTGAGCCTTCCCCCTTTCTGTTCTCCTGTTTCCCACTAGAATGTTTGATAATCTTTCTAAATTTTGTGTGTGTGTGTGTGTGTGTGTGTGTGTGTGTGAATGTGCCTGTGTGTCTCTGGGGGCCAGGGGTCTGTGCCTCTATATCAAGTATTTTCCTTTATTGGTTTCCACCTCCTTTCCCCACTTTCCTTCTTTTTTCTTTTTCTTTCTTTTTTTCCTTTTTTAAAGACAGGTTCTCTCACTGACTAAGCTGGCCAGGATTCCCCGTCACTGTCTGCCATTTCTGGGGTTACATACATGCACGACCACATATGTCAGAGCTGGGGGCCAACCTCAGGTCCCTATGCTTGCACGGCAGATCGATACTTCAGCTGCTGAGAAGCACCCTGGAACCCCACCTGCATCTAAATTTATTTCTTAGTTTTTAGAATTTTATTTACATGGTGGGGGAGATGTCTGTGTCATGGCAGAGGCGTGGAGGTCAAAGGACAGCATTCAGGAGCTAGTTTACCCCTTTTACCACAGGCCTCTGGAGATCAGATTCTGTCAGGCTTGGCGGCGAGTTAATTTTATCTTCTGAGCCAGCCCTGCCCAGAAATATAAGCTAGATTTTTTCCCCCATGGGCAGATTTTTCAGATGACCTAAAACTATACAGGCCTGGATTCCTTTTCCTCATGTACACCCCATGCTGTCTGTGCCTTATTCATGCAGATTCCTCTCTCAGGCCTGTCTTCCAAAGACACTGCATTTCCAAAGACCACCACCCTGGCATCCTTAAAGGCATCCCACGTGCTATCCAAGGCCTTGCCAGTGTTCCAACTCTGCACCCTGGTAGAATTTAGGCATCTGCAATATATGTCCTTTCTGTTTGATGCTCCTCCCCAGAGACAGGCACTATGTCTTTCCCATGGTTTTACTCCCGGGAGACCTTGTACACAGTAGCAGTTAGACATTATTTGTTACACTGAAACATCAAAAAAGTTTATAGATTGCTTTCTTTCTCTGAGATAGGGTTGACTTCCAGGCTATCCTAGAACTCTGTAGATCAGGCTGACCTCAAACACACAGAGATCTGTCTATTTCTGTCCTTAGTGCTGAGACTAAGGGTGTGCCACCACACCTGGCTAATAAAAGTATAGACATCCCTTACCAGCACACATTAGTAGCTAAAAGACCTCATTTTTCTACCTTAGAGAAGACAAGATACTTTCCTCACCTAAAGGGCAAGAAAGTTAGAATGGTTGCCTTTATCTTCCAGGATGCAATGTGCTGTGTTAGTACAGAGGGAAAACCCACTCAACACTGCAAATTCAGACTTGCCCATGCAAGTCCAGTTTTTTTTCTTGCTCAGATGGTATTCCATTCTAACTTTTTAAAGCTATGAAATATTGACCTATTTTCATTTCCCACAGAATATATTATTCGTTACTTTCTTATTGCATAAAACCCTATTTTCATCTGCAGCGACATGGCCCCAATCCTCATTCCTGGTAGGAATTACATAACGACAGCAGGAGAGCTGCTTGCTTTGTGCTGGTCTTAGCCTGGAATCCCATAATCTGCTTCAAAGCAGGGCATTATGGAGACTCTGGCTGCGCTGCTCTGGCAGACATTTCCTCCACTTACTATATTTAGAGCAAGAAGAATCATTTGGTTATAGTCTTCTACTGTTGCAGCCCCTCCTTGGCATCCTTGGGATGAGGGGATACTATGGATCTGCAGAGTGGGACTTCACCAAGCTCAGTTCTGACTGTGTCTGTTCTCTACGCCATCTGCTACTGATCTCGCCGTGCTCGGAGCTGAAAACACAGCTCCTGGTGTCTTCCTCACGTCCCGTCACGCGGCTCTGAAAGTCTGCTTGTCCCAACTGACCTAATCACCAAGTTATTAGAGCCAGCCATTTTAGGAATTTTAATCTTTACATAGAAGAGAAAGAAGGGCTAGAGAACAAGTCTAGACATTCTTACAACACAGACAAAGGCTTCATGCCGAGTTCCTACATCCTTATCCTTGTGATCTGGAATGTGACCCCCATGGTGAGAAACAGTACTGAGTATGTGGTTAAGTCAGGAGTTTTGAGGTGGGCCGTAGACACAACAGCCTATTATTATTAGAGAACAGGGCAAAGGGAGATCTGATACACTACAGAGGAAAGGGTGATGGGACCATAGATGGGAGATTCTATTCATGTGGCCAAATGCCAGGGAGTGTTGCCTGCTATCAGAAGCCTGCCAAGACAAGGACAGGTTCTCCTGAGCTCTGCCAAAGCTGTTTTTCCACCAGTGAGACTGAATTCCCAGCCTACACCGTGAGTGGTTACATTTCTGCTGAATTCAGCCACCAAACTGTGGTCAGCCACAATCAAATAAAACAGCAGCCTATCCCTGAAATGTTTCTATCTTCGCTGCTTTCCTTTTTGAGCCGGTGTATTTTTAAAACCCCATCTTATCCTTTATAATATGTTTTCTCTAAGAAAACAACTTCCCATGTTCTTTTCAGTTTCCTTAGATGCTGGATTTCAAAATAATCTAACACACATTTAGCAATCATCTACTGTGGCCCTGGAGTGTTTAGGCACTATAGACGACAGACACAAAGCAGCAGCATACAGCCTGTCCTTAAGTGTCTGTAAGTATAAAACCGTTTTAATAGTGCTCATTGCCAGTGCGTGATAAAATGGAAAAATCAGAACCGTCAGGATGGACGGGCTGGAGTGACCAAGAAGAATGAGAGGCGCCTGGGCTGCGCGGATGGGCTTGAACAAGCAGACCTTACTGGGAGATGCTAGAGCAAAGAAGACTCCAGAATTTATCTTCTAGTCTTTCCTGAATTCCCTCCCCATTTTCATTTCTGTGTTGTACAAGTAACCTAGATGCTTTTTCTCCTTTAGTGTTCAGTGCTACGGATTGAAGCTACAGCCTCGTGTATACTAGGGGAGTTTTCCACCACTGAGCTACACTGTCAGCTTCTTTGACTTTGAGGCACAATCTTGCTGAGTCCCCCAGGCTGGCCTGAAACTAGGGATTCTCCTACCCTCACCTCCTGGGTGGCTGGGGTGACAGATGTGTACCACCAAGCACCACAGGGTTTCACTTAAAACATTCCAGAAACCTAAAATTGTACGATGAGATGCTTCTGTAATCTCATGCACACAGAGGAAAGCTTTGCTAGCAATTCAAAGTTATCTTCTTCAGCCCCCTGCCCCGCCCCGTACACACAGTGCTCTGTTCAGGCAATTACTACAGGAGTGACAGCACGCTGCACACATCTTTCCCTACCTGCTGTGAATAGAGAGGAATGGGGCATTTTAAGATAATTCATCTTTGGCAACACACACACACACATTTCCCTAATCTTATTCTGATCACATGCTTTAGAAAAATCACACTTTTCTAATCACATAATGGACTGTGTTGAGGGAAGAAGAGAATGGGGCTGAGGGACGGGAGCAAGGGAAACCCAGGGGGAGGGAGAAGGAGGGAGAGAAGGAATTTTTGTTGTTGTTGTTTTGTTTTTTACAATAATCTGAACAAACACAGGATGGAGAGGGTGTGGCGAGATGTCTTAGCAGTTAAGAGTACTTACTGTTTTTGCAGAAGACCTGAGTTCAGTTCCTAGAACCCACGCCAGGCAACTTGCAACCACTTGTACCTCTGACTCCAAGGGATTGGGCGCCCTCTTCTGGAGTCTGTGGGCATTGAACTTACATGCATACGCTCATGCACATACATATACCTAGAACTAAAATTTAAAAAATAAATTAATTAAAAGTTAAAAGTCAAGGTCTGGGGCATAGCTCAGTTATCGAGTGACATGTGAATGGCCCTAGGTTCAATCCCCAGCGCGGCAGAATTAATTAAAAGCTCTGTGTGGTGACTCGCATCTGTTACCCAGCACTCAGAGGCTGAGGTAGGAGAATCTAAACAAGTTCAAGGCCAGCCTGGCCTACAGAGTGAAGAAAAACAAAAGTAGGCTGAGTGGTGGTATGCCTTGAATCCCAGCAGGTGGATCTCTGTGAGCTTGAGGCCAGCCTGGTCTACAAAGCGAGTTATAGGACAGGCTCCAAAGCTATAGAGAAACCCTATCTCACCCCCCCCCCAAAAAAAAAAACCCAAGTAAAATTCACTATAAATTGGAGCAGTACCTGCTTAAGTCAGGAATGAGAAAGATCTTTTCTACTGTTCACCATCTTGGACCATGTTTACCTTTGAGACGCAGAAAGGTGCAAATGATGGAGAAAACAGTGACCATTAAAGCAAGGCGCCCACACCACCAGAGTTCGGCATTCAGCGATCACTACACATGCATTTGGCTTGCTTCCTTTTGGACATTTTCCTGTGTCAACGTGTGTATACACACATACGTCACAAAACGACGTTCTGAGGGCTGGTGCATGGCTCAGCTAGGAGTGCGCTCTATGCTAAGCCTAGTGAGTGACCTGAGCTTGCTCTCTAGGATGTACACGGTAGAAAATGGCTCTTGAAAGTTTTCCTCTCATCTCCACATGTATGCTGTGCCACATGAGCATGCACAAACACACAGACACAAAAATGGGCCGGGCGGTGGCGGCGGTGCACGCCTTTAATCCCAGCACTCAGGAGGCAGAGGCAGGTGGATCTCTGTGAGCTCGAGGCCAGCCTGGTCTACAGAGCGAGTTGCATGACAGACAAACCTTGTCTCTGTGGGCAAAAAAGAAAGAACATGCAGTAAATTTAAAAATGTAATGTGTGTGAAGTGTGTCTGTAGTATGTGTGTGCATGGTATGTATATGTATTGTTTGTGGTGTGTGTGTATTTGCTGTGGATGTGTTTGGGATCAAGCCCAGACCTTCAGACATACTAGTTACCATCAAGCTACAAAGTAACCCTACTTAAACTACACTATAACTTACCTGGACAATTCTCTATGGCTTTTGTTTGCTTGTTTCAATTTCTGATTATAATAAAGGTTCTTATTTTACATTTTAGCTATTTATTTGCATATCTGTCAATTTTTTCTCTCCAAATTAATTTCTAGGTGATGGTCTCTGTGTTGCAGAAATGTGATATATATAAATATATATGTCATATATATATCACATACATGTAAGTAAAAAACTTGTACAATAAAAATAAATTTTTAAAAAATTACTTGCTTCTGTCTAGAAAAATAGCTTTTTTTTGAGACAAGGTTTTTCTGTGTAACCCTGTCTGTCTTGGAACTCACTCTGTAGACCAGGCTGTCCTTGAATTTACAGAGATCCTCCTGCCTCTGCCTCTTGAGTGCTGGGATTAAAGGCATGTGCTACCACCACCAGGTGAAAAGTAACTTCTAATAACACAGGTAGACAGAGGATTTATGGTGTTGGTGGAATCATCTGTGTGCTGTGTCTCTTTGCTTAATTTTTCTTGCTATTTTAAGCCCAAGATTATAATCTACTCTTCTGTTCATATTTTGCTTCCATGTTAAGTAGTAGATAAAAGGTACATGCAGATATAGCTCATTTGGTATAATACCTTCCATGGCATAAGGCCCTGGTCTGATCATCTATTCTCACACAATACAGCAGCAACACAAACACATATGTTCCCATATTTGAAAGCCAAATTTACCGGAACATCAGTATGAATCATAATCAACCTAAAATGTCACACCCATTAAGGGGACTGTCCCCAGCTGTCATTTCCTGGTGAGTAAGGAAATAAATTACAGTAAAGGAAAGAAAACCTTCAGTGGACTCTTTAGGGGAAATTTCCCACTTTACGGTGCCCAAGAAAAAAACATTTTCCTAAAATGGTAGCGTTGTTATTTTAAACTGAATCAACAGCCAGGTGTAGTGGTACACACCTGTAATCCCAGTTCTTGGAGGTTGAGGTCATAGGATCATGAGTTGAAGGCTAGTTTGGGATACAATGAGTTTCAGGTCAGGCAGGGCTATATAATGAGATTATTTTAAAACAAAACAAACAAAAACCACCAAAAAAAAGAATAAAACCAGAAACGATCACTTTGCCAGACACAGAGAGCTTCACTGCTCTCCTATTTATTGAGAGGCGAAGGCAAGATGATCGCTGGAGAGAAGGAGCTCAGGGCCAGCCTGGGGAACAGGGTGAGACCTCATCTTCAACACCACAGTATCGAGCTGAAAATGTATTTCTGTAGTGTTTGTTTTAAAAACAGTGTTTTTAACTACGAGAAACAGTGAATGAACACTGCTAAATTTTATTTTAGAGGTCACAAGGGGCCTCTTTCTTCAGTTTGCGCTGCTTCAGGCTTCCCCACAGGCTCACAGAAACATCTAGCTTAAGAAAGACCGGCTAAGGGTGGGAGGGGCGCTGCTCTTCCTCATTTGCAGGTGACAGGTCTCTTCAGCACACCATCACCGTCTTGTGGCCTTTGCCACATTACTGTTAAGACCTCCGTGCTTCTGTAATTGAGGCCTGAAGCCTGTCTCCTGCTAGTGACTCCCTTGAGAGGGAGGAGACACACTGTGCCAGCCAGCCAGGCACACCAGTTCCCACCCTCTGCTGAGATGGCATCTCTGTGTTTACTCAGGATTCTAAAATACCCAGTTAAAGAAGCAAACACACTAGACAGATTTAATCTGAGCAGTGTCACCATAAGGAGAATGCTTCAGTTTTGTCTTTGAGCTAAGTCTATTTTATTCATTTTATTCTTTTTTCAAGATAGGGTTTCTCTGTGTACCCCTGGCAGTCCCGGAACTCGCTCTGTCAACCAGGCTGGCCCTTGAACTCAGGGATCCGCCTATCTCACCTCCTGAGTGCTAGGATTAAAGGCATGGACCTCCAAGCCCAGCTAGCTGTATCTATTTTAGTAGTTTCTTTTTATTTCATTTTCATAAACTGGACATACTGGTGCAGATGTGCACATTTCTAGTACTTGGAAAGTAAAAATAGGAGGGTCAATACAGGAAGTTTAAAACCTGCTCGGAGCTAGGCTGTGGTGGGGCATGCCTCTAGTCCCAGCACTCGGGAGGGCAGAGGCAGGCAGAACTGTTAGTTCGAGGCCAGCACTAGGACACCGAGGGCTACACAGAGAAACTCTAGTCTCGAGAAAAAACACAAACCCAACTCCCTGCACCCCGCAAAGCCTGCTTGGGCTGCATGAGACTGCCTTAAAAAAAACAAAGGTACGTACATACATTGCAGAGGGGGGTTCCCTGAATTCAACTCTGTTTTAGAAGTTGGGTAGTGTTCTCCAGTTTTGTCTCTAGATCCTCCCCACTAATTTATTAGGGTTTTAAAAGATGTTCTTTTATGTCCTTGTCTGTCGTCTCTGTTGTCCCGGTCTCTCCTTCCGGGTACTTGGTACTGTCTCCGTGGTGTCCTCACAGCTGTCACTCTCCTCCTAGCAGGCCCCGCCTCCTCTGCCTGTTCCTTCCCTCTCCGTCTCCTCCCTTTGCTAGTGCAGCAGCTGACCTCATCCTGCCTGCTGGCGAGGTCTTTCCAGGACACAGTTCCCTGGTAACCCTCAACTGGCAGGAAGTAACTAAACCTAGCCTTCTCCCAAGCCCCTCTGCGTTGGAGGGGAAGGTTCCAACAACAACAAAAAAAAGTCCACCTTTCTTTCTCTAAGAAATGCTTTCAGGTTTAATAACTTTCTTCTGCTTGCTGTGATGTTTGCTTTTTTCTCTTTTCTCCACATAAATACACATTTTCATAGGAAGTGTACCCAAACCTTTTCAATATTCATCTTTCCTTGCCCAAACTCTCATTTACATAGGGAACTTACTGGGGCTTTGAAATCTACAATCAAATCTCCTAAAAATCCAGCTGATACATGGCAATGAGCAGACATGGAGGTGAAGGATAAAATACTTGCCATTATTTTGGAAAACAGGTCAGACTTAATTTTGGGAAGTGTTGTCTATTTCTAGATACCCAGAAAACTCTTCCATATGGAAATTAGCTTCCCTTCTAAATAGATTTGATAATGCCAAGTATGTACACACACACACACACACACACACACAGAGAGAGAGAGAGAGAGAGAGAGAGAGAGAGAGAGAGAGAGAGAGAGAGAGATTGCGGAGAGTGTTGTATGAGGCAACTAACTAATGTGACTCTCAGTTTATACTATATTACGCATTTTCTACTATGATTATAAAAACAATCCTCAGAATCCTTCATGCCAAATGTCCTACTTTACTTTCTATTGCTGTGGTAAAACGCTGACTAAAAGCAGCTTGGGGAGGAAAGAGTTTATTTCACCTTACAGTTTACATTCTGTCCTGAAGGGGAATCAGCGCGGAAACCCAAGGCAGGCACCACGCAGGGCCAAGGAGGAATGCTGCTCACTGGCTTGCTCTGCTTGATTGCGTATCTGAACCACCTGTTCAGAGGTGGCACTGCCCATAGTGCACGGGGCCACATCAATCATGGACCGAGAAAATGCCGCACAGACTTACCGACAGGCCGATCTGATAGATGCCTATTCTCACTTGAGGTTCCCTCTTTCCAGATGACTCTAGCTTATGTCAAGTTGACAAAACAAAACCCTATCCAGCATGCCAAGTTAGTAGAGAAAACATAACACAGTCTGTCCTACTAGACAAAAATTCCCTTGCTTACGCTAATATATTTCCATTGTAGAAAAATCTAAAAAACAGAACAAAATAAAATCTTTGCACCTAGAGCTAATTAAGCACCACTGGCATTTGTTATCATTCTAAACTTGACTTTAAATTCAGAGGACATTTTATATAAAAACCAGAGGGTATAAAAAGGCAACAACAAAACAGGAGAGATGGCTCAGCAGTTAAGAACATGTACTAGACTGTGAGGCTATGGGGTTGGTTCCTAGCATCCATACCAAGTAGCTCACAATTGCCTGTAACTCCAGTTCCAGGGGATCCGACGCCCTCTTCTGGCTTCTGCTGGTACCTGCAGGGGATCCGATGCCCTCTTCTGGCTTCTGCTGGTACCTGCAGGGGATCCGATGCCCTCTTCTGGCTTCTGCTAGTACCTGCATGTAAGCGGTCTGCGTAGAGCAGGCACACAGGCAAAGCAGGAATCTTTAAAAAGAGATAATGGAGGATAGCATTTTCCCCTTCCTATCCTCCTGACCTCAGGTTCCTCTCTTAGGAAGCAACCACTGTTTCCAGCGTCTACAGAGGGAGTCTTCTGGAGAGAGACAGTCAATTTCAGGCTACCCACAGGGTTTTTGTTCTTTTGAGACAGGATTTCTCTGTGCGGCCCTGGCAGTCCTGGAACTATTTAGACCAGGCTGACCTTGAACCCACAGAGATCCATCTGCCTCTGCCTCCCGAGTGTTGGCATCAAAGGCATGTGTCATTGTGCCTGGCTCACAAAGTTAATGGTAGCTTTTTATGTATGCTATTCAAATTTTTCTTTCTTAACCATATATCTTAGACATACTATTTTCCTCTTTTTCCTTCTTTCTTTTTTCTCTCTTTTTCAGTTATTTATTGGTTTTTCAAGGTGGTCTATCTGTATAGCCCTGATCCCTCCATAGACCAAGCTGGCCTCTAACTCAGATTTGCCTACCTCTGCCTCCCAAGTGCTTGGATTAAAGTCACCTGGCTTTGCACCTTAATTTTAAAAACAGGATTCTTTATTGAGCCCAGAGGTTGTGGATTCCGTGCTGGGATTACAGTTGTCAGAGCCATACCTAAGTAGGTGCTAGGGTGTCAGAACTTCACAACTTCACTGCCAAGCTACCCTCCCAGCTTTTCTTTCTTTCTTTCTTTCTTTCTTTCTTTCTTTCTTTCTTTCTTTCTTTCTTTCTTTCTTTCTTTTTTTAGAGCCGGGGGTCCTCAAGGATCCCACGTTGCTCTTGAATTTGCTAGACAGCTGAGCATAAATTTGGGTTTCTGATTCGGCCTCTGGAGTGCTGGATTACAGGCGTGTACCACCACGTCTGGCTGGAGTTCTCAACCTCTTATTTTTTGCGACAGGGTCTCCCTTTGTAGCCCTGGCTGGCGAGAACTCGTTATGTAGACTGATCTGGCCTGGTACTCACAGAGATCACCTACGTCTGCCTACGCAGCGCAGGGATTAAAGGGGTGAGGTTTCCAGGAAGCTGAAGCCTGCCGCAACTGACGGGTCCTAAACCAGTTGGCCCCGCACCCCCAAACTCAGCGAGGCGGGCGGGCGAGCTCAGACACTCGGGGGGCGGAGCCCGCCGAGCGCACGCGGAAACTAGGTCACAGAAGCAAAGGAGGTTTTTGTGCCGATCTTTACGACACTGTCGTATTCGCTGGGCCCCGGCCGTAAAGCAGGCTCGAGTCGGCCAGGCCAAGGCCGCGGACCGAGCTGCCATGGCGGACATGGAGGATCTTTTCGGGAGCGAAGCGGAGAGCGAGGCGGAGCGCAAAGGTGCGGCGAGCAGGCGGGCGGGCTCCGCGGATGGGCGCACGGGGCGCCGAGTTGCTTTCCGGCCGGAGGCGCTCCACCGGGCACTGTGGTGCTCCCACGCTCTTGCCCAGCGCCCCCTGCATGCCCGGCGGTGCCAGCCTCTCCCAGGAGACGAGCGCGGAGTCTGCGCCTCGAGGGCCAGGGATCAGCCTGGGCTCGTTGGGGGGGGGGGAGCAGTCTGGGGACGGGTGGTCTGCGCCCCGCTGTGCACACCTGGCCGAAGGAGGGGTGGCAGCGGCTAAGTTCACTGTTCATCGGGTCCGATAATGCCCTCCCGAGTGAGACAGATGATGGGGGGACTGCAGATGCTCATGAAGGGTCTGGGGGTCGGATGGGGACCAGGGTGGAGCTGTGCCGAAGGACTGCACGCTGGAGATGAGTGCCCTTGGAGAGCCCGTTCAGAAAATTCCTTTCCTCGTCTGTGATGTAAGAATGGGGGCACTTTGGGGGTGTTGGAGAGAAGTGACAGGAGATTTGGTGAAGAATGAATGGGTTGTATGGTGCATGGAGGTTTTTCTAGCACAGGGGCTAAGAATATTTGGATTTGAGATATGAATAGAAGTAATTAGGAATGAGGAAAGATAGAGACCAACCTCAGAATTCTTGCAGCCCTCCAGGCCCAGATGAGCCTGCATCAATGTCTTTTTCCTCGCCCCTCCCCCCGTTTTTTGCCAACTCCAGTTTATTTGTAATTACTGTAGTGAAGGGAGCAGTAGGTGAAAGTACAGAGAAGAGAACCGAATTCTGCTGTGAGAGCTCTGGTCAGGATCAGTCCGGAATACTTCTGCATAAACTCCCGTCCCACAACTTTTGCTAGGAGTTTTTCCTCTTTGTTTACTCTTGTCTCTTTGAGGCACAGTTCTATGTAACCCTTCCTAAGACTTCCATAAGGGCTTTCATTTCATTCATCCAATCAACAACGATCCCTATAATTTCCTGTTACTTTGCCAGGTGTTGGGAACATAATCATGAGGAGACAGGTTCCCCCTCCCCAGCGTGATTCTTTTTTGATGCACAGTTGACGAGAAGCATTGGTTAGTGAGATGTACCCTACCCTGTAGTGCTTTCCTACAGCAACACAAGGCACAGGGAAGTGGTCTATCGAGATGATTGCAATTCTAAGCTGTTTTTCTGTCTTTTCTTCCTTTTGAAAACTTCTAAGGTCATTACAGTGTTCTTCCATCTTACATAAGTTAGCGGACACTCTCAGGTTTACTTCTGGGTCTGGTGTGCTCTCCTTACAATGGCTCTTGATCTTGAAGTTGGAATGGACATGACAGAGTAGTACTTGGTAGGCCCGCTTGTTTGTCTGCCTTGCCACCCTCACCCCCACCCCGACTCCCGGCCGCCTCCTTCCCTTTCTTTTTTCCTCTTTCTTCACACGATCTGCTGTGTGCATTGCCTTTGTTGGCTTTATATTCCTGAATCTCTTGCCTCAGTGAGTGCTGGTGTTACATATGTGTACCTCCACTCCCTGCTGGTCGTTATTTCATAGTTTTTATTTTTAGTGTAGGTTGACCTTGTGTCTTGTTGCTATCCCGCAGCTAATACATTAGCTGTAATAGTTTTTGTGGCTTCTTTAGGGTTTTCTACATCTGAAGCCATGCCATTGTGATTAGAGACAGTGTACTGTTTCTTTCTCTTACCTGTGTAATTTACTTGCTCTGGTTAGCACTTTCTTTATAATATTGAATGGAAGTTGCAAAAGTAGATATTGTTCTTGACCTTAGAAGGAATGTATTTAGGTTTCTAGTATTACTTATGGTTTATAAACATTGATTGTATAAGGCCAATAATGACATCACTACTTCCATTCCTGACTTTAGTAATTTGAATTTTGTATTTTTTTTCTTTGACAATGACTAAAGGCTTAATTTTGTTAATTTTTTTAAAGAATGAACTTTTAGCCAAGTGTGATGGTGTGTCCTTGTAATCCTAATACTCAAAAGGCAAGAGTATTGGCGGAATTTTAGGTCAGCCTGGTCTGCATATGGGTTACAGGCCAACCAAGACTACAAGAACCCATATGATGGGAAAAACAAACAAAACCAAAACTTCTGGATTTATTGGTTTTCCATTCTTTTTCTTTGTTATTCTCTTGCTGATGCTATTTTGAGCTTTTCTCTTTTTATGGTTTTTTGAGACAGGGTTTTTCTGCATAGTCTTGACTGTCCTAGAACTCACTCTGTAGACCAGGCTGGCCTTGAACTCACAAAGATTTGCCTGCCTCTGTCTCCTGAGTGCTGGGATTAAAGGTGTGTGCCACCACTGCCCTAGGTTAGGCTTTATTTTCTTTTTCTGATCTCTTAAGATATTGATACCTTAAAGGTAGGATATTGTTTGAGATGTTTCTTTTAATGTAGGTGGTTGTAGCTATACCTTTTCTTTTGAGCAACATTGCTTTTCCTTTCTGTCCCCTAAGAAAATATTTTCACTTTCATTCATCTTAAAATAATTTCTAGTTTATCTGTGGTTCATTAAGCCCTTTAAGTTATTAAAAATTTTTTGAAGCATAGTTGCATGCTCTGAAAGTCTGGGTCAGGCTGAATCATGCTAAGGGGTCGTGTTCTTGTCTAGCACATGCCAGCGCTGTTGTCAGCACTGCAAAGTGAAAAAAGATGTGTTTGTTTGACAGTCTTTCTTCCACATTTGAATGCCTGTTTTTGCTCTGTAGTTTGTGAGGAAAAATCCGTTGTGATCCTTACAGAAGATCCCTTTTATCTTGCTGTTTCACGATTCTTTGATAACTTGGTGATATGTTTATGTGTGGATCCCTTTAAGTTGTACCAGTGTGGCATTGACGTTCATTAAACTTCTTGAATGTGTAGACTCATCAAATTCGGGTCATTGTTTCTTTAGCCATGATTTTCTTCTAGAAGGCCATAATGCACATGTGATGTACTTGATGGCACCTTGTACAGTTTTTTCCTATACTTAATGCTTTTAAGCTCTGTTTATTTTTCTTCTTTTCTCCTCCTGCTGCATTTCTGGCACAGGTTCCGAGTAATGGTACCTGTAGCAGAAATGTGGGTCTGTGTACTGCTTTGTGTGGGTGAACTAGGCAGTGAAGGGTGGGCTGGGTAAGGTAAAACATGAAGGGCTCTACATTATTTATTTACTTCAGCTTTTTCAAACAGGGTCTCATGCTGTAGCCTAGGTTAGCCTAGAACTTAACTGTGTAGCTCAGGCTACCCTTGAATTTGAGTCGATCCCTTTGCCTCAGCCTCCTGAATTGATTATAGGTGTGGGCTACTGTGCTTTATTTACTACTGTGAGTTTGCTAAGTTTTCTTAACTGAACATTCTCCTGGTTCTTGAACTTCTTTGCCTCTGGAACATTGAGAAAGTTTTGCCAGTTCATGTTTGCCTTTTATCAAGTTGAGATGGACTTTTAGAGTTCTTTACTTTGCTGACATTACCTTGTGTTTGCACGACCCCCTAGATTCTGATTCCGGGTCTGACTCAGACTCTGATCAGGAGAACGGTGCCTCTGGCAGTAATGCTTCCGGCAGCGAGAGTGACCAGGATGAGAGAGGTGAGTCAGGACAGCCCAGTAACAAGGAACTGTTTGGCGACGACAGCGAGGAGGAGGGAGCCTCCCATCACAGCGGCAGCGACAATCACTCTGAACGATCGGACAACAGGTCAGAGGCTTCCGAGCGATCTGACCGTGAGGATAATGAGCCCTCTGACGGAGAGCAGCACAGTGGCTCTGAGGCCCACAACGATGAGGATGAGGAGGGTCACAGATCAGATGAGGGGAGCCACCACTCAGAAGCAGAAGGTTCAGAGAAAGCACAGTCGGATGATGAAAAGTGGGACAGAGAAGATAAGAGTGACCAGTCCGACGATGAAAAGATGCAGAACTCTGACGATGAGGAGCGGGAGCAAGGGTCTGACGAGGACAAGCTACAGAACTCTGACGATGACGAGGAGAAGATGCAGAACACAGATGATGAGGACCGGGCCCAGCTTTCTGACGATGACAGACAGCAGCTGTCTGAGGAGGAAAAGGGGAATTCTGATGACGAGCATCCTGCAGCTTCTGATAATGACGACGAGAAGCAGAATTCGGACGATGAGGACCGGCCACAGGTGTCCGATGAGGAGAAAATGCAAAACTCTGATGACGAAAGGCCACAGGTCTCAGATGAAGATCGGAGGCATTCAGATGATGAGGAGGAGCAGGACCAGAAATCAGGTAAAGATTCATGGGAAGGTGCGACTCAGTAGAAACATCTGAGTGCAGCCTTGCTCCGTTCTTGTTTCTTTGTAAAGATTTTTTTATCATACTTTATGCAGGTGGCTGTGTTCCCTGCATGCATATCTGTGTACCACGTGCGTGCAGTGCCCATGGAGGCCAGAAGGGGGTGTTAGGTCCCCTGGAACTGAAGTTAGAGCAGGTTGTGAGCCACCACATTGTTGCTGGGAACTGAACCTAGGTCCTCTGGAGGAGCAGCTGGTGCTGTTGACCACTGCACTATCTCCCCATTTCCTTTATTCCTGGGTCCTCTGAAGGAGCAGCTGGTGCTGTTGAGCACTGCACTATCTCCCCATTTCCTTTATCCCCGTCTTTATTATGCTGTTTTTTCATTTTTGTTTTCTCCTTTTATTTTCACCTTTTAAAACTCTCTCTTTCACACACACACTCTCTGCATTCTTCTAAATTTCCCTGTTTGTTTTCACTGTCTTCCCCTTCCATTCATAACTGACTAGGTAGAGAAAAATTTGCTCAGCTCAAATCAACACATTCTTCATACAGGATATGAAAATATTTTAGAGATTGAATTCTTTGTATTATATAAGTCACCCCACTTAGGTTAAGTCTTTCTGGAGTAGAATATGGATTGCTTCATTTCTGTAGGTGACTGGTCATGTTAAATTAGTTTAGTTCAGTCTTGGGAAGCTTAGGTACAAAGGGAGAATTGTTCCTGTAATATCTTACAAGGCGCATTCAGAAACACATTTTGACTTATTTTTTAAAGAAGAGGACTGGATATTTCCCAATATGGGTTTAAATCTGCATAAACTGTGCTTAGGACTCAATAAGTATTTAGTAACTACTTCAGAATAAGATTCTCTGTAAGGTTATCAGAATGTTGAAGCCTTATACAGTGCTGGCAAATTAATTCAAGAACGGGTAAAAGAATCTGCTAGCATTACAGGCATGCACCACCACAACCAACTTTTTGATTTTTTTTCTGTGTCTAGCTTGGGCATGCAGACACACACTCTGTGACTGACTGAGCCACACCTCCACCCTTTGGTTTGTGTGCAGTTTAGTGTTGACATGTTTATAGATTTATGCAGCTACCACCATCATGATACAGGACAACATGTTATGAGACACATTTTATAGCCACGTCCCTTGCCTGTACCTAACCTCATCACCGACTGATCTGTTCTGTCACCGTGCTTTTGTCTCCTTGTGCCTCGGTCTCATCAGTTCTAGGACAACAGGCACTGTCTCTGCCAGGCTAGGTTTTCTTCTTTGACTTAGCCTAATATATTTTATATCGATACAAATTGTTACATGTAGCCTGGCGCAGGCCTTTAATCCCAGCACTCAGGAGGCAGAAACAGGCGGATCTTTGTGAGTTTGAGGCCAGCCTGGTCTACAAGAGCTAGTTGCAGGCCAGGCTCCGTAGTTACAGAGAAACCCTGTCTCGGAAAACCAAAAAAAAAAAACAAATTGTTACATGTATCATACTTTTCTATTTGTTGCTGGACTACTTTGCATGAAGTTGCAGTTTCTCTGTAAGCTTGGATGTGATTATGCACACCTTCTAATTCTGCTCTTTTAGAATCTGCAAGAGGTAGCGATAGTGAAGATGAAGTTTTACGAATGAAGCGCAAGAATGCAATTCCATCTGACTCGGAAGCGGATAGCGACACTGAGGTGCCCAAAGGTAGCTCTTCTATTTCTTTGGTACCCACGTGTAGTTCATGACTCTGTGCTTTTAAACCTTTGTAAACTCCTAAACCTTGACACTGCATGATTCACAGAAGACTGTGTGACCTGCTTCTTTGTTTATAGTTTGAGTGAATTTATCAAGGGGGGCTGAGCCTCTGTACTGTTTGGAAGTGACAGTGTGTTCTTCAGTCGGAATAAGGAGAGTACTGGACTGACTGTCCTTACTGTTCTCAGACAGTTTAATATTAGATGAAGGCGTGAGCTTTGACTAGGTTACAAGAAGAGTTCATTCATGTAAATGCAGGTTAAGGTTGTTGCAAAGGTGGAGATGTACATGTTCATCTCTGTTCTGTTTGCAAATGGCAGGTGGCCACGCAGTGAAGATGTCAGTGTGAAAGTCAGAGCAGACAGAGCTGTGGTAGACGCTTGGGGACGTGCAGCTGTACTACGCTGCGTGGTAATAGGCATTGCTCCAAAGCTCCGAGAGGTTATCTTAAGGCAGACATTTTGAGGGTCACCTGTAGAGAAAAGGAAAGCTAGACAAGATAGCAAACCCTGAGGTTTACTTAAATATCTGCTTAGGAGTGCGCTTTGGAAACAGATGACCTGCTGTGTTTGGCTGATCAGATTTCTTACTAGATATAAAATAGGGTGATGAAGACAGAGGAGTTAGAATTGGTAGGTGGGGTCCATTGTTCCGTTTCGGTCACCAGTGTGTTTTGAGTCTGTACTATATACTGTGACTGTTGTAGGCACTGGGAGCATGGCCATGATTGAAAATCAGCTCCTTTGTAGAACTTGCCACCTGGTGCCTAGGTTTGCAAACTGGGGAGACAAGTAAACCTCACATGTACAGTAGTTGGGTGGTGATACGAGCTAAGAAGGGAATACTGAGGGAGGGGGAAGGCACAGACTTGTTTCTGCTTTACTGTATAAAGAACTTCAGTACTCTGGTCACCTCCACCTTGCTGTCCAGTGATATTTTTGTCCCTTGTCACATCTTTGTAACTCAGTGTCATAGTGTATTCTAGACTATGTCTTTACCAGTTGTTCTAACTGTTGTAATTACAATTTTAAACAGACAGCTGGCTCTCCGACCACTCTTCTGGTTTTCTCTTTTCTTGCTGCTTTGATGGGTACCTCAGTGATGTTCTGTCTATGAGGGTGGGGCTGGCTAGACACAGACATCTAACTCTGACATAGAATGTGTTAGCCCAAATTTGAAGATTTAGCCTGGAAGAAACAACTGGCTTCTAAACAGTAAGAGAAAATAAAAGGATACAGAGATGGAAGAGGAACTGCCTATGCTTGTACCTGTCTCTGCACACATGTGCCACAGTGCCTGTCTCTCTGCATACATACCCCTCAGTGCCCTTCTCTCTGCACACACGTGCCACAGTGCCTGTCTCTGCACACATACCCGACAGTGCCTGTCTCTCCACACACATGCTACAGACCTAGGTTTCTGCCATTTCATGATGCTGACCCAGAACTCTTGGGATGTTAAAGTGAAGACCAAGTGTTAATACTCTGCATCTTTCCTTCTGCACTGAAGACAATAATGGAACCATGGATCTGTTTGGAGGTGCTGACGACATATCTTCAGGGAGCGATGGAGAAGATAAGCCCCCTACTCCGGGACAGCCTGTGGTAAGTCAGGGGATTAGTGTGAGTTGACCCATACTCAAGTGAGACAGATTCTCAGCTGAAGGCTCTCTTTCTCCAAGAAGTTTCTAACTACGTCGTCATATGGAAATACAGTGAGTGGTTCCAGGGAGGCGTAGATGTGACTGCGGCTACCGTGAGATGGTGCTGGGCCTCACAGGCTGAGAGCATGGGGACCTGGCGTTTAAGAACCTTTCACTTTATTGTTTTCCTTACTCATGCAAAGTGTGCTGTCTTAGTAATTCTTCTTCCATTCCTTTCCTTTTTATTGGAAACAGGGCCTTGCTATGTAACCGCAGCTGGTCTCGGACTCACCATGGGGTGCTAATCTTCTCTGATACCATTAGCGTGGCTGCATAAGTGCTGACTGAGTGAACACTCTGTCCACGAAGGTCTGGCAGATCCTAGGTCACAGTGCTCTGTAGCCACACAGCCAACCGTGTCTTGCCTTTCCTGAGATATTTTGCAGATAGATGAACAGTGCTGATGACTGAGGGTGCATTAGTCCTAAGATAATATCTTACTATGGTTCTTGCTGGGCATGGCAGCTCATACTTGTAATCCCAGTACTTGGAAGGCTGAGGATTTCTGTGAGTTTGAGGCCAGTGTGGGCTATATAGTGAGTTCTAGGCCAGCCTGGGTGACAGAATGAGATCCTGTCTCAAACAAAATGAGAACAAAGGGAAAAGCAAACAGTGTTTCTTGCTCCCTTGAGTTATAAAATGTGGAGTTGATCTTGGGCCGATGCCCACTCCCCACAGCTCTGACCTTCTGCCTTCTTGCACTAGGATGAAAACGGCTTGCCTCAGGATCAGCAGGAGGAGGAGCCAATACCTGAGACGAGAATAGAAGTAGAAATCCCCAAAGTAAACACTGACTTGGGAAACGACTTATATTTTGTTAAACTGCCCAACTTCCTCAGTGTAGAGCCCAGGTAAGGAAATCAAGATGTCTTCTGAGTGTTGACTAGAAATATGTGGGTATTAACCTGGTGGTGGTGACACACACCTTTGATCCCAGCACTTGGGAGGCAGAGGCAGGCGAATCTCTGTGAATTAAAGGCCAGCCTGATCTACAGAGAGAGTTCCAGGACAGCCAGGGCTGTTACACGAAGTACTGGGATCAAAGGTGTACACCATCACCGACTGGCTGCAATCTGATGCTCTTATGAATGAGGGGACACCTGGTCTCCAAGACACTTGGTACCTACTGCATCCCACCAACACTGCAGTGAGAAGCAGACCTGCTGGCACATTAGGACAACAGCTATTCAGCTATTGGTGAAACAATGCTGGTGGGGACGCCTAAGTTAACTCTCAAAGTCTTGGGTGATTTCCATGCTTCACCCCAAGGAAAAGGATGTGACCATCTACAGTGTATGTGCTCTTGTCTTTGCAAGACTCCTAGAATGTGAAAAATTGATATTTTTTTTTTCTTTTAGACATTGTCTCACTATGTAGCCCTGGCTGAACTGGAACTCACAGATCTACCTGCCTCTGCCTCCTAAGTACTGGCATTAAAAGTATGTGCCACCACATTGCTATCTGGAATGTTTAATCTTGTTTATAATATATTTCAAATAATATATAATAGCATAAAAATTTTTAATTTTAGCATATTTTTAATGCTTTTAAGTTGAGCTTCAAACTGAGCATTGTAGTTTTTTTAAAGTTAGGATTCTTGATATAATGGGTTGTGGTAACTATAACTACACCATGGCAATGCTCTTTATGAAATAGGATTAATAGTTTATTTTAAAAACCTCTTGTAGGCCTTTTGATCCTCAGTATTATGAAGATGAATTTGAAGATGAAGAGATGCTGGATGAAGAAGGGAGAACCAGGTTGAAACTGAAGGTACCATGCAGTCTTTGCTTCCCTCCTATAGAGTGAATCTGGGGACACCAACCTAAGTCTTGAGCTCTGAAGATGGTTTTTGTGTCCCTTGTTCTATCAGCCAGATTAACCGTCTGTCTTCTCAGAATTCTTTTGATGCTAGGGATTGAACCTGGGCCTCTGCACACTCTTTATGGAGCTGCATCTTTGGTCCCTGACATGCTGCCTGGGGGCTAAACCTAGGCCCTTGCAGGTTAGGCTTTTTTGAAAATTGAAGGCAGAGTCTCACTATGTAGCCAAGTTGTCCTTAAACACGTGGTCTTCCCACCTCCACTTCCTGAATGCTGGGTCACAGGCATGACTCGGGGTTGAGCTGCTGCATTTCCAGTTGTACCATCTTCACCACATGCAGCAGCTTCCTGAGTGTCTGTGTGACATTGCTGAAGATGGACCCTGTCTAGGCACAGGTGTCAGAGCTGTCAGTGACCACTGTAGAAATGCGGACCAAGTAAGAAAGATGAAAATGCCAATAATTTGCTCAGGATCATTCAACTGGTAGGTTTAGCCTGATAGATGGTTTGGACTTTTATGTGCTCTGCCCTCCACTGTCTTGGCGCTGCAGGCTCATGTATCAGTATTTGCTTGGTATGCGTGTGTATTGATTCAGAGTTAGCAGTATTAGTTTCTCATGGCCATTTTAGTGCCTCTGACTTCTTTTTGCTGCTTCTCATTATTTTCATCATTTATATAAATTAATGTGGTAGTTCTTTATTCCTTATTCATTTTAGCAGTTTTCTATTTTCTGTCATGGTGCAGCAGAGAGTATCAGTGTGCTCACTGTACATTCCAGTGTGCACCTCATAGTTTAGACATCAGTATTTTGCTCTAAAACCTCAAGTGCTTCAGAGTACAAAATGTCTGTGTTTATTAGGTAGCTCTCCTTCAGAAGCTTGGGATATGATGGAAAGTGACCCTAGATTTGTTTCTTGGGTGATGGTTGAGACAAGGTGAACAGGCTTAGAGTCAATTGATGGCTGAGTCAGGAACCAGCTATGTGCTCTGTGAGGTTCTGTGTCTTTAGAAGTACTTCCATGTGCTTCCTTCCTGTAGAATGAGACTTCATAGTGTGTCCTCAAAGACATCTTTCAAATGTCTCAGTTGCTAATTCCTATGCTGGTTTGAATGAGAATGGCCTGCATAGGCTCATACAGTTAAATAGTTGGCCCTCAGCTGGTGAAACTGTTTGGGAAGGATTAGGAGATGTGGTCTTGGAGGAGGTGTGTCCCTGGGAGTCGGTGAGATGTGAGCTCTCAGCTACTGCACAGAGTATTACTGTCTACCTGCCGCCATGCTCCCTGCATGATGGGCATAGCTCTAACTCTGAATCTGTGAGCCCCAAATTAAATTCTTTTTTTTTTCTTTTTATAATTTGTCTTGGTCATGGTGTTTTCATCTCAGCAATATAAAAGTAACTAAGACAATACCTGTATATATGTTCGTATATTTATATGTAGCTAACTGCTTTAGTTGGGGTTTCTATTGCTGTGATAAGCACCGTGACCAAAAGCAAGTTTGGGAGGAAAGGGTTTATTTTATCTTACACTTTCATATCATAGTCCATTGTTGAAGGAAGTTGGGGCAGGAACCCGGAGGTAGGAACCGAAGCAGAATCCACTGTAGAATGCAGCTTACAGGCTATCTCCTCATGGCTTGTTCAGCGTGCTTTCTTAGACAACTCAGAATCACCTGCCCCAGGGATGGTACTGCCCAGGGTGAGCTGGGCCTCCCATATCAATCATTAATCAAGGTAGTACCACAGACTTTACTACAGGCTGATCTGATGGAGACATTTTCTCAATTAATTCTTCCCGAATTATCTCTAAGTTGACAAAAATCAACTGGCACACTAACCTATTGTACATAAGAGAGAAAACAGGAATAATAATAGATTGTTTTACCTTAATTTCTTAAATTTTTAAAAATTACATATATTTATCTGGTGTGTGTGGTGTGAGCACTCACATGTCCATGTTGCACATGAACTTGGGATATTTCCTTCTTGTTTCCATCTTCTTTTTCACCCCAACCCTGCCTCTTTAGACAGCGCCTTGCCTTGTAGCCTAGGCGGGACTGAGATCCATAGTCCTCCTTCTGCAGTGCTCCTTCCGTAGCGCCCCACATGCTGGGAGCACAGACGTGCACCACAACCCGTGGGTCATTCTGCATGAGTGTATTTTCCACTTTACTGCTATTTTAGTATGTTTCCGGGATGTAGCACGATCAATGCATGTATTTAATGTGCTGTGTTCTCCTGGAAGGACCATCAAGTTTTTAATTTCTGCAGCAGTGACTTATTTTCTAAATCTGTCTGGCATTTTTCCATCCTGCAGGTGACAAGTCCCCATATGTGTGTGGGAAGAGGTATTATTGGTTCCTAGGTCCATGGTGCTATTTCCTCTACATATGTGTCTACCTCCAAAGTTCTCTTTGGAGTTCAAGCTTTGTCTCCTGTACCTCAGAGCTTCTCAGTTTTAAATGCTGTGGCTGTGAGCTACCATTGTCATACTAGCAGCTCAGAAATTCACTTAAACACTTATATTTTTCCTGCTTTTAATTTATTACAAGAGGATTTCACTGTTGCCTGTTTTTCTGTCATTTACCTACTGTGCTTATTCTGTGACTGCATGTCTCTCAAGGGAGTACCACTAGTACCGTTTCCTAAGGCTCTGTATTTTGAAACAGGTAGAAAATACAATAAGATGGAGGGTACGCCGAGACGATGACGGGAATGAAATTAAAGAAAGCAACGCTCGGATTGTCAAGTGGTCAGATGGAAGGTGAGAGCCGCGTGCCGGCACTGGGCACCCAGACCAATGGAGAGGAGAGAACTGTGGACTCCCGACCGTACGCGGGCCAGCTCTTGTTAGAGAACCTCCACTAGTTACTCCTTGTGGTTGCATAGGAAAGCTGAGAGAAGCGATAGTTGGAGGTGTTCGGGCTGGTAGGAGTCGATAAACTAATGTGAGTTAGGAATCTTAGCTCCCTTAGCCCCATTGCATACTACTCACACGTGAGGAAAAGTTCCTTACCTGGGAACGGGTAGAGGCAGGGCCTGAACCACAGCAGGTGTGACTTCAGGGAAGTCATTTCCATCACAGTGTCTCTCCTCCTGCTGAACCACAGCAGGTGTGACTTCAGGGAAGTCATTTCCGTCACAGTGTCTCTCCTCCTGCATTTTGAATAAAGAGGGAAAAGTGGTTGGATCACACTTTTAGGGAAGTAAAGTTGTAGAGTGAAAGCCTTTAGATTTTAACATGCCAAATGATTTTTCTCTTCAGCATGTCCCTGCATTTAGGGAATGAAGTGTTTGATGTGTACAAAGCCCCACTGCAGGGAGACCACAACCATCTGTTCATAAGACAAGGGACTGGGCTGCAGGGGCAGGCTGTCTTTAAAACGAAGCTCACCTTCAGGTAAGTGCTCTTAGGAACATTGCTTGATTTTGGTACTTGGTCCCTGTGGACTCCGCAGTACAGTCCAGGGCTGGTTCTTGCTTCTGGAGGCTGAGACTTAAAGGACAGCGAACGTGCTTTCTCGGGAGCCAGGTCGTTCAACCGGGTTTACACGTAAAAGAGAATGTCGGTGTGTGAGTTCTAGTGGCTACTGTCCTCCAGGAGAGCTAACGTGCTTGTGTCTGTGCTGGTCAAATGGACCCTCTGTTTTCAGTAAAACTGACCTGGAGACATGGGGTAATTAGGGCTTGTATATGCTGATGTCAGAGAAAAGGCATGGAGTTGGGGGTGTGGATGCTGGAGCTGTCCCGTTGCCTGGTGCTGTTGTGTCCAGATCTTTGTGGGAATGTGTCCCCGGCAAACCCGGGCACCCCGGCTCTGGTGAGGGTGCTGTGCTGCTTTCTTGTTTTGGTTTTTTTTTTTGTTTCTCGAGACAGGGTTTCTCTGTGGTTTTGGAGCCTGTCCTGGAACTAGCTCTTGTAGACCAGGCTGGTCTCGAACTCACAGAGATCCGCCTGCCTCTGCCTCCCGAGTGCTGGGATTCAAGGCGTGCGCCACCACCGCCCGGCCATGTGCTGCTTTCTTGAAGATAAGCAGACCCCCGTCCTGAACGACAGTCTGGGGGGCACCACTCAGAGCTGTTCAACTGGGCTTTGGGATTGGGCCTACGTCTACTTCTACTTGTGTGGCTTCGGACGGCTTCGTTCTGTGAGGTCACCTCATGGGGTAGACGGGGAAGGTCAGATCCAGGGGGACAAAGCACAGTGTCCGTCAGCCCTGCTTGAGCCTGGCTGTTCCTGCCGTTCCTGCCTCGGGTGACCATGCTATACAAGTTTCTTCGCCCCAGTTTCTCTTTTCCTCTGTTCTTGTCTCACTGAGCTAGATAAAGTCCACGGCCCTCCAAGTAGAATATTCGGTTTTATGGTCTTGTCTACTTCTTTGAACAGAAAGTGGCTGCTGGTTTTGTGTTTTTATGATGTGGGTATGACTGGCTCACAAATATATTGATAAACAGTGGGGAATTCCTGTTCATTTCTCACAGGCCTCACTCTACAGACAGTGCGACACACAGGAAGATGACTCTGTCACTTGCAGATAGATGTTCAAAGACACAGAAGATTAGAATCTTGCCGATGGCTGGTCGTGACCCTGAGTGCCAGCGCACAGAGATGATTAAGGTATGTTGGGTAAACTTCATCCGGGAATAGTTTTGTGTATTAAGAACAGACTGTAGGGACTGGAGAGATAGCTCAGGAGTTAAGAGCAATGACTGCCCTTCCAGAGGACCCGGGTTCAATTCCTAGCACCCACATGGCGGCTCACAATTCTGCAACTCCAATTCCAGGGGACCCAACACCCTCACCCAGACATATATGTAGGCACATAATTTTTTTTTAATTAAAAGAAAAAAAATAACAGATTGTAGCCAAGTGGTGGTGCATGCCTTTAATCCCAGCACTTGGGAGGCAGAGGCAGGTGGGTCTTTGTGAGTTTGAGTCCAGCTTGAGCGAGTTCTAGGATAGCCAGGACTATATAGAGAAACCCTGTTTTAAAAAGCAAGCAAGCAAGCAAACAAAAAGAACATATTGCCCAAACTGTGTGTTTATCTGTTCATTATGTCTTATTGGACTTCCCTTCCCTCTTCCAGTGGCATGGGCCATGTTAATTTACTAAGCATATACTAAACAAAGAGATGCAGGGGTAGTGATAAACATATGCAAGCTTTTGGGTTCTTCCCCAACAGGGCTTGAAAGTGACCACCTGAGTTTTCATATATCAAACACCACTAAATCATCTACACTAGTTGGTCCTGTCGGAGCTCAGTGGGCAGACTCAGGAGGAGGTGCAGCGGTCCGAGTGAAGACCTAAAGTGGAGTCTCACAAGAGTTGTCTGAGTTTTGTTTTGTGATGCTGAGGTTTAAACCTAAAGCCTGTGGTTCATAGATTGTGAGTTCTGAGTCAGCCTGGTGTATGCTAAGATCTTGTCAAAAAAGCAAGGCAAGAAATTTATTCCACTTAAGCCTAACAACCCAGGTTTAATCCCCAGCACCCACATTGTGAGAGGATAAGACCAGCTCCCATAAGCTAGCCTCTGACCTACCCCCCCCAAGCAAAATAAATAAAATTAATTAAAAAAAAATGTTTCGAGACTAGAAGGTCCAAGAATAAGGCAACAGTGGCTGGTGAAGGACTTCTTGCTACATTCAGGCATGGTGGAAATCCTGGTGATGCAGAGGGAGCAAACTCGCTTCTGTAACAGCCAGTGTCTTGACAGCCCATCAGTCCGTTAGGTTATCAGTTAACCCATGAATTAACTAGCTAGGGACTAAGTTTCCAACACATGAAATTGGCGTCACTTTCAAACCATAGCAACTGGTTTACTTGCTTTCTCACAGAAAGAAGAAGAACGCCTGAGGGCCTCCATCAGGAGGGAGTCGCAACAACGCCGCATGAGAGAGAAGCAGCACCAGCGGGGCCTGAGTGCCAGCTACCTGGAGCCTGACCGATACGACGAGGAGGAGGAAGGCGAGGAGTCCATCAGCCTGGCAGCCATTAAAAACCGTTACAAAGGGGGCATTCGAGGTGAGTGTGGCGTAGAGTCATGTCACCTTGTACACGAGCTTACTGCCGGCCGTTGGACATCATACAGAGTCAGTGTCTTAAAGATATTGAGCATTTCCTGCCAAGTTTGTTTGAGGCTGTCCTGGCAGGGTAGGACCCTCGTGGCTCTCTTTCAGGTGTTTTATTTTTGGAGGTTTTCCTTGGACAGGTCCCTTTTCCCTGTCTCCTGGGCGTTGGGTTTATAGTCGTGTACGCCACATCAGGCCCCTTGCAAACTTACCCCTTGTCCTTCTGATTTCCACTTTGAAAGGTTGACGGTTTTTGTTTTCGTTTTGAGAAAAGCTCTCATGCTAGTCCAGGTTGTTCTCAAACTTTCAGCAGTCTCCTGCCTCAGCTTCTTTAGTGCTGGTATTCCAGGCATAAGGCACCTTTCTCAGCTAAGTTGCCAGTTATCAAGAACACGTTACTGAGACACGTGGTGCTTTCTTTTGCCTTCCTGCCTACTTTTCTCTAAGCTGTGTTCTGCAGCTTCCTCCTCTCAGTGGTTTTAGTTTGCATTTATAGCACATACTGAATCCCAGACAAACATGTTCTCTTTGATCTCTGTAGTGTTCTGATGTATTTGCTCACTGATGAAACTAATGGCTCAGAGCTGTCTGTAACTCTAGTCCCAGAATTCTGTGCCTTCTTTTGGCCTCTGCAAGCACTAGGCACACACATGGTGCACAGACATACGTGTAGACAAAACACCCACACAGTAAATAAAATCAGTAATGTATTAAAGAAAGAAAGAAAGAAAGAAAGAAAGAAAGAAAGAAAGAAAGAAAGAAAGAAAGAAAAAGAAAGAGAAAGAAAGAAAAGCAGACTCAGAAGCAGCCAGGATGACTGGAATCTCCCTGCCTCAGCTTCCCGAATGTGAGATTGCAGGCTGTGTCACCATGCCCACCTAGTTTTTCCACTTTTTTTGTTTGTTTGTTTGTTTGTTTTTTTTCCACTTTTTAAGAGTGGTATTTAAAAGGCTCCACAGCCTCTTTGAATTTCCTCAGTGTCATGTGAAATAAACGCTCTGCTAATGGTACCGAGAACCCGAGGGGAGGACTGAACAAGGAGTGTGCTTGGTGCTCATGCCAGTACAGAGTGAACGAGTGTGCCTAAAGCCACTTTGCCCACCTCATCAGCTCTGAGCATGTAACCTCTCAGTTCTGAATGTCATTTGCCGTGTCTGTAAATTGAGAAATGAGGTCTGCAGATGCTTTGGGTTGTGTGTGGCACTGGGTAAAAAGTCAGGGCTTAATGCCTGTTAGGGAACTACTGTACCCCTGGACTTCACTCCAGCCCTTCCCTAGTTCCTTCCCTAGTTCACTCTGACAGAGCTGTGTAACCAGATGTCAGTCATACATACCATAGTATAAGGATGCAGATGACCTTGCATCCTATCCTGGCTGTGCTCAGCTGAGTGATACGTTCTACAGACACATAAATTCCCTTTTATCTGACTTTTCTTGCAGGACTTCATGTGATCAGCTGAATGCTATAGAGCCTACCTATTTTGAGAACTCAGTACAGCAGCCTTTTTCATTTTGCCAATGCGAATTCATCACAAAAAATCTTAATTGTAACATTTTTAATGTAGCATATTAGAGATGCATTCAAGGATTATGGTATATAACATTCAGCTCAGTAGAGATTAAAACCAAGTAGATGAGTTCAGTGGTTCCCAGGAGAGCAGGATATTCACCTAGCAAAGCTGGGAAGGCAGTATATTTGGAAAGAAAAGGTCTGGCTCGTTTTTGCATATTTAAAACTATAAGAAAATTTAAACTGGGACTGAGAGGCTCAGTTGTTAAAGCACTTGCCACGCAAGTATGAGGACTGGAGCTCAGGTCCCCAGACCTGTGTGATCTGGGTACCTGTAATTCAACTCTGGAGGGTAGAGGTGGGCAATCCCCAGGGAAAGCTGCTGCATTGGTGTGCTCTGGGTGTGATAGGGAGACCCTGTCTCACTGAGGAAGATGCAAGAACGACTGAGGATGACTCCTGACATCAGCCTCAGGCCTCCATATGCATGTGCATACATGTGCACCCTTGTGCACACACATGTATCACACACACTCAAGAAAATGGAACCATAGAAATTATTTTGTTCCTCAGTGGAAAAGTACAGAGAGAAGAGAATGAACGGTATTTATTGGAAGGCAAATTCAGGAATGAATAGATTACTGTTGATGAAAATGATTCCATCTAATTCCTTCATTTTCAGAGGAACGCGCTAGAATCTACTCCTCGGACAGTGATGAGGGCTCGGAAGAAGACAAGGCTCAAAGACTGCTCAAAGCAAAGAAACTCAACAGTGACGAGGTAATCCACATGTACTGAATTCTAGGGTTCCCTTGTTCTCAGGGCTCAGCTCCTGGCATGACAAGGAGCTCTGAGACACACAAATGAGTTCTCCATGAAGGTCCTAGTCCACAAGGTGCATGGGGTGAGGCCCATATTTGGGTAAATACTCACTCCTTTCATGAGGCTCTGCCTTTGTCCTGCTTGCTGTTGTGTGACAAAGATTTTCCCTGGGGAGACACACAAGTCTACTTACCTCAGAGAGGGACTAACTCATAACAGACCAAAATACGGATACCACCAAAGTCCAGTTTGGAAAACCAGTAAGTTCTTTGGGGGTTACTTAAAAGAATATGGGGGAGGGGTTACTTACGTGATCAGAAATTACTCAGAGACAGCGCCATCACTAAAACCCACCCCAGCATGGGTGACAGCTCACAAAAGATAGGAAGTGGGAGCCAGGAGCTCAGCCTTCAGGCAGCTCCACAGCTGGGAGAGTATCCTTTTCAGGTGCCTCGGTAGTTCTAAAGTTCTTCTAGCAGCTCGGCTTCTTTCTACAAGTTGGTTTGGTCTCAGAGTCTTCCTGGCTTCCAGGTAGCTGGCCTGGTTTTAGAGTTCTCTCTGCTTGTCTGAATTCTGTACGCAGAGGCTGCTTGTTCGTTTGCTGACTGCCCAGACCTGAAATAATCACACAGAAACTGTATTAATTGCAATACTGTTTGACTAGTAGCTTAAGCCTATTTCTGGCTAGCTCTTACCCATTTCTATTATTTTATATTTTACTACAAGGCTATATTCTGCAAAGCCATTGGCCAAAAGCAGCTTCTTTATTAACCAATGGCAATAAAACATTCATAGCATGCAGAGGGAAATCCCACATCACCTCCATTCATCTCAGAGTCTTCTTTGTTGCTCAGCTTTACTTTGTCTTTTTTTTTTTTTTTTTTTTTTTTTGGTTTTTCAAGACAGGGTTTCTCTGTGGCTTTGGAGCCTATCCTGGAACTAGCTCTGTAGACCAGGCTGGTCTCGAACTCACAGAGATCCGCCTGCCTCTGTTTACTTTGTCTTGAGTGGGACTCTCAGCTTTTATTTACTCCGGTAGGGACCTGTAGTGAGTTTGGTCAGTTTCAGGTACTTCCTTGAGCTATTTTGAGTTGACCTTCCTGGTGAAGGAACTTCCTGCAGGACAGAATATTTCAATCCTAGAAGACTGTTGCACAAGGGTAACCTTCTAGAAACCCTCCTGATCTTGGGGTTAGCATTTTGGCATAGGAATTTTGGGACATAGACTAGAGCATCTCCTACTGTTTCTGTTGACTATATCTTAGGATACCGTATTTTTTGTACATTCTATAATGGAATGGTTTTGATTTACTGAGCTGATAGCCAGGGGCAAGGGGCGTTTTTATTTATTTTTTTTTAAGATTTATTTTTATTTGTCTATGTGTATGAATCTGTATGTGTGCACTTGTATGTGGGAGCCCGCAGCGGCCAGAAGAGGGCATCTGGTTCCATGGAGCTGGAGTTACAGGTTTATAAGCAACCTGACATGGGTGTTGGGACCACATTTGGGTCCTTTGCTAGAGCCCGCACGTGCTCTTATCCTCTGAGCCTTCTCTCTAGCCCCTCCACAGGAATTTCTGATGCCTAGATTGATTAATTTCTCCAAAGATGATTTTTTTGGGGGGTTGGTTTTTGGAGTTGCATGTAGTTAAAGCAGGCCTTGAACTCATTGTGTAATGTGGCTGGCTTGAACTCCTGGTCGTCCTGCTGGTGCTGAGATTACAGGCATGTACAACCAGGCCTGGCTGATTTATATGTATCTCTGGAAGGTACCCTGAGCATCCACTGCCTAGGACCTCCTGAAACTGCATTCTCTGATTGAAATCTTGCTGATTTGGCTGTGAAGCCTGACAGCTAGGTTTGCTGTGTGAAACCCGCATTGTAGAAGGAGAGGGCTGACCACACCAGATTGTCCTCTGACCTCTGCATACGTGCTGTGGTACATATGTACCCCTTACACACACACTCAACACAAATAAATACTTTTTGTAAGTTTGTAGACTCCTGGCTCAGAGAAACAGTGCTAGGCTTATATCCTGGTCCATTTTTACACTAAAGACTTTTGACCCTTGTCTCCTGTTCTGCCCACCTTGTAAGGCATAAAAGCCAGTGTTCATGGTCATAGTTCAGTGTCTATGTGGAGGAGCCTGTTCTAGTGCCCTGCTTTTCCTTCCAGCTTTCGCTTAGTTTTGGCCTCCAATGATGCTTTTGTTTTATTTTACCCATCATTACTCGCTGTTTTCAGTGAGAAGCTGTTCTCAGTACTGGTCTGCCATATTGCAGGAAATGGATATCTTCCTGTTTTGCTTTTGAGCTATTTTAATTATTTTGGCTGTTACGAACTCTTATGTGAAACAAAATTATGTCCTCAGGTTAATGTTGATTACCACATTTACTATTTCATGTTTTGGGAGTAGCTTGCTATAGACAGAATTTGTTAGCATTATACTGCAACATATTTGTTGTGAATTAAATGAAATAGCATCTTAATGGTGCGTTTACAGTGTGATGAACAGTTGGCAAATGGGGGCTCATCCAAGCAGATGCTTAATCCTTGGCAAGCAGAGCCGTGAAAATCGAGAGGTGCCGTGGAACTCTTTATTCCCAGTAAGAGATGCTTGTCTGATCTCCTGCTGGAAAAGTGCAAGCCTTCCGGCTCTCTTATAGAAGCTCCTTTTCTGGTTGGTCTCCCCCACCCCCCCAGCACTTTCTCAGTCGCTTTGTGCCCTCCCTGCCTTGCCTGACAGCCAGCGTTTCACCTCTGCCTCCAGCTTTGCTATGCTTCTTCCTATCGCTGCAGCTCAGGTCATGCCAGTGGGTGACAAGGACTGAGAGGAGCCTCCTGCTCCGCTCCATACCCCCAAATTCCAAGAACCTGGCTATTCATCTAAGATGTGGGGAGCTTTTGGATGTCAGGATACCCATATGAGGAGCCAATGCTATGCTAGAACCGGCTTTGAGGGTAAGGGCAAGTCTAGATTACCCAGACATGGTGTTTCATACCCATAGCCCCAAGATTTGGAGAGGCTGAAGCAGGAGACTACATAGTGAGTTCCAGGCCAGCTGTGCTATGGAGTGAGACCCTGTCTCAAAAAAACAAAGGTGGAAAGAAAAGATGATCATCAGCTGCATCGCTGAATTTGGTTGCTGCCCATACTTGCCAGTTCCCATTGCATGCCTTGGGGCAAGTCGGCTCACTTCTCTTATTCTTCTGTTGAGGCTTATGCTTCTGCCTGGGAAAGTTACTGTATGTAGTAAATACAGATAGGAGTGTGGGAACAAAGTGACATCTAGCTCAGCAGGAAATGCTGCCTTTCCTTTCCCAGCCCAAATGGAGAGCAATGCAAAGGAGAGTACTTTATCCAGCTACTTCATTTTACAGCCTGTAGAACACTTTCTTTTCTTCCTTCAAAGACAGTGAGACAAGGTGTGTGTGTGTGTGGTGGGGCACTTTCTGTCAGCTCTCTGTCCCCAGGGGCTAAGAAAGGGAAACACTGGGTTCAAGGATTGACATGGAACTGGAAAGCAAAGGCTCATGTGAGATGTCAAACCTCTTTCTCACAGCAGGCTGCTTACTGAGAAGAGTTAGTACAAGGGCCTGGTCCTCTCTCTCCCCTCTTCTGCGGCTCCTTTCTGGAAACCACAGCAGCCCTGCCTATGTCATAACCTGTGATCTGTCCATGTATGTAGGAACCTGTGTTCATGACTACATTATCAAGCATCAGTTCAGTCTTAATGTTTTGTTGCTTCACAGATTTTTGGCACGGGGATGTATATATACTTCAGCTTTGTTCAGCAAGGCAGCTTAGTTTCTGAAATAGTTCTGCACGCCTAGTTTCATGAAAGAAGGTCATTCTGAAGGCTCCATTGTAGATGGAGGGGGTGGTTCCTGTGCTGTGCTTGCTTGCAGCTTCTGGGGAGTCAGTCTTGGCAGGCTTTCCACCAGTGTTTACCCCTGAACTGGACCTGGTGCTGTTTATATCTAGACTTCCTTGGGAGAGCCTGACCTCGGGCTGTTGCTAGACCTTGTCCAAGAGGTTTTAGAAAAATGTTATACATGTTGAGAAGTACCACGGCAGTTCTTTCAGCCACTCAAATCTAGTCTCTAACAATAAGGAATTTTAGAGCTAGCACCGAACGCTGCTTATGTGCTGGCATGTAATGTGTTTGCAAGATTCTGCAGTGGAGCAAAGTCAGTGCTGCCTTTGCTGACGGCCCAGAGAGGATTTCAGTTTGCTCTTGGCTGGAGAGTGGGGAAGGAGGTCACATCCTGGGGACAAGATCCTTCCAGCAATTGGGTCACTTTACTGCCACCAGCTAGCATGTATATAGAGAAGGACTTTCATGTCCTTGTATGGGTTCATAAGTTTCTTGAGCCCTCTGGTGGCACTCCCAGTCTGTAGGAATACATTTGGGATAAAAAGGCAAGAAACAAGTGTTGGCTGTCATTTTGTTATCAGATGCCAGCTAAGGAGATCACAAAAAACGTGGGAATGCCAGGTTGCATTTTGCATCTCGAAACATTCTTTGGCCTTGTCTGACTAGCTTTCAAGCCGTTAGTCTGTCCACTACACTTGATTTTGTGGTGCTAGTAACTGGGTCAGGGTCTCTGTCATCCTAAGCAAACAGCCTGCCTCTGGGCTGTGTAATCCAGCGTCATCGATTCTTTATCTCTGGTGAGGAGTTGGTTTGTGAGAATTCTGAAGGGTCAGTCAACGGCAGAGTTTATTGAAGGAGTGTTGGCTTAAATGTGAGGCTGAATTCTGCCTGTCGAAGTTATTTCTTAGAAAGCTTCCTGAGTTCTGTTCCTATTAGAGGGCTGTGCAGGATGATTTAAGTTGTGCTAATAGAGTCTGTGCTTGTATATAGTCCTCTGATGTCTTTAAATATTTCTCAAAAACCTTTACGATGTGGGTTTTTAATATATCCAAACAAAAATTACTTTTAAAAAATTGACACTGAAATAATGAATTCTACATTGGGAAAATAAGTTGAATGCTGAGAAAGGAGAGATACTCTTGATGAAATACTTGATCATGGGAAAATGCTCCCGCAGGACAAGTGAACCTTCATTCTTTCATAACTAGATTAAGACGCCGCGTGTGTGTGTGTGTGTGTGTGTGTGTGTGTGTGCGCGCGCGCGCGCACAGTGCCTGCTGAGTCATCTTACTGGCCAAGGTGAACTGTCTTTGAGTCCTAACCTTTTCTAGGGCGGACCTCATTGCCCATCTCCCTGTGGCTTTCTGTGCCTACAGTGGTTTCCCTGTACAAGACCATCTGCTGGGCTTGAATTCTGCAAAGCTATCTTATTTTTTGTTTGTTTGAGAGAATCCCATTTGTAGACCTGGCTGGGGTGGAACTCACTATGTAGACCAAGCTTGTCTGCACCTCACAGAGATCTGCCTGCCTCTGCCTCCCAAGTGCTGGAATCAAGCGTGCACCCCCATGCCCTGCTTGTTTTTTTTGTTTTTGGTAAAAATTTGGCCAGGGGCCATGTTAGTCTTCCTGTATCATCCCAATTTTTAGTACATGTGCTGCCAAAGCAAGCACCTGCAAGATTTTTTATAAGTTACTTTAGTGGAGAATCATTAACTCAGATAAACTGCCATAGAAATGTTCTCTTTTGACTTTGAGGCTATAAACTGTTTTATTTGTTTAGGAAGGTGAATCTTCTGGAAAAAGGAAAGCAGAAGATGATGATAAAGCAAATAAAAAGCATAAGAAGTATGTGATCAGTGATGAAGAGGAGGAGGAAGATGACTGAATCAACTGTGAATGCATTTTATATATTTATTGTACAGCTTGTCTATAAATACGATGTAAACATGAGTTATTTTGATGGAGATTAATTGATTTGTGTTTGTGAAAATTTAATTGTAATAAAACACTCTAAAAAAGCAAGCCCGCATGCTTAAGGAATCTGCTTTGCTGTTGAGGTGGGGCCAGCTGATTTTGCAAGCATTTTCCAGGATCCAGGTCGGGTGAGTTTCTGCCGCTGTTTGCCACCCCATCCTCTCATCCTCTCGTCCCTCACAAAGAAGCCTCCTGGCATGGCGAGGGCAAGACAGAGCAAGGCCTTCTCCTCCACACAGAGTTCAGAGAGAACAGGAAAAACCCCTAGAAGTTAGTTCTCTAGGTCTGCCCTCACAGAGGATCACAAAGTTGGTTGGCTGTAAACAGTAACACCTGGCCTGGAGAGATGTCTCAGTGGTTAGAGCACTGGGGGCTCCCCTAGGGGGTGGGGCTTGATTCCCAGCACCCACATGGCAGCTGACAGCCACTTGTAATCTCTGTGCCAGAGAACCCAGTGCCGCCTTCTGGTCTCCTTGGGCACCAGACGTGTACAGGCATACATGCTGGCAAGACACCCAAATTCCTAAAATTCAAAACAGTAGAAGTGAACTCTGACTTTTGGAGAATCTGAAGGCTTGAAATCAAGGAGAGCGCAGTCACACTCCCTCCTCTCCTTTCCTTCAGTTCTTTGGCTTGTGGTATGACACCTGCATGTGGTCAACATGACTAGCTGGCTTGTGCACACTTCCAGATCTCTGTTCTCATAGGACCAATTTAAGCCAGCATGGCTTCATGTTATCTGATTATATCCCAAGGAAAGTCACATTCTCAGGTTCTGTGTAGATAGGAATTTTTGTGCTACAATTCAAACTTCATATTATATATATAATATATTATATATATATATAATTTACTATAATTACTCAAGCAGTTACACAGGACTTCTGTGTGACAGCTCTGGCTGGCCTCGAACTCACAGAGATTGACCTGCTGTCTCCCGAGTGGTGGAATTAAAGGCATGTGCCATCACTGCCTGTCTAAAATGAAATGTAAAAAAAAAAAAATAGCTTTAAGACTTTTATTTATGTGTGCATGGAGAGGGTATCTGAAGAGGCCTAAAGAGGGCATCAGCTCCCCCAGAACAGAAGTTACAGGAGGTTGTGAGCTCCCTGATGTGGGTGCTGGGAACTGAACTTGGGTCCTCTGCAGGAGCAGCCAAGAACATCTCTCCACCCCTAATTTTTTTTTTTAAATTAAAATTTCCGCCTCCCCGTTTCCCATTTCCCTCCCCCCCCTAATTTTGATCTTTAAAAATAACTGCTTTACGAGAGCTGAGGTGTAGCTCCTTGATTTAGAGTGCATGGCAACTATTTTAAGAAAAAAATTCTGAATCACCGTCACAACCCTTTCCCAGTTTAAGTTCTTGTGTATTTTATGGCTTACTGAGTTGAAACTCCTGCATCTAGTTTAAGAACCCTGTGCGCCTCCATCCTTCCCAAAGCAATGTGCGTGTCCCTTACTAGGAGCCTCCCCTGTCTCCAAGCCCATTTGTGAGGCTGTGTTCGGCTTTACCACCGCCCTGTGGGGGGCGCTATAGGGAGACTGGGAGGCTGGATAGCAAAGGAGAGACTTGCTCCTTCCTGTTTGCTCCTGAGGGGGCGCTCAGGGGGCTTCCTGTAGGCGTTTCTGTGAGGGTCAGCCTGCTGTTCTTCACCTCAGGAGAGGCAGCTCCTCTCCACAGCCGCCAAGTCTGGTGTGGAGTGTGACTAGGAGCACCAGGCCAGTGGACAGCGGCTCTCCTCAGGTAGGAGGGAACTTTTCAAATGTCTGTGAGAGTCTCCCTTTGTAGCCCTCACAGGCGGCCTTCCTCTGGAAGTTCTCCTGCCTCAGCCTCCAGAGCTGAGGTTACAGACATGCCTGGCCCCCAAGGCCACTGTCCTGAGGTATTCTAAATGTTAATTTGTCTGTTTTGGTTTTTGAGACAAAATCTTATTCTGTAGCATAGGGTGACTTCTGACTCACAGTAATCCTGCTTCTGTCTCCCAAATGCTGGGATTACAGGTGTGAGCCACCATACCTGACTAAATATTTAAGTTCTAATAATTCTGCCATTTCCTGTGTTTTCTCAGATATGGACTTGAAAGTTGTTCTCCGTATTTAGTTATTTTTCTAATTAGATTTTTTAAAAATTTATTTTATTATTATTTTATTATATATATTTTTGTAACCCAACAAACAACTTCAAACCTAATTGTAACTTTTTTTCTCCATTGAGACAGGGCTTCTCTGAGCAGCCTCGACTGTCCTGGAATTCACTTTATAGATCAGGCTGGCCTCAAATATAGAGATGCTCCTGACCCTGCTTCCCACCACTGCCTGTCTGTCTAATTGTAACCTTACGTGTATTAGATTTTTAATTGTTTTTAAATTTTTATTTATTTAGGCAGTGTTTTGCTGTATGGCCCAGGCTGTTATTGAATTTATGTGTGGTTCTTTGTTTTGTTTTGTTGGTTTTAAGCTCCTAATTGTTAGGATTATTGGCCACCACCATGTCTTTTTCTTTCTTTCTTTCTTTCTTTCTTTCTTTCTTTCTTTCTTTTCTTTCTTTTCTTTTTTTTTGGGGGGGGGTCTTTTTAAAAATATTTATTTATGCCGGGCGGTGGTGGCACACGCCTTTAATCCCAGCACTTGGGAGGCAGAGGCAGGCGGATCTCTGTGAGTTCGAGACCAGCCTGGTCTACAAGAGCTAGTTCCAGGACAGGCTCCAAAGCCACAGAAAAACCCTGTCTCGAAAAAAACAAAAACTGTATGTATGTATATATATATATATATATATATATATATATATATATATATATATATATTCATTATGGATACAATAGTCTCTTTGTGTCTATGTCTGCAGGCCAGAAGAGGGCACCAGAACTCATTACAGATGGTTGTGAGCCACCATGTGGTTGCTGGAAATTGAACTCAGGACCTTTGGAAGAGCAGGCAATGCTCTTAACCACAGCCATCTCTCCAGCCCAAGGCTGACACTTGGAAAGTATCATTCTGAGTGGTGATTTTGCAGAGTTTAAAGTCAGGTGACCTCCTTGCCCCTGCGTCTCCTTCATGACTTTTTTGGAAAAGGTAACAGTGACGTTAAAGTTGGCCATTGTGCTGCCTCCCTGAGTGTGGAGGACTCGGGCTTCCACTGTAATATCCTAGGACTGTGGGAGGCGTTTAGGCTCCTGGAGAATAAAGAGAATGGGAGAAAATATAGACAAGGGGACAAAGTGCCGCTTGGGAGTCTGTTGGGTATCTTTCCTACGTGATAAATTATCCCAGCGCAAAACAGCCTAGAACAACATAGCGCTTTCTTACTCAGATTCTTGTCTTAGAAATGGCTTAGCTCCAAGGTTCTGGTCCAGGCACTCCCCCAGGGCCGCACTCTCTGACTGCCCACCTGCAGCTGAAGGGTCTGTTTCCGAGCAGGAGTGCCCCCCCCCCAAGTCAGTGGGTCACCTTCATATCAAAGCAGCTGCTTCCCTCACAGTGACAGACAAGCAAGACAGAAAAAACTCGGCGTTATTCAGAGTCCAACTTTGGAAGTGAGGATAGCTCACAGATCCCACAGATCAGGTGTGACATGGTGGAGAGGACACAGAGAGAGTCACAGTGGAGAGGACACAGGGTGTCACAGTGGAGAGGACACAGAGAGTCACAGTGGAGAGGACACAGGGTGTCACAGTGGAGAGGACACACAGGGTCACAATGGAGAGGACACAGAGTCACAGTGGAGAGGACACAGTGTCACAGTGGAGAGGACACACAGGGTCACAGTGGAGAGGACACAGGGTGTTACAGTGGAGAGGACACAGTGTCACAGTGGAGAGGACACAGTGTCACAGTGGAGAGGACACAGGGTGTTACAGTGGAGAGGACACAGTGTCACAGTGGAGAGGACACACAGTGTCACAGTGGAGAGGACACAGGGTGTCACAGTGGAGAGGACACAGTGTCACAGTGGAGAGGACACAGTGTCACAGTGGAGAGGACACAGTGTCACAGTGGAGAGGACACAGTGTCACAGTGGAGAGGACACAGAGAGTCACAGTGGAGAGGACACAGGGTGTTACAGTGGAGAGGACACAGTGTCACAGTGGAGAGGACACAGGGTGTTACAGTAGAGAGGACACAGGGTGTCACAGCGGAGAGGACACAGTGTCACAGTGGAGAGGACACAGTGTCACAGTGGAGAGGACACAGTGTCACAGTGGAGAGGACACAGGGTGTTACAGTAGAGAGGACACAGGGTGTTACAGTAGAGAGGACACAGTGTCACAGTGGAGAGGACACAGTGTCACAGTGGAGAGGACACACAGAGTCACAGTGGAGAGGACACAGGGTGTCACAGTGGAGAGGACAGAGAGAGTCACAACCAGTGGAGTCACTGCACTTTTGTTTGTTTAGTTTTTTTTTTGTTGTTGTTGTTTTGTTTTTTTGGGGACAGGGTTTCTCTGTAGATTTGGAGCCTGTCCTGGAACTAGCTCTTGTAGACCAGGCTGGTCTCGAACTCACAGAGATCCGCCTGCCTCTGCCTCCGGGGTGCTGGGATTAAAGGCGTGCACTACCACACTACTCAGCTGGAATCACTGTTTTTGAGACAGGGTCTTATGTAGTCCAGGCTAGCCCTAAATGCGGGGATCACAGGTGTATACCACCATGCCCAGCTCTCTGGGAACTGTCCTCAAAGTAGTTACCCTGGTGACCTCACCTGTTGCCTTCTTTGATTACATTCTGGTGAACTGCTAAAGGCCAGGCTTGGAGAGCCTCCTGGAGATCTGGTTTGTGAATAATGCAAATGTGTTGAGCTACACAGAGAACTTTAGCAGGGACTGGGGCAGCACTTGCTCTTGCAGAGAACTCAAGTTCAGTTCCCAGCACCCATGTCGGGCCACTCACAACCATCTGTAACTCCAGCTCCAGGGCATCGGACTCTCTTTGCCTCCATGTACATAATTTTAAAAATTAAAATAATTTGAGTTAGACCCAATAATGTCTATTCCCTCAACACTGGCGATCACAGTGGGAGCATGGATCTGTTTGGAGATATAGATGACATTTCTTCAGAGAGCGGTGAAGACCAGCAGACGCCTGTTCCAAGACAGCCTGTGGTGAGTATAGTCACCAGCCACACTGATCACAGGATTGCAAGCTAAGAACAGGTATTCAGCAAAGGTTCATGAGAGGTTCATCTCTCATGTTGAGGGGGGCGTTCGTAGAGTACTAACCATGTGGTAACAGTCTTAGCTGACCTGGGCGTCTGACTGAGACTCTTGACATGACAGATTTTGATTTAAAAGGTCTTTCTTATGCACATGTGTGCTGTATGGGCAATGTTGATATTCTTTTCTGATTTTAGTAGGTACTTAGTAATGAAGGGTTAAATTATTTGTACTTCTTTAATGTCACACAAAATAGAAAATGAGCTATGCCAACAAAATACACCTTCCTAGTAATGCAGGATAATATATCTTATTCTCCATGGAATGTTGTTTTCTTTGTGGGTGTGGTTGGGGTGAGATTTAGGGGAGGGACTCGGACCAAGGCTTGGCTGACTATTCCTAAGGTGGTTCTGACTTAACTTCCTTTCAAATCTGTGTCTGCCACACGCAGCTGGAACACTTAGCCTGTCTCTTCCCGCTCTCCCTTTCTGATCCCTCCTCAGGGTGGATGTGGACTGCCTCAGAACCAGCATGTGGACCTGCGTATTCCTGAAACCAGAGTAAAAGTTGAAATTCCCAGCATCCACACTGACTTAGGGAATGAATTGTATTTTGTTAAACTCCCCAGATTTCTCAGGATAGAACCCAAGTAAGAGAATGGAATAAAATGTTCAAGAGTTTGAAAAACAATATAAAATGTAAATGAACTGTTATGAGTTGACCAATCCTAAAATGAAAGGTTTGTCACGTGACTGGAACGAGAGCCTGATAAGTCACTGTAGAGAATTAGAACGCTGGCCGGCTTCCTGCCTTTGCCACTCTGCTCTAAATGGACAGATGGCATATGACAATGTCACTCGTGGAAAGCTGGAAACACAGGGTGACAGCGAGAGAGATGCCAGAGAAGCCCTGGTGGCCAGTGTCAATGACACTGAATCTAGGCCGGATGGTGACTTTGACGACAAAGTAGTGTTGGCTCTCCTTACTCACTAAGGCACAGATTCTGAGGGGTAAATTTTAATCCCTGAACTAAAGATTTTAATTTGTTGTTAATTTTTATTTATTTATTTTTTAAAAAATATAAAAATGTCATGCCCAGATATTGATTAATTAAGCTAAGGGCTTTTTTTTTTTTTTTTGGTTTTTCGAGACAGGGTTTCTCTGTGGCTTTGGAGCCTGTCCTGGAACTAGCTCTGCAGACCAGGCTGATCTCGAACTCACAGAGATCCTCCTGCCTCTGCCTCCCAAGTGCTGGGATTAAAGGCATGCGCCACCACCACCCGGCTGCTAAGGGCCTTTTTTGATTAAACTGTTCTTGAGCTCTGCCTGCCTGATTCCCGAGTGCTGGGATTAAAGGGTGTGCCACAATGCCTGGCTCAAGGGACGCTTCTGAAGCCTTTCACTGCGTTCATAGTCCTTCAAATAGTCCCGTGGCCCTGGTTTTTAAATATGGATGGGCCGGTTAGTATTACCTATGCTTTATACTATGTGTTTCCTCCGAGAGGATTTTGAATTACGAGCCCTGTTTGGATTTTATTTCAGGAAGTTTGTTTTAAAAAGCAAATGAAGGGAGTAGCCATTGGCACACTTCCCGAGGGTTCCATGAGGCTGTGGTCAGCTGTGACGCATGTGTAGAGACATGGGTTATAGTGCCCATCAACCATTAATTGTGACTAATATGACAATTTTTTAGACCTTTTGATCCTCAGCATTATGAAGATGAATGTGAAGATGAGAAAGTGCTTTATGAGGACGATAAAACTAAGTTAAAATTGAAGGTATTCTGCCATATTCTATTCCTTTTCTAGTGCCCCTGTCACCTTAGCCTTCTAGTAGCTGTGGCCACAGGCATGCACTACCACGCCAAGCTAGCTTCTTCTTACAGTTTTTCTTTTAGATTTATTTAATTCATGGGAGTGCTTTACTGCATGTATGTGTGTGCACCGTGTGTGCCTGGCATCTGCAGAGGTTGAAATTCATGTGTGTGAGTATTTTGCCTGCATGTATGTGTGTGCACCATGTGTGAGTTTGGCACCTGCAGAGGTTGGAAGAGGGCATCGAACCCTCTGGAACTGGAACTTATGAATGGTTGCGGATCACCCTGTGGATGCTGGGAATCTGGATCCTCTGATAGAGCAACAAGTGTTCTTAACCATGAGTCACCTCCCAGGCCCCTAAACTTCTCCCTTAGATTGTAAACGCAGGGATGATAACATGAGACCTGCATTTGAGAATGCTCTTAATGTTGCCTGCTCACTCAACAAACAACTCTCGAACATGGAAAAACGGCCTTTCCAGACATTTAGGGCAGTGGGCACACATCTTTTCTCTCTCCTCTAGAATTTTTCTCAAGTTTTCAGTTTTTCATTTCTTTGAGACAGGGTTTCTCTGTGTAGCCCCAGCTGTCCTGGAACTCACTCTATAGACCAGGCTGGCCTTGAACTCAGAGATCTGCCTGCCTCTGCCTCCCGAGTACTGGGATTAAAGGTGTGTGCCATCCTGTCTCAGTTCTAAGTTTGAACTGAAATAAAGGTAGAAACTGTTGCAATGCACTACTGTCTCTCAGATAAACAGTGTTGTAAGGTGTACAGGCCTGTCTCCACACTTCCTCCCCGTAGCCTCCTACCACGGAAGTGTTCCTTCGCGGACATTTTGTGCACAGAAGCAGACCTTGCCATTAGGGGATTTCTCTAGAGAATACCTGGGATGACAAAACACTACTGGTGTTCATGAAGAGATGTTGCCTCCCAAACAGCGGTAACTCTAGGTGTGGTCCATTTTTAGTGGTCTTTTGTGACTTGGAGTTTTCCATTTCATGAGTTAATTTGAACTCAAACAGAACCAGGGATAGGTCTCAGACTTTAAATTTGCTGCTAATGGTTTTATTTTGTGTGTGTGTATGTGTGTGTGTCTGTGTAGGCACACCGTGTGTGTGTATGTGTGTGTGTCTGTGTAGGCATACCATGTATGGGTGCCTGCAGAGTTCAAAAGAGGGTATCAGTTCCCCTGGAGCTGGAATTATAAGTGGTGTGAGCTGCCCACCATGGTGCTGGGAACTAAATGTGGGTCCTCTGGAAAAGCAGCAATGCTCTTAACTGCTAAGCCATCTCTCTAGCTCCTAGTAAGTTATTATTTAAAAAACTTAAAATGTTGTCTAGATCTAATCTCATTAGACACTTTTTTCTTTTTAAAAAGTCATATTTATTTGTATGTGCAAGAGCATGCACATGCATGTACACATGGGCCAAAAGGCGTTGTGCAGAGTCTTCTCTTCCCACTACATGGGTTCTGGGGATTCAACTCAGGCAGTCAGGTGTGGCAGCAAGTGCCTTACCCAGTGAGCCATGTCACTGGTCCTAAGAGACACTTTTTTTTTTTTGCAAAGGAGGCATTTCTTTTATTTTATCCTCCCTTCACTCCTCCCAGCCCCTTCCCTTTCCCTAGATCTTCTACTACTCCATTTCCCTTCAAAAACAAACAACAACAACAACACAAGCAGGCCTCCCAGGGATATCAACCACACACGGCATTAAAAGTTACAATAGGACAGGCACAAACCCTCCTACCAAGGCTGGATGCAGCAACACAGTAGGAGGAAAAGGGTCCCAAGAACAGGCAATAGAGTCGGAGACACCTCCACTCCCACTGTTGGGAGTCCCACAAGAACTCCAACTGTCGCTTCAGTCTCTGTGAGGCCCTGTGAGCCCTGCTTAGTTGATTCTGTGGGCTGTGTTCCCTAAGAGACCCTTTAAAAGCTCCCCGCCCCCACCCTGGACCTTCAAGGTTTGTGTGTGTGTGTGTGAGAGAGAGAGAGAGAGAGAGGGGGGGGGGGCGGCTGAGAATAGAACTGGGGGATCTCACATGTGCTAGCCAAGTGCTTTATTTATCAGGTTACACCCTCAGATGAGGTGTCAATTTCAGCTGTTTACCCTGGGTGGCCTAATCTCCTCTTTCCTGGGGACCTCTTACTTAGCTGGGGCTACAGGCCGCATCCGGTTTAGCCTCTCCTCCCACTGCTCTGACCTGAACCCCAGGAAAAGTAAACAGAAAGCCTGGTTATCTTAACCAGCCCGTACAGATGCCAGTGATGAATGGGTGGTAGTGCTGCTGAGTCAGCCATTTTCTCAGCACCCATCCATTCTTAGCACACAATTATGACTAATTCAAGGAACAAAAACCCAATAGCTAGCTGTGTCAGTTGCCCATACCTTGTCTTTTGAACCAGGTGGAAAATACTATACGCTGGAGGATACGCCGGGATGAAGAAGGCTGTAAAATTAAAGAAAGCAATGCCCGGATCGTCAAGTGGTCAGATGGAAGGTGAGTACTAGAACACCCGAGGGAGGCCTGGGTAAGTTGGAAATTTCGCATAGGGCTTTATTGAGAAAATCTGGGCTGCTGGCATTACCTCAGAAACCTGAGAAAGAGAAGCAGAGTTTAGGCCTTACAGCTGGGCTAGCGGGTGAGCGTAGAGCTGGCTCAAATGGATCTGCTCCCTCTTTTGTCTTGCCTCTTCTCTGAAACCTCAGGGTAATCTGAAATAATCTTTGTTGGCGGTGCTGGGGATCAAACCCTGTGCTTCATGTGCACATGGCACGTGCTCTACCAACTGGACTAGGACCGTACCCCCTCAGTTGAAATCATTCGAGAACTCATTTCAGTTTGCTGACTAAAAGATATAGATTGAAGGACATTTCTATTTCAGTCTGAAAAGTATATTTTACCACTCTTTGCTCTGAGGTGTGTATTCGTTACTTTTCCATTGCTCTGATAAAACACCATGACCAAGGCAATATACAGAAAGAAGAAACAAGTGTATTTAGACTTACAGTTCCAAAGGGACCTGGGGCAACAGGCAGCAGGCATAGTGGTATGAACAGCTGAGAGCACTCATCTGTCAAGCCAAGAGAGAGAGAGGGGAGAGCTAACTGGGTTGGGGGCTTGGAAACCTCAGAACCCACCCCCAGTGACACACTTCCTCTAGCAAGGCCACACCTCTTAAACCCACCCAAGCAGCAACAACAGGGGATCAAGTTTTCAAACGTCTGAACGTTTTGGGAGGCAGAGGCAGATGGATCTCTGTGAGTTCGAGGCCAGCCTGGTCTACAAAGTGAATTCCAGGACAGTCAGATTATATAGTACAACCCTAAAAAAATAAACAAATGACAAAAAAGAAGGGTCTCCCCTGGTATGGTAGAGCACACTTTTGATTCTAGCACTGGGGAGGCAGAGGAAGGCTGAGCTATGTAAATTTATGGCCAGCCTGGCTTCCATAGCAAGTTCCAGGCCAATCAAAGCTACACAGTGAGACCTTGTTTCAGACAAACAGAAGACAGGGTTTCATGGCCCATCCTGGCCGAGAACTCACTTTATAACTGACCCTGAACCTGTGACCTTGAGCTCCTGATCCTCTTACTCCACCTCTCCAGTGCCAGGGTTACAGGCAAACACTTCCATACCCAGCTTGGAAGGAGGCTATTGAGAACGTTTTAAAAAACAGATTTGGCCGGGCGGTGGTGGTGCACGCTTTTAATTCCAGCACTTGGGAGGCAGAGGCAGGAGGATCTCTGTGAGTTCGAGACCAGCCTGGTCTACAAGAGCTAGTTCCAGGACAGGTTCCAAAACCACAGAGAAACCCTGTCTCGAAAAACCAAAAAACAAAACAAAACAAAAAAAACAGATTTATTTATTTATTATGTATACAGTGTTCTACTTGCATGTGTGCCTGCACACCAAAAGAGGGCACTAGATCTCATAGATGGTTGTGAGCCATCATGTGGTTGCTGGAAATTGAACTCAGGACTTCTGGAAGAGCAGCCAGTGCTCTTAACCACTGAGCCATCTCTCCAGCCCTGAGAGCATCTTTTTTTTCTCCTTCCCTGTGAATTCTATATGAGGACAGGATCCTGAACTGGTCACTAAGCATCTTAATACCCAAATGTTTCCCCTCCCCAGCATGTCCCTGCATTTAGGCAGTGAAGTGTTCGATGTCTACAAAGCCCCACTGCAGGACAACCACAACCAGCTGTTTATACGGGAAGACACTGGTCTCCGGGGACAAGCCATCTTTAAATCCAAACTTACCTTTAGGTAACGTTCTCTTTTCACCGGTCGCTACTTGCTATTGAAGATCAAGGCAGAGCAGTGACGCTGAAAGCCTGACCCTTTGGACTGGCGTCACTCCATAGAGCAGCTCACCAACCACCTTATTTGGTTCCAAGACGAGTGTTTATAGCTAACTACAGGTTTCTCAGAGAACCAACTCATGCTAAAAAAGCTTACAAGGGACTGGTCCATGGCTTCTCAATGGCCAGGGTTCATGGAAAAGACTTGTCATTGTAGCTTGCCAGTTGGTGTGTCCTTAACCCTCTAGTGGAACTAATCCCCCAAAGCTAAAGTGCCATCAGAATGTGGTGCTGGTGTGTGTGATGAAAGCGGTGGTAGCTTGAGAGGTACCGTACTGTAATTACCATGGCAGTGGATACATGGTTCCTTTGAAGCTGCTGAAATATTTTAAAATCAGATTGTAGTCATGGCTGCACAACTTTGAAAATTAAAAAAAACAATTATAAACTTAAAATAAGGTCCTGTTGGGTGTATATTATTAGTAAATGTGTTGTGTAACAACCATAAGGTTATATAGTCTTGAGGGTGTCACCAGTTTGCAGTTTCCTTAGCTATAAGATGTGTGTCACTGGGATGTCGTGTTAAATAGTACATAAACCTGGAACAGTTAGTGCTCAACCTTCCCACTTATGAATGTCTTCTACAAGTATCCTGGACCGTGCGCAGCTCTTAGGTTTTGCTTTCTGCCCTTGCTCTGAGCTCTACACTGGGATAGTATTTGACTGCTTGGCACAAATCTTTCCTTAGGTCCTTTCTTCGATCTTCAGGACCGACTTACAAGCTGTCCTCCCCTGCTCAGGAAGGCAGTTACTGTTTGTGACGGTATTGCTATGTAGCCCAGGCTTTCCATCCTCACCTCAATCTTGCAATCCTCCTGCCTTTGTCTGGGTGATGGGATTACAGGTTGAGACTCTTGTCTCATCCTGAGCCATTGTGGTTCACTCTGTTTCTGAGACAAGATCACACACTTGGCCACCTACTTTTTAAAACCGTCCTACTTTTATTGGTTGGAGGAGACATCTTTCAGTTCTCAAAATGTTTCTGCTAGTGCATGTTTCACCCTTGTGGATCTGAGATTTCATGACCCTTGTCTGTGATTGTAGTTGGGCCTGTTCTTTGTGGAAAACATTTGATGTGGCTCCTGCCTCTTTCTCCTCGCACTCTGGGTCAGTCCACTTCACTCTCCCTGAGTGGGTGAACAGAGGGAAACCGTGGTCCTCCTGCCACCTTGCTCTGCTCAAGGGTGAGGTCATCATGGCTCATGGGCGGTTTGGGTGTTCTTGGTAAAAGTGAGACAGATATTTCCTGTTCATTTCCTGACAGACCTCACTGTGCAGACGGTGCCGCATATAAAAAGCTGACCCTTTCGTTTAAGAGCCCAAGTTCAAAGACACAGATTAGAATCCTACCGATGGCTGGTTGTGACCCTGAGTGGCCACGCACAGAGATTCAGGTATGTCTGGTGAGCTTTATGTTGGGATCTTTTGTACATCAAGAGCTGTTTCTCTGAACTTAATCAACACGTTCTTTGGGTACAGCTTAGTAGCACAATCTTTGTCTTGCCTGTGCAAGGCTTTGGGTGTGATTTGTGGGTACGTACCACAGGAAGGAAGAAGATGACAGGAAGGCCTAGAGAGCCTTTCTGACTTGATTGACACTGGCTCCGCTCTTTTAACTCCGAAGTGTGGCATGCCTGGCAGAGTCTCCTCAGCCTGTTGTCAGAAGCTGGGTCTATTAGTTGCACTGAAGGCCTCGGTAGGAATGCCTGAGAAGCCTGGGAGCTTGGTGGAGCCTCAGAGGTCAGGTTTAGTGATGAGTACGGCCCGCTTCCACTCTCGCAGAGCGTCACTTGAGAAGGGGTTTCTCAGGCTGGCCACTTCTGAGCTGTGAGTGGCAACAGTGGGGGATGTACACAGCTCTGGGGGCATGCCTGCGCCAGTTCTGATCAGGACGGCATCCTCATTCCTGTGTTGCCTTTACCCCACCGAGCCATCTACCCTGTGGGGGTACAGCAGTGCGGGGCAGCCGACTGCTTTAAAAATGGGTTTGAATGGACACAAAGTAGCTCATTTCCCTCTCCCTCCTCCCCTTTTCTGTTCTGTTGGAGAAACTTCCACCATATTGCATGGGCTGGTCTTGGACTCCTGGTTTAAGATGTCTTCCTGCCTCAGTTTCCACTACAGGTGCATGATACCACATCTTGCCAAAAGTAGTTTGTTTTTTTTTTAAGTTGAAACTTTGCATTTATATGTAGAAAAAAGAACGCCGAAGGCTGTCTAGTCGACGGAACTTGCATTCTAAGAGGAAGGATGAGCTGCATTCTAGCCCCAACACCCAGCAGCCTGACGGTGAGGACAAGGAAGAGGAGGGAGAAGAGGACACGACATCCAGACTAGAGAACACTGAAAACCATTACCAGGAAGCAGTCCACAGTAAGTCAGTGTCAGAGCTCATTTCAGTAGGTGGGGCTTAGTTGTGCTCTGGTGGGATCTTCATCTTGTTCAAATTATTTACTTAAGACTATAGAACACACTTTCCCTTCCGTTTTGCTTTGGTTAGGGCCACTTGCTCATAGAAAAGGTTAAGTGAAACCAAGACACCTCCAGACAGCACAACACCTGCTCTACACATGGGATGCGCCTGTGGAGGGGAATGTATATATTAGCACAGTTAAGAACTCACTATTTGCCGGGCGGTGGTGGCGCACGCCTTTAATCCCAGCACTTGGGAGGCAGAGGCAGGCGGATCTCTGTGAGTTCGAGACCAGCCTGGTCTACAAGAGCTAGTTCCAGGACAGGCTCCAAAACCACAGAGAAACCCAGTCTCGAAAAACCAAAAAAAAAAAAAAAAAAAAAAAAAAAAAAAAAACCACAGAACTCACTATTTGGGGGCTAGAGGGACGGCTCAGCAGTTTGTTCTAATTTAAAACAAAGCAACGTGTGAGAGAAAGATGCCATGCAACAGAACTCACATGGAGGGCTTACTAGTCTCTGGGGACAGGAATAGCAGAAGAGAAGAGTAAAGAAGAGAAGAGGCGAGGCGAGGCGAGGCGAGGCGAGGAGAGGAGAGGAGGGAAGAGAGTAGTCACTCAAGGAGTTGGTGGAGGTGGGGAGTGGGGCAAAGCCTGAAGGACCCAAGGGTCCAAGAAAGGCACAGGCCACCCAATGAGTCATCACACAGAAGGTGGGGGCTGAGGGCTCTGAGCCTGACAGCTGTGATTGGCTAGAACCAGGACTTAACAAAGCCAAAAGGCAAAAACCACGCTAGAAAAAGTCCTCACTGGGAAATAGCCAGAGGTGGGGAAAAGGGAGGGGCTCACCAGTTGTGCTGGTTTTGGATGGAGGGACCCAGCAAGATCCAGAGAAGTGAGGCTGTCATATGTGATCCTGGTTGAAGAGCCTGGCCAACAAGCCGAGTCTGAGGCAGGCAGGTCCATGGGGACTGCAGGAGGCAGTGTATTGCAGACACACCAGCAGGATCCTTGCACCCTGGGTGAGAGGACAGGAGCTGATGTAGCAGTCAAGACAGTTCTGCCCTTCACCCAAAGCAGGAAGTACCTAATTGTAGGGAACAAATACTGAAGGTGGCATCACATTCCTTGAACGGATGGTACCAGGTCTGTGCAAAAAGCTCCACTGCCGTTTTAACAGTTGTGTTCATCTATAGTGTGTGGAAAATGGCAGAGAAGGTAGGCAAGGGTTACGCAGGGGAAATCATGGTGTTTATAACTTAAGATGGCCGCAGCCAGGGAAATAAGGGTCCCTCCAAAGATAATTCCCCTTCCTAAAATAATCCCTTTCCTTTCAGAGGAACAAGCCCTGTCTTCCTTGGATGGCGACGATGAAGGATCTGAAGACGACAAGACCAGAAGAGTTCTTAAAGCCAAGACGCTCACGAGTGACAGGGGTAAGCTACATCTATTTAGCTCCAGGGTGACCTTGTATCCAGAGCCAGCTCACAGAGCAGGAACACAGCTGTACAATCCACTGACGCCTGGTGACACAAATGTAGTAATAAAAGCAGAGACTCTGCTGTCTTGGAGTGTATGGCCTCCCAAGACCCACTCCCAGGGGTGGGTCTTGGGAGGCCATACACACTCCAGAGAAATGGAGACATTTGCAAAATCCCAGACAGGCCAGGAGGAGGCATTTCAGCTACACAGCGAGTATCAGGCAGGACCAGGCAGGACTCAGGGCCCGGAGGCATCTAGGCTCCTCCAGGGAAGGGCAAATGCTCTGTGTGGATAACCAGTGCCTGCCGTTTGGATAGAGCAGCAATGGAGGTGTCTCTAGTCTGTGCTATTTCCCACCGAGTCTTGGCTTCCCTTTTCTCTTGTAGGATCAGACACTGGCAGTCATAGTTATGTGAGGGCCCTGTGCTGTTGCTGCTGGGACATACTAAGTCAGTGCCTTCCTAAGCACTTACCTTGCTCTGGGTACCACAGGCAGGGATAAGCATGGCAGCAGCATTAATGTTTAAATAGTGGTTACTTGTTAATTCATGTGTATGTGTGTATACAGATGTAAAACTTTCTAAAGAAAACCACAAAAACATACCTAAGCATTCTTCAAATTCAGTTTTTAAGTTCTTTTGAGTGTACGTCACATTTTTTGCAGTGCCTCTGGAGGCCAGAAGATGGTGATGGAACCCCTTCACCCCTCAACCAGAGTTATAGATGCTTATGAGCTGCCATGTGGGCGCTGGGAACTGAACCTGAGTTCTCTGCAAGATCCATCTCTCCGGGGTCTAAAATCAGATGTTAAAATATTTAATTATACAGAAGTACTGAAACAAAATAATGTATTTCAAGTAATGTGATAGAAATAGCATATTGAATGAAAAGTGTACCTCTTACCCTGACAGCCACCTAGGGAAATCCAAGTCCCAGGAGCTTAGAGCCCAGAGATGGTGCTGTGTAAACACAGGTCTCTGGGGCAGATTTCTCCTGTCAGTTCAGAACTAGTTTGGACAAGGCTCCCAGAAATGCCTTATATGAATTTTATAACCCGTTTCTCATATCTCTTCAGGAGATGAACCCTCCAGAAAGAGACCAAGGGGAGAAGAGGAAGACTGAATCATGAAGTGAAATGTGTGCTGGTGTCTATCAAAATTTCCTTAGTTTTCTGTTTGTGCTGGGATTGAATTCAGGGTTTCCTGTCTACTGAACACGAGTCTACTGCTTAGGTCCTCCCTAACTCCCCTCAAATATATTAAAACAAGGATGATTATTTTGACTCACATAAACCAATGACATGGGCTATGCAGAAACCATTTTCCTTCCATGTATGCGTGTGTATGTATATACATAAACACACACACACACACATATATATTGTTTGTTTGTTTGTTTGTTTAAGATCTCACCATGTAGCCCTGACTGGCCTGGAGCTTGCTATGCAGACTAGACTGGCGTGGACCACGGAACACACAAAGATCTGCCTGCCTCTGCCTCCTGAGGGCTGAGATTAAATGTGTGTGCCACTATGCCTGGCCCCCTTTATACTTTTATAGCTGTGTTGTGACTGTATAGTAGAAACATTTCAGTTAGCATTAGCTTCAGAAAGAACATTTAAACTTATTAAGAATACTCAGGAGTCCTTAGCTTCAGTTCTAGGTTCAGGGAGCCTGCAGGCCATGACTTCTTTGGGGTTGAACGACCTTTCACAGGGGTTACACAGCAGGTAATCTGCTTATCAGATATTTACATTATGATTCAAAACAGCAGCAAAATTATAGTCATGAAGTAGCAATGAAAACAATTTTATGGTTGGGAGTCACATGAGGAATTGTGTTAAAGGGTCACAGCATTAGGAAGGTTGAGAACCTCCACTTTACATGGTGCTGACCAGGAGCCTCTGATATGTCCACGAACCTCTAGGCCAACTCCACACACTGTGCAGGAAGGCTTAACATCTGAAGGGCAACACTGTTTGGCAATTTTGTATTGCATGTGTTTGGCCACACAGACTGTTTGCTGGCCCAGCTCAGCATCTGGGCACTGTTCAGACCCAGCCTGTGGCACCCTCACCCTCTCCTACTTAGGAGAGCTCCCTGACTCACCATCCTCAGAAGGCCAAAGAGCTTGGCCACTTTTACTCATAAAACGGTGATTTTGGTCAGCTTCATGCCTAATTATAGCACTTGAGAGACTGAGGCAGGAGGACTGCTGTAAGTCTGAGGCCAGCCTTGTCTCCAACAAACAAAATATCAACACTCATCCTTTTTTTTTTTTTTAAAGATTTATTTATTATGTATACAACTTTCTGCCTCCATTTATACCCACACGCCAGAGGAGGGTGCCAGATCTCTTTACAGATGGTTTGGAGCCACCATGTGGTTGCTGGGAATTGAACTCAGGACCTCTGGAAGAGCAGACAGTGCTCTTAACCACTGAGCCATCTCTCCAGCCCCTCAACACTCATTCTTGTCTGTCCATAAAACTAAGCCGACATATACAGCAGACAGATTTGACAGTCGGCAAAGGACACGGGGTACCAGTCACCCTCCCATCCCATCCCCACAGTCAGTGGAACGTATTATGGCAGACACAGCTGAGCACTGATGCAAAGAGGGCCAACTGCTGACCACTTTGTACGGTTCAACAGGGAAACACATGGCAGTGCAGGCTACAGACTGGTTGGCTCCCACAGGCTTCATCCCTCATATTCCTAGCATCAAGGCTCAGTCCTCGTGAGAGCCTGCAGACAGCTAGCTCCTTCCTGCTGGCCCTCACATGGTAGTGAGTCTTCTATCTCTTCTTAAACAGCCACTAATCCAGGATGAGAGTCCCACTTTGGGGACCTTATATACCCTTATTGCCTTCCAAAGGCCCATCTCCAAGTCCCACCACTACTGCATGGTAGGACTTCAGTACAGGAATTTGAGGAGGATAAAAATAGAGTCTGTAATAGGCAGGAAAGAGTAGCTTGGGAATAAATAAGCTTTATATCTTAAAAGGGTTTATTAATCAGATTATCATAGCAGTGGGCCTCAGTGGCATCTTCGTACGTAAAGTCCGAATACAGGATGAACTTTAATAAAGTTATTTGTTTTAGTATACAGTATGTTTTGAAGGCCTATAGTCTAGTCTTCAAAAGAAACTTTACTTTGTATAAACTGGGTGGATAATACTTGTGAAATGTCAGAAAATTCATTGCTTTTCTACTTACAAAGCATTTAGTGTTTTGGTATGTTAGTGTTAGAAAAACCTTACTGAATGCCCCATTTCAAAGAACAGAGAAACATTTACTGCCATAAAGGCCTTATTCAGGCTTCAAACAAAAACAAACCAAATGTGGTTTATCTACAAGGCTGGAACAGAAATAAAGTGGGGATGTGAATTCACAAGGGCTTTATGTGTGTGCATGCATACTTTTTCTCCCTCTGCCTTCCAAAGGCCCATCTTCAGCATGAGGACTGAGGAGGATACAAAGATTGAGTCCCTAACAGATAGGAATCAGTAAGCTTGCTTTTTTTTGGGGGGGGGGCCTTTAGCTTAGCAGGACTCTACTGCCTCAGGCTAAGCACGGAAATCTAAAATCTTGGGACTACTAATTAAATGTATTGCTCAGCTTTGCAAAGCCATGAATGTCTGTAGTCCCAGCTACTCAGGAGGCTGAGGCTGAGACTCATTGAGCTCCCGGTCTGGAGGCCAGCCTAGGCAGTGAGAACCTGCCCTAAAAACTAAACAAAAACCAAGAGAAACCTCACCGTCATATTCTTTTTAAGCCGAGATGAAATAAACTGTTAAAAATTGCTACACACACCAATTGAGAAACACCTAGAGGGAACTTGCTGCTTCTTGTTCTGCCACAGACATCACAGACATTCAGTTAGGAGGCCATTTGCAAACCAGATCTCAATCTGCTGGCACTCAGGCCTTGGCTTTTTAGCTTCAGAACTTGAAATTTCATCCTGCTTCAAGAATAGTATTTACTAGCCATGAGAGAAGGAAAACAATGATTCTTGCTGAGGGGAAAGAGAAACCTGTCTCCTGATGCTTCAGTCGGCCTCCAAGGCAGTGTCTGGAACATTACACCCTCAAGAGCACAAGACTGCAGTGTCCTCATGTGGCAACCGATGAAAGGCTAAATGTACACCCCAATATCAGGCCCTTTAAAAATGAACATTGCTGGATAACCAGGGAGGAAGGGGGGTGTCTACAGTGCCAAGCCAAACTCAGACATTCAGAGATACACAATAATGAAGGGTCCTGTTCTCGGTGCCCTCAGTTTGCTCTCACCTTTAATCACTGGAGAAGACAGTTTTTTTTTTTTTTTTTTTTTTTTTTTTTTTTTTTTTGGTTTTTCGAGACAGGGTTTCTCTGTGGCTTTGGAGCCTGTCCTGGAACTAGCTCTGTAGACCAGGCTGGTCTCGAACTCACAGAGATCCACCTGCCTCTGCCTCCCGAGTGCTGGGATTAAAGGCGTGCGCCACCACCACCCAGCAAGACAGTCTTGAGGGCTACAGTTTTCCCCAAATCCAATCTGGAGAAACCAGGCTCTCGGCAGGTGGAGCAGCTCTGCCTTCCACCAGGATACTTCTGTTGTGTACTGAGGACAGAAGACAGTCTCTGGGCCGCAATGGACTCGACTTTGGTGGCAGGGGAGCTGTGTTCTCTGAGATGGAGATGGCTGTTGAATGATGTGGTGCTTTGAGTAGCAATGACCCCATAAGTTCGTATATTTGAATGCTTGGCCACTAGGGTGTGGCCCTTGTTAAAGGAAGTGTCATTGGGGTGTGCTCTGAGGTTTCAGAAGCTCAAGGCTCAGTGTCTCTCTCTTCCCGCTGTCTGGCAATAGGATATAGAACTCTCAGCTCCTTCTTCAGCACCATGCCTGCTGGCATGCACCATGCTTTGCTCCATGATAATGGACTAAACCTCTGAACTAAGCCAGCCCCAATTCAAAGTTGTCCCTTATAAGAGTTTCTATGACGCTGGACGGTGCTGGCGCTTGCCTTTATTCCGAGCACTCGGGAGGCAGAGACAGGCGGATCTCTGTGAGTTCGAGGCCACCCTGGTCTACAAGAGCTAGTTCCAGGACAGGCTCCCAAGCTACACAGAGAAACTCTGTCTCAAAAATCCAAAAAAGAAAACAAAATCATCGTGACCTAGAAGCCCTAAGACAGATGAATACTTCAGGAAATAAACTCAAGCACGGATCTCATTTGTGGAACAGTAGCGAAGATACAGTGAGGATGGTGAGCAGATCCAGGTGAACAGAATGCATACCAGTCTGCCTCAGCAGCCATCAGTGCTGCATCAGGGCTGCAGATGGAGAAGCAAACAGTAGGCACTAGAGAGTGCAGGCTGGAGGCTGAAGAGCAGGAAGCCAGACTGATTCTGACTCTGGCATTGGCATTTGGGGTTGGAGATCTTTAGGACAACTCAGGCATTCTGTAAGTGCACAGAGTGGCTCAACCTGCACAACCAGCTGCTTTGATACTACATGGCCTCAACTGTATTTTCTTAGTAACCAAAGTTGAGATAGCTGAATTATTAGGAGTTGTATAAGAACTCTGCATTGGGTTCTTTTCATTTTGTTTATTCAGTTGAAAGTATATATAGTTTAGCTACTGCAATGAAAACAAGGAGAAAGGAAGAAAACTCTTAGATATTGTGTCCTTTGTGCCCTTGTGAAAATTGTAATTGGGCTTTCTGGATTACAGGTTGTAAATATACAAACCCAGCTTTAAAAACCGTGGGGCCAGCGAGCAGGTATGGAGGGTAAAGGTGCTAGTTTTGCTTTCCAGGAGGAGAGGACAGACTTCATAGGTTGTCCCCTAACCTCCATGTGTGCCATGGCATGTGTACACATGTGTCTGCGCACACACACATTTTTAAAAAGAAGTACCGAGAATTCATTCTTAAGCTTATCTGGATATATAAATTACAGTATCTGAAAGTTTTTATGGGATTTTCTCTGTATCAAAGCACCGACAATGTAGAAAAAGCAATGGCACCTCTAAGGTGAGGGTGCCCTAAAGGTGTGAACTTGCATGGGTTAGCAACAGAACAACAGAGCAAGTGTATTTAGTGCTGCAGTCTATTTTCACCTGGCCTTTGAAACGGGTATCCCAGGTCCAACTCTTTACCCGTTAGCTAAGGCTTTCTAAAATACACGACAAAGCAAAAACATAAAAGTAATATGTGGCAATGATTAATGTAGTTTACTCAGAAGTGTCTTTTTTTTCTAGCTGATCTCAAGGTTAGCCCTTCTAAATGACAGACTGAAAAGTGAAATTTAAATGAAATGTTATATTTACTATAAATCTGCATATTTTTATTTTCTGTGTGTGTGCCTGCTTGTCTGTATGTGTATCACATGTGTGCAGGGGCCCATAGAGGCCAAAAGAGGGTATAATCTCTGGAGCTGGAGTGACAGGAGATTGTGGGCTGCCTGATGTGGGTGCTGGGAACTGAACCTGGGACCTCTGAAAGAGCAGCCAATGCTCTTAATGACTGAGCCATCTCTCCAGCCCCTATGTTTAATTTTTATAAGGAAAGATTAATGGAATCAGATTACAGTGCAGAAAAGTCAACAGGACATGAAGCCTTACTTTCTTAGTTTGGTAGCAGCTCTAAGTGTGAAGAGGGAGGATGATCTAGAAATGTAGTGATCTGTGAGAAGTGATGGAGAAGACAGGTCAACAGACAGATGCTCAGACCCCAGAGCTCACACCTGTGCCTGGCAGCATCAGCAGCAGTTCTCTCTCGAATGCTCACAGCTTCACTTCTCTTGGGTGGCATGTCTTCAGTTGATACTGTTCAGAGCGGAGCAGGGCTGGAGGACACAGCCAGACACGGCTTCAGGGCGGCAGTGGCTGTCACTGCAGCTGAACCGTGATTCAGCTGCTGGGTAACAGTGGGAAGAGTGGCTCCTGACTTTGTACAGAAAAACTGAGACAGCCCTGGGAACCACAGGTTTTATGAAGCTTAATAATGTCTTTTAGTGGCAATAAGGGTTAAACATAAGATATTTACAACTAATACTTTATTAAGACAGTTTCTTTTATAATTTTATTATATCACCTTTAAAGGAAAACACATGAAGGGATCATCAGTTGGAAACAATTTTTAAGGTTCTACTTACATCACCTTTTCAGGAGTGTGCCCCTTGTATAAGTGTGTGGCTAATGTGACCAGGGATAATATGTAACTTAATGACCATGACACTCTCCTTGGAATCACCAACATCTGCTTATATGTTCAATACAAAATGTTTATTTGGTCTTTGAAATGACAGGCACCTTTAGAAAATGTATTTTACTTATTCTTTAAACTCCAGTAGGTTTCAGCTATAATAAGTGTATAGCACCAAAATCTACGTTCAAGGTATTAATATTAGCCAGTAACATTGAATTTAATGTATACACTTTGATGTAGACATAATGAAAATTGTAACAATACAAAAATGAATACACAGTTTTATGAAATGGGCAATTTAAAGCTTTTTAAAAGAGCAATTTAAAAACATGAATGTTATTCTTAGATAACCATTTAACTTGACATAAAACTCAAGGGCTTAGAAAATCTCTGGCTTAAAATTAAAACTGTTGCAAAGTCCTAATTTATTACTATGTCATAAAAATCTCAGAGGAATTTAAAAATACTGAGTTACTAAAAAGTCAAGAGGTGCCAGACTTTTAAAGATCAAGGTAAACACTGTTTTCCTAGAATTTTTTTTTTCTTTCAAGAGAGGGTTTCTCTGTGTAACAGCTCTGGCTATCCTGGAACTCTCAGAGATCCACCTGCATTTTCCTCCCGAGTGCTGGGATTAAAGGCGTGCGTCACCATGCCTGGCCTCCATTATAATTCTTAAGACATATCTATTTAATCAAATGAGTTCAGACTTAAGTTACTTATAAAGAAGTATTTTCTTCAGTTATATAACGTACTATAGAACAGAACTGGAATGATATAAGCAAAGTCAACTTATTCATACTGGACCTTTTCCTCTGTTGCCTGTGGCCGTGAATGCCTCTGCTACCCCCTCTGTAGGAGCTGCTCTGGGACAGGGCATCAGTGTGCAGCCTTGCCAACCCCAGTCTGCAGTGTGCTCTCAAGTCTTCACTCTATGCCGGGGTGATAAACATAATCTATGCTATAGGAAATTTTTTTTAACCATATGGATTTTTAAAAGTACAAGATGAAAGGAAGCATCTGCTAAAGTTGAATTTCTGAAGAATGGCAGTTTTTGCGATTGGCTGGAACACTGTGGAGTGAGGATTAACTCTATACATGCAATGCTGCATTGCACCTACGCAAATCATGTATGGAATGTTTTACCACACAGTACAGGTTTTTCTTTTCTTGACCTGGGTTCTCACATCTGTAGTCCAAACTAACCTGGAATTTCCTATGTAGTCCAGGCTGGCTTTGAACATCTGGAACTATTCCTTTTTCAGCTTCCTGAGTGCTAGGATTATAGGAGCGAGTCACCATAGCTAGCTCATGTCTTACTTTCTAACTGACAGTGCTCACCAGCTTAATGGCCATGTTGCTAGTTTCTTGGGCTTGAACTCCCTCCTATATCTAACAGCACCTTTCTTTTTTCTTTTACTTTAAGTAACTGAGTATTGCCCAAGAGCCTTTTATGGCGAAGAAAATAACCTCTACTTTGATGCTCTTTAACTATTAGCTTTTCCAAAAATTTAATGCCCACAAGATGAAATACTGTAATAATCTTAGATATAACTATACTTCTAAACAAGGCAGGCAGTGGGGCAGTATTACGGAGTATTAACAAACAGACAGACAAACAAACAAAAACCCCAGTGTAGCTGAGGCTCAGTGGACAAGACCAGAAGCCTGCAACACAGTGACCCATTCTATCTCCCAGAGGAGGACCAGTCTGTCTCCTGGAGGCCTGCGCTGGCTTACGGAGATAAATCAGATGCTGAGCCATCTTTTAAAATTCTGAAAATTTATTTCCCTAATAAGGAAAAAGCAAACTCTTGCCAAATTCATGGATTTTTTTTAAAAAAAGGAAACTGCCATGTGCCTTATCCTTTATGTGTAAGGAGCAACACTGAGTCAGCAATGTCCCTTTTTGATTTAAAAAGATTGGTCCTCAAGGTGTTCAAAATTATTCTTATATACATGACTTCTAAATTTTTATCTAAAAATTATAAGCCATTCAATTAAGCTAAATTAAAATGATTTCAGTAGAAAGGCTACAAATATAATTCTACCCATCACTGATTTTACAAATCAAATATAATACCTTAAGCTAGGAAAATAATGCATATAGTTAAAAAAAAAGATTTCCAGTCTTTTCCCTTCTACCCAGGAAGTTTTTACATCTGCTGTCCCAACAGGAGCCTCTGGTGATCTGCAGGCTTCCTTGGCATTCTTACTGGTGGTCTCCTTCAATTCGCCTCTTGCGCACTGTGGGGAAAAAGAAAGCCTGTTATAAATCCCTGTGCGTTTACAAAATGCTAACTTGCTTGTAACAAGTTTCTCCATAGCAGTTAATGTCTCATAAAAATGAATTGAGTACTTCTGATTCATATGACCATTAACAAAGAAGGCTCGGCCATCTGCCACTGTCATTTGCTTGATGAAAATCATCTAAACAAGAGCTACGTGTCTTAGGATGTAGGTGCTTACGTAACAGCAGGGTAGGACCTAAAACACAGTATTTAGTACAGTAGTCAGGGAGTGTTCAGCACTCAAGTTTCAAGTCATTTGATTCTAGAAAAACAAAGGATGTCTACGTTTAGAAAAATGATCTGTTAATACAGTAACATTTACAATGACATTGGCAAGCCGTGGTTAAGAAGTTATATTAGGGGCCTGGAGAAATGGCTAAATGCTTTTCCAGAGGCCTAGGTTCGATTCCCAACACCCACATGGCAGTTCACAGCTGTCTGTAACTCCAGTTCCAGAGGATCTGACATCTACTTCTAGCCTCCACTAGGTACTGGGCACACACATGGTACAAAGACATACATGCAGGCAAAACACCAACACACAAAATAAAATCTAAAAAGTTTTATTAAAAGTATTTTGAATGATCCCCTGATTAGATACAACATATTTCCTTACACTGAAGGAGTCTAGAAATACTTTCATCATTTCTAAAGGTACTAACTGACAACTTTTTCCAAATTTCCCTTCTCTTTATAAATTTCCCTTCTGGGCACTCTAAATGTTGGCTTCAGAAAGTGGCCAGCTAACCAGTTCAGATGATGGAGCAAACAAGATCCATATGCCTGACAATGCTCAGTCTTTTCATGGACTGCTGACATGAAATCATTCTGAGCTCACTGGTACAAGTAAGGGCTTCAGCTATCTTGTTCTTTTGACTATCAGTCACCCAGGGCATTACCAAGAGCCACCACGTCAGTACTCGACACTATGGCTGACCACTATTCCAAAGGACAGAGTAGCAGGTTGCAGCGTTGGCAAGGGGACATCAGCACAGCTCTACCACTCCTGTGGAGTGTGTGCTGTGACGCCCAGCCTCTCTGAGTGTCAGCTTTCCTCTGTAACAGGAGAATAATGGTATTTGACGTGACAGCCATGTGACAAGGTGCTGCACAGAGCAGTGTTGAGAACATGGCAAGTGCTTAGTGCTCCTCTCCGTCTGCCACTGCAAGAATACATGCTGAGGGCTGGGCGGTGGTGGCGCATGCCTTTAATCCCAGCACCGGGAGGCAGAGGCAGGCGGATCTCTGTGAGTTCGAGGCCAGCCTGGTCTACAAAGGGAGTTCCAGGACAGGCTCCAAAGCTACAGAGAAACCCTGTCTCGAAAAACCAAAAAAAAAAAAAAAAAAAAAAAGAATACATGCTGAGACATGGTCAGCCATGCTTCTAGTGAGGAAAAGCCAACCTGCTACCATGAGGCTCTGTACTCCTACGCTACTGGTTTTGCTACTTTGCACTCAGACTCTGATTATTGATTCCCACTTCCCCTCTGGAAGCCAGTCACAAGGCACTGCCTCTTTTCAGTCTGAATCAGCTGCCAGAGGAGCTAGTCAAGAGGGAATAATGGCTATTCCCATGCTATTCTGACTACTGGCTGCTGGGACCAGACATTTACTGGTGTGTATAAGGACTGTCCAGTCATTGGTTGAGTAGAGTCAGAAAATCAAAGCAAAGGCTACAGTCTTTATGAACTATACTTACCTACTCACGTTTTCCTGACTGATCTAACCTATAGTAATGAGGAACAAGCGTCAAGTGTCTACTGAAAAATAAAGGGAAGAAAAAGCCAAGGAGACCATAAATAAATACAAATATATGCCAAAAAAGGGAACAGCAAGCAATTGGCTGGTTTTGGCAAACCAATTCAGATGTTAAAATGCATGCTAAAAAAATGTTAAAGGTGTTACAGACAGGATCTACAGGACAGAGCACAGCAAACAAAACGCCATAGAAAGCTGCTTATGCAGTTAGCTAGTGTACAGATAACAGCTCAGTGTGGACGTGACTGCTATATGTGTACCATACAACCTCTTCTGTTAGAGCTGTGACACTTCTTTCTTAGCTGGAGAGATGACGAGTAGGCAGAAGTATTTCAGTGGACAGCTGAGAGTAAGAAGACAATGAGAAGGTATTATAAAAATGGGACAGAGATCGGATACAGGCCCGTCTGCAAGCTGAAGGCGAGTTATTTGCCTAGTAGACTGTGTCAGGTCAGGCTGCCAGGATCCCTGTGTCGGGCAGAGAGCAGAGTGCATTGAGAGAAAATGAAGCAAGGAGCAGATCTGAGGCAGCTGCTGTGTGCACAACAAGGCAGAGAGCCAAGGACAGAGTGCCGGTTTGTCACCTGGTGTCCTTGTTATCTACCTGGTCCAATTTTTGTTAATAAGTCTTAACTAACCTCACTCTCAGTCTCTAAAACAATGCTTTCTTTTAAAATGTTGTGTTAATCATATAGCTATACGAGCTCCCAAATGCCTCCAACATAAACCAGCCCCTTCCAGGAATGTCCTTTTGTCACTTTACATGTGTGACCCGTGTCTGTAACTCTAGTTTGCATCAGAATGGGACAGCATGAGGGCAGTCTAGGAAATTCCTAGCAGAAGTGTGGGCTTCTCAATTCTGCTTTATGACAGACTGCACCTTCTTCCAAATGGCCTCTTTATCCATTTATCCAGCTGTGAGCTGGAGTCCACATAAGGCAGCCCAGGACACCCGTATCTGCCCACTCATCCACATGCACTCTAACACTCTTCTTCTCTGTAGGCCTGGGCACAGCATCTGTCACAGCTGGCGTGACAAGAACATAACTCCAGGGACCTAACGAAAAGGGACTTCCCTACTATTATGTTTATGGGCTGCAATTACACAATTCCTGTGGGTGTCATCTATCCATGACAGAGATTACTTGGGTAATATATGTTGGTGGCATTTTGGGATTTAAGGTAGTTTCAGGAGAGGAAAATGGAAGATTTGTCTGGTTTAGTTTAAGATGATACAGTTACCAGAAAACTATAACTGAATAAAGATAAATTTACAGCCTTATTCCCCCCTCCTCATTTTGGTTTTGTTAGAGACCAAACCCAGGACCTTGGACATGCTAGGCAAGCCCTCTATCCCTGAGCTGTATCCCAGTCCCTAAATACTTTTTTACAAATACCAGCTATGGGTTAGACATGATTTTTGAACATAACTCCTGTCAACAACATGTCCCTATGGTAAAAAACTTATAATGTTTGAAAACAGACTATTTTGTTTTTAAATGTTTATTTACTATGCTTGTGTATGATGTGTGAATGCATGTGTGCATATGTGCTATGGTGTGTGTGTGTGTGTGTGTGTGGTCAGAAAACAACTGTGTGACACGGGTCTCCTTTTCCATTGTCACATAGGTTCTAGGGATCAAACCCAGGTTGTCAAGCTTCAGAGGCAACCACTTTACCCAGTAAGCCATCTTGTCTGCCTACCATGCTGGCTCATGCCTATCATCCAAAACTCTCCACAGGTAGAGGCGGCAGTAGGATCACCAGGAATTTGAGGCCAGCCTGAGCTATAATGGCAAGACCTTGCTCAGAAAAAAAAATTATCTGGAGACAGACACTTTAAATGAACTACAACTTGTTGTTTATTTATTTTTTTTACTCTTTTGGCTCTTTTTGGGGACCCATCATCCAGCTCCCAAATAAACCACGGACATGGAGTCTTATTCTTTCTTATGAATGCCTAGCCTCACGCTGGCTTGTTTCTAGCCAGCTTTTCTCAACTTAAATCTCCCATCTACCTTTGCCTCTGGGCTTTTCCTTTTCTTCTCTACATCTTTCACTCTTACTCTGTGGCTGGCCGGCCCCTGGTGTCCTTGTTCTCTCTCCAGAGTTCTCCTATTTATCCTCTCTGCCTGCCAGCCCTGCCTATCCTTTCTCCTGCCTCCTTACTGGTCATTCAGTTCTATTAGGACTGTCAGGGGTTTTAGACAGGCAAAGAATCACAGCTTCACAGAGTTAAACAAATGCAGCATAACAGAAGTCACACATCTTACCATAATATTCCCCAACAATTTTCAAAGTGTGACAAATGTTAAGTAGAAAATGCATATGGCACATGTGTTCACGACATGTAAAATACATATGGCACATGTGTTCACGATATGCATTAATGCCAGACTCAGAAACCGAAATGTCTCCTGAAAACCAAACTAGGATTTCAGTGAGTACGAGCTGCCTACAGCAGGACTAGACACTTTGTGAGGGTCCCAGCGCCAAGTTCACCCTGTCCTAAATCTGACTCTCTAGGGGAGGGAAGCCAAGAATCCAGGTTTTGAAAGTTATCTAGCTATTAACAAAGTCAGTCCAGACTTAAAAACATTTCTCTAAGCAGCAAAGTCAAAACACTTGGAGGAGAATAAATGATGGGAACCAACACTAAGACAACTGACTGAAATCTACATCTAAAATATCCTGTGGGCAACTGTCATAAAGGGAATTAAACAGCACTGCTCGTGTAGCTAGAGTAAAGGAAATCTGGCTGAAGCTTAAAAGAAGTAGTTGCTCAGAAATGTCCCCGCTGTTGAGAGGACTTAATTTTACTTCTTGCCTATACAATGAATCTTGTAAAGCAGTTTAGCGTAAATAGCATAACTGAAAAGGAAGTCACTTTCTGGCAATACAGAGAAACAAAATTACGAGCACAGTATTTATTAACTCATTCAGGACTAGAGAGTTCATTTCCATCCGAGACCACGAGACTCAGCAGGAAAAGGAGCAGAGGAGAACGGATCACTGAGGCAGGCGAGTGCAGGAGAGCACTGCACGCATCAGAGAGGCTAGGGAGTCAAACTGTACTTATCCTGTATATCATAATATAAAACTGAATTTCTGTCTAATTCTGCTTGATAAATAGGCAAAATACTTTCTGGTGGTGCCAAACTCTTTGTTTCAAAGCACAAGGAGTAACTGTCAACACGAACCAAACACCTGTCATGGTAGGTTTCGCTTAAAGCTATTACATGCTTGTCACAGAAGTGGTAACAAACATGAAGACCACTACAACCTGGCACAGCTCCGACTCACCGTGTAAAGGACTAGGCAGCATTGGACACTAAGGACAGGTTATTTTTCTATGTTAGTTTAGCTCTAAAAATAGCTTGGCGTTGTACTTCAGAAACTTGACTCAGTATTGCATACATCTTACCTAAGTCGTTGTTTTTCGTTATAGCATTGGCTGCCCTGGTTCGGGGTCCCTGCTGTGTAAACTGATACCCAAATTTAAGGATATTCGTATTTTCTTCAAGCATCTTAGCCATTTCTAATTCTACAGCTGTGCCCAACTGCTGTCTCTGGAAGGATCAAAAACAAAGAATAGCATTAATAAACCAGATAAAAACATTTTTTACGTAAATAAAATTTAAGACTTAGTCCCATGCTGATTCTGATGATCTCTTAAGTTTTCACGCAATTTCTACAACATATATAAGAAAGACATCTTTAAAAATTCAACAGACACCAAAAGCTCTATAGAAATAAAAAAAGTGCAGATACTGTGCCACCTCACACCCACAGGATGGGTATAATGAAGAAGACAGAAAGGCCGAGGAAATCGCTCAGCTGGTGCTTGCCTAGCATCCATGAAGCTCTGGGTTCAATCCCCAGCACTGCATTCACCTGTGACCCCAGTACTAGCTGTTGAATGCAGGCCTTTAAGGTCATCTTCTATCAGAGAGGTTTGAGGTTAGCCTGGGCTAGGTGAGACTATCTCAACCTTGGCTCCAACACGATCAAACCAACAAACTACCATCAAGAAGATGAACAAACAGCAGGCATGGTAGTGTGCACCTATATCCCAGGTCCTGGGCAGGTTGAGGTGGGAGAAATGCTTGATCTTAGATCAAGAACAGTCTGGGCAACACGGTGAGACCCGTCTGTTTGTTTAAGTAGTTTTCAAGAATGTAGCAAAGCGGGCTCTTGGTAATGGCTTGAAATTATCTTATTAGCCAGTGGTTCTACTCCTAGGTATAGGCCCAAAGAAATAAACATGTATGTTCATAAAACACTTAGATATGAATATTCATATTCATGTCTAAGAATTATTTTTCTTAAATTTTTAAAAATATCATGCACATGAGTTGTGTCTTTTTCTGGATGTATGTATGTATGTGCACCATGTGCATGCCTGGTGCCATGAAGACCAGAATTGGCATCAGATTCTCTGGAACTGGAGTTTGAGATGACTGTGAGCCACCATTTGGATGCTGGGAATTGGATCCAGGTCCTCTCCAAGAGCAACAAGGGCTCTTAACTGTTGAGCCATCTCTCTAGCGCTGTAGCATTATTTTAATAGCTCAAAAGTAGAAACTCTAAAATGTGACAGAATATAATTTAGCCATGTACAGACTAGAGTTTTGACATGTACTGTGACATGGATGGACCTTCCAGGACTTTATGCTAGGTTACTGAGTTATATTTTTATTAAAAATTTGAGACCATGGATTAAGAAGCATCTTGGTTTAATTTTCAGATGTAACCAAATCTCTTTTCTATCTTACAGTCTACAAAACTTATTTATTGTGAAGGACTCAGGAAATCATTTGCCAAGTATCTTTTTAAATAACGAGTTCTGTGTGTATGGGCATTTGTGTGTATGGGCATGTGTTTGCCTGTGCATATGTGTGGCGGCAGCCAGCAGTGGGCACTGTTTTTCTCTCTCATTCTCTACCTTATTTTTTGAGACAGGGTTTCTCACTGAGCTGGAAGCTCGTTGTTTTGGCTAGGCTGGCTGGTCAGTAAGCCTGTAGGATCTGCCTGGTTTTGCTTCTGTAAAGATGGGGTTGAAGATGCACACTGCCACACCCTGCTTCTTTGTGGGTGCTGGGGATCCAAACTCAGGTCCACAAGATGACACAGCAGGCACTTCCCCATTGAGCCATCTCCTCAGTCCTTATAGCTAATTTTCAAATAAAAAATTAACAGTTGCTCTGGGTAGAAATAGTTCTAATATGTATATTTTCCCCACTTACAAAGTTTGTCTAGGGGACGACTGGTGAGTAGTTTAGCAGCTAAGAAGACTTGCTGCTCTTCCAGAGGACCCAGGTTTGGGTCCCAGCATTCACATCAGGTGGCTCACAACCATTTGTTACTCCAGCTCCAGGGAATCCAATACCTCTGGTCTCCACATGCAAACGTATGCATGCATGTGACCATAAAATATAAAAACATAAACAAAAATATGTCTAGGAATAGGTGGCCCCACACCCATGAAGGTATTAGCATTGTATTTGTCTGATGAAGATGGCGCCTTCACAGCAACCTGGGTACTGGGACATTTCTCTTATTGGACCTGACACTGGCTGTTTTGACTATCAAGCTCCTGGGGCCTGCTTTTCGCTGACCCTCACAGCTGGAGGTGTTCCACACAGATGTGGCCAGTTATTTTTTTTTACAACAGGTGCTGTAGACTGAACTCAGTTCCTCTTGAAATCACATCAAGTGCTCTTACCCACTTGAAGAGAGAAGGCATCTCTTCTTCTTTCATGCAAACAACTCTATTCATATTCTCTGTATTTGGTACCGTAACACACTATAGACACAGTGCATCTGTGACTCTCTCAAAGAAAGGGGAAGAGTGGACTAAGTCATATGTAAAGGACTTTCCAGTTCAAATCAGCCACCTATTTAATTCCTTAAATTGACTTAAAGAGACTTGCTGAGTATTCGCCTGTTAAACATTAATATTCTGGATTCCCAAATGTCGCATCACCCCCTTTCTGCCACCATCTTTCCGAGAGGGTTACAGCCCTTCTTGCAAGTCCCCCTGGCAGTGGGGGCTGCAGTTTCTTCCGAATTGCTACTGTAGAACACCAACCTGATTGTCGATCTTGAGCTCTGTCAGGGTCTCATTGTCTCTCAAAGCATCAATCAGTGCTAAAACCCCAGTGCCTGTGATGAAGTTGGACTCCATATTTAAACTCTTCAAAGTTTTGTTCACTTTCAGCATGTCTGCAAATGCCTAGAGATTAAGAGGAAATATTTGGAGATTAAAATCTGATAGCACCTATTTTTCACTGCACATGACATAAGTAAATTCATAAATTGAACTTAAGTTTCTCGTTACATTTTTTAGCTTGTTACACTACTGTTCAATCTCACATGTATTTACTTATCCCATGTACATTACCATATATAATTTTTTAAAAAAAGATTATTTATTTTAGCCAGGAAGTGGTGGCGTATGCCTTTAATCCCAGCTCTTGGGAGGCAGAGGCAGGCAAAGCTATGGTGAATTCGAGCCAGCCTGGTCTACAAGAGCTAGTTCTAGGAGAGGCTCCAAAAGTACAGAAAAACAAACAAAAAGATTATTTATTTTATGTATATGTTCATGTATGTTTCATGCCAGAAGAACAGGGAATCAGATCCCACTAGAGATGGTTGTGAACCACCATGTGGTTGCTGGGAATTGAACTCAGGACCTGTGGAAGAAAAGTCAGTGCTCTTAACCTCTGAGTCATCTCTCCAGCCCCACCATATACAATCTTTAGATTATTTGGTCACACGTAATTCCCTGGTGCTGACATTCCTAACTCCTATTTCAGGTTCATTCATTCTCTACTCCCCATCTCCTCTCACATGTCCTCTCAGTTTCTGTATGGAACTAATTCATTAATATCTCTTATGGTTTGAGAATGGGTAAGAAAGAGGTGGCTCACGAAGACGGCAACTGCAATACTCCAGAAAAGAGAAGACCACTTGGATCAGGGCGGGAGTAACAAAATGTGAGAAATGTTTGAATTCTGAGATTATTTTCCTTTCCCTCTTTTTATGACAGGCTCTCACGCATCCTAAGATGGCCATAAACTCTCTATGGAGTTGAGGATGGCCTTGAACTTTTTTTGTTTTTATGTTTTTTTCAGGACAGAGTTTCTCTGTGTAACAGTACTGACTGTTCTGGAACTCTTTGTAGACCAGGCTGGCCTCAAACTCACTGAGATCCGCCTGCCTCTGCCTCCTGAGTGCTAGGATTAAAGGTGTGTGCCATCACTGTCTGGCAGCCTTGAACTTCTGATCTTTCTGGCTCTAATTCCTGAATGCTGGGATTATAGGTATGTTCTACAACATTTAGTCTGTGCAGTGTTGGTGATAAACCCAGGACTTTGTGCACGCTGAGTAAGCACTGTGCCAATCTCTAACCCTCCTGGTCCCCCTTTGAGACAAGACAGGTTTCACAATGTAGCATTGTCTGGCCTGGAACTCACAGAGATTGGCTTGCTTCTACCTCCAGACTGCTGGAATTAAATGTGTGCACCATCACATCAAGATCTAGCCCATTAAACAAATAGGACTGTGTCTACGTGTGCGTTTACAATGTGCATGGATGCATATGCACTATGGTGTGATGCAAAGGTCGGGAGACAGCTTTGTGGGGTCAGTTTTCTCTTTCTGCCTTTACATGGTTCTGAGGATTGAAGTAGAGTTGTCAGGCCTGTGTAGCATGTGACTTTACTTGCTGATCTATCTCACCAGCCCCATGTTCCCATGTTTCTCTCTCTCTCTCTCTCTCTCTCTCTCTCTCTCTCTCTCTCTCTCTCTCTCATCAGGTGGCCCAGAATGACCTGGAGCTTGCTATGTAAACCAGGGTGGACTCAAACTTATGGTGATCCTCCTGTCTCTGCCTTTTGAATATTAGACCTGTGTGAGCCAGCACAACTATCCTGGACTCTAAAAATATTTTGAAGACAGGACTACTGAATATACGCTTTAAGGCTGAAAGAAAGAGAGGTTAAGAGCGATTGTTTGTCATCTGTTTCCTGTCTACTGGAGAAATGACTGACACTGCCATTTAGTAATAAAGACTGAGAAAAGCAGGCATGGGATAGGGGTCAGGAGTTCAGTCCAAGTCTCTATAGGAGAAATCCATTAGGTACTCAGGTACAGCTACTAAGTAGGTAGCAGGGTGTCAGTGTAGAGTTAAGGACAGAGTACAAAGGGGACGATGACACTGGAGTCACCAGCAAGTGTAAGCGACCTACAGCACTGAAATGATGAGCTTGCCCAGGCAGTGAAGGCGAAAAGTCCCTGGACCACTCCAATGTTCAGAGGAAGAATGTGTGTGGAAACCGGGAACTAGTGAAGTTGGAGGAGAACCAAAAGGAGTGGTTGCTGCAAAGCCAAGTGAAGGAAAGGTTCTTAGGACAATCGATGTGACTTTCTCAAGGAATGCAAGACTGGTTCAACTCACACATTCAGAATTGGTTTTAAAAGGACAAACACCACATACTCATCTCCAGAGGAAGCATTTGATTAAACCCCAAATCACATATCCCTAAGTGGGACCCTGTACAGATGTTAAGGCTATAGCAGACCTCTGTATGCTGACACAAAGAGATTTCTAACATATATATTTAACTGAAAAATCAAAATCAAGTTAATTCTTTCTCTTTTTTTGTGGTCCTGGAAATTGAAGACAGGGACTTACATGCAACAGGCCAGTACTTTACCATTTAGTCATATTTCCAAACACCCTTTATGCTTAAAGAATTGAGGAGGCCACGGCAGTAAGATTTAATGCCAGCTTAGGTTATCCAGTGAGTTGCTATTTTGGGAATCTACCTCTTTCCAGTCCCAAAAGAGGAAAAAATATATAAATGATAAAAATTTAAAAATACAAAAGGGTATATAATGTAATGCCGAATAGTGAGGTAAAATGCCACACGCACAAACACACACATCACAGTTTGGGCCAATGAGATAGCTCAGTGGGAGGGCACTGGCTATGAAGTCTGACAACTTGAATTCCATCCCTGGGACCCACAATTTCTGCAAATTGTCCTCTGCCCTCCACACACATACTGTGATACATGTATACACATACATACACAAACATGCACATACCTAAATAACTAGATAAATGTAAGAATAAGTCACAGTTTAAAAGGGTGCAGTGGTACAGGCCTATAATCCCAGCACTTGGAAAGTAGAGGTAGGAGAAACTGGGGAGTTCAAGATCATCTTCCACTACACATGAAATTCACGGCCAGCCTGGGCTATGAGAGATCCTGTCTCACAAAACAGATTGATTTAACCTTACTATAACACAGGTTTGCAGACATCAGTTGGGAATTATTAACTTCGTCAATCTCAGCATACTTACAACAGCCACGGGGTCATTGCTCCTGGTGGCCGCAAGACTGAAATGTTTCACATGTGTGTTGGTTTCCAAAGTCTTTGCAAAATCTTTTAGAGTTGGAATTGGGATATTCTTGAAAGACAAAACGCCATCAACATTTCAGTTATCAGGAAGTTTAATCCATCAATCAAACACACTTATACTTACTGTTTGCTCTAAAACATACTCAAAAAGTATGTAAACAAATAGCCTAGTCTACAAAGCAAGTTCTAGGATAGCCAGGACTACATAGAGACACCCTATCTCAAAGCAAGCAAGCGAGCAAACAAACAGCAATAATAATTTGAAAAAACAAAAAACAGACCCTAGAAAGCCAATTTCTAGGCATTGGTCATGAGAAACAAAAACCTGTATTTTTCAAAGGCCTCACATGTAAATGTGTGCAGCCACTTTCCACATAACCAAACTGGAAGCGACCCATGTCAATAACTGACTGTGGCATATCCTACGAGAAAAAAACCCAAACCTGCACAACATGGGCGGGTCTCACACGCACTGTCAAAAGGAAGACTCAAATGCTGCAAGGTGGATTCCATCTACAAGGCTGGAGAAGGCAAAAGGAATAGCTCTAAGTGGCATGCGTGGGCAGAGGATAGTAAAGGGGCCTGACAAACTTCCAACATTACAGGCAGGCTTTATATCAGTTAGTCAGTCGGGCGTTTTTTGTTTGTTTGTTTGTTTTAGAACCTGACAGTGGTATTTTTTAGTTTTACATCCTGGGACCGCACATTAAAAGAATCTTACTTAACTATATTAAAAATACCTTAATAAACCCAATTAAAATAAAAAACCAAAGGCTAAAGTTCAAAAGAGGGTAGCACTTTAAAAATTAGAGTAACTTATGGATGATGTGTAGGGTCATATTCTTATATGATAAACTCTTTAAAAAGTAAATAACAAAATATTTTCTATAATACTTGAATGTATAAGCTTTGAAGGAATCTATGTTCATATACTGTTAGTACACTAAACCTTAAAGCAGAAGTTACATCAGAATTACCACATTACTGACCTGGGTTTGGTTGACCCAAAGCAAACATCATGTGTTGATTCTGATACATATGTACATTGCATTCTTAACATACTTACTTTAATATTATTCAAATTAACTTCAACAAGACGGGCATCATTTTCCTTAATTCTCTTTAAACTCTCTTCAACATTGGTTGGATTTGGTGGCTCATCAAACACTGGAAGAATCTTTTCCCCTTTTACCACATCTATGGGAACGGAAGGAAGAGCAAGGGTTGACTGAGATGACTGGAACTGAGAGGAGACACATTCACTTGGTCGTCTATCCCCACCCCCCAGGCCATACATTCAACACATCCAATCTGAAAGTCCCTTCTGCACAACCGCTAAAATATCCCTTATATGTTGGTAGTTACTCACGTCACCAAATAAAATGTTACTGAATAGATGACAAGGGAAGAGTAGGCTTGCTCCCAGTTAAATTTAATAAGGCAGTTGCCTTTCATCTAGTGGGCCATGGGAGGTGAGCAGAGTACTTCATCAATGAATGAAAACTTGAGTGAGCTCTCAGTTTTATAAAACATAGACTAGGTATGAGTCCAGCATCTAATAATGGCATTGGGTGTTATGGAATATTAGTTTAAGATGTGTTATATTTGTTTATGCTGTGGAACATGTTTAATGATGCAATGATGTGCTGCATTCTTTTTATGTTGCATTTGTTTGACCCTGTAAAGCTGTGTTACTTTGTATAAAATACCTGCCTGGTCTAATGAAGAGCTGAATGGCCAATAGCTAGGCAGGGGAGGGATAGGCAGGGCTGCCAGGCAGAGAGATAAATAGGAGAAATCTAGGCTTGAAAGAAGAGCGAGGAGCGAGAAAAGGAAAAGGGGAAGAGGACACCAGAAGCAGCCGCCCCACTACACAGGCAGCCACAGAACAAGAAGGAAAGAAAGATATATAGCATTAAAAAGGGCCAAAATTAAAAAAAAAAAAAAAAAAAAAGTTGGGCAGTGGTGGAGCTCGTCTTTAATCCCAGCACTCGGGAGGCAGAGGCAGGCAGATCTCAGTGAGTTCGAGGCCAGCCTGGTCTACAAAAGTGAGTTCCAGGATAGCCAGGACTGTTACAGAGAAACTGTATCTCGAAAAACCAAAAGAAAAAGAAAAAAGAAAACCAGCAAGGTAAAAATCCCAGAGGCAAAACATAGTTAAAGAGAAATGGGATAATTTAAGTTAGAAAAAAGCTGGCTTGAAACAAGTCAAGTTAAGCCCGGGCATTCATAAGTAAGAATAAGTCTCCCTGTATTTATTTGGGATCTGAGTGGTGGGCCCCCAAAGTGTAAAAAAAAAGAAAGAGAAAACCCCTACATTTGGGTTATATTTTTAAAAAGTAACAAAGTAAGTTTTGACTTTTAAAACAGTATCTGTTCCATGGGATGCCGCAGTTCTATGAAAGGGAAAACAGTATCTGTTCCATGGGATGCCTCAGCTCTATGAAAGGTTCCTGGGGAACTATAAGTGAATGGACCAGGCAGATTCCTGAACCAGCTCATCTCTTCATTTCCCTCCCTCTCATGCTGAGACACAGTTCTGTCATGTAACCAAGGCTGTCTAGAACTTGGAATCCTCTTGCTTCAGACTCTCTAGTGCTGAGATCAAGGGTGTGTAGCACCATAGCACACATAGTTCAATGATCAGTCTTAACAGTTTCCAAAAATGAGGGACCAATTTGGTTTAAGCACTTGCCAACTCCCCACAATATTCACCAAGTCAAAATCCACACATAGACACACACATAGGCACACGCACACACATAGGCACACACACACATACACACAGGATCTTTGGCATAATAAATACCGAAGTTAATACATGGAAGAGGCAAAACATACGTGACAAAGGATTGGAACTCTCAAGGCATGTTAACTACTCACTTGAAAAATGTTCTTGGTCGACACCATTACTGCTTCCCACCACATCACAGAACTGAGTGTTTGTAATCAGATTGTGCATCCCAAGGATAGCTGCAGAGAGAACAGAGTTAGTTTCTACTCCTACCTGCTCTAAACTTTTTCATTTTTTAAAAAAAATTACTTTTATTGAGCTGTATATTTTTCTCTGCTCCCCTCCCGTTTTCTCCCCTCCCCTTCTACCCTTTCCCATGGTCCCCTTCCCATACTCTTAATTTACTCAACATTTTCGTTTTTACAGTATTTAGACGGAGCCCTGTTGTGTTGCTCAGGCAGGCCTCTAACTCCTGGGCAGAAGCAGTCCTCCTGCCTCAAGCCTTCCAAGTAGCTATGACTATAGATGTGTGTCCAGTACCCAGTTTGCAAACAAAAATATTTATTATTATTTTGAACATTCTCCAGACATTTTTCTATTAAACTGAAAATGGACTTTACACAAGAGGGTGGGGTTGGTGCAGTCAGAAATCACTGACAATGCTCCTCACTTTCATCAATCCCCTTGTTACTTCCCGGCATCTTTAGATTTAGACAACAACATGAGCCAGGCTGACCTTAAAAGGAAAGCTATGCTTAGCTCCCCCTGGTGGCTAAAAGAGGAAATGGAAAAGATCTCCTTGCTGGTCACTATCCAGATCTCTAGGAACAAAACACCATACAGCATCCAAGGTGGGCATGGTCTGCATTTGACTATACTAAAAGTATCGTTCTTTCATTGAAGGTAATGTAGCATCTTCTGATGAAAGTACCATTTACAAACCCACCAGTCCTTTGTCCCTCAAGAAAAATACCACCTTCTCTTGCTGTGACATCACACCTCACTCTGCCCCTTTCTGGGGTCCTTCCCAAGAGCCTTCACTCCACTTTCAAACATATCGGTTCTTAGAGTTCTCTTCCTACATGTCATTCTGACAAGTTGGGGACATAAATACAGCTTCTGATTTCTACTCCCTCTCCATGAAACAAACAGGGCAGAAGTAGACCATGAAGTCTGTTTCTAGTGTTCAGACAGAACAGGTTCACCAGCTGGTGATATGGCTTTTGTTGTTAGGAAGAATTTAAAATAGCAACATAGGAAAAATTATCAAATAAATTTTATCAACATAAAATTCCACCATAGAGAGTACTTAAAAGAATCCTACCATCAAGTTTACTGTGTAAAGTACAAAGTGTTTGTATAATTCACACAGGTGCACCCTGCATGGCTCTCCCCACACTACCCTCACTTAAACTCTGCTTATTTGAGGAGATACCTCACCTGCAAGGTCACACAGTTCCGTATCAGAGGCACTTGTCAAAGCTTCTTCTAACTCTGGATCAAGAGATATGTTATCTTCTGTAAAAGTCTGCACAGGTTTCTGTTTGGGGATAAAAATTTTCCCTGAAAAAAAAAAAACACAGACACACACACGTTTTGTTATTCATGTCTACTGCTCTTACTCATTTCTATTAATTCATTACCTTTGCCCGTCAAGCATTAGGTAATACATGTGCGACTGAAATGGACAGTCAGGTCAAAACTAACATCAACAGCAATATAAACACCAGAAAGGAAGAACTACTGAAAAATCTCCCTATCTCTGAAAATAAAACAGCTCTTTTTTTTTTGTTGTTTTATTCTGAGACAGAATTTCACCATGTGGCTGAGACTGGCCTGGACCTCATAATCCCCTCACCTACGACTCCTGAGTGCACAAAGGCTCAGTTCTTTCAAGGAGCAATTCTGAACCAATATTTAAATGAAGCTAGTTGAGTATTCAGAGCACTTGGGAAACTATGGAAGGAGGACCAGAAGCCAGCATGGGCATAGGCTCCAGGGTAATCTGGCATGGGAAAACAAAACAAAACCCAAACCAATCAACCACCTGCGTGCATACACACATGTGCATAAGACACACATGCGCACGACACACACATGCACCGAAACCCTAGAAAATCTATAAAACTTAAAAATAAAAACAGGATCCAATTTCTTATTGTTAAACTACAAACTATTACAGTCACTTAAGGAATAGCACAGACAATTATGATTCCAGAAATTCGAGTTCTAATTTTAAGGAAATTTCTCTATGTTCTAAAACTTGACAACTGCTTTTCTGAAGCAAGAACATTAACAAGCTGTGAAGTAGAAGCAAGAGGATCACGAGTTCAAAGTTACCCTAAGCTATCTGAGATCCTGTCTCAAAAAAAAAAAAAATCAAAAGAAAGTTATTTCATGTCTCTGCTAAAAAAAGCTCCCCATCTCTTTACCTCATATATGCTGCTGTTTACGTTTCTGTAAGAGTCTTTGGTTATTTTGAGCATAATTAAAGATTTATTTGTATTATTATTATTGACTTATTTTGCTTTGTGACAGGGTCTCTCTTTGTAACCCTGGTTACCCTGGAACTCATTATACAGACCAGGCAGGCCTTCAACTTAGAGATCTACCTGCCATCTACCTCATGAGTGCTGACTGTTTTAAGGAGTTTCTTGTCAAGGTCTGAGAGTTGGACCCTGAGATTTTGGAGGAGCTGCCTACTTTTCTGAGAACTGTGAGAGACTTCCCCCTCCCCCAATATAGCCCTGACTACAAGCTTTCACTTTTGGCTTTTTGTACCTTGGAGCCAATTTGATCTTCACTTACCTTGTCTACCTTCTGCCCAGTGAGGGGGAGAGTGATCTGGAGAGAGCCGTAGCTCTGCTGCCCTCCCTCAGTCTCTCCTAGTTTGCAGGCAAGCCTTGGGGAATTTCCTGTCCACTTCTATTCTTGAAGTATCATCTCCATACTAAACAGACTCTATCTTTATTGCTGCACTGCACCCAATGCCACAGCCACTAGCCACAAGTGGCAATTATAAAACTTTAGCCATATTTCAGGTGCTCAGTAGACACATCTAGTTTGATACTGGGCTAAGCAGTATGGCAGAGATTAGCCAGTTATGGTTTATTGTTTATTTTGGTTGTGATGGCTTGACTGAAGAATTCAAGAGTCCATGGGCAGATGTCCTGTTTCACTCTGGTAATCCATCAGAGCGACTGTGACTTAATCCCTAGGTGAATCATAACATGGCGGCCCTGGAGTGTGGGGTGGTGGGTAGTGGTAGTTACAAGCAAGTTACTGAAGTGTGGCCTGGGGAGATAACCTCATTTCTAGCCCCTTCTGGGCTGGCAGTGACACAACATGCTCTCATTGTGGTGTTCTGATTGACCTTAGCCAAAAAATAAAGGAGCTGGTTGGCCATGTACTGACACATCCCAGGCAGCGATCAAATATAAACTTTTAAACAATTGGTCTTACTGTATAGCCCTGGCTGGCACTGAACTCATAGAGATCCTCCCGTGTCTGCCTCTGTCTCACAAGTGCAGAAACTAAATGTGTATGCTACCACATCCAGCCCTAAATTCTCCCTCTAAAAGGAACAAAGTTGCTTTGCTAAGGTCTTTAGTTAAAATGACAGAAAGACTAAGGCAGTGAGAAAAACAGTTTTTATTTATAACTTCCTATATCTGAATTCAAAGTCAGAGATGTTCTGATTCAGAACCTATCACTGGGTGAATCCAGATGGCTTTGTATGAGTGAGGATATGTTAACCACATGCGCACCACAGAGTACCTGGCTGAAATACAGGGCTTTAAATCTTAGCTACAATAGTGACGATATGCTAATGACATACATAGAGCATCTAGTTGAGACACAGAGCTTGAAGTCTTAGCTATAGCAATTATACAAGAGGAAGACATAAAAGGGATAAAAATAGAGATCAACTATCATTTACAGACTATATAATTCTGTCTGTACTTAAAAGATCATATGCAATCTCTCTCTCTCTCTCTCTCTCTCTCTCTCTCTCTCTCTCTGTGTGTGTGTGTGTGTATCTGTGTCTGTGTGTGTGTATGTGTGTGTCTGTGCCTCAGTTTTCCATCACAGAGTTTCTCTGTGTGGCCCTGGTTGTCCTAGTTGCTCTGTAGACCTTGAACTCAAAGATCTGCCTGCTTCTACCTGGGATTAAAGGTGTGCACCACCAGCACCCGATATACTAGAAAACTTTTAGATCTAATAAAAAAATATAGTTGCAGGATATACAATCAATATAAGAAACAAGTAACCTTTATATCTATATACAAACATCAAAAAAGAACTCTCAGAGAAAGAAATTAGGGAAAGTATCACATTTATATTGAGTTCCTTTCTCTGCTGACATAAACCTAACCAAAGATATGAAACTTCTACCAGAAAACCTCAAGAGCCGGGCGGTGGTGGCGCATGCCTTTAATCCCAGCACTTGGGAGGCAGAGGCAGGCGGATCTCTGTGAGTTCGAGGCCAGCCTGGTCTACAAAGGGAGTTCCAGGACAGGCTCCAAAGCTACAGAGAAACCCTGTCTCGAAAAACCAAAAAAAAAAAAAAAAAAGGAGTACAGAAAACCTCAAAACATGGAAAAAGTAAATCAACGAAGATATTAGATAAAAGAGGATTGTCCATGCTCCTGGATTTCCAGAATTGTGAAAATGGTGTTACTACCAAAACAAACCTACAGATTTAACTCAATACCTATGAAAATTCGGATGCCATTTCACAGATCTATGGAAAAAACCTTTTAAGAATTCACATGGAATCAAGACCACAGGTAGCCAAAGCAATCCTAAAGTGTAGGAACAAAGCTGGAGGTATCGCCAAACCTCGTATTGTACTACAGAAGCTGCACTGACAAAGGCAGCCTGGTAATGACAAAAACAGACAACTGGATATAAACTGACAAAGCTGTGGACACCTGATCTTTGACAAAGGCAGCCAAAAATATGTAGCAGAAAAAGATAGGCTAATCCTGTAACAAAAGGTGCTGGCAAAACCTGCAGAAGAACGGAAGTAGATCCAGTATCTTTCTTGTTGTGCAAAAATCAATCAGAAATGGAATGAATACCTTAATTTGAAACCTCAACCAGTTATAGGGAGACACAGGGAATCCTCTTCCAAACACCAGGGGACAGAAGAGCTTTCTGAACAGACCCTCAATAGCACAGGAACTAGTCTCAATACCAACAGGTAAGACTTTGTGAGATTAAAAGCTTTCTGCACAGCAAAAAAGCTATCCTCAGAGATCACAGCACACAGAATGAAAGAAAATCTTTTCCTGGGGGTAATATCCAGAATATACAAAGGAATATAGAAATTAAACACAAATAAAACTGCCAATTAACAAAAGGGCTAATAAAATGTGTTAGCAAACAATTCTCAGAAGAAGAAATATGAATGGCCAATAACTATTTTAGAAAATGTTCAACATCTGTAGTCATCAGGTAAATGAAATCATAAAATTTTCAGCAAAATGGACTTGGAAAGTATATTAAGTGAGGTAAACTCGGAAAGAAAAGAGCTAAATGTTCTCCCTCATGTATGGATCTTTACCTATAACATATATATGTAAACAGGGTTAAGTCCGGGTGTATTCTAAAGTTTAGAAAGGAGACCAAGAAAGGAAAACACTAGGAATGCAAATAAAAGGACACAAGAGTCATAAAAGAGGATATGAAGCTAATGCTTTCTAGATTCCACTGTTTTCTTTGTGATGGACAAATAATTTTTTTGTTTGTTTTGTTTTTCGAGACAGGGTTTCTCTGTGTAACAGCCCTAGCTGTTTCATTAGCTGTCTCACTTCGTAGACCAGGATGGCCTTGAACTCTCATAGACCTGCCTCTACCTCTTGAGTGCTGGGATTAAAGGCATGCACCACTACCACCTGGTTAAATAAATTTTAAAACTGTAACTGATAGTGTAAAAGACTAAGCAAAAAGCTCCAGCGCTTCAGAATGGCCATTTTATATCGACAGAAGTTCACCGAGATAGAGAGAGCTGTGGTCTGATCAAGGGGCTGAGTGGACTCTTTAGCCATGTGATGTTTTCACAATCATTATTAATGAGAACAACCCTTTATTAATTAACCCAATCAAACGACTAGCACTAGGAAGCATCCTGGCAGGATTTTTCATCTCATACAATATCCCACCAACAAGCTAATCAGAATAGAGGCTTTGTTTGCTTGTTTTATAAATACACATGTACTTGGGAGGCAGAGGCCAGCCTGGTCTATAGAGTGAGCTCCAGGACAGTCAGGGCTGTTACATAGAGAAACCCTGTCTTGAAAAACTAGAAAAGAAAAAGAAAAAAGAATATACATGTCAATACAGCTCAAAATGTGCATCCCAGTCACGGAGGGAGAGTGTGATAAAGGGGCAGCAGCACTGGGCTCTGAAGTGTGGCCTGGGCTCGGGAGTTCCTAGTTGTGGTGGTTTGAATGAGAAAGGCCCCCCAGGCTCACTGTTGAACAACTGGTCGGCAGCGGTAAGAACTGTTTAATAAGGATTAGGAGCTGCGGCCTTGTTGTAGGAGTTGTTTCGCTAGGAGCGATCTTTGGGGTTTCAAAAGTTTGTGCTATATCCAGTTAGCTCTCAGCTACTGCTTTAAGGCATGCCTGCTGCCATCCTCCCTGCCAAGATGATCACAGACTTACCCTCTGAAACCGTTTTTTCCAAGTAAATGCTTTCTTCTATCAGTTGCCTTGGTCGTGTGGGTCTTATCACAGAAACTGAAAAATAACTAAGGTGCTTGTCAACCTCCCAGGGAATGCTGACATTGCTGACTCAGGCCAGACTTAAAGCAGACAGAATGAAAATAATATGAATTCAGTAGTGTTGGGAGCAGACAGATCTGAGTTCAAGACCAGTATGATCTAAAAAAGCGATTTTCAGGAAAGCCAGTAGAGAAACCCTGACTCAAAAAAAAAAAAAAAAAAAAAAAAAAACAAACCAAACCAAACAAGAACTCATTAGCTTCGGTTGGTTTCAAAGGGCTAGGGCAAGGATCTAGATGTCTCCATTTTCCTTTTTTGGTCATTCCCTTCACTGAGTCCTGTCTTTGGGCTTCACAGTCTCTTTTGCAGCACCAGGAATCATGTCCACATAAAATAATGTGAGGTGAGCTAAGGTAAGATGGAGGGAAGGAAGGCATTTCCTCAAATAACAACTTTTATAGCAGACTTCCATGGCCCCACTGAGCAGCACTTGGTCCCATGCTTCAGCTGTGAAGGTGGAGAGTAAGCATCTGCGGGTGGTCCCAAACAGCAGCAGTGTCTGTCTTGTGCTGAGCTAATAAGGTACATGTCCATGTTCTAATTCCTCCACATTCCCTGAGCAAGGTCCCAGGTACACAGTGTGTACCTCCCTCTCTTGAGCTTTTCAAGGACAGTCTATGTTCTGGTTGTCTCTGTATTCTTGCCTAGAACACAGTAGTCAATCCAGCTTGCTAAATAACTACTTAGCAAGCAGCTTTTTAGTCCAAATAGTCTCGTTTTATAAAGCAGAATTGAAACATGCTTGTTCAAAGGTAAAATAACTAGGAACAATTTTATTTTACAAACATGAGTGTTTTGCGTGTACATGTCTATGCACCACATGAATGCCTGGTGCCCACAGAGGCCAGAAGAGGGCATCAGATCCACTGGAACTGGAGTTATAGATGGCTGTAAACGGTCATGTGGGTCCTCTAGAAGAGAGAGGCTAGTACTCTTAATCAGAGTCATTTCTCCAGCCCTGAAATAAAAGTTCCCAAATTCTTAAGCTAGTCCTTCTTCCAATAAGTTGGGAGCTTAAAATTTTAATTATTTCTGGTAGGAGACCTTCCCCCCACAACAAAAATGCCAAGTTATATGGCAGTATGCATAATTGACCTTAGCACAAAACTTTGGGATTCTAGTGATTAGGTAATTTTTTTTTACTATTTATTTTTGTTTTATGTGCATGAATGTTTCTTCACACATTTATATGTGCATGTTTGGTACCCACAGAGGCCAGAAGAGGGTGCTGAACCTCCTGGAACAGAATTTGTAGCTGTGAGTCCCTGTGTGTGTTGTGGGAACCAAACCTGTGTCCTGTGTAAAAACAGCAAGTGCTCTTAACCCCTGACCCAGCTCTAGCCTTTTAGGTAATTTTCCATTATTTGTTCATAATTAAAGGCAAATCCAAATAATTGTGTCCTAAAATTCTCACAGTGATTACTGTTACAATGACAATGGTGTATACAGGGAGGCAGGGAGTATGGCTCAGTGGTACAGCATGTGCTTAACATGCACAGGCTCCAGGCTTGACCTCCAGCACAAAAATGGGTAGGGAGCACATATGGTTTAGCAGGAATGACTTCTACTGCCATTACATTTTTCTGGGCTCAAATGTGCCCGAATTCCCTGCTGTTTATAGCTGTTTCCAAACAGTGAATGCACACTAGACTTCACAACAAGTTTTGAGAAATTCTAGTATCTGAGTTCTTTGGTTTATTAGTTTATTAGTTGGTCTGACATGCTCCTGGGAGCATCTACATTCCAACATACAGCAGGCAAGGCTGAGAACCACTGGATTATGGCATTCACTGACTGAACAAAACCGCATGAGTTATTTGTCATAAGAAAATTAAAAAGTATGTGAGGCTTAATCCCAGCATGGGTGTGGGGGGGGGCTGCAGAGGCGGGCGGATCTCTATGAGTTCAAGGCCAGTCTGGTCTATAAGAGCTAGTTCCAGGACAGGCCCCAAAGCTACAGAGAAACCTTGTCTCGGAAAATCAAAACAAACAAACAAAAAGTATGTGAGATAATACATATATCAAATATCTTGATTTTGCCATTCTATATTGTGTCCATATATGCAAAGTTTTGTTGCATATTACACACATATATATATAATTTCTATTTTTGCCAATTAAAAAAGAAAAGCTGGTGTGGCCTTATGTAGGAGATAGAGGCAGAAGTTCAAGATCATCCTCAGGTCTAATATATACTAAGTTTGAGGGCAGCCTGGACTTAAAAAAATATTTTTAAGACCTTGCCTTAAAAATTAAAAATAGAAAAGAAAATGAGAAAGAAAACTACCCAGACTATCAAATAGTTGTCCCTGTCTTAGAGGAACCGAAGGAATCTAAAGCACTGTAAACATCTCAGATGTTTGTTTTTGTAATCCTCACCCACGTTTCTTAAGAGGTATTATTCATATCTGATTTTCCCTACCCAAAAGTTTTTGTTAATGCTTAAAAGCACAAAGAAAGTCTTAATAGAAAAAACAAGGCAAAACAAAATTTCTGAAGACCTATGAAAATTCTAACACAGATTTTTTTATCTTTATTCTTCGGAACCAAACTCGTTTTATTAATTTTGATATATACAGAGATATGGCTATACACTTTTAAAGGCACTAAAGATAACAACAGTCTTCAGGGGATAATGATTTGTGATGAATTCACATTTCCTTCCAATGTCTTATTTCTAAATAAGTTCAGCTGCTGCAGTCATACTAGGATATTAAAAAGTGGAGTGCACAGACCAAAAGTTATTTTTAAATAACTCCTGACATGGACTGGTAACTGTCCTGGCATTCTCTTCATGACAATAACTCCATATGTAGAAATGTGCTAATAATAAAAATAATTACTTCATCCTGTTCTTTTTTAATGAGAGACAGAAAGGGTGTGTACCCGGAGGGGAGGAGAGACGGGAAGGAACTGGGAGTAGAAAGAGGGAACCTATAATCAGGATATATGAGAGGAGAATCCATTTTCAATGAAAGGAGTTGGGAGGAAAGAGCGGCTGAGGACTTAGCTCAGCAGTGCTGATTTGCCTGACATATGAAGTCAGGGTTGGATTGCTGGTACCAGAAGAAAAAAAAAGGCAAAAAATAGAAAAGAGAGCTCCTACTCAACGACAAAAAAGTAATTACTTCATATTTTCTTCACGAGTACTTTAACGCTAACAAATATTAAGAAATTAACTTTATAAGAAAGTATAAATTGGGATTTACTCTGTAATATAAAATCTGTGGGCTTTTCTAAATTTACTTTTTGACTTCAGTCCTTTTCAAAATCCTAAATGGTCACTTTACAAGAAGTAACAGGCTGATCTGACTCATACGGAAAAATATATAAGCCAGAATAGCCATACAGAAATCTAAATAAGTCAGAACAGCCATGCCACCTTGAAAAGCAACAACATCAGAGAACTTACACGTGATCATTTGAAGACTTAATATGCGCCTACTATAATTAAGTTAGTATTGTGTAGAAGAAAAGATATTTAGATCAATGAAATAGATCTTTAAGTAAACTTTTATACTTGGGCAATTGATTTATCTATAAGGACACAAAGACAATTAATTCAATTGAGAAAGATCAGTAGATAACTAGACAATCACATGCAAAAACCCATGAAGTTGGATACCCCTCCCCCATCACAAGTATTAATTCAAAACAAACCAGAAAGCTGGGTATAATGGCTCATACTTGAAGACTAAGATAGGAGGATTCCAAGGAGTATGGGCTCAGTCTGGGCCACAGCACATATCTTAAAAAGCAAAAAACCAAAAGCAACAAAAACAATCATTTGTACACAATATTCATTGCATCATATCTACAACTAAAATTCAGAAACCCAATCCCAGAGAACAAAATATAATAGAATATGATTCTACTATTAAAAGGAATGGAGGATTGGGAATGTAGATCTGTTGTAGAGTGTACATGCTAAGTGAAAGAAGGCATTCATCAGGTCATATTGTATAATCTACTGATGGGTGGTGTCCAGAACAAACAAATTTACAAGCCAGAAAGTAAGTTAGTGGTTGCCTATGGCTGTGGAGTAGAATGGGAATGTGGTAGAGTGACTGATTACATGAATACAAGGTTTCTTTGGGGCATGATGAAGACTAAAAATTGTTCTAGATTAAAGACTGTGGGGGATTGTTGAACAGTTCTATGAATATGATCAACATTACTGAATTACTTAAATGGGAAGATTTTTATGGCACAGGAATTTTCTTTAACATAATCTTATTAATAAGATTATGGATACTATTTTATTTTTAATTACGTGTGTGTGTGTGAGAGAGAGTGTGTGCTTGTGGCAATGTACATCTGAATGCAAGTGCTCTCTACCTGACTAACTTTAATTTTCTTGTTAAACAAAATCCAGACTGGAATTTTAAAACTGAAATTAATTTTTTACACTGTAGCAAAATATAAACAATGACTATGCCAGGAAAGTTAATCTCTGGAACAAGTATGAAATGATACAGTCCTACCTCCAAATGAAACAAAACAAATAAAATGGGAGTTTAAGTCTTTGATACTTCAGACACCAAAACCTATACATAGAGCTGCTATAAAGACATCTAACTACATCTTTCTGACTTACTCAAGAGTCAAAAGGTCTCCCAAAGAAGTCATATACTCAACACGATGTGGGAAGTCTCTTTTAGAATAATGGAGACTACAACAAGATTTCTGGAAAATGGAGGCGACTGCCACGTGAGTTGAAATTATTTAATAAGACATCCATTTAAGACACGTGAGTTGAAATTATTTAATAAGACATCCATTTAAGACACTTGTAGGAAACAAAAAAGAGTGGAGTGTACGGTATTCTTGGGAAGAAACCCAAGAATATTACATTCTCAGAGTTGGAATAAAAAATGAGAACAATGAAGCATAGAGGCTCTACTTCAAGGACTAACAGGGAGAATAAGAGTGTTCCCCAAGGATGGGAGGGGCCCATCCTTGATGAGTCAGAGTTCAAACAATCCAATGGAAAATATCCATCTGCAACAAGGAGACTACAATCATGGCACGGAAATAATGGACATAGGAAAAAACAGTCCAGATAAGAGTGAAGCATGGCATGAGCAAAACAGAGAAGGATTCACACAACAAAGAAACATGAAAGACAGGAATATTAAAGACTGGGCACAAACTCACAGGACAGCTCCATGCCTTACTTAATTCTGAGACAGACTATTGATGACATGTAGAAGTGTGATGGGAAATACTTAGTCACTTAGCCAAAGTCAGCACTGTGCATGTTCATAACTTTTAGAAAGAGCTAGACAAATAAATACTCTCCTTCATCCTTGTCTATGTCCAGCTACCCATTCTGCAATTTTATCTTTGTGTGTGTGTGTGTGTGTGTGTGTGTGTGTGTGTGTGTGTGGAGAGACAGTCTGATGTAGCCCAGGCTGGCCTCATACCTGATTCTCTTGCTTCTACTTCCCCAGTGTCAGGATTACAGATCACAGCACCACACCCAGTTTATGCAGTGTTGGGGACTGAACCCAGGGTTTCTGACATGACAGGCAAGCTTCTACTAACTAAGCTATATCCTCATCACTATTCTGCAAATGTTTAAAGAGGCAAAAAGCTTTTTTCATACTTTAATGTAATATCTATAAGTAAAAGAAATATACACTTACAATTTTAATTTTTAAACATTCAGAATCATAAAGAAGTTATTTGTATTAATCTGTTAAGATTACTTAATATAATCCTAGTATTCCTAAAGAAGCTTGTTAGAGTTAGATGCAGATATATAAATGCATACTGTAGGTCTACCTACAAAAAAATGTACTTAAAGGGTTGGGGGTGTAGCTCAGTGGCGGAATATTCTTGTTTATCGTGCAGACACTCTTGGGCTTAATTCAGAGGTTCTCAACATGTGGGCTGTGACCCTTTGGGGTCAAATAACCTTTTCACAGGGGTTGCCTAAAACCATCAGAGGCTGGGCGGTGGTGGCACATGCTTTTAATCCCAGCACTTGTGAAGCAGAGGAGGGCAGATCTCTGTAAATTTGAGGCCAGCCTGGTCTACAAGAGCTAATGCCAGGACAGCTAAGCCTGTTACACAGAGAAACTCTGTCTGAGGGGGAGCTGGGAACAGAAAAAAAAGACCATCAGAAAACATATTTACATTATTATTCATAACAGTAGTAATATCACAGTTATGAAGTTGCAACAAAAATAATTTTATGGTTGGGGTCACCATAACATGTATTAAAGGGTCACAGCATTAGGAAAGTTGAGAACCACTGGCTTAATCTCTGGCACTGCAAAAAAAGAACGTACTTAAACAACTCCCAGTGAGATATGGTGGCTCACACCTGTAATCCCAGCACTCTGGGAGGCTGAAGCAGGAGGATTACACGTGGGATAGGTCAGCCTCAGCTAGTTCCAGGCCAGTCTAGACTAGCAAGACACTACCTTAAAAAACAAAATACAAAAAACAAAGAACAAAGCCGGGCAGTGGTGGCACACACCTTTAATCCCAGAACTCAGGAGGCAGAGGAAGGCAAATCTCTGTGAGTTCGAGGCCAGCCTGGTCTACAAGAGCTAGTTTCCAGGACTGGCTCCAAAGCTACAGAGAAATCTTGTCTCGAAAAACCAAAACAACAACAATAAAAAACCCAAAACCAACCAACCAAACAAACCCAAAGAACAAAAAACCCACTACCACAATTCTTCCCTACATGTTGTCTTACAAGGATGCTGTATAATTTTAAGAATAGCTTTCACTGGCCAGAGAGATGGTTCAGTGATGCTTTCCACCAAGTGTAATGATCTGAGTTCAATTACTGGAATCCACAAAGCAGAAAGAAAAAACCCACTCCCTCAGGTTGTTCTCTCACCTCTACATGGACATGCCACCCACCTACACACATATATCCACACATATAGACAGATCATAGATGAGAGAACACAGCAATAAGGAAAAAAACAAATTTGGTGCTGGAGATGGTTCAATGGTTAGAAGCACTTCCTGTTCTTCCAAAGGACCCAAGTCTCAGCACCCATATAGGGTGGCTCACAAATGTAGCTATATAACTCCCTCTCCTGGTCTCACAGGAACCCTTATACATGGGTGCATAAAACATACACAGATACAAGCACATATACATATTTTAAAAAAGAAACCCTCAAATTAAAAAACAAACTGCTTTTACTATATCAAGCAATCTACTTAATGTACATAATTATACCTTATATGCTCATACATTTGGTTCTTGTTTTATGTACTCTAATTTTACTTTAAAAATATTTATTTTTAATTATGTATTTGGGGGGAGTGGTATGTACAAGTGAGTGCAGTTCCCCTCAAAGGCCAGAAGAGGGCGGTGGAGTCTTTGGAGCTAGAGCTACAGGAAGTTCTCAGTTGTACAACATGGGTACTGGGAACTGAATACAGGTCCTCTGGAACAGCAGGAAGCGGTCTTAACCACTGAACCATCTCTCCAGCCTTTAGTAACTTCTATGATATAACCTGCATACAAGCTAAGTCATCTTGCAGAACTTCCTATCTAGTTGGACTTTAAAGTGAAAGTCTACTACCTGTCCTTAGTCCCTACTTCCTGTTTCTTCATGTATACCCCACTTCTAAGTTATTTATGTTAGCCACTACTTCTTGAGCTGTAACTTTAGCTGGTAAACTTTTCACGCTGAAAAGTAAAGTTTAATCTAAGCCACATCTTCATGTATTGGTTGTTCTTGCTAACTGATTAAGGAAGATGAATAATAAGGGCATGAATAAATTATATGCTACAATATGAAAGAGTTAAGACTAGAAAAATTTCCTCAAAGTTACCATAGGAAACATTAACAAACAAAATATGATGTATTAAGGAAGACATCTAAGGAAGGGTATCTTTTAAAAAGCATGAATTATTTTATGGAATTTTACTCTAAAGACTTTGGCAAGTTAGGGAAGAATATTTTTTTGTCATAGCTTACACTGCAATAAATTAGAGGTTTTAAATTTACTTCAACAACTTGTAGTGTGAAGTAATGTTATACAAAGTCTCTTTGTAATAAAACCTCACTAATGAATAATTAAGACTAAAATCTCACTGGATAAACTGATAAAAATGTGTCTAAACCACCCAGCAATTTTTAAGGCTGACAGTATGTATCTTTAAAGGCTGCTGATTATGTACATCTAAAAACAATTTTCTCCCTGGGTATCCATTATAAAAAGAACCCAAAGCTGCTGAATGACAACATATGATCCCAGACTCACCTTTCTTCTCTCCAGTGTAGGGCACATAGTCTTCCCGGTCTTTATGCTCCAATGCTTCCTTCTCTAGATAAGAAAGGAGACGTTCTCTGTCGAAGGGCCCTGTGGCAGACTTTGATGTTTGGTTCTTTTGCCGAAACCCTGCAGGCAGAAGGGCATTCTGCCAAAGAGAATAAGTCAGCCATTACAATCGCAAACCACCAAGAACGTCAACACCCATGTAAGAAAGATCAAGAAACTAGCATGACATAGGTAGGCATCGAACACCTCCTTGCAAGACTTTGGGATAGTTGTGTGAGATGCATCACAAAAATTTTTTATTTAAAGTGGATCTATTGATTTTGGGTGTGGGGGAGTGTATGTGCTATGGCATGTATATAGAGATCAGAGGACAACTTTTGGGAGTTGGTCCCCTCTTTCCACTGGAATCTACATAGATTGTCAGACTCACTGGTAACTGCCTATATTGCTGCCCCATCTGACTGGCCCACAAGCAATTTTTTTTTTCCTTGAGACAGGGTTTTTCTGTAGTCCTGGCTGTTCTGGAACTCGCTCTATAGGCCACACTGACCTTGAACTCACAAGATCTGCCTGCCTCTTCCTCTCAAAATGCATGTGCCACTACTGCCTGGCAAGTCAAATTTTTTTTTAAGTAGGTAGAATTCACTTACATTACTATTAAAAATAGACAAGTACATATTTTCTTCAGATCATATCCCACTGGGAGGAAACACCCATTAGCATGTTGTTTTTTTGAAACAAGCTCTTGATATATCACCATGATTGGCTTGGAATTCACAGTGTGTTTCATGCTGGCCACAAACCTGCCATGATCTTTCTTGCTGCATCCTTCCAAGTACTGGGATTATAGAAAGGGGTCATTTTGCCTAACTTCACCCTTTAATTTTTAAGTATTCATGAATTATTATTTTTACAGGGATGGTTTTTAAATTTATGTTGACATTTATACTTGAGTTAGTATTTTTATTTTTCTCCAAGGACTATTAAGGAAAAAGCTTTCCTAGCTTGGCCTAGTAGCACATGCCTATGTTCTAGCTCTTGGGGAGCTGAAGCAGGACAATAGAAGGGTCAATGTCCAAACAACAGCAAAGATAATTTTCTTAATTCTTAATAAATGACTAGTAAATATGTACATAAACTAATTCTATCACAAAAGAACTGCAAAGTACTATGTGTTATTCCTTCTAATGACTTCCATTTGATCACAGAGCTCTTATCCAGATAAAAAACATACACAGTCCAACATCAAGACTGTTTAGTTGATTAAAATCTAGCACATTTCATTGTGTATGTGTCCATATGTAGACAGGAGCGTTAGTGTATGCTAGTTACAATTACTGTCATTGCTATGCATGCCTAATGGCACCCTGAATCCTCTGCTGCCCACGTAGCACAGCCTTGAGCACATGGGTTGACTAGAAGTAGAAAGGGGAGGAATGGTTGAAGTTGAATTTGTATTAAGGCCAGGAATAACAGAGAGACAAGACAAAGCGAGCATCATCCTGCTTGTCAAAGGTCAGCATCAACCAGGTATGGGGTTGCATGTCTGTACTCTCAGAACTTGGTGGGAGAGACAGGAGGATCAGAAGGTCAAGTCAGGCCATTCTGGGCTATAAGAGATCCTGTCTTGCTTCATACTGCTGAGTATACCTTGCTCTACAATTGAGGCAGCCAGAGAAGGCAACATCTATTACTAATGCTGATATTCAACCTCACAGTTAGTATACATTTTCAAAAGGTGATTTTCCTATGGAGAAGAATAGGAAGTGATTACTTTGTAACTAAAAATAACATGTTTACACTTGGACCATTTCCTGAACTCCACAACAGTTTTCATAAAATCTGTAATATAGTGATACTCATTACTTAGAAAGCTGATCTACAAGGGTGAACCTCAAAGATCTGTTCCTAACCTGAATATTGTGTGTATTTACAATGAAAAAACTGTCTGTGGAACTATAAAGAACAAACATGAGATTTTTACCTTTGGATGTTGAAATCTGAGAAGAACGACAAAGAACCCACTCAGCCTGCAAGTTCCTAAAGATGGCAGTCATCACTTTCCCATCTCCAGTGCCACGACTTGGGTGCAAGCTCACTCTAATGTAACTGGCCTCAGGGCATCAGGTGCCCGGTCACATCCTTCCTTCACAACCCTCAACCCGTCAGCCTAGGTTCAGCTGACACCCCCACTCTTGATACACTGGATTATTTCTTTCCTTGTTCTTGTCATACATTTCCTTCAATCATGACCTCAAATATGTGAAGCATGGAGATCACTTCCCCTGAAGGTTCTGCCCATCCTTTCCAGTCACCATTCCTAAGACTTCAGTATATGCCACCAAGAAACATTTTTCCTTATGTCTCATTCATAAATTACTGTCTGTGGTACCCATCATACTTTTAACACAGTTTTATTATCTGATTCAAGTCTTGTTTTCCCCATTCCTACTAGCCTGCATCCTGGGGGCAAAAATTACATTGGGTTTGTTCACTCTTGCATTTCCTGAGAGTAGCATACTAACCAGGAACTACAGGTTGTCCCCCAAACTGAATAATGGTTTCAGAGCTGGGGAATGAAGCTTAGTATAGAGCACACACCCTAGTGTAGGGAGCGGAGGAAGTCCTAAGTGAGGGAAGTCTTGAGTGAATGTGGGTTGTTGACATAGCCATGGTCATGTCAAGGACCCCATAGTCTTAGACTCAGGGAAAATGGTGAGCCCTTCTTCTTGGGAGTGGGGCTCAGAAGGAAATGGCGAAACCTTCCCTTCTGGGTCACGTGTAGATATAGACAGGATGTGCAAAAATGTCCACCATAGTTTTTTCTCCCTAGATATTCACAGCCTGAAGACTGTTCCCCAAAGGAGATCGCTCCTGAGGCAAGGGGCTGTTAAACATTTTGTAATACACAGGACAGGCCCGCACAAAAGTCATTGGCCCAGCTGAAAACGCCAGGCTATACAGCCTATTACATGCTTTCTAGTTCTTAAACTATTTGATTTAAATTGGTTTCATTGACTAACTGCCAAATATATTGCTGACAGCTCTGTTCTCCTGAGTAATCCCTCAGACTTAGGTATGAGAAGTTTTCCTTGTAACAGTAATTATGGTCAAAGGACTTGCCCTATGGTATGGACACACCACTTAGCAACAAGAACAATTTTATAAAGCACATTTTAGGATGCTTTAGGCCCTAATATCCAGTACCTCTCCTCTCCCATAAAGCTCATATACCTCAATTATTAAAGGGCATATAAAACCACTGCCTTTTAAGAAATAAGGTAGGTAAAGTGTGGCAAATAACCACTACCTTGTGGTTCTTCCTGCTACCCGCTCCTCCTTGAATCACACTTCAAAGGTAAAGGATTCCACATTAGCTTTGTGTAGCATATAAGACAAGTAACAACCACTTGGCAAATACAGACAAGTGTACATCTACAATGTCTCTGACTTAATAACGGTTCAACTCTAAGATGGTATAGAAGTGCACCCACAAAATGATTTCAATTTTCATTTTCAGTATAGCATACAACTTACATGATGTATTCAATACTTTATTAAAAATTAGGCTTTACATTAGATGATTTTGTCCAAATGTAGGCTTATTTAAGTGTTCTGAGCACATTTAAGAAAGGCTAGACAAAGTTATGATGTTAGTTGGCTAGGGATATTAAGTACACTTTAATGTATAATATTTGCAACCTAGGATGGTTGTAGGATGATGTTCTTATCAGGCAGATAAGAACATTGTTAAGAAACATCTGTGTTCAGATCTACACTTTCCAATGCTAAAAAATTTATACCACTTGGTCAACATTTCTCAAGAACCATTATAATTAGGTTTAAACCATTAAGAAAATTTTAGAGGCACAGTATACTAGCACCAGCCTTGTACAGAAACTCTGAAGAGAAACAGATTATTATAGACTAAAGAGCTCATTAGCTATTACTACTTTCAATTGCACAGAGGCGAGTTTGTAGTAGAGAAAAAAAATTGTGTAAATGTTTAATGATAGTTTAGAATGTCTGTGTCATACGACATGGAGGGAGATGTGGAGACCTGAAGAAGAAAAATGCCAGTTCATTTGGACAGAAGGTGGGTGAAGGGTACGGGGCGAGCCACGAGAAAGCACGCTGGCAGTCTGAAAAGCTATTGTATCTCTCTTCTCCGGCTAGCACCAACCTCGGGGTCGAGATCATCCAGGACAGTTTCAAGCTGTTTCAGCTCTGTTTCTGACAGATTGCCAAGGAGCTCATCTTCATCCAGGTCCTTATACTCCCCTAAGTCCTTCCGGAACGGTAGTGCCATGGCTCGCACTGTAGGAAGTCACGTGATTGGTCTACTTCTTATAGCTGTGGAGGGAAGAAACAACCATTTAAATGTAAGTTTTATCTAGTTGCATCTATTGTTGGGGAAAGGGAAATGCCATGTCCATCGTCATACGTTCTTCATCATATCATCACTACTTTTCCCTTCAGATAATTCATGCCTTCACTAGTTTGTTTCTGTAGAAAAATAATCAATGGAAATGGGAAGTATGAAAATCAATAAAATAATTACTTAATAGAACTACAATTTCTGATAACCGAATTTCAGTGGCAATAGGAAATAATTTTTGCCAGAAATAATTTCTATCAGTGATATCAAATTATCCTAACGAATAACATTTGTCTTAACAAACTGTTTAGGAGAGCAGCGGGACACAACATCAACATAAGAAAATAGCAACATGTACCTAACGGGAAGGAGTAGTCTCTTGTTTCTGGGAAATTTTTTATTTTAAATGTGTTTTCAAAAAGATTATTTTAGGAGCTGGAAAGGATGGCTCAGCAGTTAAGAATACTTCCTGTAGTGGGTTTGTGCTCAGTTCCCAGCATCCACATGAGGTGGCTCAAAACTGCCTGTGCTCCAGAGGTCCTGGTACTCTCTTCTGGTCTCCAAGGGTACTGGCACACATGTGATACACATACATAATGCAGATACTCACAGGCACACAGAAAATAAAAACAAAGGAATCTTCTTAAAACATTTTAAAAGGAAAATATTATTTTGTTATTATTAGACTGTTTCTTTAAGACTTTCTTCTCTCTCTCTCTCTCTCTCTCTCTCTCTCTCTCTCTCTCTCTCTCTCTCCCTCCCTCCCTCCCTCCCTCCCTCCCTCCCTCCCTCCTTTCTTTTTTATTTTTTTAAGACAAGGTCTCACAATACAGCCCAGGCTAACCAGGAACTCACTACATAGAACAAGCTAGCCTTGAAATCAAGATGAGTCTTCTGCATTGTCCTCCTGAGTACTTCTTTAATCCCAGCACTCGGGAGGCAGGGGCAGGTGAATCTCTGAGTTCAAGGTCAGCCTGGTCTACAAGAGCTAGTTCCAGGACAGGCTCCAAAGCTACAGAGAAACCCTTTCTCGAAAAAATAAACAAACCAACAAATTCTTTTTTCAAAAATTGATTTTTATTGAACTCTACATTTTTCTCTGTTCCCCTGCTTGCCTCTCCCCTCCCATTCAACCCTTTCCCATGGTCTTCATGCTCCCAATTTACTCAAGAGATCTTGTCTTTTTCTACTTCCCATGTAGATTAGATACATGTACTCCTCTCTTAGGGTCCTCATTGTTGTCTAGGTTCTCTAGGATTGTGATTTGTAGGCTGGTTTTATTTGCTTTATGTTTTAAAACCACTTATGGGGGCTGGAGAGATGGCTCAGCGGTTAAGAGCACTAGCTGCTCTTCCAGAGGTCCTGAGTTCAATTCCCAGCAACAACATGGTGGCTCACAGCCATCTATAATGAGATCTGGTGCCCTCTTCTGACCTGCAGGCACACATGGAAGGAATGTTGTATACATAATAAATCAATAAATAAATTTAAAAACTACTTATGAGTGAGTACATGTGATAATTGTCTTTCTGGGTCTGGGTTACCTCACTCAAAATGATGTTTTATAGATCCATCCATTTGCCTGCAAGTTTCAAGATGTCATTATTTTTTTCTGCTATGTAGTACTCCACTGTATAAATGTACATTTTCCTTATCCATTCTTCAGTCGAGGGGCATTTAGGTTCTTTCCAGATTCTGGCTATGACAAACAACGCTGTTATGAATATAGTTGAGTACATGTCCTTGTGTGCACGATTGAGTATCCTTTGAATATATACTCAAAACTGTTATATAACCTCCTGAAACTGAAAAGCTTCTGTAAAGCAAAGGACCCAGTCAACAAAATAAAACGACAGCCTACAGAATGGGAAAAGATCTTCACCAAACCCACATCAAACAGAGGTCTGATCTCCAAAATATACAAAGAACTCAAGAAATTGGTCACCAAAAGAACAAATAATCTAATAAAAAAAATGGAGTACAGACCTAAACAGAGAACTCTCAACAGAGGAATCTAAAATGGCTGAAAGACACTTAAGAAAATGCTCAACATCCTTAGTCATCAGAGAAAAGCATATCAAAACAACTCTGAGATTCCATCTTATACCTGTAAGAATGGCCAATATCAAAAACACAGATGACAGTTTATACTGGAGAGGATGTGGGGTAAAGGGAACACTCCTCCCTTGCTGGTGGGAGTGCAAACTACTTTGGAAATCAGTATGGCGATTTCTCAGAAAATTAGGAAACAACCTTTCTCAAGACCCAGCAATACCTCTTTTGGGTATATACCTAAAGGATGCTCAATCATGCCACAAGGACATGTGATCAATTATGTTCATAGCAGCATTATTTGTCGTAGCCAAAACTTGGACAACCTAAATACCCCTTGACTGAAGAATGGATAAAGAAAATGTGGTACATTTACACAACGGAGTACTACACAGTGGAAAAAAATAATGACATCTTGAAATCTGCAAGCAAGTGGATGGATCTATAAAATAGACCCAGAAAGACAAATATAATATGTATTCACTCATAAGTGGCTTTTAGACATTAGACAAAGAAAACCAGCCAACAACTCACAATCCCAGAGCACCTAGACAACAAAGAGGACCCTAGGGGAGACATACATGGATCTAATCTACATGAAAAGTAGAAAAAGACAAGATTTCCTGAGTAAATTAGGAGTATGAGCATCATGGGAGAAGGTTGAAGGGGAAGGGGAAAAAAGGGAGGAGAGAGGAGAAAAATATATAGTTCAATAAAATCAATTAAAAAGAAGGTAATCCTGACCAAAAAAAAAATAAAATAAAATGAACACCCACAAACACACTGAGAACTGAGACATTCCCAGTACCTCAGTCACCTTAGATGTATCTCTCCTCCAAAGGAGATAGTTAGTATACTGAATTATCAATGATTTTTTTGCTCCCTAGAATTTACATGTATAAATCCTTAGCAGTTTTTGGTTTTCCTTTATATTACACCTTATATAAATAAGTCCTCTTAGGATTGACTTTCTTTTTTTCATTTACCACTGTTTGGGGTTGATGCTTAGAGTTATACTTATTTCAATCTCATGTCAACAAACTATTCCTTCCTCTGAACATCTAAGCTCCTAGCAGCTTCTCCCTCTATTTCTTTGTTATGATAAATAATCTACTTATTTCCTGGTACAGATGTACAATTCCTCTTTGGCTCAAATCTAGGAATGAAATTGCTGGGGAAAGGGAATGCTTGCTTATTGTAGTAGTTTGAAAAAAAATGGCCACCCAAAGGAGTGGCAGTATTAGGAGGTGTGTCCTTATTGGAGTAGGTGTGATCTTGTTGGAGAAAGTGTGTCACTGTGGAGGTCTCATACATGCTCAAGCCATGTTCAGTGTGACAGACCACTTCCCAATGCCTGCAGGTAATGTAGAATTCTCAGTTCCTTCTCCAGCACCATGTCTGCCTGCACACCACCATGTCCCACCATGATGATAAGGGACCGAACCTCTGAACTGTAAGCCCCGCAATTAAATGTTTTCTTTTATAAGAGTTGCCATGGTCATGGTGTCTCTTCACAATAGAAACCCTAACTAAGACACTTATACTCACTCAACTTTATTAGGTAATATTAAACTATGTTCAAAGTGACTATGCCAATTTACATTTCTAAAAGATTCCATACATGACAATTCATGTTGTTCCTCTTCTTTGTTTATGTTTAGTATGATCAGAACTTTAATTTTTGGCATTCTGGAATATGTGAAATGGTATTTCACTATGGCTTTAATGTACATTTTGTTAAATTATGACAAGGTTATGCATTGTTTTACATGTTCATTTACCAAAGGCATTCCTATTTCTTTGGATAACCTATTGCTCATTTTTACAAAACACATCACCTTTCCTGTGTGTGGTATCTGGGCTTGTTAGTATGGATGCATACCCATTTGTAGGTATGCATGCACATGCATGTCAAGGCCAAAGGTTCATGTGGGGTATGTTTCCATCTTTTTATTTATGGGACAGTCTCAAAACAAAACAAAACCTGGACCCTACTGAAGTTCAATAATCCACCTACACTGGCTGGCCAATGAGCTTCAGGGATACATCTGTCTTTCCATTGCCAAGCAGTGGGTGTAGGAGGATATTTACAGGCACTCGCCCCAATCCCACCTTTTTCTGTGTGTTCTAGGAATCTGAACTCAGATCTTCATGCCGTGATGGGGCAGGCACTTTACCTTCTCAGCCACCTCCCTAGTCTAGTGGCCTAATTTTTTTTTAAAGAAGTCTTTAATTTAGCTAGATATTAATCTTTGTTACCAAGTTAAATTTAATGACTTTCGTTTTCTATATTTTGATCAATTTTCCATCCCCCATCTCATTCCAGTTCTTCTCCACCCATCCAACTCCACACTGGCTTCCTCTCTTTAGAAAACAAATGAGCAAATAAAAAAGCAAACAAACTAGAAAGATGATAATGAAGAGGAAAAAGCAGTAGGGCAATGGTGGCGCACGCTTTTAATCCCAGCACTCAGGAAGCAGAAGCAGGCAAGGCCTTGGTCTACAGAACTAGTTCCAGGACAGCCAGGGCTACACAGAGACACCCCCCGTCTTATGGGGGTGGTGGTGGGAACAAATCAAAACCAAAAACCAAACCAAACCAAACCAAAAAAAACAAAAAAGAGGAAAAAACACAAGAAACACTCTCACACACAAAACCCATAAAAACACAAAATCAGAAACTAATGCATACAAGCAAATGACCAGTAATATTGAAACAAAACAAACAAAAATACCCAAACAAAGCAACCTGAGATAAAACAAAAAAAGAAAAAAACAATAAAAACCCTACAAAAAACCGCCACTGAGTTCATTTTGTGTTGGTCTTCTACTCCTTGGCCCAGAGTCTACCCTCAAGTGTGGTTTGTGTACCCAGTGAAACTCCATTGTAGAAAACTGTTTTTTTCCTTTGCAAGTGGTTGTCAATTTGGAGACAGCTTCTTATTAGGAACGAGAGCTTCTAACCACTTCTCCCTCTTAGCTCTGGCATCCAGGCTGTGGAACCTGAGCATGCTGCCGCAGTCTCTGTGAGTTCATACATGAGTCAGTCCTGTTGTGTCTAGAAGACACTGTTTCCTTGGTGTCATCCACCCCCTCTGGCTCTTACAACTTTTCCGCCTCCTCTTCTGCATAGCTCCCTCAGCCCCGAGGGGAAGGATTTAATGAAGATATTTAGGACTGAGTGTTCCAAAGCCTCTCACCCTCTGCACGTGGACCAGCTGTGGATCTCTATATTAGTTCCCATCTACTGTAAGAAGAACTTTCTCTGATGATGGCTGAGCAAGACACTGACCAATGATGTGCTGGCTAGTTTTATGTCAACTTGGCAAAGGCTAGAGTCATCTGAAAGGAGGGATCCTCAATTGAGAAAAATACCTCCCTAAGATGCAGTTGTAGGACATTTTCTTTATTGGTGATTAATGGAGGAAGGCCCAGCCCACTGTGGATGGTGCCAACCCTGGACTGGTGGGACTAGGTTCTATAAAAAGCAGGCTGAGCAAGCCAGTAAGTGGCCCGCCTCTACAGCCTCCATAAACTCCTGCCTCCATTTTCTTGTCCTGATGTGGGATGTCCTTCTGTATATGTGTTGCTTTACTGGTTGATGAATAAAGTTGCTTTGGCCTAAAGGGCAGAATAAAGTCAGGCAGGAAATCCAAACAGAGATATATAGAGAGAGTCAGGGAGACACCATGTAGCTGTCAAAGGAGAAGGAAGGACATGCTTAGGAACCTTACAGGTAGGCCATGGTCTCATGGCAATACACAGACTGATAGAAATGGGTTAATTTAAGACGTTAAGAGCTAGCTAGAAATACACTAGAATCATTGGCCAAACAGTGTTGTAGTTTCTGTATGATTATTCAGGTCTGAGCAGTTGGAAAACAAATGAGTAGTCTCTGCTTACAAATGGCACCCAACGTTGCAAATGAAACTTTGGGTGATTACCCAGGTAGCCAGTTGTCTCTGTCATTTCTTGCACCTTCTGGAGGTTGCTTGATTGTACGTCCTATTTATTCAAGTAATATTATTTTCCTTCTCAGGTCTTTCATAGGGTTAAAGACTAGATAGTCATAGATACTTTCCTCTTATGACTTAGCTAAGCCATTTCTAATATAAGATTTAGACTCCTTAGGATAGGATTACTATTGAAACATTTAGCATATGTTTCTTGCTTGATGTTCATGTTGGTTGTCATTCTAATTTTTATACTTGATATTTGTATATAGTTTTATATTAGGCTTAGAACTCTCTTAGACAAAGGGGGAAGGTGCTGTGGGAACTCCTTCAGCCAATAGCCTAAGATACTGGCCCACTTTCAGCATGGTCTCATGTACTATAAATGCAGATGTAAAAGCGTGCAGGGTGGAGGGGTGGCTGCTGGATTCAATTCCAGTTCCCTGAGGATGCAGAGACTGTGAATTTACCCCCTAATAAATAAACCTTTGTTATACTCCATTCTGGGCTAGTGTGGAACTCTTCTATACCTCAATATTGTCCTGCTTAAGTTCCTATACTGACTTCCTTTTCCAGCAATGAACACTGATGTAGAAGTATAAGTCAAATAAAATCCTATCCTCTCCAAGTTACTTTTGGTCATGGTGTTTCATCACAGCAATAGTAACCCTAACTAAGATATAGAGGTATAATAGAATGTCAGTTAGAGGTCATCTTATTGCTGTGTTCCTTTAGCAAAACAATAGTATTTGGTTTTCCCTTAGTCCCATGACCTATCTATCTCAGATTCTTAGCCACCAAAGCTGTGTCAGTCTCAGTTCCATCTACCCCATGGAGTGCCCTTAGATCCAATCAGATAGTGGATGGTCACCAGTGTACCAATTAGGAAGGCTATTCCTATCATCACAGGGTCTGTAGCTGTGTTAACACTTCCTACTTTTTAATGTATCACAGGGAAACATGTGTCTATGGCTTTTACTTCAGCTTATTTATTTTTCCTTTTCAAAACAATGGAGAAGCCATTTCCTTGAGATTCAGATGGCAGAACTTTTGCCAAGAAAGAACTTCCAGTTAATAGAGTCAATTTTTCTAGAAATTTCAGTTCTATTACAGCAAAGTGTTAACAACTTGTGTTCATGCTACTTAACCTTGCTCAAAACTCACAGGGGAACTGTGTCTCTTATCCTGTGTTCCCACTCTTAGATTATGCACTGTGATAGCCCATTTTCCCCAACTCTCCTTTACTGAGGAGCACTGTATGCTGTGCTGTGCTGTATGGATACTGTACGCTGTCCCAGGACAGCGGGGTCAGAACTGCTCTGAAGCTGCTTCCCTTTGCTGCTGTTCTGAGGATGACAATGCTATCTCTTGCTTGTCCTCTGAGGACACTTTATTGGAAAAGAGAACAAATTCCAAATGATGATGAGGAAAAACCAATATGCTGGACATGTGCAGCAACATGCTTAAAGGACATTGTATTTAGTGCAATAAGCAAAACACAGAAAGTCAAATACTGTTTGCACAGGCTAGAAAGGTTATACTCAGGAGGATGTAACAGGTACTAAGACACAACTAAATAAGAATAAGTTCTTGTGCTCTACAACACTAATTTTGAATTTGGCCTTTTGCCTGTTTTTATAAATGTAAACTGGAACAGTTACATTATCCATGGATTTATCATCTATCCCTGTTCATGTGCCGCAGTGGGAGAGTGGAATAATTATAATGGCTTACAGAGGCTAAAACATTTACTATTGGCCCTTCACAGAAAAAAAAAAGTTGCCAACTCTTTGAGAGAAGTGCAAATACCTCAGTACAAAATACAGTTTACAAACTGGTTATAGCTAATTTTCCAGTATTAATTCCAGCTGTTCCCTATCACAATACCCATGGCTCTAAACAGGACAGAAACTCGAGATCCCCTACATCCTTGCTTATGTTCCCCTTCTCCATATGAGATACATCCTTTAACCACATCTGTTCCCTCAACTGAAGCCCTATACATCCTTCAAGGCCTCACTGAACATAACAACACCCCTAGAAATTTTCTGAGGCTCCATTCTCATACAACCACAATCTAATTTATTTGTACCTGTATACCCACACTCTTGCTTCTGTAAATAAACTGTTCGGTTACTGTGTCCCCTGTGACCAGATCCCATCAATAAACAGTTCTGTTGTGTGTGGGGTTGTTTTCTTTTGTTTACAATAGGCAATCATCATATAGCCCAAGTTGGCCTTGAACTCAAATGATCCTCCTGTTTAGCCTCTAATGTTGTCATCAATAACACCTCAGGTTTAGTAAAAATCATCAATGAACACTAAGATACATTTTTTTCTCTTTAAAGAGAGTTTATACATTATGTAAGTCTGGGTTGAGATGATGGCTCAGTGAGTAAAGACAATTGCCACTGAGCCTGATGACCTGAGTTTGATCCCCAGGACCCACTGGAGAAAGGTGATAATTGATTTCAGCAAGCTGTTCTTTGACCTCTACCATAGCACACGTATCTCTTCCACAAACAAACAACAATTTAAATTATTTAAGTGTGAAAAACATTACTGTCCCTAAACAGTCTCTACTATTTTCTCCGAGTTTCTATTTTTGTAGAGGAAGGTCTGAACACAGATTATGCTACAAACCAACTGTGGAGTTACACGATTCAGATATACAAGCATTAATCCCCATTTCATCATCATTTCTACAGCGTAGGTGTAGAATTTCCAGATTCTTCTATCTGTTCTCTCTGCACACATATGATCATGCTGTTCTCTGGTTAAACCTCTATGCAGATTTGTATTTCTCCAACAGGTTTGGACAAACTACAGACAGTGACCTTCCTTCTTTCCTAATTTCATGCACTGACCACTTCTGAATTTTATCTCTAATCTAGACCTCTCTTCTGAACTCCATACCTAAAAAATAACTACCTATGTAAAATCTCTACCTGAGTGACTAATAGCAATTCTAAATAGAAATATATAAGAACCTGCTAGCTGGTGGTGGCACATGCCTTTAATCCCAGCACTAAGAATGCAGAGGTGGGTGGAGATCTGTGAGTTTGAGGCCAGTCTAATCTACAGAGCGAGTTCCAGGACAGCCAGAGCTGTTATACAGAGAAACTCTGTCTCAAAAAACAAACAAACAAATAAACCCAAACCAACCAAACAACCAAACAAAAAACAACAAAATAAATAAATAAATATACAAGAACCCATACATCTAATCCCTACTATATACAGTCTTGCCATCGATAAATAGCAGCTTCATTCTCTTAGTTGTTTTGGCAAAAAATCTTGATATTAACTTTGAATTTTCTCACATTCCACATCTGAACCCAACAGTCATCTTACACTATGTGCAAGATGGTCTCAGATACTATCTCATGTCTGCACTATGGCAGTAGCTTCCTAAGGAGCCAGGTCCTACTCTAATGCCTTAGTCTGTCTTCTATAAAATATCAGCTATTTTCTTTTTTAAATGGAAGGGTTTTCCTCTTTTGTTTGTGCATGTGTGCATACATTCTCTCTCTCTCTCTCTCTCTCTCTCTCTCTCTCTCTCTCTCTCTCTCTCTCTCTCTCTCTCTGTCTCTCTCTCTCTCTGTGTGTGTGTGTGTGTGTATGGGGGCACATGTATGGTGCTCAGAGGACAATCTCAGCTATTAGTCATTGTTTGAGTCATGGTCTCTCTTTTGATGCCATGGATGAAACCAGCTGGTTCATGAGCTTCGGGTCTCCCATCTTAGTGAAATAGAGCTGAGATTACAGATATGTGCTACCACGCCTGATTTTACATGAGTTCTGAAGATTCTAACTCAGACTTAATCCACTAAGCCATCTTCTCAGTCCAACTGAAGACTTTTTAATTGTAAACTAATGAATTATAATGGTTTATATTTGTGGGGCATAAAGCCTTTACTGAGATAACCGCAGAATCACACACAGTGGAAATAAATAATAGAGGGATTTCTTTCACAACTGTCCATTTTGCTTAGTAACATTTTGCAAAACCACAGAATCACAAGGAAGACATTGGCCTTGACACATTCAATTAATCTTACTCTGTTTCCCCAGTTTTACATGCAGTCCTCTGTATGTGTTTGTTATAGTCTAGTTTTTCACCAGCACAAACCCATGCATTTCCCAGCACTGTCAAGATGCAGTTTCCACACACAGGATTCTTCACGCTGCCCTTTTACAGTCACACCCACCAACCTCTCCTACACCCAGCACTGGTGATCTGATCAGTTTCTAAAATTTTGGTTGTGGTGGCTCTTGCTTGTAATCCCAGCATTCCAGAAGCAGAAATTAGATGATTTCTACACACTTAGGGCCAGCTTAGTCTACATAGTTCTAGAGTATCCAGGGTTACATATTGTTTCAAAACAATAAAAATAATAAAAAGAAGTTGGATCATAAATATCTTTGAAACTAGCTTTTATCATCAAATATAAATCCCCAGGAATTCATCCAAGTTACTTCATTAGTACTTTGTTCTCCACTATAGTTCATAGTAATATTGTATATGTACCATTAATATTCAGCTGTTGATAGTCATCTGGAATGACTGCTTTCTTTATTTATTTATTTATTTATTTATTTATTTATTTTGTGTGTGTGTGTGTGTGTGTGAGTTCTGGAAATCAAACATGAGGCCTTGTGCATGCTATCCAAGTACCCTATCACAAAACCATACCTCTAACACCCAATCCCACATCTTGACTATATAAATAAAGTAACTTTGAAGATTCATGTACATGTTTTTGTATGAACATAACTAACAGCATTAATTTATACTGCTTATGATATCTAACCATATTAAATTTCATAAAAAGAAAAGCCAAATGATCTTACAGTGGTTTACAGGACTCAAAAGATTACCCCAAGCCCTCACTCACCCCCAACAATTCACCTCTTAACTCAAAAAGCTCCAGCAATTCTGATCTTATTGCCCTTCCTCCAGCAAACCAGGTGCACTTCTTCCCCAATGTCTTTGTACCTAACTGCTCCTTTACCTTTAATACTCTACTCAGGCAGCTAAATGACTTGTTCTCTTTCTTAGGTCTTTGTTTAAATGTCAGCTGATTGTTGAAAATTGTTCTTGATTACTTCTTACAAAACAGCAACCCTCACAGGTCCCTTACTGTTTTTTTTTTCTGTATTTCAGGCATTGCATAACTTAATTACATATTTACATTGTGTACTATATAATATATATTTACATTGTATAGTATATTTGCTGCTTCATTGGCTATTCTATCACTGAACTCTAACTATGGTCGGGCAAAGACTTTGTTATCCTTAACACCTAGAATAAAGCAAGACACACAGTAAGAACTAAAATGCAGCAAATATAATTAACTCCAAAGTTGTAACTAATACTCCCAAAGTCACTTAATACACAGTTATCAAGATTATTAAAATATTAACCTTTTAACTTTACATGACAGTAATTTTTGGGTATATTTCCTTCATTATTTTATTTTTGACACTATGTATCCCAAGCTGGCTTAGAACTTGCTATGTAGTTCAGTCTAGTCTTGAACTCACAGAGATCTGCCTGCCTCTGCCTCACAAGGGCTGAGATTAAATAAAAATGAACACACCCAATCTGTAGGGACTTCTGTTTGTTTGAGCAGGTATTACTATGTATACCCTGGCTGGCCTGGAACTTCCCACATCATTTTAAAATAGGAAGGCATTTAAAAAGTAAAAAGGGAGCCTGCAAGATGGGTGAGCTGGTAAAGGCATATGCCCCCAAACCTGACCATTGAGTTTGATTCCCTGAACGCACATGGTAGAAGAAAATCAGCTGAAAGTTGTCTTCTGACCTCACATGCATGTGTGTACCTTCCCCAACATATATACAAACTAAAACAAACAAAATCTTAGAAAAAAATTAAAAACATAGCCCAGTACATTTTCCCACTGTTCCCGTCCAGTTGAGTTGTTAAAATTGAAGTCTGTAGATCGCAGAAGCATAAGGAAAGTCTGAAGTTACTAGTTAGCCCAGCAAACTTGTTTAGGCCAGAACACAGAGATTTAATTAGACGCGGGTTACAGAGGTCAACCTTATAGCAGAAAGCTGCCAGATTATTACAGTGACTATTATAAGAAAGCATTTTAACAGGTTACTCACACCACTTCAAAAGCAGCTTCAATTTGAACCTGAGAGACTCTGGGGCTCCCATGTGAGTAACATACTTCCTATCCTGGCTCACTGATGCAAACCAGCTCCCACCTTCCAGTGACCCCTCCCATTTTCTTGGTGGAGTAATGACAACAGATGAGAAACAAGGTGAGACAGGAAGCCACCCTGAGAACCAAAGATGAAGCCAAAACAGGCACACCCTTAGCATGCTCAGTATCAGCGCCCAATGTTCATACTTTTCTTACCCCTGGTTAACTTTATAAGCCTCTACCAGTTACCCTATGAATAAAACAAAACAATGCTCAGCCATCAATAAAACGGTGAACCTATTCCAAACGCATAGTGGAGTAATCTACGGGTTTATCAATCTAAGGGTTTATTTGTGTGTATTCCCATTTCTCTCAAAGGAAGTACAGCTATGATTAACTCATTCTTTTGGAAGAATGTTCTTAATCTACCAAGTTAATAGGCATCGAACTACTTACAAAAAATTCTAAAACTAGGCTAGATCTATAAGAAATCACACAGAGAGTAAGCTGACTTTCATATAGTGAACAGAAGTAGTATGTTAGCTCAGCTCTATTCCTTCTGAGTTTCTTGGACTTAAAATTTTTTTTTCTTTATTTTGGGATGGAGCCTGAATTGTTAAATCCTCTCATTTTTTTAACTTCACTTATTTATTAAAGGCCTACCCCGTTTCGTGTGTTATGGGAGGAGAACTGGACTAGCAGGTCACGGACAGGAAAGGGCTGTGGGAATGAGAGGAAAGGTCTTGTAGAAATTACACAGAACAGAGTCTTCTCTCTCCCCACGTCAGAAATGTTTCTCAAACTAGACTTTAAAAGGTCACAAGGCTCCGAGATAAGGCACAAACAAGACTCAGACTTCCATATTCAACTGTTCCTTAAGGGTGAGTTAAGCACTGCCAGAATAGTCATCTTCCTTTTTTCTCTCTTTCTTTCTTTCTTTCTTTCTTTCTTTCTTTCTTTCTTTCTTTCTTTCTTTCTTTCTTTCTTTCTTCCTTTTTTTGACACACTGTTGCCATCTCTGAATTCACAAAAGTGGTGACCAGCCAAGTTTGATCAAGCAGCAAAGCAAATTTGATTCTGCTTCTCCTCCTCCCCCACAGGTAAGCAAAACCCCATCTCCTAGCAACACTTTGTCAACAATTATGCCACAGTAAAGATTAAGAAGTGTGTCACTGCTTATATGAAAACCTGTTCACAAAACAGTTTTCCCTTACGTGAAAACTGTACCAAGAAAAACTGTCTTCAACAAAAGGTGCTTGAGTGAGTGTACAACTGTGATCAGCAATACTTGGAGGCTGGTTAACAGTTAGTAAGGCATCTGAATATTCAGAAGGAAAGATGTCCCATAAATTTTAGACAATTTAATCAGATAAGGTTTTTGGTAAATCATGGCAGAAAATACTTTCAGAAATTGATAAAAACTAAAATAAATCCACAAGATATGGCTATAAAAATATTCTTTGGGTATTTTTATATGATGATTTCCCAAATAAAGCTGGGTGTGGTGGTGCATACCAGTAATCTTAGCATTTTAAGGTCAGCTTGGGCTGTATAAGGCACTGTCTCAAGCCAAAACAAAAACCATAAAGTTTCCCAGTCAGTGATTGTAAAACAAACACACATTGTCTTTTGAGGGAGCAAAGAAAAAAAGCTTCATTATGTGGCTCTGGCTGACCTACAATTAGCTACGTAGACCAGGCTAGCCCTCAGCTTACAGTGATTCTCTCCTGTCTCTGTCTCCCAAATTCTCAGATTACAGGCATGTACCACAACACCTGGTGGGCAGTCTTGTTGGTCTGTTTTTTGTTTTGTTTTAATTTTTGCTTTTTGAGACAAGGTCTCACATGGCCTGCCTCCACCTCCTAAATTCTGAGACTATAGGTATGCATACTATTACCTGTATTAATTGTAAGAAAATAGATGAACATGACCAGAATGTTAAGCCACCCTGACACACACACACACACACACACAGAGAGAGAGAGAGAGAGAGAGAGAGAGAGAGAGAGAGAGAGAGAGAGAGAGAGAGAATAACAATCTAAAAAGAAAAGAAAGAAAGGGCCTACCAACTTCTGCTCTTGAACTAGGCTCAGCCAATCATCTATGGCCATAACCGGCTCTGTGACTCTGAACAAGTCAATCATCACCTCTCAGTTTTTCTGCACCAGACAACAGTCAAGAGGTGGCACTGGTCTGGCAATCTGTCCTCCCATGTTCATGGCAAACACTGCGAAGACCTTTTTATTACTGAGCCCAGGTTCTAAGATTGGTTCATGTCCCCAGATTTCAGGGCCTCACATCTTTCTAGATTTAAAGCATGATCTTCAACACCATTTAACTAAACCTTAAAAAAAGAAAACATAATACTGACTTGCCCTTATCAGAGCCAAGATGAATAATATACAAGCAGAAAGGAAAACCATGAAAGCTGACTCATGCTAGGTAGACACAAAAATTTCACAAAAGTGACTCTTGAGTTCAGCTTCTTAAGCCCTGGGATTACAGCTGTGAGGAGTGAGCCCCCACACTCAGCCACGACCTCTTACTAAGATAATTCAAGTTGCAGGCAGTACATTTGTTACTGCCCAGCCTGCTACTCCTTGCAGCGTACTTGATAAACCTGTTTGTAACATGCTCAATAAACCTGTTTTCTTCCTATTCGGTCTAAAGAGGAATTCATTTACCATCTATTGTGGCTACCTAACCCTTTTTCTCCTATGGGGAAAAAAGACTGGGAGTGGTGGTTGCACATACCTGCAATCCCAATACTGGGAAGGCAGAGGCAGGAGAATTGTTACCAGTCTGAAGAATAGCCACAGCTATATATCCAGTTTCAAAGAGCCAGAACTATAGAGTGAGACTCTGTCTCAAGAAAGGATGCAGTGGCGAGAAAGGAAATTGGGATTTAAGAAAGGGACCTCTGGCCGGGCGGTGGTGGCTCACGCCTTTAATCCCAGCACTCGGGAGGCAAGAGGCAGGCGGATCTCTGTGAGTTCCGAGGCCAGCCTGGTCTATAAGAGCTAGTTCCAGGACAGGAACCAAAAAGCTACGGAGAAACCCTGTCTCGAAAAAATCCAAAAAAGAGAAAGGGACCTCTGGGAAACAGGTATCATCAAAGCTCAAATTTAATTTCAGGTCATATTCTAGGAAAGATTTATTATTTATTAACATCTGTCCCCAGAAATTCCAACATAACTAGGATGGCCTTGAACTCCTGATCCTTCTGCCTTCATCTCCCCAGCGCTGGGTGGGATTACAGGCACGAGCCATCGCATTCATACTGAGAGAAACCATAAAGGGTCACTAGAAGCCCTTCTGGTCCTTCCAACTCTAAATACTGAGCTTTTAAAAATAAATGAATTTAGAATAACTCTGGAAAGTTCTACAAGAACAGGAGAGAAACTGGAAAGCTAGTATAACAAGGACAGTACCCAGTGTTCACTCCACACCCAGGGGTACCTTCTCAACTTTGTATCATGTTCTCTCATTCATTTGTAAGGCTATCTTTTGCATTTTAATTCTGCACATGAAGAAACAAATATTGTCTCTGATTCTGAACTGTACACATCACACTCAGATAATAATAAAAAGTGCTAATGGAAAGAACAGAACAAGAACCCTGACCTACCCAATAGGCCTGGAAAGAGACTTGGAGTTTAGGCATAGCTTGCATGTTTAGCATTAGTGAGGCAGTAGGTTCACTCCTCAGAATTACAAAACGAAGAAATGAGAACACACACACACACAATAATTCTTGAGCAGAAAATACTTCATAACCTATAAAAGCAATAGCAAAATCTTATACAAATGTGCGTGATCACGTAATCTCCCAAGCTTCCTAGTCATGAGAGTATTAAACTGGGACTCAGGCCAGTTTGGGGATTTTTTTCCCTAAGGAAATACCAAAGAAACAACCTCTAAAGCTCCACATCTCTAGAAATTAATTGAAAAACAAGCAACAACAACACACTAGCATCCTTATCTCCAGCCCTTGCCCCTTCCTCGGCAAGGGTCCAGGATCTGCGCAGTGGGAGGCAGCCTCACAAAGCTCCTTCCCAGGCTGCAAGCAGGCTGGCTCTGCTCCAATTCTCTGCTTCCTGCAGCCCAGCCACAGACGCACTCTTTTTCCCCGCCACACCCCTGCTCTTAAGAACGTTCTGGTGTCAGGTGATTTTGGTGACATTCCACCTCCTTGAACTAAGGATCACTAGCCTGGCTTCCTCAAGCATCTTCCAAGTTCACCGACACCCTGTTTCCCAGAGAGGTTGCGCATCTCTGCAACAAGCCCCCAACCCATCACCAGATTTCTCCATTCCATCCTAAGGCCTCACAATTTAAGTGCAGCTCAAATCTGGTCTTTCCGAGGCCTTTTCTGCCTCTCCCAACCACCTGGTCTCTTGTCTCCTTGAAAATCAACAATCCTGAGCACTATTTGGCGTCATTCAAGTGCCTTGGGCCTCAGCTGGTAGAAATACCTCAGACATAGGGCATACTTTTGACTTTTAGGGAACACCAATGATTATTACTTTAATTTTAGAGTCTGGGTACACAGGAAGCTTTGTTATCGCAAATTAATTTTCAGGTTAAGAAGTGGAAGCAGTCTTTATTAGGTGTGAATGTACACATGACACAGAACATTTGTTGGCGCTCAGAGGACAACTTTTAGCAGTCAGTTCTCTTCTTCCACCGTGTAGATGTCAGGAACTGAGCTCAGATTGCCAGGTTTGGTGTAAGTGCTTTTACACTCTGGGCCATCTTCCCAGGCACAGAGGCAGTTATTATACATGTTATAAACGGCATAAGACTAGAATTTATATACTATACCTTGATGCCTTATGGCATTAAAGAAAAGAATTCAGTGCCTAAGCTCGAGTAAGTGGGTTCAGTAAGATGTGGTATTTACAGGTGTATACTGGAAGTTTCAAGACAAAAACACAAAATCTCTAGCTCAAAGGGAAAATTTCTTGTGACATTAAAATAGAAGAGCTCATTCTAAGTGATTAAAAAACTTACTGCACACTGGGCAGTGGTGGCACATGCCTTTAATCCCAGGACTAGGGAGTTAGAGGCAAGTGGATCTCTGAGTTCGAGGCCAACCTGGTCTACAAAGGAAGTTCTAGGGCAGCCAGAACTGTCATACAGAAAAACTTTGTCATGAAAAACAAAACAAAACAAACCCACAAAACTTAAAACTTAATAGAAACTTAATATAAAGTGGTGGTATATTTGTTTAATCCCAACATTTAGAGGAAAAGAGGAGAATCTCAGAGTTCAAGACCAGCCTGGTCTATAGAACAAGTCTCAGGACAGCCAGGGCTACCCAGGGAAACCCTTTCTCAAAAGCAAAATAAAACAAAAACAAACAAAAACCTCACTATAATATAGTCTTGAAAATTATAGTCGGGGGAGAGGATAGAGAAAAGTTGATCAACAGGCATTAAGTTACAGTTACATAAGATGAAGGAGTCGATGTGCTGTGGCAAAATGGTATAACCACAGATTAAAAAGCGTAACACATTTTCAAATGGCAAAAGAAGAGATTTTGACAGTGTTAGCCATTAGAAAATGATAAATGTCTGAGGAGATGAATTTAACCTTATTTGGACATTAAGTAATACATGTAAGTATATACACCTACCACAATATCATGATATGTATACCTTTTATGTTTTTATACATTGGTTCAGATAACTTAAAAAACAGTCACATATAACAAAGTAGAACCGTGTGAAATGACTAAAATAATGAGGAGCATAGAGTTAGTGGAGGCAGTTTCTGGGAAGAAGTGGGAGGGAGTGGAGGTGGAAAGAAAAACAAATCGATATTGAGGTCTGGTGAGAGCTGAAGAAAGCAGAACTGACGAAAGAAGGGAAGTCTCAGAAATTGTGGCTTTAGGCCAAGAAATATGGCAGGAGGTCTGCTCTGGCAAGGTTCTTCAGGAGGAGGTTAAAGGACATTTTTCCTAACTCAAGAGGCCCACACAGAAATAAAAGGCCAATGGGAAGGGAAACAAGGTTCGAGGGCTTAGTTAGGGCCCAGACAGAAGCTCAAGGTACACCTAAAACTACCACAGCTGTGACTATTTTTTTTTTTTTTTTTTTTTTTTTTGGTTTTTTCGAGACAGGGTTTCTCTGTGGCTTTGGAGCCTGTCCTGGAACTAGCTCTCTAGACCAGGCTGGTCTCGAACTCACAGAGATCCGCCTGCCTCTGCCTCCCGAGTGCTGGGATTAAAGGCGTGCGCCACCACCGCCCGGCTGTGACTATTATTTTTAAGAGGGAGAGTGAAACTGGCTGTATTTTAATTATATCATGGGAAAACACTTTCGAACTGTATTTGTTATTAGTGTGTGTATACACGTACATGATGTGTGTACACCATCTTACCAACCGAAGGTTCATTTCTTTATTTGAGCCTCTCAGATTGATATGGGACCATGTGCCAGACTTCAAAACAATGAAGAAAAAGGGGACTACATTTCATTTGCATACATTTTATATGCAAATTTCTTTAACACTGACACAAGAAGAGTAGTACATAATATAAAATGCAATACACAGCAATATCTTATCTAATAATACTGCATAATACTAATATCCTATGAAATTTGCTAAAAATAAACTGAGGCTCAGAAAAAAAAAAGAGCCTGCTTAAGAGCATATACTTCTCAGTGAATGTAAGATTTGAACAAGGCCTTAGACTCCCTATTTTCCCATAATCTCTAACTACATCTACAAAACATTCGATTTCAATCATGGTTTTCATGTCACTAATACTTCACATTAACAGAAGCTAGCTAAATCAATGTGACTGAGAACAAGCCACAGTCGGGTATAAAAGAGAAGGAAAAACAAAGTAAAATGGAAAGGGCAAAGGAATTGAATATATTTACAAAAACCTTAAAACCCCAGAAGGTAAATGCATACTACAGTAAAAATATTATGCAAAACAGAACATTAAAATACTATGCCAAGGGGCTGGAGTGACGGTTCAGTAGTTAAGAGCACAAGCTACTCTTGTAGATGACCTGAGCTTGATTCTCAGCACCCATGTTGGACAATTCCCAACCTCCTATCAGTCCTAGGGGATCCAACAACCTCCAGACACCAAGGGCACTGCATTCAAATGCACACATAAACACATGTTGAAAAATAAAGAGAAAATCTCAACAACAACAACAACAACAAAAAAAACCAAAACCAAAAATCAAACCTGTTGCGTGGTGGTGGTAGCAGTAGTGGCGCACACCTTTAATCCCAGGACTTGGGAGGCCGAGGCAGGCGGATCTCTGAGTTTGAGGTCAGCCTGGTCTACTGAGTGAGTTCCAGGACATCCAGGGCTACACAGAGAAACTCTATCGTGAAAAACCAAAAATAGATAAGATATATAGATAAAAATCCATATTCCAATTAATAAGATCAGAAGAAGCATATAATAGGTATTTACTGAAGAAAAAAAGAGACGTAACACAATTTTAAAAAAGGATTTCACATATGTGGTACCTTGTGCTACTCAGGAGAATGACTTAATCCTAGGACTTCTAGGCCAGCCTAAGTAACACACTGAGCCCGTCTTAGGAGGAAAATATCAATTGTAAGCTTTATGACTTTTAGAAGGTACTGAACTACATACAAGGTTGGTATGTTAACTAAATGAATTAATACACATAAATCACTTTAAACAGTACCTAATATAGACCCAAATACTTAATAAAAAAGCTAGCTAAAAATAAAAAAATAAAAAAAACCAAAAACAAACAAAAAGCTAGCTAATAAAGTCACTATTATTTTTAAAGTTTATTTTTAAGTAACTAGTTCATGTAAGTAATTGAGATGTTACTATATTCTAAACCGTCTAACACTTGCAATTACTAGCAGAATTGGATGACAAAGATAAATGTTAAAAATAGAAGAAATAAAACCGGCGTGGTAGTGCACACCTTTCCCAGCACTCGGGAGGCAGAGGCAGGGAGCTCTGTGAATTTGAGGTCAGTCTGGTCTATAAAGTAAGTTCCAAGGCAGGTTATACAGAGAAACCCTAAGGGCCAGCCTTGTTTACAGAGTTAGTTCCAGGACACAGGACAGTCAAGACTCAGAGAAACCTCGTCTGGAAAAATAAACAACAACAAACAAACGAGAGAGAGAGAGAGAGAGAGAGAGAGAGAGAGAGAGAGAGAGAGAGAGAGAGAGAGAGAGAGAGAGAAAGGGGTTGGGTACAAAATCCTAAGCTGCACATATTATCTACACACACAGGAACATCGTAGAGAAATATCACTACTTTGTTCATATTTTTATCAACACTTAGCTTACCATAGCATAATCATTTGTATAAGTCTTTTTCTTTGCCACAGACTGAATATAATTTCCACTATTAAAAGAAAGTAATATCCTAGAGTGGGGAGGAGGCACAGAAAAGAGCCAAAGAGAACCCAAGAAAGCCACAGATTCAGAAGGCTGGCACAGGGGTGGGCATCTCTCTAAGATCTGAGTCCTAGCTGTAGTTCATTTCTGGGAGCTCAGCAGCCTTATAATAATAATCCACTACAACCCCACCCCCAACTCCACAGCAGGCAAGCTTAAGTGGGTTTGTGTTCCCTGAGATCTAAGAGACCGATGAATACCATCTAATTGAAACACGGCATAGAGCTACTTTTAAAAACCAAGGAAATACATAGTCAGCAGCCTAAATCCGAGCTCCTGACAATTAGTGCTGCAGAAGTTCCAAGATAACTGTGGGTGGTCAGAAGAGGCAGATTCAGCTAGAAGGGGTGTGGCGGGGGAAGCAGAGTAAGCAAAGCTCAAAGCCTAGGCTAACTAGGTAGCAAGGACAGGGGCCAGGAGAAGGATAGGGAGACTAGAGTGAAGAGAAAAAGGACTGATAAAAAAAATCGGTACATGTGGCCTGAAAGGTAGTTTGGGGTAAAGGTATTTGCTGCCTGATGACCTGAATTTGATCCCCGGGACTCACATGGCAGAAGAAGAAAACAGACTCCTGAAAATTAAGTCATCCTTTGACTTGCACGAGTATGCTGAGGGACACACAAGCAAATAAATGTTAAACCAGGCAGTGGTGGCGCACACCTTTAATCCCAGCACTCGGGAGACAGAGGCAGGCGGATCTCTGTGAGTTCAAGGCCAGCCTGGACTACAAGAGCTAGTTCCAGGATTGGCTCCAAAGCAACACAGAGAAACCCTGTCTTGAACACCGCCCCCCCCCCAAAAAAAAGCCAAATAAATGTTTAAAAAAAAAAAATTTAAGGTCATCCAGGGCTACGTAGGGAGACACTGTTTCAAATAGGACAGAAAAGAGTTGTTGAGAGACGGCTCAGTAGTTAAGAGTGCATACTGCTCTTGCAGAGGACCTAAGCTCAGTTCCCAATTTCCACGACGAGCACCCCTAGTCACCTATAACTCCAACATCAAGGGATATCCTGCTAGGTGTGGTGGTCTATGTCTGTAATCCCAGCACTGGGAGGGAGGTAGAGGCAGGAAGACTTTCAGGTCATTCTTTCAACATAGTGAGTTTGAGGCCAGCCTGGGGTAAATGAGACCCTGTAGAGAAACCAGACTACCTTTACCACCTTAAGGGTAAGTCCAAATTCCTTGGTCCGGATGTAAGAAACACTAATCATAAAAAAGAGCAGCACTTCAAGATATAGGTTAATGACAGAACCACCAAGACGGCTTAGCAGGTAAAGGTATTTGCCGTCAAGCTTGATGACCCAAGTTAAATTCCGAGGAGCCACATCATGTTGGAGAGAACGGACTCTCACAGGCTGTCCTATGACACACGCATCATGGCTCATGGGTGCCTATTCACACACTAAATAAATAAATGTAAAAATTCTGTTTTCAAGATATGGGCTAACAATTTTGTTCTAAAAGTAATTCTAGAGTACTGTAATGCATGCACTTCCAACTATTTACCACTCTGGATTATTCAGACCTCTATTCCTTCATTACCATTAAGTATCAAAACAAACGGACAGAGGTCTGTGGAGGTGACTCAGCTGTAAAGTACACACCATGCAAGCATGAAGACCTGTGTTTGATCCCCAGCACCCATATATAAGTCAGGCAGTGTGCATTTGGAATCTCACAGTCGGGGAAGAGAAGACAGGAAGATCCCTGGGGCTCAGTGGTCAACTAGTCATCCTTACTGACTTGAGCTCAGGAAGCTCCAAGTTCAGTGAAAAACCCTACCTCAAGAATAAACAAACAAGCAAAAAAATAAGAAATAAAAATAAGATAGAACCTGGTGCGGTTGTGCATAACCTTAATCCCAGCACTTGAGGGGCAGAAGCAGGAGAATCAATGTGACTTTGAGGCCAGCCTGGTCTATATAGTAAGTTCCAAGACAGGCTGTGCTATATAGAGAGACCCTGTCCCCCAAAAAGGGGCTTCCACACAGATGCACAGTCATATGAATATATATATATATATATATTCAGATTTAATTGTTTTTTAATAATCAGCAAACATAATTTGACCCTACAATTTTAATATCTAACAGGCTAATGGACCATCACAATTAAATAACATTTCTGCTTCCTATATTGTTTTCCTTTTAGTATGAATTTACACTTAGGATTTTAAAGGCTTTGACAAATAAAACCATGAAGAGCAAATGTAATTCAAATGTCAACAAGGCAGGTCAATGAGCAAGAGTGACACACTGCTTTAGCTACAGTTATAGCCTACACAATAATGCCCTCCTGGACTCTTTTAATCAGGAAACCCGAGCTAGGTGTGGTAGCTGACACTGGCAACTCCAGCACTCAGGGAGGCTGAGTGGAGAAGGCTGCTGTGAGTGAGCAAATAACCCATGCATTGAGATCCAGGTCAGACTGCGCTACAGAGTAAAACCCATCACAAACAAAACAAGTACTGAGATCCAGGTCAAACTGCGCTACAGAGTAAAACCATCACAAACAAAACAAAGCAAAATTTCCTTGGAGGTGGCACATGCTAGCACTGTGGAAGAAAGGCAGGGATTTCATGACTGCCAAGTCTAAACAACAACAGCAGAGTACACACTGACACAGAACACTATTAAAACCCACTTACTCCAACTATCTCTACCTCTTTCATCTTTTTCCCTCCCTCTGTTGATTTCTAACCTGGTTACACATTATATACCTGCAGACACGGCCCTGCTGATAACACTGCTTAGATCTAGCTGATTTTCCTGTGTGCAGCTCATCTCAAGCTCCAAATAAATGGACAAAATTACACGTACTCTACGTAGATATGTCACACTCCAACATGACAGGAAGGGACAACCTGGGAGCACAGATGACTAGCATGTGGAAAACAGACTGACTATTTGTTCCCTACCTGTACAACTGGAAAACACCCGACATACAACTACCACGTGTTCTTATACCCTACAAAAAGCACCCAAATAGGAATCATATCTTACACTCATCAGGAGCCCAAGACAGTGTCCAGGACAGAGTAAAATACATCCTTGCTGAATCAGTCAGTTACTGAAAATGTGAATGCAAACAACTGAGGATGGGAGAGAAGAGGAAGAAAGCTAAGAGCACAACAAAAAAGGAAGGAAGAAACAGCCAGCATGTGGCACCTACCTGTAATTCCAGCTCTCAAGATGTGGAGGCAGAAAGATCACGAGATCAAGGCTAGCTCTGGCTACATTGTAAATTGGAGGCTTGCCGAGGCTATGTGAGACTCTGTCAGAAAGAAAAATCTTTTTAATTGAAAATTAGACTCTCTCTCTCTCTCTCTCTCCTCTCTCTCTCTCTCTCTCTCTCTCTCTCTCTCGATATCACAATTATTAGCCACTTTCTTAAAAGAATCATCAGAAGCACGTTGAAATATCTTTGGAATTATCTTACCATTTTAGTTTTCAAAGTGTGATTTCTACCATTTTAAGATATGCAAATTTCAGACTTCACTTCAAATTGAACAGGTATGGCAATTTACACATGCTAAGTGATAAGAGTACTGGCCCTAAATGATGTAGGCCCTTAGGTCCTTTCTGTTGTACTGACCTATTCTTTAAATAAGTCAGTAGATGGGAGTTGAAAATTGTCTTTTGGATTTTGTGGTGCTGGGACCAAACCTAGGTCATTACACTCTCTAGGCAAACATTCAATTATTGAACTACATCATCAGTCTGAAAAAAACAAAACAAAACAAAACAAAAAAAAACAAAAAAACTGTGATTACACTGAACACCAAGAATTGTGATGGGATCTGACCTCTAAGTATTTAATGTCAGGCAAAATATAGCTTAATGATCGACCACTAAGATGAAAGAAAACTCAGCTATAGAGCAGTAATAGCCTCAAGAACTCACTTTTGTTTATTCTTGTCAAGGACAGGGGTTGGAATGTTATACACTTAGCCAAGGTTTCCCAGATGGATTAATTTTTTAAATAATTATTAAAGGAGGGGTTAGGGATATGGTTCAGCAGATATGATGCAGGAAGACATGACATTAACTTCCAGGCTTCCACATGTAGGTCCACACTTGTGTGAATATAGATGAACATGCTTTGACCCAATTGCACACTACCCACATACACACACCATAGAAGGCTAGGATAATCGTGGGGTTACCTGGCCACCATCAATCTCATTCTAAAAAAAGACTGGAAATGTTGGGAGATGCAAGGCAAGGTAGTTCTAAGATCTGGAATATAACGGGATGCACACTGTGGAGCCAGAGATGGGATTCTAACTGTAACTGTGGGCTCTTTCTAAGAATTCTACTTATGTGTGTGAGCTTGTCTGTATGTGCACCATGTGTACAGTGCTTGTGGAGACCAGAAGAGGATACCAGATGTAACTGGAGTCACAGATGGCTGTAGACTGATGTGGGGGTGCTGGAAACTAAACCCAGGCCTTTGGAAGATCAACATGTCTTCTTAACCTCTGAGCTGTCTGTCCAGGCCCTAACTGTGGGTTCTTAAAGACATTTAGAGTTAGCTAGACTTGATGGCCCCATCTGTAATTCCAGTACTGAGAAAATGAGACAGGAAAAGAAGGGGCTAAGGAGCAGCCTGAGCTACATAGTGAGAATGGCTCAAAACACCAAAAAGGAATGTGTGTGTGTTTATATATAAAGTGTGACAGCTTGGGAGCATGGGGACCTTGGGAGGGGGTTAAGGGGGGAGGAGAGGCAGGGAGGGGAGCAGGGAAAAATGTAGAGCTCAATAAATATTAATAAAAAAGGGGGGGAATGTGAAAGCACTAAGAAGAGGCAACTAATAAAAAGGAATCTGGGTAGATCTATTTTTCTAAAATACCAGCGGGTCGATTGATTAACCAATTTAATCTACCAAGAAACTATTCTGAAGGATTCTCATAAAAAGAAAGAGCTGCACAAAAAATGTCAGAAACCAAAGAAGACTGCACACAGCTAACAGATCTCCGCACGCTCATTTCCTGTTTAAGTATGACCTCCTGGGATAAGTTTTACTGCCGTGTTCATTACCAAATAGATGGCTGTGGGTTTTAAGAGAGGCAGAGGGCAAGTTGGAAATTCGATTCTTAGCTAAACATGAATGAATACATGGGGGAAAGGGAGCTAGAAACAGAACGGGGGGGTGGGGGGATGCGGAAAAGGGTAAAGGAGATTCTTAAATAAACATGAATGAGAAGATGAGAAAACAGAAAAGGGAGGGGAAAGAGATGAGAAGAAAAGGAAAGTAAAAACTGGGGCTGTTTCCCATTTCTGTTTGTAATCAGAATGCAGGCTTGCAGAGGAAACTCATCAACTTCTGTAAGCACAAAAATAACGACCCAGTCACGTCCTCAAAACAAACCCGCATCAGCTTCACAGCCGGCCCCAGCTGTGCTGCACAGGAGCCAGAAATTGATTCTAAGGCAGAGCAGAGCTGACAGATCAAAATGGTCAATGTAAGACGGCCAGATTTCAATCACGAAAAGGGTGTGTCCCAAGTTCTGTGGGTTCCGTCTCAACCAACAGCCAGGGCAGCAAGAAGACGGCTGGGGTAGAAGGGCTGCGGGGTGAGGCACTTCCCAGACGACTTCCCCAGCCCACGCCGGGTCCAGAGCATCAGCCAGTCCCAAACCCAGATGGCCAGTGCCGAACCCCAGGTAGACCATTCCGAACTCGAGGGGACAGCCCCCCAGCTCCAGCCGGCCGGTCCCGAACACTAGGTGACGGGTCCCGAACCCCAGCCAGCCGGTCCCTAACTCGAAGTGACGGGCCCCGAACCCCAGCCGGCCGGTCCCGAACTCGATGTGACGGGCCCCGAACCCCAGCCGGCCGGTCCCGAACTCGAAGTGACGGGCCCCGAACTCCAGCCGGCCAGTCCCGAACACTAGGAGACAGGCCCCGAACTCCAGCCTGCCTGCCCCGAACACTAGGTGACGGGCCCCGAACCCCAGCCGGTCGGTCCCGAACTCGAGGTGAGGAGATCCGAACTCGAGGTGAGGAGCCCCGAACCCCAGCCGGCCGGTCCCGAACTCGAGGTGATGGCCCCGAACCCCAGCCGGTCGGTTCCGAACACTAGGTGACGGGCCCCGAACCCCAGCCGACCGGCCGCTGTGACTCACCGACAGCTCGGAGCCTGCGTGTCTGGCCGCGGGCGACACCCGGCACACCTTGCTGTCCCGGAACAGCCCGGCACCCTCGGCTTCCAAGCGAGGCCCGCGGGGAAGGCGCCGCACCCCTGCGGCGGGAAGCACAGCCGCTCCCTCCACGACTGCCCAGGCCGAAGAGACCCGCTGCCGCCCGCCGACGGACTTCCTGGAAAGCACCGTGCTGAACTCACCTGCTGGCGTCCGGCCGCCGACTCCCGGCAGAGTCCGCAAGGTTTAAATTGCTCTTCTCTGCGGCCACGCTCCGCTACGCCTCAGCTTCAGGGAGTTGCCGAACCCTCCCGCCGGCTGCCCCCAAAACCCGACCGCGCTGTCTGTGTTGCTGGGTCCCCCGTCCCCGCCCTTGCGCATGCGTGTTCTTGGGGGCAGACTGCATGCTGGGAGTTGTAGTTCGAGGGAGAAGGGCGCGGCTCCACATGGACCTGGCCCTTTACAATGGGAAGGGTTTTATAACAGTATATAGAAACCAGGAGTAGGCTGAGAAAAATGTTCTCTGCTTCTGTATTCCAGAGAACTGCGACCCTCTGGAATCTAGAAAGACTATCTAGAGGCTTTTTTGGTAATAGGTTTTCTTCTTGCATGGCGGTCCTTTTGTAAAAAGACATACGGAGCTAAAGCGTCTTTATACCCTTGGTTACTAATGCGAGGACATGATATCAGAGGAAGACAGATAAAAGCTAAGGGACTGGGGATGTAGCTCAGTTAGTAGAGTGCTTACTCAACCACATACAAAGCCCTAGATTTGGTCCCGAGCATGCATAAGCTGGGTATGATGGTACATGCCTGCACTTGATGCAGAAGGAAGGGAATCAGAAGTTTAACATAACCTTCAGCCAGCTACATACTGAGTTCAAGGCTAGTCTGGGCTACATGAGTATGTATGTGTGTGTATGTATGTATGTATGTATGTATTATGTATTATGTATTTTTGGCCAACTCAGGGCAGAAAAGGTCATAAGGCACCCCATCGTATGGTGCCCCTAACACAAAGAAAGGAGTAAAAATAAAAAGCTGAGCTAGATTCCATTAATGGCCACATTCAGGAAAGGAACAGATAAAGGGTCGATAAGCCCGTATGGGCTTTAGGTTTAAGCAGAGGAGGAAGTGGGGCAGGGAGCAAGAAGTATGTATAACTGAGCAATCCTAGTCATGATGTGTCCTGACTGGTCATTGTTTCAGTTTGGTTCTGCAAGGTGGTCCAAAGAGGGTACAATATCATTCCAGAAGATGGTCCATGGTACAGCCTCCCTAAGGATGGGATGCCCTCATCTGGGAGCTGTTCTGACCTGGGATGTTCTGATGTTGATGGAATCCAGGTGACCTTAGGTGCCTATAGGGAGTGTTGTGGGATAATCTTTTTGTACACTGTGAAGCTGTGTCTCTGACAAGACACCTTCTAATTGGTTTAATAAAGAGCTGAGGAGCTGGAGAGACGGTTCACTGGCTGCTCTCCCAGAGGCCCTGAGTTCAATTCCCAGCAACTACATGGTGGTTCACAACCATCTATAATGAGATCAGGTACTCTCTTCTGGCATGCAGGAATACATGCAGACAGAACACTGTATACATAGTAAATAAATCTTGAAAAAAGAAAAGAACTGAATGGCCAAATGGCAGGAATGGATAGGCAGGACTTCCCAGCAGGGAGAGGAACTGGGGAGAAGAATCTTAGAGGTTGGGAATTTGCCAGTGAGACACAGGGTGGGGGTGGGAGGGTGTCAGACATAAAGTATGAGGAAGTAATGAGGCACATGACAGAACATAGATTAATATAAATAGGTTAATTTAAGTTATAAGAGCAAGTTGGTAACAAGTCTAAGCTAAGGCCAATAAGAAGTCTCCCATGTTATTATTTGGGAGCTGGCTATCCAAAGAAAGACTGGCTACAGGGGAGTAATTGTAAAAGCTGACAATGCGATGTCTCATTCACTTTATTTTTTATGCCTTTATTCTTGTAGGGAAATGAGATATCATAGGTTTCTGGGTAGGCATTCCTTGAATGATGAACATGCCTACATGCAGAGGTAACTAGGCAACCCCAAACCAGGAAGGTAGCCACAAAATGAAAGCAGAGATGCTAGGCTTTATCCTACATTTAGTTACCTTATGGGTCCAAGTGAGGAGTCAGTGCTTTTAAACAAACGCTGTTTCTAACTGCCTGTTAGGTAGCAATTGCCTCATTGTCCTGGTCAATCTTTGCTCCATCTCATCCTCCCATCCCAACTTCATGTTCTACATCAGTCAGTGAGACTGGGCTGATGTGAGAGCAAATGACAGAAGCAGCTGGTCAAAGGAGGGAAATAAAGTAGGCAGTTTAGGGAGGGGAAGATGAAGAAAGTGGAAACACCTCAGAGGACTTTTTGATGTCCTGTGTAATGGCTGTCTCTTGTGCTGGGCTCTGAGGAGAAGATCCCTAGTGAGTTTAACAGCATAGACAGGAATAATGTTCTGTCTTGATAACCTTCTAAAAATGCAGCCTGGAACCAGGCAGTGGATACTCACCTTTAATCTCAACACTTGGGAAACAGAGGCAGATGGATCTTTACAAGTTTGAGACCAGCCTGATCTACAGAGTGAGTTCCAGGATAGCTAAGGCTACAAGGAGGAACCCTGTCTCGAAACCCCACCCACCCCCCCCCAACAAAAAAACAAAAACGCAGCCCGGAAGAGGACTGGAGTGCGTGCTTGAGGTACATTCCAACTACACCCAGAACAGGGACTCACCCAATGGTTAACCTTCTCCTGGCACCTACTTCTTCCTCTCAGGGTGGGGAGTACCCTTGGTTAAGTAAACACTCTGGAATTTTGTGCAACAGGCACCCACTGAACATCACTGATGATTTGGAAAACCTCTCTGTCTCTCCTGCCCTCCCCCCTTCTTTCCTCCCTCCCCCCTCTCTTCCTCCCTCTCTCCCTTTCTTTTTTTCCTTTGTTTGTTCATTTGAGACAAGGCCTTGCTATGTAATCTGGCTGCCCTGAAACTTACTATTTGATCAGGCTGGCCTCAGACTTAAAGCAATCTTTTCTACCAGGAACACAGGCCTGCACCACCGTACCTGGCTAAGGGAAATCTGTAAATTAAAATATCCAGGAGCTGGTTTCTGAAAGACATTTCCTACAGTGCTCAGGTTCGATTATTGAATATCTAATACATAACAAGAATTGTGCCATTATTTGTAATATCTTGTTGAACTTTGCAACAACTCTACAAAGAGGAAATTAATATCCTCACGTTTTAAACATGAAAATAAAAACAAAGAATTCAGAAATTTAATTTGCATAACGTCAAATGGTTTCTCTCGTCAAGACTACTTTCTTGTCAAGACACCAGCATGCAAATAACGACATGGGAGACTTATTATGAAGTATAAAAGCTCCGCCTAGCTTAGGCTTCTTCCTTGCTATGCCCAGATCCCCGAAGTCCCCCAAGAACCAACAAGGAAACCGAGTCCTGTATGTAAAAGCAAAGAGCCTTTATTCTACACAAGTTTGCAAATTCTGACTCTCCCTGTGTCCAACACATTGGAATGATTGGAGAGCTCCGAGCTCAGTTAGAGTTGGGTTTTTATAGTAGTAATGGTGGGAATGAGGAATTTCTAAGGATTCGGACCCCTGATTGGCTGACATCTGGCTGACATTTGTCTAGGGGTGTCCTGGTGAGTGTGTGCTGGCAGGTGATCCGATCTACAATAGTTGGAATGTTAGGAATTTCCTTTGGATGGTCCGGTCCTGAGTGGTGCCTGGGTAATCTCAGTTTGTAGTTCTTCTTGCAACCAGATATTGCTTCAGGGTAAACTACTGAGACTCAGGCCTCCTTTAAGTTTATCATGGCTGGGTCCTACATTCCTAACTAGTTCTTATAGCCTAAATTAGCCCATATTTTTAATCTACTTTCTTCCACAAGGTTCATTACCTCATTTCCATACTGCCCATCCTGTGTCCTCCATGTCTGCCTGGTGACTCCGCCTTTCTTCTTCCCAGAGTTCTCTGTGTATGTGGAAGTCCCGCCTATACTTTCCTACCTAGCTATTGGCCGGTCAGCTTCTTATTACACCAACCACAGCAATACATCTTCATACAGTGTACAAATATCCCACAACAACAGGCTGTATGTAAATCCAGAAATGAAGCATATACTCACTCAATTACTAGCCTGCCTTCTAACTGCTGATCAGACCGACACGTCTTCTAGATCTCATCAAGTTCTTTAAAATATGATAAACTGTGGCCTGGCTCAAAGAATATGAAGAAACTTTTCCAAGACATTCCAGAAGAGACAGTATTTTGAATAAGTAAATAATTTGGATTCTTTGACAGTTTGTTTGTGTAATATTAAAAAAAACCTCCAAAACAAAACCTGATTTAATTGACGTATATGTATGTGTGCATGCATGCCTTTATGTTCACCATGTGTGTACAGGTGCCTCAGTAAAGCCAGGTGAAGAATTTGGATCCCCTAGAACTAGAGATACAGGCACTTGGGAGCAGCCAAATGTGGGTGCTGGGAAATGACCCATGCTCTGCAAGAGTAATACATACTCTTAACTGTTGAAACCATCCCTCTAGCCCATTTTGCGTGTCTTTTTATTTTTTTTGAAAGAACGTGTCATGTAGCTCAGGCTGGCCTCAAATTCATTATGCAGCTGAGTCTGGCCTCAAACTCTTTATCCTTCTGCTTGCACTTCCCAGATCCTGGAATTACCGGCACACACCACACATCTGGCTGACTTGACAACACTTCCGTATTCTTTCCACATTAGTATCCTGGTTTATTCTGGTCTGAGAAAAGAAGCTGCTCTCTCCTGCCACTATTTTAGGGATTTAACTCAAGTCATCAGCCTTGGGGCTCTCTGGCCAGCCAGCCTAGCCTACTCAGTGAGTCCCAGGGCAGGCACCAATGGGGCTGGAGGCCTGGAGAAGTGGAGAAGTGGTTAAGAACACTTGCTGCTCTTCCAGAGGACTCAGTACCCTCATCTGGCCTCCACAGGCACTTGCACATATGTGATGTACATTGTCCTTTGGCTTCCACATACGTACACACACACACACACACACACACACACTTGAAGAAGGGCAGAGTATAGCTCTTACTAGCTTTCAGGGCTTGGTCAAAGTGAAAGTGATTGATAAGATAATACTCCAATGCTACTCAGTGCCTTGTGAGTCCTCATTAGTGTTATCTTTATGCCTCCAGCCAGAGCAACCCACAAGGCCTGTGTCACACTGAGTCACCATAAGCAAACTAATACCAGCGGCAATTTGCTCCTTATCAAAAGATTCCTTTAGGAATTTTGAGCTTCCCTCAATTGTTTAATCAGTTTTTAAGAACATAGTTTGCAAGATAGTTGTGAAAACTTGGAACTATAGACCAAAAATTAAAAGGAAAGGAGGGGGGCATTCTTTATGGAATTATTCCTTTACAGAGTCCAAATAACTCCAAGTCAAGGATTCAATCAAGAGTTAACCCCAGAGAACCTAGACAACACAGGGGCCCCTAAGAGAGACATACATGGATATAAATAGGAAGAAGAAAAAGACAATGTCTTCTGAGTAAATTGGGAGCGTGGGGGCCACTGGAGAGTGTAGAAGGGGAAAGGGGAAGAAGGGAGGGGAGCAGAAAAATGTATAGCACAATTAAAAACGAGAGATAACTGTCAAATCTGAAAGCTCTTGTCTAGAAACATCAATTAAACACAGGCCCAGCATAGGGGAATGAGCAGGAACCAATCAGGTGAGAGCAACTTTTGAGCCAGCTCCATCTTGCTTGTATGCAACTCTTGGAGATATGGGGGAGGGCCTCTTTTCTTAGGGAATGAATAGTACAACCAAAATGAATATCTTTTTAAGAAATAAAAAGCCATACGTATCAGAACACTTGGTAGGTAAATGCCGGAAAACCAGGAGTTCAAGGCTAGCCTTGGCTACATAGTGAGTATGAGGAAACCTGGGCTACATCAAGACCTTGTCTCAAGAAAGCAAAAAGAAATAGAACAAGTGAATGAAAGAAGAAAAGAAAGAAAAACAAGACTGTTTTGGTCCTTTTTAACTTTTAAGAACAGATTTATTTAGGTGTAATGTGTGTGTGAATGCATGAATGTATGTGCCACATGCATACAAGAACATGCTGAGGCCAGAAGAAGGTATTGGATCCCCTGGAATTGGAGTTAAAGGCTGCTGTGAGCGGTCACATGGAACCACACCTGGGTCATCTGCAGTAAGCAGTCTTAATCACTGAGCCATCTTTCTATGCTGTGGAATGATCCTTTTGTATACTGTAAAGATTTGTTGCTGTGGTTGGTTTAGTAAAGAACTGACTGGCTGGTAGCCAGGCAAGAAGTATAGGCAGGACAGCCAAACTGAGAATGCTGGGAGGAAGAAAGATGGAGTCAGAGTGGCCAGCTAGATGCAGAGTGAGTCAGACACACAAAATGGGACAGAGGTAAAAGCCATGTGGCAGAATTGACAGTAGATTGATAGAAACGGGTTAAGTTGTAAGAGCTAGTTAGTAATAAGCCTGAGCTATCAGTTAAGCATTTGTAATTAAGCCTCTGTGTGGTTACTTGGGACTGGTGGCCAAGAAAGAAATTTCTGTCTACCATGTGCATGCTTGTTCCCTGCAGAAGTTAGTAAGAAGGCATGAGATTTCCTGGAACTAGTGTTACAGATGATTACTGTGAGCTACCATATAAGTGCTAGGAACAGAACCCTGGTTCTTTGGAAGAATAGCAGTGCTCTTAATCATTGACTTATCTCTGCAGCTCCCTCTCTCTCCTTTTAAAAGACAAGGCCTCACTATGTAGTGCTGGTTGACCTGGAACTTGTTATATAGATCAGTGTAGCCTTGAACTTAAAACCATTCTTTTGCCTCTGCCTCCCTAGAGCTGTGTATCCTACCATTGAGTACTTTATTATATAAAATAGATTTTATAAAATAAAAACTTACATAAAATATACATATATTTACATATAAATATATGTACTATAAATACATTTATATATACAAATTATTTATATCTATCATCTATGTATACTAATGGTCATGAAATTTAAACTAGACAATGGTAACCTCAGTATGATGCTTGTAATCTCTACTACTCACATGCCACAGACTGAAAAGGACAGGGCTTTGTGGCTCAGACTGACCTCAAACTCACTGTGTAGCTAAGAATGACCTTGAACTCTTTATCCTTCTGTCTCTACCTCCTAAATTGTAGGGGTAGCCCCAGCCAATATATTTTTTACTAATAAATATTGCTAGTGTGCTCTCCCCCACCCCTTCTGCTTTCCTGTTCTCCGCTGGAACCATGGGTTCTGTGAGTCTTTCCCGAATTAAAGCTGAATATATTCTTATAATTTCTGTCTGCCTTTATTTACGCCATTACACTAAATGCCAGGCTTACAGGTACACACCACTACATGGGGTTTTATGGCTTCTAGGGATGGAACCCAAGGCTTCCTCTGCTCTACCAACCAAACTACACCCCAGCCCCTGAAAAGGAGAATTCTAAAGCAAAACAATAGAGCAATGCATTTCCTCATGGAGGTGTGCGGCAGCAAATATAAACTAGATGTAGGCCTTCTCTGCTTCTCAGACTGTCATCAGCCTAAATGATGAAATTTGGGGGTCACCAAGCTGAGCCAGAACTCAGCAGGGAAGCAGGGAGTGTGGGCTTTTTTTTGCTACTTGAGGTCAAATCTTCACTCAGAAATTTGGTTATTTTTAATGCTTGCTGGCAGAACGTATGCACAGCTACCTGCTATTGCCTGTATTCCTGCTGCCCATTATGCTAACAAACTTCAGCTGTGTAGCCACATGTGTGCCTTTTGGTTTCAACATGTTTCCATTTCTCCTCTGGCTACTGTGGCTGTGTACTTTATCTTCCTTATATTAAGGCGCCATTGTTCTTTCTGCAAATGTTCTTAAGTAAAGTAAGAATGTAAAGTAAGTGTCAGGCATTTATTTTGAGGAGATACTCTTAAGAGCAGCCAGGAGTCAGGCTTTGACATTTAAAGTTAAGTTTATTGACCCCCCTTTTATTTTTTACATTTCCATTTACAACTATCATTCCAGACACAAATGAATACATGACATCCTTGAAAGCACAAAGCTCTTGATTAATTGAAAGTTTATATTTAGCTCAACATTACCTCTTAGTGGCTAATTCCAAAAGGCCCCAAATTACACCTTTTTTGGGGGGCCAATGGGGTTCCTTGTAACGATAAAAGTAGTTTAAAATTTGTACATTTTCCTTTATCTCACACTTTTCACAAGATGTTTAACTTCACATTTAAAAAGAAAGTTAGTCTTTAGTTTTCTAGTGAACTAACCGATCATCTAGCATTTGATTAAAAAGCATCAAATGAAAAATAAAGCCATGTGGCTTTTCAGAATTTGCTTAGCTAAACAAGTTTTACCAATAGTATACAAGTTTACAAGTGTATTATGTCCCTTAGTCTCTTCAACACAATATAGGCAACGATACACATAAGGTCACACTTGACAGGCATAGAACTGTTAAGTCATGACTGGTGGCATGCAAGTATTTTACATTTTTGTGTGCAATGAAAAATGCTGCTTGTTTTATAGAAAAAAAACCACGAAATAAGATTAACATAAAGGCTTACTTAAAATATAAATATGCTTTATCATGTACATAGTTTTGTTCTTAAGAAGAAAGCAAAGATACAAATTACTTTTATTCCATTTACCTATTTATTTTAAAGACAAAGTCTCATGGGTCCCAGGCTGGTCTTGAACTTGCTATGGTGCTGAGAATGACCTTGAACTTCTGATCCTCCCGCCTCCACCTTCTAAGTGCTGGGATTACAGGTTCACTACCATATCTGGCTTAGAATAATTTGAATAAAGATTGTCATGACTAACATTTGGTACTAAAGTAAAGTTACTCAGGAAGTGTACTTTCCATCCTTCTCCTTTTCCCATTTGGCCCATTTCTGTCTACTCACATCCAGACTATGTCCACAGAAGTTTCAAATCCTGGGCCAGTTTCTTTCAATACACAGTGCACTTTTGATTGTCTCTTGGTATGCAATCAATATGTGCTTGGAAATGCAAATACACAGGTATCAAATAAAAGCCTACTAAAACATACTGGTCAGTTTCTTTCTTTACATTTTCCTCCCCTCCTTTCTCTCTGATTCTGAGGAGAAAAATATTATATATAAAGATATTCTGTTTTTGAGGGAAGCATCCCAAAACTTTAAATTTTTTTTTTTTAATTTTGTAGTGTCAGGAAATGCTCTCTCACCCAGCTAACTTCCCAGCCCTGAAGTAGCCTTTCTGACAAGGCTGCTCTTCTAGAACGACTCTGAAGTTATCAAACACAGCTGAACAGGAGCAAGCAACTGTCTGTGGAAGATTCCCCGAGAAAGCAGGAGCTGCAGTGGATAGATTACCCACTCATTTCGGAATCACAGGATAGGTTTTTCGAGACAGGGTTTCTATGTGTTACAGTCCTAGCTGTCCTGGAACTAGCTCTTGTAGACCAGATTGGCCTTGAACTCACAGAGATCCGCCTGCTTCTACCTCTCAAGTGCTGGGATTAAAGGCAAGCGCCACCACGGCCCGGCTCAGAAACACAGGGTTGTAATGCTTGGAATCTGAAAGGGACACACCGCTTTACAGATGAAATGAAGATAAGATAGATGGAAAAATCTTACCTAAGGTCACATACAGCTGGCATCCAAATCAGTATGATTAGATATATATGTATGTATATACATCACATGGTTGTAAACAGAATATAACTCTTGTAGGGCTGGAGGACAATGACAGACAAGAGACATTTATAAAGCACCTACTATGTACAAGGCACCTTATTAGACGGTACCAAATATAAAAGGACTGAAGGGACACCATCCATATAAGGCCAGGCTTCAAGGTTTTTCTTGGCAGAAATAACTGGCCAGGGCTGAGCTGCTGGTGATAGGTAGTTGCTGCCCTGGAGAGCTTTCTCCCCTTCCGTGTCAGAGCTGGCACCCGGATGCCAGACATGAAAATTCCTGGAGCCCAAGGAGATGCTCTTCAAGGTGGCCAGCAATACCTTGAGTCTTGGCTTCTGTCACTTCTAGTGATGACAGAAAAGACAGCAGTGCTCTTGCCTAAATTCTTAGTCACTGTTTGAGCTCCCCTTTGGGAGCCAGTATTTCCAAGGATTGTGTCCACTTCCGCAGGGGCCCTTTCTTTTTTGAGACAGGATCTCACGTGGCCCTGGCTGGTCTCAGATTCTATGTAGCCAAAGACGAATCTGAACTTTTGATCTTCCTGCCTCTGACTTTTGAGTGCTGGGATTACAGACTCATGGCACCCTGCCCAGCTTATGTGGTGTTGGGGATCGGATTGGGACTCGGTGCACACAAGGCAAGGCAAGCACATTACCTTACTGAGTTACTCCCCAGCCCTTTTCAAAGTACTTTCAAATGACCCAGCAAAATGATCTATCGTTTTGTATCACTGAAATGTAACCCCCACTGCTACCACCAACCACGTTTCTCACCTCTATGTTTAAAGTAAAACAATTCTAGCTCTTTACATCATTCCCGTGCCCCAATCTGCCCTACTCCAAAAGATGAACCACTGGTCAGAATAAAACAGACTCAGAGGCAGTGGAAAACACTAGTGAATTGATAAAAGTGATCTACTTTTGTACAGTGCTTTCTGGTTTCTATGGTGTTTCCATCCAATGATCTGATTATATTTTCTCACTACAATTCTGTGAGGTAGTTAGTGAAGATATTAATTCCCATTTAATAGCTGGGGAGCTTCAGCCTTGAGAGACCAAGTGGTTTCCCCAAAGTCACCCAGCTATGAAAGTGTAGAGTCAAGTGTTCAGGTCACTTGACTCCATTTCCGGTGCATATCCCCCATATAATGTATAATAGGCAGGCAATTAAATGAATTGCCCATGATCATACACCTGCTAAGTGTGGGTAACGGGATTGGGATTTAGCCTCCTAATCTGTTAGTATGGTACCCATTCACCATACCAACTAGCTGAGCCAACGTGCTCCAAATGACTGCCACAAGACACTGCCAACCAAGCCCGGTTAATAGGTGGCTCTTTTCCACCCATGACTCCAAGCCTTCTCCTTCACCCTCTCCAAGGCAACAATGTGTCTGAAATAAGCTTAACCTCTGACTCATGTGCTGTTCTAGATTAGTGCCCAGGATATAGACTTAAAATTTGCAACCTGTCCTTCACCTATCTACTGATTGTTTGGTCATTGCTGTTAAGCTAATGGGAGAGAGATTAAGAGGAGTGAGCAGAATTGAGTTCTGCCATTAAATTAACTTAAATATTACATTCTCAGCCCTTTTACTTTGTAAGGATCTTGAGCCAGAGTATAAGATACAGTCGGATCTAGAATTGGGGACCATGAACATCGAGGTTCCGGGTACTTTTCTCTGTTCAGTTAGTTCCAAACGGCTGCTCTGTGGTTTACCCAGTGGGATCAGCCTGCTACTTAGAGTTTTCATTCCCTTCCTTTATGTGTGAGAATGGAGCGAGCAGCGGGGGGTGGGAACGTGGGGGGGTGAGGGGGTGGGGGCGTGGGAACTGTGAAGTCAGCAAACTCAGTCTCTACTTTTTGAAAAGGCACTAGGTCTATCATCCCAACTCTAAAGCATATGTAAACTTCTCTCAGACCAGAATTCTTCGGCTTCCTGTCTCCTGCACAGCATTTCGGAGAGGGCAGAGTCAGTCTCAGCCATGAAAAAAGAGGTACGCTCAAACACTCTGATGGGCTCTATCTGGCTGAGCATACTGACACTGTCACGCCAGGTCCAAGCTTGTACACCAGAAATGTCTTGTGGCAGTTATTCCGAAGGCAGTGGCTTCCATAATGCTGGTGCCCACCAGGGGTCACATCTCTGTGTGGAAGAAAAGCAGCGGTTCATGATCTGGCATGCCAGTCTTCCTTTAGGAAAACTGGCTCCAGGGTACAGGCACTGTGACAGCTTCTGAGCTTGAACATGGAGATGGGTTTCTTCTACTGGAAGATGAGCTATGCGCTGAAAGATGGATGAGCAACACCTGCCCCTCCAGGCATGGGATTCTCTAACCTGGGCCCACCACCACCCTAAGAGGGGCAAGAAAGCGTGGTCCCATCAATCCATGGTCCACATGTGGCCAAATATCTCACTACAGTATTTGGTGGTCCTTATGTACAAAATTATTTATATACAGTGTGTCCTACAGAGATGGAAGGAGGGGGCTAATTGATGTCCATGAGTATGAAATGATACACACTTTAGGCATATAGGAAGATCTCAAGGGGTGGTAATCCAGTGAACATTCTAAGAATCATCCTCCACACAACTGTGAAATGTGGTGGGTGACAGAAGCTACAGACTCCAGAGGAATTCTCCACGGAACCTGGGTCTGCAGAAGCTCTAAAAGGGGAAGGGAAGTGGAGCTGGGGAGAGAGCCTCCCCTTCAATCCGTTGTCCAGATGTAGCCAAATACCTAGTTAGATATCTGACGATGCACACACACACACAGACACACACATGCACGGCACAAACACACACACACGGGGGGGGGGATAGAGGGAGGGAGGAAGACTAACTTCCCTCAAAGATGAAAGCAAGGAATTTGATCATGCTGAAAAGGACGAAGGAGCTTCCGCTGCGCACATAAGGCAGATGGAGAAACGCACTTGTGCTACTAAATGAGTCACTATTTCTAGACTTGAGAAATGTATCTCCTAAAAGCCATCTATCTGCATGTGCCATGACAAGACAGCAGTGACAGGAACCTTCAAGTCCAGGCAAGCAAGTTTTCACTTACTATGGGCCTGCATAACTGTAAAGGGAAGAGAGCAGGCTTAGGGAAACTGGAGCTTGCTCCAAACAGTCAGTCAGGCATTAGCAAATACTCAACACGCTAGCTAGCAAAATATATACATATAAAAATAATTTACACATATTACATCTCATCATGATGAAACTAATGTCTACTCTAGGAGGTGAAGTCTCAGACTAATTATATGATTTGATACATACCCCCCAAATGTATGTTTTATCCTCTAGTAGTTACCTTCAGTATGGAAATACTTATGGAAATGTTACTTTACAAGCCATTTAAAAATCCACAATGATAAAACAGTTATTAGTAATAAATCTCATAAACTTATAAGCTAAAACAGTATGATTTTAAAAACAATGTTCTACCATCTTGCTTTACTAATATTAACAGCTCCTTATAAAAAGGATTAGCCGTGATCCAGATCTGATTTATTTCTCTTGTTTTTTGCCAGGCTGTGTTAACAACTGCAACCCATTCTCCAAACTGTGGAGCTTCAGATAACATTCTGCAGGGTCAGAGTTTCTTACGAGATGGAGGCATGAGAGTGAATAAGGAGAGGAAAAGGATTACTTGTAAAAGTCTGTGACCAAAACATAGCATCCTCCCTTTGACAACATGGTAAGCAAAAATTCTGATTGAAATACATTGTGCACATTTCACCCAGGTAGAACTGATGACTGCTTATCAGTCAACAATCTAGAGAGAAGAAAGGAGACGGCTTCTTACGCATTGTTAATTCCCAAAGACTCTTCTCACCATGGCCAAGAAGTTAATGCTGAGAGTTGGGTAGTATTTATGACATGTAGGCACGACACGCATAAATAATCTCAAGAACATAGTTTTGCCTTTACCATACCAACTGAACCGTAAGTGCAAGTCACTTAATATGCTTTGGTTGGGGGAGGGTGGGCTGGGGATCTCATGTAGCAGGTAGCCAACACTGATCCTCCGAGGGCTAGGAAAAGTGGTGTGTGCTGCCACACCTGGCTTCCCTCAATTCTCAGTAGTGCTATGGTGAGCAATAACTCACAGACTTCTTGAAAACTGAGCAACCAGCAAGCTTATATAAACCTATATAAATGGGTGAGCAGAAAAGAAAAATCAGACTGAGAACCATCAAATGGAATGCACTAATATGTTTCAAGATTGACAGGAATATAAACTCAAAAAATATCAGCAAACCCTCCTTACTGTGTCCTGAAAAATGTAAAAACGAGTAAAAAAAATGAGATGTTTCAAAGGCTTTTTGCTTTCAGCTCTGGGTATTTATAGAACAAATAAGTGTCCAGTTTCTCCCTCTAAGTGTCCAGTTTTTAAAAGGCTTCTCAAAATAGATTCCAAGAGCTTTTCAAGCTATTAACCCATTAACTTGCCTTACTGCTACCAAGTAACCCAGGAACCCCCAGTAACTAAAACGATACAGGAATGGGCCCAAGATCTGCCAGGGACAGCAGCTTCTTTTGCTCTGTCAATAGCATAAGAGATAACACCTTTGTAAGACTCAGAGTCATAAAGAGAAGGGAAACAAGAGAGATGCTCTGTGTGGGAGGTAGAGGACAGGGAAAGGAGACACTGTGACAGTTTATCTTCATGGAATCACAGAGGGTGTGACCAGAGAAGTTTAACCCAAGAGGGAGGACTCACCCTGAATGTGGGCAGCGCCATCCCATAGACTGGGGTCTCAAACTGGGAGAAAGGAGAAAGTGGGCTGAGTCCCAGCATGCATCTCTCTCTGCTTCCTGTCTGTGAAAACGATGTGACCAGCTGCCTCATGCCCCTGCTGTCATTCTTCTCTGTCATGGTGGATGGTACCCTAAAACTGTGACCACAATGAACCCTTTCTTCCTTACGTTCCTTTTGCCAGCTACTTGGTCACAGCAGGGAGCAGAGGAGCGAGCACAGTTACCTCACAGAGGTGCCACAAGCTGTTATCTACGACAGGAAAGAGAAATGATTAATTTGGGCCAAAGACTTCTGTCATTGTTACCTTAATTTTGCACTGCACTGCCCAACTATCACACTAAAAAATTAATGCAAACATTTCACTTCTGCTTGCACAGGCTTTGTCTTCGAGGAGACAAAGAATCTGAGTAGCCAACAATTCATTTTTACCTAATGTTTGCAGATGTCTGGATCAGTGATGTCATGTGATAAAAGTGGCACCCGATTTTATCAAAAGGCAGAGAAGCAACTTCATGTGAAACAAAATCTATATAACTAACCACAATGCCCACAATTTATCCTGTGAGCTTGTCATGCTGAAGATGAAGCATCAATTACTTTTAAATTTTGTCAAATTCATTCAATCTTATGTATTGGAAACTTTGATTGAGGTGCCATGATCTATTAAATTTATTTTAACCACATGTATATATATATGGGGGTTATGCACATATGTTTGTGTATGCCCTCAGAGGCTGGAGGCATCAAACTCCCCTGAAGATGGATGGCCACTGTTAGGTAGTTGACATAGGTACTGGGAACTGTACTCTGGTCCCCTGGGAAAGTAGCAAGGACTCTTAATTGCTGAGCTTGTCACTCTAGCCCATAAGATGCCATTAATATTGTTTTATTTAGGAATGTGCTATTTTGAAATTTTCTTTTATACCTGGAAAGCCTTTCAATGGCTTTATAAGTAATTTTCTATTAAATATAATTTGGGTTGGAGATACAGCTCAGGGGTAGAGTGCTTGCCTAACATACACAAGGCCCTGGGTACAATTCCTAGTGCCACCCACCTACACAAATGTTTAATTCATGTTTAATCATGGTAAAGTGTGTGAATTATCAACATACTCATGGGAAAATAAACAGTTAATTTGATAATGCTAGGTTAAAGTGCTGCCTAATCAGTCAGGCATGTGCACGCAGAGACAGTTTTCTGGAATTAACGGAGAGTTTGTGAAAGATTGGCAATACTAACTTCTGATGTGGTCAGCAGCACACTTCCCATGTACTCAGCCTAACTCAAAGTGATGTGTGTAAACAGAGATAGGCCTCTACTGCAATCAGCTACAAACACATGCTAAGCCCCTTTCCATGATTAAAAACACGTTCATGTAAGAAAGCAAGACAATGTGAAAGTGGTTAAAATCATCTCCAGCGCTGTCACTGTCTGAGATCCGTGTCCTCCTGTTTGTGCAAGCTTCCAGGTGTGTCCAGGAGTAAGTCAAACCTCTACACACATTTTCACATAAATAAGTAGTGCTAAGAAAGAGTAACAGTTAGGATTATGACTTAGACGGTTAACGGAAACGAACAGCCTTAGATAAAGTGGTCCCATGAAGAAGAGGACGAGTTTTTGTCCGTGTTTCAGATGGCTGTGTGATGTGAGAGGTTTACCTCCGGTCTCCTTCGACTCTCTTCTTGCGAACTAGGTAAGAGAGAAAGAAAAAATTAAAAAAGACAAATAGAAGAAAAGGATATTGTGTGAAATCATTCTAGAGCGGTGGTTCTCAACCTTCCTAATGCTGCGACCCTTTAATACAGTTTCCTGTGTTGTGGAACACAATAAAATTATGTCACTGTTACTTCCTAACTGTGATTTTGCTACTCTTATGAATATGCAAATATGTAAGGACCTGATATGCAGGATCTCTGACCCCCAGGTTGAGAACCACTGATCAAGAAGATATTTACCCCGCAAAACTCTATGCCACACACCCAAGGGGATGAACCATCTTAAACTTCAATACTGAATGAACTACAGAGATAAATGGGAATGGCAAAGCAATCTAGTATAAGGAAGAATTTAAATTTTAATAAAGCTATGTCTGTGTGGTAGCTGGGAATGTCTCTGTCTATGGAGCAGTCAGTCCAGGAGAGACCACAGAGCAGTGAACTGCTAAGTATTTTCATGGGGATTTACACACAGGGCATCTCCTTGACTTCTGTGCAGTTCTGTCTGGCCCTTGCAAAGTTCTCAGGTGAACATAGACTCACCCATGACCTCTGACTATGACTGGGAGACCAGGCTTCTGTAAAGAGAAACTGAGATTCCTTAAATCTCTTCTTGTTTAAGAGCTCTTAAGTCTCCGATGTGGTGGAGTGCACCTGCAGTTACAATATTGAGGCTGAGGCAGGAGAATCAAGAATTGGAGGCCAGCCTGGGCTACATAGGAGTTCCAGGACAGTCTGGGCTATACAGCATGATTCTGTCTTCAAATAAACAAATAAACAAAAAATTCCTAAATATTGGTCTTCAAAAAATGTATGGTTTAGACAACAGGAAAAATTAGAGATTGAGGTTCCTTTAAACTAGTACTTGGGATCAAAGATACTTTGTCAAGATGGCCTGATTTGATGGCTGGAGAGTCGACTAGGTGGTTAAGGGCATTTGTTTACTTGGATGACCTGAGTTCAATTCTTAATGCCCACATAGCTCCTCACAACTGGCCCAAACCCCAGCTCCAGGAGAATGGAGCTCCTTGTGACCTCCAAGGATACTAGACACATACATGGTACACAGACATACATGCAAACTAAACATTCATACGCATAAAATAATACATCTTTTAAAAAATTCCTGATTCTATCCTTTTCTTCCCTCCTCTGATATGGTCTTACCATGTAGCCCAGGTTGGTCTTCAACCAGGATTTTCCTTCATTAGCCTCCCGAATGCTGGAATTACAGGCACACACCACCATACCTGACATATGCCTGGTTTGCACAACCCTTCTCTTTTCACTTCCTGAGCTGCAGACTCTTTTCATTCATAGAAGGGGCTTCTGGAAGCTTCCTGGATTTAGCCAACCGGTACGCTATTTGAGATTCCCTCTCACTCTCTATGTTCAGTAGCCCAAGCTGTAGGAAAGCTGCCACCCACAATGGCTGTTCCTGGGCACGGGATCTGATGTCAATACTTCCAGAGCCTCGCTTTGCCTATTTTTCTTTTGTTTTCTGGATTGCTCAGATAAAGACCTAACATGCTTTCTTTCCTAGGTGTCTTCTGATTGTCTCCATCCTTTTCCTAAGTCTGCTGGGTCATGGGTCTCGCTCTCTGCACCCCATGGGTAAGTATGACCCTATGTCCTGTCAGCATCTTTCTTTCTCCTTTGGCCAAGGTCTGGTACACTGTGCCCAAACCTCAAACAAGGACTCAAGTCTGCTTGTCCAGTCTTTGATGTCCCTCTGCTATGTTGCTTCAGGTAGTTAAGATGCCCCTAGACAAACCTTCCTAATCTGCCACAATTTTCTACACCGTGACTGACCAGGAAATGTCCCATTTCCTTCCATCAGAAGGAAGGGTGTGGACTCCCCAGCAAAGTGTAATGGCATAGGAAGGCAAAGAGGAGCCTTGCTGAAAAGCTCTGTGAGAGTTTAACCTGCATACTGTGGATCTGTGACAGTACTTCACATGTAAAATTCAGAGGTATTCATGTCCCCACATTTAAGCCCGAGTATTGAAAAACGTGCCATCAGAAGTCAGACACAAGGAACCTTGTTGTATGGAGCGGCAGGCTGTGTTCTGGCTGCCCACATGGCTAGCTTATACCCCAAAATAATTACACAGAAACTGTATTCTTTTAAACACTGCCTGGCCCATTAGTTCTAGCCTCTTATTGGCTAACTCTCACATCTCGATTAACCCATTTCTAATGATCTGTGTAGCACCACGAGGTGGTAGCTTACCAGGAAAGAGCTTAACCTGCATCTGTCTCGGAGAGGAAAATCATGGCGACTGACTGACTCGGCTTCTTTCTCCCAGCATTCTGTTCAGTCTACTCCACCTACCTAATTTTCTGTCCTATCAAAGGCCAAGGCAGTTTTTTTATTAACCAATGAAAGTAACACATAGACAAATGACTCTCCTCCATCAGAACCTGGGACTGCCATGCCCTGTGTTGAAACAGAGAGAGTACTGACGTGGGGTGGCTTCTGTGAGTATGTTTTATTATCATTGGTTAATAAAGTTGATTTGGCCAATGGCCAGGCATAATAGAACCAGGCAGGGTAGCCACTGGAGAAGCAAGATGCCAACAAACTGGTGATGCCACGGCCATGTGGCAATACACAGATTAATAGAAATGGGTAAATTTAAATGTAAGAGCTATCTAGTAAGAAGCCTGAGCCATTGGTCAAAGTTTTATAATTAATGTATGCCTCTGAATGGTTATTTGGGAACTGGCGGGCCAGGAAAGAACCCTCCAGTTACACAGTACCATCAGCTTGGAAGGAGGAGAAGAGTATAGAGGAGGCTAGGGGAAGGAAGGAGAAGGGAGAGGAGGGGAGGGGAGGGGAAGAGAGAGGAGAAAAGAGGAGGGAAAGGGAGGAGAGGAGAGACAAAGAAACCAGGTAAGAGCTAAGCTAGAGAAACAGCTCTTCTAAAAGAATGTTGTGTTGAAGTTTAAACACCCCACAGACCAGAGGATGACCATGACCACCGAGCCCAGCGACATGGCGTCTGAGATGCTACCAGAGCTCTTCCTACTGATCACATCTGCCTTACCCAGGTCATTATTTTTTGTGATGGCAGCTGCCACTCTTGTCCGTGGCCCTTGCTTGGTAAACTGGTACCCGAACTTGAGGATCCTTGAGTTCTCCTCCAGCATCTGGGCTATCTCCATCTCCACAGCAGTTCCCAACTGCTGCCTCTGGATGTGGATGCACAGACATAAACATGGGATAAACAGGAAGGGAAAGGAAATAGTTACAGGGGAAAACTACATGGCCACCTCCACAAAAAGGTTCAAAGGGAGAAAGACACCAGGGACATCCCTTCCATGTAGTTTCCATGTAGAAACAAAATGCAGACAGCCCAATCGGCTGATACTTGAAAATGAAAAAGGAAACTAACCAACCAATCAAACAAAGGCAACAAAAACAAGAAATCAGGCTGGGGAGTTGGCTTAGTGGGAAACGTGCTTCCGTGCAAGCATGGGGACCTGAATTTGGATCCCCAGACCCATGTTATAAAGTCAGACATGATGGCATGAACCTGTAATTCCATAGCTGGGGGTGCAGAGATAGGTAAATCCTAGAGGTCACTGGTCAACCAATCCAGCCAATCAGCGAGCTCCAGGTTCAGTGGGAGACCCTGTCACACAAACTAAATCTACGGTGGAATGTGACAAGAAGAAGACACCTGACATCAACCTCTGGCCTTCACGTGTACACACATGTATTTACACACTCACATGCACATGAACATACACATAAGCAAAAACAATCGAACAAAACCCAAACTAAAACAACAGCAACAAAAATCCCAACAGCAAACAAGAAATCCATTCTGAAGATAAACTGGGTGCAAGACTATATTACAGTACTCAGGAGACTGAGGCATGAAGTTCAAGTCTAGCCTGTGCTAACCAACGGGACTGTCTCTAAAACAAATACATGATACAAAACAAACAAAAATAAAGAGAAGGCAATTCCTGAGTGAGTCTAAGCAAAAACTAATATTTGGGCTTCCAAGTCACTCAATACTAATGGAATTAAAGCAGGGATGTTTCTTAAGTAGTAGGAAAGTCTGACAGCCATCAACTCAAATACTGAATATACTATCCTGGAATCCATATCCAAAATCAATTAAAGTTCTAGGCTGGAGAGATGGCTCAGCCATTGGGAGACCTGCTGTTCAATCCCCAGCACCAACATTGGGCAACTCTCGATCTCCTGTAATCCTAGAGTCAGATGTCTTTGACCTCTGGTCTCTGGCACACACACCATTAAAAATAATAATAAAATAAGTTAAAGATCATTGAAATCAGTGGCCTCTAAACAAGAGCAAGCCTCAGTGTCTGGGCAGGGCTCCCCCACTTCCTTCCTGAGCACAGTCTCTGTAAGAGGCAACGTCAAGGCTGGGGCACCACTGGGCTTTGGCTCAGACCACAGGGTAAGAGAATAAACAAGACAGCTGGCATACCCCTGCTGCCTGGCCAGTTTAGGGCAAGGGTAGCTGGCTTTCTGTGGTCTGCTGAGCTGCTGAGAAGTTTACTTAAGATCATGCTCTGGGGCTGGGGAGAATGCTTAGTCAGTAAAGTGTTTGTCATAACAGCATGAAGACCCAAGTTCAATCCCCAGGATGTACATTAAAGAAGCTGGTGTGTTGGTGTGCATGTGTAATCCCACCACTGGGGAGGCAGAGACAAGGGGATCCCTGGGGCTCCCAGGCAGCCATACTAGCTTCTCTTTAAAAAAAAAAAAAATGTTGGCGGGGCTGGAGAGATGGCTCAGAGGTTAAGAGCATTGCCTGCTCTTCCAAAGGTCCTGAGTTCAATTCCCAGCAACCACATGGTGGCTCACAACCATCTGTAATGGGGTCTGATGCCCTCTTCTGGCCTGCAGGCATACATGGAAGGAATGCTCTGTATACATAATAAATAAATATTTAAAAAAAAATGTTGGTCAGCACCTGAAGAAAAGGTAGCTGAGGCTATCCTCTGGATGGATACACACACACACACACACACACACACACACACAGAGAGAGAGAGAGAGAGAGAGAGAGAGAGAGAGAGAGAGAGAGAGAGAGAGAGAGAGAATATATGCTCTATATGTTCCCTCCATGGGCCAGAAGCTGTTAAGATTTGTTGGATAGCCCAAAGACCCCATCAAGTCCACACAGAGCTTTGAGCTTCAGCCCATTCCCTATGGGCTTGCTCATTCCTGCCTTGCCCCCCCCCCATCTAAGATGTAAGCTAGCTTTGCCCCCCTCCCTCTTCTGTACCTGGTTGTCAATCTTGATCTCTGTCAAGGTGTCATTCTCCCGCAGGGCTTCCACCAGGGCCAGGATCCCAGTTCCAGTGATGAAATTGGATTCTACGTTTAGACTTTTTAAGGTCTTGTTGACTTTCAGCATATCTGCAAAAGCCTGAGTATCCAGAAACAGTTGTTAGGGTTTCTAATGATGGCTCTATGAATATCTCTCTCCTGAATAAACATAATTAGTTTCATAGCACTTAAAGAAAACCTTTGTTAAGTCATACTTTTATCTCCAAGAAAAAATAGAATTTAGAGCTACAACTAAAAATTAACATAACTCCAGGTGGTGGTGGCGCACACCTTTAATCCCACACTCTGAAGGCAAAGACAAAGAACTCTGTGAGTTTGAGACCAGTCTGGTCTACAGAGTAAATTCCAGGACAGCCATGACTACTCAGGGAAACCCTGCCTCAGTGGTTACAGGAGCTGGCTGCTCTTCTAGAGGACCTGGATTTGATTCCCAGCACCCACATGGTGTGTGTGAGTCTATGTTTTCTCTCATTTTTAATTGTTTATTTTTGTATGTATGGGTGTTTTGTGTACATGTAAGTCTGTGTACCATGTGTGTGCTTGAGTCAGTGGAGACCAGAAGAGGGTGTTGCATCTCCTGAAATTGGAGTTACAGACAGCTGAGAGCACCATGTAGGTGCTGGGAACAAAACCTCTGGAAGAGCAGCCAATTCTCTTAAACACCGAGCTCTCCCCTGTCTGTCTGTCTGTCTGTCTGTCTCTCTCTCTCTCTCTGTGTGTGTGAAGACAGACACTCAGGTAGTCTGGGCTGGCCTTGATCTTGTTGTATAATTGAGGTTGGACATAAAGTGCTGATCTTCCTGTGTCCATCTCTCAAGAGCTGAGACTACATACTCACTAAAGGAACACATTTATTTATTTGTTTATTATCTATCTATCTATCTATCTATCTATCTATCTATCTATCTATCTATCTATCTATCTATCTATCTATCTATCTTACAGTGTTTTGCCTGCATGTATGCCTGCACACCAGATCTCATTATACATGTTGTGAACCACCATGTGGTTGCTGGGAACTGAACGCAGGACCTCTGGAAGAGCAGCCAGTGCTCTTAAGCTCTGAGCCATCTCTCCAGCCCCTAAATGAATACATTTTAATACTTGTTTAAAGTGTTTCAGTACAAAGAAAAAATTTAAGATATACATATAATTTATGTATATGGAGAGACGGTGCAGAGCACTTGCTACTCAATCATGACAACAAGTGTCCAGATCCCAGCATCGAGAGGCTCACAATCACCTCTAAGCCCAGCTCCAAGGCATCCAATGCCCTCTTCTGCCCTCCATGGGTACCCACACTCATGTGTGTTTACACGAGATGCGCAGAGACACGCGCATATATAGATAACATCTAAACGAACTGAAATATAATATACACTGAAGTCTTTTTGGCCGCACCCAGATGAACTGAGTCAGGACCTCTAAGGCTGTGGGCTGCTCTGCTGCTCCTCCAGTGAGTAAAGAGCTGGTTGGCAGCCACTTAATTAAAGTCATAAAGGCAACAAGTAGAAGGATGAAAAACAAATTGCTAACAGTGATTGCTTCTAGGGAGTAGACTAAGGGAGTTCTGAACTCTTTTAATTATCTTAATGGCAGCTAGGACGGGAAGAACGGAGACGGAATGCCACATGGAGTTTCTCAACCTTGGCAAGGCTAAGATCCGGGCTGGTGTCCTGTGAGCTGCAGGCTGGTTAACAGCCTCTCCGGGTTCTGAGACCTAACACCAGTAGTACTGTCCTCAACACAACCCCAACCATCTCCTGCCACTGCTGCCAGTGTGCCCTGGGAGAACGGCAGCTCCTGAGCTGAGAATCACCAGGACAGAACAAAATCCTGTGGACTGACAGTTGTTTGAACTGGAAGTCCAGGGATATGAGCTAATGGAATGGTGTGGTATATACTATGCAATGCAAGGTACACTTATTCAATTCTCTCTCTCTTTCTCTCTCTCTCTCTCTCTTTCTCTCTCTCTCCCTTTCTCTCTCTCTCTCTCTCTCTCTCTCTCTCTCTCTCTCTCTCTCTCTCTCTCTCTCTGTGTGTGTTTGTGTGTGTATGTGTGTGTTTTGATTTTGATTTATCTAGACAGGGTTTCCCTGCGTAGCTCTGGCTGTTCTAGAACTTATTCTGTAGACCTGGGTGGCCTTGAACTCAGAGATCTGCCTGCCTCTCCTTCCCAAATGACTGGATTAGAGGCTTGCACCACCACACCCAGCCTACTATTTGGTCTTAAAATTAAATGTGTGCATTTTAATCAGAGCATGAGAGGGGAGTTTGGCAAGTCTTTCCTTATGGGACACACCAAGTTTTGGCATTAACTTTCAGTTCCAGAATAATAAAATGCCAGAGCAATTAGTTCTTTACAAAAACTTGCAGAACCTCCTGTCAGGCAGCCAAGATCATGCTGTTTTATCCTTTATCTTAAACTTGAGAAAATACTTTTTCTCCAACTGAACCAAATGGAGCACACACAGCCAAACATAACTTGGAGTTATTATACCCAAGTTCAATTCAGTTCAGCAAATATATGAGCATCTATTTCATGCGATGGGATAACAATGTCAGGAAACACATAGACATAATTTCTTAAATGTTATATAAATAGAGTAGAAGTGAATGTCACAAAAAAAGATTTGCTTTCTGTACTTTACGGGATTATACAAAAACATACTTTCCTGGGGCTGGAAAGATGGCTCAGCAGTTCAGAGGACATGCTTCTCTTGGTGAGGACCCAAGTTCAGTTCCCAGCACCCACAGCAGGCTGCTTACAGCCACCACTGACTCTAGCTCAAGAGTTCAGATACCCTCCTCTGGACTTCTCTCTCTCTCTCTCTCTCTCTCTCTCTCTCTCTCTCGCGCGCGCGCGCGCGCGCGCGCGCAATTTAATTAAAAATTAAAATAAGTCTTTTAAATCTAACAAAAACCAGAATACATAGCTTCTCTGCTGAGCAAATGTAGCCACAAGAAGTACAGCTACTAACCCTTTGAAAAATTGCTAGCTTGAACGGATGTGCTATGAATGTTTTACACTGTGGATTTTAAAGATGAAATATGAATAAATGAATATGGAAGCCCTCAGTATAGTTCTAAATTATATCTATACACCTACACATCTCTCTCTCTCTATATATATATATATATTTTTTTAGCATTTATTTTTATTTTATGCACATGAGTGTTTGGCCTGGAAGCATGTCTGTGCACCATGTACATGAGGTACCCGAGGATGCCAGATACCCTGGAGTCGCAAGGGCTTGTGAGTTGTCTGAAGTGGGTACTTTGAATCAATGCAGGTCCTCTGGAAAAGCCGCAAGCACTCGTAACTGCTGAGCCATCACCACGCCGGGACAACTTCGTTTTTCTAGTTTGACTTAAGAGCTGAGTGACTGATGTCATAGACTCTCAGGCTGACCCCCAGAATCCCTATCAATAACAAATTGTCACCGATACGTCACAACAGGACTGTTTGTGTAAATGTAGCAGAGTGGAGCCAGGAAGACCTGGCGGTGACTCTTAGCTGTCATTCCTTGCTACACCTGGGAAAATCTACCCTCTCTTTTGTTACAGTGGGAACTAACAACAGCACATATTTGAGCTCTACAGTATGACTGGGTGAGGCAATGCATGCACAACTGAGTGATCAGGAAAGCAGAGAAGAGGAACAGCAGTGAGGGGATGGCAACACCAGCATTTATTTGGGCAAAAGCTTCCCTGTTTGGATGAATGCACAAAATGCATAAAAGGGCATAGAATGCATAAAAGGGCTAGGAGTTTGGTTATGTTCCTTCCCATATTTTAATTAACCGAATGTCAAACAAAATGGTTCAGTATTTTGGATGTTTATAGTATGCTTGGAAAATTAATGCAATAAAGATTAAGATAAGAGACACTCCAACATTTTTTTCATAGGTGCCAAGCTCAAGTGGGCTTTGGGGGCCATAACATCCAATGACTGCTACAGAAAGCTACTGTAGAAGCAAAAGTCGCAGAATGGTTTTTCTCAACACAGAAAAACTCTAAATATTTATTTAGCCAAATGCCAAGATGCTTGTCTCGTTTCTTTTTTGGAATGTGCGGCGCTGACAAGAATCCAGTTAATTCAATATGCTTGCAGTGCACAGGCCCTGAGCCTGGGCCTCAGAACTGGAAGTTCGTTAGACTTAGTTGACCAGATCTAAGACTTTCAATTGATAAAATAAGTTCAAAAGACTCTCTGAGAGCCAGAGATGGCGATTTCATGCCTAAAATCTCAGCATAGGCAAGCGGAGGCAGAAGGATTCCTGGGAATTCAACGCCAGTCCAAGATACATAATGAGTTGAAACCCAGGCCACATAGCAGGCCCTCTCTCAGGACAACTAAACACAAAGCTGGCTAATTTTAAACAATAAGAAAAAAAAAAAAACTAAAAATAGAGTCTCCAGCAAATGACTTCACATTGTGTTTCAAGTCTTACTTACAAGGGCTACGGGGTCATTGCTGCGGGTTGCAGCCAGGCTGAACTTCTTCACATGAGTGTTGGTCTCCAGAGTCTTGGCAAATTCCTTCAGGGTTGGGATTGGAATGTTCTACAGCACACAAGACAGGGCTAGTTACAGACCACTCACGGCCACTCATCCAGTGGAAAAGTTTTTCCATTTTTGATTGGACCCAGAGTCTCACATGTGCTAAGCATGTGCTCTGGGCTCCACTGTCAGCAAGACCCCTGTAACTTTAACTATCACCTCTATTTAGATGGCTGATTTCATATCCTCTCTCAACGTTCACCCAGGTGTGCTAAGCTATTCTGGGTGAATAGCGCCTCCTAGTGTTCAGTACAGGAATGTAACTCAAAAGAATTTTTCTTTTCATCTAGGATAGGTTAACAACTGAGGTCTCTCGCATACATACCCTTAGATATGCTTTTCTCCTTGGCCCGAAAATTCCTGCTGCCTTTCCCTCTAATTGTCTACTCATCTCTGAAGACACGGCTGAATTACTTCCTCTTTTGTTTGTGAATTCTCCTAGGCAACTCAAAACTTTTCCTGTCCTACAATTCCGTAACACTTTGGGGCTTACCACATCATGCTGCCAACATCTGGTTAGTATTTTTCTCCTACTGTAACTTCTGTCAGTAAAGACAGAACGGATCCTAACTGGGTCTCCTGGAACCCAGGCTGGCTTCAGTCTGTCCTCAATTTCACTATGTGGTCAAAGCTCCCTTGAACTCATGGTAATTCCCCTGCTTCTACTCCGACAAGGTGGCATCTCTACAAAGTGAGGCCTCTTGCCTACAACATGGGCATGCTATGTTGGAAGTGGATCCTGTGGATAAACGCTGTGAGCAACCACATTTGTTTGTAATCCATTTCCTTTCCCTTTTTTAGATTTATTAACCGTACTTTATGAGTGTTCCGCACGCATATACGGATGTGTGCCTGCACACAGATCACAGAGCACAGGAAGTACGCAGCAGGCAGCAAGGGGCTGCAACAGACACGCACCTGGCTGCATTATGGACAAGCTGAGTGACTGTGGCAACTTAATCTCTCCAAGTCTCACTGAAGATTACTGAGATGATGGATAGCCAAGGATATAACACAGGCACACTCCATAAAAACAGTATTACTGGGGCTGGAGAGATGGGTCAGTGGGGAAGAAGAGCACTTGCTGTTCTTGCAGAGGACCTGAGTTCAGTTCCCAGAATCCATGTTGGGTGGCTCACAACTGCCTGTAATCCTAGCTCCAGGGGATCCAATGCTCCCTTCTGGCCTTCACAGGTGACTTCACTACGTGCACACACCCACATACAGACATCTATACACAGTTAAAACTAAATCCTTAGAAGTAATATTAGATGATAGGGATCAGCCCAATAAGAATGAACAAAACAAGCCAGGTTGGTGGCACATGTCTGGAATACCATCTTTAGGGAGGTAGAGACAGGAGGATGGAGAATTTGAGATCAGCCTGGGTTACACAGTAAGTTTAAAGAGTTTAAGGCTAGTCTTGGCATCACAGTGAAACCTTGTCTCAAACTAGCCAACCAGCCAACCAATCAACAGAAGAGAATGAATAGAACAAGCCTTAGGCAATCTGTATTTGTTCAGGCTCCTCCCCGCTCCCATCTCTCCTTCCCTTCAATAGCAGCTGCTCTCAAACATGGTCCATGAACGCAGCTGTGTGACTAGGTTTCTAATTAGACTGTGAGAAAACGCTAAGCAAACAAGACAAGAGCCTTGTAATCTCTGCTCCTCCATAACGTGGGGGGTTCTCGGAATGTGCTTTTGCGCCCCTCCCAGGTGGAGGGCATAGGAGTGAGTTTACTCCAGGTGACTCATCACAACTGGCTACTGTGATTTGTTTACATGCCCCTGTAGAAAAAGCTAATGTTTATGCCGTATGTGGCTTGTCCTTGAGATTGTACATTTTACTCAGGTGACTCTTCCTAACTCTCAGAGTATAAATTGTCTGACACTCTGAATAAAGTTGGCTATTGCATGAGACTTCAGTCAGGCTCATGTTTAGGTCCCACCCTCCCAGGTTCACACTGCCATCTAGAGTGGCAACAGCAAGGCTTATTACCGAAAAGACTGTCTGTGACTTCAGACACCAGGTCATGGAAAACACTGTTACATGTTTCTTGCTATTTAAAAAAAAAAATGTTTATTTTAGTCGTGTGTGTGTGTGTGTACATGTAAGTATACGGACCCACAGAAACCAGCAGTGTTGGATTCCCTGCATCTGGAGTTATGGTGGTTGTAAGGCACTTGATGTATATGCAGGGAGCTGAAAGTAGGTACTCACAGAGATGCAATTGATTCTAGCTACTGAGCCTTTAGCGTAGTCTAGCCTCTTGCTCTCTTTCACTCTGGGGTCACTTTCTTTGAGGAAAATCAGATGTGGTTGTGTGAGGACACTCAAGTAGCCCTAAGGAGAGGCCCACGTGGTGGGAAAGTGAGGTCCCTTGCCCACAGCCACATGGGTGTGCCATCTTACAAATGAATCCTTTGACAACTTTAGCCTGGACTGGCAGCTTCACTGTGGTCTCATGTGAGTGTCTGTGCCAACGACCCTTCTAAATGATTCTTGCATGCCTGACATTTGAAACTATGGAAAGGGGCTGGGGATACCTAAGTGGCTGTAGCACACATATGAAGCCTTGGGTTTGACTCCTAGCACTGAAAATAAAAAGTTGAAGTTCTTGCTCAGCAGCAGACACGATGTGCTGATCGGTCCAGGAACTATGATTCTTTTGAGCAGGTTCTAGAAATCATTCTTGTAGTCCCATGTCTTTTGACTGGGGTCTGAAGTCAGTGACTCGGAAGGACTGAAAGGCACTGTAAGAGCACTCGATGATCCCCAGCCCTGTGATGCCAGGAGAAGCCAAGAGGTAATGGCAGTGATGTACCTTGATGTTGTTGAGGTTGACCTCTTGCAGGTTGGGGTCGTTGGCCTTCATCTGCTGCAGACTTGCTTCCACATTTGTGGGATTCGGTGGCTCCTCAAATACTGGTTTGGCTTTTTCACCTTTGACGACATCTACAACACAAATTTTAATTTATAAACGATAGTGGAGGGCTGGAGAGATGGCTCAGTGGTTAAGAGCACTGGCTGCTCTTCCAGAGGTCCTGAGTTCAATTCCAGCAACCATATGACTCACAACCATCTGTAATGAGATCTGGCGCCCTCCTCTGGCGTGTGGGTATACGTGGAGAGAGACTGTTGTATACATAATAAATAAATAAAAAAAAAAAAAGATAGTGGAAAAGGCCCTCTATCAAACTAGCAATGACTTTGCCAGAAAGCGCCATTCTTTCACGTGGAGTCTAAGACGCCAAGATCAATGAGAGAAGGCTGATTCTTACTGAGCAGGAACAGTGGTACTTCTCTGGGCAAGTCTACAAGGAAGATGCTTTTCAGCCCCCTGAGGGGACTCAGTGGCTGACACATTACAGAAGGCCCTGGAGCAAACTCAACCCTCAAGGCATCCGCTGCAGTTACTGATGCACCACATGGACCTCCCCACACCATCTTCACCAGACCACGGGCTCTGAGATGCAAAAATGTGCACCACGATGAGTCTCTTCATTCCCCAAATCCTTTTTCAAAATTCTGTGCGATGCTGAGACTTGAACCCAGGACCAGCTCAAAGCAAATGTTCTACTACTGAACTACACCTCTATCCCCAGCTCCCAAATGTTAGTTCCCCTCTGCTTCCTCATCACCGCTCTCCTCCAATCTCCACTGTGCAGCTTTAGCTTTGGGAAAGGCATGGAAAGACCAAGGAACGGAAAAGAAGGACGAGAAACACGTAAAAAGCAATTGTTGGGGGCTGGAGATGGCTCAGCAGTTAAGAGCACTTGCTGTTCTTGCCGAGGGCTAGAGTTCAGTTCCCATCACCCGCACGGTGGTTCACAGACTTCAGCAAGTCCAGTTCCAGGGATCTGAAACCCTCTTCTGACTTCCCTGGGCAACGGATATACGTGTGCATGTGTATGTATGTATGTGTGTGTAAACAAAACACCTATATTCATAAAAATAAATGACAAATAAATAAATTACTTGAGCCAAATATAGCCAGGACATGCTTGTAATACTAGAATTTGGGAAACTGAGGCAGGATCAGGAATTTGAGGCCAGCCTGCACAGTGAATTTCAGGCCTGTCGCAAAACAAACAAAAACCAAACAAGGACACACACCAATTTATCAGAAAATATTTAGAGTGCATATAACATACAAAGGATTAATATTCTAATGTACAGAGAGCTCCCCCATCTTACCCTAAGACAGGGCTTCTCTGTGTGTAGCCCTGACTATCCTGGCACTCAATCTGTAGTCCAGGCTGGCCTCAAACTCAGAGATCTGCCTGTCCCTTCCTACTGAGTACTGGGATTAAAGGCCAGAGTATCCTTCATGCTTTCTGGGGAAAGTAGGTATTTGGAGTCCAACGGCCAGCATCCATTACCAAGACAAAAATACATTGGAATAAAAAAGGGAATGCAGTCAAGTTTCTCTCACTGATTAAAATATCCTTTGGAACATGAAACTCTATTTGCATTCCAAGTCGACTCTTCAAACTTACTGGGATCCCTTCCCCCTGTCCTGGACAACCTATAGGCACCAGACAGAGGTGCTGAAGCTTCCAAAGTTCCCAGATTCCTCATCAACTTACTCCTTACAGGCCCCTTGTGGCCTTTGCCATTGGTCGTTTCTTCATCAAACTTCGGATTGTTGAGTAAATTGTGGACTCCAAGGACAGCTGAAAACACAGGCAACAAAAACAAGCACTAAGTTTTGGAATACACATCAGGATGGCCACACGTTAACTTGCACCTTAAGGAACAATTCTTGATAAAGCACAAAGTCTCCCAGGTTCCCTTTCCTGGCACAGTGTGTCATTCAATAAACTTCATTCAATAACTTCAATAAACTTACTGCTAAAATCTCCCAAGACCATCAGCATCTTACATGCCTCTGTATGTTTAAAGGTGCAGGATCCTCTGGGATCCGAGAACCCACTCTGCAGCCACATCTTCCAACCACTGAAACATTGCTAGGTTCCTATTCTGGCTAGTCTTAACTGTCAATCTGACACAACCTAGAGTCATCTGGAAAGAGTCTTAATGGGGAATTATCGCGGTTACGCTGGCGCTGGTCAAGTCTACGGGGGCTGTCCTGACCATGAGTGATGTAGAAAGATCTAGCCCACTGTGAGCAGTACCACTTCACAGGCTGGGCCCTGAATCGTGTAAGAGAGAAGAAAGCCAGCTGCACAGAAGCAGCGGAGTCTATGTGTTTAGTTCTCTCTGCTCCTGACTGTGGATGTCGTGTGACTAGGGGCTCACCTTCCCCTCAGTGATGAACTGTACCCTGGAAAAGTAAGTCAAATAAATCCTTTCTCCCCTCACTGAACTGCTTTTGATCTGGGCGTTTTGTTGTATCAAAATAAAATTAGAACATTCCCTTAGTTAAGAAGACTCAATATTTTGCCAATTTTGGTTTTTGTTGTTATTTTGTTTCCAGGCTCTTGCCTTATTGCCTTGGATAACCTGGAACTCACGTGTAGGCTAGGCTGTCCTCAAACCCAATGTGATATTCCTGCCTCCGTTCCCAAATGCTGGGATTATGGGTAGGTACCACCATACCCACCTCCATTTAGTTTTCTTATCTGTAAATTAAAACAAGGTGGGATTCAACTAAAGATTCTGTTTTGTTTGAAGTCTCACTATGTAACCCAGTCTAGCCTGGAACTCATCACATAGACCAGGCTGGCCTTGCCCTGGCAGTAGTCCTCCTGCTTCTGCCTCCTGAGTGTTGAGTGTTGAGATCAACACTGTACCAACAAGCCTGACTAAGTTTAAGGATTTTAAAGATCTAACGTGTGCAGATTTATGCTGCCCCTTCCCCTGACCCCAGATGCAAAAGCAGAAAGATTGTGGTCCTCTTTCAGTAGAAAAGGAGTTGTCCTTTCTCTGCCTTCGGGAAAGAAGAGGAGGGTTATCAGGAACAAAAGGTCAGCTGATCATAAGAAGGTCCTCAGTCCCGGGTGTTACACTGGAACTGACACCGGGAGGGAGGCTGGCATTCAGGCAGCCACACTATGGGCAGGGTGGTGCTGGGCAGGTTGAAACTGATTTCCCTTCTAGTGAAATCACAGGCACAAGCCTGAGATCCTGACTGGACCCACTATAAACTACACTTTCGAACGGAGGCAGTTAACATGGTAGAAAGAAGGGCCAGTGGTTAAGCCAGCAAGGGCGGGGTTAGAGGCAGGAGTGTGATAACACACATCACACTTGAGACGCGAAAGGATTCCAGGAGGTCATTGTGGGGCTATATAGAGAGTTCAAGATTCGAGGCCAGCCTGGAAAGCCTAAACTACACAGTGAGACCCTGTTCTGAAAAAACAAGGGCTGGGGCTATAGCTCAGTGGTAGAGCACCTGTCTCGCATGCCCAAGGCCTTGGGTGGGTTCAATCCTCTGCACTGCAAACAGAATAGAACAACAACGATCATGGAATTAGTGTGTGTACGTGTGGGGGGAGGCTGGAGCACAAAGAGTTTGAATCCTGACTGCCACACCCTAACTGTGTGATGGGGAAGTCCCTGAATGCCCACGGAGTCTGCCTCCTCATTAACCCCAAATTAACTGATTGTTAAGTTGATTAATGGGTAGGTGAGCAAAGCACACTCGTGGCTTTCTGTGAGCATGTTTCCTGAGAGGATTCACCAAGGGGAGAATCCTTGCTCTGAATGTGCCCGGCTCCACCCCGTGAGGGGGAGAAAGGAGAAAAAGAAGAGCCATCGCCCTTCCACAGCAGCACAAGCAATGCTTCCTCCCTGCTTATCTCTCCCACAGGGCCTTCCTTCCACTCACAGGCTGTTTTCAGTCTTCTAGAAAGATCCACCCGAGAGAAGAGGCTGCATGTTTTCCATCCCCAGAGAAGGCTTGCCACTGAGTTCTTAGGGAGTGTCTGATGGGGGCGGGTCTGAGTCAGGAGAAACAAAGCTGTTTCTATTTGCATTATCTCCCTGGATTTATGACGTGGATTCCAGGCTCAGGCATCTTCAGAATGATGGCTTTTTCTTTCTCCTTTCTCAGGTGTTTCCTGAGATTCAAGTCCCACCCTGCATTCTTTCTTTGGGCAATTCCAGTAAAGCCTGTGAGACAACCCTTGGGAAAAGCAGTAACTATGGAAGGGTCTCTCCACAGTTACCACAGGCCCAAGATGCCCAGTCACTGCAAAATGCCTTCCTCAGTGGGTGACTCACACGCTCCAGAGACCTCCGACAGATGTATGGACACGTAAACCTGATGTCACCTACTGATATCATCAGAGATGGATGGAAATGTGTGGAGACAGCAGCCGTATTAGAATAAGGCAGAACAGGAAAGAGATTTCTACATACATCTTCTAGGGGAATAAGAGTCAGCATTCTGGGGTTGGGGAGCAGCTAAGCTGATAAGCAACTTCACTTGAAAGCACAAGGACTTGGGTTAAAAGCCCAGAACTTCTGTAAGAAACAGGTGCATATCAGATGTGGGGCGTGCACCTGTGATCCCCATGCTGGGGACATAGAGTCAGGCAGGGCTTTGGGCTCAACAAGTTAAGGCACTTGCCACCCTACAATGCAGCTGATGGCCTGAGTTTGAACCCACATAAGGGAGAAAGAGGGAACCTGCTCCATAAAGCCATCCTCTGAACAGCAACACACATACTGACTCTTCATCCTCCTGCCTCTACTTCCTGAGCCTTGGGATTAAGAATATACACCTAGCTCTCATTTTCTCTTTTTTTTTTCATTTTTTTAATTTTTTTTCATTTTTTATTTTTTATTTTTTTATTTTATTTTATTTTATTTTTTTATTTTATTTTTTTTTTTCATTTTCTCTTAAAGTCATAATCTCACTCCGTAGCCCATGCTACTCTAGAAAGGAACTATGCTGCTCACCCATCCACACCACACTGGATTTTTGTTCTGTTTTGAGAAAGGACTTAATCTTGGGGAAAGACTTGCTTTTCATTTCTTTTTGTATTATTTGAGCTTATTATGTCTACATGGTAGTCTGAATGCTAACGGTCACCACTGACTCCTATGTTTGAATACTTGGTCCTGAGTTGGTGGAACTGTTCAGGAAGGATTAGGAGGTGTGGCCTTGTCAGAAAACGTGTGTACTGGGGTAGGCTTTGAGGTTTCAAAAGACGCATTCCCAGTGTGCAGACTCTCTGCTTCCTGTTTTTGGGTCCAGATGTGAGTATTCAGTTGCTCCTGCTGAACATGTCTTTGCTTCCCCACTACAGACTCTCACCTTCTGAAACCAAAAGCTCAAGGAAACACTTTCCTTTAGAAGTTGCCTTGGTCATGATGTTTCCACAGCAACAGGAAAGTAAACTGAGGCAATCCACATGTAAAATCAGTTAAAATAACAACCCTGTTATCATCGTCTTGTTTCGGTTTGTTAAGGAAACTAGAAGGCTAGATGACCTCCTGGCACAAATCAGCTTATAATGGCAATTGTGAGGGAGACCAAGAACACCACAGAAATGTGACCAAAAGGCTACAAAAGGTGGTGGTGCACACCTTTAATCCTGGCACTCAGGAGGCAGAGGCAGGCAGATCCCTGAGTTTGAGGCCAATTTGGTCTATAGAGCAAGTTCCAGGACAGTCAGGACTACACAGAGCAACACTATTTCATAAAAACAAAAACACTGAACAAAAAGAAAAGTGACCATAAAATGTGTGAATCCCACAAGTTCATTTTAATGTGGAAGTTTCTGGGAAAGCATATGGGGATATTATTTCATTCATTTTTAATTTCTATGTCAGCCAGGCTGGGCTCAAACTCACAATAATCCTCCTGTCTCAGCCTTTAGAGCGCTAGTGCTACCATTTCAGGCATGGGTCGCCACACCTAGCTTGCAATTTTATTTCTTTTAAGCTCTCAATATTATTCCATATCTGTTCTCTTTCTATTTATCACAGGAGTTTTGTAGGATGGGCACCATCTGAACAACAGAATGGGTTAAAACATGGCTTGCTCAGACACAGGATCCAGTCTCGATAAAACCAGGTGCTGCCACCCGGGCAGCGCCCACCAGCTACCAGCTCTGAGGTTTGCACCAGGGGAGTGAGTGCAAGCCTGAAGATCACCAGCCGGCCCAAGAACTAACCTGCAAGATCGTAGAGTTCAGTGTCAGAGGCGCTGGCCAAGGCTTCTTCCAGCTCTGGGTCCAGAGTCACTTTTTCTTCTTTTGGAGCTTCTACAGGCTTTTCTTTGGGGATAAACACTCTCCCTTTAAATCAGAATGAAAACAAAGATGACCGTGCTACGCTGCCTTATGGGTAAGGCGCCAGACTGAACAGAAGATGCACCGTTGGCGTGAAAGACACGTATCGCTGAGCTGTTTTATCATTTGAGGTCCCTGGTCCTGCTTCTTACCTCACAGCGCTCCCCGGGCCTACACTCGTTTCAGCAATCAAGCTTCTTTCTAATGGCGATAGTATCGTCAACTTGACAGGGTCTAGGGAAGGCAAGGCTCTAGGCATGTTTACGAGGGAGTTTCTAGACTGGGCTAATTGGGAAGACCCACCCTAAATGTGGGTGACTCCAGTCCATAGGCTGGGATCCTGGAAAAGGAGAATTGGTGATGGGTCCAATCTCTCGGACTCCGACCCGTGGATGTAAAGCGAGCCTCCGTCTTGGGCTTCTGCTGTCCCGCCCTCCCTGCCACAGTGGGCTGCACTCTGGAGCAGTGAGCCTAAACAGACCCATCATTCCTTACGTGCTTTTGTCAGAGCAGGACAGAGTCACTGCTCCACCAGCCATCTCCCAAGCAACAGGGTGCGGCCTTGTTGTACCTTTTAAACTCAGAAAGCTCTAGTCTTCCTTCGTCACAAGCCTCCTCCATATGAACCTGGATCCGGGGGTAATTAGCCAAAGCCACTCCTCTCCTCAGAGAAGAAATGACAAAAGCATTCCCCATAGTATTCTGTCATTATCTAACACATGCTGGGATTTTATTGAAGATTTTTTTTTTTAATTTAGTTTAAGCTTGTCACCATCTGGTAAGTCCAACAGCAACATGTGTTACCATAGAAACATCTCATACTCCACAGCAACCCACGGCTGTTTACCTGATTCATCACTGATCAGCTCTACGTTCTTAATTTCCTTCTCAGTATCATCAGACGTGTACAGCACAGAGGGGCGACAGGGATGGTGCATGCTCAGTGCTCTGTTTTCCTTGCCACTGAGTACAGGCTTAAAGACCACCTCCCTTTACTGGAGCTCAGAGGAAGGAGTACCTCCACCAGGTCACCCGGCTCTACTGCGGGTTCTCAAACTGATACCGAGACCACACAACCGCCAAAGTACACAGCAAACTAATTAACATGATCACAGAGCTGCGACAGCAATGCCCAGGGGCCATGGTCAGCAAGAGGGGTGAATACAGAGAGGGGCCAGGGGAATCTGAGACCCTAGCATTTAAGCTGAGAGCTTCATGGTTTTTAAAAAATTAATGGGGATATGGGTCAGAGAAAAGAGCTGATGAGAAAATTACCTTGAGTTGGACAAATCTGGGAACATGAGCAATGACACAGGCTGAGACTTAGCAAGGAAAGAACTGTAGCCAAGAGGCAGTGGAGGCTAGACCCATGCTGGGGTTGCAGCAGGAAGTTGGGACATTATGTAGGAAGCATGCCTGAAGTTCCAGCATTGGAGAGAGATGAAGTCAGGAACAGAATAAATTAACAATCTGTTTAGGCAGGAGAGGTGGGGAGGGAAGGGACAAGGGTGAACAGGGAAGGGAAAGTAAGGGAATGGAGGGAAGGGGAGGGAAAGAGAAGAGGAGCGAAGAGGAAAGAGAGGGAGAGGCTCTAGCACGGGCTTGCTCCTTACAGCTTTCCCAGTCACATGCTAGATGACAAGCATTTGAGGGCAGAACAAGGTCTGCTATAGAGTTCTGTACTGGGGATAGCAAATGCAAGCTGAATGAATGACAGACGGGCTTTTCATCATAGCATGAGGTTAGGGAGTCGGGCTACAAGCACTCTAGACAAAGCAGAAAGGCCTTGCCGAGATGCCTGCAGCTGAGACCCAAAAAGCTGAGCGAAACACACCATTGCCTATGCATCTCATTTTCAAAGCTTTGTCTTGAGACTTTGAAAAATTTTTTTTGACAAAATTAATTTCAGAACCATTATATCATCCCATGTAGTCATTTAATTCATCACATATCCGGCCATGCTTTTTTTTTCTTTTAAACTAATAAACTTTAATTTTGAGAAGAGCTTTAGGTTCATATCCAAATTAATCAGAAAATTCTCATATATCACTCCCCCCCCCCCCACTGACCTCCCCACTAACATCCCACACTATAGTGGGGGCATGTGTGACAACCAATGAACCCATAAAGCTCCACCGTCATTACCCATGAGCTGTAATCTACCTTAGGGTTCACTCTGGGTGCTGCATCTAACAGTCACAGTGTTCTGCAATCTCATGTGTAGTCCGTAGGCTTATTTCCTCTTCCCAGGTCAGCTCCTTCGGTTGATGCCCTATAATATGTCAAGGGCACCTTGTCCCAAGAGGTGCAGTCTGCGGCCCTTACCTTTCTTTTCTCCTGTGAAGGGCACAAAGTCCTCCCTGTCCTTCTGTTCCAATGCCTCCTTCTCCAAGTACATGAGGAGGTGCTCTCGGTCAAATGGGCCAGTGGCTGCTTTCTGGGTCTGGTCTTTCTGTCGGAATCCGGCCGGTAGCATCGCACTCTGACAAGACAGATACGAGAGGAAGGGAAGACACGTGCTGGACCGAGTTTGTTATTTCTTTACTCTTTTGGACTTTTTGTAAGTGGAAAAGTGGTGGTGGTGGGCACTTATACTGGCTGAGGAATGGGGTCTCTAGGATGTTTCTAGGGACATGTTATTCAACCTCCTTTGCTAATGGAGGAAACCCAACCAGCTCAAGGGACATAGTGACAGGAGCAGCAGCCTCTGGACCTTCTGCAGCTGCCTTCTAGAATGTGGAGGGAAAAGTTCTCTCTGTGTCCATCACGATTAGGTTTGGTCAGGTATGCACACAAGGGCTGCTGATGACTACACTCACTTCTAAACTGTTTCCTCCAGACGTAGCTGAGAGGTAAGGAAATACTATGGTGTATGTCGATATTTGCCCGAGTAAGATTCATTTACTTGTCTTTTTGAGACACAGTCTCATGTAGCCTTGGTTGGCCTCAAACTCACTATGGAACTGAGGCTGGCCTTGACTCCTGATCCTCCTGCCTCTGCTTCCTGAGTGCTGGGATGAAGAACATGTATCAACATGCTCAGCTTTTGTTCTAGGTTTTCTGTTTCTCTTTTTTCTTTTTTTGCCCGATAAAGTCTCACCACATAGCACTGGCTGTCCTGGAACTCACTATGTAGACCAGGCTAGCTTTGAATGCTCAGAAATACATGTGCCTCTACCTCCCAAGTATTGGGATTAAAGGAGTATGTCACTATACCTGGCTTTACTTTTGATTTTTAAGTCAAGATCTCACTTTGTAGCCCATGCTGACTTAGAACTCACTATGTTGCTCAGGCTTGACCCAAACGCACATTCTTCCTCAGCCTCCCAAGTGCTGGAATGACAGACATGTGGCATTATGACCACCTGCTCTGATTACGCCTCAAGTTCTTTCCTTATATGTATAAAAATATACTTAAATAAAAAAATTAAATGTTCAAAGTACCTGGTATAGCAGGATGTCAGATAAATAGCTTTATTTACTTACATCTTTAGAGTTAAGTCACTATTTTGGATGCCTCCAATTTTAAGTTTAAGATAATGTCATCAGGGCTGAGGAAAATACTTGCTAAAGAAACACTATAATGAGATATTGAGCTTTTTAAGAACTGATAAAAATTTTGAAAACCTCCCCAAATTCACTTGGTGTTATGAGGATAATCATCTACACACTGTGAAAGAATTTCAAGTTATTTGTGTATTTGAACAAAATAATACCAGTTGTGGTAGCACATGCAATCCCAATACTTTGGAGGTGGAGGCAGAATAATCAGAAATTCAAGATTATTCTTGCATACATAATGATTATGAGGCCTGTCCCTGCTATTGGAGACCCTGTCTCAAAAAAACAAGAAGAGAAAAATATGATATAAAGTCAGGCATGGTATTGCAGGCTTACAGTCAACACATAGAAGGGCAGTTTAGGCTACATACCATGTTCCAGGCCAGCCTTAGCTACACAGTGAGACTCCATCTTACACACACACACACACACACACACACACACACACACACACACACGAACGAACGAACGAACGAACGAATAAATAAATAAATAAATGAAATAAAGATTAATTCTGGGCTGGCTGTAGTATTACAAATATTTAATCCCATCACTTTAGAGGCAGAGGAGGCTAAATCTCTATGAGTTTGAGACTAACCTGGGCTACACAGTGAGTTTCAGGCCAGACAAGGCCACATAGTGAGACCTGCCTTTAAAAACAAAAGTCTGGGCTGGGTGGTGGTGGTGCTCGCCTTTAATCCCAGCACTAGGGAGGCAGAGGCAGGCGGATCTCTGTGAGTTCGAGGCTAACCCGGTCTACAAGAGCTAGTCCCAGGACGGGCCCCAAAGCTACAGAGAAACCCTGTTTCAAAAAACCAAAATAAATAAAACAAACAAACAAACAAAAAACCAAGTTTGACTAGTGTGGTGGCTCATGCCTGTAATTCTAACACTTGCGAGGTTGGGAGATAAAGACAGCGGGGGATTCAGGTCATCCTCAGCTAAGCAGTGAGTTTGCAGCCCACCTAGGCTACAAGATCCAGTGTCAACAAACAAAGAGTCTGGGGCTATAGTTTAGTTGGTGGGGAATTTGCTTCACTTTCATAAATGTCTGGGTTAAAGCCCTAACAGGCTGAAATGTCTGTAACCCAGCACATGGGAGGTGGAGACAGGAAGATCAGAAGTGTAAGGTCATCCTCAGGTATTATAATATATGATATTCCAGGACAGCCTGGAATACATGAGACCCTATCTCACAAAACTGAAACAATGATTAAAAAAATAAAACCAAAGGAAACTACACTACAGAGGTGTTTTCAACAACACCTGGGACATTTACCAGTGTGGGATCTGTGTGACTCACCCTTGTACGTGTGCCTTCCAATTATGAAAAGGAGTTAATACCATTTTCCCCAAGGACTCTTGGGCCCAGCAAAGGATCTGACACTTGGAAAATACTCAGTTTAGTCCTACACTAAATCAGACTGCTCTTTCCCAATGGGAAACACTTTTCATCCTCTATGAACTAGTTTTTGAGAAACACACCTGTCATTTCTCACTGTAGTGACCCTGGCCCTGAACCTGTAAAAGAGCATAAGCAGCAATGGAGAAAGAAGAGCCCAGAATTCTACAGAGGGGCTGCAGACACTTTGGAGATGGCTGAAGGAGAGCCTGCCCCCTTTCTCCCACGCTCTCACTAAGCAACCACTCCAGTTCCATGCCACCAACCTCGGGATCTAGGTCGTCCAGAACATTTTCCAACTGTTTCAGCTCCTCCTCTGAGAGCTTGCCAAGAAGCTCATCCTCATCGATGTTCTTGTATTTCTCCAGCTCCTTCTGAAAGGGGAGCGCCATGGTTTCGCAGGTACACCTTTCTCATGCACTTGGAAGTGGGCCAGCTTCCCGGGACTTCACACTACCACTGTTAAAAGAGCAACACTGTCATCTCCTTGCTGTAAACTGCAAGATTGGTAATGGATTGTGCTACACTGGCCATGGATTCTACTGCAAAGACAATTCATCTGGAAGGCAGCATTGCCTTCAATTGCAGAGCAGGGCACAGCCCGCGGTATTTTCACATACAGCATTATTTCAACTATGTTTTCCCCTTTAGGGTAGCCCTGTAAGGAAGCCTGCAAGATACCACCATTCGGGGGCTGGGAGGTGGCTCAGAGGTTAACAGCTCTGACTGCTCTTTCAGAGGTCCTGAGTTCAATTCCCAGTAACCATATGGTGGCTCACAACCATCTGTAATGAGATCTGGTGCCCTCTTCTGGCCAACAGGCATACATGCAGGCAGAACACTTTACATAATAAATAAATACATCTTTTTAAAAAAAAAGACACCACTATTCGATGGATTTTACAGACTGTGACTGAGCTGGAGGCGACAGCAATGGGATTTGTGCTGGCTTCTGGCTCCCAGGGTAGTGAGTGCTTTTCCATCCTACTACAAGGCCTCTCCCGGCTTTCCATCGAAAACCAGGGAAGAACAATGACTAATTGTATGGTGGTTGTAAGCAGCACACTTGTGCCCTTTCAGGGTAGAGAGTGCTGTGAAGGACACAGAATGGGATCCATTCAGGGAAGAGTTCAGAGGACCGGTGTGAGGACACATTGTCCCGTGCAATGAAACCAAGAGACGTTCTCAAGCCCTGGCCACAGTTGAGAGTAGTTCTCTCTCTCTCTCTCCTCTTTTTCCTTCTTCATTAACTTATTTTTTTATAAAATGATATCTTTGAGAGTACTTTAATAGTATTTTTTATTATTTGAAAGTTCCCCCCTTGAAATGATGTCTTTTGATCGCATCTGTCCACTACTACAGCCCTCCAGCACTTTCTAGTGCCCGGTACCCCAATTTCCTCCCAGCTTCATGCTCTCTTTTTATCTTGGTTGTTATAGTTTCTGTAGTCATTCTCCCTAATTTTTCTTTCTTTATATCCCCCAAACATTCTCTCTTAGCCCCCCCAGCCCTCTGAAATGCCTCATCCTTAAACTTTCACATCAAAAGCAAATTTTACTCAGTCCCTTGCAGAAAATTCTTCAGCTCTTCCCTAGTGAGACAATGCTGCATTCCATCCCAGTCAGCCCCTCCAAGACAGTGGGTGTAGCTATGTACCTGCTATTGCTGAGGGCAGGGCTAGAGAAGTACCCCAGGAAGATCACAGCTCAGCTAGACAGCCACACAAACAGCCAGAATGTGGTAAGTGTTACGATAATGTCTGAAGTAGGTCAAAAAAATACTAGGTAGGGGAAGGGGAGGTTTGAGAGTCACCTTAAAAAGAGATGTTATTGACCCTTGAAGGAAGAGGTCCTGAGGAGGACATGGATGCGCAAGGGCCATCTAGGATAGAGAAAGCATAAGCAGAGATATGGGAGAGGATAGTTCATGCAGGGTTGGGGTGGTTAGGAGGAGGATTTGTGTGTGGAGTGGCAAGAATGGGACATCTGTGAAGGGGCTTCTTTACGGGCTACGCTAAGGGACCTGGATCTTACCAACCGAGCTACGTCCCTGACCCCTGAATTAAGGACCTAGCATAGGGAAAGCATTCTGAACTTTCTGAGCAGGCACAGATTACTTCAAAGTACTAAGGCGACGGAAGACGAAGGCAAGTGGCCATGGCAGGGACAGAAGGTCAGAACATCGTGATTTCTGACTTTGAAGATGCAGGAAAGGCCATGAGAAGAGGAATCTTGGGCCTCTGAAAGCTGGAAAAGGTTAGGACTTTCCCCCTGCAGCCTTTAGAGAGCAGCAACGTCCAGTTGACACCAATGAGATCATTTGGGTCTCTAACTTCTGTAGCGGCAACACATTAATTTCTAAGCAACTGAATTTGCTCTTTGTCACAGCAACAATACAGACACTAATACTTACTCTCCCCAAACACTCTCATCTCCAGGATAACTGTTCTAGAATAGTCCGTTCATCCTTCCATTTCTGCTCTCCACTCTGCTCTGTGCCCTAGGAGAACTGTCTCCTTAGGCTGCACCTGGGTTCCTGTCCTTTCTGGCTTTTGTTTGGCCAACAGGAGGCAACCAGAGGCAAAGCAGAGGACACAGAGGCATGGGAGGAGGGCGGGTGTGGAGAGGGTGTTTCAGAAGCCCATGCCACCCCACAGGCCATTGGGGTGGTAAAGGGTCTCTGTTATGACGCTTGCCAGATTTCTCCCTTGTTGTTTCTCCAAAGCTTCCTACATCCTTGCAAAGGGCCTTTTTATTGAATCAGTCTCAAGTAATTTCGTCTGAGACCACCCTCTGTTTCTTGTCGGGAAGCTGGCAGATGTGGCACCATTGCTTGGAATGCTCCTTTCTCTTTGTGCTCTGTTCCTGAGGCCTGGCAAAGATCCCAAGCTCTGCAGGACCTCAGGCCTTCAGCGTGAGGGCGGCCTTTGGCCACTCAGCCCGGCTCTTGTGTTTCTCCCCTCACTCTTTGCTTTCTTTTCACAGTTCCTCTTCCTCTGCCTTAAATACTGCTGTCCTTCAAAGTCTTATCTTAGAAATGATTTTCTCATCCCTTACCAAGGGCGCTTACTTACTTTGAAATTTTAATATTTTATTTTTTCCTTTATTAAATTTGAAAATTTAATTGTTATCTATATTCTGTTAACTATAAAAATCTGTATCAGTATCCTAAATTTTATTCCTGAGGACCAGATCTGAATTATCTAACCAAAATCCTCCCTTGACTAGAATCTTAAAACCTTCCTTCAGACCCTTAAAATGTCAGAATAGCTCTTACCTGCTACTCCTCTAGGATTTCAAGAAGTTGTTTAGAAACCAGGGTGTCATTCTTTTTTTTTTTGGGGGGGGGGTTTCGAGACAGGGTTTCTCTGTGGCTTTGGAGCCTGTCCTGGAACTAGCTCTGTAGACCAGGCTGGTCTCGAACTCACAGAGATCCGCCTGCCTCTGCCTCCCGAGTGCTGGGATTAAAGGCGTGCGCCACCATCGCCCGGCTCAGGGTGTCATTCTTGATGGTTTTCCTTTGCCTCCTTTCTACTCACTAATCACCAAATCCTATCCTTACTGGACGACGAGGAGAACATGTCCACTTCTCCATCCACATCGCCCTTGACCTTCTGATCATTCTAGACACAGTAGTCAAAGTGATGTTTTTTTAAACTAACTTTTTAGTCTTTTAAAATCCCCCAGTGGCTTCTCATTGCCCCGAGATAAAGTTCAAATTCACACTCTGGCCTCTGTAGTTCCATCCTCCTCTTCCTCACTGCCTTCCTCATGTCCTCCAGGACCACTTCCAATTCCTGGCTCACTTATGTTCCCTTTGCTCAAAGCACTCAGAAGGTAACGAGTGATGAAGGTTAAATGGGTAACTCAAAGTCCACCCTCGCTGACTCTGCCAGACTCGTCCCGAGTCTCAATGTGAGCTTCACCTCTTCCAATGCATCAGACCCTGAATCAAAATCTGGGTCCTGTGCTCCCCCTACGTGCTCCTTCGACTGCAGTCTGGCTCCGGCACCAATGACTTGCTAATCTCAGTGAGGGCAGGGACTATCTAACTTTTATTTACCAATAAAATCTTGGCTCCCAGCACAGATCCTGACCCACAGTAGACATCCAATAAATACTGATGTCAAATGGAGGAAATGAGCTCAGAGGAGTGAGGTGGCCATGGGTCCAGAGATCTTTCCACTGCAGTTATTTTCCCACCCCCCCCCACCCCTCCTGGAGCCTGCTGAGATCACCTAAGCCCACAGAATCGCTTTTCTCCCTCAGTTTGCTTTGTCTACATTGAGACTGGAAGATGAGTCTGGTAGAGTCAGTGAGGCGTGGGCTCTGACTCAGCCATTTAACATTCATCATCTGTTGTCTTTCATGTATGTTATTATACATACAAGTATGCTACTCTACAGTTCTCTCTCCAGGTATCACCCTGCCCCCAGAAAACAGGGACCACATTCTTATTCTCGATGCACTGAAAGCCTACCTTCCCCAAAACTGCTGAGATACGGCAGTGGACAAAACAGACAGTCCTAACTGAGTCTATAATTCACAAGGGAAAAAGAGCATCCAATAATAATTTAACCACCAATAGTGCCTGACAGCAATTTTCACATTCTATAGCAAGGTGCCAGGGGGTCTCAGAGCCAGAGGAAAAAACAGGAAAGTTGTATTTGTTTAAAGTGTAACAGTGACCTGAAGATTCAAGGAGAACCTAGTTGTTACTGTTATTATGGTTGAGTTTTTGTTTTTGTTCTTCTGTTTGAGGCAGGGTCTCACTCTATAGCCTAGGCTAGCCTGGAATTTGCTGTTTAGCCTAGGGCTGGCCTCAAACTTGTTGCAATCCTTCTTCAGCCTCCTAAATGTTGTGACTAGGCATATATAACCAAACCCAGCTATTTATTATTATTATTATTATTATTATTTTATTTTTGAGACAGAGGCAGGAGGATTGACACAGGTTTGAGGCCAGCCTGGTCTACATAGCAAGAGTTCCACCTCAAGACAAAACCAAACCCCTAAAACAAATCCAGGTGGGCTGTAGGGAAGAACACAGCCTTCTCATAGCTTCTGAAGTCAAATCCTGATTTCCCAGGGCTCGGCTGGCCTTCTGTACCCCACCCAGGCCCTGCTGGGTTCGCATTTGTTTCCCTCCCCAGGAGTGATGAGGCAGTGGAAAGTTTACAAAGTCCTGCCACAGACTCGCCTCCAGCAGGGTGTCTGTCCCATGGCAAACAGTCAACACGCAACAGGATACCAATGCACACACCGGAAGGGAGCATGTGCCTCTGAAGCTTCCAGGAGCTCAGGTGGGCAAACACAGTCTGTCGGCAAAATGGAAAATAGGCGTGGCCGTGAGCCGAAGGAAGTGTCTCTTCCTGTTACCCAGAAACATAAGCCTTGGGAAGGAAGGTTCAGAGTGTGGTTTTCTGTGTTTCTTTTTTCACTATCTTGTTAAAATAACTATGCTGCAAAAGAGGAAAATCAGCCTTTTACGTCGCTACACAAAGACAAACCAAACCCCAGACTGATGCTACTGACTTATTCCTGAGTCAGTAAATGATATTAATCTTCTTTTGTTTAGTATACCTTCATTATTTCACCATAGTTGAGATTTACACAAGAGTCAAACCACATTTTCTTATCCACCGAGCCATCTTTCCAACCTTCAAACCATATTTTCTAAAACTAATAAACAGAACATCAGTTCATCAAAGCCCCTCAAACAAAGCACACACTGGCCCTGCATACTTAATTCATCTCTACTTTTTTTTTTTCTGGGTTGGGATGAGATAGGCTCTCACCATAAAGCCTTGGCCGGCCTTTGGAACACACTCTGTAGACCAGGCCATCCTCAAACTCATAGAAATCCTCCTGCCTCTGCCTCCAGAGTGCTGGGATTAAAGGCAAGGGCCACCACACCTGTCTTTAATTCATTTCTCAATGCTGGGCAAATATAAAGATGTGGTAATTGTAGCCTGAATTATGAAGCCTAGCTATTTGAAGACGGGCCAGCAAAATCTTTTCCTTTGTTTTAAACTGTCAAGAAGCCAGGCATGGAGGTGCAGGCCTGAAATCCCAGCATTCTGAGATGGATGCGGGAAGATCAGGAGTTCGAGGCTAGACTCATATACACAGTGAGTTGAAGAACAACCTGAGCTACGTGAGACTCTATCTTTCTCTGAGAAATAATATCCATTAGAGGATGAAATACACAGAATACAAGAGAGGGAAATTTACTGGCAAAAAATTACAGCAAAGGGGGGGGGGTGGAGAGATGGCTCAGCGGTTAAGAGCACTGGCTGTTCTTCCAGAGGTCCTGAGTTCAATCCCCAGCAACCACATGGTGGCTCACAACCATCTGTAATGAGATCTGGTGCCCTCTTCTGGCCTGCAGATGCACATGCAGACAGAACACTGTCTACATAATAAATGAATAAATAATTAAAAAAAATTACAGCAGGGCAGATGATGGAGGAAGGTCATTGGTTAATTAATAAAGAAACTGCTTGGCCCTCATAGGTTAGAACATAGGTAGGTGGAGTAAACAGAACAGAATGCTGGGAGGAAGAAGAAGTGAGCTTAGACGCCATTTCCTCTTCTCTGGGGCAGATGGGTGAAGCTCCGACCCAGGATGGACGTAGGCTAGAATCTTCCTGGTAAGCGCACCTCAAGGTGCTACACACATTAATAGAAATGGGCCAGGCAGTGTTTAAAAGAATACAGTTTGTGTGTTGTTATTTTGGGACATAAGCTAGCCAGGCGGCCGGGAGCTGGGTGGCAGGAAAGCAGCCAGCAGCTCCTTCAACAGGCAGAGACTGAGCAGGCTGAAAGAAAAGCAAGGGCCTGATCCGACCAGATTCACACAGTGTTTCCAGCTGAGACTATTCAAATCTTATAGCACAGAAACTGTCAGATGTTTTCAGCCTACAAGTAGTTCCCCTTTATAACAATAAACCACAGAAAAAGGTTCTTTCCTAGCTTGGAAAGCACAGAAGGCCTGGTAGCATTGTCTTAGACGTTAAAGCAATGGACTTGAAAGCACAGAAGACTAAAAGCAAGCCTTGGAGGTAGCCAGGCCAGGGCCTCATGATGCAGGCACACATGAAACTGATGACCTGACCTCTGCAAAACAGGCAAGGAACAGTGCAGCCACACAGTGCATCACCACAGGGCAGAATGTAGAGCTGAGCCATTTCTCCAGTCCTGTCATCATCACCACCACCATCATCATCACCATTATCATCATCATCGTCATCATCTTCATCACCATTATCATCATCACCATCTTCATCATCATCACCACCATTATCACCACCACCACCATCATCATCATCATCATCACCATCTTCATCATCATCACCATCATTACCATCATCATCACCATCTTCATCATCATCACCATCTTCATCATCATCACCATCATCATCATCATCATCACCATTATTATCATCATCGGGGGGAGAGGAGAGGAGAGTGTCTCATGTAGCTCTTGCTGGCCTTAAGTGTCTGAAACTCTTGCCTCATCTCCAAAGTGCTTAGAGTATAGGTGTGTGCACCAGTCCTGGATTCGTGCCGCTTTAGTACGTCCCTCATCCTGCCATTGGGAATTGAAAGACTTCTAACTTCCTGACACCATGGGTTTCCTGTTTTCATCCTTTGATTCATCTGCTTTCCTGGCTTCTGCCTGCTCTTGTGGTCTTTGATCTACCTGTCTCCTTTTCTTTGGCACTGGTCAGCTAAGTTTTGATTTATGCCTTGTTATGAGCTGCGGGTGGTATGGGCAACTTGATTCAGGATTGCTTACAAACCGACTCAGGATGATAGGTAAGCCATAAAGCAGGTGGTGTGCAATGGCCTTGCAATTCAGAATGGCTGTCTATAAACAAGGGCGCTGTCTGCTCACATCCACATTGCCCACATGATAGCCATGCTCATGAGACTCCAGAGTCCTCCTAGAACTCTGATGAGGGGCCTCTTGGTTCTTCCTCAGTTCTGTGCCCCAATTGTGTGGCATTGTCATGTCCAGGCTTGGTAGAGCTTGTCCAGGAACTCCTGCCACTCACAGTCCTAGAACCAACCTTCTGCCAACATAGTTGCCACTAAGGGAATCAGGGAAACTGGTAATACACATGAAAGAAATAATTAATAGGATAGTCTTCTAGTCTTCCCTCCTTCCTTTCCCTTCCTTCCTTCCTTCCTTCCTTCCTTCCTTCCTTCCTTCCTTCCTTCCTTCCTTCCTTCTTTCCTCCCTCCTTTCCTTTCCTTTCCTTTCCTTTCCTTTCCTTTCCTTTCCTTTCCTTTCCTTTCCTTTTCTTCCCTCCTTCCTTCCTCCCCCACCCCCCACCTGTCTCTCTGTCTTTTTCTCAGTAAAGAAAGGGGCAGAGTTAAAATAGGCTCTCACTATGTAGAGGCTGGCCTGGAACTTGCTATTTAGCCCAGGCAGACCTTGACACTGTGATCCTCCTGTACCAGTTTCCTGAGTGCTGAGATTACACACATGTACCACCATACCTGACAGATAGGGTAGTCTTGATACTCAGGCAGGAAGGCTGAAAATATAAGAGCAAAAATAATAACCAATCATAGCTCTCAGGATGGATGTACTGAAATACAGGATATCAAAGAATTCAAACTGGTTTTGGAGGGAGCGTGAGTTAAAGGCTGAATTAAAAAAAAAAAAGCATGAGTTAAGGAAGACTGAGGCTGAATGTGGTGGCGCACGCCTTTAATCCCAGCACTGGGAGGCGGAGGCAGGCAGATCTCTAAGTTTGAGGCCAGCCTGGTCTACAGAGTGAGTTCCAGGACAGTCAGGGCTACCCAGACAAACCCCATCTCAAACAAACAAAAAACATCACCACCACCACAAATGGAAAACAAAAACAAACAAGGCTCAGTGGTAGAGTGCTTGCCTAGCACTTGTGGGCCGCATCTTTAATCCCCAATATGACCAGGGTGGAGAGGTCTTTCAGGGTAGTTCCTAGTTAGGGTAAGAATTATTGAGGGTTGGGAATTATTAGCACAGTTACCCCACTAATAACGGTGAGTTCCACACCTGCTACTTTAATCAATTGCATGTCAAATTATCTAAAAAATAATATTGGGGCTGAATATAGGGGCCAGTGGTAGGTTGCTTTCTGAGGAAGACTCTGAGCTTATGACTAGCGCAATCTCTACTGTGTATACCTTCTTCTGGTCACGCCATAAAAACAGCAGGGAAAGTTATACAGTTACACTGTGTTAGGTATACGTAATTTAAAGAGGCTTTAAATACCTGGGGAGCATACATTTGGTTGCATGAGAATGCTATGATATTTTATAAAAAGGACTTCAAATCTTCTGATGGGGGGGATGGTTTTCAATGACAAATTTCCTGTGGGTACCAAGGACATGATGACACTTTATGTTACAGCGAGGGGATTCTTCTCTTAAGCATAAATGGTCAATAGTAGTTAAGAAGATCCAAAAGAAGTGACTCTTCCTTGACTCCATCAACATCTCTGGGAGGATCTGTGTCTTGCTTGGGAATGTGAAGTTAAGAGCTTTCTCTCCGACTCACCACAGCGGCCAACAGCCATGCAGCCCTCTACAGCCCTTTCTGTGTGTTTGCTTATTTTTTAAAATTCCCCTCCAATTTCTTATTTAAAAAGTTCAATCCTACAAAAGAGTGCAGCAAAATCCAGCTGCACCCCGCTCTTCTTGCCTCCCTAGCTCTCACCACTTGTGGCCAGGCTCCTGAATGTGCTCTACCGCCACGGAAGGCCCTTCTCTCATCCTGCAGTGTGTACTGTGGATAGATGTAACAGTGCTCCACCTCCAAACTCCCAAACTTTCATAGCATCCATCAGAAGGCGCTTTGGATGCTGCTGGGGGAGAAGAGTCATCAATGGATACCCAAACAGTGAACCCTGAATACCGACCAGCCAGGCAAGATGTGCTTACTGGCTCAACGGTGACAGGAAGGTGATGGGGGTAACCAACAGTTTCTGACTAAATTGGAGGCCTGCTACACAGGAGAGGGAATGCATGCCTGGTCTAAAGGCCATGGCTTGGGAGGTTAGAGTCCCATTGATGCTTTGCTAAATGGACATGCCGTCACACTGTATTCTACGCCCATATATTATGTCTATGCTCATATTTTAGTGCTGCTCTCAACTCCGGCCAGAGAAGATTCTGCAGCGGTGGGCAGCAGTTGATGCAGAGACTCTTAAATGACCAAAGTATTGAGAAGTGGCTATCGAGTGCTCATCCCTAAATGGGACATCTTTATCAACCACCTCAAAGCGCAGGGAGCATCACTTAGGAGGGAGTGGAAAGAATGTGAGAACCAGTGGATGGGGAGGAGGGCAGGGAAATACTGTCTTCTAGACATGACCCAGCTGTTGGGCTCATGAGTTCACAGCAGCTGTAATCACTAATGCAGGACCTTCGGAATGAGCCAACAAGAGCATTCAACTTTGGATTTAGTAGGTGACCACCATTATTGCCATTACCATAACCACTGCCAAAGGCATGAGGGTGGGAAGGGGATGTATTGGGGGTTAAGGACGGATGGGTAGGATCAAGGATATTGTGCCAAATAATAAGTAAAGGTATTTTTTAAAAGATTTAAATAAAAAAATACCAGAACAATCTCCTATATACTACAAAACTATTACTGCACTTAAGAACAGTAATTCCATGGTGTCTAATATACAGTCCGTATTCAGGTATCTTGAACATCTACAAAATATCTGTACTTATTTCTTTATTTTGGATGCAAGATTGAGACATGGTCTCACTATATGATGCCCAAGCTGGCCTGAAACTCACTATGTAGGCCAATCTGGTCTCAAAGTCACAGACATCTACCTGCTGGCATTAAGGAAGGCACCGCCATGTCCTGACCCCCAAATGATCTTTGACAGCGACCGTTTCCTCATCTAGGAGTCAAAGTCCACACACACCAATCCACAGTGACTGGTATAGCCATCTGTGATAGCTGTACCCTTGCATCATTCACCCATGAATACTCCATGGGGTGAAACTGTGCAGGAGACTCACCAGGGGTACTGCCTTCGCGGGGATGATGGAAACTTTCTAATTCCAGCATTGTAAAGACACGCTCTCCCTGAGTAAGACACTCTGAAAGAATATGAAACCCTGCTCTGACCCTTCTTTCCCGCAAAAGTTTTGTACTGGTTGATAGTTGGGTCAGTGTTTGCACAGTGCCTCTCTCAGCCTTCCTATTGTGCATTCATTTTTCACACAATAACCCATCAGTACCACTCTCTCTTTCCTCACCCTATATTCTTTCTGGAGTCTCTGCCCGCACCTTCTTGCAGAGCACATTTGACGTCTCAGGCCCAGCCCTAGGGAGCCACCGACCTATATCAGCTGATCCCACTGCCTTCAGCAAACAAAACCACCACACTGTGGCTTCCCAATTTATCTGAACATAAACCCCGAAACCTTTGTGATATTTATTGACAAGAATAGAGTAAATCGGGTAACAACAAACAAAAACCAAAACCACCTCGATTAACTAAGTCCTGAAAACCTTCCGGCTTCCTTGATGAAAACTGTTCTGTCTCCATCACGCTTTCTGTAAATACTCTTGTCATTTCAGTCCCTTGATACAAATGCCTAAGAAGAAAAGCGGTGCAGAAACCATTTCACCAAATACCCCATTTTACATGGAGAACACAGCTCAGCGGCGAAGATCCTGGCCCAGGTCTCTTAGTTCCTCAGTGGTGGAGCTGCTACAGAAACCATGCTTTTAAATACCTCCTCTGATGTTCTTTTTTTTCTCCTTTCCTAAGCGCATGATGAATCAGATATTTAAAAGGAGCCGAAGAAGCGGTGGCGTTCTCGGCTTCTTCACTGTAATTTGCATTTTAGCCGCATCACTCCCCCCTCCCACCTTCTGACATTTTAAAGTAAAAATTCCCAAACCTATTATTATTATTATCATTATTATTTGAAACCGACCTTCATTTTTTGCAGGTCAACAGGTTAAGGCAAGGAAGTCCCGGGAAGGCACGAACCAGCATGATTTTGACCAGAAAAAATAAGAAAAATATTCTCTGGGACCTGCAAAGGGCGGCTTTTTGATGGCTGAAGCGTCCTGTGACAGCTCCGGGAACCTCAGGAAAGAAGCTAACCCGAGTCCTCCCTTCCCAGGCTCCTGCACAAATGAGGCCGCGAGATGCTCCAGACTCCAGGAGCTTATTACACGTTCACCGGAGAGGAGAAAATGGGAAACAAAGCCCAACGTGGAAAACCCCAGCTCCGCAGCCCCGGGCGACCAGAGACCGCGCCCTCTCTGCATCTGCGTGTGGAGTGCGGTGTTGAGGGGGCTGCGGGGCATGGTGCAGCCGGTACCCAGACGCGTCCCGGGCCACCCCGCGCCATCCCCGCCTCCCCACGCACCCGCCACCCGGGTGCAAGCTGCTGCGGGCTGCGCTTGGCTGCGTGCCACGCCATGGAGCATCCTCCCGCGGACACGCAGGGTGCGGCAGCCCCTGAGCTGCACTTGGGCGCTGCAGACAGGCTGCCCCTCTCGCCCCAGTTTCTCACCCTTTCTTGCGCCCATCCCGAAGCGGAAGGTGCTGCCCAGCAGCAGCCTTAGAGCCCCGAGCTCGAGGGTCGGATCCGCAGGGGCGGCGCCTTGGCCCCGGGCTAGAATTGCGATCAACAGGCGGCTCGGGGGGCCGGGCGCAGCGCGGGGTGCGCGGCTGCACCGGGGCAGCCTGGGAAGCGTAGTTTCTGCGGTGCGCGGTGGCCACGCGGAGGCAGGACACCTGCCCTGGCCGCAGCTGAGTCTCTCGACAACGCGCTGGCCTCGCAGGGTCCTGCCCTAGAGTCTGGAGCAATATGTGCTAGCGCTCAACGGGGCAGGTGGAGCCTGGGCTTGGGGAAGCTGAGTAGGCTGTGTGGAGATGCTCAGGATCACTGACGCGGTGGGTGGCAGAGGCTTGGCAAGACTGTGGACAAGTGAGCATCTTTCTGTGCAGCCTTCGGGCCAGACTCAGGAACAGAGCAGGCCTGACCTAGAATTTACTGGCTGGGCGTGGGTGTGGAAAGGACTAAATGGGTTAATTGCTTAGGGAAGAGGAGGGGAAAGCTAGCTGAGGTTTAGGGAGCTTGATAAAAGTTTTGGTTTGAGAGTGTTGGAGATGCTTACATGCTGGCTTCACAAGACTCAAGGTCCTCATCTGTAAAATGTTTACAGCTTAAAGATACGATGTTGGAGTCAATGACTACATCCGTGTCTGTCTGTGCTAAGAGCATACACAAATGAGGATTCTTTTATCGTAGTTGCAAGAGAGGGTTTTTGGACGGAAAGCCCTACAAAAAGTGCAATGCAAGAGATAGCTGCGTCTCATTGGCCTGTGGCTCACTGGGTAGACGTTAAAAACTCCCTGAGTTTATTACTGTGGATCTCACATTTGTCTCACTTTCTCCCCTGAAGATGTGCTGGAATGTCCTTTTCTCTCTACCTGGTTCTTAGGAGCCATAGAGTATTTTCTTGTTTCCGAAGCATGAAAGGGGTGGGATGAATCCCTCATTATGAAGTACATAGTATATGAGTTCCTTCCAAAGATTTATTTTTCAGGGTGGGCAGGGTCTTATTATGTAGCCTAAGCTGGTCTTGAACTCATAATCCTCCTGATTTTGTTTCCTGAGGCTCGGGATGTACCACTACGCACACAATAGAGGCATTTTCTAATTAGATTTGTTTTCTCTCTTTTTGACTTCTTGTTGGGTACTTTGAGCATGACCTTTGCCAGGGTACTTGACCTTTACAGCCGTGTTGAGTTTTTTTTTCTTTTCAAGTTGCTCCATGCAGTATTTCACTGTATGGTGGAATTTGTGTTTAGAAACATAGTGTAGGAACATGAACTAAAGAGATGAATGCAGCAGGGCTGATGGAATCCACAGCAGACAAAGGACGGATGAGAGTAAACGCCAATGAATGCTGTCTGGAATGAGGTATGCAATAGCCATGTGGTTAAAGAAACGGGCTGCAGAGGAAAGTCTACAGCTGAAAATAATAACAGCAACCTCACATTTGTGTGGAAACACACTTCCCGATTCCCGTGTTGGCCTTAGCTTTGTAACAGCCCTGTGAAATAGCCAGAGGAGTCATTCACGGCGGAGAGAGTGGAGAACTGACGCAGGCTTGTCCAGCTTAGCTGGTCATTAGGGACGTCTTCTCGCCATCTCCCCTGGCCACAGCAGCATTTCCATTTGTACATTTCAAAACAGGGGTGACTAGAGATATGGCTCAGTCCTTAACAGAATTGCTACTCTTCCAAAGGACACAAGTTCAGTTTCCAGCACCTACAAGAGACAACCACAGCATGTTTTAGGGTATCCCGTGCCATTTTCTGATCTCCTAGAACATCCTCACACTTGTAATATACACACTATAAACAAACAAGCAAGCAAACAAACAGGCCAATGGGACCAAGTCAGATACTAGAGCTGGTCTTTTAAGGTCCTGGGAACTAGGGTGGTGAACACAGGTATGCATGGCTGCTGAGAGACGCCAGTGTTCTCACGCTCAGTTCCAACCCTGCACCCCTTGTCAGAATGAAAAGACTGGGCTGAAAAGAATAAAATGAGATGGAAGGTGTGACCAAATGAGCTTAAATAATGTTCTCAAATTTTCTTTTGCATTTATTATGCCAAATGTATAGCAGACAGGATGTTTGACCTATCTGTGTTGTGCATTCATTACAAACCATCGCCTTCTGCTAAATAAAAATGGGACTGCAGAGATCAACTCAACAATTTTACTAGAGAAAGGTGACGTAGGCATAGACTAAAGGCAATGAAGCACCTTTGCTCAGATTGGAGGTCGGAGTAGCAAAGGTACCTGGTCGAAGACTGCCTTCCTCTGTGGCTGTCTCGTGTCCCCCCATAAAGAAAAGGATGCACGCGATAAAGCGAATGGATCGTTACTTCAGAAGCAGGCTGTGAAATGAAGCAGTCATAGAAGTGATTTCTTACACGGTAGTCATAGTTGGCAGCCCAAGCCGAGAGAGAGCCATATGTGAGCTCTGGGAAGATGTTGCAATCACACTGGAGATGTCTGAGGAAAAAAGAACATCTAGTCAACCTCTGCCTGTCCCAGGGGGGTTAGAAGCAAGTAGATGTTGGTGGATATACACATGAGGAAGGCAGGATACTTGCTTAACTTTCCTACTTTTAAGATTGGCAGTCAATAAGCTAGGCATGGTCATGCACACCTAGCACTTATAATCCCAATGTTTGGGAGATAGAAGCAGGAGGATCACAAGTTCAAGGTCATCCTCAGCTACTTAGTAAATTTACGGTAATCTGGGCTGCAGAGACCCTGTCTCAGAATAAACAAGCAAACATTAATAAGAAGCTGGGATGAGTAGTGCACTTCTATAATGCTAGCACTTGGTAGCTGATGTAGGCGGATTGCTGAGAAATTAAGCTGACTTGGGCTACACAGTAAACTACAAGACAGCCTGGGTGAGATGCTATTTCAAAAAGCAAAATACCAGCCTGGTGTGGTGGTGCACAACTTCAATCCCAGTTCTTGGGAGGCAGAGGCAGGAGAAAATCTGTGAGTTGAAGGCCAGCCTAATCTACGTAGTGAGTTCCCAGAAATTCAGGGCTACATAATAAGACCCTGTCTCAAACAACAACAACAACAACAACAACAACAACAGCAACAACAAAAAAAAACCAAATAAAATCAACCACAAAACAAACATACAAAAACAAAACAAACAGCGGGTATGATGGAGCATACCTTTAGTTTGAGTGTTTGGGAGGTGGAGGAGGGTCAGGTATTCAGGGCCAGTCTTATATATGGGAGAGGCAAAACCAAAAACCAAGCAAGCAAACAAACAAACTAAATTAATGGCAGGATAGTACCAGCTCCAGTCTATGTAGTTCTTCAAAGGTAATGTCCTTGTTCTATATATTTTTAAGAAGAAAGGACAACAGCCATACCTATGACTTAATTTGAACCTGCCAGCATTTCTAGACCATAGTTAAAAATTATTTCTTTTTGAGATAAAGTTTTACATAGCTCAGAATGACCTCCAACTTGGCGTCTAGCTGAAGGTGACCTTGAACTCCTGATTTCGCCTCTATCTTCCATGTTCTGGTAGCACAGGCCTGCACCACCATGTTAGTTTTGTCTTTTAACTTTAACTTGCTCTGTGTGTGTGTGTGTGCGCGTGTGTGTGCATGTGTGCAGGTACTCTTGCACATATCTGAATGTGTATGTGGAGGCCAGAGGTCCACTTTGGGTGTCATTCTTTAGGTGCCATTTATCTCATTTTTTGTTTTTGATGTTGAACCAGTTCTCTCTTTAGGGGCCGGGGCTGGCCAGTGAGCCCCTGTTTCTGCCATCACCCCTGGGCTTGCAGTTACTCACTGCCACAGCTGTCATTTTACGTGGGTGCTGAGGGTCAAGCTCAGGTCCCCATGCCTGTGCAGCCAACACTTTACCAATGGAGCTAGTTCTCCAGGACCTCAATTGCTGTTTGCACTGTGAAGAGGGAAAATGAAAGCAGAAGTGCTAGACGGCAACTCCTCTGGTGCAGCCTCTTCATGCAGAGAAGCTGACACACAGTGGAAAATGTCAGATAGCAGAAAATAAAAATGTGGTAGCTACAAGGAAGTCTTTTAATGGTTTGTGGAGGAACATGCAGCATACCCCAGTGGGAGCAGGTAGCAGTATTGTTGATTGCCTGGTCCACATCCATCACATCCATTCTATTTTCCTATTTTTTTTCTTTTCCTTCTCATTCCTCCTCCTCCTTTTTTTTTTTTTCTTGAAAGTATTTCTCTGTGAAGCCCCCCTGTCCTGGAACTCACTCTGTTGACCATGTTGGTCTTAAACTCAGAGATCTACCTGCCTCTGTCCCCCAAGTGCTGGGATTAAAGTTGTGCCTCCCCCATCTGGCTCTCTGATGTTCTTTACAGTAGAATCCACCCATCAGGGAAGGGTGCCCTAATACCATCTCAGGTACGCACCTAACCCTATTATGACTAGGGAAACCGGACCCTCTCCCAAGATTATATGGCATTAGGAGTGGACACATGGCTTATTCTGGCCAGTGACACCGGAGGCAAGGTGTTCTGAAGAAATCTCTTTTTTTGTCCTTTAATTTATTATCTGATAATTTTATACGAGTTTATCCATTTCTGACTCCCTTCTTCTCCTCCCAAATACTCCCCATTGGATACAATTAGTGCCACGTGCTGAAATATCCACTGATTTTGTTGGCTTGACCTCGCAGGAAATAACAACTATAGAGTGGGCTCATGAGAGCAACAGCCATGCCCAGAAGACGGTACTTTACAACACTCTTCCCCTGCTCTGACTCTAAACATTGCTCCTGTCTCTTCTCCTGTGTCAAGGAACTTCATGCCCTTAAACAGAGATGCGCAGAGAAACATAACATCACTCACGATGGAAGTTGTTCCATGGGGCGGTGTGGCTTGAAATTGGAATGGCCATTTTATAATCATCAAGGTTCCAGTTGAAGGACAAAGCCACACTGATGATGTCCAAGTGAAGAGATAAAATGGACTGGAATCTGCAGTGCTGTTGTTGAGTCAGTAAACCAACTGGTCCTGGTGTTATCCTACTTCTAGCTTTCTTGTTGTATGAGATAATAAATATCCTTATTCTTGAGTGTTATGGAATAGTCTTTTCGTATGCTGTAAAGATGTGTTGCTCTTATTGGTTTAATAAAGAGCTAAATGGACAACAGCTAGGCAGAAAGAGGTTAGGCAGGACTTGTGAACAGGAAAAGCATGGGGAGAAGAAGATGGACTTGCTGCGCTGAGAAAAGGTACTGAGCTACGTGGTAGTACGTAGATAAAAGTATGGGTTTAAGTTGTAAGAGATAGTTAGTAACAAGCCTAAGCTATTGGCCAAGCATTTATAATTACTAATATGTTTCTGTGTGGTTATTTGGGAGCAGGCTAGTGACTTTTCTATTACTTGGAGCTGAAAGCATCCTAAGTGTTTCTTAGGATGTGAAATGTGAAAGTTCTTTAGATAGACTAAAAGACTACTTCCTAGAGTCTTAAAGCAACCAACTACTACAAGCCTCAGGCAAAGGAATGTGAGGGGATATTGTCACACAATGGATAACAATATGGAATTTTAACAGCAGACAGACATGCGTTTGAGTCCAGGTATTTACTGGTGAATTAACCATAGTCAAAATTCCTTAACCTCTTTAAGCTTTGTGTTCTTCACCTCTAGATTGGAGATCATAATATGAACCATATGGGGTTGTTGCTAGGAAGATCAGATGAGATCACTAGCTTCAAGAATGCTCCAAAGAATGCGGCTGTTAGTAAGGACTACGAGAGCAGCAGCATGTTGATGACAGATGGATTAAATCATATTTATAGCAGGATTGGCAGCGAGCATTTAAAATTGAGTCACTGTATAATAGTGAACATGCTAAATGACACCACTATAATTCCACCAGCGAATCCAGAATCTAGCAAGCTACATGCTTAACTGCAGCATTTCTTCATGTAGCAAACTACATGCCTAACATGGTAGCATTTCTTCATGTAGAAAGTTACATGCCTAACATTGCAGCATTTCTTCAGAAAATTGGAAGAAAAACAAAAGGGAAGGAAAGCTTGAAAATATGTGAAAATTCAATGGATAACCAAGTAGGATGTGTAGATATTGGTTTGAACAAGACAGCTGTTAAAAGGTCACTGCAGTATCTGGCCATGTGGCACACACCTGTAATCCCTGTATTTGGGAGGTGGAAGCAGGAGGGTCAGGAGTTCAAGGTTATCAAGTTCAAGGCAAGACTGGGAGCACTGTACACACCACACACACACACACACACACACACATACACATGAGGCAACTGGGAAAAATGTAAACCCAGGGCTGTGGATATTGAGTGCTTGCATAGCATGAACACCACCCAGGGTTGCATCCCTAGCACTAAGGTGCAAACACAGGATATTTAATTATATTAAGGTATTATTAATATTAAGGTAATCATGGTATCATGGTATCAGAATAATTTTTTTTCTTTTTAAAAAATCTTTATCTTTTAGAGTAATAAACAATATTTATAGAAGAAATAGTTTCTGGGGTTTGTTTTTAAAATAATTTTGTGTGTGTGTGTGTGTGTGTTGTAGGAGCAAAGTACGGTTATAGATGAAATAGGTTTGTCTGTGAACTGATAATTGTTGAACACCCCTCCTCTCTTAATAATAAATAGTGTTTTGGTTTAGGATGCTTTGTTTCTAAACTGGGTCTCACATAGGCCAGGCTATCCTCCAACTCACATAGCTGGAACTGCCTTGAATTCCTCCTGCTCCCACCTCTCAAGTGCTAGGATTGCAGAAGCACAGCATTTTATTATTATTATTATTGTTATTATTATTATTATTATTTGTGAGACAAGTTTCCACTATGCATCTCCAGTTGTATTGGTCTGCAGTTTTCTTTTCTTGTGTTTGACTGGTTTCGTCATTTGGATAACATTAGCTTTATAGAACAATGTTAGTGTTTTCCTGTCCTCCATCCTTTGGAATGTTTGTAGAATTTGCTTGTGAAGCTATCTGGGTCTTGGTAGAGTTGTTTTGTTTCTGAGAAAGGCTCTCATTATGTAGCCCAAGCTACCTTCAAATTTATGATCCTGACTCAACATTCCTGAATGCTGGCATAAAGGTATGCACTGGGATTCCTGCCTCTTTTTGTTGTTCTTTGTCCTTGTTTTGAGGCAGGATGCCACCACGCAGTCCAAGGTGGCTTCTAACTTGCAAACTTCCAATAAAAGAGAATCATAAGCAAGTCCCTCCCACAGACATAAATGCAAAATCCTACAAAGTGTTAGTGAATTGGATTAAATCATATAGAAAATGAATTATATATCATGATCAAGTGGCTCACCACTTAGAAACTAGTTTAACTGATTACACCAACAGAGAAAAGAAGAAAAAGGATGATCATATCTATACATGTATTTGTAAAGTTTTTTGGCAAAATTTAGTGTATATTCATGTTAAGAAAGCTCTTGGCAGCTGGACGATGGTGACGCACGCCTTTAATCCCAGCACTGGGGAGGCAGAGGCAGGCAGATCTCTGTGAGTTCAGGGCCAGCCTGGTCTACAAGAGCTAGTTCCAGGACAGGCTCCAGAGCTACAGAGAAACCCTGTCTCAAAAAAAAAAAAAAAAGTCTATTAAAAATAACAACTCTACAAACTCCACAGCTAACATAACACAATGGTGAGAAACTATGTTTTCCCCTAGCTGCATAAACAAGGCAGGATGGCCTCTCCCTACATTCCTAATCAAAATCACGGTGCTAGCTGATGTAATAAGTTAAAAAAAAAAGAGCGATGGAGGAACTGGGCATAGATGGAGAGGTTGGGGTAGGGTGGGGTCAGAAGCAAGAGGATTTCTTCCAAGTTCAGTTCTAAACAGGGGCTGCCCCAACTGTCAGTGCAGCTGTGGAGGCAAAATTGCAGCACTGACTCTCCAGAAGTCAGTAGTCAGTTTCTCACCAAGCCAAACACAGCCTTACCACAGGTCTAGTTCAAATTTGTGATCACACATCAAGCTGTATCTAGAAGTGTACAGCTGCCAAAAATTGGAAGCCAAAGGTAATAGTCAGCAAACAGATGAACACCAAAACATTGTCAGATAGAGAGAATGAGCCGCAAGACTGTGTGTGTGTGGGTGGATGCACACGTGTGTGCGTGTGAATGTGTGTGTAGATGAGGTGCATGTCTATAGCACACCAGTGCCATTGCACACATCTAGAGGCCAGAGGACAGCTTTTTGGAGTTGATTCTTTCCTTTTCCCTGTATATGGTCTCTGGGGAAAGAACTCAGGTCGCTAGCCTTTTGCAGTGTGCTATAGCTCTGAGAGGAGAGGTTTCCCCTGTGTGGGCTCTGAAGGGAAAAGGTATCCCAGCCGTTCAGATCACTTTAGAACTAGCCTGTCATGTTCCTCTAAATCCCCTAGTGGGATGACAATTGCTATTGCAGAGAATTTAGAAGCTAATTATAGAGTCTTGACGTTTTTATGACGTTCCTTCACCAGGAACACAGCATAGCTTGTCTTGTGTGTGTATTTTGCCACCCCCCACCAGTTCATATGTTAAAATCCTAACCTTCCTGGCCAAGGAAAAGGTAAGAAGAGCCTTTTGTGGGTGATTGGATTGAAAGAACAAAACACTTATGAATGGGTTAGCGTCCTTATAAAACAGACACAGGGGTGCAAGAACACAGCACGAAGGGACCGTCTGTGAACGAGGACACAGGCTCAGCAGATACTGGCCATTCCTCGGTCCCCATTTCGGATGTAAGTCCTGCAATTGTGAAGAGCAAACTCAGGTTGTTCATAAATTCTGCAGTATATCCTCTTTTGTCAACACAGTCCCAGTGAACGAAGACAAACACTAACAAAGGAATTTTAGAAAATACCGTTAAGCCAAATCTTCTGAAAAGATTTCATTATTACTGATTTTGTATTATTGACACAGAGTCTTTCACTGTACAGTTGATAGAGATCTGGAACTTGCTTTATAAACCAGTCTGGCTTCAGACTCGAAGCACTGTTCTTGCTTCTGCCTTCTAAGTGCTTGGTTGAGGAGTGCACCACGGTGCCCAGCCCATCGACACGAATCTTGATGAACTCTTACTGGTTTGAACAGTTCTACTGTGGCTATCATCGGTGTGGCTTGTAATTGTTTCGGAACTACCTGTTTGTTAGTCATTTTTCTATCACCAGGACAAAAATGTCTGAGGTTATAGCCTGACACGTGGAAAATTAGTTTTCGTTTACACTGCCAGAGGCCTCAGTCTGCACTCAATGGGCCCTGTGGTCTTTGTTCTTACAGCAGAGATATATCATAGCAAGGAGTGCACACTAAGCCAGTTTGGACCTTGGTGTTTTCTACTGCACCTCAGCTATATGTAATGTATATTTTTTTATTCTACTGAAGTAGGCATTGCTTGAGCTTTAAAACAAAACAAAACAAGGAAAGAACCAGTTATGCCCCCTAGGAGCATGCATCTGGTGGAGGAGATAAGGGAAACACAGATGTTTCAAACAAAACATGGGGAGTTTAAACCAAACAAGATGTACAAACCACCCTGGAGGTTCAGAGGGGAAACAATAACAACTGGGCAGGCTAGGGCTACGGACAACTGAGGAAGAATCAGAAAAAAATATTCCATGGAGAAGGTCTCATTTGATGCTAGCATATATGCTGTCTAAGAGCACCCAGAACGTACTGTTTGAAACAGGACCTTAAAGATTTAAGAAATCTAGGCATGGTGGATCCCAGCATTTATTGTGCCTGAGCTTGGAGGCTCTTTTGAGTTCAGGTACTCTAGACCAGGCTTTGCAACATAATGAGACTCAGGCAACAAACACAAACAAACAAATGGGGCTGCGGTGAGACATGCCTGTAATCTCAGTACTTCGGAGGCTGAGACACAAGGATTTTGAGTTTAAGGCCAACCTGGCCTACATGAGCCAGTCCTGAAAATAATGGAAGACCTTGTCTCAGGAAAACCCCCAAATGATGGGGCTGGAGATGTAGCTCATTTGCTTGAGTGCTTGCCTGGGTTCAATTCACAGCACTGCACAAACCATTTCTGACGATACACGTGATGATACACACATACATGTGATTCCAGTACCTACGAAGTGGAGGCAGGAGACCCAAGGGATCCAGGCCAGCCTGGTCTATATGAAACCTTTTCTCAAAAACAAACTAATCTGACTGGAGAGATGGTTCAGCAGTTAAGAGGGAATGTTGTTCATCTAGAAGATACTTGGTTCTCAGCACCTACATAGGGCATCTCACAACCACTTGCAATCCCAGCTCCTGGGAATGACAGCCTTTTCTGGCCTCCACAATCCCCTGAATGCACACGGAACACACAAACACACACACACACACATCTAAAAACAATGAACAATCAAAGGAACAGTAGACAGGCTATTGGGAGAATATTGTTACTAATGGAGGGAGCCACATATGCAAAACATGAAGGTGGGAAGGAGGAGCTTAAATGGCCCTGTTCAGGATGAATGTAGATGGGGTAGATGCTAAAAGTAAAACCAACTGACTTGGGTGCTAGTGTGGGTTTATACTGATGCTGTTATCTTAGGCAGCATCTGAAGAAGCTTCCAGTGGTGATTACCGGCACCACTGCTCTCCTCTTCTGTCTTCTCTCGTGCCCAGAGTTTTCTCTTGATATTGTCAGCACAGCAACACTGCAAAACTTTAGACAACCAATGAAACCCTACTCTCCTCATTTACCTGGGGTGATGGGTGTGTGTATGTATTGGGGGGGGGAAATGGGGGTGTTTCTCTCAAAAGTCAGGGCAGAAGGTTCCAGTTAACTCCACTCTGCACAAGCCCTCCGGCGTCAGCGTTGAGGAGAGGACGCTGAGATGGAGACAGTAGACAAGAGACTTAGGTGGTTTAATGATAACATCAGGGGAGTTATGATTTCAGGGTGTCCAAGAGGAAGTTGGTAATAGAGACACAGATAGCAAATTCCAAGCTGTGTGCCAGGAAAATGAACCATAGCTACAGATTCTCAAGATACCCGAGGCCTGAAACTGGCAGTGGTCAACAAAGAATGAACCCCAAACAAATGGGGGGGGTTGGTTAGCGGCTACCAAGCTGGCCTAAGAACTAAATAGAAAGAATTGGTGTATGTGGGCATCATAGGTCAGTGATAGAGCTTGCTTAGCCCACACAAGACTGGGGTCAACCCCTAGTGCCAACGTGTGTGTGTGTGTGTTTGTTGGGAGGGTGTCAGAAGAACTGTAACCCCCAGGGTAGCGAGGGACCTGTAGAAGCTTTGTTCAGTGATCTTAAGGTTTCCTCCCACCAAGACTTTGATGTCATAAAGTAGGTACCACTGAGCAAGCTGGCCTGACTGCAGAATCAGTAGAGCAAGCAAAGCTTGGTGGGGGTCTACTATGGCCAGCAAAGGTTGTACTCGGGTTCTTTCTAGTCTGCACGGTTCTGGGGTCCACCTGAGTTCTAGGACACCTCCATGGGCCTCCCCCCGCCCACAGGCCTCAGCGCGCTCCCGCTTCCGCAGGGCCTTGTCCCGCAGGAGCAGCACACTGTGGCGGGACCTCGGTTCCTTTTCCTCTCCCTGGCGCACGGCCTCAGAGAGCCGAGCACGCCATGCGGGTCCCGCAGCTCCCTGCTCGGCCTCGCGCATGCCGCCCCCGCGGCACGGCCAGCAGCAGCCCCAGCGAGGAGGAAGAGGCGGAGGAGGAGGCGCCGCCCCCTTGGCGAGCTCGGCGCCCCGGCGGCCTTGGCAGGACCCATGGCGGATCTCTCGCCTGCGCCGGCCCCGCGGGAAGGCGGCCCCCGTGCGCACCGGCCCTCGGCACCCTCCCCGCCGCCGCGCTCTCGCTCCGGCTCCGAGCCCGACGAGGCCGAGCTGTCGCTGAGCCTGGCCCGCACCAAGACCCGCTCGTACGGCAGCACGGCCAGCGTGCGGGCGCCGCTGGGCGCCGGCATCATCGAGCGCCATGTGGAGCACCGGGTCCGCGCCGGAGACACGCTGCAGGGCATCGCGCTCAAGTACGGAGTCACGGTGAGCAGAGCGCGCCTCCGCGGCCCGGGCTTGCGGCCTCCAGGCGGGGTCGGGGACAGGGACCAGGGACGGGGACGGGAACGGAGGGTGGGGTGCAGGCCGTGCGTCTCCGCGCCGCATCCCGGCGCGCGCTGCTGCAACTGCAATGGGAGTCTAAGCTGCTGCTAGCTACTGCTGCTGCTGCTGCTAATAGGGGCGGCCGCCAGGGCTTCCCGACCAGCTAGTGCACGGCGTTCCCCGTGCTTTGCTAGTCTCAGATCGTGTCTAGCATGTGAGAAACACGAAGAAGGTCCGCGGTTTTGTCATCACCCACAGCCACCTTTACCCGTTTTTCTACCCGGAACTCGCTACCTATTTACTCAGAGCCAGACCGTTGCGAATTCTGCGCTATGTAAACAAGCTGTGATGAGTCAGGATGTGCAGTTCTTCCCAGGGATGGTTCTGGTTCTATCGATTCTGCTGCTTTATTTAGAAGTGAAATTACACCCCCTGGGTTCACTGGCAACCCTGAACGTGACACCTGTCGCTAAACAGCAGCCAGGAACTGAGGTCTAGGTGAGCTAGAGAGCTGTGTTTTACAAATTTATAAGGGTTTGCGTCTTGGGTATATTGCATTACACCTCAGGGAAGATCATGGAAACCTGAGGGAACAAATTGTTTCATTAAAATTACTTATAATTAACTGTGAGCTGTGTGATAGCCTTTTTACATTGGAGCCCGGTATCCGTTTTCAGTGCTCTTCCCCGAAGCTTCGTGGGCAGCAATCGGAAGAAAGATGATCTTATCTGCATCTTCAGCGTAACCTATTTTGCATATTTAACCAGGTGTTTGTTTGCCAGCAAGTTTTTCTATCATTTAAGCGTTCTGACACCCCTTTTCGAGACCCCTCTCGGCAGTTCTAATGTGAGTATACTTGTCCAGCTGCCTTCATGCACATCCTCGGGGTCTGGTTAGGGTCAGAGCCAACGAAAAGCAGAACTGAGAAATCTCAGTGGCTGCTCTTTGCTGGGTACCCGCTGTGTGCCAGGCACCACATTTGCCTGTTTTCATTTTTAGGAAAATGACTTTTGATTTTTGTGTGTGTGAGTGTTTTGCCTGCAAGTATGTATATGCACCACCTGTGTGCCTGGTGCCCACGGAGGCCAGTAGAGGGTGTCAGATACCCTGGAAATGGAGTTACAGGTCCTTGTAAGCCATCATGTGTGCACTGGGAATTGAACCCTGGTTCTCTGGAAGAGCAGTCTCTGCCATGACATTTTCTGTGACCTACGGTTTTTTGAATTGCTTGCATCTGCTCAACATCTGCTTCGTTCAAATGACATCTAACCTGTGATTTGTTTAATGTTACTTTTAGCCTTATCATCCTTTCCCATTAAAGTATAAAGCAGATTTTCATGACTTTTATAAAGGCTTCTGATTTTCTATTTTTTTAAAATGTTATTTATTTTATGTGCGGTGGTGTTTTGCCTGCGTGTGTGTTTGTGTACCACATGCTTCCTGGGGCCTGTGGAGGCCAGAAGAGAGCCTTGGATCCCTCTGGCACTGGAGTTACAATCTCTTGTCACCTTGTGGGTGCAGGGAATACAAGCCTGGTCCAGGGTGGAGCAGCCAGTGTTCCTGACTGCTGGTGTCTCTCTACCCCCAACTTCCGATTCTAATGTATTAGGGTCAGGTATAATGAATTAGGTACTCCACCTGTGGTTACAAGAAGTCTATAACATGATCTCTCAAGCTCAGCACTATTGTTAATATGTTTTTTATATTAATTAATTAATTAGTTAATTAATTAATTTTCAAGTCAGGGTCTCATGTAGCCCAGGTCAGCCTCTAACTCCTTCTGTGGGTGAGGATGACCTTGAACTCTTAGTCTTCCTGCTAGAGTACAGGTGTACATCACCACGCTAAGCTCTGTTGATTTGATTCGGTTGGGAAGATTCGTGCTTCAGGAGGCTGTGCTGCGCATTGAAGGTTAGTTAGCAGCACCAGACACTGACCCTCCTACTCTCATCCATACATTGCTAGGTGCTCTCTTAAAGAAAACTCACCTGGTTTTCTTTTTTTTTAATTCTTTTTTTTTCTTCCTGAAAGAGGTATCTCTGTGTAGCCCTGACGTTCCTGGAACTTGCTCTGTAGACCAGGCTGGCCTCAAACTCACAGAGATCCCCCTGCCTCTGCCTCCAGAGTACTGGGATTAAAGGCGTGTGTCATCACCCGCCTGGCTTTTTTAGTCTCTCCTAACTTTGAACCCTGAATTCGAGCTGATGAAACTGTTTTGGAGATGCTTCTACTGGTTACATAGAACCAGGGAAAGTGATTATATTTATCTTAAGCTGGGTATATTGGTACACACCCATAAGACTAGTAGCTCATGGGGAGGCTGAGGCCAGAAGGTTGCAGGGGTTCCAGGTCAGCCTGGGCTACACATCTGGAGTACCAAGCACTGAATAATAAAACTATATGAACAAATAAAACCATTAGCCAAACCAACAACAGAACCTTTTCCATAATGGCCAAGTGTTTTTTTGTTTTTTTTTTTTTAAGATTTATTTATTTATTTATTATGTATACAGTATTCTGTCTGCATGTATGCCTGCAGGCCAGAAGACGGCACCGGATCTCATTACAGATGGTTGTGAGTCACCATGTGGTTGCTGGGATTTGAACTCAGGACCTATGGATGAGCAACCAGTACTCTTAAACTCTGAGCCATCTCTCCAGGCCCCAAGTGTTATTCTTATTTAATTTATTTCATTTTGGTTTTCTGAGACAAAGTTTCTCTGTGCAGCACTTGCTGTCCTTGGAACTCACTCTCTAGACCAGGCTGGTCTTAAACTCAGAGATCCTCCTGCCTCTGCCTCCTGGGTGCTGGCATTAAAGGCATATGCCATCACTGCCCAGCTCCTATAGGTCAACTTTATATGAGACATTTTCTCAATTGAGAGTCCCTTTTCCCAATGACTCTAGCTTGTGTCAAGCTGACACAAAACTAACCAACACAGGTAGATTTTGTTTTGAGACAAGGTTTCCCTGTATCATCCCAGTCTGACCTCACATTTGTAATTCTGCCTCAGCCTCTGGAGTGCTGGTGTGTCCACTAGGCCTGACTGTAAAGGACATTAGACTATCTGGACCAGGACCAAGGAGAGACCAGATGGGACGAAGGCTTTTGTAGTGATGCAGAGGAACTAGAGCAGTAATTTGGAGCAAAGCAGTGAAGACAGGAGGATGTGGTGAGTGGCTAGGTTCTGGGTGATCTGTTGATAGAGTGTCAAGTGTGTCTAAACTGTAGCACAGGGCCACACGCAAGCCAGCTATGAGTGTGACTTATTGTAAAATTATTAACTTACTTAAAACATTATGGATTTGTTTTTTGGAAACTTGATTGCATGGTTCTTGAGTATGAACTTCTATTGATGCAGCATCAGTCATAACGTCAAAGAGATGGACCTGTTTGCATGATCTTCTTATTTGTTTACTGTTTCTCTTGAGTCTACCTGACCTAGACATTTGCCTGGAGACCCAGGAGGCCTCTCTATAAGAAAGAAGAATTCGGTTCAAGATTTGATCCAGGTGAATTAGGCTCAGTTCTTTCTCCAGTGAATTAGAAAATACGACATTTCTTCATGGAGTCACTAATAACTCATATTTGTTATTTCTTCCTTTACTTGTATTGAACCTGGGTTATTTGAGGCCCGTGTTAGACACAGGGCTGCACGATCAAATGGTCTCTCTTTCTGGCACCTGATGGGTCCTCCACATGCAGTCACCTAATCCTCAGAAAGTCGGACTGGGATGAGATGGTAGCCCAAGGAGTTAAGCAGACTCTGGAGGGTAGGATCCTGGGTTGGGACTAAGTGAGGGCAACAGCCTGCTGAAGATGTGAACTGCAAGAATGGATTAAAGTGGGGCTGGAGAGATGGCCTGGTGGTTGAGTACTCTTGTTCTTGCAGAGGCCCCGAGCTTGGTCTCAGTGACCAGATGATGATTCACAACCATCTCTATCTAGTTCTAGGGGATCTGACACCTTCTTCTGACCTCTCTGGGCACCAGGCATGTACACACACACACACACACACACACACACACACACGCAAGCAATACACATAAAAAAATAAGTATAAAAACTTTTTAAAAATGACATTTACTCCTTTGGGTGAGGGGAGAGGTATGACATTCACCTTGGTGTGAGAGAGGCGGTCAGAGTTCAATTTACAGGAGTCAATTCTCTCTTTCCATCATGTGGGTCCCAGAGATCCATTTCAGGTCCTCATACTTTGTGGCAAGTGCCTTTAACAACTGAGCCATCTTGTAGACCCTCCATTTTTGCTTCTCTTGAGGCAGGATTTCTGGTAGACTAAACTATCCTTGAAATCACTCAATAGCCCACACTGGCCTTGAACTCCTGATCCCCCTGCCTCCATTTCAGAGCTTGGGTTATAAGCCATCCCACAAGAAGGAGCAGTTCTGTCTCCTGGCTGTAGTTGGTGGCGGGTGCTCTCGCCTGCTCCAGCAGTGACTTCAACACTCAGTCACACACAAGTTGGACATCTCTACTAGAGTTTGAGGAGGTCGTTCTGGGAAACTGAAACCATTTGGGTCTGGTTGAGAAAACCATTAACTTGCTTGTGCTGGAATGTCCCTGGCTATGTTTGTATACTTAAGACATTTAGGCCCCTTCCTTCGCTCTGGTTCTTGATTCAGCTATTGTTTTTTTTTTTTTTTCCTGCCAGCATCCTGGCCCCTCCCTGTTGTAGCTAAGCCTCTGGGGGAAATTGGTCAGAGCTCTAAGGTACCGCTTAAGAATATTTCTATTTAGAAATGTTGGAGAAACTAGAGGACAGCATAGAAACAACAATTCGGAATGGAGGCAGCAAAGGAGTTCTGTCTGCATATCTCCCAGAACTCACTCTGTATCGGGGGAATGTGTAAACTGATCTTCCCTGCTTCTACCTCCTGAGTGCTGCCGTAATAGGCCACAGTGCCTAGATTCAGCCAGATTTAGCCTCAGGTCATCTTGTCCATTTAGCCCTAAGCCGAGTTGCTCTGCACTTCCCCACACATAAGTTACCTGCCGGGAGAAAATGTGTGATCTTCCTGTTCTGGAGGACAAGGCCTGGGCTTAACCATGTGCTGGAGGTTGTTGGCTGTCACAGTGCCGCCTAGAGTGAAAGGGATGGCAAGGTAACGTGTGATTGGGGGTTTTAATCGTTTTTCATGTATTTTCCCCCTCAGACATGGCACTGAGGTATAATTACAGACCGCACGATTCACCCTGCCTTAAGTGTGCAATTCAGTGATGTTTAGTAAGTTTACAATTGTGAAGTCGTCGTCACCGTTCAATTTCAGAAAGTCCCCTCCACCCCGAAGATAGCTCTAGAGCCATTTCACCTACTCACTATTCTCCGGTTCTAGGAGATGGATAATATGAAATGAAATCAAATGTATGCCTGACAATGCTGAAGCATGCATAGGCAGCCAGTATATGGTGGTTCTGTTGAACGTGTCCACATTGGGTTTCATGGTCTAAGTTGATGAGGGCTACTAACCAGGTCTTTTCCTTAAGTGGGCACCAGATCTCATACAGATGGTTGTGAGCCACCATGTGGTTGCTGGGAATTGAACTCACGACCTTTGGAAGAGCAGGCAGTGCTCTTAACCGCTGAACCATTTCTCCAGCCCCCTTCTGACATATGACCTATGGGGGGCATTTCCTGTAAGTGGATATAATAGACTCTTCTGGAAGGAAAAACAAGCTACCTTCCCCCCCCCCCCCATGAGCATATGGTGATGGGAAGGGTCTGGTTACCACTAACATCCGGAATGGAACACGTTACAGATGTAGGGCACATCAGAAAAAATCATTTGCTATTTCTGTCTGTTTTCTGTAAAAATAATGATAAAATGAAATTGTATATGTAAATGAGGTTATTCTGCAAGCCAAGCCCAGCAGCCACTATGGAGCTAACTTTTGGAGCTAAGTCTTGTGAATTCTCTCCAGTGTAAATTCCCCTTCTCAAAATGGATTCACAGGACAGTTGGTCTGGGCGGTGGCTGCCTGTGTTTGGCTTTATTTTGCCCTGAGGGTTCTTGCTTGGCTTCTCCAGTCTATTTCTTAGCCACCAGGTGCTAGACTGGGTTCACTGGGTCATCGTGCTCACGCCTGGCTAAGAGAGAATGCGAATGTTTGATTGCTAAACCTCCCATTCTGAGAAACAGAAACTCATTCTGTGTCACTTCGAAAGGTCACCCTTTCTGTTCTCAGGGCTGAATGGCTGTGCGGAGGAGCAGAGGCCTGTGGAAACAAGATTCCCAGCTCTTCCTTGGATGGGTCATGAGCTGTCTTACTTTCTTGTGAGGTGAAATTTCCAGACCTGTGTTCAAGATGGAAATAGAAAGCATTCCTCACAAGATTAAAAAATAAAAGTCCTCTGTGGCCTGGATCGCCCAGTTGCTAGTCTGCCACTGTGTGTGACTCCCACAGCTCCCGAGTGGTTGATTTTTGTTTTTTGTTTGTGACCTAGTGGCCTTTAACTATAATTAGGTCACACCTCTCCCCTCTTTCATCCTGAGAAGCTACCTTTTTGTTTTGTTTTGTTGGGTTTTTTTGAAGCAAGGTCTCATGTATTCCAGGTTAGCCTCAAACTCAACTGTAGTTTATCCAGCTGGTGTGGACTTGAGCTTCCAATCCTTTTGCCTTCATTTTCCAAGTGCTGAGGTTACAGATACACATGTCATGGGATTACAGACGTGTGCTATCGTGCCTAGTAGAAGCATTGCTGGAGATTGAACCTAGGACTTCAAACATGCTAACAAGGACTCTACCTACCGAACTACACCCTCCCCCTCCCACCCCACTCTTACTTTTTTTGAGACAGAGTTTCACTGAGTATCGTAGGCTAGCCTCAACCTCTCTGTGTATGTAGCTTTGAAGTTGCAGCGCTCTTCCTTCCTTGGCCTCTCAGCACTGAGATTATGGGTTTGTGTCACCACGCCTGTCAAGGGCTTCTTAGCAAATTCAAAATAAACTTCAGTTTTGACACTGGATCTTAGCCAATGGCAGGGAGTGATGAATTCCTATTTCTTTACATGGCTGGAAGCTTATTGTTCCCCAGCTGTGCCACAGTTTCCCTGCTCTGCAGCTTAGCTGGTGCTCTTCGCGTGGCTAACCCCATCCTTTGACATGAGGTAGCAGTGTCTGGAGACAGTGCTGTTCTGCAAGCTGTCGCTTGTCAAGAAGACAAGCAAAATCATTACTTTTTAAAAACCCTTTTCCTTTTATCTCATTTTTTATGAGCAGATGTTAATGGTACAAAACAATGTGACATTTTCATGTGTTCATCCAGTGCACTTTGATCATACTGCACTCTCATTCCCATCTCCTGTCCCCTGTTCTCACCTACCGACTCTTCTGTTCCCTCTTCTGTTTCCATGTCTTTTTTTGTTTGAATCTGCATTCTACATGGGGATTCAAGCCTTTCTGAGTCTGGCTTCTTTCTCTTTCCATGAGGAGCTCCAGGTTCCATCCGTTTTCTTGCAAAGGACATGATTTGGTTTTTCCTTATGGCTGAATAAACACCATTGTGTAAACATCACATTCTTTATCGTAGCCATTCATTGGTTGATGGCCACTTAGACCAATTGCGTAGCTTGGCTGTTGTGAGTGCTGTTGCACTCACCATGGTTGTACAGGGATTTCTGCTGTTTGGACTTGATCTCTTTGTGTATGTACCCGAATGCTACAGCTGGGTTATGTGCTAGTTCTGTTTTTAAAACTTGTCAGCAATAACATATTATGTTACCCAAGTGGATTTGTTTACGTGGAAAAAATTTAATTTTTGATAGTAATAATAATAAGTATTATTTGTGTGTGTGCATGGATGCACATCCCACAGCACCTGCATGAGGTCAGAGGACAACACTGGAGTCGATTCTCTCCTTCTCCCTTTTACATGGGTTCCAGGGTTCTTATGCAGGTCACCAGGTTTCCCTGGCAAGTGCTTCTTTTAACTCACTGAGCTATCCAGCCAGCACCATATTGTCTTTATATATGCTTACTTTAAAGAAAATAAACCTTTTAATGAGAGAGAATTCTTACTCTCCTTCCATCTCCTGTACTAAGTGTGCATTTATTTATTCAAAAAATTATTTTTTAGCCGGGCAGTGGTGGCACACGCCTTTAATCCCAGCACTTGGGAGGCAGAGGCAGGCAGATCTCTGTGAGTTTGAGACCAGCCTGGTCTACAAGAGCTAGTTCCAGGACAGGAACCAAAACCACAGAGAAACCCTGTCTCGAAAAACCAAAAAAAAAAAAAAAAAATTATTTTTTAATTTAAATTTTAAATTGGTAATTTTATCTATTTTAATTTTATGAATATTGTGTTTTACTCTTCTGTGTGTTTGTGCAAGCACCATGTATATCCGGAGTCCACAGAAGCCAGAAGATTATTTTGCATCCTCTGGAACTGGAGTTAGCAGCCATGTCAGTGCCAGGGTCCTCTGGTAAGGCAGTCTGTGCTCTTAACCAATGAGCCATCTCTTCAGTCCTGAATGTGTATTTAGGCGGAAAAAAAAAGATTTCTGGGGCCTGTTAAGAACATGTACTGTTCTTCTAGAGGACCTGAGTTCAAGTTCCGTCACACACATCAGGTGACTAACAAACACCTGTAACTACAGCTTCAGGGGCTTCTTTGAATACCTGCACGTGTGCACGCATGAGCGCACACACACACACACACACACACACACACACACACACACACTTTTAAAAAGTAAAGGAAGGAAAAAGAAAAATTGTTTTTAACAAACAAACAACATAAAAACAAAACAAAACCCAAAGCCAAGTTAAAAATGGGGTTTATTTTTACTCATGAAAATGAAAGGTCTGAGATCCCTTAGCTTCAGGCTGTGATCCACATGCTGTCCTCCAAGGTGACCTCAATGTCAGGTTCCACCTGGTGGCAGGGTGACAGGTTGTAGCTCCAGCCCTTCCCCCTCCTGCAGGAGAGAGAACATTGCCTCCAACAGAGTCAGCAATGCCATCCTTCTAGGATGGAAGTAGTGAATTGCGAAGCTGGGGCACTGTGATATTGCAGGGGTGGCACTGAGTCACCTGTGTCCCGTGCTGTTTTGGAGGAGCCTGCCTTTGGGAGATCGGAGGAGATGGATATTGGGGACCTACAAGTGTGTAGATTGGAATATACCTCAGTCTCCATGGGCAAAGTTTTCAAGTTATTTCTCTCAAATCTGACCCTTTGTTAACCAGAGGTACTTGGGATATTTAGATTTTAATCTTTTCTCTAAAATACCCCTACACATCATGGTCTCTCTTTTTCACCTTTGCTATCTCCCAGAAACCAGACCACTACCACTTATCTTTCTTTTTGTAAATTTCTTTTTCTTTTTAAGGAAAGGAGAAGGCAGGGCTTGGTGGTCACACTTTAAATTCTGGCATTCAGGAAGTAAAGACAAGGGATCTCTGTAGATTCAATCTCCAGTCTAATCTATATAGTGAGTCCTGGGTTAATAATTTCTAAGGCATTCAGGAAGTAAAGACAAGGGATCTCTGTAGATTCAATCTCCAATCTAATCTATATAGTGAGTCCTGGGTTAATAATTTCTAAGGCATTCAGGAAGTAAAGACAAGGGATCTCTGTAGATTCAATCTCAGTCTAATCTATATAATGAGTCCTGGGTCAATAATTTCCAAGGTTATGTAGTGGAACCCAGTCACACATTTGGTCTCACATATACAGATGGTGGTGATGATGATGGTGGTGATGATGGTGGTGATGGTGGTGATGATAGTGATGATAATGGTGGTGATGATGATGGTGGTGGTGATGGTGATGATGATGGTGGTGATGGTGGTGGTGATGATGATGGTGGTGATGATGGTGGTGGTGATGGTGGTGGTGATGGTGATGATGATGGTGGTGATGATGGTGGTGATGATGGTGGTGGTGATGGTGATGATGATGGTGGTGGTGATGTTGATGATGGTTGTGGTGATGATGATGGTGATGATGGTGGTGATGGTGGTGATGATGGTGGTGATGATGGTTGTGGTGATGATGATGGTGATGATGGTGGTGATGGTGGTGATGATAGTGATGATGATGGTGGTGGTGATGGTGATGATGATGGTGGTGATGATGGTGGTGGTGATGTTGATGATGGTGGTGATGGTGGTGGTGATGGTGATGATAATGATGGTGGTGATGGTGATGATGATGGTGGTGATGATGGTGGTGGTGATGTTGATGATGGTTGTGGTGATGATGATGGTGATGGTGGTGATAGTGATGATGATGGTGGTGGTGATGATGATGGTGGTGATGATGGTGATGATGATGGTGGTGATGATGGTGATGGTGATGATGATGGTGGTGGTGATGGTGATGATGGTGATAATGATGGTGGTGATGGTGGTGGTGGTGATAGTGATGATGGTGGTGGTGATAGTGATAATGATGGTGGTGATGGTGGTGGTGGTGATAGTGATGATGGTGGTGGTGATGGTGATGATGATGGTGGTGGTGATGTTGATGATGGTTGTGGTGATGATGATGGTGATGATGGTGGTGATGGTGGTGATGATAGTGATGATGATGGTGGTGGTGATGGTGATGATGATGGTGGTGATGATGGTGGTGGTGATGTTGATGATGGTGGTGATGGTGGTGGTGATGGTGATGATAATGATGGTGGTGATGGTGATGATGATGGTGGTGATGATGGTGGTGGTGATGTTGATGATGGTTGTGGTGATGATGATAGTGATGATGATGGTGGTGGTGATGATGATGGTGGTGATGATGGTGATGATGATGGTGGTGATGATGGTGATGGTGATGATGATGGTGGTGGTGATGGTGATGATGGTGATGATGATGGTGGTGATGGTGGTGGTGGTGATAGTGATGATGGTGGTGGTGATAGTGATAATGATGGTGGTGATGGTGGTGGTGGTGATAGTGATGATGGTGGTGGTGATGGTGATGATGATGGTGGTGATGGTGATGATGGTGGTAGTGATGATGATGGTGATGATGATGACTGAAAGCTTCCTGTAGAGAAGCCTATTTTCATGGCTTCTCCTAATAAGAAAGCAGGAAAGGCTGTTGTATTGCACATGTTATGCCCCTATCACTCAGGAGACTGAGGCAGGACTGCAGTCAGTTCAAGGAGAGCTAGGGCTGTATAGCTGTTACAAAAACAAGCAAACAAACAAAAAACAAGGCAGGAGGATTGGGACCCATTTGGTTGTTGTTTTCTTTAGTTTAGATTTTTGAAAAGAGAAATGTGATTTATTTATTTATTTTTTATTTTTTGCTCAAAGTCACCTTAAAGGCTTCCAAAATTTGATTCCAGATTTGAGTCAGACAGAAATTCCAGATCAGATCTTTATAGCACTGTATGTGCTTGTTAAACCAATCATCTCTTTGTGCCTGAGTTTATTCGTGTTTGCATGGATAGTTTGGGTAGAGAGTAGATAAACAGATGGATAGGTATGCATACATACATATATAATATGTATGTGCATAGATATGAATAAAGCACCTAGCAGCAGTGAGTGACAATATTTTCTATTAATCAGTCTCTCTCTCTCTCTCTCTCTCTCACACACACACACACACACACACACACACACACACATTCTCTCTCTTTATCTATAAACACACACACACACATATTCATTAAATCCTTGTAGCCCCATTTTGGCAGATAGTATCTGTTTTACAAGTGTGTGAGGTAAGCCCCCATGCTGTTCAAATTGGCAGAGAGAGATCTGAACAGAGCCTGTCAGGCTGTTGCACAGTCCCACCAGATGAGTTGTGTGTAAGTGAACTGCTACAGTGTCTGTGAGGTGCCTGTCTTGGTACAAGTTCCCAGGCTAGTATGGGGAAGCATAGACATACCATAACAGAGGAGGTAGCGAAAGATGAACTGAGAACCGATTAGTATGAGCCCCCATTCTCTGTGCTCACCAGCACTGTGGACTTAGGCCACTAACTTTCTCTCATGCCCTCATTGGTAAAGAGAGTTAGATCGCAGAGCCACTGTGAGGGACAGGAGATATATACACACTCTAGTCTGTATTTCACCCCTTTTCCAGCTCTGTGGGGTGGGGAAGGCCTGCATAGGCTGTGAGAATCGGAGGTAATAAAAACTTGCATCCAGTTCTTCACCTGCCACCCACATGTGCATAGTCTTGGTGAATCCTGTTTCTTTTATTTGTACAGTGAGTATTTTCACTCTGTAGGGTAAAAGAATGACACACTATTTGTAAAATGTCCCCTATTTCCTTTTCTTACCTGGCCCTCGGGTATTAATTCTTTAAGGCCCAATTGAAGTCAAAAGGATCAAAACCAGAACTCTCCTTCTTTTGAGAGGCCCTTCTCCATGGCTGTAGCCCCAGCCTACAGCATTCTTTGACATTCTGCTCATACACATGTCTCTACCACCTCCTGGGTCCATTAGTTCACCAAGCAGAGTTCCAGAGATATAGGGATCCCTCTGCAAGTAAGATTGTAGCAATAGAAAGACTTTTTTAAAGAAGCCAGATAACAGAAATGTTCAAATAAGAATTAAGTAAGTGCTAAAGGGGCTGGAGAGATGGCTCAGCAGTTAAGGTCACTTGCTGCTTTTCCAGTGGACCTGGGTTTGAGTCCCAGCACCCACATGGTGGCTCACAACCTTTTGTAATAGTAGTTTCACAGGGTCTCATGCCCTCTTCTGGCCTCCAGGGGAATTGCATGCATGTGGTACATAGGCATACATATATAAAAACACCCACACATGCAAAATAAAAAAATGTATTTTAAATGAAAACAAATAATTGATAAAAATTCAGTGATTAAGAGCCATTGATAGTAAAGGTGCCTTATAGAGGAAATAATGTATGTTAGAAGCTGCCTGCAGGGGGCAGGGGATGTAGCTCAATGGGTAGAGTGCTTACCTAGCCTTTGTGAAGCCCAAGATTTGATCCCTGGCAACATATAAACCAGGCCTGGGTCATATAATGTTAGCACTAGGGAGGTGGGGACAGAACCATGCTCAGCTATATGGTAAGTTCAAGGCCAACCATGGTGATGTGAGATCCAGTCTCAAACAAACAAACACACCCCCAAAATGAACACCCAATGAAACAACCAACAGAATGTTCCCAATACAAGTAAATCTGCTTGTATAGGAGGAAATGACTTTCATGTTATTTTTGAAATACCAGGAGTTATCTGCAGAGGAAAAGACCCTTGAATGCAGAGAAAGTATTTGCCTTAGAGTTTTTTATTGCTGTGATAAACACCATAATCAAAAGCAACTTGGTGGGGGCAGGGTCTGCTTCAGTTTGCTCTCTGTCGTCAAAGGAAGTCAGGCCGGGAGCTTAAGGCAGGAACCGGGAGGCAGGAATGGATTCAGATACCATGGAGAGTGCTGCTTACTGGCTTGTTCCTCATGGCTTCCTCAGCTCGCTTTCTTCCATTATCCAGGTTCACCTGCCCAGGACTGGTACTCCCCCTACATCAATCGCTAAGAGGCCCTCTTCCCAAATGACTCCAGCTCATGTCAAGTCGTCATGAAACTAGCCTGCACAGCACTGCACACAATTGTTGATGAATATGCACAGCCCACGTTTATAATAATCTCAACTCTGGAACTTGGTTGTATGTAACTCTTTGTTTCTTGTTTTTGTGTGTGTTTTAGATGGAACAGATTAAACGGGCCAATAAACTGTTTACCAATGACTGTATATTTCTGAAGAAGACTCTGAGCATCCCAATTCTATCAGAGAAGCCTTTGCTCTTTAATGGACTTAACTCCATTGATTCTCCAGAAAAGGAAACTGTTGACAGCAGTTTTTGTCATGAAGAGGAGCCTGTGGTGGCTGGGGAAGAACTGCCCCCTCCCAGTCCTCAGGATCCAGATCCCGAGCCTGCGCAGCCTGAGGAAGTGTCTGCCAGAGATTTCCTTCAGAGACTTGATTTGCAGATTAAGCTATCAACACAGGCAGCCAGAAAACTCAAAGAAGAGAGCAGGTGACAGTTTCTGGGATAGGTGTTAGAGTTTGGACCAGAATACTCTTACAATGTTCTTGTTTGAAATTTATCTTAATTGTAGAAAGTGTGTGTGTGTGTGTGCACGCGCGCGCGCGTGTATACAAGTGCACGATTGTGCAGGTATGTATATGCACAGGAGTGCGGTGGTCAGAGGTCAACTTTGGATGACATTTTTTTTTTTTTTGAGACAGTGTTTCTTTGTATACCTTTAGCTGTCCTGGAACTCACTAGGCCGACCTCAAACTCATAGAGATCCACCTGCCTCTGCCTCACAAGCACTGGGATTAAAGGTGTGCGCCACCACCACCTAGCATCTACCTTGTAATTTTGGGACCAAGTAAGTCTTTTGGAACTGGCTAAGTAGGCTAGATTGGTTATTTGGGGAATCTCCTTGGCCTTGGCCCCACCAGCACTGGGATTATTATGGGTTTGCTACCATGCCTAGCATTCTATGTGGGTTCTGGGGTTTGAACTCAGGTCCTCAGGCTTGTGCAGCAAGCTCGTTGTGGACGGCCTCCATCTCCTCAGCCCTAGAAAGCCATCTCTAATCTATGAAATCCAAGCTGAGCTGCTCCCTGCTGCACGGGCTGTGCCTGTTGTCCTGCTGCTGTCGCTGTTATTTAGCTTAAGAAGTTTGCTTCTGGGGGCTGGAGAGATGGCTCAGTGGTTAAGAGCACTGCCTGCTCTTCCAAAGGTCCTGAGTTCAATTCCCGGCAACCACATGGTGGCTCACAACCATCTGTAATGAGGTCTGGTGCCCTCTTCTGGCCTGCAGACATACACACAGACAGAATATTGTATACATAATAAATAAATAATTTAAAAAAAAAAAGAAGTTTGCTTCTTTGTCCAGCTGGCAGTTGGAGGTAGCAGCTGGAACTAGAACAGCTCATGAGACCTCCAAGGGAATCAGTGCCCTAGAGAAGACACAAAATACTGATTCTTAGAACCCTTGTCAAGACACTGCTCCTGTTGACTAGGATGCCCCAAGATTCCTCGTGTAATTTGAAATTTGACCCTCGGGCAAACCTCACTCTCTCTGTGTAAGTGGTGTCCTTCTTCCTGTATGACTTCATGATGGGACACAAACTACTCGTTCCTTTTTTTCTTGTTTGCAGCTTTTTTGTAAAGTAAAATTGATGCGAAGGGTCTTGTAGTAGGGAGGCCGCTTGTTCATTTCCCTGCCGCCCAGACTCCTGAAATAATCACACAGAAACTGTACCAGTTAAATCACTGCTTGGCCTAGTAGCTCTAGCTTCTAATTGGCTAGCTCTTACATCTTAATTTAGCCCATTTCCATTATTTTTTTATTTTACCATGAGGCTCGTGGCCTACCAGCAAGGTTCTGGTTGGTGCCTTGCATCTTTCTCCTCTGATGGCTCCATGGCGTCTCTTGACTGCCCCCCCCCCCCAGCTCTGTTCTGCCCTAGCTTCTTTATTCATTAACCAATAAAAAACAACACATATACAGAAGGACTACCCACATCAGGATCAACCACTTTGTCTTTTTTTTTAATGGTTAATATATTGATTTCTTAGTCCTCGTTTTAAAATTTCTGGTTTATAATATATGCCATTTTTGTATAGATCTCGAATCCTCTTTTATTTTTATTTATTCATTTATTTTTGAATAAATAAAATTTTCAGTGTAGTTCAGCTGGCCTCAAAGTCTTGTCAATCCTCTGCCACAGTCTCCCAACTGACATGAACCACCACTCCTGGCTTTTAAATTCTTTTGAGAAAGAAGAGGAATATAGACAGCAAAACAAATATAATTTAGTGTATGTTTAATGTATTTAAATTTTATGTAAGCAAAGTAAGCAAATGCTACTGTTTATTCTAATAACTGAGTGTCCCTTAGAAGAGGGAAGAAGGTTCACCTGAACAAGTATGGTTGTCCCTGGCTTCCAAGGCACACACCACGTTTTGTTGGTATAGTTCTGCTCTTCTTTGGCAAATGGATAGTAAGTCATATGTGTGTGTTTCTGAATAGTTATAAGCACTAATTTCTGCTGTATTTCACTTTTTCAGGGATGAAGAAAGCCCCTATACCGCTTCGCTCTATCATAGTTAGTGACTGGCGGACATCACTCTAACCCAGATCACAACATGGCTGGACCCTAAAGAATCCACCGGCTGGGGTTTCAAAGGCAATGCCGCCTCTGGACTCCCATAGTGCGCACCTTCGAGCCACAGTTAAGTAGAGCAACCGCAGCTGCGCTGAAGCGATCAATCCCTCTGGCTTCCTGTAGTTAAGTCTTATTATGGCATGATAGCAAAACTGTATTCTAAAGCCTATCACTTTGGTAGATGGTGGTAGTTTTAGACTGGCTTTTGTAGCTACAAAAAGCATCAGAGACTATTTATATATTTAAGCCAAAAGCAATGTTTATTTCCTGATGAGATCCTAAATGTATGGAAAACTTGGTGGCTGTAGAGTGATAATGCATTTGCTGTGTGTTTATAACTCAAGTGCTATAGTATATATTTCAATATCACATATTCTGTACTACTGTAAAGAACCAAATTTTGTCTGCTATTTTGTAAAAGTAAAATACAAATGTCTGGGTGAGAAAATAAACTATGTTTTCACATAGGAGCCTTCTTTTCTTTTTTCAAAATGGAGAAATAAAGTTGATTTTTGTTTTGTTTGTTTTTTGTTCAAAAGATGGGCTTTTTTTTTTTTTTTGTTCAAAAGATAAGGATTTTTCCTGTAGTCCAGGCTGACCTTGGACTCTTTGTGTAACTGAGAATGACCTTGAACTCGTGATCCAGTTGTTTCTATCTTCCAAGTGCTGAGATTATATAGAAGGACACACAAAACTACACCAGTATGTGACACACTGGATCTTGTTTAGGTTTTATCTGTGTCACTTCAGACACTACACTTTACAGTGTATCAGCACTGCTCATTTGAATTAAAAGTTAGGTTTTTGCTTCATTTAATTCATCTTGCCTTTATTATGTGTATAGATTATAGCAGCAAACTTTAACAAGTATATCAAATTGACAGTTGATATATTTTCAGTCTTGACATCTGCTCAATTACTAGTTTAAATACGTTTAACTAGGTTAAATAAGTCTTTAGGGTTGGGCAGAAATTCCCATAGTTACCCTCCCTAGTGTCCCCCAGGAGCCTGTTTCTGTGGCGTAAAAGGGACTTTTGTTTCCCTGTTTTCATTGCCCCTTTCTTCTTCTCTGTTATTTTTCCCTGCCTGTTTTGCTCCTTTCCCTTTTGCTCATCAGGAGCAGGTGCCTTGGGGGATTAGTGGAACAGAGCCTGTGGTACCAGGTCGTTGTTGTAGTTACTTTTTCAGTGACTGTGCTAAGAGGCCGTGACCAAGATAACTTCTAGAAAAAAAGAGATTTTGGGGGCTTACAGTGTGAGATGGTGAGCCCATGACTGTTATGATGGGGAACATGGCAGCAACCAGGCAGGCAAGCATGGTGCCGAGCCAGTGCTGAGAGCTTAAATGTTGACCCACAAATGTGAGGCAGAGTGAACTAACTGGGAATTGCCCGGACTTCTGGAACCTCAAAACTCCCCCGTCCCCCAAGTGACACTTCTCCACACCTTTCTAATCCTCCCTCAACAGTTCCACCATATGGTGACCACAGACTCACATATATGAGCCAATGGGGGCCATTCTTATTCAAACCACTATAATCACATAATCACCATAATCACTGGCCCTTGGGAGGGCCAGTAGGTGCCATGATGGGAAGCAGAAGCTGTTTCGTATTCTTTTGCTGATTTGTCTGTTTCTCACTTAACATAATACTTTGTGTTTTGTTCTTTGTTTCTCATAGGACCCTTGAAATGGGATGCGCTCTCTCTCTCTCTCTCTCTCTCTCTCTCTCTCTCTCTCTCTCTCTCTCTCTCTCTCTCTCTCTCTCTGCCCAGAAGCTGACATCAGGTATCTTCCTCTCTCTTTCCACTTTACTTACTGACTCAGGCTCTCTCTCTGAACCCGGAACTCCCCAGGTCCAGCTTAGTCTCGCTGTCCAGTTTGCCGCAGCTATCGCTGTCTCTGCATCTCGATTGCTGGGATTACAGGTGGACAGCATGCCTGCTCAGCTTTCATGTGGGTTTTGGGGATCTGAACTCTTGGTCCTCATACTTACCTGGCAAGAGATTTATCCACTGAGACAACCTTCATCACCCATGTCCTTTACATGTGTGCAAGAGATCTGAACTCGATTCCTCAGGCCATCTCCCCAGCTCAGAATTGGAAACTGGGGTATTCTCTTGATACTATTTTTTTTGTTACTATTTGAGTTGTGGAGCTTTCTCTCTGTCTCTCTGTCTCTCTGTCTCTCTCTCTCTCTCTCTTTGAGACAGGGTTTCTCTTTAGCTTTGGAGCCTGTTCTGGAACTAGCTCTATAGACCAAGCTGTCCTCGAACTCACAAAGATCCTCCTGCCTAATTCTTCCAAGTGCTGGGATTAAAGGTGTACGCTACCACCGCTTGGCTTCTTTCTTTTTTAAAAAACTTTATTTATACTTTATGTATATGAGTGCTCTGTATGTATACCTGCACACCAGGTTGTGAGCCACCATGAGGTTGCTTGGAAATGAACTCAGGACCTCTGGAAGAGCAGCCAGTGCTCTTAACCTCTGAGCCATCTCTCTAACCCTAGTTGTGGAGATTTAAATGGAGAAAACAAAAAAGGAAAACAGAAGAGTCCCAAGAAAGCTACTGTGGTTATAGGAATAATAAAAAAATAGGATCAACAAAAAAGTATTTAATTTGGCAAAGACTGATGATATCATAGAAGCTCAAATTTGAAATTATGACCATAGGCTGAAATATATTTCTCAATATTTTTTCTCAATGTTTTATGTTTTCCTGTCAGCAATTTCTAGCTAAAATATCTCTTCAAACTTTCAGTAATTTTGTACCGCAGTTTAACTGTACTGGACTAGAGGGATTTTTTTTGTTGTTGTTAGTTTGTTCTGACAGGATCTTGTTATCTATCCCAGGCTGACTCACTATTAGCCCTGCCTGGCTTCAAACGCACAGCAGTACTGCTGCTGCCTCCCGAGGTTTGCCACACCAGGTCAGGCTGCTGGAACATGAAGCTGCTAGGTATCCCAGGCAACCTTCAATTCCCAATCCTGTTTCACCTCCTCAGAGTGGGATTGCAGGCTTTTGTCACCCCGGTTGACCTTTGCTGTTTGTCTTCTGTGACAGGGTCTTGCTGTGTTGCTCAGTTTTGCCTCAAACTTGAGTCCCTCCTGCTTCTGCCTCATAGATAGAGCACTGGAGCGCCCTGTCATGGAGTCACTGTAGACAGGACCCAGATTCTCAGACCTGGTTTCTGCTCCAGTGTCACCATCTGTTGACCTCATGAACTTGAGCTTATCTGGTGGCCTTGGTCCCTTTTGTGAGAGAGTCTTCTTATTTATAAAAATAGGATCAAGTGCGCCCCTTCTGTCCTGGTTACCAAGAGGCACTAATGAAGACTACAATAAAATAAAGAAACAAATTTCTTGCTTAAAAAAAAAAACCTGTATAGTCAGTAGGAAAGAAGATGATCCAGCCTGAGCCAGTTTCCTGTCTGAGGTAGAAGCCAATGTGCGGCACGGCTAATGCAGAGTTGGTCAGCACAGATGATTTCATCAAACAGTTGAGTCATGATGCTTTGGGAAATGCAGTTTGGGCTAAGGCAGTTTGAACTCTGTCTCCACATTCACCTGCGACTGGGTACTGGCTTCTTCAGAACATGAGGAGAGATTAGTTTGTGTTCCTGGCAGGCTTTGTGTTTTGTTTGCCTCTGGCTCTCCGGGAAGAACTATCTTCTATGTGTGAAAACCCACTGTCACTGTGAGTATGGGCGTGGCTTCAGAACAGCAGGGGAGGCACCACAGGTCGCCAGAAGCAAGGACAGCTAATTCACAAAGCTTCTTATGCTTATGGTTTCAGGTAAGCATATATAACTATGTGTGCAATTATTTTACACTGAGTAACGTACTCCAATGCCACCTTTGATTTGGGAGCACTAGGGTCCAGGGAGGACCACTGGCATTCAAGGAGGACTATTGGGTTGTGTGGTTGTTTCCAGTCTCATGCTTGTGGTGGTGGCAAACAAACAAGTGGCAGGAACCTACAATTCATAACCTTTTTCTCCCAGTGATTTTTACGTCTTTTTCTGCCACGCTGCCTGATCCTTTGCTCTCTGATGAGATAACACGGCTTGCATCAAATCCAGTTTAGGTGACTGGAACGGAGCCTAAATGTTGACTTTGCTTTTGAACAGTGTTTGACCTCATTGGGCTTCTTGACTATATAAATCTTTATCTCTGTTGGGCGAGCAATAAGTGTCTGAAACCTCAATAAAGTAAAAAAAAAAAAAAAAAAAAAAAAGGAAATATAAGTAGGGAGTAAATTGTTGATTAAATTCAATTTTGTGTGTATGTATATGTCATTTATGTGTTCATGTGTGTGATTGTGTGCATATATGTGTCCATAAAGGTATGCATTTATGTGAGTGTGTGTGTGTGGTGCTGAAAATTAAGTCCAGGCCTTTATGCAAGCATTCTGTCACTGCTATATTCCCAATGCTATGCTCAGTGACTCTTGTACCCATTTTCAACCTCCTTTTTGTGTCATTGGGTCTAACAGAGAGTTGATTAAAAAGGACAAGCCAAAAAGCAGCTGTTTTTGTTGTTTGTGTGTGGGGGGAACACAGAAGGGGCTGGAAGGAGTGAGTAGCTGGGAGACTCTCGAGCAGCCATTCTCAGTCTTTGTGTTGACCTCTTTGCGGGGGGGTGTCAAACAACCCTTTCATAGGGCTCACCTAAGACCAGTAGGAGAACAGGTATTTACATTACGACTCACAACAGTAGTAAAACTGTAACTATAAAGTAGTAATGAAAATAATTTTGTGGTTGGAAGTCACCACAACTTGAGTAACTATTTAAAGGGACGCAGCATTAGGAGGACCGAGAACCACTGGGCTAGAGAGACGAAAGGGAGGGAGGAAAAATGATATACTTCTATTTCAAGTAAAACCTTTTTTTTTTTTTTTTTTTTAAAGAAGCTGATGCTTCTCAGCACATCAAGGCTGTGAAGAAATGTGGGTTTATTCCAATGCCAAACAGAGAACCGCTAGCGGAAGCGTCGTGTAACAAACACCCGACAAAGGACTCAGGTGTCCAGCATGCCTTGAAACAGGACTTCTCAGGTCTTCAGGGAGCATAAGACAGTGGGAAGAAGGTTCAGACTTAGTTCAACCCATTCGAGGCTTTTCCAGAGCAGCATATCTTTGACTATAAAATGTAAATCCAAGAGGAAATACGGACTCTATATACAAAAACCTCAGCTTACGTATGCTTTACTTTTCAGAAGGTATTTATGGCAAGAGATCTCTAGTTTACCCATTTCTAAGGGATTAACTACTGTAAATTCAGCACATTCTAATACTCCTGGGAGGGTAAATCTTTAACTGCCGAATTAGTTTTTAAGCTATATTGTTTTTTTCTGGAACAGTTGATAGGCTCAGGTTGCCTGGCGTCTTCAAAGGCTGCTGTAGATTCGCTTGATGGCATTGGCTTCTTCCTTATCGAGGATGCCTTTCTCCACGTAAGCGTCAGCTTGCTGGTTGATAAAGTCCCTCATCTTTGAAAGGTCATAATCTAGAAAATATTATTAGAGTATTGTGAGAAAAGATAAGGAAAAAAGAAAACCCATCACAGTATTTATTGTTAAGAGACATTTTGTGTATTGAGTGAATTTCCAGTCTTCACCTTCACAGTAGAAGATATGACGTTCTGGGTTTGGACTGTACTGTGCTGTTTAAAGTGTTTTTGGGTACCATAATATCTCTCTACTACAACCCAGGGGGATATACTATCACCAACAAGGAAACAAGTTCATAGACCAGGGCTGATGTGGGATTCCCCTCTGTGTGCTATGAATATGTTTATTACCATTGGTTAATAAAGAAGATGCTTTGGCCTATGGCAGGGCGGAATATAGCCAAGTGGGAAATGTGAACAGAGATATATAGAGTAGGCAGAGTCAGGGAGATGCCATGTAGCATGGGAAACTTACCGGTAAACCACAACCACGTGGCAATACACAGATTAATAGAAATGGGTTAATTTAAGATGTAAGAGTTAATAAGAAGCCTGAGCTCATAGGCCAAACAGTATTGTAAATACAGTTTCTGTGTGATTATTCGGGTCTGGGCGGCCAGGAAACCAACGTACAGTGCAGTCTCCATTTACACAGGGCTTAGCAAATTTCAAAGTGTATGCGGCGTCTGGGGCTCTTGGAGATTGCAGATTTATACTCAGGTCTGGGGTGAGGACCCAGTCTTTGAATTTTAAATAAACTCCCAGAAGGTGCTGTTGCTGAATCAGGAATGGTCCCAAACCTCCTGCTTTCACAAGTATAGCAAAATTATGGTTAAAGGGAACCTCCAGAGCCTATGATTTCAGCTAAGTAATTTTTTTGTTGTTTGTTTATTTTGGATTGTTTTGCCAAGTTAAGAATGTCTGTGATTATTTCATGGCTGTTTGAATTGTGTTCATGGAGCAAAAAGTCAAACCTTTCCTGTTTCTTATGTCTATCCTTAAAAATCCAGGCAAACCATCAAAAACATGCACCCAAAATAAAGAGGTCTCCAAGGAAGACTGTGACATCTTTCTAAAGACCCCCACACCCTTCCCCATCTCCTTTGGTTTTCAAGTATTAATTTTTGTTTCTTTGTTTGAAACAGGGTTTTACTCTGTAATTTAGACTGGTTTAGAACTCGCTATGAAGACCAGAAATTTGAACTTGCAATTCTCCTGACTCAGCCTTAGAATTACACAGATGTGACACCATGCCCAGTTTGCAATTTACATTTTGAAAAGCACATCTTTTTTCTCCCCTTAGGGCTTTATAAATCCCTGCACCTGGAAGGGGGAGGCAGGAGGATCGGAAGTTCAAGATCACCATCTACTACCCAGTAGCAAGTTCAAGGCCAACCTTGGCTACTTGAGACCCTGTTTTGAAAACAAAACCCAAGAAGCTTGTAGTTGCTGTTGTTTGTTTTGAGACAGGGTCACACAGGACTGGTAGCCTGCACTGGTCTTAAACTCACTCTGTAGCCTAATCTGACCTCGGACTCTCAAGTGCTGGGATGACTGACAGGTTGTGAGCTCTCATGCTGGACACAGCGCATCACATGACTGCGTCAAGAGGTCATATGGAGCGACTGATCTCCACTAAGTTTGTGTTGGTTTCATCTATGATGTTGTACAATGGCAAAATCCCCTCAAAGCACATTTCCATACTCAGAGTGGCACATGAATACTTGGAGGAACTCCTGTGATCTAAATGATTCCAAAGCCTGAGAGGCATCACCCTGCAGCTGCCCTGGCTGAGCCCCTGGAATCACTCTGGACTGCTCACTCTCTTCACAGCCCATGAGCTTCTCTTCTCCCTTCATTTCCTCGGCTTGCTTATGCTTCTGCCCCATCTTTTCTTGCCTCCTATTTCTGCTCCAGATCTTGGCCTTGTCTTGCTCTCCAGGGCCTCATTTTCAATCTGTAACCACACAGCTGCTGGATGCTTTTCTTTTAGAACCACATTAGCTTCTAATTTAGGCTCTTGTGGCTAAAACTATCCCCCCCACTGTGGAGTGTTCAAAGCCCCTTCCTGGCCTGGCTGCCATCACTTCCTACACCTGACTGCTGCTCCTCTCCACAGACATGCAGGTTCCTGAGGAAATACAGCTCGTTTCGGGAACACAATAGTCTCCTTGCCACCTATTAACTGTACCTATCGTTTCTTCCTCCTCAGAAGATTCTTCCTCCCTGCAGCCCGTTCCCCAACTGTTGTGTTGCCAAGATGACCCGAACTATTCTCTCAGCTCCTCAGTGTTCCTGTGCCTAAGGAGGACAATACCGAGGAGGTCCAACCAGGGCCCCATGATATGGTAAACTACGTGTGTGTGTGTGTGTGTGTGTGTGGTTGCTGCATCTTCTCGTCCTTTGTACCTCTGGAATATTGAACAGGGTTTGGTTCTTAAATTTGTTTTATGTAAGTGAGGGAGGGACTGCCTTTGAGACCATAAAATATATCCACTGTGTGTTCAGAAAATACCCGTTTAAAATACTCTAAGAGTCAGGTGAGGTGTATCACATCTGTAATTCTAGCACCGAGGAGCTAAGGCAGGAGGTTTGCTGTGATTCTGACCCCAGCTTGGTATGTAAAGTGAGACCCTATCTCAAAACAAATGGAAACAAATAATGATAATAATAATAAACGCTGAAGAGATCTGGGGTAAGATGGAATTGACAAAATGTCAAAATCTGATCCCTATTCAAGATGGGTGCTAGAGACATGGATATATTATATTGTTCACTTTTTCTTTACTTGACATTTTTCATAATAAAATAACAAGAAAATGCTTTGAAAAACTGATTTGAAAAAGAAAGAAATGAGGTTTCGTATTTCAACAGATTAAAAACATACATACAAAACCTATAGCCAACCTTATACTAAATGGAGAAAATCTGAAAACATTTTTTCTACCACCTATAATGAGATAGGGTGACCAGTCTACCCACTTTTATCCAATATAGTCTTTAAAGTCATAATCAAAGCAATAAATCAGGATAAAGAAAGAAAAGCAACAAATACAAAAGATGGAAGTGAAATTATCTCTTTTTCAGAAGATATGATCCTACATTGAAAAGACCTTAAAGACTTTGCCTTCACTCTCGGATCTGACAAACACTTCAACAAAGCAGCAGGATACAAAATCAACATGTGGAACACAGTAGCGTTTCTATGAACTAATAACAAACTTATTGAGAAGAAAAGTAGACAAGGATCCCATTTATAATAGCTTCAAAAGACCATTGAGACAAAAAAGCCACCAAGCAAGACATGACGACGCACACCATTAACCTCAGCACTGTGGAGGCAGAACAAACAGATCTCTGTAAACTCAAGGGCAGCCTGGTCTACATGAGTTTCAGGCCTGCCACGGATAACTAACCAAGGAGGTGAAAGAAATTAGAAGATGGGAAGATGTCCTATGCTCATGGATGAGAAGAATTAATATTGTGAAAATGACTATATTACCACAAATGATATACAGATTCAATGTACTCCCCATTAGATTCCAAAGACATGCTTCACAGAACTAGAGGGAAATCTTAAACCTCACATGGAAACTCAAAAGACCCTGAATAACAAGCAGAAAGACCGATGCCAGAAGTGTAACACTTGACCTCAACAAAACAAACAAGTAAACAAAACTATTCTTCTCTATGATAACTTAAAAACCAAAAGAGAAGTGGGAGCATATCCCCTGTGACATCTGAGAGGCTGAGTTTGAGAAGAGACTTTAACTCAATTTGACTTCAAGGATTGTAATGTAAAAAGAACCCCGGGGAAATGGGCGAAGTTTGTGATGTAAAACCACAGTCAAGCCCTTACCTTCTTTGTTGCCTTTTTTGTTGTGTTTCTTCAACCATTCAATGTTTTTTCTAATGGCTTCCAAATAGGCTTCTGTTTTCCCTGGAAAAAGCAGGAGAGTCAGATTAAATATAAAACTTCACCGTGCCTCTTCTTCAAGGCCACAACCATGTTCAAAACCATGAATACTGAACTTGTAGAACAATAAGTCTCTATTCAAGTGTGCACACATTTGCTCATGCGTAGGGAGTTTTCAAAGACAACATTGGGAATAAGATTCCAGACACAGACCATGCTGGGAAGTATCAAGAATGGTTAGTTATGCTGCACACAAATTTAGTTTGATGTCTGCGTAGGCTTTTTTTTTTAAAGATTTATTTAAGTTTTAATTGTGTGCATTTGTGTGTGTCTGTGGGTGGGTATGTGCATGTGTGAATTCAGTTGTCCACGGAGACCAGAAGAAAGCATAAGATTCCCTGAGGCTGGATTAAAGGCACTTCTGAGCCATCTGACACAGGTGCTGGGAACTGAACTCAGGTTTCCTGCAAGAACACTATATGTGCTTAGCTGCTGGACCATCTCTCCAGCTTCTGCTTAGACATTTCAATTCCATTTCCCAGATCGATGTGTCCTCATGATTCTTAGATTGGGTAATTTCAGGTTAGGGATGGTTCTTGTGAGGAGTCAAAGCATGAGTTGGAATGGCAGGTGTTTGCCACCTCCGTCTGTTGAAGGTTCCAGTCTCCGGCTGTAGTCTCTCTTGCAACTCCAAGTCCAGTTTCGAGAGGGTCTAGGTCAACATTCAGATGAGAAAGTTGGACCGGGCCTTTGGGTCTGTCAGGATGATGAACTTCTGAACCAACTCTAATAAAACTCCTTTAGATATACTGATATACTGAATAGTTTCCCAGTATAACTGAGCACTGGCTCTGGGATACCGTTGGCACTCGTGTCTGGAAGGAGGTATTATTACCTTAAGAATGAGGACTCTGAAGTTTGACTAAGGCCACGAAATAAGAGCATTGGAATTTGGACTGTGTTGCTTGGATTCTCATATGTGCACCATCTGAAAGACCAGATCCCACCACCAGACGTGGACAGTGAGATAGCTCGGCCGACAATGAAGCTATCTATCATCTCTAATGATATGAACTCTCCATGTTCAAAGTGTAGCAAGACACCAGGTAGCTTCCCCCCCCCCCTTCTTTCATCTAACAGTAGAGTCCAGGACTTCTGTAGAGCTGGTTGTCCAGCTGCTGTGTGGCAATGCCATCAGTCTGCGGCCATCTTGAGCCCTGATGCCACTAGTGACTGCAGAGCTCTGTCTGCTCTAGCCGGGCCATGTGCTTACCATGTGCCACAGGTTGTTCTTCCTGCTCCAAAATGCATTCCCATCCACCCTTTCCTCTCAACAGCTTTTTGAGGCAGCCCTAACATCATTGCTTAGTTCACAGATGAAGATGCTGAGGCACAGAGAGAGTAAAGCAATATCACATATATACATATGTTAGTTGTAGAGCCGGGACTGCACTTGGGGATTCTGATGACAGTCCATGTGCAGTGTATCACTGCCTTAAGACCTGCCAGGGTTATATTTCCACAGTTGCATTTAAGAGGACTCTCTGGACAGCTTTCTTCCTGGCCCGAAGCCCACGCAGACTTCATGATTATGACTTCATGCTATCAAGTTCCCAATGAAGTGCTGAGAAACTTCTATGGAAAAGGGATAAACGGACAATAAAAGAGACTTGCCACAATTTTTGGCCCCTATTCACTGTCTTCACCTATGCAAGAGCGGCTTTGGTTTCAATGGTTTGTTTCTATGAATGCGAGGCTTGTTTGCACGAATGTCAGGTGAAGGGGCTGGCAAGATGGCTCAGTGGGTTATAAGCACTTGCTTCAAAAATCTGATGACCTGGGTTCGATTCCGAGAACCAATGTGAAGTGGGAAGGAGAAAACTGGTGCTTGAAACTTGTCCTCTGATCTCCACACACCCTGCCTCATAAACAATAACACATGTAAAGGAATATGAGTCAGAACACGTACAAAAGAATGTCCCGGGTTAGTGTTAACAATTCAGTACACGGGCGTTGGCGCTGTTTGTTACTTGTTATAGAGTTGACCAGCAGGATTTGGTAAGTTTGCTTATTGATTTATTTGAGACAAGGTTTCTCCATGATTCATGAATGGTCTGCAACGTTCTACACAGACCAGGTTGGTCTCCAACTGGTGGCTATCCTCCTGCCTCTGCCTTCTGTGTATTGGGATTATGGTGTGAGCCATTGTGCCTCCATCTGGATTTAGTAATATAGTGATTTCTATTTCAAAATAATTTAGTTAGATGAGGCATTTTGAACAAGGAAAGAAACTTAGTGCAGTGTAGTCTACTTCAAACTTAATTCTTCTTATAAAGAGTTTAAATCAAGTTAGTGATCTTCATATGATATATTTTAATAGATAACAATTTATCGTTAGAATATTAGATAATTAGGGCTTCTGAAACGTTTGAGTATATCTTAATATATTCTGCTTTAAATAATTAAAAATAGTTTAAAGCATTCTTTTGAAAATCTAATCTTTGATATCGTATTATAATGTGGAAATCTTATGTGAGAAAAAGAAAATCAATGCTTATTCACTATTTAAATACTACATTAAAAATGTTGAATTAGGAAGGTTAAAATATTTTGAGGGCCTGAGAATGGCATGTAGTTCAGTTGAGAGGTTTTGCCTAGAATGTACAAAGCCCCAGGTTCTATCCCCAGCAACACACAATGTTTGGTAATTCGTGCCTGTAATCTTAGCACTTGGGAGGTGGAGGCAGGAGGATCTGGAGTTCAAGGTCATCCTCAGATACCTAGTGAGTTCAAAACCAGCCTGGAATATATAAGACCGCGGCCTGGTGGGAGCATGGGGGTTCACAATTTTATCCCGGCACTTGGGGCAGTGAGGCATAGGGGCAGAGAGTTAGAGTGGCAGAGGGGCAGAGGGTCTCCCTGAATTTGAGGTCAGACTGGTCTACACATTGAGTTCCAGGACTGCCAGAGCTTCATAGTGATACCCTGTTTAAAAACAAACAAACAAACAAACAAACAACAACAACAACCCAGCACACGTTCTCCACCTTTGAGTCCTCCCCATTTAAAGATTTCTCTCTCTCTCTCTCTCTCTCTCTCTCTCTCTCTCTCTCTCCTCCTCCTCCTCCTCCTCCCCTCTCTCTCCAGGGTTTCTCTGTAACTTTGGAGCCTGTCCTGGAACTAGCTCTTGTAAGACCAGGCTGGCCTTGAACCCACAGAGATCCGCCTGCCTCTGCCTCCTGAGTGCTGGGACTAAAGGCCAAAGGCCTGTGTCACCACCGCCCGGCTTTAATTTTTATCTTATGTGTATGAGAGTATTTCTGCACGTATGTAAATGCACTGTGGACCTGGTGCCCATGGAGGCCAGAAGAGGGCATGGGATTCATTGGAACTGGAGTTACATGATGGCTATGAGCTGCCACGTAGGTGCTGGGAATAGAACCTGGGTATTTGGGAAGAGCAGCTAGTGCTCTTAACCACTGAGCCCCCAGGCCTCCTTTTATTCACCTATGACAACAGGACAGCTCTCAACTGATAGACAATAAAATGACAGATCAGGGGCTGGAGAGATGGCTCTGAGGTTAAGAGCACTGACTGCTCTTCCAGAGGTCCTGAGTTCAATTCCCAGCAACCCACATGGTGGTTAACAACCATCTGTAATGACATAATAAATAAATCTTTAAAAAAAAAAATGACAGATCAGTACTTCAGCCTTGTGTTCCTCAGTCATGTCCACACAGTGCTTCTAAGTCTTTGTTGCCCATTGATTAATTCTGAAAATTAACACATATCTAGAGGTAAGAAATCAAGTATCAGCCTCTTAATACATAACCCTGAGTTATTCCAATGTGTGGCAAAGTCTGGCAGCCAATGTCACCAGATCTGAGTCCTCCACACATTTCCTGGGACACGGGTGAAAGTGGGGATGAAGTCAGATGTCCTCTGCTCTTGGAGAGGAGCAGCTGGCTTTTATTTACATTTTCTCTTCCCTGAGCTGCAAAGTAAACCTTTTATTTATGCAGTGTGTGCTGAAAGCCCATGAGAGTCCACTTTATAACACTGGGCTGTGTGTTCTTTTTTTTTTTTTTCCAATTTATTTCAGCAGTCCTTGGAAAAAAATAGCTCATGGCTGAGGTAATACGGCATGAGCTTAAAACACATGCTGAAGTAGATGGGAGGGAGCCAGAGTCAAGACTCAGGCCTGCTTCTCTGGCTGTTCTGGTCCTCAGTGCCACAAGAGAAATATCCCTTCATACACATGGCCTTGTTGGCCCTGATGTACTATCCTGATCTCTTCCTGCCCTGAACAAAAGCATAGAAATCCATATGGTTGATCTACTGAGTACTGCAGATATTAGAGCTTTAAGAACATTTACAACACAAATAACAACAAAAGACTCCCCTCTCCTGCCACCCTCCCCAAATGGGCCAGCAGATAAGTGCACTGGCTGCCAAGTCTAATGACCTGAGTTCAATTCCCCGGATCCACGTGGTGGAGGGAGAGAGCTGACTCCTGGAGACTGTGCTTTGACCTCTGTGTGCCTGCTATGGTGTGTGCCCCCCCCTTAATAAAATTAATGACAAAAGCACAAGTATTTATAAAGACTTGTTTTCTGTAATGCTTAAAATGGCGTCACTATTACATGGCTACAGTTTTGAATTGCACATCTCAAAACAACTGGCACAAACACCAGGAAGGGTCATAAAGCCACTCACTGAGAATGTAACTCAGTTGGTCGAGTTCATGCCTAGGATGCACGAAACCCAGGTTTGATCCCTAGCACCATGTACGTTGAAATGGTGATGCATTTCTGTAATCCCAGCACTCAGGAGGTCACGGTCACCCTCACATAGGGAGTCTGAGGCCAGCTAAGGCATATGAGAGGTTATCTTGAGAAAAGAAGGAGAGGAATAAAGACAGAAGAAGAAAAAAGAAAGAAGGGAAGAAGGAGGAGAAATATAATTTCTCCACAGGGATAGTATTTTAAATGGCCACAGGATGCCGTTATAAACACCGGAAGGCCCTGGATTAAGAGTCGGGGTCATGGGTTCAAGGCCCAGTTTTACTCCTTTTTGGCCATGAGCTCTTACGTTAGTCAGTTCACTTCTTGTGTGTTGCTTTACTGGTTTGTTAATTAGGGAGTGGATTCTGGAGAGGCAATTTATGGTTTTACATAGGAGGAGACACTTCCTTTGATGTCCTTCAGAAACGTAGGTTGAAGCACGTCTCCTGGGTTTGCCTGAGCTCCCATCTCGCTTGCCAGCTCACAGGAGACCAGACTCTAATGAGTCTAACAGAGCCACTTGGGACCTGAGTGGAGGCATGTAATTGTCTGTTGCTTAAGAAAGGATCCACATGAGCTGTCAGTTTATGACTTAAATAGCCTGACTTTTCTATAAAACGGGGGTGGGAAAGGGAGTTGTTGGCGTGAAAGTCACCTCAGAGGCCACCCATTTTCAGCTTAGTTCCAGTATCTACTTAGAAACATGACAAATGGTTTCTAGAATGAGCCTATGGTGCTACAATGCTTATCTCATCCCTTGGATGAGTTTTCAAAAGATTTTCAAGGGGCTGGAGAGGTTTCTGAGTAGTTAAGAGCACTGGCTGCTCTTCCAGAGGACTCAGGTTCCATTGCTAGACCCCAGATGGTGATTCACAACCATCTGTAACTTCAGTTCCTGGTATTGGATGCCCTCTTCTGGCCTCTATGGGCACTCAGTCACACACATGTGCACACGCGCGCGCGCGCGCACACACACACACACACACACGAGTCCCATAAAAATGAATTAATTAATTAAAAAAATTTTCAGTGACTCACACATCAAAAGTGAGTAAATAAACATCCAACCAGCAGAAGGAGCAGCACTTAGATAATGGAATGTTTTAAACGACATTCCTTTGGTCTCCAGAGAAAAATTAACAAGTTTCTGGATATGGTTAGAATTAGGATGAAGTTTTCATTATTGGCATACTCCTAAATTTAGAAATAACTATTGAATCATACAAATAACTTTACCCATCAAAAATAATCATGTTAAAAATATTATTAATCCGTGTCAGGTGTGGTGATTCAAATCTATATTCTCAGCACTGGGGAGGTAGAGATTAGAGGATCAGGAGTTTGAGGCCAGCTTCAACTACATAGTAAATTGAAGTTCAGTTTGGACTATCTGAGACCCTATCTTAAAAAGCCAAAATAAATAAATACAAATAAATAAAAAATATGAGCTCCTTTAGAAAACAATATCTTAAATAGTCTAACTTATATTCAAAAGTAAAATGAATTATTTTTCATTAATCAATAAATAAAATGTGTAGCTGGGTGGTGGTGATGCACACCTTTAATCCCAGCACTCGGGAAGCAGAGGCAGGCAGATCTCTGTGATTTTGAGGCCAGCCTGGTCTACAAGAGCTATTTCCAGGACAGGCTCCAAAGCTACAGAGAACCCTGTCTCAAAAATAAATAAATAAATAAATAAATAAAATAAAATCTGTTATTTCTGTGGTAAAAATTAAATTTGATTTAACATTTTAATTTTTGTTTATGAGTGTCTGTGGGAAGGTATGCCACAAGTGTGTTCATGCCTAAGGAGGTGAGAAGAAGACATTGGGTTTTCTGGTGCTGTAGTTATGGGTGGTGCTGAGCCACTTATGTGGGTGCTGGGAGTTAGACTCAGGTCCTCTGCAAGTGCAGCAAATGCTCTTAACTACAGAGCCAGCTCTCCAGTCCCTAGACTGGATTAGACTGGATTTTCATGAAACAGAATGCATGTAGACACGTTTTGTAAAGTGAAGTGATATAAGCCTAGGGATATTGTTGTTGTTACACACACACACACACACACACACACACACACACACACATGTCCAGCATCTGCTTGGCATGGTTAAGAAATATTTACTGTGACTATATGGGACCATCACCTCATACTCCAAAACCAAAAGAGACACTCTGCAAACATTCTTGACAGTGTGTCCTACTTACAATTATTTCCTTAAATGCTTTTAACCTTATTCTATGTGCCACTCTGCAGTGCCTCCAACTTTCTCTCTGAGGAAAGCCTGTATTCCACATACGTGCTCACCATGCTCACCATCCAGTGGGATGTGTGTGCATGTGCATGGCTTTTGCCTGCCTATGTAGAGGGGTGAGAATATCTTTGCCAGGTATGGTGGCTCACGTCTTTAGTTCCAATACTTAGAAGGCTGAGCCAACAGGACTGTTACAAATTCAAGGCTAGACTAGGCTACATAGTGAGTTCCAAGTCAACTAGGGTTAAAGACCCTGTATTTAAAGAAAGAAAGAGAAAAACAAGAGAAATAAAAACCCGTCAGTCTTGCCTTCAACCACATTCATGCCCCATTTTAAAGTTGTGGGAACTTTAAGAGGTGGTGGTGGGAGATACATTCAATAGGGATGGTGGGACTCCAGCTTATACCTTCTTCTTCCCCTTGAAGGGAGTGGCTTTGCTCTGTCAGGGCTCCTCCTATGATGTACCACCCACCACAGGCCCAAAGCAACAAGACCAAAAGATGATGGACTAGATCCTTTCAAACTGTGAGCCAAAACCCAACCTTTCTCTTTGTGTATCTCAGGTGTTTCACTATAGTGAGAGAAAAGTGGCTAACACACATTCAAACTGTACATAGTCAGTCGGTACCACCATTCATGCTCCATTTTCAGTGTTTCTTCTAAAAACAGAAAAGGCATGCTACACCTTGCCTGCGGATGCTTGCACAGCAACACAGGGTGCCATCCTCAGCACTCAGCATGCTGCCTACACAGGTTAAAGGATTTATTGTGTGGTTGCTGTGAGCCTGGGGAATATGACCTTGTACATGAAGGAATAAGAGAAGGAAAGAAGGGAGGGAGGAAAGAAACAGAATTCCTTGAGGGAATTGGTTTCAGGTCTTGTGAAAAGCACATCTGGAGTGGATCTAGACTATCTTATTCACAGACAGTGAAGATGGGGTGCTAAGATGACAATGGTGGAATTATAAGGGGTTCCTACTACCATACCATGCCAATTTTTCTGTAAAATCATCATTAATTGACAAGATTGGAAAAGCAATGTAAAATAGTTAACAGCCAGGCACGGTGGCATGTGCCTTTAATCTCAGCACTGCAGAGGCTGAGACAGGTGGATCTTCGTGAGTCTGAGGACAGCCTGGTCTACGCAGTGAGCTCCAGGCTAGCCAAGCCTATGTAGATTCTATCTTAAAAAATTTGAAAAAATGTTAACAAATATAGGGCCAATGAGATGGCTCAGTGGTTAGAGTTACTGTCAAGCTTATGAGTTTGATCCTTGGATCTCACATGGTAGGAGGGGAGAACAAGCTGCCCTCTGACCACCCATGTGTGCTGTAATATGTGTATGTACACATGTGTGTGTGTTCCCCACTAAATAAATGAGTAAATAAACAAACAAATAAACAAACAAATAAATGTAAGAAATGTTAAAGAGCTATGGCATAAGCACGAGGGACCAGGTAATCATATATCAGAGCATAGAAGAGAAAGCAAAGCCCGCCCTACCCCCACCCACTCATTATCACAGGAAGTTATACAGAGCCAGTGTAGAGTCCAGTTAATGCTGTGTTCTCAGATGACAACTTAGCTGAGTTCCAATTCCTCTCCCCCAGGAGAGAGAACTGACCCACTTCCACTCTCCTCTCTTCCTGAGGAATAAAATGTCCACATGAACCTACTAGTGAGACACTGGTATGACCTAGCAGGCTCCAATTATACCAAAGAGGTCAACATTTCTTAGCGACAGAAAGGTAAAACAGGGTCAAGCATTTCTGCCCAACTTCTGATAAAGAAGCAGTGTTTCAAACGAGGTATCTCGAGACATAGGGATACCATTTTTCTGTGAAGTAACTACGAAACTTGTAATAAAAGAGGCTTAAACCATGAGTGTACCACAGAATCCACATCCTGCCTCAATCAAAAGTTTTAACAATTTAGAATATAAAGTGCCATTAAGTCTTTTTCCTGGAGGGAAGTTGGTTTCTGGGAAAGCTTGAAAACTTTTAAGATGTGAATGTTGTGGGCCATAGATACATTTATTTTGAAAGCAAATTGATCCATTGAATTTGGATTTTTATCAAGTTCTTAAAGATATTTCCAAGCTACATCCCTTCTTGAGTACAGAGTTTGCTTTGTTAAACCCAGACTCTTGAGTGATCTGGCGGAGTAAGCCGTATTGTGATTATTTAGAGAACTATTAAACAAGTTAAACAAATATTGCTCATGCCTGGAATTCTAGTACACAGGAGGCCGAGGCACAAGGGTTGCCATGAGTTTGAAGCCAGCTTTGACTACACAGAGAGTTCTAGATCAGTCTGGACTAACGTGTCTCAAAACACTAAGCCAAACCAACTCATTAAAATGTGAAATTGTAAACTCAGTACATCCTTTCTTGTCTAAAGAAATCAATAAGTATTGCTCAATCAATTAGGATTATAAACTGAACATTACAAAAATACATAAATGACTGCAGATATTCCCTCAACCATGAATATCCCTTCCTAAATACAACAGCCCAATGAAAAATGAAACCAACTTGCCATCCCAGAAGACTGAAGACCATTAAAACACACTGCTATTCAAGCGCAGGTTCCACATGCTAATCTTAACTTTGCAGACTGTACTGTGTAGGCTTGATGTTGGATCACCCCACTCTGCAAATCTTAGCTATGCAGATTTGCTGTGGGGGGCTTTATTTTGGACCGTCCTACTTGAGTGTTGAGAACTTCTGCTTCCCCAATTTCATTGCCAACGCAGAGCTGGTAGATCCATACCTTTGGCTTCGTCTGTCTTTCCTCCGAGGTTGGAGTTAGCATCTTTCGTAGAATCCTTCAGGGTTCCATATTCCTTTTCCATCTTGGCGGCTTCTTCCTTGGTGCTGTCGGTTTCTTCGTGACTCTTCTCTGATGGCACTGTGATCAGAGAGTACATGGTGGTTATGACACCATTTCCTACCGTTCTTAATTCTTAATGCAGAACAAACTTCATTTAAAGGATAAAGTTTGAGGTTATATTATAGTTTTCGAATTGAAAGGGATCTCAGTGGTTATCTAATCCAACCCTCTACTATCATTTCACAGAAGGGGAAACTGAGGCCCCAGGAAGAAAGAGATGCTCGGGGTCACCCACTGAGTTAATAAGAAGCAGGGCCCAGACTCCTAGCACTCCAGATTCTGTAGGGGACACTCTTTCTTCAGCCACACTGTCGTCAGAGAGCGATTGCTTGTCTTGTTTATTATTATTATATTAGAGATTGGTTTTCACTATGTTGTCCTTGAACTTCTAGCTCAAGCAATCCTCCTGCCTCAGCCTTCAGAATAGCTGGCATGTACAATCAAAACTGGTTATTTTTCTGACCTCCCCTTCTTTCCGTCCCTCTCTGAGGAGGATCTCGGCTGGTGATCAAACCCAGAGCCTCATGCATGCTAGGCAACTCTACCACTGAGTCTACCACTGAGTTATACCCTCAGTCATATTTATTTTAATTTAATTAGTGTTACCAGTCAACCAGGATGTGCTATATAGGTCTTGTTACAAATAACATTAATTTCTTTTTTGGGACAAGATCTCATGTAGCCTAGTTTGGTCTTGAACTACCAACCCTCTTGCTGTCTCTGACCTCTTGAGTTCCTGGCACTGGAGAGGCAAATACAGGGGGATGTAGCCAAATCTATGAACTCCAGGTTCAGTTAAAGATTATGTCTTAATAAATAAAATGAAAAGCAGTAAGGATGCCACTTGATGTTAACTTCTGGTTTCTACACACACACACTATCTATCTATCTATCTATCTATCTATCTATCTATCTATCTATCTATCTATCTATCATCTATCTATCTATCTATCTATCTATCTATCTATCTATCTATCTATCTATCATCTATCTATAATAAATATAGCCCATTTGAAGGCTAAACATGAAGCTGAGAGGTAGAATGTCTACCTGGCAAGCACACAGATCTGCCTTTGAGCCCTAGTAACAAAACCATTAAAAAACTCTGCATGAAAGCGTCATCTTAAAGGGTACGGCATTCCAACATGTATATAATTTCTGTGCTGGGGGAAAATGATTAAACCATAAGAATCCAGAGCCCGTAATCTTTTCTCTTTTTGTCCCCGCCCCCTTGAGAGGAAAATTCTTCACACAGCTCAGTTCTGTGCTGTTTGCTGGGCAGGGCAGGGTTGTGGGTGGAAGAGAAACAGAAAAGGGGCATATTGTGGAGGAGCACAGAGGATCCCAGAGGGGTGGGATGATCTGGGATGGGACCATGGAGAAGAGATGTGGGGACAGTGGGGAATGACAGGTAGCCTGGGATGGTGGTCTCAAGAAGTGTTAAGAAAGAGACACAAATGGAGGCTTTTGTTTTTGTTTTTCAAGACAGGGTTTCCTCTATAGCTTTGGAGCCTGTCCTGGAACTAGCTCTTGTAGACCAGGCTGGCCTCGAACTCACAAAGATCTGCCTGCCTCTGCCTTCCGAGTGCTGGGATTAAAGGCGTGCACCACCACAGTCTGACTACAAATGGAGGCTTTAATAGAAGATTCGCTCAGTTTCGTCATCAAGTGCCCCCAAAGAGTGTTTGTTACACACCTACATAACTTTTTAGTGCAGCACTAGAGGTGTGGCTCTATGGTAGAATGCTTGCCTTCCTTCCACACTGAGGCTCTGTGTTCAATTCCCAGCCCAAGAAAAAACAACAAAGAAGACCCCAAATAAAAGAACTTTTCCATGCTTTTGGTGGTATATATTCTCTGCCATGACAGGCTACAAAGTAGCCAAGGTTACATGTGGTTATTACTATGTTTGAAACTGAGATTTCAAAATGTTTTGAGGTCAATAATGCTCTATTAACGTTTACAGAAGCTCACCCTTTACCACTAAAGTAGTTATTCTTTCAGCAGCTAGGAAAAATAAAACCCGCCCCAGGTAAGTAAATCCTACCTGGGTAAAGCTTGCTTTTGCTGTCAGTGCTGTTTTTTTCCAGCTTGTTCTTGGTCTGCAGAGCAATTGTTTCATCCAAGTTTTCTAGAAAGAAGAGAAGAAATATGCTTTAATTTCCTGAGAAATGATATTAAACGTTCACTCCCATATGTGGTGATTATGGGTGTGTGCCACAACTCCTGTCTTAGATTTTTATTTATTCATTTTTATTTTTAATGTCCTTTCAAGCAGAGTCTTATTCTATTCTAGGATGACCAGAGACTTTCTCTGAAGCCAAGGCTGGCTTCCAACTCCTATTTAATCCTCCTAACGCTATCATCCCTGGTGCTGGGATTACAGGCTTGAGCCACCATGCCTGGCCAACTGGCTTAGCCAGTAAGCACTTAATTTTAATGACTTCCCACTTAAGTAGCAACTTGCGGTTAGTGGTTACCATGTAGACACTTAGCTTCAGGTAGCAGCGAGAACAGCTGCTTACACATAAGCCTCTGCAGCGTCTTTGACCTACTTCCACAGGAGAAATGACAGCACAGACTTCCCAAGTCACACACTTGACATTGTCCTGAGCAATGTCTGCTCTACTATTAGAACTTGTGGGTTGTGACCCATTTGGGGTCACATATTGAATATCCTGCATATCAAATATTTACATTACATTGTGTAACCATAGAGGTTCTCAACCTGTGGGTCATGACCCCTTTGGGGTCAAACAACCCCATTCACAGGAATTGCTTAAGACAGAAAGCACATGACAATTCATAACAGTAGCAAAATTACAATGAAATAATTTTATGGTGGGGGGGTCACCACAACAGGAAGAACTGTGTCAAAGGGTTGCAGCATTAGGAAGGTTGAGAATCACGGTGTTAGAGGAATAGAGTTGGTTGGACAACACTAACTGTAATCTGAACACACTTCTTTTTAAGACAAAGAGAATAGGTATGCTCACATATATACCTACGCAAACAAGACATCTAGAAGACTGTAAATCAAAATGTTATGAGGGGATTAGTATCAGGAGTGATTTTAACTTTCTTTTGAATTTTTTCTTTTTCTTTTTTTGCCTTGAATGACTTTTTTTTAAAAAACAAGAAATACGCTCTTTTTTATAATAAAAATACAACTAGTAAAACTGTTTCTATGTAGTAAAACCCAGGGTTCATGTTGAATAATTTTTGATTATGCTGACCAGAGTGGCATTTCTACATCTATTTGTTTCTCTTTGCCCAGAGCACATGGGTGTTGAAAAGTACTCAGAGAAACAAAAGCCCTTTAAAAAATCAAAACAATTGAGTACTTGCATTACATAACTCATTTTAATCTTTTAAAAGATTTAAGTATGTATGTGTATGAATATTTTGCCTGTTTGCCTGTATGTGCACCATGTATGTGCTGGCTAGTTTTATGTCAACTTGACACAAGCTAGAACCATTTAGGAAGAGAGAAACTCCGTTGCAAAAATGCCCCCAACAAATTCTTGACTAATGATTGACATGGAAGTGCCCGGATCACTGTGAACAGTCTCACCCCTGGGTTAATGGTACTGGGTGCTGTACGAAAGCAGACTGAGCAAGCCAGTAAGCCAGTAAGCAGCACTGATGCAAGGCCTCTGCATCAGCTCCTGCCTTAAGTTCCTGCCCTGACTTCTGTCAGTGATTGAGTGTGACCTGAGAGTTGTTTCGTCCTTCATTTAACAGACAGAAGAAGTGAAGCCTTGCTAGGTAGTGTTGGCGCACACCTTTAATCCCAGCACTTGGGAGACAGAGACAGGTGGATCTCCGTGAGTTCGAGGCCAGCCTGGTCTACAAGAACTAGTTCCAGGACAGGTACCAAAGCTGCAGGGAAGCCCTGTTTTAACCCGCCCATCCCCTCAAAAAGGAGCAGGACCTTTTCAGTACAGCAGAGTGAGGTTCCTGCTTCCCCAGTCAGTACTTTTTCTGCTTGCCACATACAGTACAGTACTCAGAGGGGGAAATCAAGATTTAACCCAGACTTCTAAACACAAGTAAAAAAAATGTTAATGGGCTAAATTGTAATAAAATTGCTCCTTGGAGATTATTTTAAAGTACTAATAAGGTTTAATATAAAAAATGTGGAAGGTTTTTTCTTGAAACTGAATTATTAAGATGAAAAGTTCAGAATGTCTAATTAATTTTATTTGCATGCATCATTAAGCTGAGCAACTCTGTTACCCTGGAGATCTGGGCTGCTCCGGCATAAATCATCAAATCAGTGAGGCGATTATTGCCAGATCCTTAATTCGCTTTGAGCAATGAATGGAGCCATGGTAAAAATAAGGCAGAATGCTCACCAAGGTAGGAAACGCCTTCTTCTGGAGATATAGTGCCGTACTTGACCATCATTTTGACAAACTCGATCAGCGTCTTCATGATAGTGATCAGGGTTTCTTTCTCTTTCGCTTCTTTTTCTATGGTAAAAGAACAAAATAATTAACTAAAATCATTTTATCTCTATTACCTTATGGGTGCATGGGTGTTTGCCCTCATATGTATTTGTGAACCACAGGCATGCATGCCTGCAGAGGCCAGAAGAGGGTGAGAGAGCCCTTGGAGCTGGAGTTACAGAGGGTTGTGACCATGGCGTGAGTACTGGAAATGGAACTTGGGTCTTTTGGAAGAGCAGTTTGTGCTCTTAGCTGCTGAGTCATGTCTCTGGCCCCAATGAGAAATAAAATAATTTAAAGACAACCAATAGACGGTAGTTTTATCTTTCACTGCCAATCTATGAAGTAAGGCATAATTATTGAATGTCTTCCCCTTTATTTATAACGAATTGCACAAGCATTTAACTTAAAAAAAAACAACAAAAACTAAGACACAATTGGGAATGGAGGGCAGTTTATAGCTATACAAAACTGCTTTTAGAAATGAACGCATTTTATCTTTCCCATGGGGCTTTAATTTCATCTGAAATATTAGAGTAATAAAATAGACAGAAAAGAATTCACTTCTGGGGTAGGAATTATAGTTCTGTTGGTACAGTGCCTGCCTAGTGTATATAAGGCCTAAGGCTTAAACTCCAGCACTGAATAAACCAGGCATGGTGACTCAAGCCTTTAGTCTCAGCATTTTGGGAACTAGAGGCCAGAGGATGAGAAGTTCAAGGTCATCCTTGGACGTAGTTTGAGGTCAGCCTGGGAAGCAGGAGACACCACCTTAAAACAAACAAACAAACAAACCTGAAAGATAAAACAAATAAATAACATTCCACACAGTGGAGTTTAAAAAATACCAAAACCATCACAGGTTGCTGAGTTAGGGAGATGAGTTAGGAAAATCCTAAAAAAGATGTGACAAATGACTTTGGCCATCCCTTGATCAAGGGTGGGCCAGTATATTTAGCATTATGCTGACGCTCTTCACTGAGGAGAAGTGACTCACTAGAATGACATAGATTCTGAGCTGGTCATTTTGCCAACCCATGGGGCAAGATGGCTCAGAACAGATCCTCCAGACACAGCCTTGCAGATTCAAGCAGAGAGGCCGGTGCCATCTGGCCAATATCTGGACCTGAAGGACAAAGAGAATTCTCCAGGGCTGGAAGCTCATTCTGTGATCACTTTATGGAGAAACCAGATAACAATTCCAGAAAATTTACCCAATTGTTCACTTGAGGGCTTCAGCAGGGATGGGAAAGCTGTTGGGGCAATGTGGGGCACCTGCCTAAACAGTGACAGAAGAGATTAAGATTCTCATCATTTGCAGATTAACCAGAAACAAACAGAAGCCAAATCCTACAGACAGCTCTGTATACATGTGACTGAAGAGACTGGGGAGGACACGTTTACAAAAGAACAATTTCTCAGATGTGTTTGGGCTCTGGACTTTCTTTCATCCCATGCTCATGAGGATTCACTGGAAAACCAAAGCAGAAAATGTCTAGTAAGCAATGTCTCGAATAATTTAGAGGAGAGCAAAGAAGGCTCCCACTGAGAGAGGAAAATGAAAGCTTTGCACAAGTTTTAATACAACTGGCAGGATTTTCTCTTGATGTTTTGTTTTTTGACACCATGCCTAGAAAATACACTAGGTAAAACAATCCAGATACAAAGACAGAGACGGCATTCTCTCAGTTCCAAACCCAAGGCTTCATTATCCACAGATTCAACTAGCTGAGGATCAAAAATATTAAAGAAAAACTGTGACTGCGTTTTTACTGAGCATGGACAGGTCATTTTCTTGCCGCTGTTCTCCAAGCAATACAGTTTAACAACCATTTGTATAGCACTTCCATTGTGGTAGGCATTGTAAGCAAATCAGAGATGATTTAAAGTCCATGGGAAGATATGTAATGATGATAAGAAAATACCATATCTTCCTCCAGCTCCCTCTCTGCCACCGTCTCTCTTTCTCTCCCCCACCTCTGTATGTGTGTATGTGTGTGAAGGGGCTGTGTGTGCTACAGTAATCAAACTCAAGCCTTGGACATGCTAGGCCATCACTCTACCTCTGAGCTTCAGCCATGGTGTTTGTACCATTTTATATAAAGGACTTGACTATGTGTGGATTTTGGTATCCAGAGGAGGTCCTGACACCTCTGTGCTTATAGAAAGACAGTTGCATGTGGAATTTAAGAAAGCTAAGTCATTGAAGTGGAGAGTAGAATGTCATTGCCTAGGACTGGGTAAACCTGGGAGATGCTGGTCAAAGGTACCAAGTTTCTGTTCTGTAGTGTGAAAAGTCTGGAGTCTGTGAAACTTGGCAAGTATGGCTGGTAACATTGGATACATATTTGAAATCTGCTAGATCATATCCTTTCAAGAACAAGAATAAAAAAGAAGAAAGAGACAATAGCAACTATATGTATGGGTGATAGACACAGTCATTGGCTACACCATGATGAGCATTTCACAATGCAGATGAACACTAAAACACCATGTTATATGCCTATTTTATACAATTGTGTGTGTGTGTGTATCTGTGTGAGATAGGATCTTGTTATGTAGCTAAGACTGGCCTCAAGCTCACAATATAGACCAGGCTGGACCCATGCTCACGGTAATCCTTCTACCTCAGCCCCCCAAAAGCTAGGATTCTAAGATTATAGGGGTATACATATTAAGTACACCTCAATAAAGCTGAGAACAGAGCATCAGAGAAAGCTGAAGGGCCAGAGAGACAGCATGGGTGCTCAGAGCATTCGCTGCCAGGCCTGATGACCTGAATCACATTCTTACGACCCACAGCAGTTGAGAGAAAAAACTGATTTCATCAAATTGTCCCCCAATCTTTATATGTACGCTGTGGCACACATGTCCACACACAAAATAAATGAATAAATAAATTAAATAAAAAGGCTGGTAACAAAACAGCAGCTATAGTAAGAGCGAAGACTGAGCTGGGTCAGGGCAGGTCAGTGATTCATCTCAGCACGTGACAGATTTGGGTACCTGTACACAGCAGATGTTCCATGGCTGTTTATTGAACAAATAAATGAACTGTCTGTTAACGAGATTAAATTATCCATAAACCTCACATTTCCCGATTACCCTTTCCATGACTAGCACACCACTTTTGAAAAAAAAAAAGTAAAATGTTTTTCCCAGCCAACAGTGTATGTCATAGAGAACTGCACTTGGAAACCACGAACAGGAAGAAAACCACCCACACATTTCCAAGAATTACTGTCTCATTTCCCTTCCTCACGGTCAGAAAGTGGTGGTTACCTGAATCGATGCTCGTCAGTAATGCATAGAAGTTGGGGAAATACTGGAGTTCCTCAAAGTCATCTTCATTGCGGGGGTTGGTTCTCCTTTCCAAGCCATTCGACAAGGTCAAGGTGTTAGATACGGTCTCATCATTTTCTCTGTTAGCAAAGCCATCGTGCACGGCTGCTGCTGGAGTCTTAAGTGAGGGGGAAAAGACAATAGCAAATAAAGATGGTTTAGAACCAATGCAGCTCCAGGCCACTTCTCTCCTTTCAGATGACCTCAGGCTTCCTCCTCCTTTAACAAGGCCCTGCAGGTTCTAGGTAGGAGCTCAGGTGTGGCTCAGGAAAGACTAGACTGGGGATTTCTATGGTTCTGTTTTGGCCACATTACCCTCCATGAGTCTTTCAGTGAGGAGAGAGCTTTGATTTACACGGTGTATAGGGGTGGAGTGGGGGTGAACCAGGAAAGCTTTCGGACTGTCCATCAGTAATTGTACAAATACCTTAGAACTTCCAGGAGATTTTTGTCTCTGGATGATATATAATATTTTTTTTCACGTCTCAGACCTGATCTTTGTTCTTATTTTGGTAAAAGCTCACTTGCCATTCAGTAGACTAGACAAAAATCTAAGAGATTTTCTTTTTCCTTTGTTTCTCCACATCTGATCTATCAGTATCCTTGTTGGCTTTACTTTCAAATCTTATGGCAATTTTTACATCTCTTTCTCCATTAACCCATGTTCGTCCACCGCCCCCCTTCTAACTGGTATACCACTCATCTCCAGTGTCTTCTCAGTTCAGTATCTTATGCCCTGTGGACCGAAGTATCTTTCTAGCAATTTGATCTTTAAAGACTTTGCTTAAAATCTACTACAAGGAGGCCAGAGATGAATCTGGGTTGGTAAATTGCTTGCTTTATGAGCACAAGTGTCCCAGTTTGATCACCGAACCCACATTAAAAATAAAAGTTGATGGGACTGGAGAGATGGCTCAGTAGTTAAGAGCACTGACTGCTCTTCCAGAGGACCCAGATTCAATTCCTAACACCCACATGGCAGCTCACAACTGTCTGTAACTCTAGGATTCAACACCCTCATACAGACATCCATGCAGGCAAAATACTAATGCATCCAAAATAAGAATAAATAAATTATGTTAATAAAATAACAAAATAAAAGTTGATCTCAGTGGCACATGCTTGTAATCCCAGGACTAGGAAGATGGAAATAGGCAGATTTCTTTGGCTTGATGATAACTCCTCTTACTTTGCTTGCTGAGTTCAGGTCAGTGGGAGACCCTGTTTCAAAACACAAGGTGGACGGTGCCTGAGAAATAGCACCTGGGATTGTCCTCTGGCCTTCACATTCATGCATGCTGACATGTACACATGCCTACATGTAAACATACCCACATGTACACATGCACCTGTACACATACACACACAAATACATACACATGCATACTCCTGCTATGCTATGGTTTGGATATGGCCTATTCCTGTCAAAATTCATATTGAAATTTGAATTACTGGGGCTGGAGAGATGACTGACTGCTCTTCCAGAGACATGGGTTCAATTCTCAGCACCCACATGGCAGCTCACAACTGTCTGTAAATCCAGTTCCAGGGGATCTGACGCCCTCATACACACATCCATGTAGGCAAAATACCAATGCCATAAAATAAAAATAAAGAAAAATATAAATTTCAAATGTCAATGAAAAGGTGTTGAAGGTAGGGCCTTTGGTACATAGCGAGTTCATGGAGGCTCCTCCCTCAGGAATGGATCAATGTTTGTGTTGGTTTGAATGAGATGTTTCCCTTAGTCTTGGAGATTTGAATACCTGGTTTCCCAGGTGATGGTGCCTTCTGGGGAAGCTTAGGAGCTATGGCCTTGTTGGAGGAAGTGTGTCACTGGAGGCTGGCTTTGAGGCTTCAAAGCTACACACCATTCCCAGTTTTCTCTTTGCTTCCTGCTTATGAACTTTCAGCTTGCTGCTCCAGCCTCTGTACCTGCCTGCTGCCGCCTTGGGCTCCAGCCTCCGTGCCTGCTGCTGCCTGGCTTCCTCATTGTAATGTGATGGACTCTTAACACTATGGAACTGTAAGCCCAAATAAACTTTTCTTTTGTAAGTAGCTGTGATCATTGAGTGATGTGGGATTCCCCTCTGTCTGCTGTGAATACCTTTGGTTAATAAAGAAGCTACTTTGGGCCAATTGCAGTGCAGAATAGGATAAGGTAGGAATTCCAAGCAGATAGAGGAGAGAGTAGGCAGAGTCAAAGAGATGCCATGTACCTACCATGCCAAAGGGGAAAGATGCCTGGAACCTACCAGTAAACCAATGAACATCGTGGTAAAACATAAAATAATAGAAATGGGTTAATTTAAGAGTAAGAGCTAGCTAGAAATATGCTTCTTAATTGCTTAATAATGCTTAAGCTATTGGCCAAACAGTATTGCAATTAATATAGTTTCTGTGTAATTATTTTGGGTCTGGGCAGCTGGAAAACAAGCAAGCAGCTTCTGCCTACAGCAGTGTTTTATAACAGAGATAGAAAAGTAACTATACTCTGCCTTTCGTGAGGGACTGAGGCAGGACAGAAGATAGGGCCAATGCAGAAGACACGGAAAGGAAGAAAATCCTTTGCTGGGATCTGCTTTGACTTTCTGGCTGACAGAGTCAAGAAACTCAACAGAGAAAGCCCAAATTGCCTACAGAGATACCGGCATGTTAATGACCTCTCAAACAGGGGGTTAAAAATGATTCCTTAGAGCTAGAATTTTGTCAATTTAGTACCCCTTTCTCATCTCTAAATCTAAATAATGCACCCCATAAAAGCACCTTGTGATTCATTTACAATATGAAACTAATTTACATATTTTACTTTATTTTTAAACTTTATTTAATTGTAAGCTTGCTTAGTCTTTTAAAATTTTTATTTATGTGTGTGTGTGTTTGTGTGTGTGTGTATGTGTGTGCGTGCCCAGTCTCGTGAGTGGAGATCAGAGGACAACTTTAGACACTCTCCTTCCACCATGTGGGCCACTTAGGTCTCCACGTTTGGCAGTGGATATCTTTAATCTGCTGTGTTGTCTTATGGCCCCAGCTTGCTTAATCTTTTAAACATGAAAATTGCATCCTTTTTGCACCCCTGACTTTTTAAGGGTCATAGACACAGCCCTGGTAAAGACACACAAATGTGACTGTCAGGGAGCTTTGCACCCATATTGTAGGTGTGCACTGTCTTTTTCCCTATGATTCTCTATCTAAACAGTTAATGCATTTGCTAACTTGGCTTCATTCTGACTTGTTCTGGGATTCTTTTCTGAGCTGCAGTCAAGGCTCTGGTTTTACCTGAGTGGAGTCTCTAGGGGAAAGGGTGCTCCTTGGGCAGCTGGTGGCTGTGCTAGGCTGTGTCTCTCCACTGTTGACAAGACTAGGCTAAGGCTAGCTACTGTGTGAGAGAGACTTGTGTGAGAGAGACTTGTTAAAAGGTGAGTGGTACCCCTGCCCCTCTTACACATATACCTGCTTGTCCCTCCCCTTTCCCATCTCACAGGGCAAGCCACACAGAGCCTCAATTATTCCATCTTGGGCTTTTCAGCTCCAAAGTTGTGCACTAAATACATTTATTTTCCATTTTTAAAGAAAAGATTTATTTATATTTATGTGTGTGGGTGTTTTGCTTGCACGTATGTCTGTGCACCAGGTGTATGCCTGGTAAAGGTGGAGGAGGCCAGACATTGGATCCCCTATGACTGGAGTTAGAGAAGGTTGTGAGTCATGAGTCACCATGTGGGTGTTGGGAATTGAACCTGGGTCTTCTGGAGGAGAATTTAACACTCTTAACAGATGAGCCATCCCTCCAGTCCCTGTTTGTCTTTTAAATAAATTATCTAGTCCCAAGTATTCTTTTGTAGCAATGGGAAGCAGATGAAGGTAAAACCCTTTAGTATTTTCCCCTGGCTTTCATAGTAGGCATCAGACTCTACATAAGACTGAGGCTCTGCGTGGTCTGGGCTGGGGCTACTCCCCAGTCTCCTGACACTGCTCTCCTTTCCCTGTCAGTCAGGAGCCCTTGTTTCAGTTGCCTGGATACTCCACACACGTGACCTCTCCTGTTTACAAGTTAATCCTATTTGACTTTCAGTTTTCGGCTCAAATTACTTCCTTAGGGAAGCCCGCTCTCAGCCTAAGTGAAGAACAGGTGCCTTTTCTCTAAGCTCTTGATGCGGTTGCCTTTACAATGACTGTTTGGAGACAATCTACGTCTTCCACTGGAACTTAACCTTTGTGGGAGGAGAGATTGTGTCTTTTTAAATTAGCACGGCATTCTTAGCACCCTATGGTACTCTGAAAGAATACTTTATTTGCAGTAGTGCATTTAGAAGACATGAACAACAGGCCAAGCATATGGACATTTTAGATCTGTTCTTGTGAAAAATGTTGGCTGGGCTACACAGCTAACTAGCGGAGCTGTGTGGGTTCAGTTTAATGATGGGTCACAGCTAGTGGTCCAAGCAGGAGTATCTTCCATCAGTTACACATCACCAGATGGTCAGACAACTAGGTATGGAGAAAATGAAAAATTGCCAGAATACATCAAACAGAAATTACAGTGTCTTTCGTCCATCCTTCTGGTGTTTTCTAGTCCAACTCCTAGTGTTCACTAACTAAAGTCCTTTCAGATATCTGTATTTAATAAATGACTTTGTTTGGCTTTCAAGTAAAGTGAGTTTTTTTTTTTTAGTTTACTATGAGTTCAGAAAGTCTTTCTATTAAACAGAATTATAATCTGTATCATAAAAAATATATTCTAAGAAAACAAAATAGAATAAAATTTTCATTACCAAATACAGTGGTGATGAAATAAACTAGGACTTGGATTTTTCTCCAAGTACATAATCCCTCACCAGACTTTGTGTGCTCATGTTTGTACTGCACTAAACTTGGTGTGCTGTGTTTGTTTTTGTTGTTTCTGTACTAGTAAGACAGTGAGAATCATGGACAAAACAGCCTATAGTTTTGAAGATGTAAATAATGTGTATATAAGCAGTATGTAAACGTATATTTTATATTTATTTTTGTAGCGCTTCTGTGTGATTAAATATTTCTGCAAATACATTTTATAAAATAAACACATTGGTAAGTAAAAAAAAATAGAAATGAATAAATGTAACAAGTGAAGGGTTGTGAAAGTCACAACTGCTTTTGTGTAGACCTGTATATCTGTTCCTCCAGGAATATGAAAAGTTTGGTGGTTTGAATAGAAATGGACACCGTAGGCTCATAGATTTGAATGCTTGATCACCAGGGAGCGAAACTATTAGGAGGTATAGCCTTGTTGGAGTAGATTGCCAGAACCGATCTTATTTTCTGGCCCTTCTAAAATAGCATCTCTATAGGGCCTGTTGATACACATTTGTAATCCAAGCATTTAGGAACCTGGGAAGATTTGATCTAGAGTTCAAAGACAACCTTGGGAACACAGAAAATTCAAGGCCAGCTTGGACTGCATGAGAGAAACACAAACACACACCAAAACAAAACTAAACCCACAGAAACATTACTGTATTGCATGTGATAGTTCACACCTATAACCTAGTATATAGAAGGTCCGAAGGCATATTTGCCACTGAGCTGAGGCCAGCTTACATATCATGTGAGAATCAGCAAATAACCACCTTCCAAGAAAACCCAACTCCAAAGCAAACAACAGAAGTGCAGCCTTCTATATAGCATTGCTTTGTATCGCAGAGGATGCTGGAGGTGCTAAGGGGAGGGGGAGCTTCAGGTCTGTGTACTCAGGAGAAGGAAAATCAAAAGCAAAGCAAGGGATCTGACAGCCTCCATTGCTACATTTCTCCAGAAAGAGAACTGAGTGAGGAGAACAAGATCACGATAACTGTGTTGATTCCAAGAGGAAAATGCAGAGCGGAGCCCAGGAAGGGGAAATAAGAATGAACGGCAAGCCCAGATGAAAAGCTATAGACAGGCTTCTGAACCAATGAAAAGGGGAAGGGGCAGGTGGAAGAACGCAGCCTGACACAGAGGAAGGATCAGACTGGGGGTGTGAGGCTGCTGTGCAGAGGATTGATCTATCTACCCCTCCCATCTTTCTCTCTCTGTGTGTACATGGGCGTTCATACACATGCACTGGGAATAAATGATAACATTTATGTAAATGAATGGAATACCAAAAAAGCTTTTGAGCATTGGTCCAGCACATTGGGGATGCTGTAAATACTTGTATCATATGATATGTTCCCAGTGTGCTAAAAATGAGACAAATACTCTCTGGCATCAGGTAAGGCACTAATTGTACAGAGATACATAAAGCACACATACACATATGCCCATGACACGAACACATTCCTCACACTCTTGTACATACCACTTTCTCTGATATTTTTCCAGCCTGATTCTCGGTCCTGCTTGTGGGTTTATCCAGGGTCTCAGCCTGATTCTCGGTCCTGCTTGTGGGTTTATCCATGGCCTCCTCGTAATTGTTGGCTTCTTTTGAAATCAATTTTTGTAAAGCCTCTGCTACTTCGTCTTCCAGAGTGTGTGCCTGGCTTTCAGTGATCTGTTATAAAGAGACAAAGCCATAGAGCTGCTATTCCCGTTCCTAGACAAATAGACACCTGAACTCTAGTTCAATAACTTCTTGACCTTTTGGCTAAGATAAAATGTAAACTCCAGTTGAACACGTAGGCACCATGCAAGCTTCCAACAGTCCTACTCAGCTATGACTTCCAGAGCCACAGCATGAATGCCAGCACGGCACAATTTCCCTAAGGGTACAATAGTGGCATGCATACCTTCATAGTAACCAACAGCTCTCTAATTAGACTTAAGACCTGCTCAACAAAGGTGAAACCACGCTGGTTCTGGAAGCCTAGCTAACTACTCAGTGCAGATGAAATCATGGATATTGGAGGAGAATCTACAACCACTACTTTACTAAGCCAGCATAATCTTTAACAACAACACAAATATTTGTCTTTATACCCACAGATAAGTGTAGTCTTCACTCCTAATCAAGGAAACTTCTTTTTGCAACAGACAATCCTTTCTTATGCAGGCTGTGGTGGTGACTGCCCAGCACTCCAGGAAGAATTAGGCTATTTATGCAAGCTGTCAGTGATACCTGCTGAAACCCTAGGGATGCTTCCTTGGAGAGATACCTGAGGGATGCTGCTCTTTAGCTGAAGGTCACATGGTCAGTTACAGGATCCTTGTGACTAAGAACCTCAGAGAAACCTGCTGGGCTGTGTCAGGGCTGAGCAGCCAAGTCGTGACTAGGGAGGATTCAATCGCTCAGCGTCCTCAAGCATCCACTGCCAGTCTCTGCTTGTGTTATTTCTGGTTTTGCCACACACATCCTCTGCCTCTGCTTGTTATAGCCTGACTTCCCTTCTAAGCTCATTTCAAACACCTCTTCCTCTGAAGCCTTTCCCTACTTCCCACTGGGCACATACCACTCTCTGGCAAACTGCACAGCTCATACAACTCTCAAACCACCTGTGTGATGGGTGTGTGTGCTTATCTGACCCTTCTGATAAACCCAAGGGAGTCCTTGGGAGCCTAGTACAAAGTAGGTGCCCCATAAACATTTGGTTGCTTGAATTACGAGGCTCAACTTCCCAGGACACTGTAGAGTGTACTGAGAACCGAGTTTGCACTCATGCAAACCACTTACTAGGCCGAGATTCAGCAGTTTAGAAACAATCTTGTCAAACACTCCTCTGTCGTTCTCCTCATAGATCCTGGTAGCAATTTTGTGGACAATGTCTTCAGCAGTTAGAGGGGTTCCATCCAGCTGATGCAGGCCATCTGGGTCATCTAGACAGAGCAAGCACAGCTTCACAGCATGGCGAGTACACACCTATTCTACGCACCATATTATAGCCCATACATACTCAAGATTTTTGTTATATATATTTATCACCTATTCATTTATCCATTTAGAGATAGTGTCCTACTATGTCATCCTGGCTGACTTGGAACTTCCAGCAGTCCTCGGCTTCTGCCTTTTGAGTGCTGAAATGGTAGGCGTGTACTGCCATGCCTGACTGCTGGAGTACCTCTACGTAACAAAGCTTATGCTGAAGCTTAATAACAATAATAAACCTCAGTCTCCAAAAAACAGGGAGCTTATTTTATGAGCTTGGAATAAAAATATTAAAGCGAGAGATCTACATGAACATCACGCATATTTTGCAGAGAAGCCTGTGAATATTTGTCCTTAGTTTTTCTGGGAATTCATCTGGTAACATAACTTCAGAATAAGGCAAGGGATCATTCTGAGTGAGAAAAAGGGGCTGTGTGTGATGGTTCATGCCTGCAATCCTAGTGCTTGGGACCCTGAGGCAGGAGGATTGACATGAGTTTGAGGCTAGGCTTGGCTAACAGAGAGAGACCTTGTCTCGAACATAGCAAACTCAAACTTTAAACAACAAGAACAACGATGATGACAATGACAACAACTAATGTGAAGGAGAAAGGGGACGAAGCCAGTGAAGCCTTGGTCCATCCACACAAGAATCCCAGAAGTCTATACCACATTGAACAGATCCCCTTTACAGAGTATCTATGAGTATCTATACCACATTGAACAGATCCGCTTTACAGAGTACCTATACCACATTGAACAGGTCCACTTTACAGAGTATACCACATCGATCATATCTGATTTACAAAGTGTTTAACTCTTCCATCACATAGAGGCAGATGGGAAAGATGAGTGGTTTAGCATAGTGATTTCTCTTGTTCTCTATAGACCTTGGATCATTGTACAAAATAATAAGGGCATTGGTCTCTGTGCTTAGCTCAGTGGTAGAGTGCTTGTCTAACATTTGTAAACCCCAAACAATAAAACAAACAATTATGAGAGAGGGTTTATTTAATTTGATTTTAATGGAGTTCTAAGGAACAGATGAAATAAGATTACAAATGCACCTTTTGAATCATACAGTAGTGTGTGGAAGAGTGTACTATTGCAATTATGCCTAGTGGATTTAGATTTTTAATTTTTTTGTTTTGTTTTTCAAGACACTGTTTCTCTGTGTAACAGCTTTGTCTGTCCTGGAACTCACTCTGTAGACCAGGCTGGCCTTGAACTTACAGAGATCCACCTTTGCCTCCTGAGTGCTGGGATTAAAGATGTGTGCCACCACTGCCTGGCAGATTTTTAAAGGAACTGTGATTATTTTCTGGAGAAAATGGAAATTGAGTTCCTTGCCAGATATGTTATGAATAATGCTTTATTTTTTGAGATAGAGTATCATTATGTAGGCTGGCTTTGAACTCTCAGAGATCTGCTTGCTTCTGCCTCCAGAGTGCTGAGATTAAATGCATGTACCATGACACCCAGCTCTATGACTATAATCCGTATCACTTTCCCTCAATGAAAGAACAACATATTTCCATCCCAATTCTGCCCTTTTCTTCCAAGACCCTCGGGGATCTGGCCAGAGAATCTCTCCCATGGCATGGCCTTTCTTCTAGACCGTGGGGATGGTGGCACTGCAGCTTCAGGCAGACACCCTCTCCTGCTTTTGGACGCAGGCTTTATGAAGATGAGTGGTGGTTATACACAAAGGCCGTGTTCTTGTTCAGCCGCAAGCCCTTTGAGACCCAAGTGCCAGAGTGACAAAAATCATAAAATTAGTTCCCTTCATGTCTGGTTGAAAGTGGAGTTCTTCATCTGTTTCTCAGGAGCACAGCCTCTCTATCACTTCGGTCTGAATTTTCCATTTGTGGGTTGCAAGTCAGGCGCTGGGGACTAGTCTTCCGTCTATGCAGAGGAGGAAGAATTCACTTCCCTCCCCACTTCTCCCTTAGGAGCTGAGAAGGAAAGAATGTTGGCTGCCTGCTGACGCTGGAAAAAAACCCAAATGACTGTTTTTCAGCTCATTTACTTCCCAATGGGGAGAATGCTGGAAACTCAGAAGAAATGTCTTCCTCGTCTGCTGCGCTGCTGTGGGCTCTTGAGCCAGGAACTCAGGTCTCCCACGGTGGAACCTTGAGAGCTGCAGTTAAAAGCGAAGTACTTGGCCACTGCCCTTACCTTCCATCAGTTTTCCCCATGCTCTTTGAAAATGAGAAGAATACCTTAAGGTGATTTCCCAGCTGTGCTCAAAGGAATGTTTTATGCTTCCCGTGTGAAGCCTCAGGAAGAAGCCGGCATAGATTCAAATTTAAAACCTTTAGGCAGCTACAATGTTCTATAACAGACATCAAAGGACTGTGGCCTGTCATTATCTTCCCTGTTATGTCTTGTATTCCTTGTATCTCATAATACCTAGAATTCATTTCTCCAGTAAAATTAAAGTCTTACTATGTGCCAGACACCAGAGGTAGAGTGCTGGCTGTACCTAGTATCTCATTTAACACTTGGAATTAATTTTTTCAGTTTAATTGAATTCAAGTCTTAATATCTGCCAGACACTGGTAGAGTGATGGTTGGGTTTAGCATGGTCCCTGGATGCACAGAGCTTATTATCTAGATCATAACCTGCAATGTGAGAATTCCACAATAAATTCCTGCTACTGAATACTCAAAGGCACCTCAAGCATAAGCATATAAGGAGAAACAGGCAAGGATTTTGAATCTGGAGCTTTCTTAAAGGCAGTCTTGGGTCTGAGGATATTGCTTGCCAAAGACCTTCTCCCTCGCTCTACCTCTGGGGGTGGAGCCTGCACATTTCTGATGCTCTGTTCGGATGCTTAGGTGGGTTCAGACCTGCTGGCTCTAGGATTCGTAGACTCTGAAAGGAAATTAGACCTTCACCCATAAAACATTCTCTCTAAGACCCTTGACTTAGTCTCTGTAGGATCTCAAGTAAAGTTAAAGCAAATATGGGCATAAACCAAAAAACATGAGGACCAGCCCTATCGTTTTAAACTTACAAACTGGCAGTAAAATGACTAATTAAAAAGTAGCCGCTCAAGTCACAAACAAATCTGTGTCTCTGCTGGTGCCTACAACCAGTGTGGCTGATCAAGTCAGACAAATACTACATTCTTTTTTACTTTATTAAACCAAATGTTCTGTTTAACCAGAGCGATTAAATTAATTTCTTTTATGCAGTTATGCCTAGTGTCGATTTGCTTCTGGTCAACATATCTTAGGTTAAAAAGTAGAATTCAAGATCTAAATTCTCCAAATAGCAGAACATAAATCATTGCCTCTATCTACTCAACACATATAATGCACTTTAAAACTCTCCTCATTGCCATGAAACAAAATAAAGACAGAAAGGAAAGCCTGTGCTCACTTCTAAGCACTGGTCTGCAGAATTGAAAATACTCTTCTTACGTAGGTTCACTGATTCCCTCACACGTTCTTTCGTTTCTTCACTTATTTATAGAATCATACAATGAATTAACGACTATTCAGGTACTGCCCTATAATGTCTTTGTTCTTGTGAGCTTTTCAGTGTAGTTTTGGATAAAGGCAATCATAAGTGGTTACAGTTACAAATACAAAGGTTCAAACTACAAGAAAAACAATGATGGCAAGGAGCAAAATGTCTATCAGATCATGTATGTTGGACAAACCCAGAAGTGTTTGACAGTAACTATGAAGACAGAAACTTTATGAAGGATTTTGGTTTTGTGATGTGGGAGTGTCATATATCAATCTGTTGATTTCATTGGTTAAGTAATAAAGAAATTGCTTGGCCTAATAGATTAGAACATAGGTGGGTGGAGTAAACAGAACAGAATGCTGGGAAGAAGGGAAGTGAGCTCAGACGCCATGCTGCTCCTCTCCAGGGCAGACGCGATGAAGCAAGCCGCCAGGTCAGACATGCTGAATCTTTCCTGGTAAGACTGGTGCTACACAGATTATTAGAGATGGGTTGATCGGGATATGAGAATTAGCCAGTAAGGGCTAGAGTTAATGGGCCAAGCAGTGTTTAAAAGAATACAGTTTCCGTGTAATTATTTCGGGTAAAGCTAGCCGTGTGGGAGCCGGGCGGCGGGAAGTGGCCCGCAGCTCCTACTACAGTTTTGGTCCTAAGAGAAATGAGAATCTACTAAAAGAGATTTATGGGAAATAAAGAAGCATGCTCTGCTCATCCCATATAATCCCAGCATCTAGATAGAAGCACAGGATCCTCATGATCTAGGCTAGCCTGAGCTAGGTACAAGGTCTTGGCTAAAAACAAACACTCAAACAACAAAGCAAAATAAAACAAAAACCTAATGGCATTCTGGTCATCGTGGCACACATGTTTGCAGTCTCAGAAGTCAGAAAGCTGAGGCAGGAGGATTATGAGTTTAAGACTAGCTTAGACTATATAGGAAATACTGTCAAAAAAAAAAATCTGAGGAGCTGTGGTTGTAGCTCAGTGGTAGCGTGATTAACTGCCTAGCATGCGTGAGGCCCCAAGTTTGATATTGAGCACCCCTACAAGGAATGACATGAACATATTTCAATATTTTATATTTGCAAATTAAAAGTCCACTCCAGTTGTCACATCATGAATGGCTGAAAAAAAAACTGTAGTGGTTGCTGGGAGATCTGTAAAATATTTTGTTGTAGTTCAAATGAGACACGATTGGGTATTGGGTAAGAACAGTGGTGACCGAGAACAGTAGTTTTTCTGTTGTTAAAAACATGGGAACTAACTTGGGAATAAAATGAACCAGTTTTGGAAGATTAGGATTGAAGAGGTAAAAAAAGAGAATTATTTCAGTCCTAGATTTCTTTCATGAAGAAAAAAAAAAGGAAAAATAGCAGCAAAAAAGAGGAAAGATCTTTTGAAGAGGATCTGTGAGGAGGAAAGAGGTCATGAGTTGACTCCGGTATACATTCGGTTTTCTGTGGATCTGACACTTCCAAGGGAAGATGCTGGGTAGAGAGGAAATAGGTCTATAGTCCAGAGAAGTCCGAGTTTAAATGTATAATGACTATATGAACAAAGGTAAGAGTTGGAAACTACCAACAAGAAAGTAGTGGGCATTTCATTATTGGGAAGGCATATTTTATCGATCGAGTTATTTGAAGAAATCATGTTTTATTTGTGGTAGTTATCAAAATAAATAGAAAGAATGGAATGAATTTACTAATGTGAATACAGATATCAGGCTTTAAAACATTTCAAAGCATTGGTAAGGAATCCAGTCACTATGACCACTGTTATTGCTGTTTTGCAATGGAGTCTGGTTGGCTCGGTGCTTTATGTAGCCCGGAATGGACTTGTGACGACAGGCGTGAGCCACCACGCCTGCCAGAGTAAAGGAAACCTTAAAGGGAAAAGTTGAGACTCTAGACTGTTCTTTGCACATTATCAGTAAGTTTTGGTTTTACCTCAGCTTTGGACCCGACACATGACAGGTCATGAGTATATTAGATATATTTTGTGACCTTTAAAAGTATGTGACCTTTTCTTAGTATGTAATGAAAAACTCAAAATGAGAAAAAAGATAGCAAAGCATCCTTTAAATCATTTACCTTGAGATTTATGGTCCAGTCCACTCTTTGTAGAGTCGTACTCATCAATCAGTTTTCGATTTTTAGTTGAATCAACATCTTCCATGTCCAGTGTGTTACCAAATGGGGGGCTTCTTATAGACTGCTTTTCTTTCTCCAGTTTTTCCTTTTCTGTTATCGCCCTTAGCAGGTTCAAGTTATCGACAGAAGAATAATTTCTTTCACTTGGCTTGCTTTCTGGAAGAAAAGTTCCAAGCCCAACACATTCATTTTAGTTTAGACTCCCATGACCTACATTATTTAACTGAACAGCAGTATGATTTCCTTTTACCTGGAGGGTTTGTCTTTTTAATCTTGTCTGCCTCTGCCTCAGCAATCTGTGAAACAAACAGGAGACAGACCGCATTTTAAAGCAATGTTTCACAGTTTACCAAGTATACAAGCCAAATGATTTAATCTCTAGAAGATTTAGTTTTGTTTGTAAAAAGCATTGCTATGAGGATTAAATGAGATTAAACAAAGGACTGGTGCACTTTAAGTATGAATTCCTTTCTCCTGTAATATTGACTAAAAATAAATCTTCAACTAAGCAGTGTGGCATGTGCCTATAATCTCTGTAATCAAGAGGATGAGGCGAGAAGATCAAGGGTTGTAGGCTACCCAGCAAGACTCTGTCTCAAACAAAACAACGAAACAAACCACACACACATGTCAGTAAATTAAGCCATCTTCTAAGAGTGGATGCAGTATTGATCTTGCTGGGCTATCATCATGTGGGCACTCTAGCACTCTCTATATTATACTCAATGGACATAATTATCGAAACTAGATTCCTCACCTTAATTTTTTTCAATTTATTATTAATGTCCCAGAGTTTGTAAATTCAAAATGGCTAAAATATCACAACATAATTACAACAAATGCTCATGAGAATAAAATGACATAGCAGTTACAATTTTACATCCAACCCACCTGTTCATTCAAAGGTCTTTCTGCACTTAGTTCTCGATTATGCAGAGATTTGTCTAGAATAAATACATAAAGATATAATTTAATGGTGCATTTGGATGATAAAATATGTTTCTTGTTAAAATAAAAACAGTGAAAAATCTTTTAGAGAAATAATTCTGGGTGGTTATGAAATAAAATTTATATTAGCAAAGATTATCACTTGTGTTCATGATGAGCATCAGTGTTGGTAAGCTTATTATATTACTGCATTTCCTGAGTTAAATGTAACCACACTTCTGTTTTCCAATCAGAAATTTAACATATAGTTCTAATTCTTGACTTATTAAGTCTTCAATTAGAAATATAAATTTTGATGATCATTGCTGGCACATTAAAAGAGATCACAGATTCCTGCTTGTGTAATGAATAGATTATTTTAGAAAAAAAAATCCAAGCCACTTTAAGAACAGGCACTTGCTCCCTTTTCCAAAATAAGATCCTTATAAGCAGCTCATGTTATTGCCCTGTTATCTAAAAAGTGAAGGAGAAAAATTCACCTTCATTTTCTAAAGTCAAAACGATTCTGTCATTATGCGGGGATACGATCTGGTTAGAATAACCAGGCAAGGCGATTTAGAGCTCTTAGGTCACACCAAGCTTTACCTTTGCTGGGCCAAATGAAAGAGAGCCCAGAAGTAGAGAAATGTCCACTTACCTTGACTGCCTTCAGGTTTGGGGAAAGCTTGTATTGGGCCGCTATTGAGCACCAACACCAGTATCCAAGAGCCGGTCCAAAGGAACCCCATTCTTCCTTGCTCCCTCTGCTCTCTGCTGGAAACAGCTTGGCGCTGGGCCCCTGAGCTGTAGCTTTTGTTATGAATGAGAAGGGGAGTAAGAAGCTGGCAGGGACAGGAGCCGGAGCGCGGGGAGGGAGAGGAGCTGGGAGGCCAGTGGTTGTGCCGGCCTGGAGATGATGCTCCAGCAGGCCTAGAGCAGGTGAGCAGGTGCAGCGGGAGCTGTCCGCTCCGCGGGTGCTGAAGTTCCTGCGCGGGCGGACGCGGGCCTGGGCGTAGCTTTACTCCACTAGCTCCTGGAGAGGAAGTGAGGAGGAGGCGCATGCTCCATGCAAACCAGGGGCATGAGGATGGCGTCAGCGGCCCAGAGCTACTCCAATCCCGCGGGAACGGAGAGGGGGAGGGGCGACAGGCAGGCTAGCGTATTTTCCATGCCGCAGTCCTGGGTATATTCCTATGTCCAAGTCAAGTCGGATTGCAGGACGCTAGGCCTGGTTGTTGTACCTCAAGGACTACATGCCCTCTCTACCTGTGAACCTATAAAGGAGAAAAGGATAATCTTGTCTAATTTTGACTTGTGATTCTTCTGCAGTATCTGCTCCAAAATCGCTTCCTGCTATACTCAAAAGGTATAATTCTATTACACCCATAGAATTATACTAAAAAAATATGATTCTATTAAACTTTAGAAAACCCTGCTTTTAGTGATCAGTGTTGACATTCTCTTGATGCTTTTGTATGTCAGAGCCCCAGGAGTCTTTTGATTGGGAAATTGTACGAATGTTTTTTTTCCAAGTAGATTGTGCATCACTCTGGCAGATGGTGAGCCAGAGAAGAAAAAAAAATCGTTGTCCCTCTAGGAATGAGAGTCCTCAATAGTCACGGAGATGAGCAAAAATACTCAGTTTTGTTCTCCTTCTCCCAACGAAGTAGGAAAAAAAAAATAGTTCACTTTTGTGACATTGTTCCCAGGGTTTCATTTATACCTGAGGATCTTGATGTTCTGGGAGTCCTCCTAGAAAACCAAAAGCTGTGAAAAAACATTCCTCCCTTCATAAGCAAGTCAGAGGGGTGCTTCCTATAACTATCCCAGAAGCCTGAGGTCATTGCATACAGCTTACTATCCCAAGACCAAAGTGATGAATGCAGACAGCATAATGTGAGCAGGGTGCTGAGCCAGCTCTTTAGTCTGATTTTTCAGCAGAACTTGGATCTTTTCCTTTCAACTGCAGCCTGCTGGGAACCGGGCTGAATAATGACCACAAAGAGGAATCCAGCACAATCAGGCCTTTGATTTCTACATCCTCCCTTTCAAGGACCAAGTTAATTAAAAACCCCAAGCAAACAAACAAACAAAAACAAACCCACTGACAAACAAATTTCTCTCTTCTGGAAGTTTTGAGTTTAATGAACATGCAAGTATAAGCTAAGTATAGTTAAGCATCTAAAAGTCTTTTTGTTTTTTTCCATGTGAATCTTTTTTAAAAACTGACTCATAAAATTTGAGGTTACAGAATACTTCCAAATCTAGCACTTACTTAAAACCAAATAGTTCTTTCTTAATGGTGAGTAGAACAGTGTTATTGTCCTGGTATGCTGCAGGGACAGAGAGATGGCTCTGTGGCTAAGAGTATAGACTGCTCTTGCAGAGGACCCAACACCCACATAAGTGCAGCTCACAACTGCCTCTAACTGCAGCTCCAGAGGATCTAACACCCTCTTCTGGCTTCTGTGAGCAACTCATGTACACATACTTGTAGTGATATTTCGTTTGTGTTTTAACAGATAAAACTTGCCTGAAGATCAGAGTTAAGCCACTAGAGGCCAGTCAGTGGTGGTGCACACCTTTAATCCCAGGACTCGGGAGGCAGAGGCAGACAGATCTGTTAGTTCAAGGCTACCCTGGACTACACGAAATTGATTCAGTCTATAAGAGAAACAGAGCTCACACAAAGGTGATCCCAGCACTTGGGATTCCATGCCTTTAAGCCCAGCACTAGGAAGGTGGAGACAGGAGTGATATGGCTGGGCAGAGAGATGAATATAAGGCAGAAGGAGACAGGAGTTCAATGCAGTCTAAGGTTTTGTAGAGATGCCACTCAGTCTGAGGACTCAGTGGAGACAGGATCTTGTCCCCTTTGGTCTGAGGATTCAGTAGAGGTGAAAGGTCTCTCTAATGACTGACTCCTTTATTTCTCTGATCTTTCAGCATTTACCCTGATATCCGACTCCAGGTTTTTATTATTAAGACCAATTAGAATTTGCACAACACATACTTCCACATAGACACCCATATAATAATTAAATTTTTTATATATTAAAAAAGGTCATATTTTTAAAATCACAGCTGTGTGAAGAGTAATTTCTTTAGATTTTTGTTTCTTAAAATTAAATGACAGTTTTTCTAGCTGATGTATCTATTCCATTTGTTATTGTGTTAGATGGACATTTAGCCTTGGATCAAGTGATATTTCATATCGGCTGAATTATGGAGCAGGAAGGAATTATAGAACATGAATTAGTTTACTTTCTTTAGTTTTATTATACTTGACCATGCTAGAAAAGCATAGATCTGAAAATGGTGTAATCATAATTTAATTTATTTATTTAAGTTAATAGATATATATTGAACAGTAAAAGTTCAAGGCCAGCCTAGACTACATGAAACCTTGTCTCAAAAAGTAAACAAACAGCATAACAATAGGTAGGACAATAAGAAGATATGTCTACTTATTATGGAAAAAGTATGATATTAATTATTATTAATAAGTGATTGCTTTATTGACTGTTATGTATTTTATAGCAGAAGATGTGAAATATAAAAGTAAACAATATATGGAAATGAACACCATGAATCCATTGTCCAGCTTCAATAATTATAACCCCACAACTTCTTGATATTTAAATTCCTAGCCACTGCAAGCCCATGGGAGGCCTGTCCCTTTCTGAGTGGAAATGGCGGAGCAGATGGGGAGGGAGGTAAATGGGGAAGGGGAAAGGGACAGAGGAGAGGAGGGTGAGGAAACTGGTTGATATGAAAAATACATGAAAAAAGATTTATTTAAATAAAAAATTAAAACATTCCTAGCCACTTATTACACATAATGAATTAATTGCCCATAAAAGCCATAGACATTATTTCATTTCATCCATACATATGTCAGTACATTTCTCCAAAAGATAAAGATTATCTTTCCAATGTTATTGTAGCATTTTAAACAAACCTCTCAAGAATAATACTGTTTTAGTATCATTAAATATCCAAGTTTCTTGATTTTCCTTATAAATATTTTTTATAGTTGGCTTGATTGGACCAGTATCCAAACAAGACTGTCCACTGCATTTTTTATTGCATGTGTTAGGGGAAATTTTCTAAAAAATACAATTAACAAGAATAGGGGCAATAAAAATCACGTGCTCACCCATCCATCTGATAGAGATAACAATAGGTAAGTAGGACATACTTTTTTTCTAAGAAAATATTTTGTTTGAATATTTGTAAAGCCGTGCCTCTTGCTATAAATATATACTCACATATCTGTCCTGTCTATACAACAAAACTATGAATTTATAAAGGGAAAAGATCTTGCCGAAATTATTGGTGATTTACCAGTTTTTTACACAGTATCTGGAAATGACTTCTTTAAATAAATTAATGAAGTGGTAGAGGGTTGCCTACTTATTAGTGTTCTCATAGTGCTGAAGCTAGGCTGGCTGTCCCAGCTCAGCATCATGGCACGGTCAGCATGGTCCTGGCTCAGCATTTTCATTAAGAATGAGTATTCACAAAAGGCCCGAGAAGAGGGAGTCTGAGCTGCACAGACTCTCAGAGCTGCAGAGTGACGGCAATGGATCTGTTGCTGTGAGAGGAGATGACCCGGGTGCTCATTCTTGAGATGGCTAATGGTCTGGTGCAAAGGAGAAGTAAATGAGGAGTCTGGCAGTGTGCCATCAGAGGAGAGATGCAATAACCCAACATAATGCAGCAAATAGCATGACTAATGCAGCCAAGAGGAGGAAAACGAGAGAAGAATATAAACAAATAAACTAGCTCAAACAGTCAAACATCATAGTTCACCTACACACAGAAACTTCCAGAACTGAATGTGAGAGTGGGTGGCAGGAGAAGGTGGTTGCACAAAAAACTTCTGGTTCACTTATTTTGTATTGTGGTTGAATGAGATGATGCTAATGGCCCAGCTCAGGGCCTGGGGAAGGAAGATGTGAGGCACTGTGGATGCTCCCCTAGAACCGCAAGGAAGAACAGTTTCCCGTAATGAGTCAGAGAGAGAGAGAGAGAGAGAGAGAGAGAGAGAGAGAGAGAGAGAGAGAAGCCATCAGGGGTGCTCCATCTTCTAAGTTTTAAAACATTATTTAAAACACATCTGCAATACAATATTAAACAGATCAAGCAGAACAGAGCAAAATAATCACTTTGCCTATTAGCATTGATGCCTATTACAAAGTGTGCCCTTTCTTAGTATTTTTGTGTATGCACAATTATATATACAGGTTTATCATAAAGTTTGCTTCCCATCATACTTGTGGTGGGTGCCTGGTTTTAGTTCTTTTGTTGAGCAGTTTAGAAAACTTTGAATTTTTTTTAAACGTGAATATGCCCTAGCTTTATAACAAGAAAGTATTTTTGAGTTCTTTATATATTTTGGAGATCAGACCTTTGTCAGTTGCGGGGTGGGTGAAGATCTTCTCCCAGTCAGTGGGTTGCCTTTTTGTCTTAGTGACAGTGTCCTTAGCTTTACAGAAGCTTCTCAGTCTCAGGAGGTCCCATTTATTCAGTGTCTGTGCTGCTGGGGTTATACGGGACAATGAGGACTACTGAGAACTCAAGAACAATGGCAATGGATTTTTAATCCTACTGCATGTACTGGCTTTGTGGGAGGCTAGGCAGTTTGGATACTCACCTTACTAGACCTGGATGGAGGTGAGTGGACTTCCCACAGGGCAGGGAACCCTGATTGCTCTTTGGGCTGATGAGGGAGGGGGACTTGATCGGGGTAGGGGGAGGGAAATGGGAGGCGGTGGCGGGGAAGAGGCAGAAATCTTTAAGAAATTAATTAATTAATTAATTAAAAAAAGAAAGTAAAGCAGTGTGGTCTAGGTAAATACTTGTACACGTATCACAGTGTTTTATATTCCATTACATTTCAGACAGCTGTAAACCGTTTTCTTCTGAGGTGTGAAGGTACTTTGTGATCAGATCAGTAGAAAGAAAATTAAAACCTATAAACCAGTGCTTTGGTCTTCTCTGATATGTAGCAGCTACTTGAATGCTGTCGGAAATTTGCAAAGTACTTTGCTTTTCCTTAATACTTCTTTTTTTATTGTGACATTCTTGATGGAAGGAGTGATCCAGAACTCATTTACTTATCTTAGGGCCTAGCATACATTGGAAAGGCTGATGCATGCTTGTTGGATGGAATCTTATTCGTCATAGCACAAAGGACACCGTTTTGTTCAGCCATTTATCCACCACAAGCGTCCAAACTACCCCAGCTCCTCATTAGTTCTTCCTGTCTTTTCACTTTTCAGGGATGAAGATGCCAAGTGGTTACTAGCATGCTTGAAGTAGGCTAATGCTTCTCAAATGCCCTCGGGTTAAAGCCCTCTTGTGCTCTTCGGCTGCCTCCGTGGCACCAGGAACTGGAATTAGGCAATGCTTCTTGTAGTGTGGAGCTGGGCGGGAATGCAGCCCACCGCTCAGCTCCTGGCCACCGGCTAGCTTTACCCAAAATAATTACATGGAAAATGTATTCTTTTAAACACTGCTCAGCCCATTAGTTCTAGCCTCTTATTGGCTAATTCTCTCATCTTGATTAACCCATTTCTAATAGTCTGTGTAGCACCAGGAGCTGGTGGCTTACCAGGGAGATTCTTTTTTTTTTGTTTTTTTGTTTTTTTGTTTGTTTTTCGAGACAGGGTTTCTCTGTGGCTTTGGAGCCTGTCCTGGAACTAGCTCTGTAGACCAGGCTGGTCTTGAACTCACAGAGATCCGCCTGCCTCTGCCTCCCGAGTGCTGGGATTAAAGGCATGCGCCACCATCGCCCGGCCGACCAGGGAAATTCTTAACCTGTGTCTGTGCCCGGTGGGAGAATCATGGCGACTGCCTGCCTTGGCTTCTTTCTCTTAGCATTCTGTGCTGTCTACTCTGCCTACCTAATTTTCTGTCCTATCAGGGCCAAGGCAGTTTCTTTATTAATTAACCAATGAAACAACAGATAGAAAGATGACCCTCCTCCATCATTTCCCCTTTTTCTGTTTAAACAAAAAGGAAGGCTTTCATTTTAACATAGTAAAATTCTAGTTCAGTGGTACAGATATGGGGCTTGGAGAGAGTGAGAAATAAAGGGCACAGGCTGGGTATGATAGTTATTCATGGTTGTCAACTTGACTACATCCAGAATTGACTAGAATCCAAGTATTTGGGTATACCTGTGAGGGATTTTTCTAAATTAAATGCCTATCTATCTATCTATCTATCTATCTATCTATCTATCTATCTATCTATCTATCTATCTATCTATCATCTATCCATTCATATATCTATCTATCTATCTATCTATCTATCTATCTATCTATCTATCTATCATCTATCTATCTACCTACCCATGTTCTTTTTTGAGACAGTTTCTGTGTGTAGCCCTGGATGTCCAAGAATCTACTCAGTAGACCAGGCTTGTCTCAAACTCAGAAATACACCTGCCTCTGTCCCTCCTCCAAGTGCCGGGATTAAAGGTGTGCACTACAACCGCCTGTCTGGGAAAAACTTTTAATCCATTTCTTTGCAGGTAGGAAGATCTACCTTTAACTGGTCCAGACCTTCTGCTGGCTGCCTATAAGAAAGGACACAGAAGAAGGAAGCTTGCTCTCTGTCCCTGTTTGCTCTCACTCTCACTGGCAAGTCCATTCCTTCACTGGCATTAGGGCCTACTTCTTTGGGATTCTGGCATATACTAAAGAACAACCGAGACACCCAGCCTCATGGTGTGAACAACTGCTGGAACATTGGACTTTTCATTGGTAGACAACCATTGTTGGAATAGCTGGACCACAACTTGTAAGTCGTTCTAATAAATCTCCTATCCCACTTCTGTCTTTATCTATCTAATCATAGTCATTCTATAAATTCTGTTCCTCTAGAGAACCCTGACGAACACACTGGATTTGCTTCCTGTAGCCTCGAGCCTTGGAGGATGTGGTAAAACACAAACATAGCTATGTGTTGCCTAATGACAAGATAGGTCCTGAGAATTGTGTCACAGGGCGATCATCATTAAATACAAGGAAGCTATGTTGTCACTGTGCTATATAATTTTATGTGGCTACCACCTTCTGGAATCAACGTTTGACCAACAGGTGTTTATGCTGTACAAGACTCCTGAGGATCTGCACAGGGTATTAGCCCAGAAAAGTGCATTTAGCTTGTAAACTCAGGCTATTCTTGATTTCTTAGCTAGTGTGTTGACCAAGTTAGCACTGGCAAAGCTACCACAAACCATTAGGACTATTTGTCAGGATCCTATGGATTTCTAGTGTGAGAGAATGATCAGAACTCAACCTCTTGACTCTGGAAAGCACCATACTCAGGTTTGTGCAAAACTGAAAAGCAGCCACTTCACTGAGGTCATCCTTTCCTATCTGACTTCCCCATCTGAGGTCAAGCAGAGGACAAGGTAGAGGTGGATACTTACACAACTCATTCATGTCCAGGAGGATTCGTGTTTGTAACCCTTGAGTGTGGCAAGACTAACAGAGTGCCCCAAAAAAGAGCATTGACAAGATGGCTCAGTTGGTAAATGCACTTGTCACCAAGGCTGATGACCTGAGTTTAATTCCTGGCATACACATGGTGTAGAAAGATAGATAGATAGATGATAGATAGATAGGTAGATAGATAGATAGATAGATAGGTAGGTAGGTAGATAGATAGGTAGATAGATAGATAGATAGGTAGATAGATAGGTAGGTAGGTAGATAGATAGGTAGATAGATAGATAAAGAACTGAGTCCACATGAATTTTCATTACACATACACTCTCTCTCACAGACACAAATAAATGTAAGCGCTCAAAGAAAACATTGTTCTTTGAGCCTCATGTGATAAGAGACAGATGACCCAGGCTTTGAGCATGAGTCATTTATGGTTACCGTGAGTGAGGATGATGGGCAAGTACCAACTAGCAAATCCCAAAGGTGGGCATGACTAGACTTATGGTGAGTAGTACAGAGTGGGTCACCATTTCAGGGGGCCTAACACTAAGAACCAGAGCTGAGTTGAAAAGGAAGGGAATTTATGAGGACTAGGAGGGAGGCCAGTATAGAAGAATTTCTGATTTGTTAGGCAGACATCTACAGTGATTTTTTTGCACAATTCTAACCTACCTGGTTGTGCCTTCCCTAATGAAAGGAACTGAAACGGCATATCTGGGATGCATAGAAATAAGCATGAATCTTTAAATGCTCACAAAACTCAGAGCAGATCTTAGCTTCTTACCCCTCTGCCCCCCCACCCAGTCTCTCTTCCTCACCCTTTCATCTCCATTTTCAATAAGTGGTCTGGATATGTAGCCCAGGCTAACTTCAAACTTATGATTCTCCTGCCTCAGTCTCCCAAGTACTAAGATCTCAGGTATGTACCAAAATGCTTAGTAGATTTTAATCTTCTTCTTTTATTTTTAAGTTTTTCAAAAGAATATATTTTGTTTATTCTTTGACAGTTTCGTATATGTAAAGAATGCATCTTGCTAATATACACCTTCAACTCCCTCAGGAATCCCCAACTCCTCTTTCCCACTCCCACCAGACACCCCTAACATTCCGCTTTCCCCTTCTTCTTTTAATCTCTCCCCTTTTTATTAATAGCCCACTGAGTCCAACTAGTGATGCCTGTTGGAATGTTGGCTGATTGTTTTGACCAATCTTGTGCAGGTAATCACAGCTACAGGGTGTTCATGGGTGCAATGGCCATACCACAGAGAGAACATTTCATTTGCTTCTTTTATTTAGGAACAAGATGAGAGTGTCCACAGGGTGGACTTCTCAGTTTAAGTTTGCATCTATGGATCCTGAAGGGATCTAGGTTTCTAATGTTTGGATTCCATGGGAGAAATAGCCTCTAAGTCATTTTCAGGAAGTGATTCAAAGAGCACATCTCTCTAGAGGTCAATCAGATCACAGACAGCAGCAGGAAGCAAATTCAATCTAAGTGTATCTGCCCTGTTTGACGATGAACTAAATCAATGACTGAGGGAGCCATGTCCAGGTACAGAGAGTCTCCACTGAACCAAAGTAGCAGCCACTTCTTTCTTGCTTTGTTCCATGTTTGGCTATCCTGGTGGTTTCCTGAATCTTCCTTCAAAGAAAAATGATTCTGTAGCAGCTGAGGAGACTCTAATCAGCAGAACTAGAGCGTTGCCTAGAGCTGAGATCCTCAGTGGCTGGCAGTGGCAGATTAGGAGCCATTCAACTTCAGTCTGAGCCCTTCTTTGTCGCATGTGGATTTAATCTGTTTACCTGACTTCAGAATCTGGAAGGACATGAAGAACATCTGGAAACCTTGTCTTAGGAGTTGGGGCCACTTGGAGAACAAAGGAGTAGAAAGGTTCCTTCAAAAAATCTCCCTCTCCTTTTCTCCCTCCCTTTCTCCTTACATTTCTTTCTCTGTATGTATGTGTGTATGCAAACACACATGTGCTTGTTCATGATATGGCTGTGTATGCATGCACATACATGTGGAGGCCAGAGGCCAATTTCAGATGTCCCTCAGGTGCTATTCACCTTGTTTATTGAACTAAGGTCTCTCACTGGAACCTAGAGCTCACCAAACAGGCTAAGCTGCTGGCCAGAGCTCTGAAGATCCACCTGTACTCTTCCAGTGCTGGGAATACCTGCACCCGCCTTTTCCTTTCCTTTCCTTTCCTTTTTAAAATACAGTTGCTCAATATCCGGGTCTGATGCCCCAACATAAACTACTTTCTCCTCTCTTGACCTGCGTGAAGGCGCGGGAATAATTGAGACACAGTTCACACAGCAATATCGGAAGGGAGTCTCAGGGTCCATTCATTCCCCGAAGATCACCCGCATTTATTTTCCAAACACTTTTTCTCCCCAAAGGTAAACTAAGGCAGAAGTTCATTAACATTCTCTTTCTGTCTGCTCGGTCACTAGCTTGGCATTCACACCTCTTCTCAGGCGATCTGCATAATTACAAAAGAGAAGGAGCAGTACATCCTGAGCCTTTGTTAGGTAGAGACAGCCTGTCTAGAGGGTACGTGATTGCTTTGGATACCAACAACAGCCCGAGGACTTGGCTGTCACACCATGTAGAAATATGGGCCTACAGCTCAAGATTGAACTTGGGTTACTACACTTATGCATTTTACCCGCTGAACCATCTCTGCAACCCCCTTCTTAAGAAATTCTTAAGCTCTTTATATAATTGCGAGAAAACCTAAGCTCTACTAAGCGTTATATGTGTCTATTTTGTGTGTGTATGTGTGTGGTGTGCATGCCACGGATGTACATAGGGGTCTTAGGACAACTGCTCATAGACAGAGAAAGAGGTAAGACTGCTCTTTCTCCTTTGATTTCCCAAAGGTGTTCTGAGAAGACAATTGAATGTCTTCCTTAGGGGAAATGGAAAGCAATGGCTTTGCTCTGCTGCTACAAAGCCCATCCTCCAGACATTCCCAATACGACCCAGAGTGTTTTAGCTGCCAGCTCCCTGCATTTTCCAAGCTGAGAAGGAATTAGGCCACCATTTCTTTCTAGACAGTGTCAAGGTGTAATTGGGTAGAGCTAATGCCTTCTGAGAAAGAGTGACTATGTGTTCTTCCCACTCCCGACTCATGGAGTAATAGTTAAGAGAGGCTTATATGAGTGCTTCTGTGGTCTCTCTAGCCTCATTACGTCCCACCCTCCCCAGGCCCCAGAGCTTCAGCACTATCAGACTCTGATGCTTTTGCCACAGCCAGGCAGGTCCTCACATGGAAGCTGTCACTGAGATTACCTCTCCTGCATGGAATAGTCTCTAGTGGTTCATTCTCTAACTTCCTCCAAACCTGAAGTCAGATGTCAATTCAGTGATAGGCTGAAGTTTCACCCTCTTTTCTACCATGTACCATAATCCTCTATCTTGTTCCTTGACAGTTGTCTCTTTTGATCATCCTGTATAATTTATCTGTCTTTATAGAGTCCCTGCAATAGTACTGGTCATATAAATACTGAAAGCACTGACTGGACAAGAGGATGAAGTTCAGACCCACGTTCCTCAGTACTTCAAGCCAGTCCTGGATTCAAGCTCATTGTTACCAAACTCTCTCTTCCGGGAAACCTCCAGTCTATAGTTTAAAGCAACCAGCATGGTCTTTAAAACAAGAAAGATGGGGGTCTAGGGATGTAGCTTCGTGTAAAGTGCTGCCTAGTCTGCTCCAGGTTGTAGGCTCTATCCTGGCACCAGAAAATAAAACAGTCAAAGGAATAAAACAAAACCCTGAAACTTCAAATATTTCAAAGAACCCGTGTTTCAAAGACAGAGGTCTGATTAAAAGAAGGGTAGATTTTAGGTCAAGAAATGTGAAATGTTACAGCCACCAAGCTTGGAGACATTACCAGTTTAAGGCCTGAGCATAGCAAGAGAGCCACACAGAAAGGACCGTAGACAATAACTACATCCTTCAGTAGGTGGTGCAAACCACAGGGAAGAAGTCAGAGAAAGAATCCGGAGTCTGCTCTCCACTTGTCCTCTTAGCTTCTATTGGTGTCCACCCTTAAGGTGACAGGACTCAATCAGAAACCTGAGGATATCTGTGTAGTCCCAGTAGTAAGCCTTTATAACACAGAGAGGGATGGATACGAGTACGGGCAAAGGAAGAAATCGAAGATGCTCACTCTGTTTTCATGCTGCTGCAACCTCATGGCCCTTTCTTTTGCTTAAATTTGAGACTGCTAATCTTTGGTGTGTGTGTGTGTGTGGACGTGCGTGTGTGCCTGCCTGTGCATGCGAGTGCACTGCATGTGTGTGTGTGCATGCTGTGTTTTATGAAGCATAAGCTGGTCTTCAATTTGCTACATAGCTAAGAATGACCTTGACTCCTGATGCTTTGCCTCTATCTCCTGGAAGCATTGATTCCTTCCAGTGAGCCTACATAAAACAGGCCCTCTCAACAGGAACCCATGGATTACATGGAGTTTCATAGACCCCTAACACAGAAAAATAAGCAATTGACTACTGCTGAACAGTGGAGAAAGGGATCTTTGCCTTCATTTGTATACCCAGCCATGAACCTACCAGGCTATGATGGACTGTTCCTACCTACACACTGTCCTAGTAAGATCCAGGGGAATATAAATAAAATAAAAAGATGTCATTTCCTGAAAGCAATTAGTAGAGATGTGGTCAATGTGGTCAGAGGAGAGCAGTAGGTGCCTGACTAAGGGAATGAGAGCAATCAGAGGCATTATGTGAGCATTGGATTATGGGATTGCACCACCACACCTGTCTTGTTCTTCCAACCAATGGTCACACTCCTGTTCATGGGTACCTCCTTTTCATCTTGGTAAATGTCCCCTCCTCAGAAGCAGGCTCCTTGATTAGCATCCCACTGGATTGTCTCCTATTACATCATCTATCCTTTCTGTCTTCGAATGCATCACAACCTTCCCTGAAAACATTTCAAGCTCTGCCTCCTCCTCCAGACTATTCATTCAAACTCCCTGCCGGAATGAACCTTGTTTCTTAGTTTGCAAAACTTGGGAGAGAGTCTCTTGCACAGTAAGGGTAGGTGCTCAGTGAGTAGTATTTTGAGCAATGACTAATAAGAGTAATAAACAATTAAGAAAACTCTAAAGGAAAGTGATGGAAAAAGTGTCTGATTAGATGTTAAATTACAATGCTGAAATATTTTGACCTTGTACCACAATGAAAGGACATGTGACCCTCTCTTAGAGAAGCCATGCCATGCTCTCAAGATTGTCTTTCTTTCTGAACACTTTTCTTTACCCTTGTGCCTAAACTACATTAAAGTATCTTTTTAAACCTTAGCCACCCAAAGAAAATGGTCCAGAAATAGAACTATTATAATAGCTTCCAAGCTTGTTTCTTTGGGATATGGTAATTTAGTATTTGATACAAGTTGTATTTAAAGACTGTAGGAAAATATAATTATTTCATGAATGATGTCAGTATGATTAGCATTTTTTAAAAATAGCAAACATATTCTTTGCACTTTCACTGAAATAAACTGCACTACAGATCAGGGGCTTAAATGGGAAATCATGAAAAGCATGTGAATACTTTAATAACCTTGAAAGAGAAATATTATTCTAAACATTTCAGATAGAAAATGTCAGGAAGGGGCTAGAGAAAGGCTCAGTGGCTAAGAGCACAGTCTGCCTCTACCTGCCCTGAGGGCTGGGATTAACAGCATATGCTACCATGCCTGGTATTAGATATACATGCATGCAGGCAAAACACCCATAATCACACACATAATATAAGTCTTTTTTAAGAAGTAGAAACTACAAAAAGTCTAAAGAAATGACAAGCTACCTGCAACTGACTTTCCTAGGAATAAGCCTACTTTGCTAGATCATTTTAATGTATGCTGAATACATAAATATGCAAGTACATTTTAAAATACATTTTATCATACTGTGCCATAATGTATTACATTTTTAATGTGATTAATGCTAAGCAGAAAATAAAAGTCAATTTTATGTTCAGTCTGATTCTAATGATGAAACATGCTCTGATTTTTGTTGGGCAAAGTAATTTTGGAATTCACAGAGACATTTCAGGGGGTCTTGGTCCATCAAACCATATTAGCTTGGAAGGAATCCAGAGGTTCACATCTTATGTGGAAACAAAAGCAGAACCTCTTTTCCAAAGCAACATAGCCTTAGACTCAAATTTTGAAGTCAAGATACCTTTAAAGTATATATATTGGTTTAGCTTAGTAGCCCATACAGTGAAATGTCTCTTTGTACTTAGCTCATTTATAGTCAAAAAATTCAAAGAAAGCACAATAATATATATAATTCTGACTCTCTGTACATTTTCTGTCTTTACATGACTTATTTTTTCTCCTTTAATCTATGATAGTCTGTACCCTTTTATATTACTTTTATTGTCTCTTTAAAGACTTTATTTCTTTGTATAACTCTCTATACTATTTTTCTTCTCTCTCCCAAGCCTACATACATTTTTTGAACACACTGAGTCTTGTTTAGGGGTCTTTTATGTCTGAATCTGTCTTATTGCATATCTGTAATCCTTTTCTGTCCAGAAGCACTTCTTAAAATGCTAAGCAGCCTGGCTAGGACCAAGGCTGCTTTGCCTTTTGGCTCTGTCCATTCCAACCTGGAAGAGGTCTGTTTGGCCAATAGCTTAAGTGTATTTCCAGCTAGCTCTTACATCTTATATTAACCCATTTCTATTGTTTTATATTTTACCATGAGGCTCATGGTTTACCAGTACTGGTGCACTGACATCATTCTTCTCTGGCAGATACATGGCTTCTCTTTGACTCTGCCTACTCTCTTCTTCTCTATCTCTTGGAATTCCTACTTTGCCCTATACTGCATTGCAATAGGCCCAAAGTAGCTTCTTTATTAACCAATGGTATCCACAGCATACAGAGGGAAATCCCACATCAGCATGTGGCTCCACATGACCATATATGTTCCCTCATGTGACCAGGTTCAGAAATGGCATGTAGTCCAATATGTCCATACAAACCACCCCCTACATCACCAGGCTTGGAAATTTCAAGTGATACAACATGTATATACACACCCCAATCTGAAGAATTTCAGAAATGGCATGTGTTCCAAAATGCCCATAAATACCCACATGGCATGCTCAGCAACTGCATGTGAGAGAAAATGCTCAAAATGTTCCACATTGTGACAAGTTCCAGAAATGGCATGTGGGCCAAATGGTCCATACATAGCCCCAAGTGATGGGGTCAGATATGACATATGTGCACCAATAGACACCCATACAGTCCCACATATCATGGTGCTCAAAATGTCTGTGCATTCCCCTTGTGACCAGACTGGTGAGTTGTATGCATATAATCACCTATATGAAGTTCACCATATGACAGTACTTGGAAACTACATGCATGGAAACGTGTATAATGATGATATTGTCAGTACATGGAAACTTTATATGTGTGAAAATGTGCATATATGACAACATGTGTTTTTTGCAACCAAGATGTGTGTGAACATGTGTTATATACTGACACATGACCATGCTTGGAAATAGTGGATTGTGACTGTGCTCAAGACTGCATGTGTGTGAATATGCATATTTAGACTGACATGAAGCTGCATTCAGAGTTTGCACTTGTGTGAGCATGGATATATATGCCAACAAGTGACTGTGTTTGGAATTTGGGCATGTGAACACAAGCAGATGTTCTGACACAACACTGAGCTCAGAATTTGCACATATAACATATGTGCCAAAATATGTCCATGCTTAGGAAGCTGTACTCATGTAAACACATGTATATGAGTGAACACACGTCCACGCTCAGGAACTTTGCAAATGTGCCAACACATGACAGTGTTATTGAGTTGCACACCTATGGACAAATGTGTATAGGCTGATACCTGACCATGATCATAACTTGTATGTGTATGGGTATGTACATGTGAGAAGACATATGCTCATATAAGGAATTTTCATACATGTGAGAAAGTACATATGCTCCAACACATAGCTAAGCTCAAAGCTTAGTGTGCACATGTGTATGCGTGTGGTCATACATATATGTGATGAAACATGAAGACACAGAACTTTCATTCATGTGAGACTGCACATATCTGTTGGAATATGGCTATCTTACTTTTCCGTTACTATGAAGATACACCATGAGTAAGCTTATTTTAAAAAAAGCATTTAATATGAGGGTTGTTTGTAGTTTCAGAGGGTGAGTCTATGATCATCATGGCAGGGATCATGACAGCAGGAAAGCAGGCATGGTGCTGGAGCAGTAGCTGAGAGCTTGCTTACATCTCATACATTAGTTGGAGGAGAAAGAGAGAGAGAGAGAGAGAGAGAGAGAGAGAGAGAGAGAGAGAGAGAGAGAGAGAGAGAGAGGAAGGAGAAAGGGAGGGTGGAAGGGAAAGAAGGAGAGAGAGAGCGTGATCCTGGCATGGGTCTTTGAAACCTCAAAGCCTATTCATAGTGAAAATCTCCTCAATGAGGCCACCCTTCCTAATCCTTCCCCAGATAAACTACCACAGTGACCACACTTGGAACTTTCACATTTGCAAATGAGAATATGCACTGATATGTAACTGTGCTTGGAAATTGTACACATGTGAGTACATGCATTTATGTGCGCATGTAACTATCCTTGTAACTTGCATGAATGTGAGCATGTGCATAAGCACCCACATGTGGTCATATTTGGATCTACACATGCATATGTGCCACCATGTGACCAAGCTCAAAATGTTCATGAATGTAAATATATGCATGTACACCAAAATGTGACCACTCTTAGGAACTGCACACATGTGATTATGTCCATGTGTGCTGACATATGACTGTGCTTAGGAACTGCACAAGTATGAGCATACAATGTAGGTACATGTATGTACCAACTCTTGACTGTGCTCTTGAATGTGCGTGTGTGTGAACATACACATATGCTTCAACACGTGTCCACACTTGGGAAATGCAGATGTATGATTACATGAATATGTGCTGACACATGTTCATGTTTTGAACTATACTAATGTTTGAGGCTATCCAGAACTTGCACACATGTGAACATATGAATTTGCATTGACGTGTGACTGAACTCAGAACTTGTTCTCATATGGGCATGCACATATGCACCTCCAACTGCACTTACATTACACCCAGATCTATATACATGTAAACAAGTGCTTAAGTGCTAACATGTGACCCTGTCCAAACTTGCACACATATGAATATAAAAATGTTTGCCCAAACTGTGGAGTTTCATCTTAAATTTTACACTTTCAGTATTGAATATATCTTAGGCACTTACCCACCAAAGAAACAACAACAATAATCCATGAGAGAATTCTTTTTTTTTCTTAAAAATTGTTTAGTGGATTTTGGTTTGGATCATAAATCCGAATAGAATTTCAAACAATTTATGAAATGTCTTTAAATGTAACTTCTGCCATTTTGTGCTGTGTGTGTATACACAGAACAGCATTCTCAGCATTGGTTATAAAATCAAAACTGACCATCCCATGAGAGAATTCTAACTAGGAAATCAATTAGCTTTATATGCTTGCTCCTCCCTCCCTCCCTCCCTCCCTCTCTCCCTCCCTCCCTCCCTCCCTCCCTCCCTCCCTCCCTCCCTCCCTCCCTCCCTCCCTCCCTCCCTTTCTTTCTGTTTTGTCTTTTGAGACAGGATTTCTCTGTGTAACAGCCCTGTCTGTCCTGGAACTCACTTTGTAGACCAGGCTGGCCTCAAACACACAGAGCTCCATCTGCCTTTGCTGGGATTAAACGTGTGCACCCCCACACCTGGCTTTCTATCCCCTTTCATAACTCGTGTCCATTACACGTGTTGTTTCTCAATCCCTTTATGTTGAACTTTTCTTGTTTTCTTTTCTTCATGATCTACTATATGTACATGTATATTTATTTACATATTTATACATATTGTCTAGATTCCATAATAAATGAGAACATTAAAGTTGAGACATGAAGAATTACACAATACTAAGAAGGCTGAAGATGTTCTGAGGAAACGTTGTTATAAAGTTTTACCATTGTTAAATTATATCTAAAGTGGTGCTTCAGAATTTGAAGTCTGTGAAAGATATCACGGGGGCATTTCTCTTAGGTCACATATTTAATTCTGATCTGAGCAAGCAATTCTGTGTCTTGGTTTTGTTGCACTTTGTTCTAGTCCTGCTGAAGCCAAAAGAGGTGTAGAAGAAAAATATGTTTTTCTACATTATAATGCATGTTACACAGACTAGGAGCTTTCCTATGGTATTTTCATACATGTTTAGTTTTGACTGAGCTATGCCTTCTTACGCCCCTCCACACCTCCCTGGTCCTCATCCCCTTTGTACCCTTATGCCCCCAGCATTCTCCTTAAAAGTGAGATATTTCAACATTTGAGTAGAGTTTGAGAAATGTGGAGATCTTGTTTTCTATTCATTTTTAGTTACTTTGTTCAGTTTTAGTTTTAATAAAACGTGAAACAAAACTTTCTAGGGTGTAAGCCTGTTTATTCTATTGTCATCTGTTTAGTTAAGTTTTTTTTTTTTTAAGAAAAGATTATAAAAGTGTAATCATTGCCATCTGTTGTATTTGAGTCAAATCTCGCCTAAGACTCAGAAAAGTCCTGGCAACATCTTACAAAAACAATGGCAACAATGTCATCTCACTATGGTTACTAGTGAAACTGTTTCCCTCCCAAATGAAGTAAGTTTCTTTAGAGGATTATTTTAACATTTGATTTATATCATTGCTAAATTGGCCTCCAAAAATCATCAAAAATCTCTAAAAAAAAATAAAAAAAATGCTGCAATTTAACTCCAGGCCTGATAGGAAGTTAGCAGATTTTTGTCACTCTGAGTATCAAACTCCCTCTTTGGAGAATATTATTTTTGAGAGCTTCTTAGGGTATGACTTGGAGGAGAAATTTGTATTCGTGTACATTGCCTGACAGTATTAAATACTATTGTTACCTGTAAACACAAAAAGCAGACTTGAAGATGAGGTCAGCTACAGGGTTTCAGTGTGGCTCAGAGTGTCATTCATAATGGACTGCCTTATGCCATATTCTTGCTACACGTCCCATTAGACACCATAGCTCCAGGGCTGAAGATGGATGGTTATCAGGTAAAGGCACTGCCGCCAAGCTTGGGCTGAGTTTGATTTCTAGAACCTAGATGAAAGGAGAGGACTGATTCATCCAAGATGTACTCTGCCATCCTATGAACACACACTACACAATACACACACACACAAGCACACACACTTCAAATAAATAAGCTTAATTTTTTTTTACCTTTTTCTAATAAGATTGATTTATTTTTATATGTATTGGTGCTTGGTCTGCATGCCTAGCTGGTATCACATGTATGCAGTACCCAAGGAGGCCATAAGAGGGCATCGGAGCCATCCTTCAGAGCCAGAGCAAAGCTGCATTTCCTTCGCTCAGGCCATGCCTCTTGCCTTTGTCTGATCCTTTCTTCCCTACCTGCATGCACTCTCCTTAGCCACCAGACCTAATCTGGGCTCCACAACCAGGCCCCAGGCTCTACCTGTACCTTTCTCAATCTACAGGTTTGGGCAAGGTGGCACATCCATAAGTGAGAAAACACATATAATATTTGTCTTCTGGGTCTGGGTTACCTCACTTAGAGTGACTGCTTTCAGATCTGTGAACTTACCTGTGACTATCTGCTACTATTTACTCAGTTTACATTTTATTGTTATTTTAAATATATGTTTATATATAAAACTTTGAGAAGCTAATATTTTATAATTTGTAACACAGAATTACTTACATGTAAAGTACAATTTTAATTTATTTTTTTTACATATTTTAAAGCAAATATTTTAAAACATGTATTATATAAACTAATAGGTTTCATTATGTTAGCCACCATTTCTTAACCTCTGTATTGTTATGTTTCTGTTGCTGTGATAAGTCACTATGACCAAGGGAGTTTATAGAAGAAGGAGTTTATTTGGATATATGGCTTCAGGGGGTTAGAGTCAGCGGTGGCAGGGATAGCAGAGCAGACGGCAGACATGGTAGCAGGATCAGGAGCCTGAGAGCCCGAGAGTCTTAAATCACAAACATGAAGCAGAGAGAGTGTTCTAGAAGTTGTGTGGGTCTTCACATTCTTAAATTCTGCCACCAGTGACATACTTCCTCCAGTAAGACAACACCTCCTAAACCTCCTTAAATAGTACACTGGTTGTCTAGACTAAGAGGACATTTGTCAACCAAACCACCGAACCCTCTGTCATCTCATCCTCTCTCCTCTGTTTCCCCTTTTATGCTACGTATAGTACTCTCATGGAATTTTTATCTAGATTAATATTTTGGATTGGTTTATGGTTGCAAATTCAACATTAGTAAAATTTGAAATATTGTGTGATGTGTGATGTCCTTTTGTATATGTGTTGCTTTTATTGGTTGATAAATAAAGCTATTTTGACCAATGGCTTAGCAGAGTAAAGTCAGGTGGGACATCCAGAGAGAGAGAGAGAGAGAGAGAGAGAGAGAGAGAGAGAGAGAGAAAGAGTAGGTGGAGTCAAAGGGACACCAACCAGTGCTGAGACAACAAGATATGAGGAAAATGAGTTAACGTCACGGCCACGTGGCAATACATAGACTAATGGAAATGGCTTAATTTAAGATGTAGGAGCTAGCTAGAAATATGCCTGAGCCATTGGCCAAACAGTGTTGTAATTAATATTGTTTCTGTATGATTATTTGGGTCTGGGCATCCAAGAAAAGAAAGCACAATTTCTGTCTACAATTGTGATTATAGCATTGCCAGGATTTTTGTGTGCACATATATTTTGTTAACAAAGAAAATGTATATATTAAGCTAGCTGGTGGTGGCACACACCTTTAATCTCAGAACTCGGGAGGCAGAGGCAGGTGGGTCTCTGTGAGTTCGAGGCCAGCCTGGTCTACAGAGTGAGTTCCAGGACAGCCAGAGCTACAGAGAAACCCTGTCTCAAAAAACCAAAACCAAAAAACAAAACAAAACAAAACAACAACAACAACAACAACAACAACAAAAAAACGGAAAACATATATGCTAAAAAGGGCATTCATACAAAAAAAAGAAAGGAAAAAAGACATTCATTTAACACCTGTTTTTTGTTTACTTAAATACTAGAAAATGTGATTCTTGGTCTGGGATTCATAAACCAATTTAAGAAGTTAAAGTTGAGGTCAGATGGGGCAGAGAATATCTGACATTTCACTGTATATTTAGAAACAGTTGTAGGATCCATTATTTATGTCCGCATGTCTGCATGCATCTATGTATGTGTTTCTTCCATTGTGTGGTTCCCAGGTGCAAACTGAACTTCTCATAAAAGGAAAATTAACTCATGTGTCTTTAACATTCTATAAGGCTTACTAACAGATCACAATTTCTGTGATTGTGAAGATCCCAAACATGGTAGCAGTTGATCCAGATTAACTTGGGCTTTGATAGCCCCCCAAACATTCACTTTGGTTCACCTCTGTGTTTGGCCTAATATTCTTATGACCACCAGGTAAAAGAACGCAAACAGATCACTTATTTTCTACCAACATGCATGCCAAGAATGTCATCATACACCTGAGGCCCTACTTTAAAGTAGCCAAACTTCCTACCTGATGTTCACACCAATGTATCTTAACAGTGCCTTGATTTATGATTTTTTTCTGCTACTGTATAAACATTATGAAACTTGTTCATATATGTATGGTATTTGGCACATATTTGTGGAAATGTGAACCCCATTCCTGATAAGTTATTCATATTTGACTTACCACAAACTATCTCTTATTCCCCTTGAGGTAAGAATCAGTTGTGGGCTTTTATTTTTAATAATAAATGTTTTATTTCTCTGAGAACTTTTAAAATGTGAACATTCTGAGATTTAGCCACAGGCTTTATTTCCAAGTAACTTCTTCATTGGGCCTCAGCATACTCTTATTCCGGAAGGGAGTTAGCTTTCTATCATCCTTCCTGTCTAGATAGCATCCAAAGACAAATCCCACAAGGACAAGTATAGAACTCAGTGTTCACATACAAGCTGAAGCAAAGTCATCATGGCTGCAGCCCAGTGCCAAGCATGACCCACAACCAAGGGCAGCAGTAGGAACCAGTTGTGGGCTTTTTGTTTGTTTGTTTTGTTTGTTTGTATGTGTGTGCATGCGTTGTGTATATGTGTGTGTTGACAGGATTGAATTTAGCGCCTCACAGATGTTAGGCCAGTTCTCTGCCATTGAACTGGAGCTCTAGTAAGAGCCCACTTTAAAAATAACAAGTGTTATTCCTTTCATTGCATTCTTCTTCCCTAAAACTATCTTTCAGGTATTTCTCAGAGTGGTTTCTGTGATTAGAGTAAGGTGCTTTAGCTAGAGTAGTCAAGTGCCACTTTTCACTTTGCTCTGTAACTATTTTGATTACACATGTTCAAGGAAGCTGGTAAGTAATTTGCCTGGGTTATGAGATGCCATCAAAAGCTCTCTCTCTCTCTCTCTCTCTCTCTCTCTCTCTCTCTCTCTCTCTCTCTCTCTCTCTCTGTGTATGCATGCGATGTATGCGCCCTTTACTGTCTCTTTTCACTTTAAATACACTAGGCATTTTCTGCAATACTGCATTCCTGTATCCTCCTCCAGACTCCCCACAGCAAAGTCATTGGTAACCACAGGGGATTTCATATGGCCAGACATGCTGCACAGCCATCGACTGAGAATGTCCTGCCAAGGAGAGTTTCAGCTGCAGCTGCTCTTATGAGCTGTAAAGACCCTTCATAAGCTGAGAGCGCGCATCATGTCTATGGTCTATAATTGTGGAATACAGTCTTACATATGAAAAGTCTTTTCTCTCTATCTTTATGATGTGCACATCACTACTATTTAGAATTTTAGCAAGGCGATAATTTATTTCTGCTTGTTAGTAGTCCCCACCCCTGTGTGAGGTCTATATACAAATTATCTGAACTAGGAAAGAAAGCTTATAAAGACAATCACCTGGACCATTTGACACTGCCACTGAATCAACCTTGTTTACCCATTCTTATTCATCTGATTAGCATCTTCTTGGTGGTGGTACCCACCTCCAAGTTATTGTCCTGACAGCCTGTCTGATTGTTTTTAAACCTTTAATGATCCGTACACAGCTAGGCACTCCATAACATAAGGGTTCATAGATGAGGAGGGACAGAACTTTACAGCAGAAAAAGAACACTCGACAAAAGGCTTTCATAATGAACGTGATCATGTGGGCATCTGGAGAGGCAAGGAGAGGACACGACAGACAGACGAAGTCAAAACCACCTATGGAATAAAGAGTTTAAGAAACAAAGACACAGAGTTTTGCAGTTTTGAGAGCATGGGTGAATAAGCATGCTTAGCCACATGTCATATGATCCCATGACTGCTTGTTTTAGCAGCCACACATCTCAGAATATCATTTCAGCTCGAATTAAAATAGTTGTTAATGATGGCTAGTATTATTTGCGAGTGGAACTGTAAAAGAAAATTTTGTTGAAACACTTTATGTTCATGGGGTAGACTTTTCTGTTTTATATTACTATAAAATTATTGTGATATTAGTTTTTTAAAAAAATTTGTGCATACTTTTGGAGAAAGTACTAAAACTTTCCTGTTTTCTTTATACTTATTGATAGCTTAATTTTTGTTCATATCTACGCAAACTTTTAAGTCTAAAAACACTACTGAGTGAATGTCTGTTAGTCAGGGCTCTCCAAAGGAAAAGAACTAATAGAATAGATTCTACATATTAAAAGGAGATTTATTAGAGTGTCTTACAGGCTGAGGATTTCAGCATAAACTCTATTAGTCACTTAACTTCACCAACTCCTTCTTGAACTGGAGGCTACAATGCTTTCCTATCTAAGCCATCTAAAAAAGGCATGAAACTACAGGACTTGGAGTTTGCCCTCTGGATTTTCATCTTGATTTTGTTCAATATTTCCTCACGATGCTGTTGTAGAATATTAATTTAAGATGTGTACATTCTTTACGCTGTGGAGTATTTGTTTACTGATGCAAAGATGTGTTGCATTCTTTTATGTTGCTTTTGTTTAATTCTGTGAAGCTGTGATACTTTGCCTGTCTAAAACAACTGATTTGCCAGGATACCATTAGGAAGACACGGACACAGACCTGGAAAATGTTAGTTCTACCCATTCTAGCTTGGAGGATACCAGCTTCGTAAAGTGCTCTCCCAAACTCTGCAAATTAGAAAAATTATACAGGACAGGAAGCATACATATAAAGGAGCCAAAACAATTAGCATCAATACACAGAGTTATACATAAGTCCTTTATATATTATTTTAGTGTACACTTTTGTAGCAAAATTTGGAATCACTGATTCAGTATGTTAAACAGGACTATAACACACACACACACACAGGCTAAGAGTCTGATCATCCCACACCTAAAAGCTGAAAGCATGATTTGACACGGAGGTATTTACTATACGATATGTTTAAATATCAAGAAAGATCAAAATTTCCATAGCTTCATGTACTTAAGAAAATAACCACAAGATAAATAAGACAAAATCCAGAAGTCACAAAAAGAAATGTCCATATCAGCAATAGCCAACATGATGGGAGTCTTTATATAGTAATAGATAAATTAATCAAATAGAAACCACCTGGAACATTTAACAAGTTTTAGGTAACAAGAGCATGTATAACTTGATCTAGCAATTAAGGAATACACATCTTACTAAATTAAACACAGATAATTAATCATAAAATAGTTCATAAACCAGTCTCAAAAATTTCAACAAATCGACTTAATTTTTAAAAATTCTCACACCAGAATGCAATAGGTTAGAATTCTTTATCAATACAATAAAATATCTTATACTGATATTTTTTAATATAGTAAACAATGGACTGGGAGATGGCTCAATGGGTAAAGTGCTTGGTTCACAAGTGACTGTAGTTTGATCTCTAAAATTCACATGAATGCTGGGTGGAAGTAGCAGCCAGAGGAGACAGGATCGCTAGAGCAAGCGGGGGAGGGGGGCTCCATGTTAAAGTTAGGGGCCCTTCTCTATATAAGGTGGGGCATGATCAGGTAAGACACCTGATGTCAACCTCAGGCATCCACAGGCAGACACATTTTGGGAAATATTATTTTCAGACGTGTGACTTTTGTTTACGTTGCATTTGTTTAACCCTGTGAAGCTGTGTTGCTGTGCCTGTCTAAAACACTTTATGGTCTTACTAAAGTGATGAATGGTAAATAGAGAGGGAGGAGCAAGGATAGGCGGGGCTGGCAGGCAGAGAGGAGAAATCTGAGAACCGAGAACGAGGAGAAGGAAGAACCAGAGAAGGAAAGGACGCTAGGAGCCAGTCACCCAGCCATCCAAACAGTCACAGAGTAAGAGTGGAAGTAAGATTTATAGAAGTAAGAGAAAGGGAAAAGCCCAGAGGCAAAAGGTAGTGGGGATAATTTAAGAAAAGCTGGCAAGAAGCAATCAAGCTAGGGCTGGGCATTAATAATCAAGAAAAAGCCTTTGTGTGTGATTTATTTGGAAGCTGGGTAGTGGGCCCCTCAAAATGCCAAAAGAGCAAAAACAACACACAGCACACACACATCTATCTTTCATCTTTAAAGTTTTGAGATGATCAGACTCTTAGTGTCTTTTGGGGAGGGGTGTTAGATATTTATATCATTTATCTCCTAACCCTTTACTGTTTATCTTCTGGCCATTGAACTTTATGATGACTCTTTAATGATACATAACTTTGTATTTTTACCCAGTCAATATAGTAGTTTTTTAAACCTCTGGTGAATAGATTCATTTAAATGCAGTTATTCATATATTTAAATTTATTTCTACTGTGTAATTTGTGTTTGACTGGGGCCAGCCAGTCAGTTTTCAGTGACAGGATCCTAAGGGGGTTAATCAGAGATGAGATCATAAAGAACATAGAAAAGTTGGGGTCAGGAAGTCTTGCAGAAGCTTTATCTCATGCCCAGTAAGTTTATTGAGAAGGATAGCATCTGTATACTATTTGCAGGAGAAAAATGGGACAGAGTCAGTGGGAGCTATCACATATTGGGGTGAAGTCAGCGGGAAGCTAATTAAGAAATGTTACACAATGGGATCACAAAATATCTCAAGTGTGTCATAGACCAAGCATATAGTGGCCTGCTACCTCCAGTCTCTTCAAGGGTGAAATTCAAATTCTCAGAAACCAAAACCTTAACCCTTAGAGGCCCTGGTCTCAGCCCCAATAGGACCTTGCCAAGTCTGCTCCTGGGCAAGGTTCTTTTGTCCTTTTGTCAGGGTCTCTGAGAAAGCCTTGGCTTGGTTTTAGAAGTGTTCTTCCCATATATATTTTTTTAAAACATTTATTTATTTATTTATTTATTTATTTATTTATTTATTTATTATGTATACAATGTTCTCTCTGTGTGTTTGCCTGCAGGCCAGAAGAAAGCACCAGACCCCATTACAGATGTTTGTAAGCCACTATGTGGTTGCTGGGAATTGAACTCAGGACCTTTGGAAGAGCAAGCAATGCTCTTAACCACTGAGCCATCTCTCCAGCCCCTTCTTTCCATATCTTACTTTCTCTTGGCTTCCTTTAGATCAGTGGTTCTCAACTTGTAGGTAGCGACCCCTTTGGGGCCAAATGGTCCTTTCATAGGGATTGCCTAAGACCACTGAAAAACACAGTTATTTATATCATGATTCATAACAGTAGTAAAATTACAGTTATGAAGTAGCAGGGAAAATAATTTTATGGCTGGGGGTCACCACAGCACGAGGAACTATATTAAAGGGTCGCAGCATCAGGAAGGCTGAAAAACACCGCTTTAAACAAATATGTTCCTTTTTCAATCTGGTTCGTTTTTAAAGACTCTGTAACGGCTTAAATGAAGGCAGACAGAAATTGTAATAATATATACAGCTTTAATTGAGAAATAGTCTTACAGAACCAGAGGTTCCAGCGGAGAACAGGAAAGCAGAAGGGCAGGCAGGGAGCACGCCTGCAATCTTTATAAGTAAGAAATATCCTCGGGGGACCCCGCCCTACAAGCAAGGTGATTGGCTGGGTCTCCCCTACAACTCTCTCATTTAATGTGTTTTATTAACCTGGTGTGGCACTCAGTGCATGGAACCTAACCTTGATTGGTTCTCAAATGTATCAGTCTATTGCCTCCACTTCTTGCCTTCATTGTCTTTAACATATTCTAGGCCAATACACTATTACTATGCAATGTTAACTCACTGTTTCTTGTATCTTTAATCCTTAGACACGAGGTGCGGTTCCGTACTTTCACATGACTGTCATTTTCTCCTTCCTGCCTCTCAAACCATTCTTTTCATGTGAATTGCCTTCCTTTTGTGTCACATCTTTAAGACTTTCTCTTTATAAAACCATTCCCACATGCAAAATTTTCTCATTATTTTTGAGAGGCAGTTTGGAAGAAAAACATTTTTCCTCATTGAAATGCTGAGAGACAAGTACTCCCACGCTTTTTGAAAAGAATTCACCAACTTATTTTTTATGTTGTTGCTATTTAACATGTTAACTGAGAATTTGATCATCACTTTAAAAGGCTTATTTATTTATATGCGTATATTGTGTGTGCCCATGAGGCTATCTCAGACATGACTGGCATGTAGAACATCAACTGAGAAGAAAAGACAGTGTGGTGGGTTGAAAGAATTGTCTCCCACAAGCTTATATATATGAATGTTAGGTTTCCAGTTAAGGGGCCTAACTGGGAAAGATGAGGAGGTGTGGTCTTGTGGGAGGTGATATGCCATGGAGGTGAGAATTGAAGTTTCAAAAGGATCATGTTTTTATTATGGTTATGTGTATGCATATAAATCACTATATGATGTATTGTATCTCACATACTTAAAATTGTAGGAGAATATTTATTAGGTTAGCTTGCAAATCAGAGACTCAGTCTCTTTCTTAGCCTGCAACTTGAATGATAGATGTGAGCTTTCGGATACTTCTTCAGTACTATGCCTTCCTCCTGCTACACTATCCACCATGATGATAATGAACTAACCTTTGAAACTGTCAGCAAGCCTCTGATTAAATTCTTTCTTCTATAGTTGTATTGGTCATGGTGTCTTTTTATAGCAATAGAACAGTGACTAAGACAGACAGATACTGGATCTGGAAGAAAGGATTCAATAGAGGGTCTGGAAGGAAAAAGAGTTAAAAACAAAAAAGGAAGGCAACCATAGTGTGCTAGCTGAATTCTTCCTGATGGAGCGTATCTACAATTGCTGCCATCACCCATAGACTCCAAACTCGGTTCCTAAGCAGCCTTTCAATGCCTACTGACAACTTGACTCCCCAGGGAGCTTCAGAACCTTCAGCCTTTCGCTGGGGCTGCACTGGTGTTTCCTTTGGAGGCTTCTATTTTCTGTGACTTGAGCAGCTGTGACAGTCTTCTACTCCCTAGAGTGTAGACAGCCATGTTTGTGTTGCCAGTCTCTGATTTGCAAGCTACTGATCTAATAAATATCTACTTGTAATTTTAGGTATGTAGTACATAATACATTGTGTCATGATTTAAGGGCACACACGTGGTCCTGACTAATAGGTTTCCTCTCTTGCTTCTTTTTTTCTTTTTTTAAGTCTTCCTGGAACTCCAATTTAGTGACAGCTTTTACTGTTTCTTCCAGGTCTTGCTTTCTTACATTTATGAACCATGTTGCAATCAAGAAAGCAAGTTCTGAGAATGGCGCTGAGATTTATTAATGCAAAAAAAAAAAAAAACCCAACAAAAACAAAACAAAAACAAAAAAATTCCAACAACAACAATAAAAACCCACGCGTCATGATTTGAGATGAGAGCTGGTTGGTGGCCCAAAAGATAAAGCCTGGTACAATACTTAGCGTAGTGCTTAAAGCACACTAGCAGTCAGTAAATATAATGTGGCCTTCTTTCAGAAGTTATCAAACTGCAGAATTCTTAGGCCAGAGCCAGTGTCTCACTCCTTATCTATCATAATATTTTATAATAATGTTAAGCATTAAAGTGGCTAAGATGTAAATCAAGTCATGATAAAGTTAAAAATTAAGTTGATATATTTAGGTTTAAAGCAACTTCTTAATTTTTTAATTTTTTCCCACTTTATAGTTCATGTGAAGTAAAAAATCATTAGTTCATTTAGAAAGTAAGCTAATAACTATGAATCAGATTCATTTTTTAAAACAAGCAAAGGTAATCAAGACATTCTCTGGGGATCGGCTGTCTTCTTCAGTATGCTACCATTCTTAGGACACGGTAGCAACTCAAAGCCCAGAATATTTTGAGAAAAGTAGTCAAGAAAAGTACAGCTCACTTTAATCCATAGCAAATCAGCCGTCTCTAGCCTGATATATATTTATATATATATTTTAAAGGTGTCTTGATTTCAAAATTTGAGTCTAAGGATATGTTACTTTGGAAAAGAGGTTCTGCTTTTGTTTCCACAGAAGATGAGAACCCGTGGATTCCTTCCAGGCTACCAGAACCGGTCTGCAGCAACCAGATCAGCCAGACCTCAGGTGTGCTGGCTGGGGAGCTGAAGCTGAAGTGTGTGGCGCTGTCCTCAGGATGATCCCTGGTTTTCACCTGAGCTCCATGGCTTTTACTGTGTGAGACTGCAGCCAGTTCAGACCATCACAGGACAAGGGTTAAGACTCCCTATGCACAGACCATCACAGGACAAGGGTTAAGACTCCCTATGCACAGACCATCACAGGACAAGGGTTAAGACTCCCTATGCACAGACCATCACAGGACAAGGGTTAAGACTCCCTATGCACCGTAAGTCTGAGGCTGTCCCTAGGAGGAAGGGCTAGCAATCTCATGCTATTGTCAATTGTTTGTTTCTCCCACTAGACTCTAAGATTCTTGAGGAAGTGCTGTAGTGTGTTATTAATGCATTGTGCTAAGCACCACAAAATGTTTTGGGTGTGAAAAATTGGGTGTGAAAAACACTCCAGATTTACTTCATGAATCAAACTAGAGATATTTGTGCAATTTCCAGAGACCCAATAGTTTAACCCTAAATTAGTCCTCTTTTGCGATAATGAGAAATCTGGGCCCTTTAGCTTTTTAACTCTGCCTAGTATAGAAAATCCCCCAAATTCAGGCTCATGCATCTTAATTGTGTTCTGGAGGATCTACTGTGAGCACTATTACTACCACGGCATATGGTTAAGAAGGCTTTTGGCACACAATCTTGTTGTAATAAGAGCGGCAGGACTGAGTCGCCCGCATGGCTAGCTTATGCCCCGAAATAATTACACGGAAACTGTATTCTTTTAATCACTGCCTGGCCCATTAGCTCCAGCCTCTTATTGGCTAGCTCTTACATATTGATCTAACCCATTTCTAATATTCTGTGTAGTACCACGAGCTGGCTTACCAGGAAAGATCTTAACCTGCGTCTGTCTGGAGTGGGAGAATCATGGCGACTCCCGACCGGCTTCCTTCTCCCAGCATTTTGTTCTGTTTACTCCACCCACCTAAGGGCTGGCCTATAAATGGGCCAAGGCAGTTTCTTTATTAAATGAAAGTAACTCCTCCATCACAATCTGTGGCAATTCAGAATAATAATTATAAAGAGATTTGAACGGCTCTGTTCCTGAATAGACAGTACCACAAGTCTGTGTTATTCTTTTCACCTGACTTTTCTCTTCATTTCCCTTCCTTTAGCAAAGTTCACACATAGATTCTCAGATTTCTAGTACTACTACACACTCACCGAGCAAAGCTTTGTGATATATATATCTCAAGACACAGGAGGTGTGTTTTCTATCTGCAGGCTGTACGCTGTCTTATAGGAAGCGTTTAAACACACCAATAACTTCAACACCTACAGCATGTGAAAATGTGAGAGAAGCTATAAAGATTTAAGACGGTCAGATCGCTCAATTAAAGGGATCTTCTATTCTCTACGTAGGGAGATCAAAGCAAATAGCCCTGTGGAGATGACATCTGGACCAAGTCTTAGGTGGTGAGCAGGAATTGGATGAAAACAGACAGAATATTATCTCCAGACATCTAAAGGAATCACAGAGCAGTATGAAGTCATAGAAAACCGAAATTTAACCATTTAAGGGAGTGTCAGATTTGAGATTCCCACTCTCTGCCTGTACATTGTCGGCTTTCTATAATGAGAAGAGGAAGATTGGAAACACTGCAGATGTATGAGACAAAGCAGCATTTCAGTAGGCTGCTTAAGTGCCTGTTGCAGATGACTTGGGAGATGCAGAAGGCATCAGACTTAAGGGAGTCTCGGCAGGAGAAGCAGTAAAGAAGGGGTCAAATATGAAACCGCTGGAGGGCAGTGATTCACAGAGCAACCACGAAGGTTTCTGTAAGTCTTTATTAAGTGAAGAGAAAGGCACAGCCCAAATCTACCAAATACTAACAGACTAGCGAAATGTGTGTTCTCTTGCTCTCACTGGATCCACTATTCTAACTGTCCTTTAGATCGCAAACTTTCTCTCTCCTTCCTTTCAGTCATAAGATATTTTGTAAGATAGCTGTCATTATATCAAAATGGATTTTGCTTTCAGCACCCTTGAAATCTGGTTTCTATCTAGGCTATCTCGCCAGACATTTTTGAACGAAGGTCTTTCATGATTTCTTGATGGCGTAATAGAGTATATAACTTTTATTATTTCTCTTGGGTGGCCCTTCTCAGATATTTTATAATGGCAATCTTTCCACCCCTTTGAACTTTCTTTCACCTTAGTTTCTATCTTCTGGCTGAGCACTATCTGAACGCGACTATCGTTTCTTTTCTGTCTGTCCAGCTGTTTAAAGAAAACTGCTTTCACGTGGACTGATGTTTTCTTTCTGTTCACAGCTGTTTAGCCCGCTATTCTGTTGCACATGTGTGTCTTCCTTGTCCATGCATCATTTCTAATGGTGTGTGTCTGTCTCTTGTGGGTGTGCCTTTGCACATATATAGACTAGGAGAATTCTTCAGCAAGGCTGGAAACCAACAAGACCCGGTGCATCTCCTCCTGTCTTCCTGCGCTGTTCTGGAGTTACAGGCTGATGCTGTACTACCCATAGCTTGTCACAAGGGGGCTGAGCGATCTGAACTGCACGGTTCACATTTACAGAGCAAACTTTTAAACCATGGAACCATCTCGACATCTCATACCATGTGTGTTTTGTTTGTTTGTTTGTTTTAGAGCTATCTTGGCCAGGTATTTTGTAGGGGAACCACAGGGCAGCCTTTCAGTCTTTTTCCTGAGCTCTGCTTCCCAGAGAGCCAATGCCAATCTCTTCACCCAGGCATTTGGATGATAACATTCTCAAATTGACTCTGCTCAGACTTGTTATTCCTCTGCTGCTTTTTTCCTTTTGTGAACTGGAATGATGTCTAAGCAGTTAGCCATCAGGATCCCAGAAGCCACCTTTGATTCTGCATTTTTGGTGCACACAAAGCAGGGCAAACAAATAGAAGTTGTATTCTTATGACATAGAGTTAAATGTTCTTTGGAAAGAAATTTGAGGAGACAGAAATTTTGTTATTTTTCAGTAGAGTTGACTAAAATTTTATAATGGGGATTGAAAATGAAGTACAAATTTTTGGAAGAATGCTATATTCATCTACTTGAGTGTAAAACTTAAAAATATGCTCTAACTTTTAGAAATTACAATATATTTAAAACTACTTTTGGAAGTTTTTATAGCCTTTAAGACATTTTCCTGGAACATTGCATAGCCAATAGTCATTTTAATGACTCCCATTATAATAGTCATTCACGTTGGCGTTGTCTAGCAATGAAGTTCCAAAGGTAGAAAAGCAAAATTCCCTAATTAGAAGGAACTCATTAATTATAAGAGGCAGATGTAAGAAATGAGGGTAGCATCAGGGCACTGAACATGCCACAGCTGCAGCCCCTGAAGCCATGGGAAGATCTTGAAAGAGGCAAGCACGTAAGAGTGGCCATTATGTTTTCCAAAATTGACTGGAGAGAAAGTACTTTCCAAGGTTCATAAGTAATTTTACACCCTATAGATAATCTTTGGTTCCTTCACTTGGGGAATGAATTAGTTAAATTCTAAATTAGTATTTAAATGGGGAACACTAGAAAAATACAATTGTTTGGCCTCATCTAGATCCTGCTGAAACATTACCTTCATTAGAAGCCCAGCTGGAGAGCTTTCTGATCTAAGTGACAGTGGTGGTTAATCCATTCCTTTACACTTGCTGCCATCTTGGTTTCTGTGACATGACCATCTTTGTTTCTTTCCAATGTATCTAGGCCTTTCAGTTGTGAAAAGTCCCAGTGGTCATTATGACACATACACGTTTCCATTGTGTTGCTCCACGGACTCAACTGGAGAGCAAAGAAAACTCAGATAAGAGCACTGCTTGGTTACAATTCCTTCAAAAATTCTCCCCTGATGATTGGAAGTTTTTTACAAAGACCAATGGAAATTTGGGCTCGAGCCCATAATGCACACTGAAACATATAGTTATGTCTTCTCCCCTTAGTCTAAAGGTTAGATATTGTCATTTTCTAAGAGTAGGAAGCATGCCATATTACTAAAATCAAAATAACACCACAAACACAGAATATTTGATAATGATTATAATATATACTGTGTACATTATTAGAGGAAGCCAGGAAGCTTATGAATTTCCTTTTATACATATTGAGACGAAGGTACTATTGCTTGATATAATTTAAACACTCAAGAAGCAATGAGTTACTGAGAAATGCAGTCAGCACTTTGGTGATCTTGAGCGTGGTGCTGTGACTTTGCCTCACACAGACAGGCATGGTGTGCTGTGAGAAACAGCACAGAGGGTTCCTGTTTGAGTTCTTCAATGGGAACGTTTCTTTGTGATTTTCATTACTGTATCATAACCATTCTTTATAGAATTAAGCAAGAACAATGATTCCCACATATTTCACCAAAAGGTTTTAGATGAACCTAGCAAAATGAAAAACTCTAATACTTAAAAAAAGTAGCATAACTGAGAAATGAAACTTCAAGGTCTATATTTCCAAACTAACAATGAGAGGATAATTATTTATAAAAGTTAGTTGTCTAAACATTTCCATTGAAAACAACATTGGTAACTTTCAACAGTTTAAAAATTCATACAGCCAAAAGGTGGCAGTGTCCTACTGGGTTACCAGTGAAGCTTCGTTTCTCTAGAGGTGAAATTTTCAATTGTGTTCTGCCTCGAATGGGATTTTTAAAGAAATAGCAAGCAATGTCATTACTATCACATATACCAAACAATAATTGTAACTGAAGGGAAATGCTTTTCACAATAACAGTTTTATAGAATTTTCACATAGAATGATTTGATCTGTACAGCCGAAAGGCAGAAAGACCAGAGAGAGACAAAGAGAGAGAGAGAAAGAGAGAGAGAGAGAGAGAGAGAGAGAGAGAGAGAGAGAGAGAGAGAGGAGAGAGATTTTCAAAGCCATCCTCCAGTCAATATACAGGTTTTGCACTTCTGTATACATGGCCATTGCTCATCTCCTTGGGGCTCTACTGAGTCTTGCATCTAGATCAGTTCATTGTGACAGTGTGCAAGCAGTGACTTGTATTCATGTAGGGTTTATTAATGAAGTGAGCAATGCAAAATTTATGTTCGTGTCAATGTTTTTCCACTATTACGCCCACTTTGGAAGATTTTCCAAGAAACAAATAATAACCATTTATAAACAACAACAACCAGAATGAACATATTGCAAATATTCTTTTTAAAAATATCTTATTTGGAAGTTTCATACATGTTTGGATCATATCCACTTCCCTCCCTCAATGCCCTCCTTCCACACTAATCCAACTTGGTGTTCTTCCCAGACCCCCATAAATACAAATTTGTGCTGCCCAGGTATTCTGGGATATGTGACCTTTCCCTGGAGCATGGGTGACTTACCAGTGACTACACTCATAAGGAAAACTGACTCTCCATCTCCCAGCAACCAAATGTTGCCCATAGTTTCTCAGTTAGGGATAGGACTTGGTGTTCCCGTCTTCTCTCTGAGCTGGTACTTGGTCTGACTTGGACTTGCATGGTTCTTGTGCATGCTGTCACAATCAGGAGATTTCATATTGCAGCTGTCCTACTGTGTTCTGAAAACATTACATTTTTGTGGGCATCTGCTGTGTCTGGATCTTACACTGTTTCGGTCCCCTTTTTCTGCAGTGATCTTTCAGCCTCTGAAGAAGGAGTAAGGTATACCAGTTCCAATTAGGGTTAGCATTCTGCAGCATCTACACTTTGTGCATGTGGGACCCTGTGGTGATCACTGTCTATTGCAAAAGATGCTCGCCAGGTAAGGGTTGAGAGAAGCACTGAACTATGGTCATAGCAACAAGTCATTAGAAGTGAGTTTGATGCTATGTTCATTTAGAAGCATGATAGTTGTTGGTTCACTCCTAAGGCCTATGACTTGTCTAGCTTTTGGTTCAGTAACAATGCCTGGTATGGGTTTTATTTTGTGGAGCAGGAGCTATCCAAACAGAAAATTGTTGGTTGCTCTCATGACATTTTGAATCAGTGGGCATGTCTAGTCAGACCACTGATTATTGTAGCTTGAAGAGTTCACAGCTGGGTTTGATTGATGTTCACTTTTCTCCTCCAGCAGCCCACATAGTATCTTCCAGCACTATGAAAGCTAGCCAGTTTGCATCAAGGGTTTTTTTTTTTTTTGGGTTGTTATAGCTTAATTTCTTTATTTTCTATGACTCAGTTTGTAGTCCTATGTAAACCTACTATTGTATGAATCTTACACACACACACACACACACATGCTATGCATATCTATATACATAAAGAGTTAAAAATGTAATTATTCTACAACAGGGTAACCTTACTAGACATGAGAAGCCAACAAACCAAAACCTCAGTGCCAGGAATGAGTTAGTTCTTTTGGTGTAAATATATTAAAATAAAAATTTTAGTACTATAATAAAAACAACTGAAAAATAAAAAAATAATTCTACCCAAATTTCTAAATTTGTTCCAAAACATTAAGCAAATGCTGAGTTAAAATTTACCTGAGGCAAAATTATTTTGCAAGTATGTCCTGGCAAGAATTTGCTTAACAGTCAGTTATTAGGAACAAAATCCAGTTTTATTTATTTTAAGCCTAATGTGGGTGCTAGGAACTGAACTTGGGTACTCTTTGAGAGTAATATGCACTGTTAGCCCCTGAGCAATTTTTCAGCTTCAGTTTTCTTAAAGTAAGAGTTAATGGTTTACCCTAGTAAACCAGTTACCCTAAATTAACCAAAAGTCTTAAGAAGAATACTATTCTAGTGATGCTTTGTGATATCATTTATAGTCATAGCCTGCCAGGGTTTGGATGAAAACTCACTGTTTTCCAGAGTCTGGCGGCAGTGTCATGGGTTGTTACTATCTTAACTAAAGCCCGAAATCACAGTTGTAAAGCAGCACAAGGAGCTTAGTTTTGAGTTTGTCCAAGCACCCTAGGACTTTCACGTCCATTCTTACATATATGAGGAAAAAAATTCCCATTTATTGTGATTGCAATTTTGAACTTGGGAATTTGTTTTTTCTCTATCTATTTTATATAAATTGTAGGAAATCATTGTATTTGGAAATACTAGGCTATGCAGTCAACTCTACAGAGTATTTTCAATTTTAAAGAAACCGTAAGCCAAGTTACTATGTGTTAGAATAACGGTCATCTTTAGTTGGTGAATCAAAATAAGTTTTAATATTCAATTTTGTGAAAAAGAATAAGATACATTAATTTTTTAGTTTTATGTTGTGTTGGTACCGAAGGTTTTTCTTTTTTGAGGCAGGGTTTCTCATTTCTCAGTAGCTATGGAGCCAGTCCTGGAACTCACTCTGTAGACCAGGCTGGTCTCGAACTCACAGAGTTCCATCTGTCTCTGCTGGGATTAAAGGCGTGCACCACCACCACCACCCAGCAACAAGGAAAAATTTTTAACTGACACTTTTAATTTAAAATCCCTCTAACCACATACCATAACCGGCATTTCTGAGACAGCACAGGGTGGACTAGCTGTTGTTCCATCATTCTTCGGCCACCTTGCTTCTCAGTGGAGAGAGCCCTAGTGACGATCAAAGTGACTGTTTGTCTGTGAAGGAAAGAAAATTCAAAGTCAGGAATCGACTCTATACGTTGGACTCATGCTAGCACTGCTTGCTTATATATTCTATTTCTTTAAGAATTTATTTAATTAAAAAGTGAGACCACCTTTCCAGTTGAAAAGCACTCCCTACGTGTTACAGTTTCTTTGGTGCCTTTGGTAAACACTGGCTAGTCTTGTCATGGGTTACATTGGCAGAAGAAAATGTTCTTGAGGGGATAAATGCTTTGGCTGATTGTTTACTATAGATAGGAGCTTCTTCTGTCAACAAATGGCTTCTAGCTGACACAGTGCAATAATACTTAAAAGAAATCTACAAAAGGTAGTGGAATCTAATGGAATCTATCATTATTATTTAATGAGTGCCAATTCCCAGCTAATTTTTTTATACATTCCAACTAAAATCTTTTCATGCTTAATTAATTTGCTTAATATTTATAAAATCATATATGATAGGGGTTACCATTATCTTTATCTTAATGATTAGAAAACCCAGGCAATAAGTGGTTACAAAGCTATGAAACACAGGGCCAACATTTAACTTCTGTCTGTTTTCCATATTATTTTGCCTCTCTGAGTATTTTGAGACAGATTGATTCTCCCTTAAAACATTCTGGTGGAAGATCAGTCGTAGGGTAGGTTTTGCATAACAGTAACCAGGTACATAAATAAGTTACTTCATGGTAAAATTTGCTTGGAAAATGTTGCATACTGTATTCCCATGTTCCTAATTGTTTCTTTTATTCTAAATGCATATTAGCATGTTAAATATTTTTTTAATAATTGCAGTGAAGGTGTGAAAATTAAATGCATGGGAATGTTCTGAATAACAGGTGGAGGTGGTAAGTGATTTTTTAGCACATGTAGCAAAATAGATAAGCAGCAAGTCTAGCATTTGAATCAATTCTGTGACTCAAAGTAGGTAGAGCAAAAGCCTCTACTGGCAGCTGTCACATCCTTGCTGTCAGTTGCCTCTCTGCTTTAGATGTCCCCCTCCCAGCCCAGGGTTGGCTGTATGATGCTCACTTGACTCAGAGCCAAGGAAATACTCACTTGGTTTCTAAGTGAACTATATCACATCAACAGTAATCGAGAACTTTGGAGCACATGTGCACTTCAGATTTAACTACTTGTGAGTGATAGAACAGTTAGATAAGTTTTTAAGAATTATTTTCTCTTTTTGACTTTGCCACTGCACTAGGGCTCTGGTGGAACAGATCTGAGATGGACTGATAAAACTGCGAGAATTCCATGTAGCGGGAAAAGGCTGTATATCTTTCCAAATGTGAGCAGATTGTACAGAAAGATAGAACAGTAAAATTCTGCTTGCTGTGTATCCACGGACATGACAACGTTACTTCAGAGGAGGGCATATTCTTTTTCTCTGATTAACTGGTTAAAGAATATAGACACTATGTCTTAGTTTGTCAGTGTAAGACTACCAATATCGAAGTGAAAAAGAATTTCATTATTGCTGGGCCATGGTAATAAAGCTATGAAACGCTGACACTTATGAAACATGTTCTCATACATCCTCGTGCTTAATGAACTCAATACTTCACAGTTAGAGATTTTCCCCTCATTTCACCCTTGAGGAAACTGGTTCAGTTTAATTACTGTTTCTGGTTACCCTCTGGTTGTGTGATTCTAAAGTCATTCAGACAGTATGATGTCAACCTGGGTTCCTGGTTGTAAATCTCAAGCAGATTCTTCGTTAAGCACTATGCCCATTACAAGTCTTTGCACAACTCTTGGGTGTGGAAAAAAAAAATAAGTGAAAGAACCAAAGAATTTTATGGCGTTCTTTAAGCACATTACATGTTAGTTACTTGGTGGAAAGATTCTGGCAGCGTTTGGATAATTGCAAAGATAATAGCGTCGGTATTATATCTAGACAACGACTTTTAAAGATCATGCTCTGTAGTTACTGGTTTTATTTATCTAAATGATAATGTATGTGAATGATCTATACAGTTTGGGGAGTTATGCTAATGTATGATTGTACTCAAAACTGTAGAGCTAAAAGTCAAAATTTGAAGATTTTGACTAAGGAAGGTTGAGAGTGTTTAAACTGCTCGAGGCTCCCTAGCAGCTCCCAACAGCATGGCCAGTTTAGTTGCCATTTTCTTCACTCTGTTACTAAATGTTAATCAATGTCCAGGTAAGGCTTCCTTCTTGATTTTTAAAAGCATGTTTAAAAAGATGTGCAAGCCTGTTGGTGAGGTTTGTCAATGCATATGTGAAATTTATTGATGTTGCTACCATTTTCTGTTTGATATCCAGCCTATAATGGTAAATAACAACAACAAACCTGCGTGCAATAGGTAGTATATTTCTGTATGAGAAACTCCAGAAGGACAGTAGAGATTATAAACAACTCAGCCTAACTTTGTTTCTCTAAAAGTGGTTGGAAGGTAATATAATATACTTTTGATAAACATTATACGTAGAGAAGTTTTCTAGAATGATCTCAAAAGGCATTAAAAAGACATTGATGAGACATAACATGAAATTATATGGCATGTTGAATTAGAGCTCAATTATTAACACAAATGTACCACAAATTAGGATTAAACACATTGAAAGTAAGACGCTATGCCTTCAGTCCAGTGATAATTATTCTCTATCCCAAGTGTGGAGTGACATTGGCTAAAACTTCAGTGAATAATTTGAGTCATTTCCTTGGATTTTACTATTTTTATTGTTATGATGTTAATATTTTCCCTGTTGTTTTAATTTTGGTTAGAAGTGTTTTAACAGTTATTTTTCCAAAGGATTATATCTGTACCTGGAAACTGTCACCAGCATTTCTCTCCATTTCCAGAGAAGCAGTTTAAATGTATAATTGGGGGTGGGTGCACTGTCAGATTGTGACTTAATGTCATCACTCTGGCGCTAAGGAATGCGTGACGGTAGAAGATAAACCGACTCAGCAACTCGGGAGGAAGAAGAAAGAAGGTGGAGGGCAGGGTAAAATCCTGCTTTCTGGGAAGAGAGCTGGTGAAAGGTGAGAGATAAAGAAAACAGTGACACTTGGGAGAAAGTTCTAGATAAGAGGACATGTGGGGGTCGGGGTGGGTGGATGGGGAATGGGGTTGGGGGTCGGGGTGGGTGGATGGGGAATGGGGTTGGGGGTTGGGGTGGGTGGATGGAGAATGGGGTTGGGGGTTGGGGGTGGGTGGATGGGGGTGAAAAGGCTTTTAAAATTAGGGTCACAGATAAAGCTTATTGTAAATGAAGGGGACATATCAATAAAAGAGAGAAAATAAAGTATAAGAACAGAAATAATAGGATTTAAATGTAGAGAGTAACTTGAAAGTGAAGATGAGGAAGGATCCAATGTAAACGAAAAACTGAGAAGAAAGCCTGCATGTTGTGTCTGAAATGTGTACACGCATGCCCCACCAAATGCCGAGAGTCTGAACACTCCAAAACTGACATATTCAGTATAGCCCGAAGGTTACTTTTGTGACTTCAGATGACTGGATTTCCTACTGAATTGTATAATATAATGAAGGAGGCCTTACGATGTCATGATAGCTCAAGAAAGCACTACAAGTGAAGTAAAGAAAAATAGATAACATTTTCAAATTGATCTGTGTCTAAATTATGACATAGTGCAGACTTTGTATAGGAAATTGTATTTTGACTCTGAGTTTAAATTTCAATACCCGAACAAATCTTTTTAGAAGCAACCAACCTGTAGGAAAAGCATAGACTGTTTATTTCCACAACATATCTAGAAAGCTAGTATTTAGAGTATACTTAAATAAACATTTATTAAAAATCATGGAATCTTATTAAGAATCAATAAACAACTTAAAAAATCTTACTCTTATTTGGAAACCTGTTTATCATAACCATGAAACATAGTCCTTTTGATGTATAGTCATTTACATTTGTCCCAGAATATTTGTTGGGGGTTTTCAACTTTGATTCCATGTTAATCATTTAAAAATGTTAATGTTTGAGTCCCTATCAAGAGTTGTGATGTCCTTGTTCTTTACATGATTCATTATTGGCATTTCTTAAACTATCCTCTGTCTACAAGTGGTAATTCTATGTTCATCCCTACCAGAAAACTCTGTGTTAGAGGGTTTTTATATGATTACAATGGATATTGTACATTACAAAGCAAAGTCCATATTCTCTTAATCTGAAGAGGATATATATATATATATATATATATATATGTGATTTTTAAAATTGTTATTGAACACTTTCTGTGACATGTGTAAGAATACTCCCTTAGGTTTTAATTTTATTCTAAAAGTCTGGGGAAAATTCTATGAAGTCCTTTGTATGATTTATTCATTTTTATTTGTATGAGTGTTTTGCCCGCCTATAGATAAATACACCATTTGTATGTCTGGTGCCCACAGAGGCCAGAAGAAGGAATGTGATCCCCTGGCTGGATCCAGTTGCCACATGGATGCTGGAAACCAAACCTGGATCCTCTGCAAGAGTAGTATGTGCTCTTAACCACTGAGCCATCTCTCCAGACCACAACAAAATGTTTTGTATTTACCATAACAAAAGATACTATGAAAAACTACAGGCATGCATTTAAAACAATTTTTGTATCATGTAATTTTAATAGTTCCGTTAAATTGTATCATTTTGACCATTAAGAGTGACATTTATATACTTTTTCTTCTGAGGGTTATCTTGTTGCTAATGGGAATTATTAGGGTAAATTGACAACCAGACCTGTCTTTGAATTGTCACACTGCTACAAGTTTTGAACTGTCTGATATATTGGTGAGAGGCAGCCATCTGCAGGAGTGTAAAGTGTGAGCAGTGTGGGCTTGGGAACTTGGACTCTGGCCCTCATTTACGTGCCTTGTTTAGCGCTCTTTTCCGTGCTCCACGTTTTCTGTCTGTCCTCTATGAGACTCTATTCTGCTGAGACTTTGCAGGCCGTTTTCATTACTGCTAAAATCTAATTAATAAACTGTGATAACTTTTGGAATTTCTTACATTGCAATATGGGCCGTAAAAACAACACTAGGGCAAAAGCCCAAGCACATTATATTAATTAGAGTTCTCTAGAGGAACAAAACTGATAGAATGGGGATTAATTAGATGAAATATATGATAGGGGTGGGTTATCCAACAATAACTGCCTGAGCTTTGATGAGATGGACAACCCAGTACCTCCTCAGGAGTCCATGATATGGATTCCTTAGCAGTTTCCGTATGGCATAGAAGGCTTGGGGATTCCCTGGTCTTTGGGTCACATCGAAAGACTGAAGAATCTGGGTTCTGATTGTCAGAAAGGACGGCAGCAGTAGCAGCAGCAACTGCTACCTCTGCTGCAGAGTAGATGCACGCACCAAAAAGGAAAGAAGTCAAGCATAAGAAACAGTACTTTATATCCAGAGAGCCCATCGAAGGTTGCTCACTGCAGGGCAATGCTTTCCCCTTCCATTAATGAGCCGGTGGACACTTGCAAACTCATTGAGAAGCGTGTCTCTTAGCTGAGCCCAGATCCTGTCAAGTTGACAACCAAGGATAACCATTGCACAAAGAAAACGAGCCATTGCCATTCAAAAGAATGAGGTATTTGCTGACAGGAATAGAAACTAATCACATCTGCCAAGGGTAGCTTTAATTCAATAGGATTTCCCTGTAATAATATAGCAGAGGATTTATGAATGTGAATGTAACTCATTACACATTTCTTTTCTCTTTTAAGTCACGGTAGTTGTCTGACACAGACAGAACTGGAATCTAGTAGTTATAGAATCATGAGACAGATGCTTCACTAAGAACGTCTACGTTTTAATGGCTCATTGTTGCTTCATTTTCTCAAGAAATAACTGTTCTAATTATTACCTACTCTCTCAAACTTATATAAAACAGTTTTAGAAACATATACTAGAGAATATCTTGAAAAATCTTTTACATAATCCTGGCTATTCAACAATAACAACATTTCCAAAGCTCTATTATCTTTATTATCTATTTCCTAGTTTTCATTTAATAGTTGGTGATCAGATAAAGTGTAGACTGCCCATGATTATAATACTTTTCGAGCTACTGTGGGGGGGGGAAAAACCAAACCAAAAACCAAACCAAACCAGTCCCAAACAAAAATGTCAAAGCCTGTCTGAGAGTAGTTTCACAGTATTGCTCTGCTCTCCTCTGGACACAATGGACTCTTGTAGATGCCTTCCCAGAATTCTGTTTGCTGCCAGTTCCACCAGCCACTTAAATGGTCTTATAGATCCCTACTGACTTTACTCCTTCCAGGTACTTTGCTTCTACATCAAAATGGCAAAACCCAAGTTCAAGAGTGATAAGAAAGCTCTAGATCAAAAAAGATCTGCAAATGCTTCTGCTATCTGTCGAACAAGTTACTTTGGAGAAACTGGGAAAGCTGAGGTTGGTAAATTGGGTAAAATTGCTTCACAGACCCAGAGACAGAAGCATCATATTTCAGGGGGAAAAGAAACTTGCAAAGGAGAGTGACCTGTGGAGAGGCTGCTGGGCTGTGCCAAAGTGACAAGGGAGGGAGTGGGTATTCGTGGGCACGCCTCTTGGTGATCATTAAGAATAATTCTTTGGATGAGCCAGGTCTTTCTCCTAATCTCACTGCTGTTTTCTGTGTGTCCAGTCCCTTGTCTCATATGCACTCAGACATGAGGATCCTTCCTAGTCTGCACATACAAAAATCTACTTTATCTTTCAAGTTGCTCTCAAACACTCAGGTATAAATCTATGCAGGAACTGAGATGTGGTAAAACACATTTCCTGTCAATTGAAATGGTTCTAACTTTTCATGTAGTAGTAAGCACTTCCTGTTTAGTCTTAGAATATTTTTTCTTATTTTCTCCTTTTATTGATCTTCTGAAAAATGTGGGCTATGTCTAGTCTGTATTGGAAGGGAGATGGGGTGGAGTAGATACTCAAATCTGATCAAGTGTGCTAGCAACTTAATGCCAATACCATGGAAGCTATATATGCCTGGGTAAGCAATTAAGTTACATTTATCCTGACTGGCATTATAAATTATGGTTTTGGAAAAGTTTTTGAGACTTGTAACATTCAGTCTTATTTTTATTTTTCAAGTGTATCTTAGGGAAAAAAATCAATACTTTTGTAATAAGAATTGTTTTTCCTTTAGTGCAGCTGATTTTACTCTGTAACTCTCTTGTGCTCTTGAGATATAAAGCAAATCCACAGCTTTGAAAATGTCTTCTAAAATACAGAGGGCAACTATAGCCTACTTGATCTGTAATGTGTTTTATAAACGCAGAGGAGTGATTGATCTGAATCTGTACTGACGACCAAAATTTGCTGTTTGCTTTGGATGCTAAAGCAAATAAATCTCAGGAGTTTTAGCAGTTCAAGCCGTTGCTTATTATAATGGGATCTGGTCCCTGCAAGTCTGCATGGCTTCCCTGCCTTGTGGTGTCTCTTGACAACTATGCCTGTGTGTCAACATCGGGGCTGCTGCTCTGACTAGGCTGTGGCATCCTGTAATGAGGCCGAGTTCTCAGTGAGGTAAACATCCAGCTGCACCTGTCAAGTTTTCCTAGGGAATCTGTACAAGAGAAATGACGTATGTCATCAGATTCAGGAGCCCTTTCAGTGTCTTGCATTCACCAATGAACTGAAGACCACGAGAAATAGGGCTGTTTTATTCACGCAGAGGAAATATGTTAAAAGAAATTAAACAAGAAACTAGACACCTCTAGGCCAAGAAAAAAAAAACATTAAAGTCTCACCACAGTTCTAGAATTCACTCGATAAATTTACCTTGCTATCGGAATGCTGTCCCAGACAATGAAAGCACTGTAAACGCTAAGGTTAAATGTGTGCCTGAGAAGAAAATTATAGCAGGCAGAGAAACATTGCAGACTTCCAAATTTTAAAGACATTAACTATTAAGGATAAACACATACTTTGCTCATTTCCTCAGATTAGGTATGGCATTCTAGAAAGGTGCACACTTTCTCTGTTCTACCCATCAAAGTTCAGGAGTTCTATTTTTAATCTGTGTGTTGTCACGCAGGGTATTTGATCTTTAGTACAACTGGTGTTTATTTGCACAGCTTAAATCAAAGTACTGAGTACACTTTGCGATAAATATCTCATTGTAACTGTGTTTACATTTGGGCTGTAATGAAGTAAAAGTTAAGAATGAAGATACTGTATATTAGATATTTCTATTTCAATATATATTTATTTCTGCTTAAATATTTTCTATAGATAATTAAATAAAAGCTATCCAATCCCATTTCAGAATTTTTATAACTACTCTTTTTTTTGGAGAATATATTTGCTAATGATTCATTGTCAACTTTTTTTTGCTTTAAAATAGCTGGTCATCATTAAGAATCAATAATTTTATTCCAATTGTAAATTTGTCCTTTCAGTTTTTAAAGAAGTAAATTTTAATGACATTCAAAAGTTGAAATAATCTCAAGTATGGAACTGAGACATACTAAGCTAACTTGCTACAACCTGAGTCTTAATATAGAAGTGCAATAAATGCATTCCTCTAAAAAGACCTAAAACACCCTGGTGGAAGGGTGGCAAAGTTTTCAGTCTGCTAGTTGAAAACTGGCTTTTATCCTCCCTGGAACTTGTCCACACCACACATCACTGTTGTATGTTGTATGCATAGTTCTAAAATTGTGAAAATGGAGGCTTTTCTGGTAGCAAAAGGGTTAACTTCTTTTTGCTTTACCAGTTTCAAATTACAATGAGAAGCCTCTTCTTTCCCAGCAGGGTTGTGCTTACATTTCTCCTTAGATCTCTCTTGAAGAGGGCTGGTATATTTGTGCCTGCTGGAGGTGGAATTAACTGTAAGGAGGAGGAAAAGATTGAATGGATTTACAGGAAGGATTTCAAGTAAACTCAGGGAAATACATTTACTTGAGCAGTATAACCTTGGGTCTTGTTTTACACTAAGACCATACAAGAGGTGTTGAAGTTATCACTAGGCTGCCGGACAAATAGAATTCCAACAGCAAGGTGCAGACCAGCGTAGATCTGTGACTCTGACCTCAGGATCTGCCTTGGAAAGAGTTCAAGCACTGAGAAGAAGGCAGAGCCAGTGAAGAGAACTTGGGAGCTACAGTTTATCAGAAGACCAGCTCTCGTCAGTTCAGATACCGAAGCCTGATTATCATACACTCACATAGGAATGCATAGGTTATTGGATCGAATAATTTTAGCCAGCTCTTGCTACATCAATACTGCAAAAGTCCTTAACAACTGTGGATAATTAGAAATCTGAATTTCAGCTTTCTTAGCAATCACTACTCTTGACGTATCTGCAAATATCTAAAACAGGAGAAGAAAATGGACTGAGTATGTTGTGTTCAGAAACACCACTGTCATGAAGAATAGGTAAATTTGTTTTTACAACTTCACAGCTACTGACAAAGTGTGCCTCCAAGGAACCGGGATTCTTACTACTTTTAAGTGGACAAGAAGGATTAAAAATACCGACTTTTGCTTTTGTACAAAAATGCATTGGACCGTATTTTTACTTAGGGGTCTTGTGGGCTTCCTCTGGTGCGGCTGGGTTCAAATGGGTTATGCAAAAGGAGGTTTGGGAGACAATCATGTTCACTCCAGTTTTATTTATAGAAGACTGCGGAACCATGAGAGACGGGAAATACAGAGGGAAATTCTCTCTATTTTGGGTTTGCCCCACAGACCCAGGCCGTTTTCACCTGGAAAGCAAGCATCTTCTGCACCCCTCTTTATGCTGGATCTGTACAATGCCATGGCCAGCGAAGAAAATCCTGAGGAGTCGGAATACTTGGTGAGGGTATCCCTGGCAGGAGAGGCCAAGGAGGCCAGGAAGGGGTACCCAGCCTCTCCCAATGGGTATGCTCATCGTATCCAGTTGTCTCCAAGGGTCCCACTGACAACCCAGAGCCCTCCTCTTGCCAGCCTACACGATACCAACTTTCTGAATGATGCTGACATGGTCATGAGCTTTGTCAACTTAGGTATGTTGTTCGTTTATTTGTTCATTCCTATTGCTATAAAGAGGAATTTGTTTTCTAATGGTAAAGTAGCTTCTTGGTAGGTGGCCGTGTTTATACATTTATTTTATAAAACTCTCCTCAATAACTTCTGTTTTATTTTTTTTTTCACAGTGATGTAAGGTTATGCTTTAGGTTACAGAGTCACATATATTTAATGTGGATAGCTAAAATTAAATGGTCACAGTTTGGGTAGAATATGGTCCTTTGAGAGCCTGTTAAATTTAATTTAAAGATGTGCATAAAAGGCAATTTATAAAAAGGGAAATTTATAAGGAAAGCAATGCTTTGGGCATAAAAGAAAAAGAAAGAAATGAAGAAAGGAAGAGATCAATATTTATGTGTGGGAAAATAAAAGAAACTTTCCAAACCATTTTTGTTAGTAAGTTAAAGAACGTGTGAGTACATATTCATATGCTACTTAAAAATTCCATCTAGGGGAAGAAATGATTGTACAGATATTTAAATGAAATTAACCAAGATCAAATGAAACTGCAAAATATTAACAATCGAGGGAGTTCAATGAAAAAATAGCTTAGAAAAGAAATTTTAATCTAATTGAAACACCCCTTAAGTGTGGTGATTAAAATGTAGTCATACCCAATTGATTTTTGACACAGGCAAGATAAATATAGAACTTGCCTTGATGGTATTTATCTATCCCAGATTCCCCTTTGAGATAAATATATTTAATTGATAATTTTCTATAAATATCAACCAGGATATTGAGGAATAGGTTTTAAAACTGTCTTTTATTCAGTGCTGCTGCTTTGCAGTAATTTTTAAATATTGACGATCTCAAATGGCAGATCCCTGCCTAGCATTCCCTCTACAGGAATATTAAATAGTTTACCTACTTAAAATGGTTTTACAAGGGCAGTTTTAACTTAAAATACTTTAGTACAAACTAAAGACGAATTGACTGTCTTTAGACGTTTAAAGGAAAGTAACATTAAACATAATGAGACTTAAAATTTAACCAACAAATTTAATAAAGTTTAAAGAGTCAAGGTCCCTATAAAATAATACCTTTTAAAAGTTTACATTAAAATGTGATCTGGGGGAACTTCAAAATATTTTGCTCTACACCTACTAAAAAATATCCCCATATACTATCTCAAAGGAAATACTTTTTGAAAAGTCAGATGGCAGTGAATCTTGGGGACATGTGGCCATGTTTGTAATGTATGTTTCTTACTGTGCTGTGGTCATTCACTCTTAGCAATCCTGGCATGAAGGATAAGGGGCTTACTAAATCATGTGTTTTGTGTTACCAGGGACAAAGCTTTTAGTGCTGAGCTTTAGAAAGCCATCCCCCATTGCATGCCAGGTGCTCCGCAGGTCTTTCTCGTGGCATTTTCTTTTGTACATATAATCAGCGGGCTTGAGTAAGAGCTTTCAAATAGGACTTAATTCGAAATTGGTTTGATTGCTTCTTCTTAGTATAAGGGGCCTGAAAATATTCCTTGTAGAACATGTTACTTTTCAGCTTTTTTAGTTCAAGGAGTCACATTAATATCAATAGAACAGCTTTTGCTCAGCATCGCTAAATGTAGGTCACTGAAATCACCGTGTTTAGCTGCAGACACCTTACATGGATTTTAGACTAACTATAAATCAAACCCCATCATTTTTACCTTTAAATTATTTATTGGTTTGGTCACTTTAGAGAAGCAAATCTAAACTGTTAGAACAAACTCAGTTGTTTGTTTAGGGCATGTAAATTTGTGATTAAGCAAAAACAGCTCAGTCACGAATCTGTCTTAATATGTTTCATTAAACTGAATCTTTTGATCATTTTCAATAGATATATACTGTTATTTTATAAAATAATTAGACTTTTGAAGTTGTATGCCATGACGTTTTGTAAATATAGATAAAATAAGAAAACAAAGCAAATAGAAAACAGTTTATCCAATAATTTCTATTTTACTATTAATTTAAATTTTACTATTAAGTAATATTTTTGCTTTTAAGTTAATGGTATTTTTCTTGTGTTGGTCGTAGGATGATGGCACAACTGTTTACAAGCCTGTTACTTACATCAGAACATATAATTGTTTATTTATTCTAGGAAATACTAGATTTAAACTTCATAAGCCTTATTTTGATCATGCCTAAACAGGTGATGAGTGCTGTTTTCATAAATAACAAACCATATGTTTTTTCTTTATTAATATTCCCCAAATCTCATAAGAGATTACCAGAAAATGGATTCTTATCCTGGGTGAATTTTTGCCATTGTCTTGAAGTAAAATTGAGCTACAATTTTATTACTCTTAAAACATGCTTACTGTTGCTTCTAGGCCTTTTGGCTAAGATCAAGTGTAAAATATGCTTACTAATATAACCACACTTTATGGCCAATCACTACCTAGTGTAAAGCTCACTTCCCTATTTCTTCCATGTGTAAGACTTGAAAAGCAGCGTAGAATATCATTATAAACTGAACAAAAAAATTCCAGTGTTTTTCATGTAATTCACCAGCATATATTATCTTCACTGTGTTTCACATTCTCATGAAGCTCAAGAGATATTTATTTATTTAGTATCTGAAAAGATTTCTATGTTGTGGAGACTAAGTCCAAATGAGTTCAGTTAGTGTAGTGGGGGGCGTGTCTGAGGAAGCCACCTGCGTGTATAAGTATGTGGATGGCATCTGTAACATTTCTCATAACTAACTGAATCCAGACCCAGAATCATATCCAACAAAATATTTATTTTAAAACTTTCTTGTGAATTGGTATTGTTTTGATAAATGAAAAATCATTATTATTTATAAAAGATAAAAATGAGATATAAGCAACGGGACTTAGGGTATCAAGCATCTAAATGTAAACCAAGCTTGTTATTTCACATTTAAATGATTTTTAGCCCCTTTTTCACTTTAAAGAAGCAAATCTAAACGGTTAGACCAAATTTAGTTCCTGCTACAGTGAGAGATTTTTGCAGATTAAATCCTCACCCACAAATTGTTGAATATCAGCCAAATTTTTGTGGAACTGATAGCACTTAATTTTATGGGGAACACAAATATTCTTCTGGTAATTTTTTTTTTTTACTTTTTAGATCTCTTTTTCCTAAATGTTTACTTGGTTTGTGAATGAAGTACTTATACAAATGAGCAGTTAGATTATACACCTTTAATATTTAAGTACAATTCCTGTCTTGGGAAATATGCCTATGGGATAGTTCTAAAATTATTTTTAAAAATTAGATAGCAATGTTTTATCTAATTATTTAATGATACTAAATGATACAAGACTAAATATTTTAAAGAAAAATCAAAAGAAATTGTAAAACTTGTGTTGTTCACTGCCTATGTAAATTTTTCTGAAAGTAAAAACTAATATTTGTTTTTATTAGTAGTTTTTGGTTCATTGTGTTGATTTAAAATCCTTTTAATACATATTTTAAGCATATACCTTAGTGTACTGGTATAAAGTATATAGATGCAGTATTTAGCATTTTCATGATTTATAACATGTTAGATATAAAAGGAACAATACAGGGAACTAAATTAAGGCTCCCTTCTTAAAATAAATAAACCCCCTGTATTAAAAAAATATAATGTTATGTCATCAATTGGCAGCTTTGAAAGCTTTTGGTATTTACTGTTGTTGTTGGCGGATCAAATATTTGGTGGAGAGGAACTTATGTACCAGTCTTTGTAAAGATGCTGCCTATGGTATGGAGTCTCTCCAACAGAATCATTAACAGCTATAATATAAACATATCCACAAACACACGCAAAATATTGTTTAATGTAAGTGATGGGTTGAGAGAAAAGGTGATTTACCACCATGGCATATATCCATGGATTATGACTGAAATAAGAAATACCGATATTGGGCAAAACTGAAAGTTGTCTTTAAGGTTTTTTTTCCCCTCTGTTTGAAGGGAAAAAATTAATTGCTAAGGACAAAAACCTTTTCCCTCTTCATCAATAATCATTCTCCTTTATAATCAAGACAACTAGATTGAGGTTCTTAAAGCCAAATAACTGGGGCAGCTCCCAGAGGGCGATTACTATGAACATAGTATAAGAAAAAAATTATGTCCTAATGGTCATTTACGAAATAGTCAGTTTCAAAAGTCTAATGACAAGTCACTTTGGAATTAGGAAGGAACAGACGCACAGCTGGGAGGAGTTGGACAGGTCCCAAGCCCACCTCTGGCTCCTACTCTCTCACTGTCTATAATTAACACTCTTTCTTCACCCTTTGCCCCAACCCCAACACTTTTAATTCTCCCCCTTTTAGTTCTGCAGTTTCTGGAGCCCCAGGCTTTCTTGGCATGCTGTCTTTACTGCTCCCACCCTTCCTGGGAGTTGCCTTTGGTCCTACTTTCTTTATAACTAAAGGCTTAGATTAGTTGAAAATCAATTAGTTCCAGTTTGAGACTCTAGGTACAGCCTCCTGTTTCCTCAGTAGCTGAGAAGGAAAAAGTAATGATCTGCCAGTTGCAGCCTCCACCCACAGGGACGAGAGCACCCCAGGGCGTTAGAATTCACTGGCTTCTGCTGTCCCTTGCGATGATTTCTTCTGACACCCCCTCCCTGCCTTCCTCTTATCCACTCTATTTGAGGATCGCTTTGACAAAACTTAATTGATTTTTTTGACTTTACTATTCTTAAAGATGATTAAAATTTAAAAGGAAAAAAATAATAAACCAAAGTAAAAGGCTGAAAAGACTACAGCACTGAACAAAACTAATTCAACATTCAATTCCCATCCAACTTTTCTTTATATTATCTTTATTGAAGACCAACACCACCAATGTCAAGAAATTGTTTCCCTTATTAAGTTCTCAAGAGGTAATAATGAACTAGATTAAAATCATGTAGATAAGGCTGATAAAGAAATAAAATACTTCTTAAAAGTAGTTTAAAAATACAGTAAATGAGGTAGTTATTCAAAGCTGGTCTTTGAGGTGTGCAGGTGGAGAACGTGCTGGGACATCCTCAGTCCCTCTCAGGCTGACACAAAAGCTAATTGAACACCCCCAATGATATTCCAATGACATTAGCTCTAGAAAAAAAAAAAAAAACCCTTTCACCCTTTTGCATTGAAATACTGACTTGGGGAAAAGAAAGCATATGTCTCAGTATATGTGCACAACGAACACACAGAACAGCTACTATGTGCAGTCATAAATAATGTAGTAGTTTGGCTTAAAAAAAAACAAACAAACCGCAGGTCAAAGGAAGAGGCTTCACTAATGCACACAGAGACAAAGGCTGAGATCACAGGAGCCACTCACAGGACTGGAGGAAACAATGAATCCCTTGTTCTAAGTAGTATTTATGAGGTCTTCTTTGCACCTTCCCTTCATATTTTATGAGCTAGTCTTCGGGGTTTCCCCTCTTTGCTCATCTCTTAAAATAGTACCCGTGGCTAAGATATCCTTTAAAGCATGACAGCCCTGTCAAGGGGCTCATTCATTTGGAGGGGAAAGGGGTTTGTTTTCATGTTGTGAGATTGGGATGTTTAAGGTTCAGCTCACAAAGTTTGACAGTAAGATAAAAATAATGATGGGAAGACTTTTCTGCCTCCTATTCCCCCAGAAATGTTTAAAATGATCCACATAACCAAGTAGTCACCTTTGTAATTTGTATGAGAGTTGTTCTATCCACAGTGTGGATAGATTCTAATTAAAAAACCTACAAAAATCTATTAGTGTAGACAGTGTTTAAAATGTGGGGAAAAGGTATCTGTAGATTAGTAAGAGTAATATTTAGTACTTTTGGAAGAAAAGAAGCTAAGGACAATAATATATCCAAAGAAAGTTTCTTGTCCTCTACTCAGCAGGCAAAGAGCTAAATAAATATCCTGTGACACTTAGATAGCAAAGCCGTGTGAGGTTTAAAATAGGTATCACAGCAGTTAAAGTAAGACCGTGCAAGTCTATACTTTCTAAGATAATGATATCCTTATCTTCATAATATATCCTTTCATCCCCCTTTTCATAAGAGAGTAATAGTAAAGGTCCTCTTTATGCAAGCAATAATTCCATGTTTTAGGAACAAATTAAATATAATTAAAGTATATATTAGATACTGTGTTTATTTAATTAATTACTAGAACTGGGCGTTAACAACTTGCTAATATTGAATGAGCTTCCTAGGAAAAAATATATGTATGTATGCTTATGTACACACACACACACACACACACACACACACAAACACGTAAGTTTTGGCAGTTGCCACCAAGCCTGACAAACTGAGTTCCATCTCTGAAATCCACATGGTAGAAAGACAGAAGAGAACTTCTTTAATTTTTCTTCTGATCTCCATCCATATGCTGTGGCACGCATGCACAACACACACATACACACACACACAGACATACACACACCACACCAAGCCAGTAAGTGTTTATATACATACATACCTACATACATATATACATATATATGTATATATATATGAGTGTATACTTTAAGAAAGGCGTGATTGAGTGTTGTAAAACCATATTTGGATTTTATTTGACTATTGGATGTGTCAGAACAAGGGAAACATTACTTTTTGTAACTTTCATAAAACACTTCTATCATGATTACTGGTATTATTTTAAGAGAACTTCAGGTTCCGTCATTTGCTGTGATGAGGCTTCTTTCACAGTTAGGACTCTGCCCTTCGCCTTCCTGCGTAGGAAACACACTCCTTCCAAAAGGTCAGTTCTGTTGAAGTGGGAGTGGCGGGGCTGCGTCCCCGGCACCCGGCTGCCCGCATGGCTTTACCCGAAATAATTACACGGAAACTGTATTCTTTTAAACACTGCCTGGCCCATTAGTTCCAGCCTTTTATTGGCTAGCTCTTATATATTGATCTAACCCATTTCTAATATTCTGTGTAGCACCATGATCTGGCTTACCAGGAAAGTTCTTAACTAGTGTCTGTCTGGAGTGGGAGAATCATGGCGACTCCTACTCTGCTTCTTTCTCCCAGAATTCTGTTCTGTCTACTCCACCCAAGGGTTGGCCTATCAAATGGGCCTAGGCAGTTTCTTTATTAATTAACCAATGAAAGCAACAGATAGAAAGATGACCCTCCTCCATCACAGTTCATGGTAGGTTCCTGGTTTTAAGACTCATTTGTAAATTAAATGTAAGTGCTGCCTTTTCTATGATTCCATCATGGAGTTACATGACACCTAGGAAGCTAGACTACCTTATCTGGAATCAAGGGTTCAAGCTGGCAGGCAGTGCAGCCTTGAGCAAGCCGGTTGAGTGCTCTGTGGCTCTGTCTGTCACTGGGTGTCACAGGATGGAATGATTGCTGTGCATACATCCTCAAGCACAGTCTCTAAAAGACATAAGCAGTGGTTCTCAACCTTCCTGACACTGTGATCCTTTGATATAGTTCCTCATGTGGTGGCCCCCAACCATAAAATTATCAGATTGCTACTTCATAATTGTAATTTTGCTACTGCTTTGAATCATAATGTAAGTATCTGATATGAGACCCCCGTGAAACAGTCACCTCAAAGGGGTCATGACCCACAGGTTGAGAACCACTGCATTAAGGCATAGACAGGCATCTGTGATTGTCATTATACTGCATTATTCAGCATCTATAGCATAGTGATAGGTTCTGTGCATCACAGTGTGAGATTAAACAGTGAGTCCTTGTCTAAAAGTGGATAGCAATTCAAAGATGGTGCCAGAGGAATATGAGATCAAAGACAAGGTCCTACTAGGCCTGGGGCCCTTCTCCTCTACACCCACTACACAGGGCCTGGATGTGGCATTTGCTTATGAGCCACACCCTTCTTATCCCTGTATTACCCCAGCGTTTGTTCAGAGTCCCAGAAGAGGAAACACTTGTAAGCTGAATCATTTGAGGGCAATTTGATTACTATCGATACTGTTGTAGTCAGATCTTCTCAACACAATGTAGGCGATAATTCAGTAGCCCAGTACAGCTCAGGGCTTTTCATGACTCTTAGGCAGATGATAAAACTAGTTGGCAGAAGACGTGTGCAGGGCAGATGTATGGAAAGGGACCTTGAGGGGCACTGCAGCCTTGGGAGCAGAGATGCCATCTAGCCAGTCCCCAGATGTTCAGTAGGGAATGAAAGCAAACAATAAATTCCTAGACTGTATTCTTAGCCACGGTTCCCGTTCATGCTCCTTACTGATAGGCACAGAACTCATTGACAGCCCGCCAAATCTTCATGGTGCAGAGGGCAGAGCAGCAATATGTGGTAAAATACGGAAAAGAGCTGATCTTGAGGTCCACACTAAAAATGTGCACACACACAAACAAATAATTGGATGCTTGGTCCATTGAGTTCTAGAATTACTTTACTTTCAGTGTAAGTTACTCACATGCATGTTGAAATTTTTAAAATTAACTTATGTCTTTTAAATGGGAGAATCATATTTTCTCTTGAGAGAATTATTTCAGGAGTTGAAAATAAACTGATAAAAGCAACCATCCCATTCTGGGGGAGGGGAAAGAAAAAAATCTGTAAATTGTATATAGGATGCCGATGTCAACATTAAAGTTACTTTAGAACTAATTAAGCTCTTAGAAAAGATAAAACAAGCATGGAAAATCCCCAAATCTGCTAATAAAAAAGAGAAATAGCAACTTTAGGAAGACACGGTGACACCCAGGCAGCAGATTCAGTCCAGAGCACACCAGAGAGCAACAGTCAGGGAGGGCAAGTGTGGGGAGCATCACATTTTCCTTCCAAAACTTTACTTTCAGCTGCTGTTTTCACATGATTCACGTCTGTGCACTAGAGCTTGAATTCCGAGGGCCGTCACAGAGTATTCTCACATGCAGCATTCACATTCCACAATTAATGTTGCAAGAAAACATAACACTACGGTAAGGCAAGTTGGGATTATTGTCTTTCTTGCTTGAACCTCCACTCTCCCCAGGTAGAATTTTTTGAGTCATAGAAGCAGAATTTAGTAGAATATCAGGTATTTCAGCTACGCATTTCTCGTAAATAAGCAACCCCTGAGCCTGGAGGCCAAAACTACCTTTCTCTCCTTGAATCATAAGAAACGTTGACTAGAACGCTCAATCCCAGGACAGTCCTTCAAATTTATTAGATATTATTATATTTCTTAAGTTTTTATATTTTATTTCTTAAAAAAGATGTGTTTACTTTTCTTTATTTTATGGGTGTTTTGCCTGCATGTCTGTCCATGTACTGTGTGCATGTGGTGACCAAGGAAAGCATTTGAGAGTAAGATCCTCCGAAACTGGCATTCTAGACAATTCTTAGCCGTCCTGTGAGGGCTGGGAACTAAACCCGGAATTTCTGCAGGAGCAATAAATTTTTTAAAATGTGGAGCCATCTACACAGCCTCAAATTTTATATTTTTCTTTCAATATTAAATATGAGGTAAAAGACAGTTCAACTTGAACTTAATGCAAATAATCATGTTAGTAACTGGGTGCAAGTACGGAGGCAGGGAAAATGGCCTATTAAGTGGGCCAGCTAATACTCCTTAGATGTACTCTCTGAGCGAGGAAGAGGAGGCTGTTTTATTTCCTCCTTTGCTGCCAATAGGGTTAAAGCGAGAGGGCTTCGTGGAGTCTGTTAGTATACCAACTTTCTGTATATCCTCGAACAAACCATTTAACTTTATTATAACAGTTTTTAGTCCTTTCAAGTAGAGATCATAGGAGAAAATTGTAATTTGGATTTAATCGAGTACCGTCACAGACTTGCGAACCTGTATGAGGAACACAGTCTACGAATATCCTCTGTGGCAGCCTTATTAGAGAGACTCCGAGGAGTCTAAGGCTAGCAGAGATCCACAGTCCACCAGGCTTTGGCAAGTAGATGCACCAGGGAGAATTTGAAAGACTTATGTAACATTTCCTCTATCCAGAGAAAGACAAAACAAAGCCTCAGGTTTAATTGACTGCCTTCGTATTGAACTGTTAGGGTTTGATGTGATGTGTGAACAGGGGCTCGAGCACTGTTTCGGTGGCTGGTTAGTTTAGATATGAGGCTGACTGGACCAAGGGTCTTGTTGAGGGCGAACACTGGAGATTATTCCAGCCTCTCCTCCACGAAGCCTCTCTGCTTCCTGGCTGGGGCTACAAAAGAAGCCATTATCCACTCTGCAATCGGGATGCTGCTGTCTGCTCTCAAGCCATCCTTAACCATGAGGGAGCAACCGTGTCTTCTCAAATCAGGAGTCAGAAAAGCCTCTCTCTCACGCACTGTATTTGTCACACCCAGAGGACGCCTGCGCTCCAGCAAAGTTAGCCAACTCTTCCAGGAGACCTACTGAGGCACTGCCCTGTGAAACCCCACATGATGGATTCTGTGATCAGTGGTGACCTTTGTCACATTTCTGGAATGATTGTATGATTTTAATTTAGCCAAGAGATTATAAAGAAGGAGAAATGTTGAGAGAGGTTTCTGTTTGGCCTGGTCCTGCAGCCATTCAGTCCCAAAGAAACACACAGAGGCCTATATTAATTATAAACTGGTTGGCCTATTAGCTTAGGCTTCTTATTAATTAACTCTTACATCTTACATTAACCCATAATTCTTGTCTGTGTTAGCCCAATGGCTTGGTACCTTTTATCAGTGAGGCATTCTCATCTGGTGTCCCCTGTGTCTGGGTGACAATGCAGACTGACCTTTCCTCTTCCCAGAATTCTCCTGTTCTTGTTGCCCCACCTATATTTCCTGTCTGGCTACTGGCCAATCAGCATTTTATTAAACCAATACAAGTGACAAATCTTTACAGGGTATCAGACTATTGTCCCACAGCTGGAAGAGAATACAAACTGAAGTTATACAATGGAAAGATACTTAATTGAAAGAAAATGGATGTTCTTTAAATGGCCCTGTGAAGATGGGGAAAAATAGGCAGTTTTTAATGTAAATTTTCATAAGTCAATTTGATTTTTGATCCTGAGTTCTTATGCTAGGCCTATGATGAACTTTTAGGTGAACAAACTTCTGAGTTTCAAGAAGGAAAACCATGTTGCTCAAATAATTATGAAATACTGGAGACTTTAGTGTTGTCTGTAATTCAAATTAAGTTTGAATTTATGCTTTCTCATTCAGAGGATTCTCACTGCTGTTTTAACCTTATTGTACATTTATTCTGTTTAGAATTCAGCCTTCAATTTTGTGACTTTGCTAGATTATTTGTTTGGACTAATTTTTTCCCCAGATAACAGCTAAGTCTTTGTTAGTCTGTATAAGTTACAATAACTGTTATAATATTTTAAACCGTTTAAGAACTTGCAAGTTTCTCCTCAAATTACCCAAAAGGTTACTCATGAAGTCTACATAACTTATATCATAATATTTATATTGACTCAATATTTTATAATACATTGAGTATAAATACAGATTTGATAAAAATTCTAAAAATAATTTTCCCGTTTTTAATATATTTCTTAAAATACAGACTAAGATCACATATTCAACATTAAAATTTTATCTCTTCACTTTAAATGTTTAAATAAATCTGATATTGAGTGAAACTAAGCCTACTAACAGACTTGTAAAAGGATGTATTGTTATTTAAATAACTAGTTTGAATTAACCTCCTGTGAATAAAAAAATATTTTTCACATCTCAGACCCTTTTTACAAAAGTGTGTTATGTTGAACAAAACCTAAGGCAGCCTTTCAGTAAAAAGAACAAAATGCAGTGGAGGAACCAACCATGCCGCCACAGAGTTTAGGGAAATATCTTAACAGGCTTACACCCCACTGTGAATCCCAACTCTGCATTCCAGTAGGTTCAGTTCAGATATTCAAAGTTATTTGTGTTTCCTCCAGAGATAAGGGCGAAAGAACATCTAATTTTTCAACCTTCAGTTGTTTGATCTATCTTGGCCTTTGGGTCCACCTTTCTTGTTTATTTGTATTTGATTAAGCTATTTGCCTGCTTTCTATTGTTAACTAAATTATGCTCAATGTTTGTTTTGTACTTTATATCATGAAGTTGATACAGTTTCAGTTTATAATGAGTCAGTGGAAATACATTCCACAACTTGTAAAGAAAAAAAAAAAAATCCAAGAATTGACCTAAGGACTTCTTCCCTGTACTTCCTTGAATCTGCTCATGCTACTGGACATTGAGGATAGTAGTTACTAGTTACTAGTTAAGAAAAATTGGTCAGTATTCTTACTCTTTACCAATAGTTGACTATCATCATGGAACAAAATAGCAGCAAATTGTAGATTTAAAAAGCTTTTTTCCTGTTTTACTTATTTGTGTGTGTGTGTGTGTGTGTGTGAATACTCTTTCCTCAAGTGGGAAATCTTAAACCTGGGAACCAAATTCAGGTATTCATGTTTAGTGTTAAAGACCTTTATCTACTCAGCGATTTCCTGCCTTAAATTATAGGGCATCACCCCAGTTGTTAGTGTTGACATAATAATTCACATTACAAAATGCCAGATTGTCCAAGTGGAATAGCAGAAGAAGAACTTAATAATTTTTAATGATTTCTGCTCTTTTGGACACTTAGCCATTGTCTTAAATATGTAGCAAGCATTCCTTACTTTGCCACAGGTGTAATAGGTCTGCAAATAGGACATACAGCAGGGAGAGCTCAGACTGCTCACTGTTGTATTGCTCCACCTTACTAATGCTAGGGGGATGCCTGTGTAGGAATATTGCTTCACTTCTGTAAAGTTCCATGTGTTTTCCAACACTGTTGTTTATTGCATATGGAATATAAAGGACATAAAGATGAAAATACAACATGAAATTTATATTTCTTTTAAGGAAAAAAGTCCTTAGAAATGAATTTACCAGTCCTGAAGTCTAACTCTTATAGACTCTTGATTAAGGAGTTATGTGCCTATAGCCTTCTGAAGGAAGCAGAGACAGAAGGAAGTAAGTACTGTGTAACCAGACTGAGGGTACCAGTCTTTACAATGCTAGTTACAAGGGACAAAACTATGATTGATTTGTGTTGTTGATTCAGACATTTAAGAGACAAGCCTGGCGTGTACAAGGAGTAATATTTGGCAAAAACAGGAGGCAACAGTCAATTGGCCTTGAAGGACTGGCTGGAGAGGGGAGGAAGGAATAAATCAGCTAGTGGCCGAATGACTCCCACTTGGTTGGCTGGTACAGAGGCCACACAGGAAGACTTGGTCTGCAGCTAGAGATTCCTGTCTTGTTTCAGCGTCTCTCATCCAGACTGATTGGTGAATCTCATGAGAAACTTGCTAGAGTGGAAACAGAGGATGTAAGACAATGGCTGTCTATAAATTAGGGAATTCCTGTTCAGACAGAAACAGACAGGCTTGGTCTCAGCCACTAGCTGTGGCTGAAACCACTTCTGTGTTCTAGGCCACACTGACAGCTGTGCCCTTGGTATGTGCCTCTTTATCTGTAGTAGGTAGAGCGAATGCCATGGACATGGAAAGTGGGTTCTTAACTAAGCTAGCTTATTATAGTGTGTTGCGCACATGCTAAGTGCTTTTTCCCCGTTCCTCACACATCACACATTTTTATTAACTAAAGGCAGGGGTTTAGGGTATTAAGGAAAATATTTCTTGAATAAAAATACTCTCCAAAGCAAAGTGCTGATATGCACAAAGAAAATTCACCCAATTGCCCTTGACTTTCATTAGCAAGCAGGGAGAATAAAAAATGAGAGGTGTTAGGTGTTATCTTACCAACATTAAAATAGTTTATCAACTTTTAACTAAGTGTTTGGGAGCAAGATTAATAATCTCTGCATTTTTAAAATCATGGATAAATTATATATTAAAATTTCAGGTAAAGGACATTAAATGCACAACTTTCAAATTATGTACCTTTTGTTTACAAAAAATGAACACAGAAATACAAATGACTGACATAAATGTCAAGACTGAACAAATTCATTTTATCTTATTTTAAAATATTTTTTTTAAAGTGTGTCAAGGGTCTGGAGAGATGACTCAACAGTTAAGAGCACCGACTGCTCTTCCAGAAGACCTGAGTTCAATTCTCAGTACCCACATGGCAGTTCATAACTGTCTGTAACTCCAGTTTCAGGGAACCCAACATCCTCGCGCAGACATACACATTAGCAAAATACCAATGCACATAAAATAAAAATAAATAAATTATTTAAACAAAAAAGTATGATAGGGATCTTGAAGGAGAACCTACAACCATTTTGCTACATGGTGTAAACTCTCGCTATATCCTAAACATTATTCTTAGACCTACAGATAAGTGTAGTTCTCATTGCTCATCAAGGAAACGTCTCTTTGCTTTTTAACTAACTAACTAAAATAAGATATAATAAGATGAAACAAAAGTTGACCGATCAGACTAGGACAAAACAAACAAGAAAAAGAGCCCAAGGGAAGGTATGAAAACAGACCTACTCATTCACACACTCAGGAATCCTATAAAAACAATAAACTGGAAGCCATAGTATATACACAAAGGACCTATTGGGGTGAAAAAAGAGACAAGGAAAAAATTACATAAATAAAATAAAAATAGAAATAAAAGATACTAAGATAAAATTAAAAAAAAGGGAAAAGCTATGCCATGACATTATGAGACAAGAAACCTTCATAGGTGCTGACTCTTTCTGTTTCCTCTTCTGCAGGGATCTCTCATCTCTGAGGGACAGGTGTGATGAAGACATCCCTGTTTAGGGCAGAGTGTTCCAAGGTCTCTCACTCTCTGCATGATGTCTGGCTGTGGATCTCTATTAGTTCCCATCTCCCGCAGGGGGAAGCTTCTGTGATGATGGCTGAGCAAGGCACCGATCTATGAGTGTAGCAGAATGTCATTAGGAGTCACTTTATTGTTATGCTATTTTAGTTTGTAGGACAGTAGTATTTGGTTACCCTGTGTTTATGAGTTATGTAGTATCAGTTTCTTGGTCACCCAAGTCTGGTATGCGTTCCAAACTGGCTGGTTTTGTGTCACCCTGACACAAGCTAGAGTCATCAGAAGAAGGGGTCTCAGTTGAGGAAATGCCTCAGTGAGATTCAGTGTAAGGCATTTTCTCATTTAGTGATCAATGGGGGAGGGCCATCCCTGGGCTTTGGTCCTGGCTTTTATAAGAAGATGAGCTGAAAAAGCCATAGGAAGCAAACCAGTAAGCAGCACCGCTCCATAGCCTGCATCAGTTCCTGCTTTTAGCATCCTGCCCTGTTTGAGTTCCTGTCCTGACTTCCTTCAGTGATGAACAGCAATGTGGAAGAGTGAGCCAAATAAAGTCCTTCCTCCCTAACTTGGCTTTTGGTCATGGTGTTTCACCACAGAAATAGAAACCCTAATCAAGACAAGTTCCATCTCATGGGTTTACATTTCTCCTTTGGTAGTGTGTAGAGTTCCTTCCAGTGCCAAAGATGGTAGCACATGGGGCGAAGGCTCTATATAGGCGCTTGTCAACTTCTCCATGTTCAATTAGTTCTATGGGTGTTGTCTTAAGCAACGAGATCTTGCTGTTTGCTTGTGGAGAGCAAACAATCTATAGTATTGGCAACAGCCTAGGTTGTTTAGGGGTTCCCATAGAACCTCTTTGGCCAACAACTCACCACCCAATTCCATGCAACGGAAAGCTTCACCTGGTGACAAGAAATGTCCATTTTGGCTTATGTGTCCCCCATTATTTAGAGATTTTTATTTAGATTACCTCCATTTATGTATATGTTAGGAAGCTTCAACTGCATTAGGTTTCCACACTACTCTTTAAATGGACCTTAGCTTTATCTGTCTTCTCCTGTATTCCCTCCATGGTCCACATCTCTCCTTCCCATCTTCACTTGACCCTCCCATTCTAGTGCTCCCCCACCCATCATTCCAAAACTATTTTCCTTTCCTAGGGAGATTAATCTGTCCACACCCTAAGTCCCTTACTCTATATGCCTAACCTCCGTGATTCTATGAATTGTTGTTTGGTTATCATTGACTTAACAGTTAATATCCACACGTTAAGTGAATACATGGCATACTTGTCTTTCTGGGTTGCCTCACTCAGGATGAATTTTTTTTCTAGTTCCATCTATTTACCTGTGAATTTAATCTTTTTAAATGGCTGAGTAATACTCCATTGCATAAATGTATTACATTTTCTTTATCTATTCTTTTGCTGAGGAGCATCTAGGCTGTTTCCAATTTCTGGCTATATGAATAGAGAAGCAATGAACATGGCTGAGCAGTGTCTCTGTGGTGTGTTGAAGCATCCTTTGGGTATATGACCAAAGGTGGTGCAGCTGGATCCAGAGGCAGCACATCTTATCAAGGAAGCACCTCACGGATTTTCATAGTGACTGTACAAGTTTGCACTCACCAACAATGAATGAGTGCTCCACTTATTTTATGTCCTCCCCAGCGTGAGCCATCTGCCATTTGTTTTATTGATCTTTGTCATCCTGGTGGCTGTTCTTATATGAAAATCTCAAAGTGGTCTTGATTTGCATTTTCCTGACGACTCAGGATGTTATGTTCAACATTTCCTTAAGTGTTTCTCAGCCATTGTAGTTTCTTCTTTTGAGAAGTCTCTGTTTATATCTATATTCCAATATTTGATTGGGCTATTTGTTTTCTGATATTTAGTTTTTTTGAGATCTTTATATATTTTGGACATTAACTCTCTATCAGATGTATAGTTGTTAAAAATCTTTTTCCTTTCTGTAGGCTCCTACTTCATCTGAATAACAATGCCCTTTGCTGTACATCAGATTTTCAGCTTCATGAGGTCCCATTGATTGGTTGTTGATATTAGTGCCTGCGCTATTGGTGTTCTGTTCAGAGTGTCTTTTCCTGTGCCATTGTGTTCCAGGCTATTCCCCACTTTCTCCTCTATCAGGTTCAGTGTATCTGGTTTAAATTGAGGTCTCTGATCCACTTGAACTTGAGTCTTGTGCAGGAGGATATGTCTGGATCTATTTGCATTCTTCTACAAATATCCATCCATTTTTACCAGAACTATTTGTTTAAGATGAAATACAGGGTGTATTTCAGGTTTCTTTATAAAAAATTAGGTGTCTGTATAGAATTTATGTATGGGATTTCAATTTGACTCAGTTGATCGTTGTATTTTTTTTTTTTTTTTGTGCCAGTGCCATACTGTTATTATTACCATAGCTCTGCAGTGCAACTTGAAACTGGAGCTGGTGATACTTCCAACAAACAGTTCTTTTGTTATTCAGGATTGTTTAAGCTATCCTGTTTTTTTGTGTTTCTATGTGAAGCTGAAAATGGTCCTTTCATAATCTGTAAAACACTGTCTTGAAATTTTGGTGGGAATTGCACTGAATCTGTATATAGATTTTTGTAAGATGGCCATTTTTACTATGTTATGGGTTCTGGGAACCAAACACAGGACCTCTGCAAAAGCAGCATGTGCTTTATTTAAATAGTGATGCTGTTTCTCCAGTCCCTGATTTTCTCTCTTTAGATTGCTTCTAGAAATTTTCAAATTTTCACATTCGAAAATATTCTACTAAAATAATCTCACTAGACAGTTCATAGTAAGGTTTTATTATATTTGGTTATAATTTCATAATTATTTGGAATTCTTTGGTTTTTTTATATTGCTGGTTATTTGATTGTTATAAAAAGATATAATTGTAATTAAATTCTTCACTATTCATTGTGTTATTACGTTGCATTGTAAGCTTCCAAAGAATGCAGTGTTTATGAAGACAAAAATGACCAAAATGTGCCAATTGGCAATTTTTGAACTTGCACTGACACATTTTTTTTTTTTTTACTAGAAGGGATGCTTTATCACTGACATTGTCCAGAGTTTCTGAGGCAGGATAACGATAGAAAGCACAGTGAGTCTAATTGCCCATGTTCTTGTTTTTGAATTCTCTACAGAAAACAGACCTCTTTCTCAGACCAAGAGTGGCTCATAGGCTGACCTCCTACCCACAATGATCTTAGTAGAAAAGTGATGACATTCAATAAAACTCAGAATATAAATATCATAAATTAACAGTAGATATTTATTTATTTTTATCTTTGAAATTATAATTTGATTACAACATTTCTCCTTCCCTTTCCTCCCTCTAAACCCTCCCATACACTCCTTCCTGCTCTTCTTCAAATTCATGCCCCCTCCCCCTCTTTTGTTGCTAATTGTTATTGTATGCATATAAGTATATGTTTATACATTACTAACCATAACAACAGTAGGCATTTTAATGCTAAGAGTGTGTCTGATAAGACGTTCATTTTTGAAATTAGAGTAACTGATAAATGGAAGAACAGGGCATTTACTAATCTCGATACAAATCTTAACGTAGACTGTTGTAAAACTATACTCAGTGTTATGAAGTCTTACAATGTCATTACAGCATATGCAGTGTAGGATTTGAGTACAACAGGATATTCATGAAGCAGGCGGGCTGGGAAAGAAATGCTAGCGCAACAAGAAACTGCTATGCAATAGGTCATGCTTTCAACTATAGTGGAATTCGGTCTTTACTATTTATTAATTTATTAATTAAATTTAACCACTCTTGGTTTAGAGTGGTTCCTGGAGTAAGTATGAGCTGTTAACAGAAATGATAAAGTCTTACTAATAGGTTAGATTTGATTAGATCACTACTAAATAATTTTCTCTCTAAGAAAAAGGAAACAAAAGGTCAAAGCCAAGAACTGATTTGTGTAAAAAATATTTAGAACATACTTGTAGGTATGCATGTGGTTCAGTCTTAGAATCTCAGGACTTGGGTGTTGTTAAGACAAGGAGAAACAAGTTCAGACTGCCTTACACAGTGAGTCGGAGGCAACCCTGGGCAAATGACCTGTCTCAAAAACAAAAAGTAGAATGTACATTAAAAAATACATATACATATATATCTCCTAAACCCACAGAGTTCTCTGAAGTCTGGCGGCCCCACTCCACTTCTCTCCAGTGGTGCCCCAGTTGTAACCCTGCTGACATTTCTCTCTCCACAGCCCTTCCAGCTGCCTTCCACCTCCAGGAAGAAAATGGTGCTGCTGGACCCCTAGCTGGGCTCTGCTTACCATTCCTTCCTTAGAGTCTCCCTTAAAACCTTTAACCAACCCACCCCTCCCCCAATGTGTGTATAGCACAATCTATCCCAAGACAAGCCAGAAAGTTTTTTGTTTGATTTTTGTTTTGTTTTTAGAAGCTGCTTCTGTTTTTTGTCATAAACACAACTAATCCCCTAAAAGATACAACACAAAGACTTGTTTAGCTGCTTAGGATGGGGAAAAAATTTAAAAAACAAACAAACTGATAAATAGCTCCTTTCCCTTATTTCCATTGAAATGACAAAGCGAGCAAAACACAGTAGTAAAATTCCATGACATGGTGCTCTGGCTGTGAGGATCGTACGGAAAGAAGGGACAGACAGGGGATTTCTCCTGGGCAGTGCATCTTTTACCATAAAGTTAAAACAGTTTTGTAAATAACTATGATTTTCCACATGTCTGCTGCAATCATACATTCGTACTGGCTGTATGTGTATCTTATTTAAACCACTGTAAATCTTGTAAGTTCACTGTGAGGAACTTGCAATTTGGACAAGGCAGTATTATATAACCAGTGAGGAAATGAGATTGAAGCATATTTTCTTAGTATTATATTTGTTATATTAAATATTAACATAATATGTACTATACAATATACTTACATATAACATGTAATAGTATAGGATTATACTTCTAGCAGATGACACCCGGCATTCATAAAGAATAAATGCCTTTTAAAGATAAATCAGAAGTTCTGCTCCAGTTCAAAATAAAAATTGAGCCCTAACAGACCTTGACAAATAACATGCACACAAAGGGTTTGAAAGTTTGACTACACATTCAAGAAGAGACAGTGTTTCACCAGAGTGGAGTCTTTGTGAATGAGCAGATTGTCAAGAGTAGATGGAAGCAGTTCTGTTCTCCTGGTTCCTCAGAAAGATCTGAGTTATTTTCTCTCACTTTTGGTCCCCGTGCTTTAAAATAGGTGTGGAGAAACTAGAGCAAGTTAATAAGGAGTGACTGCAGACTGTGAGTCTGTTTCAAATCACTTAATTGTTGTAGGAACACTTGATGGAAGTCTTTTAAAGGGTTTCCAATATGAAAAATATAAAATCCAACCTGTGTTCTGCAAGTGATCTAGATTCTGTTTTCCCTTTTATCTCAACTCTGCTGATGGACCACAGCTGCAAGCGTGCTCCCTGAGATGTTCTTCCAGAAGCCAACCACTCTCCTTCTTGGACCTACGCCCCTGCCATGGTGTTCCCTGAGCACTGTTCTAGGATAGATGAGTGTTGCTTACTGTCGCTTGATTAGATCACACCTCAGAGTTCTTCCTTGGTCACCTGGAAGAGCACTCCTATTACTCTCTATGCCTTAACATGCCTCTGTCTGCTTGTGTATGTGTGTACATGTACATGCATACAGAGGATGGCACTAATCAACGCATGCCATGTATATTCATCAACTATTCACCATTGTAATTACAGTTTTCTACAGTAGAATATGAATTCCTTAAAGATAGGCTCATTTTATTCATTGCTGTCATTCCAATCCCCAGAAATGTGTCTTACACTCAGTAGGTTCATGATAAATACAGCTCAAATGGATAAATGATTTACTGTTTAACTTAGGAAAGGGAAGGCACAGTGGTGACAATTGCTATGTTAAAATATTTGAGTTCTTATTGTGTGGGTGTGCAGCTGGGCATCATCTAGAATACAATCAGGTTACTGATGCTCACATTTGGGTTTGAGTTGAAGTAGATATACAGATGATGTTTATTCGGCTATTAACATGTTCAAATAGTTACTGCCTTTTTTGGGTATAATTTGAAGGGACTCATTGTTGGTCAACATGGAGCAACAAGATTGTCTAATCATGTATCTTTTTTTTTTTCATTTTCGAGACAGGGTTTCTCTGTAGCTTTTGGTTCTTGTCCTGGAACTAGCTCTTGTAGACCAGGCTGGCCTCGAACTCACAGAGATCCGCCTGTCTCTGCCTCCCGAGTGCTGGGATTAAAGGCGTGCACACCACCACTGCCCGGCTCATGTATCTTTTTTTTTAAGGATTGGAAAGAAAAGAAATATAACCATGTGTGTGTTCTTTGATAATTTTGTATAATGTGTTTTAGTCATTCACCCCTCTCTCAAATCTTCCAAGATTCATACATGCTTCCCTCCTTTCCTACCCATCTAACTTTGTGCTGTCTTTCTCTCCCTCTTTCTCTCCATGTCTGTCTGTCTTTCTCACGCTTCAAATCCAATTTCTGCTGTTCATATATACTTGAACACTTGACCTTCTACTGGCCCATGGTTGACACACAAGTGGCTACACTCTTAGAGAGAGCTGGTTTTTCTTTTTCCACTAGCTGCCAATAGCTCCTTGACTAATGGTAGGGTCCCAATAGCTCTTCTATTAGGGGCAGACTTGGTGCCTGACTTTTCTCACATGCTGAGATTTGGTCTGACTTCAGCTTGCAAGGTGTTTGTGTTTGCTGTCACAACTGCTATGAGTTCATATGTGCAGCTGTCCTGTTGTGTCCCAAAGACACTGTTTCCTTATAAGTTGTTTTTTTCTGCCTCTGGATTTACACTCTTTCCTTTCTTTCTTCTGCAATAACCCCCGAGTCATAGAGTAGGGGAAATGATACAGATGTCTGCTTTAGGTCCGAGTCTTCTGCAATCTCTTATTCTGTACATGCTGATCAATTGGAGGCTCCTTGTCAGTCACCATCTACCAATTGCCAATCACTATCTACTGAAAATGAAGTTTCCCTTGTGAGGGTTGAGAGATGCACTGACCTCTGGGTATAAAGATAAGTCATTAGGAGTCAGTTTAATAACATGTACATTTAGAAGAATAATAGTAGTAGGTTCATCTCTAGGGCCTGTGATCTGTCTAGCCACAGATTCTTGGTCTGCTGATGGTGCCATGTGCAGTGTCTTTATGGAACTAGTTGTTCTGGAACTTACTATGTAGACATGATGACCTCAAATTCAAGAGGCCTGCTTTCTTCTACTTCCTGAGTGCTGGGATTAAAGTGTATATGATCAGTCAAGGACTGAGGAAAGCTTACCTGGTTGAGGATCCAGGCCATGCTGCTGGGTCTTAACCACGAGTGCACCAGAGAGCATCAGCTTTCAATACTGATGTCACAGAAGCAAACCCAATAAACAGGTACTTCTCTTTTTCTTATTATGGTGCCATTTGCTCTCTGGTAGTTGAATCTGATGTGAATCATGAGCAGTATGAATACATTGAGTTATGAGTGGTGTGCCAATCAACTCTACGGTGTGTGCTGTGGCTAAGTGAAAACAGGAAACAAGCTGTAGGAGCTGGGTTTGGGGTTTTTGTGTTGTTTACAAATTTGCATTCTTTTGGCGACTGAGTGACTATAACAAAGCCACAGCAACTGGTCAACCAGAAACGAGGAGTCAGCCAGATGTTTGCCAGGTGTTTATTCTTCCATTCGGGTGGTCTTCCAGGAAACTGGGCAACAAACAGCGTTTTACAGGCAATCTACGGAAGTATACACAAAGAAGGTTCTGGATTAAGTAAAATCTTTGACCCCGTGCAAGGAAATGTAAATATACCAGTAGTTTCGATAAAGTAAATAGTTCCTAAAAATAAAAAAAAAAAAATGATTTCACGAAATCCTAACTATTTATGTTAGCAGCATTTATCATCCTTCCTCAACTGGGATATAAATAACAAGTTCTCTTTCTGAGAGTGCTCTGGTCCAGGTGAAAACCACAGAAGCCCTGTGACTTGCCAGGGAATCCATTGGAAAACTTCGGAGTGATGCTCTACTTTTAGAATATTAAGATGTAGTTTCAATATTTATTTTTCTAGAATTCTGTCATAGGGGTGGTGAGGTGGCTCAGTTTGTAAGGGTACTTGTAATTAAATCTTATAACCTGAGTTCCACCCCTGGGACCCATGGTGGAAGGAGAGAACAAGCTCCACAAAGTTGTCTTCAGAACCACACACACACACATACACACTCTATCTATCTATCTATATCTATCTATCTATCTATCTATCTATCTATCTATCTATCTATCTATCATCTATCATCTATCTATCTATCTATCTATCTATCTATCTATCTATCTATCTATCTATCTATCATCTATCTATCTCTTTCACTCTCTCTAATTTACAAAATAAAAAAATAGAAATCTTATAAACACAAGGGATTTACTGTCCCTTACATAAACATTTCAATATTTGAGTGACATGGGAATAGTGGGCCATGATTGAGAAAGACCGAAATCTTCTTGTTGTAGGAAGCTAGGTCCTGGAAAACTCAGGAGCTGACAAAACCAACTCTAGCCAGTGGCTTTGGATTCTGGTCTCATAAATGTGAAGAATGAAGTTCTCAGACCACAGAGGGTGAACATTAGGGAGTTTACTATAGAATCACAGGTGGAAGCTTAGGAGGGAGAAGGAAGAGCTTCTGTATGCAGGAGCCTAGGAAACAGGGAACCATGAAGCTGCAAGTTTAGGGCAGAGACTGGGAGGAGGGACAGGGAAGAGAGTGAGTGGGTCAGGACACTTGAAATAACTAGGTGTGCACGTGCCTCCTCTCAATTCCAGTCCAGTAGTGACATATGACCTCTAGGCAGAAGTTCTCAGTCAGATAACAAAGAAACAGGAAACAGATCTGTTTTCTGACATTTCTGACTCCACCAAGGACTTTGGGGTCTCTGACCTACTTGATAAGTTTCTAGCCCCTGTTCTCATGGCAAAGGGAAAATCATGTAAAATATCCTGTTTATTGTTACACAATTTGTTGTACACATGTACCCATGTATTACAGCACCACACTATGCTCCATAAATATGCACAATTACCACATATTTAAAAAAGGATTAAAAAAGTCACAAATTTTAATTATTATTTAATACATAGTTGATGTGAAAATGAGTAACCAGAAACTGAATCAGCTGTACATGGCAACAGAAAGACGATAGCAATTAGTGTGTAGAGTGTAAGCTTAATGGAAAGAGACGGACGACAAAGGAGAGGATCTGCCCCTAAAGAGATGGGTTCGCGTCACCTAGATGAGGGTGTAAGTAACGCCTTCATAAGCCCCCAGGCTGCCGTCTTGTCTAAACTGCTCTGAGTGGCATTTTCTTTCTGATGATGTAATCAGGACCATCTGGAACAACGATCACTTGTCTATAAAAATAAACCACCAGCGAGTAAGAGTGACCAGATCAATAGCTGAAGTCCTCTCTGAGCTATTTATTGTCAGCATACAGAATTTAAACTGGTCATTGAAAACAGGGAGGAGGAAGTAACTAAGAACCACAAGACAGTGCCTTTGCGGCCCTTCAGTGTTTCTTCTTCTCTTGTACTTCCATGGTAGCTTTTGTAAAACGTCTTCACTGCTGTTGAATGCTGAAGTATGAGCTCTTCGTATTTTTGGGATTTAATCTGCAGAGACATTCAAAGGTTGTGTGAGGCCCGAGAAAATTCTTCACTGAGAGAGACTTTTATTTCAAAATATCCCTTGCTTTTTCCCATAGAATTCAAATGCTCCATGAATTTTGAGACTGTGTTTTATGGGACAACACCTCTACCTCTGATATTCTGAGCAAGAGACGAGGGGTAAGGGGGAATGTCAGGGAGAACTGGATTTGGTGTTCTTGTCCCAGGTAGCTTATTCTGTATCAATATACAAAGGAAGAGTTGAAACAGCTGCCTAATGGTTTAATATGTTTTCCAAGAAGACTGACAGGATGGATTTGTTAAATTGAGCCCAGAGGGGCAGATCATAATTCATAACAGAGGGCAGAGACCATAGTCTTGTCCCTTGAATGAAAGAAATCAATTCATGCTTCTCTATTTTCCCTGGGATGGACTCCTGCATTATTTTTATGATAGTTTAACCTCATATATAACCAATATAAACATAAGTCATTTTGTAAGTAATATAAAAATCAATAGCTGCTATTACTCAAGAATTTGCGTAGTAATAAAAACCATGGTAAAAGTAGTAATAGACATTTCATAGGAAGTGAACTGATACAAATTAATTAATAAGATCTAGTTCATTAATACAGTCTACCTTCCTTTGAGATCATTACATCAAACCGTTCACGGCATGGTTACCTTTTAGAAATTGTCCTACAAGCTTATTTAGGTGGATTTTCTATGGAGTGGCCCATTTACTTGGCAAAAACGTGTACATTGTATGAAAAAAATCCTATCTTGGAATATGCATCAAGTTTCATGTTAGTCTTCCATTGTCTCAGCGTATCTGTTGTGAAACTCAGACTTCTTGGCAAAAATATAAATCTCATTATAAAAGTCCGTTGACCTAAATATGACAGCTCTGTTTCTTATTATGTGCATGTGCAGTGTAAAGATATTAGCCATAAAATTTGGTGAATGTCCTCTGGGGGATTTAAATTTTTACTATGCTGCAAATAACTTGCAGAATAGAATTTGTTTATGGGTTTTCATGTGTATAGGAAATAATAAATACAACTGACAGTCATGTACATAGTGAATTAAACTGAAGCTATGTGATATATATACAAGGTGTCATTTTTTTGCCTTTGAAATAAACTTGAATTAAATGTGACAAAGTCAATATTTCAAAGTATACATTTTAGATAAACATTTAAGTCTTTTGGAAAATATTTGGTTGGTGTTGATCACCATTAATACTTTTTGTCTACACAAGTATTTCTTTGACTATTTCACTTATGTTAAATCTTGAGGACTTTTATGGCATTCAAGAGTACTGTGGCCAAAGTTAAAAACTTGATCTAAAGGATCAAGAAAGGAAGCTTTGAGAATATGTATGAAAAAAGCAAAAATATTGGCTTTCTATTTATTAAATACACATTGAATTTCAATGATTTGCTATGACCTGTTTTGAAGTCTCAAGTTTGGATAATACAGGTATACACTGATTTATAAAAGTCATGAGGTCCTCCTCAAGTAAAAAGTTCACTAAAAAGACTTAAATTAATCCATCAAGAATGTATCAAAGATCCATAGTCTAACTCCAAAACTGTATACTTTTATGATATGACATCTTTCCTACAACCATAGCATTTTTCTTTATTTTTCTGAAGTCCCAGGCAACTAGTGTTGGCACTCTTCCATTTGATTAACCGATTCAGGTGGAGGCTGATGGAGTCTGATGGCAGCTTCACAGTTGGCATGGGAGACCAACCGATCATGATCAGGCCATCTCCATCCCAGATTACCTCCTAGGAGTCTAAAATCTTTTTACTGGGAGAAATGGCTCAACCAGGCAAATAGAATAATCAGCATTTATGCCATGTTGTGTTAAGATAAACGATCCAAAGTTTTATCCAGAAGGTGGATAGAAAGCATGTTAAATGCCTTCAAACCGTAGAGGCAGAATCATAGAAACGGTCACAGGCCTTTGTTCTCTCAGTGCATGCGCTGTTCACAAACACATGTGCAGCCAAACCTGATTTATCTTGGGAAACCATTATTGATCACGAATTTTAACTTAAGAGAATTTTTCTTGATTAAACAAAATTGCATTGTTTAAAATGTAAAATTACTTAGGTAATACATTATTCTGTTTTGTTTTGTTTTTTGAATCAGGCAGCCCTACGTTTGACTCTTGGCCCAGGAATTTTGGAAAAGCCTTTTTCACGTATTCACTATACATTTAGTGAGGGATCACTGGGTGATGTCAAAGACTGTGTCTGACAGAATATAATACCAGATAAACTATTTCTGTCCCTTCAGACTAGGATTCCTCTCAGTGAGAACGAGAGTTCCTCCAGAATGTTGAATGAAATAATTACACGTAACCTTCCTTTATAAATTCCCTAATTAAGTTATTCTAAGACAAAAGCATCTACAAAGTAGACAGACTGCAGTTTACTCCTGACATTTAGCTATTAACATTGAAGTACTAAAACCTGAAACAGAGATGCTCTTTAACAAATCCATCAGTTTTCAAAATATTTATAGACAGCAACTTAATTTATTATAGACCTTACCTTAACTTAATCTTTTCCTGAATGTTTGTGTTTACCAATCATCTAGCTCTTTAGAAACAAAGGCAGCCTGATCTCTGTGAAATCTAGCCTTTAAGAATTAATTCAGAAAACAACGTAACTCTGAATTAAGGACAAAATGAAAATTACAAGCATAATCAAATGATTGATACAATATGCAAGAATTTGAAGATTTAGCTCCAATTGACAATATAGAGATAAACTATTAGCAACTTAGTTGGTTAGGTTTACTGATTTAAGAAGTAGTTTAGTTTATCTAGTTTTACAAAGGTTAAATATTTAAAAGAAACTGTTTGAAAAATTATATGTTTCTTCCAAGCAGTGTAATAAGATATCCAGTGTACCTTAAAATCTAGTTATTTACCTAAAAATAATTTATCTTGGGCTGAGGATGCAGAGCCACCAGCAAGAGTGCTTACACAGCCTGCAGGAAGCCCCGACTTCGGTCCTCAGTGACACGTAAACTAGTGTGGAGTGCACAGCTGGTGGAGGCAGGGGGCTCAGAAGTTCAAGGTCATTCTCAGCTACACACCAAGTTCGAAGACAGTATGCGGTGCATGAGACACTGTCTCATAAGCAGGTGAACAAACAACATTCATATCTTGGATGCCAAGAAGGTGGCCCAATGAGTAAAGGCACCAGACTTCAAAACTTCAAGATGACCTGGGTTTGAGTTCCCAAACCCACAGGATAGAAGAAGAGATTTGCTTACCGCAAATTGTTCTCTGGCCTCTACATGTACACACACACACACACACACACACACACACACACACTTATAGTACACACCAAATTTAAAGAAAAATAAACATTTTAGCTAACAATATTGGAGAGAAATAAAGAGGTATCTTTACACAGTATAATGAAGTGATGTATATTTGTCTTATTTGTCTTTACTTATTTTATTTTTATAATGTTAGTGGTCAAAATCAGGGCCTCACACATGCCACACAAGCACTCTATACTGATAGGCCCAACCTCAAGTCTTTAATTTTTTCTTTTTCTTTTCTTTTTATCTCTTTCTGTCTTTTTGTTTTCTTTTTTTCTTTTTTTGAGTTGCCTTTGGGGCAAGAAAATTAAGAGGGCCTACTACATTTTCATTATTTAATTTAAAATTTTGGTTTAAAATTTTCCAAGACTGCTATTCACGGTCCAGGAGTAGATTTAGAGATGTGTATTTTTAAGATTCAGCACCCGGTATAAACAAGGAGTTAAAGTCTTTTTGGTTTTACAGTAAAGAATGAATGGGGGAAATAGTCCTTCTAGTTAGTTTACAATATTTTAGCTTTTGTATTTAAAGTTTATATAAATGGATGGTTTGCTCTTTCAGCTGCAATGAATTTTACATAGTAATGAATGCAATTTTAGACTTAACACATTCCGAAAGTCCAAGCAAGTGCTTACTCAGTAGGCAGAGGTTGGAAGATTTCTAGTAGATCTTGACAACTTGGGCTATGGGGTGGGAACCCGTGTTAAATAATAACAAAAAGCAACAAAAATAACATCCATTGAATCGGGCAACTTTCCTAAGAAGCTCAGCTCCACAACTGGATTTTTTTTGGGGTAGGGTGGGAATCATGGCTTCTTTACGGGCAGCAGGGGCCACAGAAATGAACCAAGTGGTCAGGTCACCGGGACATGTGTTCAGCCTGGATATTGGCAGAGATCTCAATCACCCACTTGTCCTGACTGTTGAGCAGCTTCTCTTTGTTGTACAGCATCTCATGTATCTCGGTGGAGAACTCAAAGTTGGCATCCTCCATGATGGTATCGACAGGGCAGGCCTTCTGTCAGAAACCGCAGTAGACACGCTTGGTCATGTCGGTGTCATAGCATTGCAGTCTGGCGGCTGCCATCGGTTCTTGGCTCAGCCTTGACAGTGATGGCTTTTGCAGGACAGATAGCCTCACAGAGCTTACAGGCAATGCAGTGTTCCTCTTGAGAAGGATAGCAGCGCAATGCATGTTTCCCTTTGAAGCGTATACTCAGTGGTCTCTTCTTAAATGGGCAGTTGATGGCGGCAGCTTGGGGTCATGCACATCCTTGGAAGAGTTCTGTCCAATGAGAGGCCGAGCTGCATGGTCAGTCATGAACTTCAATGAAATCTCAAGCTCCTGTACATTCACATTCTTGTAGGTTGCTGCTGCTGCACTACTAAGGAAGCTTCAATCACTGAGATGTCCTCTGTTCCTGGCCTGGACCATGGCCCATGGCAGCATGAACGAGGTTCGATAGTATGTCTTGGGGGCTCTCTGACTCCTTCCCTGGCCCAGGTGTGGGTCCTCCGGGAGGCCCAACTGGATGTTCTTACTTGGACAGAGTGGAGGAACCTTGATGACTGCTTTATGCTCAGTTAGGATCTTAGAAAGGTGACTTCTCAGGGGGAAAGGATGGCTAAGATAGGATTGTGTCTTGGAACTAACAATGAGTTGAAGTAGGTTCATCCTAAGAAATTATAACTATAAAAAAAAATTCTGAGGGCATTGAGAGGAATCACAAGGTATTCAATTCTCAACTAGAAGAACATTTGAGTCCTTTAAAGAAAGCAAACCTGCAGACTCTCTCACAATGTCTAAACGAAAGAAAATGTGGCATAGTCATAACCAAATCAATAGAAGTCGACTCTAAGATGATATATCTAGTCACATCAAGCTTAAGATGTTAAAAAGCACAGATGAAGAAAATTATTAAAAGCAGCCAGAGGAAAACAGATACACTACAGTCAGTAATGCAATGATTCAAGTGATGGCCGACTTCTCATCTCACGTGATGGAAAACAGGTGGCAAATGAGCAGAATCTTTAAAATAATGAATTAAGTCAAAGAAGAACTTCAATATCAAAATATGGGTTGAATAAACACATTTATTTTATATGAGTGAAAATGGAGATTCTTCAAAGTAGGAAAATAAGAACTGTAACATAGCACAGATAAAAACTCGAGGGTTTTGGAGGTGGAAGTTTGGCTCAGAGGTTAAGCAAACATAACACTCTTGCAGGGGTATACAGTTCCAGCACCTCTGTCACACTGCTCACAGCATCTTGTAACTCCAGCTCCAGGGAATCCTGGCCTCCTTGGCACCTATACTCATCACACACACACAAACACACACACACACACACACATGGGGGAAAGAGAATTATAAACAATAAATATAAAATTTTAGTGTATTACCAGCACCAGCAGAATATCTACCTATAATCCATAGATACATTATACCAGAAGATTAATCCAGAAGGTAAAATATTAACTAATTTCCTTATAAGATGAGAAGTAAAATGTGACTGATTACTAATACTATCTAATCAATATTATACTGTTAATCCAAGCCAGAAAATAACCCAAAAGAAATAAAAGCATAAATGTTCAAAAGGAAATGAAACAATCTATTTTTGGATAATGTAAGTATGTACAAAGTTTCCAAAGATGGTCCGTAAAAATCAATAAAAGGAAGAATAAAATTCTTATTGTAAAAATTATAATGATAGTGAAATAAAGATTTGAACAATTGAATGGCTGTATCAACTTTAGGACTTAGAGAGCTCAACCCCCTTAAGATGACAATTTTCCTTGAGTTTATTCATAGATTCAATATTGCAATTGAAATGCCCAAAGGCTTTAAAGAGATGTAAATTGATAAACTGCTCTTAATTGTTCTGTGCGAATGTGAGTGATCTAGAATATCAAAATAGTCTAGAAAAGGTTAGAAGATTTTTTTTTTACCTATTTCCAGAATTTAGAATAAAGTCACAATGATCAAGAGTGCAGAAACAAAAAGAATAGGAAGCAGCAGCAATAAAACAGTATGAAGTCCCCAGAGAACCTGATAGAATTATAATGGTTCAGGAGGAAAGGAACTTACAAATATCAAAGATCTTCTCAACAAATGTTGTTGAAACAGCTAGGCAAACTACAGAGAAAGAAATGTACTTCAACCACTACCTCCTACTGTCTAAGTTACTTAGAGATAAATTGTAGTACTTCATGAAATGCTCAAGCAACCAACCTCTTAAATAAAAACACAAAATTGCCCTCATGATTTAGAATGAAATAATCATTTAAAAATAAATAATTGGGCTTCATCAAAATGAAAAATTTCTGGTCATAAATTACTATTAAAATGAAAAGTAGGAGGTTGGGGAAATAGTTTAATTGGTATGTTTGCTGTACATGCATGGGGCATTGAGTTTGATCTCTAGTTTCTTTATAACAAGCCAGGACCAGCAACACCCACCTGCAAAGCCACAGTAGGGTGGCAGAGGCAAGAGGATGCAGGAGCTAGCTGGTAAGTCAGGATGGAGGATAGGTCAACTCCAGGTTAGTGAGAGATCCTTTCCAAAACCATTAGGTGGAGAGCAATTGAGAAAAATACTAGATGTTGACCTCTGGCCTCCACACACAGGCACACACATATACACACATACCCATGAATCTGCATGCACACATACATCACACACACACACACACAAATAAGATGAAAATTAAAATTAAAATGTGTGTTAATTTTATAAGCAAGTTCAATAATATAGAAATAAAATGGAACTGTTACTTCAAAATCCATATGATTGACAAAAATATGAGAAAGTATTCAATATTCAATGGGGGAGTGCAAATTCTAGTTACATAGATTAGAATAGCAAGCGTTAACCAAAATAGTTCCATGACTGGAATTCTTGCTGATTACTAGCAGGACTATTGCATTATTTGATTGTTTTGGAAGTGTTTAGCATGCTTCACCAAAATTAAGTATGTGCCTATTATCAATTCATTAGACTTAGGCATCATTCAAGAGATACAAAGTCTGTGCTTATAAAAGGATTTAAACTAGAATATGTATCCCAGATTAATTCATCCCAGCCTCCAGTTTGATATGAGCACAGGTCTATCATAGGTTTACACAACATGCATGTGTTTGCCATATTCACAAAGTAGAGTAGGAGCACCAAGCAAGAATAATTAGGCTCCTGTGTTTGAATGGGACTGCATCTCCAAAACATTGCCGAGGAGAGGCAAATTCTATCCTGACTGGTATTTCTCTATCATGATTATATTCATTTGTTCAAATTCATCAAATCATATGCTTAACATCTGTGTATTTTGCTGCATTTGAGAAGGCATGGACAGGTTTGATTTTGTCCAAAACCATCTGTCTTTTAACACTATTTCATTAAATATTGCTTTAAATACTTTTGGGGTATTTTTCAGATCTGGACCTTCTTCAAGTCATTCATATCTCCAATCACTTGTCTCACTAAGGAAAAGCTCTATAGTCTGGGGAGATGGCTCAGCTGTTCAAGGCTAGGCTCACAATCAAAATGAGATAAAATATGCCATAGATAAAAATGCCAGCATGTACTTTACGTGTATATTGTTTAAGTTTGAGTGTCCCTTAGCACCTGGAAGGGCCTCACAACATTGCAAAACAAGCATGCAGTTTGCATATGTGTGAGTCTGTGTGCCAAGTGGGCCTGCCTGTATGTATGTTGTGTGTGTGTGTGTGTGTGTGTGTGTAGTTAAAGTTTGGAGTGTTTCGATGTTCTGTTTGGTATGAATCATATGAACAATAGCTTCTGTTTTTCTACTCTTTTGAGTTCTTTTCTTTTGCCTAAATAGTCCAATACAACCACGGTCTAACTGAGGTGAAGAATATCATCAATTATTTAAAATATATTATAAAATACATTTGTGTTTATTTATATACTTTTTGTTAAAGCTTTTAAAATTGAGATTGGGTGAAATTATAAAACACAATCACAATGAGATGATATATGAATTATATTGTTTCTTGTTTGCTTTAATATGCTACATGAGTGTGGCAGTAAGCACCCCATGACACCGATTTGAGAGAAGTTTCTCTAGGGTAATAATAGGTCCAAAATAATGCGTCAAATGACCCAGAGAGGCTCCAGATCTGTAAAACACCTCCAGAAGGCTTTAAAGCAATATTTAATGAAATAACATTAAAAGACAGATGATTTTGAGTGAAATCAAACCTGTCCATGCCTCTGTCTTTTTTGCTCAATTCATTGTATTTTTTTTGAAGCACTAATACATTTATTGGGAACCAGGAAGCATAATACCTATTAGTAGACATAATCAGCCTATATAAGAACACTTCCTCTCCACCTCTAGTCAGTACTGGTGACTTCAGCACTTACTCAAGAGACAAATTCCTAGGAGACACAGATCATTTGCTCAAATAGAGACAGTGAAATGAGAAAATGGAGTGAAAAGGAAGGCCTGGCTTCTTTTGCTTATGCTTATACAAGGAAACACATGCATTTTACTGCTCAGAGAAAGGTGATAAATACATTTGAAAGAACCTTGAACTCCGGACAAAATGGAAGAAGAGGCAACTATAGCAGATGCAGCAAATTTGCTCAGAAGTAATTCTCAGCTCCACTAATAGACAAAAGGTATTGCAGGAGTTAAGTTTTCCTATACACATAGGTTATTAAATAAGTAAACTATATGATTGTTGATATTTCGCTTTCCTTTTTAAGAGCTGATTCGAAGAATAAATTTTTTCTAGAGAAATCCATCTCAAATGTAAAATGTGACTGTCTGACACTGATTCTGTGAACTGAACTCAGGTCCTGTGCAAGAAAAGGACATGCTCTTAACTACATTTTCTAGCCCAAACTTTGACAGAAGCCTATGTTCTGCTACATAAAGACATTCACTTCTTTAAGCTTCATGTAACTGGAACAGAGTAGTCTTCCCAGGCACAAAGTATTGACGCCTTGAATCTATCTTTGGGGAAAAAAGAGCCGATGAAGTTAGTATATTCATGGATATGCTTTCCTTGAAAAATCACAATGAACAAGAGAATCAGGTGTTGTGCTTATTTTATGTTTTTGTCCTAATTCATTGTATTTTACAAAGGCATAAATGCTTACTTCAAAACTTAAAAATGCCCAATACTTTATTTAGTGGCCAGGAGAGTTCTTACTATACCCTGGGTAGTTGGCCAATGAAATCTACTTTCCATTTATTTTTATTACTATATATTTGATGGGGGTCAGGTGTTAAGAGCTCCACAGCCTAGAAATGACCAACTGGCAGTTCATGAAGTCAGTAATCAAAGATGTCATTCTTCCTGTTGATCTGTCACGTAATTCCGTCAGACCTTATCAAGCCCCATGATGCTGCTGGATGTAGACAGCGTTTACTTCCAAATGTAAGTTTCTCTAGAGTGATGGGAGAAAGCTTTTCTTTATTGAATTTTATTTTTAAACAGACCTTTGTTCTTAAAATAGTTATGCATGCATAAACAAACAGTAAACATTTAAAATATTGATGTTATAGGATTTGGTTCATGTTTAGTACTCAATATAAACTCTGTTGAAGAAATGAGGTAACAGCAACTTTTGAGATTATTTTGAACTGTACTTCTTGATTTTCAAGCATAGTATTTAGTAAAACAATGCATTTGCAGTTTTTTAAAGTTATGGTATGGCAGTTATTGAACTCTTGGTGAATATGACCCACAATTAAATTATTTGTTCATTTTTTGGATGTTTTAATCTTTTATATATTTCCACTTCACCAACTTGTTAATTACATTGCTTTGTTTGGAGAAATTAAGTCATGTGGCTTATGCTTAGATACATATTTATATGGTCATAATTTCATTTGATATTTAAGAAAGAAGAAAGTCAATACTTCATTATGCCAAATCAAAACATATTGAAAACATACCCATGGTGGTATTGATTATATGCCTGTTTTCCAAAGTTTTAAACCAGGGCTGCTTAACTTCAAGTTCATCTCCCGCTCTGATTTTATATTTAAATTGAAAAGTGTTTGTAACTCCTTCCCTTAAATTGCTTCTGACAGAAAATTCCTTTCTTAGTCTTTTGCCATCGATGTGATTTTCAAGTGTTGTAAAGTTCCTTTATCTGTTGCTTTCCGCCTGAACAAAAGAAAAGCTATGATTGGCATTCCAGAAGGAAAAAGTGGGTGGGTGGAGACTGGACAGAATCCAAGCCTCAGACAGAGAGATGGAAAAATAGAACCATATCTCCCATGAGCCCTAAACAATGTGGATTAAAATGTGGCTCAAAAGTAGTGTCTATAGAACTGATTCTTGACAACACAAGTGCTGGCCTCTCATGGCTTCGTGTGAACACTTTATACCCAATAGGTGGTTCGTCAGCATGAATTAAGTGATTTAGTTAGTTGCCATTTGAGTCATTTGCATGTTGATGCGCAGGGCGGGAGAGGAGTCAGCTTTGCCCAGCTGAGCTTTGTCACACGTATGTGGGCAATCAGAGGGATTCTGTCCCTTCAGCCACCCTGTTTGTTTGTTCCATCCACAATACCAGTTGTCTTTAAGCTTCTCAGGAACTTTGAGGCATTATCTTCTCTTTGTTCTGAATTCGATGGAAGTCTGAGATAGGGTCTTGGCTTCCATAAAATTAATTGTGGAAAGTATCTCTAAAAATGAGGTATTCTTTCACTCATTATATATGTCATGCAAGATGATATTATTGGTGTTTGCATACTAGCTCATGAATGTAACTCATGAGTCTTATAACTTTCCATTATTTTTATAATTCTCTGAACTGTAAGTTATCTCAATGTACAAGCTTCATGAGTTCATTGAGATCTCATGACTAAACCTGGGCTTACAATGAGAGAAGACATTACAGTGAGTGTCGCCGGTTGACTTTCTTGTTCCTGTGAAGCTAGCTTGTCAGAAATTATTGAAATAATATTTTATGATTTTATATATTCATGTATGGAAGCACTTTAATTTTATTTAATATTTGGTGATATGGTTAGGTTGAATATCTAATTTTAGTATAAAGCTATTTTGGTTTCTTCATTCCTCCACAGTACGCTTGTTTTTCTTTTTGATTTCTAAAGCTTGTGGAATCTTTGGTTTGCCTCCAGGATCCTAAATTTTCAGAATTGTGTGTCCTGTAGTCTAAACATGAAGCAAACATTTTTATTCATGAAATTCATTATTTCAAATCAACGATTTTCTATTTTTTTCTTCCTCATTATTTATTGCAGAGACACTATTATCTGTGTGAATTTAGAAAACCATTCCCACCCCCTGTCTTTTAATCACCCTTTTCTATTTTCCTCTTTTGTGACTATTTTATTTTTTACCCCCCTTTATTAAACATAGTTTCTTTTCTCATAGAATATCATCTGAGTACTTTTTCCTTCTACTCCTTCCGGTTCCTTTCGACCTCCTCTCCCATCCAGATTTACTCTCTATTTTATTTCTTTTATTTGAAAAAAATTTCAGTCTTTCAAACTGAGTTTGATAGTCATATTCGTCTGTACCTCCAAGAGATTAATTTTGTCCTTCCTTCCTTCCTTCCTTCCTTCCTTCCTTCCTTCCTTCCTTCCTTCCTTCCTTTTTTTCTTTCTCCCTCCTTCCCTGCCTTTATTTCCTTCTCTCTTTTCCTAATTTGTGATATGACTACAATAGACTCTCTCTGTCTCTCTTTCTGTCTCTGTCTCTCTCTCTCTCTGTTTTGTTTTTTGTTTTTTCAAAACATGGTTTCTCTGTGTAACTACCCTGGCTGTCCTGGAATTCACTTTTCAGTCCAGGCTGGCCTTGAACTCACAGAGATCTACCTGCCTCTGCCTCCTGAGTGCTGAGATTAAATGACTGAGCACATTAGGCTCTCTTAACACTCAAATGTACTCATTAATTCTATTGCTGAACTCAAGTGTTTATGTAATAATACATATGCATTAGTTGAATTAATATTGAATAACATTAAGAATATGTATAACTTTAACAATAGTAGTATAAAAAAATGCATTTTCTGATAATTAATATGGAGTTGCTTTGGAGAGTCAAGAAATTGTTAAGCTTGAATTTATAAGGAGACTCTTCATAGATGAACTTTACTCTGTATTTTCTGGTTGACCTTAAATCCCACATAGAAGAGTCCAGGAGCGTTGCTAAACATAATGGACAATGAGGACTACTGAGAACTCAAGAACAATGGCAATGGGTTTTTGATCCTACTGCACGTACTGGCTTTGTGGGAGCCTAGGCAGTTTGGATGCTCACCTTACTAGACCTGGATGGAGGTGGGTGGTCCTTGGACTTCCCACAGGGCAGGGAACCCGGATTACTCTTAGGGATGATGAGGGAGAGGGACTTGATGGGGGAGGGGGAGGGAAATGGGAGGTGGTGACGGGGAGAAGGCAGAAATCTTTAATAAATAAATAAATAAAAAAAAATAAAACAACTGAGTCAATAAGTATAAAAAAAAAGAAGAGTCCAGGAGCACGGAACCAGATCAGCAAAAAATCTGAGACCATCTATGTGAGAGAACTGAGTTGAGACCAGCGGGGATCCCTTGGCTCACACTACAGTGCAGTCTCCTCTGATAAGATGTAAGGCGATCGTGTGAGTGTTTTATTGATACTGATACGCACTGAATTTTCATTAAACCATTCTAAATTTGGTCTCTAATTATAGAGGATGTCTTTTGGTATTGATGCAGTGATTAATCTCACTCATAATTTGTAAAAATGTGACACCAACAGTTGTTAAGCATGTCATAAACTGTGTATGCCAGTTTCCATCTTTAAATATAAGGACCGGCACATTAAGAGTTCACTCTCAATTTATGACAAGGGAAAATAGTTAGAAGAAGTCAGAAAACCATACTTTTTGGCATTTTATTTTTCCCCTTTTATTGAAAATAGGTTGTTTTCTTATATAACAGATCTTGATTACAGCTCCCCCGTATTCCTCCCAGTTCCTCCCTAACTTCCTTCCCCTCCAGATCCACTTGTTTCTGTCTCTCATTAGAAATGAAAAGCCTTCTAAAGAGGCAACTACCAAACATTTCAAAATAAAATATATTAAGATAAAACAAAGACCATCACATCAAGACTGGACAAGGAAAAGAGCCCCGAGAGCAGAGACAGGAATCAGAGCCCCATTGAGGTGCATGCTCAGGAGTCCCATGACAGCACTGGGATGAGAGCTGTGCTATTTACACAGAGGACCAGGGGAAGACCGCGCAGGTCCTGTGCTTGCTGCTTCAGTCTCTATGAGTTCATGTGAGCTTTGCTTAGCTGATTCCGAGGGCCATGTTTTCCTGCTGTCCTTGATCCCCTCCGGCTCTTACATTCTTTCTGCCTCTTCATTCACAGGGTTCCCCAAGCTCTCAAGGGAGGGATTTGATAGAGACATCCCATTTAAAGCTCTGGGACAAAAACCATATTCTTAGTAAGCAACTTTCAATAACTTTAAAGGAATCTTAAAATTTATAATTATACATATTGCACAAATATCATGGAAGAATTAACAAGTATTTTGTGTATAAATAAAGGACAGTTAGTGAGAAAATAAGACATTATTTTTAAAATATCTTTTCATCTTCTACAGTACACTATTCTGTAAATCATTTAGGATTTTATGAATTGCTCAAAAATAAAAAAAATACACTCTTTTAAGTAGCCTTTTCTTGTCTCCAAATGTAATAAACTCCTAAGGAATCATAACGATTCTACTAAGCTAGCATATATTTTTAAGTCACAACATAGTGTGCATCTAAAAATAAATATATGGAAAAGGGATTCTATGTAAGCTATTCTTGTTTGAGTTTTTCCCCCCCAAAATAAAGGGGATAAATATACTGTTTGGACTAATTTTATTTCCTGAGGCGTGAGCACAATGATTTAAGAAAAGGTGACTGAAAAGCTCTGAAGTCACTCCCTTAAACATCTGAAAAGGTACCTCAAGTCCAGATCACACGCAGTCACTGTGGGACAGGGGTTGAAGTAGGGACTGAGGGTACAGGAGAGGTGTCAGGCCGGGCAGAAGTGCTGTGCAGTCTTACAGTCTCTGGGGTGGGAGACAGGGCAGGTGTGCACCATCACCACCTGCAGTCACGAGTGGCATTCACTAAGAAAGGGGTCATGACCCATAGGTTGAGAAATGCTGCTGTAAACGTTTATTAGTTTTATAAAAGAGATGAAATACAAGACAAACAGGTAAATGTAGAACTGCATGGAGTCTCTTTCTCCGAAGCGAGTCCATTCTCAGGCTGGCACCATGGATTCATCCCTTCTTCCCCAGCATGGTGTACGGAGGGAAATCTTAGTTCTTGAGGATCTTTTGTTTCACTTGATGCATTTTCCAAAAGTAGGGTGTGTGTCAGTTTCTTTAGAATATCTCTTCCCTGCCAGGGCTCTTACTCTGTGAACTTTAGAGGTCAGTGAAAATCGTCACACTTCTCTGCGCTTTCTTCCGTGTGCCAGACTTTACTGAAAATCTTAGGGCGCTTTAAAGAAAGACCAGATTGAATTATAAGTCACACTTAAGAGTGCTATCATACGGATTTAACAGCTGAAGCAGCTAATTTGAGAATTACATTTGTCTGTTCGCTCATCTAAAAAAATTCATATACCCTTTAGTTATACAAACTCTGCCTTACACTTACTTCCTCTAACCCCCTAGAGAGCGTCGGAAAACAATAGAATTGTTAGCTTTTCAGTTTTTTCAAGGATTCTTTCCATGAAGTGTAATTCTTTTTTTTGAGTAGAATGTTGCTATTTTTTTCTAAACGAGTACTGAATATACTAAAGGTGTGATGTAGAAAGTCTTTATTATTACAACTACAAAAGCACCCAAACCGTAATCACTGACAGCTATAGTGCCTGGCTTTACTTGGACACCATTATGAGATGACAAGCAGATCATCTCTGGATTGTAACCAAAGGAGACAAGAGTGGATTTCAGCCTTGAGAAGGCGGGAGAATGAACTTTTATTTCTATTTTCTTTCACAGGGACACAATGACTGCATGACCTTCCAGTGTCTCGTACCCAAGCACAGCTACTAAATCAGCTGCTTCTCTGTCATCTTTACAATATCAGCTATTAGAGAGCCACAGAAGAATTTTAGAGGGAAACTCCCCAAACTTTTTGTTTAGGTGCAAGCTCTGTTTCGGCCCCACCTCTCTCTCTCTCCAGACCCCGCCACTGAGAAGCCCACAACTGGGGATTTTCAAAATACTTAGGACCTTCTACCTATGTTTGTCAGATAATCACAGATATTCACTACACATAAACTGTCATCTCACCAATTTCAAGACGTAAAGCGAAGCTGCTTGTCCTGGGTGAACTTACTATAGGCTATATCACTTTCAATTGGTTATAAATGGACTGTTTTAGTTTAAGAATTCTCAAGGTCATTTAGTGAAAACTAATGGAATCATATTGGTGATCTCTAGATGTGGGCAATTTATAAAAGAATCCAGCTTTTCCACCAGAAAGACTATGAGAACTAAATGCTAAACATTTACTAAAAGGTATCTATAAAAAAGTTGTGTCTTTATCTTGTTCTCAAATATCTTTTACACATTGATATCACAGTCCCTTATTTACAGTAAATCTAGTCACTCTTATTATGAAACCATTTTTTATTATATAAAATTTATTAATCAAGTATTATTTTCTGTACTATTCTATATTAATTTTAATATTAGTATTGGTATGAGTATATTATCCACAAGTATGAATACTTATTTAATCTCCAATTAACAATTACTTTTATAAAATGTTCACAATATAAGAAGAAAAGCATTTTCCATACACTGCACTACATTTAAATATAATGAGATGACCAACCTTTAGGGAGATAATAAATTTCATTGGATTGATATTTCTGGGCAATATGAGATCAATAAAACATGTAACCCTCTGTGGTCCACCCTGTAGGCATGAAATATTGAGAGAGGATGTCAAATAACTATTATTGCTTTTTGTTTACTAGTGTAGAATTATAAGCTGAGTTTTCTTTTACTCTACAATAAAAAATTTAAAAAACAAAGCCACATTGCTTTTTTTAGTTAGCAGAAATTTATTCTACATAAAGAAAACAATATTCTGATAATTAACTTTTTCTGATCATTTACTATTGATGTAAATCAAGAAACATATCAAGAAGCACACATGCAGAAGACAGATAATTCTCTTAAGCAAGTGCTCATGTGACAGATATAAGGCAACATAGTTATAGTGTAGGAAAAAGGAGATAACCCTTTGAAAAAGGACCACTCTTCTTGATCATCTTGGGCTCTTTCTTTTCTGTCTCCTTAACTACTAAGGTCTATTTTAGAGCATGCAAGGCTAATGATTTTAGAATTGAATAAATAAATCGCTCACGGTAGCTATTTTTAGGAGAAGCAAGATGAGTGAGGAACGTGAGAAAGAAAAAGGCAGTAATGTAGAGTCAGGGCTTAGCCTGGGTCTAGCAGCACGGGCTGGAGTTGTTAGGAGGTACTTGCACAGTTTGGGTGGAGAAAAATAGAGCCATAGAACATCAACAATGTACAAAACTTCTCTGTGACAAAGGAGGAAGACCAAAAATAAAATAAAATAAAATAAAATAAAATAAGACTTCATAATCATATCCAAGCACAGATTGAGATGTATCTCAGAAATGACCATGCCTCATATCCCGTTATAGATTATATCATTATAGATTATGGACTTTTATTTATTTTTTTTTACCAACTGTAGTTCTAGTGTATGTTTCTAATTACTACAGTAAGTGGTAAAATTACCTCTTCTTCTTGAAGGGAAGTAGTTCTGAGTTGGGCAAGTGGCTCACATGTGTAGGGTCAGCACTAATGTGGTTGAGCCAGGATCACATGAGTTTGAGGTCAGCCTGGGTTCCATTGCCAGGCAATGCAACCAAACAGAACAGCCTCATGGAAACTTCTCCCAAATCACCTGTCGCATACTCATGATTCCTTTTTAATACTCGAGTCCCTGTGTCATTTGCCTATTACATCTACTGGAAAAGGTCAGTAAACTCAACTTTGTTCATATGCAGATGTGTTTGCAGGATTCTGTTGTGTCCTGGGAACTAGTATAAAAAGGAGGGGGCGCCTCAGTGCATAGAGAAGGATGTATAGCAAGAATGATGGCTTGAGCATGTCAAAATGCTGGCCTTGGAAAAACTTACGCTTAGTCAGAAGTGGTAGTCATGATTCGGTGAAATTGTTGTCTTCAGGCTTGCATATGTAATTCCTGAACTCAGGAGGTTTAGGCAGGAAGATCACAAGTTTTAGGCCAGTTTTGTAAACACACACACACACACACAAAACCAAACAAACAATAACACAACACATTTAGGAGCTCGGATACAAAGAACATCACATTAGGAATTATAGGGCCTAGAGACTATTCTTTTGCTTTGTAATTAACATTTTAGTATTGAGGAAATTAATATTTTACCTATATTATAGGAAGAAAATGAAGATACTATGTTGTTGAATCAACTAAGGCAGAAGCAAAATTTTAGACCTATTCATTTTATTAAGCCAATCACCAATTTGTTTATTGCTTTCATTGTTTATGATTAATTATTGAGACAATGGTAGATGTTAATAGCTATGGTCATAGTACTCTAAATAACCCTGAAGGGCACTCAGTTCTATTGTCAATGAATCCATTGTCATCCATTGTCAAGCCTTTCCTTCTTTAAGAACTAATCATTTGTGTTTCTAAACTCTCAACAATTTTAAAACAAAACACCATATTAATACTGGATCATTTATTGAATTTCTTAAATTTCAAAATTACATTCATCTTGATTTGTATTCATGAGCATTTAGGAATATGACAGAGTGCAACAATTAGGAAATATGAATAACAACTGACGCTGGGCTTTGCAACATTTAAGGAGACAACGAATTCTTGAATTCTCACACCACGGTGGTGCTAAGAGGCTCCAGGCTCTCCTGGAATCTGGGGTTTGCCCCACTTCGGGAGTGATTGTCCATTTACAGAAAACCTGCACATAGGCATTCTTGACCAATAAATAGGTCGTTACAAGTTTTTGTTTCTCAGTGGACCTGGGAAGGAGTTCTTGAAAAGTCATGCAGGTTAGCGTTCATAGCAGCTTTACACTTTCTCTTCTATACTTTCGTCAGCTGGCCATCCTCTCGGAGAGTGTTGCTTGTGTCCTGCTGCCTACCCCTGCTATTTGTGTCTTCTCAGATGCAGCTCATGTGTTGGATATTAAGACAGACTGTCCAAGGTTGTATCTTCTTAAAACTGCAATAAATTGCTAGATAAACTGTTATCCCTTGTCAATTAATTTCCTTCACCAGTTACTGCAGACACGGAACCATTTAGATCAGGACATGTTTTCCCAGTTTCCAACAGTGTCCAGATCACCAAGCAAGGTATTTGCTTTGGGACTAAATATACTTATCTCAATAAAAAATGTCTTTGACATGTGCATCTTGAGCAGAAGCAGCTTCATATTTATTTCAGGATTCTGTGAATTTACAACTTTTAAGCTACAGTTCGGTCTGCAGCTTCATCCTGGTACCCAAGAGGCAGAGGCAAGCAAAGCTCTGTGAGTTGAGACCAACCTGGTCTACATAGTGAGCCCTGTGTCAAGAGTGGTGGCGGTGGCAGTGGTGGGGTTTGGAGGGATGGCTCAGTAATTAAGAGTACTTGTTGCTCGTGCAGTACCGGGTTTGGTTCCCACACACATGGTGGCTCACAGCCGTCCATAGCTCTATTTGCGCGAGATCCAGGTACCTCTTTTGATCTCTGCTGGTACCAGGTATGTACACAATGCATATGAATATACACATAAAACATTCATACGCATAAATTAAATAAGTAAATGTAAAGTAATTTAAAGCAATCTTTTACTATAAATACATTTTTATCATGGAATATGAATTCCTTGATTCAAATTTTACCTCTTGTATATGACCACATTTAAATGTTTGGCTTTAAAGCCAAACATAATAAGAACTTATTTATGTTGGTGTGTAATGTAGTTAAGTTTTCTGTTGCTCAACTCAGATTTGTGGTCTGGAGTTTCACATAGATAAAAATGTTTGGAGCATACATAAAGCCTAGGAGCAGAAGCAAGCTTAGTCAGCCCTTGTAATTCTGACTTGACTGTGGATGTTTAACACAGTTTGGATAGATATTTTCTTTTTTGGTGTGTGTGTATGTGCACTCATTAAAACAAATGTTTGGAGTTTTTTTTTAAAGAACATCAGTAGCAATCATTAGCTCAGATAAACAATTCTTTTTTTATTTTTTTGGATTTTCGAGACAGGATTTCTCTGTAGCTTTTGGTTCCTGTCCTGGAACTAGCTCTTGTAGACCAGGCTGGCCTCGAACTCACAGAGATCCGCCTGCCTCTGCCTCCCGAGTGCTGAGATTAAAGGCATGCACCACCATGGCCCGGCCTCAGATAAACAATTCTATGTTGATGGATTTGTTGATAATTCCTCATGCTACCACGTAGAATTGTCTACATAATCTTATCCATTGGAATACACAGGGTGTACCATCATATACCATATGAGTTTCTTTTTTAAATTTGGAACATTCTTGTGACATAAGCACTAACAGGAGAAGAATGTGTTACAAAGTAGAGTCGGTGTGTGATTGCCAGACAAATGCTCCCTGCTGAGCTTTGGATAGATGTCATCCGATACCATCATTTCCAAGGGCTGTAGTACTCTCTTTTTCAATACAATGATCATGGGAACTGACTGATTCAATCTGCTTCAAATGTAGTTATATTTTCCCCTACAGTTTTGTCCTTGTTTCATAAAAAAAAAAAATAATGTGTGTAAGTTTGGGGAATGAAATGGTCTCCACTAGAACACAGTGCTGTATCATGCCTTCTCCAATTCCTTTGGACAAATCTGAGTTTGATTTCAATAAGCTAGGTCCCTTATATTGATAGTTTTGTTTTCTGTATATAGTCATTAATTAATGGACTCTTTGTTTTTTATTATCATATATTAATTGTGCATAATAACAGATTGCCGTCTGGCATTTTCATACCTGTAGATGGTATATTTTGATCAGTCCTATTTGCCCATCCCTTTCCTGAGTCCTCTCCACCTTTGATTTCAATCCTCCTCCTGACATCCAAGTCTCTCCTTCTACTTTTATCTTTTTACAAAAGCTTTATTTTATTTTTGCTTACATGTGTGTATACATCTGTGTGAGAGTTTGGGCATAGGAGTAGTGTCTGCAGAGGCCAGATGAGACTGTTGGAGGCCCTGTTGCTGAAGTTACAGGCAACTGTGAGCCACCCAACATGGTTGAGGGAACTGAACTTCACAAAACCACCAAAACATTCTAAACCACTTGGGCAACTCTCCAGCCCCCTTTCAGGTACTTTTTCCCCCCTAATGACTGAATGAGATCCATTAGGGTATTGGGACTGCTTATGGGAACATTGGTAAGAGTTTGTTTACAGTGTCCTGGGCATTTCACCAGTTGCTACACCAATGAAAAAAATGGAGAAGCATCCACAGCAGTCTGCACAAATGCTGGCAGGAAGTAAGACAGAAGAAAGCTAAATTATAAATCCAAATCACTTTCTAAAATGGGCTCATTTGCCTCATTTAGAGAAAGGGCTTCTCACTTTCTCTGGACATAGGCTTTTGTTAGGAATAAAATAATGATATTTTAAGAAAACAAATTTCACCATGTTAAGTCATGCTAGTGCTGGTCAGATAGCCCCAAATCACCATTCCAGCAAGCTTTGGAGCACAGGAATGGCTTTGTCTCATCCCTTTATTTACTAATGCTAATTACAGAGCCTGATGTACAGGTAGGCAGAGGCCCCTGGGCTTCCTAAATCACCCACTTTGGTGGGAGATAGACACAAGATTCTTTTGGAAGACGAAGGCAAGAAATGTTGTGTGTTTTTGTCATGAGTCATTTCAGAGCTGTCTCTCATCTGGCTTTGGAACTCAAATGTCTCAGTGCCTCAGTTCTCCAGTATCAGATCTGGATGGTCATGATCTCCTCCCACCAATTCAAGCCTTTCTCTCTCTTAGATACCCAAGTTCCGAATACTTATAATAGAATCATGTTATACTTATAATTAGAATACTTATAATTAGAATCATGTCAATTGCTCTAAAGAAGATTCTATACCCTAACACATCTTTTTTTTGTTTTATAAGTAGTCTTTTCCATTAAATTTTTTTTATTGATTTTTTTGTGGATTTCACACCATGCATCCTGATCCCATTCATCTCCCCGTCCCTTCCTATCTGCCTTCTGCCCCTGCAACTCCCCCAAATAAAATAAATAAATAAATAAATTTAAAAGAAAAATGTCTCATTGTGCAAGCTGTAGTATGACACAATGAGCCACACAGTTACACTTTTTAGTCCATACATCTCTTACTTAACAAGTGTTCATTGCAATGAGTTATTGATCTGATTCGAGGCCTCTGGTTTCCGCTACACTATTGATATTGGGTCCTTGCTGGGACTCCCTTTGGATAACCTGTTGTTTCCCAGTGTCATAGAAATCCTGAAGCATTGTATCTGCAGGACTGGCCCTTTCACATGCTCCAGCAGTTACCAGATGGGGTGGATGTTGGGGTGGGTCAACTCACAGTACTGGTTCTGGGTCTGGCTGGTAGCTGAGTTGGTTAGTCCACCAGTTCTCTCTCATCCTCACCTCCAGGGCTAGTTCTCCAGCATTGCCCCGACTAGCTCAACCAATGCAGCAGGCAGCAGTAGGTGGAGATAGGTTCCCTGCTCGCATGCCCTCAGTCAGGCTCGCCTGCACCCATACCACCAGGACCAACAGAACTGCGTTGCCCAGGTGACGTAGAGGGCCACTCTCCAGAGTTCTGCAACTGATGAAGGGCAAGGCCAACTTTCCTACTGTCAAACCCCCAAGGTCAGATCTCCCACCTGGTGCAGGTGGTGAGGGGCAAGGGGGACGAGGGCATCTTTCCATAGCCCATGCCATCACATGGCAGATGAGGGGCAGTACCAGCTCTCCAGTTCTCATGACCTCAGGACCATCTCTCCCACCTGCCATAGGCGGCAAGGAGAAGGTGGGGTTGATGAGGGCATCTCTCCTCGGCCCATGCCACTACAAGGCAGATGAGGGGCCGGACCAGCTCTCTCATGCTCATGCTCTCAGGGCTGGCTCATCTGCACCGGTCAGTGGCATCAGCTCGATTGCTAACACAAGTTTTAAAATTTATGTCTGGCCCTTGTATGTATTATTTTTATCTTTTTGCACTAAAATTTTAACAATGAAACAAATCATTGGGAAAATTTTAAATTACTGTTGACAGTAATTATGAAATGCCTAAGAGATTGTGTATTGTAGCAGATTATGCTTTGTTTTCCCATTATCCCATATTATTCTAAGTAATTAAGATTTTGAAAAATCAATAAGCAGAGAAAGAAACTTAAGTCCATCAAATAACAGCAAATGCCACTAAATGAATCCTTTTTGTAGCTAACTCATTGGGGAAGCTGTGGCAGCCACTCGGAGACTGTGTCAGACAGTACACTAAGTCATATCATGTTACAATATACTTGAAATTTACTGTTCTAAATCCTTCAGCATTTTTTTACTGTTCTCAGGAGATCAATATCTTTTATTTCATTTGCGAGAAAGGTAGCTAAAAGGGAGAACTGGTCTCCTCTTCACCCTGAGTGAGATGAGACAGAGGTCTTTAGACTTTACGTTTTGCTAGAACAATCATTCATGTAAAAGCCTTAAAGTCGAAGAAAATATTTCATTCACAGAAGTAAATGAGTAAATAAATATCCCTTATCTGGGGAAGTCACTTGGGAATTGATCTTTCTTGTGGTACACTTTGTGGTCGGGTGGAGGGGGCTGTTCTGGTACATGTCTCATAGAAGAATGAGTCCTGCTTACTGTGTGTTTTCCAAAGATGGAAGAAGGATTTTGGATTTTTTTTTCTGTAAAAGAATGAGCACCATTAGCTGACTTATCTTTAAGGTGATTGACATAGGACAGTGAACACAACACATCACTTCATACAATCAAAGTGTCACATTATGAACACAAATGCTGTTTTTATGGCTCGTCTAAAAATAAATTTGGTTTAAATCAAAAAAAGAACTGGCTTATTTATTTGTCTCCGAAACTGTCACCAATAAGGTCCTGTGTTACAGACCCCAGCCCTCCTTCTCTTTCTTCTGTGGCTAGGATAATGTTACCAGCACCTTCGCTTGGGACTGTCAGGCTTCCATAGCATCTTTTAAATTCCTGCATGAAACCTATGTTCTGGCGCTGGACGCGTATTGGCAATCACTTTACAACCTTCATTTTTAAAAACATTTTTGGATAGTCTTTCCATTTAGGGTCCAGGAATTTGTATAAAACCAGACAGTTATATTGCATTTGAACTAAAAGGCTATTGGTTTGTGGAATTTCCTTTTACTGGAAACACATATGGGTCTGTGGTTTTAGTGTTTTCACGGTTTTATACTATCCAGTTTGTTTTCATTTTAAAAGGTGGAGAATTTATCATTAATTTCCATATTTTATAAAGAGCTAACATTTTTCCTTTCTTCATTCCTTTAATTTTTTTCAGTTGAAAGAGACAAGGACTTTTCTCCTCAGAGAAGGCATTACAAAGAGTTTCGGTTTGATCTGACCCAGATCCCGCATGGAGAAGCAGTGACAGCAGCTGAATTCCGGATATATAAGGACAAGAGCCACCAGCGATTTGAAAACGAGACCATTAAGATCAGCATATATCAGATCATCAAGGAATACACAAATAGGTATCAACTTTATGTTAATTGTTTATCCTAGCAAACAAAAAGACTGAGTTTTAGTTTAAAAGCCATTGAGAACCTATAAGATGCACAGCATATTTTCTTGGGTGAAGGGAGATACCGAGCCAGGCAGAGGCCCACTGGGAAGGAAAAATAAGGAGCTGGTGAGATGGCTCAGCAGTTAGAGCTTCAGTCTTGTAGAGGATCATGATGTGGCTCCCAGCACCCATATCAGGCAGTCACAACCACCTTTAACTCCAGCTCTGGGAAATCGGAACCTTTCTCCTGACCTCCTTTGGCATCTGATACACAGGTGCATGCAAACACACAGACAGACACACATATACATGAATGAAATTTGAAACTAAGTCTGAAAACCAAAAAACATTAAAAATTTCTCCTATATTTTACATATTTTTCTATTATTGACGTGTGTACCAAAACAGTATAACAATTCTCTCTATAGTCTTTCTTGGGCTTTTATTTCATTTTGTAAATTTGTCTTTCAGTCCAGAAAATTTGCATTTTATTCTATCTACATAAAACTTTCTTATAAAATTATTTAAATAATGTAGTACTCTTGTAGTCAGAGAAGGACTGATTTGCTAGGGAGGGGGTGGGATATTATGCAATTAGTTATGTGAATTTTCAATAAAGATAGTTCTGTTTATGTTAGAATCTGACAGCCAGCCAGTATATATTCTGTCTAAGGATATTTGAGAACTGTGTGCAAACAGATGATAGACTGAAATATTTAATATGTGAAAATATCACTGATAACGGAAGGCAAAGGAACTGTAGAGGGGCCTTAGGCATGTTTTCTGATCTTCAATTGAACACAGAAGTCATTTGCGTAACACCTTTAATCGATGATTAGTCAGTTATCTTTGTTGGACAATTGACATGTTATAGCAAGATGCTCTTCATCTGCCAGTAGTTTCTTTCTCATGAGACCAAACCTGTCTTACGGTGAACTACTATATCCTTTGGTGAGGCAAATACTTAAGGGTCAGTGTCTTGTTCCTTTTTATTTTGATAACTAGAGTTCCATAATGTTTAGGTTTTTTTTTTTTTTTTTTTTTGGTATTCATCTGTAATCATTTCCCAAAGAACATTCCATTAGTCTCTCACCATACTCAGTGAAGATAAAAAGCTGATGTCACATACCTCTGTTAGACAGCCTGGAGAAGGCTCATAATACAAAACAGAAAGTCTTAGGCAGGCTCATGGTTAAAAAAGGCTATTAATTTTCTTTTAACTGATCTTCTTTAAAATTATTAGTTAATAAAATTTTTGATGTGTAGCACTTATTACTATTCTAAGGAACACTAATTAAGGAAAATTGTTTTTAATAAATATTACTCTATATGCATTGATATTTTATATCTTATTTTTTATTGTTTTTATTGCTCTATATATTCTTCTCTGCTCTTCTCCCTCCATTTCCCCTCTCCTTCTACCCTCCATCATGGTCCCTATGCTCCTAATTTACTCAGAAGCTCTTGTCTTTTTTTACTTCCTATGTAGATTAGATCCCAAAGAGGATCTTAGGGTCCTCTTTGTTGTTGTCTAGGTTTTCTGGGATTGTGAATTGTAGGCTGGTTTTTTGTTTTTGTTTTGTTTTTTTTTTGTTTTTTTTTTTTGCTTTATGTCTAAAAGCCACTTATGAGTGAGTATATGTGGTATTTGTCTTTCTGGACACTCAATATGATGTTTTCTAGATCCACTCATTTGCCTGCAAATTTTAAGATGTTACTTTTTTTCTACTGTGTAATACTCTATTGTGTAAATGTACCACATTTTTCTTTTCCATTCTTTGGTCAAGGGCATTTAGGATGTTTCCATGTTCTGGCTATGCCAAACAAATGCATTGCTAATTCTAAGAGAACTAATAAGAAATCAGAAAGATCCATGTCATTTTCTTTTTTTAAAAAATGTTTATTTATTTATTATGTATACAATATTCTGTCTGTGTGTATGCCTGCAGGCCAGAAGAGGGCACCAGACCTCATTACAGATGGTTGTGAGCCACCATGTGGTTGCTGGGAATTGAACTCAGGACCTTTGGAAGAGCAGGCAATGCTCTTAACCTCTGAGCCACCTCTCCAGCCCCCCATGTCATTTTCTTAACCTTAGTAATTGTTGGCCATGGGTGATATATATATATATATATATATATATATATATATATATATATTTAAAAATCTTACTATAGTGCTGCTTTTGATCATTGATTTTTTTTTTTTTGTTCTTTTTGAGACAATGTCTTGTCAAGGCTAGTTTAGAACTTACAGATCTATGTCTGCCTATCAAGTGATAGGATTTCAGGTGTGGCTCATGACATCCAACCCGTGGTTCTTCTCACAAAATTAAGGCACAGGGCCGCTATATGCCCGACAAAACATCTGTTTGGTGCTAAGTAAGGGTAGCATACTTTAAAGCTAAGTGAAATTTGAAAATAGTATTTTGAGCATTAGTTAATATTTCCACAACTATATAATTTCTTTTTACTTGTAGCTATTTTTCTACAATGGAAGGTAGAGTATTGTAAACACTTGTTTTTATCATCAGAACTACTAACTTGTTTGATTTGCGTTAATATTTTGACATTGCGATTATTTATGGTGGGGAGTCATGTATATTTAATATGTATTAAGTTGTACTTTGTTATTTAATATCTCAAGTCTTTTTCAAAATAACCCTTTATATACCTGGTCTTATTCATTGGGAATATTTTATTTTGATTGAATCTTAATATAGACTTTTTTATTGGCTAAAACAAAAAGACAACTTTTATTCAGGTCCTGTATAGTTTTGACCCCTCCATAGGTCAAAAGTGTGATCTTTGGCAGGGGGACTGTTGAGAGGTGCCCTAGGTCTTTAAGAGGCAATGGGGACTTTACCAGAGATCCTTATTCAATTGGGAGTATGGCCTAGAAGAGGAATGTGGGACCTTTACCCTGTGTTTTTCCCTACACTGACTCATGGCTGATGAGTAGATGGTTCAGTCACAGGATCCTACCACTGTGTATTCCTTCAGACAAGGCTCCAAAAGCCAATTTGACCAAGACTGACTCTGACTGAAGCTGGTAAAATTACAAGTCTGAACAACTCTCTTCTATTTATATGTTTATTATTTTAAGTATTTTATTATAGTAATGGAAAACTGACCAGTACACGTCAATTGCTTATTTTCTTCAGGATAATTTTTCATGCACACACGAAGAGAGAGAGAAAGGGAGAAGGATAGAGAGAAACAACTTTATGTTACATATATGCTAAGTAGAATTCCCAACCACTCCTTAGTAAGAAGGACCAACATAAAATATCAGGATTTAAAAATAAGTTTCTCATGTATTTCTCAAACTATGGAAGGAATTTTTCCCCAGTGAAAACTAAGAATTAATTCTCTTTGTTTTCATATTGAATTTTTTCATACTAATTTGACTTTAATTCTGTGAGAAAAAAACCAAGTTAAAAATTCCTCTTTTCCACATTATATGATCACAGTTTTTGCAATACAAAAATTAATTTTAAAGTACAAATAAATCTTTGAAATAATTTATTCATGTTCCATATACATACATACATATGTACATACGCAATACACAAATGATATTCCTTAAAGATCTAAACAGAGGTAGGTAAATAAAATAGTGTCTCATGTTTTCAAAATACTTTCCATCTCTCAAAGCTTTCATCATCAGAACATTTTTAATGTAACCCTCAGAAGTAGTTGAAATTCACATGGACTGCACTTTCTAGCTCAGCGCCTCTAACTAGTACATATGCATTATCTTATGTGGGAGCTTGCTGTCCCTAAGGTACTGCTTTCCTGTGTGGGTGAGGATCCTTGCTATAGTTTAGAATGATGCTTTGAATATGTTTCACATTCGGGATCCCGGCTGGTCTAGTAACCAGCTAGTCTGTGACTCCTCTCTCAGTATAACGCAATCACACCGAAAAGCAGACAGAGCCATTCTATGGCCTCCTTTCCCACTTGTTTATTCTACAGAACTCGCAACTCTCTATTTCCTTCCTACCATCTCTTACATTCATGATTTATGCTTATGCATATTTAAATGCATGCAATTTAAAGACGTGTTCGGATAGGTATCCAAGTCTTTTTATTTCTTGCTCAAGAGGTAACACATTTTTCTATCATTTCATTTATTTGAGTCGTTTTATATAAAACCAACAGCTCCAAAATTCCATATAGAATGCACTGCTCTTCAGTCACACCTCATATATTGACATTATTGAGAAACGAGGTTTCCACACTATTAAATTTTCCAGATCATGCAGCTGAGTGCCACACGCACGCTTTTGTTGAGCGAGCACAGAGGACCCAAGGCAGAGTAAATAAGATCTCCAAAGCTCATAGCCTGGGGGACAAGGGATGTGGAGAGTCTGCCTCACACAGACTTTAATAACAATCACACAATGTGCTAAGAGCTATGATGTAAGTATGCACTAAGTGATGCGGAAGCATGAAGGAAGGGAAATGAGTTCTTCATGTGGGCGGGTGAGGGGCCTCAGGGGAGGGCGCTAGGTGCTTACCTTTCAGGATGAGTAGGAACATTTTATAGGCTGACGAACGGGTGGGTTTTAGCTTTAAAGTATTATGCATTGAAATGGTAGGAGACTTACATATCTAATCAATTAAATAATGCCCAAATAAAACGATCAACAGCGATGAACCCAGTGATGGTTCATTTAATGGACATTTCCTGTGTCTAGTGCTGTACTAAAGTGCTTCACTTGAACTAAAAATTACTCTCTCTCCCGTAATGAAAATGAGTTTTTTTTTTTAATAGAACTCTACATTTTTTTTTTCTAATGCTCTTCTATGGAAATAAATCTCTAGCCTTCACTGTAGTACTGTGTTAAGCTAGACTGCTCCACGCCATTGGCTACCTACTCTCCTCGGTGTGTTTCAGTTCATGGTCGGCTGTCATCGTTTCCGTTCACGGTCAGCTTCCCATTCACACTGTCTCTCCCCGTTTCTGCCTCTTTAAGATTTGGAATTCCTCTGTGGACATTCTTCCAAATGTATGTATGCTGACAGTTTCTACACTGGAAGATTTCCTGGTCCCTTGAGGATAGCAGAGCAGGGCCCTCAAAGGAGGCTGGGCTGACTGCGTTCAGTGCAGGACAGCACTCAAACACAACTTATATTTCTTATATACAGGGATCAAACTTGATTTTATCAGCGCTTCTCAGTTAGGGCCACATGGCTCCCTAGGGACCATTTGTCGATGTCTGAAGATATTTTTGGTTGTCACAATAATGGCGATGGTGTGAGATCTGTGTGGATGCTAGTGGCACCGAATGTGTGGATATTCTAAGTTTGCACAGTGGGTCCTGCTAAACCTTCTAAAAGATCCAGGGCATCTTAACTGACGAAGAATGATCCTCTCCCAAGTGTTCATATTTCCAAGGTGGGAAGTTCTGCTGCGTTAAAAGATTTCAGCTATAAGTCTGAATGTGGGAATGATTTGGTTCAGAAAAGAGCGGATCTGTTGATTTTTCCCTGAATGTTTCTCAGGTGGACCGTAAGACACAACACATTTTCATGAGCTCTGGAGAAGTTACCCTGGGCACAGTGTCCAATTCCTGGGGTTGAAAAATGATTGGACTGTCTGTGAAGTAATTTTATCTCCCTTTTTTTATTCACTTGGAGGAACTTCTGCGTATTTACTGGGTGGCACATAAAAATTAGTTTCTTTTGCAGGGTAACATAGGGTATAATGATACTTAAAATTTATCAAATATTAAAATTTATATATAATGTAAAACCCTACAATGTAAAAAATAATGACTTTCTTAGTATAAATCAAACTTAAAAATTATTTCAGTGGTATTTTCCATTAATTTAATATTACTCTTTTACCTTTTTAAAAAGACAGGATCTCTGTGGTCTTGACTGGTTTGAAAATCACTAGGTAGGTTAGGCTGTCCTCACACCCACAGAGATCTTCTTGTCTTTGTCTCCTGAGTGCTGGGATTAAAGGCATGTGCTATAATTCCTGGTTGTTTGACTAATTTTTTCCCTAAACATCTGAAATATAACAGAGTCAGATGTTCTGTAACAATGATCCTCATGATTTTTAGAATTTTAAAAGTCCATGTTTGTTTTGTATGATATAGTAAAAGTCAACTATAAACATCAATCAGTAAACAATGTAAACTTTAACCTTTTCCCCATATTTTCTTTTATTTTTTTTTGAGATTATATTATAACTACATTCTTTCCCCCTCTCCTTTCCTCCCTCCAAACCCTCCCATATACCACTACTTGCTGTCTTTCAAATACATGGTCTCCTTTTCACTATGTTCCATGCATATATGTATGCATAATATATGTATATATTCCTAAATATAACCTACTTGGTTTGTGTAATGTTACTTGTCTGTATGTTTTCAGGGCTGATATTAACTGGTGTACTCTTCCTGGAAAGGCTATTTTTCCCACTCTGCATTTCTTAGTCGCCTGTTTGTTGTGTAGCATTGAGGCCTCTGGGGATTCCCCGATCCACATTGGCATGTCCATTGGTGTCATCCTTGTTTAGCTCTTGTGTAGGCATATCATATCAGTGAGTCCTTATGGGTATAGTTTCTGACATCACTAGGAGACACCATCTCACAGTAAACTCCCTGATCCTCTGGTTCTTAAAAGCTTTCTGTTCCCTCTTCTGTAGTGTTCCCTGAGTCTTAGATGTGGAAGTGTATCTAGATATAACCACTGGGGCTGGGCAAACTTTTCAGAGAAAATTCAGAAATTTTAGTTTATTATTGTGACACATTTTGTTAACATGCTCAATGCTAGAACTGTTGATTAATTCCTCAATACCATGGTGGTGATGTTGACGAGAAGAGACATAGGAGGATTTATTTGTTTAGTAACTGATTATGACTCCAGTTATGAGTTCCTGACCTGAGTTCCTTTCATCATGGATTGTGATATGGAAGAGTAAGTATCAGTATTTAGGCATCTGTGCTGGCCTGCCCTTGAGGTTCTGACAGGATATATTCTCAGCTGCAGCCACTAAGAGCACCTCCTATGCATATTCACTATTTCCTCTTTAAAAGGGGGGCCTGCCCACCTCCCATCTCTCTTTCTCTCTGTTTTTCTGCCTCCACCTCTCTCCTATCTTCTCTTCTCTTCTCTTCTCTTCTCTTCTCTTCTCTTCTCTTCTCTTCTCTTCTCTTCTCTTCTCTTCTCTTCTCTTCTCCCCTCCCCTCCCCTCCCCTCCCCTCCCCTTCCCTTCCCTTCCCTTCCCTTCCCTTCCCTTCCCTTCCCTTCCCATCTTTTCCCTTCCCTTCCCTTCATGAAAAACCCCTCCTACTTGATTTTGTAGCCACTTAAGCCCCCATATTACATGCTATTTTCCCTTTCCAATACTTCCACTTTCTCATTCACCTTTCAACCAATTGCATTTAGATTTCTAAAAGTCCATTTATTTTTTCTATCGTCTATTGATAGCTTCATTTCCCAAGGAGCTTAGAGACATGCTTTCTTTTTTCCTGTTTTCCTTAGTATATTAGTGAACTCTCTGTTTCATGTGTGAAAACTTCCAAGTTAAGTGATCGTTGATTTCTTGACGTTGCTATTGTGAATTACGAAAAGTGTGGGCACCTTAAAACAACAAGAGTTTATCCCCTTTTAGTCAAAGGACCAGCACAGTAGTAGAGCTTTTGACTAGCAGGCATGAGGTCCTAAGTTCAGGAAAAAATGTCAGATTAAAAACAGTGAGACCGAGTGACAGGTTTATTTTAGACTGTTCATAGGAAATGATTGGACTTTTCTACTACTCCCAGTGATAAAAGTTCTTGGTAGAGAAATTTTATACTTCAAAGGAATTCACACCTAATTTTGTGTTGACTTAGAGAGGGTTTAAGTTACAATCATGAATGGAATCACATGAATGAAATCACAGAATGGCCGCCATTGTATTCATTGATAAAATACTCGATTATCCTGAAGCAAATTTCATTGCCTGAAGGCAATGTAGAAGTTTTCCTATGAAGAGCGAAAGGAGAAATAAAAGAAATTCTAAGAAGAAAATAGTTTTGTTCAAAAATAGGAAAACATGTTGACACCTATGAAATCAATTGAATATTTATAACTTCAGAGGTGAACTAGAATATATGAATTTTTGAAACCACGCTTCTTTGTAGATTTGTCTTCTAGGGCATTACAGTTTGTGTCAGTGAAATGCAGACACTTAGAGCTTGCACAAGTCCCATGCTATGATTCCCCCTAAACATATGCATCAAATCTGTAGTTATTACTGATACTGAACATGTTAGAAAGATGTGTGAATTGATCTTGGATGGTACTCTTTCTTTTATGAAAAGATGATGTCATACAGTTTTAAAATAATAGAAAATATCACCCAAATGTCTACCTACAGAACATTGTTAATTTAACCTATCAAAATTACCCCCTTAGAGGGCTTTGGGGAGATATCTCTGCTGGTAGAGTGTTTACCACGTAAGCTTGAATACTTGAGTTTAGATCCCCACACCCATGGTAAAAAATAAAAATAAAAAGCTGGGTGTGGTGATGCACACTGCAGTCCCAGTGCTGAGGGGCAGAGGCAGGAGCATCTCTGGACCATCCTAGCTGACCTCTTAAAATCGATGATCTCTAGGCCCAGTGACAGACTCCATCTCAGAAAATAAAGTGGAGAGTGATTGAGGAAGGTATGTGATGTCAAGTTTTGGTCTCCAAATGCACGCACATGCACTTACATGGACACGTGTGTTGTAATAAGAGCGGCGAGGGCTGCGTCCCCGGCACCCGGCCGCCCACATGGCTAGCTTATGCCCCAAAATAATTACACGGAAACTGTATTCTTTTAATCACTGCCTGGCCCATTAGTTCCAGTCTCTTACTGGCCAGCTCTTACATATTGATCTAACCCATTCTAATATTCTGTGTAGCACAACGAGTTGGCTTACCAGGGAAGATCTTAACCTGCGTCTGTCCGGAGTGGGAGAATCATGGCGACTCCTGACTCGGCTTCTTTCTCCCAGCACTGTTCTGTTTACTCCGCCTACCTAAGGGCTGGCCTATAAATGGGCCAAGGCAGTTTCTTTATTAAATGAAAGTAACTCTCCTCCATCATTTCCCCTTTTTTTGTTTAAACAAAAAAGAAAGGCTTTAACTTTAACATAGTAAAATTACATATAACAAAATGGTTATCAAGCAACAATTACAGTTACAATATTTATATCTATTTTATCTTTTATCATAACTAAGGAAAACTATAACTATAACTAACCATTCTTCAACTCCATCAAAGACTCCAGAAGGATATAATATTACCTAAGCAAACAAGAGATCCAAAACTCTAGAAATGACAGAGACATCTCACTGCCTGTACAGTCACCCAAAGTTCTTTTGTACCATTGGGGCATCTGTCTTCAGCCTTCAGGCCCATAGTATCCAGCAGACTTTTCCATGAAACAGGAAATTCCAAAGACAGTTCAGTCACTTTTTGCTGTGTCCTGCAGAATGTCTCGCAGACTCTTTCATGAGTCAGGAACCCCAAAAGACCATCTCACCTTTAGGCAAGTTCAGTAGTCCTCTCTCTGTGGGTTCTTTGTTTCCAGTTCATGCATCAGTCCAGGCAAAAGCAGTTTTGTGCCCAAATGGCTAACCAACTCCATAAGGAGCCTCTTCGATGCCCATCTTCCTCTTGAAGTAGATTGGTGCTGCCAGGAGCAGACATGTCTCATTGTCCTGAAAAGTCCTAAGTTATTAAAACATTTAAATGCCATATTCTGCAGTCTTTGAAAGATATGAAGAATGCCTATCTAACTGAAATATATCTCTATATATCTAGAAAATCTAACTAACATGACTACAAATTTGACTATTATTGATGATTATCCACTAGCAACCTATATTTCCTAATTATACATTACATTTTTAAATGAACTACACAATCACAACACCTTAATCAAGATCAGAAATACATATACATATAACAAAATTGACCTTAAAATCCATACCAATGCAAATTATTCATACCTATATCATATCCCCCTTTAAATATAAAAGAACATTTATAAACCTTATTTGAGAACATGGGCGCAGTTTTTCTCTCCAAACTGCTTCCTGCTGAATGGGGGCGCTGTTATTCAGATCTTTCATGGTGTAACCTGTGTGTCAGGGTCATCTCAGTTGGCAGTTGAGTGAAGTAATTTTCTGAAGGTGTTCACAGCAACCTCTCAGGAGGGCGTGGTCTATCATACCATATCGGGATAGACGCAATCCATAGAGTCTCATCCTCTGTGAAAACAAAAGAAGACCCTCTCCAAAGCATCATATCCTTAGACCCATATTCTGAAATCATAATACCCTTATATCCATTCTGGTTTAGCTTGGCAGCCCATATAATGAAATGTCTCTCTGTACTTAGCTCCTTTACAGTCAAAAATTTTAAAGAAAACACAATAATACAAAGTATCCAGATTCTCTGTGAATTTTCCATTTTTACGTGGCTTATTTTTCTTTATTTCTTTTAATCTATAACTATCTGTACTCTGTCTCTTTAAAGACTTTACCCTTTTTTTAAGACATTAACTTTATTCTTTATATATATATTTTTCTCTCTCTCAAGCCTACGTACATTCATCCAACAGTGTCTGAATCAGTTCTATTGTGAATCTGTAATTTTTTACTATCCAGGAGCATTTCTTAAAATGTTAAGCATTTCTTAAAAACTTAAGTTGCACCATGTACAGATAATACGGTACCGCCTGTGTCCTGCTCAGTCCAAACCTTAACTGCGCTGTTATTATAGTAATTATGGTAGTTCCTGCCTGAGACCATCACAGTTCAGCATGGCGGCGCTGAGCCTGCTCCTGCCTCAGAGCCATTTGGTGCCCCTGGCCACACACAGTTTCAGGCACACAGCAGTCCACATTGCCATCAAGCAAGCCGTAGCACTTTACTCCAAATGCTCCATTTAAAAGCTCTGTCTCCCGCAGGAGCCAGACAGAGATCGTGATGGCGGCACAGCCCAGAAAGCCGGCATTTTAAAACAGCCAGTTTTTTCCTGTTGCTGAGTCAGGACAATTTCTTTGCAGCACGTAACCCAGAAACAGCAAAAAGCTTTCTTAAATTCTCTCTCTCTCCTTTTTAAGCCCTCTCATGTTTTACGTGGAGTTCATTAGCACGTTGGGTGCCACTCTGTTGTAATAAGAGCGGCGAGGGCTGCGTCCCCGGCACCCGGCCGCCCACATGGCTAGCTTATGCCCCAAAATAATTACACGGAAACTGTATTCTTTTAATCACTGCCTGGCCCATTAGTTCCAGTCTCTTACTGGCCAGCTCTTACATATTGATCTAACCCATTCTAATATTCTGTGTAGCACAACGAGTTGGCTTACCAGGGAAGATCTTAACCTGCGTCTGTCCGGAGTGGGAGAATCATGGCGACTCCTGACTCGGCTTCTTTCTCCCAGCATTCTGTTCTGTTTACTCCGCCTACCTAAGGGCTGGCCTATAAATGGGCCAAGGCAGTTTCTTTATTAAATGAAAGTAACTCTCCTCCATCACACGTGTACATAAATATGTGTGCATACAGAGATACACTCTAAATACAAAGCTACTTATGTTTATCTATTGTTTTCCAAGAGCTTCAATGACTGGAGCTATCAGCTTTGTAAAAATGATTGGGACACTATATCATATTTCAGAAGAGAGCTGTCTTGAAAGCTGTGCAACCCTTGAGTCTTTTCCAAGACACAGTGACTCCTGTTTAACCAATAAACAGTGTGGTTTGTTAAAAAGATTACAGCTTCAGAGACGCGTATCAGATGACTCAAAACTAAGGGCAATCCTAATTTTCTCATATTTTACTTATTCTATATATCTGATGGCCTTCTCAAGTTAGGAAAGGCAAAAATTTGATTGACATTGTCTAATGAGAATGGATAAAGGGGGTCCTGAAAACTCAAATGGCACTGTGTGGCGCTGCTCTGCCTCACCTCTTTCTGCTCATCAGAAGTCTGCAATATGCCAAACCACTTTCTGCGTCATTTCTCAGTGTCTACAGCCTTTATATGCTAAGTGTGCTGAGTATGTATAGTGTAATATTAGGTAATTAGATGATTTGATTGTCATATCCACTGAACTTAATTTCTCTGGTTACTGAGTGAAAGACATAGATCAAGTAAAATTGAAGAAGTGAAATATTGACTTAGAGTTTCACTTTCATGTTTGTTAAAAATACAATTTTTGAGTTTTCTATGTATGATTTATATAAATTTTTGTCTGTATTTTTGAGACATCTCTGAAGTGGCATTATACAACCTATCACAACACAGCTTTACTTTTATCTTTATAGAGTGTGCTCTACAAAAGATGTGGAAGAGTAGAAAAATCCATTTAAAAAATGATACTAGCGGTTTTTGTTGTTGTTGTTGATTTCTTTTTACTTTATGTTGGCAGAGTTTTGGTGTTTTACAACTGATTCATCTGAGCCCCGATTTCATTAATAAGACAAAATTCCAGAAGCAGGCACATTTAGCTCACCGTCTGATGGTAGTAGGGAAAGAACATATGAAACCATTCTCTACAATCCAACAAACATATGCTCATAACTTCATAGTAAAATCAAGATTCAGGATCTCTTCACAGATGTTAATTGTCACACCGTTCTGATTGTTCTAGTTCCTTTGCGCCTCTCTTCAGTGCCGTGATTGTTGCAAGGGAATGCTGACTCACAGAGGAAGTGACAGCGTCCCGCTGTGGGCCGTGCCTCCCCACTCATGAGACTCACCTCTTCATAAAGTGGCACACTTAGTGACTCCTTTTGGACTTCATTACCCATAAAACTATTATATTAAAAATGTGAAGTATAAGACAATTATCCCTAAACCAGATGCTGACATATCCCCTGCCCGGGCTCCTCCGAGAGTCTGCACTCATCCAATTTGGAGCAGCTACTTTCGTTTCTGTCTCAATTCATTTTAATAATTTTCTTTTTTTTTTTAAAAGGGGTACAAACAGATGTTGGTTGAAGGGAGCCCTTATGACCAGGGAACAAATTAAGACCATTAAGTTAGCATGAAATGACAACGAGAAACAGAAAAATAGAAATTACTTTCAGATATTCCTAATAGGTCCCAGGTTTGGGTTGGGAGGTGGCAATGTCTTACTGTTCATCATTGTGCATCCTCTGCTCCCTCTTTCTTTAACTCCTGTTACTTTTAAAGTGCCTTTAAAATGTTTTCACGTTCATAGGAGAAATTATGGGCTTCATTCAAAGCTTTTATTTATTTTTCATTCCTTTCTCCTTAGGGATGCGGATCTTTTCCTGCTGGACACAAGGAAGGCGCAAGCTTTGGACGTGGGCTGGCTTGTCTTCGATATCACTGTGACCAGCAACCACTGGGTGATTAACCCACAGAACAATTTGGGTTTACAGCTCTGTGCAGAGACGGGGGATGGTAAGTCCTGACCTAAATGTTTACAATGGCTTTGCTTAGACCCATGGCTTCTTGTGTTATTTAATCAATGCTTTATACCTACGCATAAGGCAATACACTCTTTAGGATAATGCCAAATGTTGATAAATCAACCCACGGAGCTGTACTTATTCTCTATACATGAATTGACTGGATTTGGGCGCCAGTGGGAACATGGTAAACAGTAGATACCACTTCTGCTCTAAGATTTTCAGGGTGGTGCTAAAGAAACCAGCAACACTACTGCAGTATAACCAATATGAAGAGTGCTAGGGACCTATGGCTTGGTCGTGGTTATGGGGACACATACAATTTTCCCCCTGAACATGGTAGGGAAAAAAGAACTAGAAATTAATAATACAAGGAAGGAGAAAGGTTGGAGTAATTGTCATGAAAAAAAATGCCCAAAGTTGTGAACATGCTGTGATATTTGGTGACAATTGTGACAATTGCTCTAGTGTCACCTATGGAAGGGGTCATTTTAGAAACCTTAGACAAAATTCTAATTCTTCTGTGCACACGTGTTCACCAAGGACCTACACTATGCGCTGTGTACATCAATGCTAGAGATAACAATGGCAGTAAGCGTATGCAGAAAAGGCTTCCTGAAGTTTGCCATCAGTAAGACCCAAAGTGGTGATCACTTCGTCGTGATGGTGATGTCATTGAGTCTGTCATGGTGTAGAGAATAATACAGTGAGCTGAAATAAGCTATAATCCTCAAGACAAGGAAGATATGATTAGTGGTAGAAGTTATAGGGATGGGCATTTCAAACAAAAGGGTCAGATTGTAGACTGTATAGCAAGAACCTTGGTCCCATCAGATAAAGACAGAGATGCTTAAGCCATTTTTTTTTTTCAGAGCCTTGTTAGCCCTTGATCACATAGAGTTCAAACATTGTCATTCAAACCTAAGCTTTTAGGTCACTCAAAATTATATTTGTCATGATAGGAGGGTAGAAGCTAATTATTCAATTGTATGTTAGGCTTGCTTTGTAATTTTAAATATTTATTTATTTTTTAATTTTAAATATTTAAAAATACCCTCTGTGGCTATTCATTTTCTTAAGCTCTATATCCTTCTAACATTACACTTAGGTTCAGAGAGCATGGATTTAAAGGTTATTTGATCAGAAGATGTTCTTATTTAAGTTTCACTGCCTTTGCTTTTTCCCAGAATCAGGAATTGCATCTAGAATGTAATCTACTTAGCTCTCCTGCTGTAGTAGACTGTTGCCTTAATGGACTTCACACTTACACCCAGTTAGGGTCTGTCTTGGTCTCTTTCAAAGAAAGTAATAGTTGTATGTATTAAGATTTCCTGGTGATCCTGCTTCACTGATAGCCAGCTTTATAGCCTGTTTCTGACATCCTAAACAATGCTCTGACTCTAAGGACTGTGTGTGGAATGAGGTTGATAGCCACAAATTAGATATGTCACAAGGTTAATCAAGCAAATGTTTCATGTGCCTTCAGATCTTGATCTAAAAAAGTAGTTCCTACCAAAAGTGTTATTGGATAAAGCCTTGGGTTCTTCTGACTCCAATGAAAACTTTCCCACAGATTTTCATTTGTGATACCAAAATTAAAAATTTTGTAAGCAATTCAATTATGTTGGACTGTAGGATGTTTTCTAATTATGGATTTGAAATTATTGTTGAAAATCCTCAAGTTTAAGCATTATAAATATAAGCCAAAAAAGAATATATTTAGATGAGTTTCCAATAATTCTCACAGCCTTAGACTACTGAACACTTATGGTCAGAAATGTGACTGGGAAATCAGCATTGTGGGGGTAGAACCCATTGTTTCCTCCTTGGTATGTGGACCAAAGGAGAGAAATTAAATTAGTTGTGTGTACTTATCCATGTGTTCTCCCAGGGGATATGCCTGAAATGTCTAACTAAACAAATCAAGAAATCTATGAAACATGATCAGCCTGTTTGTTTTCTTTTAATTTCCACTCCTTCTCTTACCACACATGCATTTTTTTGAAGTTTTGCTTTTTTTTCATTCTTTGCCTCTATTGCTTTTCTATTTATTTCGCTATTTATACAATTTAATTTCTGTTCTACTGTCTATTCCTTTTCTTTCTAAGAACTTTATATATTGAGTTTCTACTTGCCCATATTTATTTCTCTTATACTTCACAAGTAATATGTCTTCAAGAATTATTATATTATTTATTATTTTGAACCTAAAATAAACTAGCATTAAAGTCTTTCAAATACTTCAAATTTTTAGAATTTGAGTGTTAATTTGGAGCCTACCTTTTGGTAGTTTTCCTTGTCTCAATAGAAGTCAAATGTGAAGAATATTAAAATAGTTAAATATGACAGACTTTCTGGTCTTTCATGCATAAATAATCTTTAAGACATTTTTTTTAAAAAATAAAATAATAAAGGCCAGAAAGGAAATACTTATTCAATATGATCACACTGGTAAGAAGTTCAAAGGCATTTGAACTTGCCCATCCAAGTCTATCTCCAGGGTCTTGACATGAGGATAAGGTTTAAATAGGAAGCGAGGGACACACTTAACAAAGCGTGACCACCAGGTATGGTCACTCGTCCAGCACTGTCTCAGAACCAAGTGTTTTTTTTGAGGTTAGTCTCTATTCCAACATCATCTGGCAAGTTCTTTATTTGGCTGCCAGCAGGGCTTTGGCGCTTTTCTCTTTCTGCAGAAGATTTTTGAGAAATTCTCATTTCTTGGGGTCTATTCTTTCAATGGTATAAATGAAGGGAGAATAATGATCTCTTTACCATATTAACCCCCTAACCCCATACAGGCTAGATATGTTTTCCCAGTCTTGGGGTAAAATATGTTTATGTGTAATGCTTGAGGAGATGGCTCAGCAGTTAAAAGCACTTGTTGCTTTTGCAGAAGACCTGGATTCATTTGCCATCACCCACACGACAGCTCACAATACTCTGTAACTCCAGTTTTGGGGCTGTTGACCTCTTCTGGCTCCCCATGTGTACTTCATGCATGTGGTACATGGATCTATGTGCAAACAAGCCACCCATACACATAAAAATAAAGTAAGCCTTTAGAGAAACATGCCTCTGTTTGAAACAAATATTATAGGCAGAATATACGTAAGAGTTAATGTTAGAACATACTCAGTTAGCAGCAGGTTACCCTGAATAAGAACTATTTCTGCACAAGCCCTTGGCAGATCCATCTCTTTAGTTTGACACAGAGTCTCACAGTGAAGGCTAGGTGTTCTTTAAACATATGATCCTGCTTCAAGTTTTCAAGTGCTGAGATTGTGGGTAAACACTATCATGCCTAGGATGGCTTTGTTTCAGTTCTGGTGACTTCCTTTCTTGCCTCTGACCACTATTCACAAAAACAACAGATTAACTATCTAGTTGCTCCTTTTTTCGGGTCCCTCATCACTGGGACTGGATTTGATTTTAACCAGAAGTGGAGTATGTATGGCTTTGGAAGACTGAGGACCCTCCTGGTAAATTAGTTTTATTAACTGCGGTCTCATAGCAAATATATATGTGACATTATTTTCCTGTAACTAGAAATAACCAGATGTTTCAGCTCTTTACAGTCTTACTCATTCCCAATGATGGTGTATATTCTCAGAGTTCTCAATTAAATTTTATTTATCCTTTCCTGTAAAGAAAAATGGCAAACAGAACATTACTTCAGAGCCAAAAGACCATCATTTATTTGCAATTTTCCATTATGAATGTACTTTTTAAGCAAAATATTTTGTTTTGTTGAGGCATGGCCTTATGTATCCCAGGCTGGCCTCAAGTATATTAGATGGCCAAGGAGACATTCATTGTCTTATCCTCTTGCCTCCACTTCTGAAGTGTTGGAATTAAGATAAGTGCCCCTACCCCAGGTATATGTGGTGTTGGGATAGAATTCAGGCTTTCCTGCATGTTAGACAACCATTCTATCATTGATTTGCATCTACACACCCAGCTTAGGGGTAGGGTCTCAAGAAACAGAGGTGAGGAGAGAGAGAGAGAGAGAGAGAGAGAGAGAGAGAGAGAGAGAGAGAGAGAGAAACAGAGAAAGAGAATTTTGGTGGTGTGTTTGGTGGTGTGTTGGTGTGAGGAGTGGCAGTGGGAAGTGGAAGAAACTGGAAGGGTGATTTATTCCTGGGCAAGGAAACAATGTCCGTAAATATAGAGCTCAGCAATGGTGTGTTCTCTCAGGAAAGTTAACCATCTAGAGCTGGGTAGAACAACTTTCATGCACAAAATTGGCTGCAGATGCTATTAAAAAGGTGAACAAAAGCCGGGCGGTGGTGGCGCACGCCTTTAATCCCAGCACTCGGGAGGCAGAGGCAGGGGGATCTCTGTGAGTTCGAGGCCAGCCTGGTCTACAAGAGCTAGTTCCGGGACAAGCTCCAAAGCCACAGAGAAACCCTGTCTCGAAAAACCAAAAGAAAGTATAGTTGTCACTTTTATCAGTCAAAGGAATCAATTTGGATTGCGTGTTTGAATGAATATCCATTTCATAGTGTCAGAAATTGTGCATCTCTCACTTACAGTTGTATCTACCACGCTTGGCACAATGGATACATGTATTAAAAAAAAAAACTTATGCCACAATTAATGACCTGACTTCCCAAGACCCGTATGGTAGAAGAACTGAATTGATTCCTGCAAGTTGTCCTCTAACCTCCATGAATATTCCATGGAATGCACAGCCCCCAAACATATACACATGCACACAAAACTAAATGAATAAAATGCAATAAACTATACTCAAAAAACCTACTTTGAAAGTTAAATAAGGCCTTTGTGGCCCACATGTCAACAAGAGTGAGCCACAGTCTAGTTAAATAGCTTCAATCATAAAGTGAGGAGAAAGTCAGTGAGATATACTATTGGATTTTATTTTCACTCTCCTGTAAAGAAAAATGGTCTAAATATATTTTAGAAATCAAGAGGCTATTGAAATAAAAAGCAGCATTGTGACTCAGAGAACCTGTGGAAACTATGCCTGTTTGTGAAATAATCTTTTTAGAAATTTGACAAATGAACTGCAATGGATCTGTCATGAGAGTTTAAAGATATTTTGTTGAAAAATTTTCATGCTTAACAGATGATTTTTGGAGCTTCATTTGCTTGTTTCCACAAAACAAAGCAAATATTTCAAACATATCTCCTTTTTTTTCTTGCAAAATCCAGAGACTCTCAGACAAATTATTTTATACAGAGTACAAACAAAATCATTGTCAAAGTTGTCCAGCATTCTTTCATTGATGGCTACTAGTTTCTGTGGTAAAAATAAATGTTATTTTTAAATACTAAACTGGCTTAGATCTATAATGTAAGACCTCCACTCTCCTGAACAATTCTAATATATATTATATATAAAACTATATAGTTTTTTTACACATATGTACATAGTTCATTAGATGGTAATTTTAATCCCACTTTTAAGACTTGGGTCTCCCTCCAACACTCCAACATGATAATTTTCCACTGTTTGGTACTTTGTGTATTTAAACCCTCCAAGCAAATTAATTCCTTCTTTTTAAGACACAGATTTATAGAATAACTTAAGGATGGAAAAACAAAGATAGTGTTTTGGGGTTTATTAGAATGTTGGTTTAAAAGCCCTGTTTTCAGACATTTTGTATTTGGCAATACTCAGGTTGAATTTTGCCAATGCCTTTTTCCTTTTTTTATTCAAACCTGCTTGTGTGTCAAGGAAAATCCAACCCATATGTTTCTGATTCATTTGTATTCAAGCCATCAAAATGTTGCTTAGTTAGTTTACTGTTTAATGTCCCCAAACAATATAGCATTCTTTTAAAATTTAGCCTATAAAGTCCATTTGCCTTTGAAGAAAGTCATGGGTCTATTATCCATTATGTCAAGGTAAAACTTTGGGTTTAGGGTAGAAGTAGGGTTTACAAACTCCACTAAATTTTGAACCCCAATCAAGAAAAGACTCCTGAAGTATTAATCAAAATTAAATTCGATTGTAGTTGATGCAAGTCAAAGACAGAAATTTAGTTATAGTTTATAGATGAATTAGAATATAAACTTCTGACATGTAATTTAAATGAGGTGAAAATTGAATAGTAGAAGTCTTCTAGATATGTAGGGTCCCTAGGAAGGAGTTAGGAAAATAGATGCTTTAGTTTGGATTTACATTGCTGTGATAAACACCATGACAAAAAGTGACTTGGGGAGAAAAGCATTTATTTTAGCTTCTGATTCTACATCACAGTCTATCACCGAGGGACGTCAGGGCAGGAACCTGGGCGCTGGAATGGTCATGGAAGAGTACTGCTTACTGGCTTTCCCCTCATGGCTCTTTCAGCCTGCTTCCTTATACATTCCAGGACCACTTACTTGCCCAGGATGTGGTACCACTCATATTGGCCCGGTCCTCCCACATCAATCATCAGTCAAGAAAATGACCCACAGGCTTGCCTGCAGGCCATGTGGTGAGGAATTTTTCTCAGTTGAGGTCCCCTCTTCCCAAATGCCTCTGGGTTGTGTCAAATTAACAAAATGCTAGCCAGCACAACTGACCTCTTGACAACTTTCACAAAACATGTAGTTCTTCAACTACCCCCTTTCCTTCCTCACTTGTCGTCAAGAAAGTATGTTAATATTAATACTGCAATATAAAACATTATCTCAAATTTTAAAAGCCACTCAGCATTTAAAATTTCAAGCGCTTCGAAAGGTCATTCTCTTGAAAATATACACAGTCTCCCCGAAATGCCAAAGTTCTTCTAAAATTACAAAGTCTCTTTTCAAAGCTCAAAGCCAACTGTGGGCTCCTGTCAAATCAAAGTAACAAGTTAAATACTTTCTTATTTCAAGAGGGAAGAACCAAGGCACAACCATAATCGAATAAAAGCAAAACCACACTTTGACAGCGAAAAGATTTCAGCGCTGAGGTCTGGGACCCTCTCACAGTCCCTGGAACCCCAAGGGTTCCACTTCTCCAGTCCACAGCTTGCAGCACACACATCCTGTCTGACAGGCTCAGGGCGGCTTTCCGCCATGGCTGCTGCCGTCCTTGGAGCTCATCCCATGGTACTGGAATCTTTAATATGCTGGGGTATCTGCTACAAGTAGACTGCACTTCACCGATAGCCTTTCATGGGTTCTCTTCAGGGACCCCGCCCCCCGCCACATGCTGCCAATCCTCAGCTTTCCCTGACTCCTTCAACTGGGGGGCTTTTACTGCAAGTAAGACTGCATGTTTGACAATGGCCTCTTTCAGGGCCAAGCCTCAGTGGCTTTCCACGAACCTTTCATGCCTTCAAAATGAGAACTACCTCAGAGATTTTAATACATTGCCAAGTTTGGTTGCTAGCCCAAGGTATTGCCTTGGTCTCTTTGGAGCACAGCTTCTGTGCACTGACATGGAGGAAAACACTTCCCAGAAGGTTTTTCCTCAATTATGTTGGTCTTTTCTTAAGAACAGCTGATTCTTAGCCCCAGCTGTCCAGTTTCAATTTTCCCAGCAAAGCAAAGGCTTCACTTTAGTGGTTCTTAATTCAAAATATCATATAAATGGCCCTGAGAGTCTTTAAGGGACTCTTAAATGTCCCTCTGATACTTTCCAGTCAGTCCTCCATCAGCTGTACTGCTCTCAGAATAATCTAAGTTCCTACAACAGTTCATTAAGCTCTGAGCACTCAATGGTTTTTCTAGACCTAAATTCCAAATTCATTCCATAATCCTTCCCAAACAGAAGGTGAGGCCTGTCACAGGACTAGCACACTCCTGGTACCAAATTCTTAGTTGGGGTTTTTATTGCTCTGATAAAACACCATGACCAGAAACAACTTGGGGAGAAAAGAGTTTATTTCAGCTCACAGTACCACAGTACAGTTCTTCACTGAGGGGAAGCCAGGGGAGGGATCTGGATGCAGGAGCTGATCCAGAGTCCATGGAGGAGAGCTGCATACTGGCTTGTTCCTGGGGCTTGCCCAGCTTGATTTGTTTTGCACCCAATATCACCAGTCCCGGGGTGAGCTGAACCCTCTCGCCTCAATCATCGGTCAAGAAAAATGCTCCAAAGTTTGCCTGCATGCCTGTCTGGTGGGGGGTTTTCTCAGCCGAGGCTCCCTCTTCCTAAACGACTCTAGCTTGTGTCAACTTGAAAGAACACCAGCCACCATAATAGATTAATATATTAACTCTGATCAAACATTTACAATTTTAGTCATAACAGCAGTGAAATCACTGAAAGAAGTGCGGAGCTACTTTAGATGGAGCGCCTGGCACCCAGTAGAGTAGAAATAAAAGTCTTTAGTTCTCCCTTGGGATGGAGGTACTCTGACCGGTGCAACTTTAACATAGGAAAAGCTCTTTCAGGACAATGGTAGAAAAGATAATTTAAATGTGTCTTTCCTGTAAATTCTTAAGAGATGGCTAGTTCATAGAGGAGAGGTACCACTCTGAAGGTAAGTTAGGGGCACACTTGTAGGTAGGGCTTTGTTTTGCTTGTTCTTGGTTTTCATTAAGTGTGTTCTCCATCACTCTGGCTGTCTTACTGGTAAGACACTTTTATATATGGTTCAACCAAGGATACGAAAGCAATGGAAATCAACACACCGAGTCATGGGGCATTGTCAACTTGTGCTTACATTGTTTGAAATTTATAGGCAATAAAATATCATTGTATTAAATCCTGATGTGGTAGTTTTTCTGAGTGCCAACATTTTTTTTTTCTTGGAAAGAGTAAGTTATTTTGGGGCAACTAATTGTTATCAGAAAGATAAGGGAGGGAAGATCCTTGTCTCTCAAAAGGACACAACACACACACACACGCACACACACATGTACAGACACACATATACACAAATGGGTATACACACATACATCTGTGTACACACACATGTACATACATACACACATGTACACATGACTGATTTATGAAAGGCTGACTTACTTTAACATTGCAGACATTTTCTAATCCAAAGATGCCTCGACATAAATTGATATTTGAGATTCTGATTATGCATTAGTAAACCTTAAATATTGAAACCACTTCTTAAATGGTTCACAAGTTCCTCACCAGCTTTGCTAATGAGCAAGTACTAATGGTTCCTAATGTATGTAGTGCTGTTAGTTTTAGAAAGTTGTGGCGCGTCACCATTATATGATGATATTCCCCATAAAACAATCAGAAAATCCCTGGGCATGGTAGCATAAGCCTTTAATCTCAGTATTTGGTAGGCAGAGGCTGGCAGACCTCTGTGAGATAGAAGGCCAACTTGATCTACATGGCAAGTTCCAAATCATCCAGGGTTACATTTTCCCTTCAAAAATGAAGAGCTTTTGTAACTAATTGGAAGAACTTTAGAGGAGTCCCTGCTAGTCAGGGCAGCTACTGTGGTGCATTTTTCTGTTTAGATGGGAGCCCAGGCTGGCTCATTTATCTGCTTCTCAGATATTGTCACTTTTTTTTTGTTTATTGGTTCACAAAAGTTTTCTTTATTCTATTTTCATAGTACAAAGAATTTGTGCCCCTGTTTTCCACCAAGATTATTGTGAAAACTTAAAAAAAAGTCTTTAGATTTCAGACAATGAAGTTGAAGTATTTTAAAACTTCTATTGCCCAGGCTTTTCTTCTCTTCTTCTCTAGTCCCTAACTTCTGAGTTTTATTTTTTATTTCTGGAATTTCAGAACTATGATGATGTTAATAAGGGCTAATAGTTTACTTTTTCTATAACTTTGAGAGATTTAAAAATATTATATTCTTCCCTCCTAAATGCAGAATATTTTAACTCACCAATAAATTACCTCCCCAACATTGCATAGTCCTATGTCCCATAAATATACCCTGTTAACATCAGAATTTCAAAAAATCATGACAACTTTTGATATGTAGCATATTTATAATTGGAAACATATATGACAGCATCTAATGGTTAAACCTTGATCTAAAAGTTAATACCTTAAACTAATGTGCAAATTATCAAATTTACATTCAAAGTCTGGTTTGTATGAGTGAAGATTGATTCTTATGCACTATCTAAGTTTAGTATACTGAATCTATTTTTTTTCTGAATTTGTTCTTTTTAAATAGAAATTTCTGGTTAAGAAAATTTATTGTATTTTCCAGTCCTCCTTGGAGTGTCACTTATACCTTAGGTGACGGTATCCATGTAAGTCCTCTGTGTTGCCAAATGGCTATTGATCTGTTTCAAGGGTAAGAGGATCTATGTGACTGATCAATCTGAATATTATCTGAAAGGGTTAGTAAGTAGCAGAAGAAATTATAGACCAAGGGTGATGTTTTCCTTTTGTCACTATTGTTTTGAATGCAGTATCTCACTATTATTTATCCAAGTTCAAAAAGTTGAATTATGTCTACTAAAGGATTTTAGAAAACATTTAAAGATTTAATAGTGTTCCTTTCCATTATCTGAACCTTATCTTAGAAAGCAATTAAGTCATTTTTTTCATAAGCCTATATGACCCTCTTTTGGTAAATTTATGGTAATGAAATGACTCCTGGTTTTAAATAAATAAATAGCGAGTCTCCAAATCCCAAGACTGACATGAACCGCACATGTTGTTCACTATTCCAGGTGGAAAGGGAACATACACTGCCATGCTTTGTTCCAGATGAATATGCCCTCTGTGTATTGTTTAATGCTGAAGATAATTAGAGCATGAGTTTTCAATGAGTATATAAGAATAAGTGAAGTGGTAAGTTGAAAAAGGTTTATCTTTAAATACACTAAGAAATAAAATGCATAAACAAAAGTAGATAATTTTGTTATAGTCCGGACACTAAATTAATGTGTAAAACAAGCAGATTTTTAAGACCCAAATACAAGAAAATAATGCCTGACAATGACAGCTGATGGCCATGGGAGTGTTCTGTGGTGTCATGAACTATGTGTTACCGGAAGCATTTTCCATTTAGTTGACCTTTAGTCTAGAGATTGCTGTGTTGTGGAATATCACCACTCATGAACTTTCGAAAACATAACAGATAACAATTAACCAACCGCAACCTGAGTGCATGCTCACACTCTGAACATCATGCAATCTAAGTACTGTAGATAGAGTGCAGTACACAGACACCTTGCATCTGAAATAAGCCACAGTATGCCTGCAACTCAAAACATTTTCCTGCATAAATCAGAGAGAGAGAGGCATTGTGAAGACAAAGAAAGTGAGAAAGGTCACACAGCTTTTCTTGTATGTGTAAAGGAGAAATGCCAAGCATACGTACATTCTCAAGTAGTCACGTATGAGAGATCACAAGACATTTTGTAACTGAAAGTCTGTGATTCTTAATGTTTCCAGAGAACCTTTACCACATTCACCAGCCTACTATTCTGTTTTCCCTTAAAACCCTCAGAAAGCTTTCATTAACAAAATTAAACATGAAATCCAATCTAAAAATTTCCACATTTCAGAGTGATTTCTGTTTCTGTCATGCTTATATATAATTTAAAAAGCATTAAAGCAGAACCTATCACAATGTGTTAATTTCTGAAAATAGCTTTTTGTTTGAATAAAGGCCCTAGATATTTAAAAGGAAGTTAAAGAACACAACTACAAAGGTCATTTTAGTATTAATATTTGTAAAATCATCCATTGAGAAAAAACTCATGTACATTCAGGGTAAAAATGGCAAGATTTCTGCTCAAAAATAAATATGAATGAGCTTTCCTTTGTGGTTTGGAGTCAGTATTTGTTAACCTTCAAAGCCATGTAAGTTGTGTTCCAAGGGTTTGGTAAGTGGAACCATTTTAGAGAGCCTCACAGAACAGAGATTTCTTGTTTTTTGTCTCAACTGCCTTCTGCCCATTAAATGGACAAAATCTCAGTATGCCTTTTATGACTATGTAAATAAACATGTAAATAAACATGAAGATTAGTGTTAAATTTATGTAACATTGATTTTAATAAACTATACATGCTATATTTTTGAGTTCATTCTATCAAAATATATTTTATTTCTATATAAATTCATGCTTTCATATGTTCTCATCCTGAGGACACTTATACTGACATCAACTGTTCTTCTATGCTAAAATTCCCTATCCCTTGAATCCTACAACGTAAATAAAGGTTTTGTACTCCAGAAATACTTCATTAAAATTATTATGTTAATTTATTTCTTTTGTCTCTGTGGGAGGTGTCTGAGTAGCATGCATGCCACTTTGCAAGTGTGGAGGTCAGAGAAAAACTTGCAGGAATCTGTTCTCTCCTTCCACTGTGTGGGCCCCAGATTAAACTCAGGTCGCCATGTTTGACAGCAAGCATCTTCACCCATCGATCATCTTGACAGCCCTTTAATTCATTTAAAATAAACATTTAAATAACTCTTTTGGGGGGTGGTTAGGTGAAATCATGTTAATGATATTAATTAAAACTTACTGTTTGCAGGGAGCTTACTAACAGCTAGTGAGCATTATGTTGAGCTTTAAAATCAGGTCTTTTAAAAATTACTTTTCTAATTTCATTCTGTACATGAAGATACTTAGTCATAGGAACAATAAGAATCTTGCCCATCAACTAAAACCATTTCAGAATCAGACTACTACATCTTAAGTCTTGTTCCTTATAGTATCATTGTATGAAGTCCAATCCAAATAAAAGTCCATTTTTCTAATTTTTTAATGAAACAATGGTATTGAAACAACCATTATAGGAGAGCAATGAATTTCAATGAGCTCTACAGGAGGCTTCCTCTGAGTTTTTATATTTTTCCCCCTGAAACTCAATTATGATTTGGCCCCGGCAGACAACATTTCTGCCATGTTTTCTTTTTCAAAATCAAACTACTTCAATATTTCTTTCAGTTCCTTATATCATTGTGATTTTCTAAATTCATAAATTAGAAGAAAAGGTATTTTTCTTCTGTCAGTCATTGACTACAGCATTAAATATAGCCAAATTTAACTTGTTATGAATCTGATAATGAGCCTCTCTTTCTTTTATTTTCATGATGATGAATAGTGCTTTTGATTGATTTCTTTTTTTTAATTCAAAGTTTTATTTTTTGAGTATTTCATGTATGAGTGCTATATTTACATCACTTCCATTCCTACTTCTCCATGCTACAACTCCTTCATCCATATTTCAAATTATTCATTAACTATTACATACATACACACACACACACACCACACAACACACACACACTCAAATAGCAACTGTAGTGTTGTTTATACATAAATGTCTATAGAGTTGACTACTTGGGATTGGGTAACTTATCAGGGCACATACTTGAAGAAAACTGGGTTTTCCTCTCTCAGCAGCCATTGAATGCCTTGAGCTTATCTAGGATGGGTTTTGTGACATTTACCCTGGCCTTGTTGCCATGCTTTCTGGTGTTACTGTCATGTAGATCTTGTTTAGACAGTTAAATTGTGATTTCATGGGTGCAGCATGGGTGTTACATATCCTTGTAGTTGGAATCCTGATTCTTGGGATTTTACAATCTTTCTGTTCCTTCTTCTATGACTTATCTGAGTCTTAGGTGTAGGGGTTGGTTTGTAGATGTATCATTTGGTGCATCCCACGGTGCATTTTGGACAGTTGTGAATCTTTGTAAGAGCCTCCATATGCTGCAAAAGAGGTTCAAGAGACTCCTCAAACAATATAGAGTATTGCCATTGCCTTTGCTTGCCTTCACGAACTTGCAGATAAGACCTTGTTGCCGAAGACACCACATACTTCAGAAACAGCTTGGCAGAATGGAGATGAACAGACTTGGAAATTTCCTTTCTGAGAATTAGTTCTCCGAGTGTTAGTATCAGAAGCTATGCTATGCAAGTTGCTAAAGTAGAAAAATAACCAATAGTCCCATCCAGATGTAAACCCTAGAAACCACAAAAGTGACTGGACTGGCAAGATACCCCCAATGGTGCAGTAGTGGCACTTTTGTCTTGGGAGCAACCAACTGCAGTCTGTTTGGACTTGGCCTACTATTCAGACTGCTGAAATACAAGGTTTTCAGAAAAGCAATTCCGCTTTGGGAATAAAAATATCCAAGAAAGCAGGATGAGAGACAACCAAATGGAGGCTTGGAAAAGCAACACATTAGAATTTTTTCTCCAAAAATGTTGAGAAGAAAATTCTGTCAATAGTGCCTGTTATTTGTTTGTCAGCTTGCTTGAGTATTTTTATTCCCAAAGCAGAATTGCTTTTCTGAAAACCTTGTATTCTGAGAAAGATAATTAAAAATATAGTCATGATCCTAATTTTTAAAACTCTTTTTTTGTTAAATATACTATTTGTTAACTAATACTTATAAATATATTATATTTGTAGTTCTTTTTATTCATGAATAATTATTTCTTTTTTCCTTTGGCTTTATGAGACAGGGTTTCTCTGTAGCTTTGGAGACTGTTATGGAACTAGCTCTTTTAGACCAGGCTGGCCTCAAACTCACAGAGATCCTCTTGCCTCTGCTCCCGAGTGCTGGGATTAAAGGTGTGTGCCATCACTGCCTGGCTTATGAATAATTATTTCTAAATAAGAATTTGCTTTTTAAGTTTTGATATTATAATATAATTACAACATTCTACCTTTCCCTTTTCTCCCTCCCAAACCTCCCACTTACCCCTCCCACTCTCCTTCATGGCTTCTTCTTTTATTAATTCCTATTATATGAATACCGTTAAATGTATATACAAGTATATTTGTAAATATAACCTACTCAGTTCATAAAACGTTACTTATGTGTATGTTTTTTTTAAGACTGACCATTTTTCAGCACTGGTATTTTTTTCCCTGTGGAGGGCCACCCTCTTCAGCTCCCAGCTCTCCTCAGTTGCCTATAGTTCTTTGTGTAGGGCTGAGGTCTTTAAGGCTTTCCCTGATCTACGTTGGCATGTCCATTGGTGTCACCCCTTGTCAGCTGACGTTTAGGCAGTAATGTTGGTGGGATTTTATGGGTGTAGCTTCTCACAGCATACTCTCCAGTTCTTTGGCTCTTACCATCTTTCTGCTCCCTCTTTCACAGTGTTCCCTGAGACTAAGGTGGGAAAGTGTTCTTTGGTTGTACTCATCATGAATAGGTGAATATATTTTAGTAGCCTATTAAAAATGTTAAGTTGCTGGGTATGGTAGTACACACTTGTAATAACAGCATGAAAGGAGGGGCAGGCATTCAAGGTCATTTTCAATTGGACCACATAGATATCATCTAAAAAATAAAACAGCTGAATAAACCAATGAATAAAAATCTCTTGTTATTTTTATTATGTTCATATAATTCAAAGACTAACTTTTTAAATCAATGTCTTTTGTTCTGATTTATAACATATTTATAATTGACTAAGAGCTGCGTTATAACCTCACTTACTTATCCAGAGTTTAGTAACACAACTCAAGAGCACACGTGGAAATAGGTTTTAAAAGTAGCAATTTAAGTATAAATGGTGCTTATTACTGGTGAATTGAAAAAATCAGTTGAAAGGTACATTTCACCATTAGAAATTTATTTATATGTATATGTATTTTTTCTGCATATGTGTCTGGCACCAATGAATGCCTGGTGCCCACTGAGGAAAGAAGAGGTTGTTGGATCCCCTAGGACTGCAGTTACAGTTGGTTGTGGGGTACTATGTGGGTTCTGAGGATTGAATCTGTGTTCTCTGAAAGAGCATCCAGTACTCCTAACCACTGAACCATCTCTCCAGACCATTTTACCGTTTTCAGACCTTCCAGTTAATGAAAATGAATATGAAAGTATTCTGATAAACCTTTATTTTTGCATTTTATTTTCCCTAAGTTCAAAAGAGTAGCCATGTAGTAACACTCTCGACAAACCATATGTCAAGAACATGTTCCAGTCTTTATCGTGGGCTCTTTATTCTGGGCTCTTCACCATGGCTATACTGAAGTTCTGAGAGGGAAACACTTTTCACAGGAATGTTATAGCCACAAATACTGTGGAATTCTTATGCAAGATGCCACACAACTGTATTTTCTCTAGTCTTTGCACATGAGTTTAACTTCTTGATGATACCTATTTTTCCAAAATAAGTTATAAATTAACTGCAGTGCTGGTATTGTGTGCTTTACAGATGCCCACTGGGAAGAAAAAAGGAAAAACCCACCAGCAGTCAGGAGCTCTCAAGTGTGGTACGCCCGTAGATTCACAAAGTTAAGGGGAAAACTGAAAATAGTGACAAGCAAAAAGCCAACCATGAAAGCTAACAGCATGACTATTAATATTTAGATTAGAGAAGGGGGATAGGGAATTCACATAAAATAGCCCACAAAAGGACATATTATTTTCTCTATAAAGTGATATTTCGGTTTTTGTGAAATAAAAACTCGGGGGAATGATCTAACTTCCCAGGACTGGCTATTTCTGAATAAAAAAAATGATTTTTGTTGACAGCTATGCTACATGTGCCCTTGATAGACTGTGAAGATAGGCCTCTATTTTCACAAGGAGGGCAGTATTTATATGGAGAGACCAGAGAGAAAAACACTAGTTGTAACAAATTCCTGGCACCAAGAGGGAAAACGATATGACTTCTGGGTTGCAAGTATTGTTAAAAATCTTAACTTCTCCCCATCCATAGCTGAGGGCTACTCACAGTTGGTGACTGTTGAAGCAGGGTTAGCCACTTCATTTTAGGGGTGTGTCTGCTGGTAGGATGCCCAGCCCAAGCGGCTGGCATACAGTCATGTGCATGTGGTTAGCACTAATAGGACTCAGTGGGTAAAACAGAATAGTGAATTGCTAATAATAAACTTTAAAGCGAGGACATGGAGTTAGTAGGGAGATGGGATGAGATGATTTAGGGGTAGTTGGGGGGGGCGGAGAAGAGGATGGATATAATCAAGGTACCTTGTATACATGCATAAAGTCTTCAAAGAATAAATTAAAAATATTTTTTTTTACGAAAACAACTATGCTTTGAGTCTTATTTTAATCATTTTAAAATCTGTAACTATTGCTTTGTGAGGAAGAGACATGGGTGATGCTTGTAAGGAAACCGGTAAAATACCTGGTTCCCGTACTGGTCAGCTGCTGCTTTTGTTTCAGGGTTAGATGTGTCTGAACACAGGAAAATTGCCAATGAAGGTTTGCAATTTTTTTTAGAGGAATGCTTTCTATGTCTCTATTTTATATGTATGAAGGCAATAAAGAAATGGTCTTTAAATATATTTCTGTTCACGTACTTGTTCGTTCTGGATAAAGCGCCTTGCTGTATAGCTCAGGCTGGCCTCAGACTGAAAACAGGTTACCTGCTTCAGCCCTGAATTCGAGATTACAGGAATGCATCACTCTACCTGGCCCCAAATGTCTTAAGGCAATATTTGGGGAGCGGGAAGTGTGAATACTCATTATACAATATTACATTAGGTATTTGCTGCCACTGCTCTTTATTTATTCTTCTTTTCTCAGAGTTAAAATGTTTTGTTGATCTATTTTTACAGATCTAGAAGCAGCTTATCATCATTTATAGAATGTAAAATTAAGGTCAAATCTTTAACAAGCTCTACTGTTCTCAGTGAGAAAGAGTTCTGGGTAAACGAGTACATAGAAACGCTTCCTTCAGACACAATTTTGCCATCATTGCATTGAGTGACTTTCCAAGACCATTGTTACCATGTAAACCAAGTGCCAAGTATTAAGCAAATCTTACTGCCGATACATCTGAAAATAAATTTTAATTTAAAAGTGTTTCCCTCTGGATACCACAACATATAGAGGCTTTAAAACCTTTTTAGGTCCCTGCTAGTCTGTGGCTTACCATAGCTTTATTGACATCTCCTATGCTTTTGAAGAAAAACATTTTCTCAGTGTAATGTTTTTTTAGTATAAAAAGTCACATAACTGGAAAAAAGACTAAAAATAATTCATTCTTCTTAGGGTTTTATGAAAAGAATGTTTCTGCTTTCTTAAAATAAATGAGGGCTATAAGACAAAATGCTTGCCGGTCTTTCTTGGGTATGTGACAGATGATGTTTGCAAAGCTCATGGGGCTCCAGGGAATAAGGGCTCTATAAAGAAGAGGCTATTAAAAACTAAGGGCTTTTGTGGAGATAAACTGTAACTTTTAGCAGGAGATCCATATTTCCATCAGATGAAAATTGGGGCCAAGGAAAGAGCACTTGTTGGGTTTACTATGCAGGAGCTGTGCACCCCTCATTTCAGGCTGATGCTCATGGAAGGAGAACACCTGTTTTTCTCAGCCCTGCCCCCCAGACTGTAAAATATTTGAATCTGCTGAAAGGCTTCTATCCTAGACACAGACCTCTGGCTCTGCTCCTGTGTGCATCTCAGCCTTTCTGCCCCCAGACCTTCCTGTCTTGGGGTCTCCTGAGAGTTGGTTTTCAAGAACTGTGTTTCCTGCCATGCCCCAGTTACTTGCCAATGTTTCTGCCCACACACATTCATTTCTTCTTCCAGCTCGCATCACATCTCAAAATGAAGGCATCAGATACTCTCCTGCATTATAGTGTGTAGAGATAGCAGGAGAGCTGGTAGATTGCATCTCTACCCTGCATGTGGCCCAGTCAGAGGAAAGGAGTTTCTTCTAGTACTTCATATTACTTGGAATTGTTGTTCAAGTACGGATGTTGATGAATGGTTAACTTTTATCCGAGAACAGCACATGCAAAGAATAATGCCCATACAAAAGTACCCCCAGCAGCTTCCGTGCCTCTTGTGACTGTGGGGCCATGACTCCCTTAGACTCCTCCTTCACAGAGAGTTAGCTGCCTCACCCCCATCTTCAGCGGTGTATAGTAAACCTGTCTCCATGTCCAGCTCTATATAAGGCATTCAGTGAGTTTCTGGAAACTAGAGCATCTTTATCAGCATGTGCATGATCCTGATTCCAGCTGTTCTGTATGTATATAACATCTCCACCACCATGTACATGCTCCTGATTCCAGCTGTTCTGTATGTGAAACACATCTCCATCAGCATATACATGTTCTGATTCCAGCTGTTCTGATGTGTAACACATCTCTGTCAGCATGTACATCCTCCTGATTCCAGCTGTTTTGATGTGTAACACATCTCTATCAGCGTGTACAGCCTCCTGATTCCAGCTGTTCTGTATGTGCGTTACATCTCAGTCAGCATGTACATCCTCCTGATTCCAGCTGTTCTGATGTGTATCACACCTCCATTGGCATGATGATGTGGGATCTCCTTCTTTATATGTGCTGCTTTTATTGGTCAATGAATAAAATCGTTTCAGGCAAAGACTTAGAAGAGTAAAGCCAGGCAGGAAATATGAACAGAGATATATAGAGAGAGCTTAGACGGAATTGAGGAGACGCCATATAGCTGCCAAAGGAGAAAGATACCAGAACGTTACCTGTAAGCCACAGCCTTATTGTGATACATAGATTAATAGAAGTGGGTTAATTTAAGATGTAAGAGCTAGGTAGGGATATGTCAAAGCCATTGTCCAGACAGTGCTCTAATTAATATAGTTTCTGTGTGATTATTCAAGTCTGGGTGGACAGGCAACAAAAGTGCAGTTCTGTTTACACCCATGATTCCAGCTGTTCTGTATGTGTGTGTGTAATTTCTTCTTTGCCAGGTCAATATCAAAGCGGTGCAGATTTTGGCAATCCCTCCCTCCAAACCTCCAAACCTCCTCATGTCCTTCCCTCACTCCTTTTCAAATTCATGGTTACCATCATTATTATTATTAGTTATTATTGTGTGTTTAAATATACAAATAAAATCTGCCGTGCCAGTTTTATGTTGCTTGTATATATACAATTTCAGGGATAACTAGTTGGTATTGGAAATCAACTAGGGCCTAATTCCCGGGTCAGACGAATTCCCTCACCCACAGTAGTCTTTAGTTCCTTGCCTGGGTGGAACCTGGCTATATTCCCCCTCCATGATAGCATGTCTATAAGTATTATTTTTGTTCAGGTCTTTCTTAGGCAGCCATATTGTTGAGGTATCATGGTTGTAGCTTTCCTGTAATTTCTAGGAGACACAGCCTCACACAGAATTTCTGGTCTTTTGGCTCTTACTGTCATTGTCCAGTGTTCACCCATGTATGAGGGTAGATGCATCCATTGGGTGTAGGCACCCCCAAATCAGTTGATCTCTGCATTATGGTCAGTTATAGTTTTCTGTAATGGTCTCTGTTTGCCATTAAAAGAAGTTATTTTGATGAGGGGTGAGAGCCGCACGTATCTGAGGGCATAAGGATAAATATTTAGAATCTAGTTAGGAATTATGCTGGTTTAGTAAAATGGCAGTACCAGGTTCTTCTAAGATCCAAAGCTTTTACTAATCCCAGGAAGTTGGCTAGGTTTCCAAGCAGGATTTCTCTTCTGTTGAACAGGCCTTAAGTCCAATTAGACAGCTGTTGGTTACTGTCAATATGTGAGTACAACTATTGCACCTTCAGAATATCATGGCAGTCTGGTTATCATTGGGGTTCATAGGCATTACCAATGGGTAGGGCTTTTGATGCTTTCCTCCCTTGGCAACTTGCATAGCACCATCTGGTACTTTGAAACAGATTGAAACCTCAGAAGGAGGCTTTCAAATCAGATTCACTTCAAATCTTTTGAGTCTTATGTCCTAAGGCATCTCTAGCAATAGAGACATACCTCCAACCTAGGGAGGCAACCTTGAGAAATAGAAATGGCTTATACTACTTTTTGGAGTCTCTTGGAGACCAAGAAATTGAAAGGAAGTTTCTCATGCCTGGTACTTTTCTTTTTTAAAAGTATGGCCTTTGGAAACATGGCCAACATGAGTGGTATGGCAGAACTTTATTCAAGTGATATCTATTATGTTATTAATATACATGCATATATATGGGTATATATATTAATTTTAGGTAAATATAAAATAATGATTCCATAAGGATTCTTTTTTATCCCTCCTTCCTCTTTCTGCTTCTGTATTGACTTCTTTCTCCCTCTTCAATTAAAGGCCCTCCCTGTACTCCCTGTGCTCAATCCTGTCACCCAGATCCTGCTAGCTCCATCTCTAGTTCACTGTTCCCATGCTTTGTTTTACTTCATCTATTAAACTCATCTATTAAGGGACATTTAGGTTATTCCCATTTTCTAGATATTGTCATAGACCAGCAATTAACATTGCTTAGAAAGCACCCGTGGGATAGGATGTCTAGCCCTTTGGACATATACAGTGGAGTGGCATAGCTACAACATATAGTAGGTTTACTTTTTAGATTTTTGAGGAATCTCTGTATAGATGTCTAGAGTGGCTGTATCAGTTTGCATTCCTACCAACATTATTGCTATTTTAACCCTTTCCCATCTTTTTTGTGTTTACCTCCAAGCCTTCCCCCCTCCCCTGACTTTATTTTGTAACTACATTTTGTAGTTCTTATCTGAGACAGGGGCTTTCTTTGTAGCACTTGCTGGCCTGATACCTGCTTTATAGTAGGTTTTCTGCCTCAGCCTTCCAAATACTAATTGAGCACCACTACAGTGGACTGTAATAATTTCTTTTATTATTTTTGCTGTTGTTATTCTCTAGATATTGTATAAGAGATACATTTTTGAATTTTCTTTTATTGTTTTCTTATTCTGTGTAATTTGTTTTGAACCATACCCCTTTCTCCCCTTCCAAGTTTCCACCATTTCATCCCCACCACTTTTCCCTCTAAATTTTATGTACTCTGGTTTTTTGATTTTGTTTTTTATAAATATACTTATTCCACTTAGTGTTGTCTTTATGGGTGTAGGATCAACCATGGAAGCCTTGGATGGCCCGTCAGAGGCTGCACCCTTGCAGGAAACTGATTACCTTAACCCCAGCAGCCATCAGTTGCGGTCCTCAGCTACAGGAGGAATTTTCTGAGCCTCCACCCCGCATCCAAGCTGGCAGTTTGGCTGGTCTGATATTGTGTAGGTTATGCCACTATTGCCCTCCCCCCCCACCCCGTGTGTGTAGGCGTATCTTATCAGGTCATTTGTTACTGCAGTTCCCAAGGTTAGATGTTGACTACCCAACTCTGCTGATAGCATACATAGTGCCTTCCAGCACATCAAAAGTTAGCCAGGAGGAATGGATAGAACTTCCAGGTCAGCACCAGCTTGGTTTCTTCATGGCCTATGATTCAAATATTTGGTTTCTTGATAATGGTGTCTTCCCATCGAATTCTGGAGGGTCACCAAGAGAAATAGCAATACTTAATAATTTTGAGGAGGGCCGATCTATGGGGAGCAATTTTTGGGAGGCCAAAATTTACTGACCAACTCAAAAGAAGTAACATATATTTGGCATAAGGATATTTATTTGATTGACTGTCTTGTTTCAGGAAGGCATTGTCCAGATGGCTCCATTTATATTCCACATAAGTGTGTGTGTGTGTGTGTGTGTGTGTGTGGATTTTAGGAGGTTTATATAGTAATAGGTTTCCATAGAGCATTTTCCAAAGTTCTTTAGTGTTAGTTATTCATATCTATACTCAATCTTCTATCCCACCATATCTTTGTCTTCCTTCCTTCCTTCCTTCCTTCCTTCCTTCCTTCCTTCCTTCCTTCCTTCCTTCCTTCTTTTCTTTCCTTCTTCCCCCTTTCTTTCTTTCCTTTTTGACATAAGGTCTCACTGTTTAGCTCTGGTTGCCCTGGAACTCACTATGTAGACAGGACTGGTCTTGGACTCACAGAGTCTGCCTGCCTCTATCTCCTTGGAGGCCTGGGATTAAAGGTGTATGTCACCATGCTCAGCACCAAGTTATTTCTTCATCACAGACAGTTCCCAGTTCTCAGGACATATCAGTGTGTCAGGACATGCGTGTGAATAATTTTTGATACTTCTATATTTTGAATTTTTTGATAACGTGTGTGTATGCATGCTTTTGTGTCAATGCAAGTATGCACAATACACGTGTGTGTGTGTACATATGTGCATGCACAGGTATAAGCAAAGAGGACAAAAAGGGAATCAGAAACCTTCAGAGTAACTCTAAATATAACACAAAGAAAAATGTTTAACTTAGAAACTCTCCTTTAAATGCCACTATAAAGATAACAATCCAAAGTTCCAGGAAAGACATTGATTCTTAAGTTTTATCTATTAACTATAATTTTTAAATTACTATAAAGAATTGTTTTAAAAATTTTACCTTGCATTCTAAAGTTCATAAAAATTTTCAAAATACCACTTACCTTTTAGGTTACAGTATCATTAAAATTAAAATCTAAGCCTTATTTGTTTGTGTTTGAATCTATGAGTCAGTATAAATCATCTTGAAATTTGAGCAGGCATATTCAATTATGTTTGGAGTACTTGAAGTTCTGTGCTGATATCTGGAGTGGGCCTGCATTTCTGCTATCCATAAAGCTATTCATATTTTATCTACGTTGAAATCTGTAGCCAGATTAGAAGATTCATAATTTAAGGCCACACTGACTTGAAGTATGTTTGAAATTCAGGTAGATAAAATTATATCTCAATTACATACCTTAGAATGTAATATAAGCATGATTTAGTATATACGGTAGGCAGAAAATTCTATATATTTAAAATCATTGGTTTCCAAAATGGGCAAAATCCCAGTCTATTCTAGAGTTCCTGATTCCATGATTTATATGTACTAGGATCAGTCTCAACCACAGGCTGAACATAACTGAGATCAAGTACATATGTCAGTGGAAAACGGGATGGGTTTGTTTTCTGTGAAATCCCCTGGGAAGGGTGCTGTATGTCTTGCTTTGAAGGAAGGGAAGTTAATTGATACGTATTCTCTCACAGGTGTTCTGGGTTAAATAGTCAGCAGCAATAGGTTTCCAGGGAGAAGGCACTTGGGAATTCATGCTAATGTCTTAGGGTGATATCACCACTTACATTCTGATAACGTCTCAGGTGAATACCTTTCAGATTGTGTACCCTACAGGGAAATGGAATCTGCTGATGTGGAAATACTTAGCAGTGTATCAGCGTGACTCAGAAGTTTCCGGTCAGAGTGTCTTCAATTAGCCCTGTTTTTTAAAGAATTAATGATTTTACACTTCATATTTTTCCAGAAGGAATTATCTAGAATCACAAGCCCGTAAGTTTCGGATATGTCTTTGCTACAGTATTCTACCTTCTCTGCTGCTGTAAATTTGAAATAGTCTCAGTTGTATTCATAGTGAATTTGCCTTAATGCTGTTCCCAGTACTTGCTCAAATCAATGATGTCAGAGTGATAGAAACTGAAATCTTAAATATCCATTCTCAGTTATAACAAGATTTAGGAGAGCGGAGTTCTGTCTAATCTATTTTCCTAATGATTCCTGGTTGAAAGCAATGATCCTTTCTTTAGAAGACACCTCAATCCTGTTTTTACCCATACTGTAGTTAATAAGAAATGAGAAATTGCCCAGGTATCCACTAAGAAAATCTCTCTTTTTTCTTTTTAATACCTGGTACTTTTACAACAATTTTAAGGTAAAAAAGGATGACTTTTTTGCATGCGAAGATTGAGTGGGTATTCTTAATTCTACAGGCAAAAGGACAATACCTATGTCAATATCAAATTCTAGGCACTTATACTTACTTTTAAAATTAATTATTGTACAGAACTCAAGTATTCCATTAAACTTCAACTGAGCTTATTCTCCACAAATGGCATTCCTTTGTTTCCAGCAGTCATCTGTGAGGTCACTGGAATGCTGCCATATCTTTCAAAGAACCTTCAGCCCTCTTCCCTTCTCTACCCTCCTCCTCATTTGTGTGGGAGAATACATGCGTATCTAAACTTGAGCAACTCCTGGAAAGAAAGCTCTTTGCTTCCTGTTATCCTCCCACTGCATCCTTGCCCCTTCCCAGTACATAGCATTAAGACATGGGCATTTTTCAAGGGAGCTGTTTTCTCTTGCATTATTTCTTGCATTAGTACAGAACCTCTAACGTCTTCTGGTTGCTGGTCTAGTAACCATCCAGAGAACTTCTCCCATTCTCAGAAGTCTCTGCTGGTGCTGATACAGATGACTTAGCTTAGACCTTGTTCTGTTGTTGCCATCCTGACCCATTATAGAAGTATTCACACAGGGAGAATACATTTTCACCAGTGTGACTCTGCTAACCAAGTTCCGTAGTAGCCCTAGCTCCCAACATGTTACAGAAATTTGGTTTTAAAAGGCTTGCTATATTTTCTTTGAATTCTTTTTGTTTCTAGAGTTAGAGATGAAATGATTGTATTAGAGCTAGAAATAACTCTACTTGCAGATTGAAAAGTCACTACTTTTTTTTATTTAATTATTAAAGATTTCTGCCTCTTCCCTGCCACCACCTCCCATTTCCCCCCTCCCTCAATCAAGTCTTCCTCCCCCCTCAGCCCAAAGAGCAATCAGGATTCCCTGCCCTGTGGGAGGTCCAAGGACCACCCACCTCCATCCAGGTCTATTAAGGTGAGCATCCAAACTAATAGAAGCATTGTTTGTAATAGCCAGAACCTGGAAACAACCTAGATGCCCTTCAATGGAAGAATGGATGAAGAAAGTATGGAATATATACATATTAGAGTACTACTCAGCAGTAAAAAACAATGACTTCTTGAATTTTGCATACAAATGGACGGAAATTGAAAACACTATCCTGAGTGAGTTAAGTCACTACTTTTTAAAATAATCTTTGGTGCCTTGCTCAAAGTAGCTCATCATTTCCTTTATTGGAAATAGGTGTTTTTTTTTCTCACATAATATATCTAAATATGTTTTCTTCTCCATTTCCCCCCACTTCCCCTCCTATCAAGATTCACCTCCTTTCTGTCTCTAATTAGGAAATAAACAGACTTCTAAGGGATAAAAATAAAATAAAACAACACATAATGTAGGATAAAACCAAAGCTAAAACACTGGAATGTGACAAGACAAGCAAACAAGTGAGAAAGTCCAAGAGAAGGCGTGAGAGACAGAGGCCCACTCATTCACACACTCGGGAATCCCGCAAAACTGGAAGTCATATATACACTGTAGGGTAAAAAGAGAGAAGAAAAAAAATATAAATACAATGAAAACCAGTTGAAATTAAAAAGAACAACAACAACAAGGAAAAGTTCTGACATGACATTATGAGATGAAAAGCCTCCAAAGATGCTGCTGAGTTTATTTTCTGTTGGCCATCTCTTGCTGGGCATGTAGCCGACACTTAAGAGTAGTTTGTTTCCCCAGTGAGTCTCCTTGGAGAAACTAAATTTTCATTTACAAGAGGTTACCAATTAGAGATGGCTTCTGGGTTAAGGGTGGGGATTTGTGCCCACATCTCCTTTCAGTTCCAGTACCCTAACTGATACAGACCATGCTGGTCCTGTGCATGCTGCTTCAGTCTCTGTGAGTTAGTGTGCGTGGATCATGTTGATTTAGAAGGCCTTGTTTCTTTGGGGTCCTCCATCCCTCTGATTTTGCACTCTTTTTTGGTTCCTCTTCTGTAAGGATCCCTGAGCTCTGGAGGGAGGGATTTGATGGAGATATCCTTTTAGGGATGATGAGTTTTCTAAGATCTCTCTCTCTCTCTCTCTCCTATATGGCTGTGGCTGTGGGTCTCCCCATCCTCCCAATCCTAGAGACAGTTATTTGTATGTCTTCCCTAGTCCCTTACTCTGTACTGAACCTCTGTAGTTCTAGGGATTGTAGCTTGGCTACCATTGATTTAACAGACTGAATTTATATCATAATTGCCTTTCTGGTTCTAGGCTATCTTACTCAGGATGAGTTTTTCTGGTTCCATCCATTTACCTGAATATTTCATGATATCATTTTTTAAATGGCTGATTAATATGCTGTTGTGTAAATGTACCATATTTTCTGTATCCACTCATTTGTGAGGGACATCTAGCTTGTTTTCAGTTTCTGGCTATTATGAATAGAGCAGCAATGAACATGGTTGAGAAGTGTCTCTGTGGTGGGAGGAAGTGTCCTTTGGGTATATGCCCAAGAGTGGTACAGCTGGATCTTAAGGTAGATGATTCTCATCTTCCTGAGGAATCACCACACTGATTTCCATTGTGGCTGTACAAGTCTGCACTCCCATCAGCAATGGATGAGTGTGCCCCTTACTTCACATCCTCCCCAGCATGAGCTGTCACTTGTTCATTAATCTTAGCCATTCTGTTAGGTGTAAGATAGAATCTCAAATAGTTATGATTTGCATTTCATATGATGTTGAACATTTCTTTGTTTCTCAGCAATTTGAATTTATTCTTTTGAGTTTTCTCTGTTTAGATCTTTATCCCAATTTTAATTGGGTTATTTGTTTCCTTGATACCTAGTTTTTGAATTCTTAATGTATTTGAATATTTTTATTCAATAATTACTCTATTGTATGTGTAGTTGATAAACTATTTCCCCATACTGTAGGCTGCCAGTTTTTTCAAATGTATCCCTGCTGGACTGAACTATTAAGTTCTAGCTATGCCAAGATATGTGTGAGTCGTAAAATGCTTAAGTGTACATTCAGGCTAAAATCTTTACTGCTCTTATATTAATGCATATTTAATATCACATCCCGTTTTAATTTCCATTACATATTCAATCTGTTTTTCTGTCACTGTGTCTATTTTTCTAACTTGGAAATAAGTAAAAAACAAGGTCAGCTTTGAAGAACATTGATAATATACAAACACAGTTTTCTTAAAATGGTTTAGGGCATCATCTATTTCACATTTCCAATACCTGACACATGTTTTACATTTAAAACGAAAAATTATTCAGTATATTTTAAAAACTTTCACAGTCTTTTCTACATACACTATATTCTAAGGGCCTGTGGGCACTTTGAATGAAAACAGCTGATCAATCATCCAAAAAGTTTAACCAACATAATCAATGTAGGTATATTTTGTCTACAGAAGTAGATAAAGTAGACAATGCTTTTATATTGTAGTTTAAGACAAAGAATAACTGAGCAAGCATGAATTTACAAAATCTTAGTAGTTGTTTCATCGCTGAAGTGAAATGCCAAGAATAAATTCAGTAATATCTAAAGCAATTTTGAAAAGGATTTCACGTTGATTTGAAAGGATACTGCTTTCTGCACAATATCTTCCTTGGCAAATCTCAAGAAACTCTTATTTGTAATTCACATCTTTACAAGTTTCAGAATGTGATTCTCTAGAACAGTGTTATTTCTCAATAACTAAAAATAAAGATACTGAGAACCTTTGGAATAAAAAAAAGAAATGTTGCAAACTGTAGGAAACTTGGAGCTTTGAGTTAAGTGCTTATTTAGCGATAAAAGTCAATGTGTATCGTAATGAACAGAAAAACCAATTTTACCACTGTGAAGTCCTTACAGTAACCTATTTCAGAATCAGAAAGATCATATATTAAAAATGGTCTCTGCAGTCTCAATGTATACAAGTAGAGTCTAGCTACTGTTAAATTAACACTTCGTTAAAATATCAAAGTAAAAGTTTCAACAAATACTTTTTTATGTTATATTTCAAAACAGGACAAAAAAATGAAGAACAGATTGCCAGTTCTTCAATTCCACAGCAGTTAAGTTTCTCAGTTCTCCTTTTCTTTGCTTTTGCCTAGCTCTCTGTCGCTGGAAACTCTTAAACCGATTTCAAGGGCTACACCTGAATAAACACGTTGTAAAAGTGTTTATGTATTGAAGTGGGTCAGTTCAAGGTATGGTATTTGGCTGGAACTCCTAATTTCTCTTTTTACAGCACAAGGGCTGCCAGAAGGAGGAAGTCTGAGCTGAATTAATACATTTGTTACAGTGGAAGTAAAATGGAAACTGCTCTAACCACAAATCAAACTGCCTCTTTCATTTATGCCAATGATAAAGTTTTTCTAAGAAGTATATACACTCTGGCGCAGAGCCACCATAAGTTTGCCTTTGAAAGGCAAACGTGTATGCTTATTTGTTTAAGGTTTACTGCTTGGGTTATTTGTAAGTCCTTTTCCTGGTAGGACTGAACGCAGAGGGGCTTGTGAGGCAGATGTCCACTTTCCTTCTTGTAGACAACTTTTCTCTGTTATAGGACCATTGTTGAAGATACCCATGCAGCTTGGATTGGTGCGAACTTTCTTTTAAAAACTAGCATCGCCATATGTGAAGGACCTCTGTCTCTCTCACAACAGCTGCATGAACTCTTACAACACTCTCTCGTTTTCTGATGGTAGAGAAGTCTCTCTGCACAACTCATGTGCATACAAAACTGTTCCTGCTGCCAAAATATACTTTGTTAAGAACAAGGGCTTATTTGGTTAAATGCCATTGATGCCATTTTAGGGACTTGTTTCCCCTTTCTTTCTTCTATGGTTGGTTAGGTCTTGTAGTGGACTGAGGTTGCTTCATAGTCTTTGCTGAATAAATATTTTAAGAAAACATGCACATTTCTCAGGGGGCAAGCCAGAGTCAATCATGCACATATTTCAAACCATGTTATATATTATTCTTACAGGATCTGTAACTTCATATCTAGAATAGTAACTTCAATAAGCCTGAGTAAGTTCTAAGTAAAGTTACAGCATAATACTAAATAGTTTGCCTCCTTTGGGTGATTTCCATGGAACTAGAAAGCAACCAATGGTTTTCTTTATGTACATAATATATAATAGGTCCTTGTATAATATATATATTTAATTACATATTATATAAACATATAATTTAAAGTGACAATTACTTTAAGTTGGGAGTAGAGTAATACCTAATTATTATAGTGTTTGTGGAATCATATTAAGTGATGTAGAGGAAGCACCCAGAAAATTATATAGCTTATTCAGAGGAAACTCTCCAAACATATTGGTATGATTATAAATATTGCTACTCCATCCATGGGAAAGGCACTTTAAGACACCTAAGTTTCAAGAGCCCAGGAAACTCTGACTTACAACATACTCTGTTTTCTCTCTCTTCCTTTGTTGTACAACCACATGTACAGATTAAGAAGGGTCTAAGACATAAACTAAATGTACATCAAATGTGAGTCTATGAGCTCACTTAGGACTTCCTTCCCTTTTTGCAGACTTACCAGACTCCACTTGAGTCTCCTGAAATCTTCTCAGTCAACTTACAGTTTGTGGAAACTCATGGGGAGAGGAATTTGGGAATTTTCATGTTTGTTTCACAATGTTTTTCAATGAGCATGGAGTTCATGACAGACCTGCATTCCCAGAAAAAGTCTCCCAGGATGACATGAAGAACGTTTAAATAGAGCAAACAACTTTGTAAAGTTTACTGACATGGCAAGAAGTAAATGGGGGAAAAGCTGTCAGTATTGACTTAATATGAGAAAGGCTGAAACTATCTGGAAAAAGTAGAGATACCCTTCAGGCATTCAATTTTTTTTTTATCATTTATGTATTGTGGGATAATGCTCTTGTACACTGTAAAGATTTGTCACTCGTATATGTTTAATAAAACACTGATTAGTCAGTAGCCAGACAGGAAGTATAGGTGGTGCAAACAGATTAGAAGAATTCTGGGAGAGGAAAGACAGAGATGCAGTCATCAGTAAGACACAGAGGAAGCAAGATGAGAATGCCTTACTGAGAAAAGTTACCAAGCCACATGGCTAAACATAGATAAGAATTATGTGTTAATTTAAGTTGTAAGAGCTAATTAGTAATAACCCTGAGCTAAAAGTTTATAATTAATGTAAGTCTCAGTGTGTTTATTTGGGACTGAACGGCTGCAGGACCAGGTGGGACATAAACTTCTGTCTACAAATGGCAACTAACATTTGGCAACTATAGCCACATAAAACCCGAGAGAGCTTGGGAAGGGATTCTAGACACAAAAGAATGAAGTCAAGCATGGCTTCTTGATAGCAGCATTGTCTTGGGTAGGCTAAGTTTGCTAGGGTCAAGCAGAGGCATGTCTCCTTTAAGAGAGGCTTCCTGATTCAGTGTTAGTGGTAAAAATCTTGCAGCTCTTTTCAGAGGTTCTGCCACAAAACATTTAAATGGTGTTTATGAGCAACCAATGGCAACTTCTTGGTGGTAGCATGAACCTTGAAACTCCACAGAGTTGTCGCAATAAACATGGTTCCCACCAGTACCTCTGCCATAAAGCTAAACTCTCAGAAAGTAAGGAATGGGGTGGAACCAATCACCAAAGCCACAACTTTAATCCTGACCATGCTATTTAGCAGATTAAAGACTCATGTGCTCAGAAAAAGATAGAGATATACAGTAAAGACAGATTCAGATAGAAAAAAGAAACCTCTAACTGGTTTACAGTGTATTTAAAATATTTGTAAGTTTGGGAGAAAGTCTTTTAAAAAAGAGGGCATGGTGCTGCATATCTTTAATCCCAGTACTTGGGAGGCAGAGGTGGGTGGATCTCTGTAAGTTCAAGGCCAGCCTGGTCTACAGAGTGAGTTCCAGGATAACCAAAGATACATAGAGAAATTCTGTCTCAAAAAACAAACAAAAAAATTAAAAAGTAAAAGTAATAGAAATAGAGTTAAAAAAAGCCCCTAAAGATGGAAAATACACAGAGAGTCTGGATACTGTATGTTATTGTATTGTCTTTGAATTGTTTGACTGCTGAGGAAGGAACGACAGCTGCTAAATGACATTTGACTATAAATGATGCTGGATTAAACCAACCTATATATTTAAAATATATCTTGACTTCAAAATTTAACTCAAAAGATATGTTACTTTGGGAAAGAGGTTCTGCTTTTATTTCCACAGGAAATGAGAGGCTGTGGATTTATTCTGTGTTAAGAAAAATCAGGTTTGATCAAGGAAGACACCCTGAAAAATCTCTGAAAGGAGTGTATGGCTGAGAGGATTCAATGTCTCATGGTCCCTCTGTTGTAGTTTCTTCTGAGTTCTGCATCCAGAAGAGATTCAAGGCTTCTGGCTGAGATGATCCAGCCTCAAAAAATATTCCAGTCAGGATTTGACCATAATCCTAATTTTACTTTGGGTCCCTCAAAGATTACCAGTGCTCCCAATAAGCAGAAAGTAACCTGGTAAACTATACCTGCATCCCTTCCCCCAAAATGAATTGTGGATGTTTGCCTTTGTTTACATATTGATTGCAAGTTGTTATGGATAATGGCCAGGAAAAATGCTAAACAAAGCAGATTAGATTCAGGGTTCTTGCTTTGAAAATAAAAAAATGGGGAAATACTGTAGGATAATGCTCTTATACACTGTAAAGATTTGTTACTCATATTGGTTTACTAAAATACTGATTGGCCAGTAGCCAGGAAGGAAGTATAGGTGGGACAACCAAACTAGAGAATTCTGGGAAGAGGAAAGGCAGAGATGTGTCATCATCCAGACACAGAGGAAGCGAGATAAGAATGCCTGACTGAGAAAAGGTACCAAGCTTCATGGCTAAACATAGATAAGAATTATGGGTTAATTTAAGTTGTAAGAGCTAGTTAGTGATAAGCTTGAGCTAAGAGGCCAAACAGTTTGTAATTAATATAAGACTCTGTGTGTTTATTTGGGACTGAATAGCTACAGAACCAGGCAGAAAAGAAACTTCTAGCTACATATTGGGTCTCTACGGCAGAATAGCTCCAAGTTGTCTTTGAAACCTATATTTCATGTGGCTATTTCAAGTCTGATGGTTAAGCAAATCTATTTCTTGTTGTCTGAGAAAGTATAAGTGAATGAGAACAGACATGGGATGTAACCTAGTGTGCTTCCATGTGTTCTACACTGTGGTAGCATAACAAGACAAATAAATGTGCCTGGATATTTATCTTTAATCATAAATATCAAGGTTTATAAGACTCCTGATCTATAAAGAAAACATTCTGATAATGCTTAAATATTTTTTCTCTTTTTCTCCTTTACTGCAGAACGCATCCGCAATTCTTTATTTCTTGCTCACAAACCAAATATTTATATATTATGTCCTAGGACGCAGCATTAACGTAAAATCTGCTGGTCTTGTGGGACGACATGGACCTCAGTCAAAACAGCCTTTCATGGTGGCCTTCTTCAAGGCAAGCGAGGTACTTCTTCGATCTGTGCGAGCAGCCAGCAAACGGAAAAATCCAAACCGCAATAAATCCAGCTCTCATCAGGACACCTCCAGGATGTCCACGGCTGGAGGTAAGACAAAATGAGAGTGACAGTTGTGCTCGGAGGATTATTGGGTCCTGTGTTGCAAGTCAAGTCGCCACAATAAATTTGCCAGCTGCATATACCTTCATTTAGTATATTAAATCACCTAGTGATGTCTCTAGCATCCCCAGAATGCTTCACCAGTGAATCACTCAGTAATTCATTTAAAAATAACTATGATCTGCCTTCATGTGTTGAAAGATTCCATTCAAATTAAAGTCAAGCTGGCAGTCATAAAGCTCTGAAATGGCTAAGTCAACAAAGTGTAGCCCAAACGAAATGTCATATCTTACAGGCTAACTTCCCCAAGGAATGGTTAACCAGGTGAATTCAGCATACAGTTCTTTCTTTAGTATTTGGATGTGAATCACGCAGCCAAGAATCTTTCTAGAAAATAGGAACAGGGCAGACTGTCAGAGAATCAGGGTGTGTTTAGATTTTCCTTTATTGTCTGGTGGACTGATATCTGAACTGTCCAGTCACATGTACACATAAAACTTTTCAGAAAAATATTACAAATGTACAGTTGATATCAGTCTACTTTGATTTTAGTTTATTTTCCTTTTGGTTGGAAAAAGAGATAAAGGAGTCACTAACTGGAAAGTGTGTAATGGCCAGAGATTTAACTACATGCTTCATGTTGAGAAGGACCTTGGTTAGTCTAGATACAAGCATAAAGTTGATGTCTACATTCCTGCAAGAACCTGTTTTAATGTATGAAAAATAAATTTGGACCTTTACTAATCCTAGCACTTCTCAACTTAGTAAAAAAATTGTTTACTGATAACGACGTATGTGGTTCTCTTAACAGGCACCATATGTCCCGTACTTTGCTAGGCACAAAGGGTGAGCCAATGAGTTTCACTAGCAGTATTTCGGTAAATTAGAAATCTAATTTCAAATAACCTTTGCTATTATTTTTTTTTAATCTTCATTTTTTGAGGTTACTTCAAAGTAACAAATCTCCTAGAACCTGAGATTCTCAAAAGGTGGAATTCATTCACCTTCTTAAAATGTCGTTGTCATGTTACCTGGTCTGTCTAGAAACAGAAGCAATAGGAGAGGATTACATATGGCACTACTTTATACTAAATTAAATGGTACACAAAAATGAAGCTTTCAAATAAAGTTTCATTGAAGAATAAGGGTAGTTTTATGCTACTTTGTTAAAGATACTCACAAAATATTTAGTTTGGCAAAAAGTTATAGTCTCTGAATATGAAAATGGAGAAAAATAACTTTCTAAGTCTGTCCCTTGCAAATATTAGCTTGTCAAAGATATATATGTATATATATAAAATATATATGTATATATTTCAGCTAGGAGGTTTCTGAATTTGACTGAAATGTTTTTAATTTAATGTAGCACTTTGCATCAAGAGAAGGCTTCTCTAAACTTTGAGTAGATTAGTAAACAATTTCCGAGGAAACTGGAAAACAGAAAGCACAGGCATGCCCTGATTGTTCAAGTTTATAATTACTCTGGCAGAAGGTTCCAGCAACCAGAATCATCAAAGTCCTATTCCCTCTGGGCCCACTCTATTTATCTTCTCTTCTTGACCACAAAGTAACAAATGTGCTTCTATAACCATAGATGAATAAAACACGTGGAGCCAGAAGTAGGAGCCTTTTCTCCAGTTTCCCAACACGTTTAGTGCATTTGCTTATTGTAATATAGACTGATATTTCCCTTTGCAGAGATGGTCCTTGGCAAGTATCTCTGTGAAATATGTGGTGGATGGTTTTGAAGCTAGTTCATATTTTGATAATAAGAAAGTAGCTAGTTTTCTGTGAGACTTTACCTTTCAGTAGGTAATAATCAAGCAGACGGGAAAAGCCTCATAGGAGTTGGGCTAAAAGGCGGGACTGAAGGAAAGGGAAGGGCAATATAAGCAGAACTCTTGATATTTGGGGGGCTTGAAATGCCAGGCAAAATGTAAATCCAAATATAAATAATAGATGCCATACTAGTATCAGGCTTTCATAATAAACGATGGAACAAGGGCTCCCTGGTGGAGGCAGGTTTAAGAAAGAGCAATGATAGAGGTTTGTCAAATTGAAGTTTTTAATGCGTCTCCTAAAGTACTGGAAGTCTGAAAAGGCATAAGACATTGGAGAATCCAGGTCTAGTCATTTTGACTATTTTACTCCACTTTTTTCCTGTTTCAAGGACTTCTATACTGTACGTGGTGGTGCATTCACGTAATCCCATTACTCAGGAGGCTGAGGCTAGGAAATCCAGAATTCCAAGTCAATCTGAGTTATCTAGGGACCCCGCAGAAACATAAAAAAGAAGGAGGAGGAGAGAGGGAAAGAGGAAAAATAAAAAGAAGGAATGAAGAGAGAGAGGGAGAAAGGGGAAAGAGGGGGAGGAAATAAAATAAGATTCCTTCCTTATGAGTTTTCAGTGCTTTCTGTCCCCTACATAATCCTAGGGAGAGTATAGAAGAGTGTCTACCACAAAATAGGAATCCACCAATTACTTACTAAACAAATTAACATGTTGCTTATTTCTGGAAAACCAACTTCCTTGTTCAAATGAATATTTGTAGGCCCATTGCTTCCAGACTGTTTGTGGAGTCTGTCCCTGTCTCAGTTCCTTCAAAAAGAAGAATGAGCTTTAATGCTATAGGAGACATTGACAGTGTCACATTGATCACACTCAATGAATTTTTTTTTTTTAAGTTTGGGCAGTAGAGGAAGAAAGAAAAGGCATTAACCAAGTTTTAAACCAGCTACCCTTGAAGATACAATGACTTTAGATTGATAAGGTTTTCAAAGAAACCACGTACCATGATGTTGTTTCAAGAGTTACATAAAGTACTCAAACAGCAGAGTATTAAGAATCTGTGAAAACTTACAGGAAAAATGCCACATATCAGCTCACACCAGAACTCCTAGAAGACATTTTATTACAAGCTTAATACTAAGGACCCTTGCAAGTGGGTCTGGTCATGTGGTGGTCCTGCCTGAAGACTTGATAGCTTCTCAGGGTAGTTCTCTCACGTAGTTAATCCTAATGCAAACATTCTGCACTTATTCTCAAATCAAATAAACATTACTTCTTGTCTAATGTATACAATGGAAACCTATGCCTCTTGAAACATATCAATCCAAACAAGGAAATAGAATCAATTAAACCATCCAGAGTACTTTATAACGTATTATCAGTAAAACTACACAAATGATACGTTTTGTTTATTTTAGAAGTGATTTAGTCATCTTCCTAACAGAATGACCTGATTCTTGTAAAGTGTTGCGGCGTTTTTTAATCATACTGGAATTAGTGTAATCACACCAGTTTTAACGAACGTTTTGCCTGTTTTCAAGTGAGGTCTCTAAAATAAATACTGTACTGAAAATCCCGCAATGCTACATACAAGAAAATGGTTCTAATCTAGATGATTCCTACAGAAATTAATGTTAAAAACTGATTATTCTGTGAATAATGGAATGTTTTAGAATCCTTTCTCAAGCAAATTCTCTGGCACATCTAGTATGCTATTAGCAAGCTCTGTTTCTTTATTGAGACATTTTTGGTTTCTATTGTCTATCATTTAATACTGACTATATCTCTTACTAGTGTGTAGTTTTGGCTACGACCACCAGGTGACTGTTAATCCTATTGACTCAGTTTGTAAGTATGGAAACAAGAGAGAGACAGCAAGTAGAAATAGTGAGTGGGGGCCATTTAGGAAGCTTTTGTTTAGAGAGGTCTAGCAGAGAGTTGGAATCTACAGTTTGTAGATAAAATTTTATGTCAATAGCCTCTAAGGTGCAGATGACATTTATATGGTTACAGGGAAGCTTGACCAAAGAGAATCAAGGGAAGATTCCAGGTAGCTATTAATTTCTTGGCTAATGTTTTGTGCCACAAATTTATGCCAGAAAAGTACAGATATCTTTGTATGTACAAATAGTGGCAACCCCTCTGGGTCAGGTTTTATTTATTCAATCTGGTAATTCACTGAGTGTGGCTTGTCTCTCTTTACTGGTTCATCAAAAATTATCCTTAAGGACTCATCAAATTCACGTTATTGGATAGTCTATTTTGAACTTCCTTAGGCTCAAAATTCATTATTTTCTGTGAATAAATCAATTTGTTTTGGTTTTAATTCTCCAGTTGTTCACTTACTCTTTTCTTTTTGAAAGCTAAGATGTAAACCTTTGTCATGCTTAAGTGTTAAGTTCTATTTTGGATCTCTCTCTCTCTCTCTCTCTCTCTCTCTCTCTCTCTCTCTCTCTCTCTCTCTCTCCCACACACACATCCCACGCACATGTTCTACATATAGATATCCACACCTACCTATCTACCATTTATCTATCAATTATACAGCTATATCTGGCATCTACCTTTTGTATATTATCTGCCTCTGGTACCTCTTAAGTGAAAACATTGTTAACACACATAAGGAGTTTTCTGCCTTACTTTAGTAGATTAACATTCCTTACATTCAGGTCGCCCATCTTTAACTTTGCCTTTTAGAACACGAAAGCTTTTGTAATCTTAGGGTTCTCCCACTTTTAAAAAACCACCTCCTTGTCTCGAAAAACCAAAAAAAAAAAAAACCCACCTCCTATTTTATTGCATTTTCATTATTTACAGTCAAAGACAATGATATTTTAAACAAAATTAAATTATTTTCACATTTTTCCTAGAAATTGGCCATGAAAATTGTACAAATACTTAATATTTTCAATGTTAGACATTATTTTCTCATTGCTACTAACATGAAAAGGTTTCTCCATCTGAAGGAACTATCAGAGTTAACTAAAGAGCTATTCAAGAATACTTAGGCAGGGAGGGTGTGGTGTTATACACTGTGGGACATAGAGATAGGGCAGAACTGTGTGGATTTGAGGCCGACCTAGTTGTCTACCTAGGGAGTTTAGGCCAGCCAGAACTACATAGTGAGACCCTGTCTCAACAGACACACTTGAACAAAATTGGGTATGCACTCCTGCATTAACACTCAAGAAGCCAAGGCCAGAGAGTCATGAGCTTGAAGGAAGCCTAGAGTATGGCAAGAATCTGTCTTTAAAGACCAAACTTCAGTCCTGGCCTTGGTGGTATAACACTTTGCTAGCATATGCAAGGTCCTGGCTGCAGTACCCAGAACTGTTTTTTAAAAAAAACAAATACCCAACACCTGCACATAACAAAAGCTACTCTGGTCCTGACCCCATGCAGTCTTATCCAACAATTCATTTAATGTTTTTGTAAAGTTTCCAGGGGTGATTCTGAATTAACGTTTCTATTTGTAAAAGACTAGGGATTTGAAGCAAAAGCATCTATTTTTGTTGTTCAGTGTATTTCTTGATAAGAGTGCTTTATGTTGTGTTTAAAGTGTGGCATCTGCTCTGGTAAACGGAATAAAAAGATAAATCAGAGATATATTACAATACATGCATATCTTTGAAGTAAGTTAGCTTATTTTTTGTAGTGTTTACTGGCACCAGAACTAATTAGTAATTTTATCATGATTTCATTTTTAGTTTTTCTAGTTTTTATTTATTAAAATATACCATTTTCCTTAGTTCTTTTTCCTTCCTCCCAGTCTTCCTATATACCTTTTCCACTCCCTCTCAAATTCCTGGCTTCCTCTTCTTTAACTGTTGTTTTACACACACACACACACACACACACACACACACACACACACACACACACAAGAATATATAAATACTATCTCCTGAGTCCATTTAGTGGTATTGCAGTTTTTATTAGACAGTCTTTGGCAATTGAGGAGCATTTTCAGCCCAAGTTTCTTAACTTCATTTAAACTGTACATCTATCTATATCTATGTCTATGTCTATATCTATATACATACATATCATTATATGCATTATATGTAATTTGGGATAAATAAAAAGTAGTATTATTATTTATGGCTTTTCTAGACATCTTTATTGTATTTTTTCTTCCTCTTTCCCACTCCTGTATTGACCACCTTAACTCAAGTACGTCACCCCTCGGTTTTTCCATTTTCCTCTTAGCATTGTGTATGTCCTGCTGTTTCAAGTCTCTAGTGTTTCTTCTCCCTCCCTCCATGGTACCTTTTGATGACTGAGTTTCTTTGGTTTCTCCAGGTTATAAAACTAACATGTGACACTATGGATCCAAGAACCACAGATGAGAGAAACATGCAGCATTTGTCTTTCTGAGTCTGGCTTACCTCATTCAACTAAAAAGATTTTCTAGTTCTATACATTACCTGCCATTCTGACTGGGATGAGATAAAATCTCAAGTCTTTTTAACTTGCATTTTTCTCATTTCTAAGGGTGAACACTTTTTAGCTATTTCTTATCCATTTTTACTTTTCCCCCCTGATATCTCTCTGTTCATAGTCCATTATTTGACTCTGATTTTTGAGCTCACTGTATATTTGGGATATTAACTCAACAGGAAATACATAGGTGGCAAAGATTCTATGGGTTTGTTTCCTCTTCAGTTGGTTATTTCTTTAGATGTGACGAAACATTTTCATTTGATGAGGTCCCACTTTGACAATTGTTGGCCCTAATTCTTGCACAAATGGAGTCATACTCGGGGTTTTATCTGACATCCACATCCTGTAGTGTACTGTCATGCTGTAGTGTACTGTCATGCTGTAGTGTACTGTCATCCTGTAGTGTACTGTCATCCTGTAGTGTACTGTCATGCTGTAGTGTACTGTCATGCTGTAGTGTACTGTCATCCTGTAGTGTACTGTCATCCTGTAGTGTACTGTCATGCTGTAGTGTACTGTCATCCTGTAGTGTACTGTCATGCTGTAGTGTACTGTCATCCTGTAGTGTACTGTCCATGTTTCTTCCAGAGGTGTCAGTGTTGCAGGTCTCACATTTAAGTTTTGATCCATTTGGAAGAGGCTTATGTGCAAGGTGATAGATACAGGTCAAATTTCACTTTTCCTTATATCAACATCAAGGTGATAGATACAGGTCAAATTTCACTTTTCCTTATATCAACATCAAGGTGATAGATACAGGTCAAATTTCACTTTTCCTTATGTTAACATCAAGGTGATAGATACAGGTCAAATTTCACTTTTCCTTATAGCGACATCAAGTTGTTCCAACACCATTTGTTGAGGGTGGTTCCCCCGGCAGTGTATTTTTTTTGGGCATTTTTGTCAACTATCAGATGGATCTAATCGTATGTGCTCATACTTGGGTCTTCTATTTTGTTCCATTGGTATCTATGTCCTTTTTTTGTGTTAGTATCATACTGTTTTTACTATTATGGCTCTGTAGTATGACTTGAATTTCTATCAATTTATGAGCGCGGAAGGTCTTTGCATTTTATAATGTCTCTCTCAATCTCTTTAGAGATTTAAAGTTTTCATTATAGTGGTCTTTTTATCTTATTCATTGTGTTTCTTTCTAGTTATTTAATTTTCTTCAAGTCTATTGTAAATTGGAATGTGTCTACGATCCCTGCATCTACTGAAATTCTCATGTAATTTTTGTTTTTATCTATTTACATGATTTATTACATTAATTCTTGTGTATGTTGTTTTAACCCTGTATCTTTGGGATAAGGTAACCTTGGTAAGGGTTAATGATGTTTTTGATATATAGCTGTAGTTGGTTTTCAAGGGAGTTACTAAAGATGTTTGAGTAGTGTTCATCAGGATTATTGAACTATACTTTTCTTTTTTTCATTGTATCTGCCTGGTTTTGGTATTAGAGTGATACTGGCTTGGTAGAAGTGCTCTTTCTATTTCTGTTTTTTTTTTTTTTTAAAAATTTAAGAAGTATTGTCTGTAGATCTTTGAATATTTGATAGAATTTTGCCTTTTAAAGTCAGAAGCTTTTATATTACTATTTTACTCTCCTCAGATGTTGTATTTAAGCTGTTCATCTCTTCTTGTTTTAACTGTGCTGGTTTGGATGAATCTGTAAATTTTTCCATGTCTTTAGGTTCGAACTTAATGGGGTACAAGCTGTTTTTAAAATATATTCTCGTATAAAATTCTGAATTTCTTTGGTGTCTGCTGTCTCCCTTTTTATTTCTAAATGTGTTTATTTGAATCATCTCTTTCTTTCTTTTAGTTAGTTAGACTAAATATCTTGTTTACTTTCTTATAGAATCTGATCTTAGAACCATTGAGTTATTGAATTATTTTATTTGTTTCTATTTCTTTAATTTGGGCTCTGATTTTTATTTCTTGTTGTGTACTGGATTTCGGATTGGTTTGTTGTTTTTCCAGATTCTTGAGTTGCATTGTTAAGTCATTTATTTTTTGATCTTTCTTATTTTTTAATGTAGGCACTTGGAGCTATACATTTTCATACTTGGGCTCCTTTTATTGTGCCCCAGAAGTTTTATAGTATTGTGTTTTCATTTCATTTAGAACCAGGAATTTTTAATTTCATTTTTATTTTTTATCTTGCTTCCTTTTTTGACCCATTAATCATTCAAAAACAAAATTTTAATCTTTATGAGTTTGTGGACTTACTAGAGATTTGTTGGCTGTCTACTTTAAGTTTTATTGTATTATGACCATATAGGATACAGGGAGTTGTTTCAAATTTTCCAAATTTTTAAAGATTTGTTTTGTGTCCCAGAACGTAGGCTATATTATAGAAACTCCTATGGCCTACTGAGCAGAATATGTATTTCTTGGTGTTTAGGTGGAATATTCTGTAGAAATCTGTTTAGTCCATTTCACGTATATCACTTAATTCTGATGTTTCTCTGTTTATTTTTGTCCAGATGACCTACATATATTGGAGAATGTGTGATATTAAAATTATCTACTGTTAATGATTTGATGTTAAGTCTGTTTCTTTTCTTCCAGTAGTAAGTTTTTTTTTTTTTTTAATGAAATTCTGTTCACCCCAACTTGGTGCATATATGTTTAGGATTACAATGCCTTCTCGATAAATTGTTCTCTTAAGGAGAATGAAGTGTCCTTGTTTATCTGCTCTGATAAGGTTTAGTTTGAGGTCCATTTTGTCAGATGTTAGGAGAGCAACACCTGTTTTTTTTCCTGGTCCTATTTTATTGGAATCTCTTTTTCCATCCTTTTTCACTTTGAGGTAAGGTCCTTCTTTAAAGATGAATTTCTTGGAGACAACAGAAGGGTGAATTTTCTTTCCTTAACCCATTCAAGCAGTCTTTGTCTTTTGATTAGAGAGCTAAGGCCATTAATATTTGAAGTTATTATTGAAAGGTATGTGTTTCTTTTTTTGCTGTTTTTAGTTAAACTTTTCAGTAATTAGAGAGTTCCTACAGTCTCTCAGTATGATTCCTTCTCTCTTCAGTTCAAGTACTTCTTCCTATATTTTATTTAGAATTGCTGTGATGGGTATTAATTGTCTTAGCCCATTGGGATGATGGAAAATTTTTCATTTTCCTTCAACATGGTACATAGTTTTGTTGGATACAGTAATCTTGGTTGACAGTTGTGGTTTTTAGAATTTATAATACATTGCTTCAGGTTCTTCTGCGATTCAAAGTTTCTAATGAGGAGTTAGCCGTTATTCTAGTGGGTTTTTCTTTATGTGTGACTTGTGCTTTTTCTCTTCAATTTTTGAGACTATTTCCTTTTCTACATATTTAGCGATGCAGACATGATTTGCCATAGGGTCTTTTCTGGTCTTGTCTGGTTGTTGGGGTTCTCTGTGTGAGTCTTGTCTGGTTTAGGGTTTTGTGTGCCTTTTGTACATCTATGGGTATGTTTTCCCTTCATTTATGAAAGTTTTCTTCTATGATCTTGTTGAATGTGGTCTTTGCCATTGACCTGTGATTATTCTACCTCATCTATGCCTATAATTGGAAGACTTTGTTTTTTGATGGTGTCCCACATTTTCAGCATGTTCCCTTCCTGTGTTCTAAATAAATTAATATTCTCTGTTTGTTTGTTCATGTTCCTCTGTTTATCTTCAAGTCCTAATATTCGATCTTCTATTTAGTCCATTCAAGTTACAGAATCCCTTGATTTTTCTACTTATTTAATTTTCAATTACGACCTCATTTTAGCTTGAGTTCTCATCAATGTTTCTTTCTTCATTGATTTAGTTACTTCATTCAGCCTATGCTTGTATTTTCTTTCACATCCCTCAGGTAATTATTCACTTTGAGTTCATTATCTTTAATTTCACTGAGCTGTTTGTGTCTTCCTTAAGTTCCTTGACATTTTTTTGATAGAGTTTGTGATTTTTCTTTTAGCTTCTGTATCCTGGGTTTCATCTATGTGATTCTCATTTCTGATAGTACTGGTAGATTTCGGGGGAGGGTTCATGATGCCTTGATACTTTATATTATTTTTATATGAGATCTGCCCGTGTGATCTTCTATCGTTGGTTGTGCATCTGAGTGGACACAGCACACTGGGCTGGTACCTAGGCTGTGCCACCTGGCCTGACCTGGAGGTTAGGAAACGTGTAGATTGGGCTCATCAGGCTGGGCCAAGCTCTGTTTGCGAGTTCAGGTGTAGGGCTGGGAATGGGGTAATACACAGGCAGGACAGAGTCATGTAGGCTTGCCTGGTCAGTGCATAGGATGTGTGGGCTTCTCTGAGCCTTAAGGATGGGTCTGGTACAAACTGCTCCATAGTGGTCAGAGTTGGGAGGAGTTATGATGGGGAACACAGATAAATTACATGTGTCTTCATGCCAGGTGACCTGGCCTGGTGGGTACGGGCTCTGATGAGTTACTAGTGGAGTGAGAGTCCAGGTGAAGGTCAAGATTCCTGGCAAGCAGCTGTGGGCATAGTGGAGTTGGGTGCATGATTTCATTTGTAGAATTATGTCCATTTCATTTAATCTCCTAGGGACTGCCACTTGATATTTTTAAAGCTAGAAACATCATTTCCTTGCCCATTTTCCTGTAGCTTAGTTTGCCAACCATTGAGCATGAACCTAACTCCAGACTTTACTGATTTGGCTAAAATATTTACTTCCCTCAGTACCCGTTAATTTTTATTTCTGACAGAATAAGCATATGGATAGAACTCTCCATGACATCAGACTCTTGGAACAGGAGTCCATTTTAAACTTAATTGCTCATTACATTTATGTGATATAATATATATCACACTTAATCTTTATGAAACTACTTTAATTATATGAGATATTTGGGCTTTTAATTTTACTTTCTTTTTAAACATGCAATTGTAATAACTGTACATGTAGCATCTATCTATCTGTCTGTCTGTCTGTCTATCTATCTACTTACCTACCTATCATCTATCTGCCTGCCTATCTATCTATCTATCTATCTATCTATCTATCTATCTATCTATCTATCTATCATCTATCTATCTATCATCTATCTATCTAATCTGTGTGTGTAATGTATTCATTTAATGTTAATTGTCAAAAACATAATTTTCCAGTGCCTGAATAGAACTGTTTGAGGGTATTATTCAAATTAAGGAAGAAATTTCCCTGAATGCAAGAGGACATACTCTTAAAATGAATTTTCTTCATTTTTCACTATTAACATATATTTATTCAATTATTGAATAAGAGGAAAACCTTGTTCAAATTTTAATTACTATTTTGTTTTCTAAATTGACATCAGACAAATAATAATTTGAAGTAATTATAAGGACAACTGAGTCATCATTTGGTTCTGGTGTGATGCTCTTTTATTAGCAGTTGAATCATTAATATGGATGGTAAAATATTGTATATATGTATATATATTGCTTTTTAATTTTCCCCTTTTTGCCAATAAAAATCCTTTAGAATGCTATTTGTAAAAAGTGTGAGCAAATCCCAGAGAAAACATAAAAAATGTTCTATAACGTTTTTGTATATTTGAGATATTTTACTTTGTTTAAGATGCAAGATTAGAGTTTTACGTTCATATTTAGACTTATGATAAATTATGAAATTTTAATATTTTTCAATGTATTGAAAAAATATACTAGAAACAATGTGTCTATTTTAAATTACTCATGGAGAACTATGGGAAATAAGTTCATTAATTCTCCAAATTTTATGAAATGCATATTATGAATCAGTTACTATTTTTTTGTACTTGGTATACAACAGTGAACCAGAGTTAAACAGATTGTCTTGGTGAGGACTTAGTTAAGAGATGCAATCTAGATAAGACATCATGCATGTAATGAATAAATAATGCCAGAGAATTTCACAAAGTGTAAGTGGAACACTAATTCGCCCTAACCAAAAAAGAGAAATAAGGACTATTGTGGTAGAGTTACAGTATTTAAATGTGCTAGCTAGAGAAGACTCCATCAAGGATGGAAGGATTCTTTCAGACAAATGCACAGTTGATTTGATGGAAGCCAACTTAGCACTTTATTGTGGAGGGGAGGAGGGGAGACTGCCACTCAGGATACAGCAGTAACTCTGGATAGTGATGGTGGTTTGGTCCAGGAGCAATGATGGACAGAGTGGGCAAGTGGGTTTGAAATCTGTTTGAAAGTTATGTGTGTGATTTCATGATAGAATGGACTTGAGAATGAAATGGAAAAAGGAGTGGGTTTCTTGAGCTTTTCGTTTGATTGATTTCTGTCTGGATACTTTCTTTAGCCATAATGAATATGCCTAAAAGTAGACATGCTTTTGAGTGATGCTCAGACACTCAAAACAGAATATCTTATATTGATGATACCTACTTAAATAAAATCTCAGAAGACACTGGCATCTTCTCTGAAAGCACCTCTTCAGAAAATATTGCATGAATATGCACCACATATTTATGTGATGTATCACTAGTGTGACTGAATTAATAAATAATCACACAGTTCATAGCTAGTACTCAGTGAATGGCAGCACCAGCCTATGGCTGGCATAGATGTGACAATAGAATTCTTTTCGGAATCTTATAAGGCAAATAATACTCTACATTCTTTGTTTTTTTTTTTTTTGTTTTGTTTTTTTGTTTTTCCGAGACAGGGTTTCTCTGTGCTTTTGGAGCCTGTCCTGGAACTAGCTCTTGTAGACCAGGCTGGTCTCGAACTCACAGAGATCCGCCTGTCTCTGCCTCCCGAGTGCTGGGATTAAAGGCGTGCGCCACCACCACCCGGCAATACTCTACATTCTACAAAATTAACTTGCCCGAGTGACACAGTTAAGCCAAAATTCTCAGTCCCACTAAAGGAAAAAAAAATATATGTAGGAAATGCCAGCTAAATTTGTGATCCTTTTTTATCATTTAATTAGGCTCCCAAAGATATATGGTTTCTAGCATCTGTCACATGTGTTTAACAACCTTTTAAAACATTTTAAAGTATCTCTGTGGAACCTATTGATTAAAATATATTTCAAGTATTTTAATCAATTTCTATTATTTATACATATTTAAATTAACCCAGTTTTGGTCAGTGGAGCTTAAATAAGTAGAATTCTTAGTCCTCTGACCTTGATTCAGAGTTCTTTAATATGTTCTATATTTCTGGCTAACATTTTTCCAGTTGTATTTTAGACATTTCTATATCTAGGTTTCACTATTTCTTCAAAAATGAAGTATGTCATTTTCATGGGATGATTTGTGCAGACAATAGTCTGACAACCATGATTTGTTATTTTTTCTAATATTTTCACTGAAAGAGGAAAACCACTGCTTGACAAATGTAGTTCATATGAGTATTAAGCTTAGAACATCCAGGATTTTAAATTCTTTAATCTTGTGTATATTTCTGTTTTTTACTCAATTCTGGATTCCACACTTTTCAACTGTGCCATTCCAGTTTACTTTTGCCTCATGGTATACTATAAATATCATGTTAAAATAACAATAAGAAGCCGGACGGTGGTGGCACATGCCTTTAATCCCAGCACTCGGGAGGCAGAGGCAGGCGGATCTCTGTGAGTTTGAGGCCAGCCTGGTCTACAAGAGCTAGTTCCAGGATAGGAACCAAAAGCTACAGAGAAACCCTGTCTCGAAAAATAAATAAAAAAAAATAACAATAAGAATATTAAACCAATATATTCATAGGTGAAAACATTTTGAAATTTTTGTTTTAAACTTTATGTTATCCTTAAGTTTGCATTATCTGTAATGTGGCAATAAAAATAATTTACAGAGAAAAAAAGAATCAAACTCGTGCTTAACATAGATAATCTCTTTCAGAAACCTTATTCATAACCTCGCAAGGGAAGTTGTATACTTCTATACCTAATAGGCAGTCATTTGTTTAAAATATAAGTTTTTTTTTCTTTAATCTGCAGATTATAACACCAGTGAACAAAAGCAAGCCTGCAAAAAGCATGAGCTCTATGTGAGTTTCCGGGATCTGGGATGGCAGGTAAGCTGGTTCACTTTAGGTGTTTCTTTTCTGCTTTATCTCAAATCCTTGGCAAGTCAGAGTCTTTGTTAGTAATTGCTCCAATATAATAATCATTTTTGAAGATGACTCAGCATGTGATTCACACATATCATTTTCATTTCCTTATTATTATTTTGTCATTGGAACAAAATGAGTTGGGTTTAACAACCATCTAGGGAAATATAATGTTCTTAAACTTAACATTTAAAAATGGATAAAATCAACACTGTCCTTTGAATACCCCAAATCTTTTGTTTTGCATGAGTCACAGTCTCCTTATGCAGCCCAAGATGTCTTTGAATGCTCCTTTGACCTCAGGCTCCCATGTACTGGGAGTATAGGCATATATTACCAGGCCCTGCATATACAATAAAATTATTTTTTGTACACATATGCATGTGCATGTCTGTGAGCATGTGTGCAGGCCAGAAGAGACCACCACATGTCCCACCCTATCACTTTCCATCTTACACTTTGAAATTTTAATCTCTCACTGAATCTTGAGCTCATAGTCTTTGGGGGGTATGCTGACTGCCAGAAAGGCCAGAGATTGTCATGTCTCCTACTCCAATGTGGAAAATCCTGGAATTATAAGCAAGCATGATAGATACGTTCTGCATCTCCCAGATTTTCCTTGGGTACTGGGTATCCAAACTTCGGTCCTCCTGCCTGCCCAGCCAGCACTTACCCACTAAGTCATCTCCACAGCACCTCCAGAGCTTTTAATTTCATGAAGATTGTTTGGATTAGTATAAACACCTACATTAACTCTGGTAGGATCCCGGTTCTGTCTAGGAAATAGAAATTTCAACTATTAAGTTTAAATCATAAGGTAGGTTTGCCCAAAATTTTTTCTTTCACTCAAAACTCATATTATCATGTTTTTAATGTGTTTCACAAATGAGGTAGAGAAGAAAGAAAAAAAATAATTTCTTATGACTCTGAGAACAATTTGATACGAAGTTTTATATTTCTTTTGTGTTCTATCACAACACGTTCTCAGTATTTGAGCCATATTCATAGTATTCGAGTCACAAAATTAAACAAGGTTATAAAATAATATTAAGATGGAAACGTACATTAATATTTATTGTCTTTATTTTTGTTATTTTGTATTTTATTAGTTTTTTGAAAATTTCATCTAACATATTTTGTTCATATTTTTTCTCCCTCATAAGTTCTTCCCATACCTACTTTCCTTCCTTACCCCTCCAACTTCATGTTCCTTCAAAAAACTGAGACAAATTTGTGCTGCTCAAATGTTCTTGTATGTGCACCTTTCAGTGGACAATGGTCAGTTTATCAGGGGATACACTTTTAGAGAAAACAGTCTCTTCCTCTCTTGAGAAGCAGTTGGCACTAGCAACTTATTTAGGGCTGGGATTATATATACAATTTCCCTGTCCATGCTGAGATTTGGTCTCGCTTTGGGTCTTGTGCATACTGTTAAAGCTATTCCAAATTGTGTATTTATCCTACTGTGTCCAGAAGACACGGCTTCCTTGTAGTCATCCACAGCCTCTGGCTTTTAATATCTTTCTGCTCCTACATCCCCAATGCCCCCTGAGCTTTGGGAGGGGGTGGCTGTATGTTCCATTTAGGACTGATCATTCTATAGTCTCTCACTCTCTGCACCTTGCCTAGTGCAAATCTCTGCATTGATTACTATCTACTGCAATGCAAACTTTTCTGAAGAGGACTGAGAGGTCTCATAGTTTATGGGTATAACAACCAGTCACTAGTGTAATGCTGTATCCATTTAGCAGCAGAATAGCAGTAGATTATCCTCTAGAGCCTATGACTTCTCTTGCCATAGGTTCTGGATCAAATATTGGTGCCAGGTAGGTTTCATTTTGTGGACTGTAACATATCCAGCTGGAAAATGGTTGGTTAGTTCCAAGAAATTAGGGCCACTATTGTACCAGGGGGCATGTCTTGGCAGGCCAGTCATCTTTGTATCTGATACAGTTCAGAGCTGGGTTAAGATTAATGATTGCTTTCCTCCTTCAATAATAAGGATAGTGCCTTCCAGCACTGTGAAGCTAGCTGGTAGAGATGAAGCATCCAGGTCTATTCCACTAGGTTTCTCCATGTTTCATGGAGTGTGTGGTATCTTCAGCAATAAAGTCTTATTGTCAAGTTCTGGAAGGCAACCAAGAACACTGACAGATAATAGCTTGTAATGTTTGGAGGTCTTTGGAACCTCACTGGTCAACAAGTCTTAAAGAAACAACCTATTCTTTGTACTAGGCTTTTTTATTTTTTAGCTTGTGTTGTCAAGTTGGGTCATTGTTTAGAGTAACTCCATTTTGATTTTCTTTTCTCTTTTTCTCTCTCTGTGTATGTATGTGTATATATGCATATGTTATACATAAGAAGTTTCTGCAGTGATGTGTTTTTATATGACATTTGAGACAAGGTCTTTAATGTTATATATACTCTACTCTATCCTGAAATTGCCCCTTTCACTCAAATTTAACTATTCCGGTTCCACTAGTCATATTTAACACTTTATACTGATGCATTGCATCTCACTTTTCTTAAAAGTTCATTCCCATAGCCCATTGTGATTTCCCAACTTCCTTGGATATTTCAAATAAAATACACACATCTGAATATTCAAAGATAACATTCATAAATGAGACAAAAATATGATGCTTGTCTTTATGGATCTGGGTTATCTCACTCATAAAGAGTACTTCCAGACCCATCCATTTACCTGTTAATTTCATTATATGATCAGCAGAATAATATTCAGTAACATTAATATGCTATATATTTATTATCCACTCATCAACCAATCAACATCTAGGTTGTTTTGATTTTCTGATTATTGTAAATAGAATATCAATGTAAATGGATGATTAGCATCTCTATAGTAGGATCTAGAGTTATTTGGGTATACTCAAGAGTGCTGTGCTGATTTATGTGGTAGGTTTACTTTAAGTTCTTTGAGGAACTTCAGTGGTGATAGCCGTAGTGACTGCATCAGTTTTCTTTCTCCCCAGCAGTGAATAAATGTTCCTCTTTTTCCACATCCATGCCAACATTTTGTTTCTTTGTTTGTTCTTACTTTAGGAATTATAACTAGGGTAAGTTGAAATTTTAAAAAAGTTTTAGTTTTCAGTAGTCTATTGGTTAAGAATGCTGAACTCTAAGAGAAAGTTTCTTGGATATTTGTATGCCATTTTTTAGAACTAAAGTTCTTTTCCCATTTTTTATTTCAGTTGTTAATTTTATTAATGTTTAATTGTTTTGATTCTTCATGCAGTCTAGAAATGAATACTCCTTTAAATGTACAGCTCATAAAGACTTTACCCCATTTTGTAGGTTGTCCCTTTACTAGAGTGATGATGTCCTCTGCTTCACAAAACGTCCAATTTTATGAATAAACTTTCATTACAGATAATAATTCATAATCACACACAGAGTTTTGTTTCTCTGGGGGCGGGGAAATCATAATAAATATTCCATGGGACACTTTTTAATTTCCTAGAAAATTTTCACACACAGTGTTCAAGAATTTGCTGTAATTTGTTTTGTCTAAAACATTGTAAATTAATATAATAATAAAAAGAAAAACATGAGATAAAGCAGATGATAAAGTTTCATTGGTCTGGAAGACTCTTACGCTGGGAATGTGTTGTCTAACAGTGAAGAGAATTATCTCAGTCCTGTTCTCTATGTCTTTTATTGTTGAAACCTATGTAGTTTTGGGATTTGACCTGAACAGGGCAACAGGTGAAGAAAGGACAGATACACATGCAGAAAATCTGGGATCAGCTGGACTGTGTTCTCTGGTGGAGATGCACCAGTAGTAGCCCAGAAACTCAGTGCACTTAGTCTATAGAACTTGAATGAAGAAGGGAAGGGTATCTAGGTATGTGTGTTTTTGTGTGTGTGGGTCTTTGGAGGGGAGCAGACTCACATTGTAGTCATTCTGGAGAAGGAAACTGCAGTTGATATTTTCTGTATACACTGACAATGTCTGTACTTATTCCAGGGGAAGGCCTAGCTATTCCCATGAATCTGAGGCCCTGGGGTCTTGACAAGGCCATGATCATAATATACAGTCACTCTGAGTTTTACCTGCTATAATATTTCCCCCTTTCTTATTACTTAGATGTTCAGGGTGTCTTCACTTTTACTACCAAACTGGTTTTTTGCAATGCCCAATACCAGGCAGTAAGGCTGACCAAAGGAAGAACAAACAGCCACTCTGACCAACACAAAAACAAGGAAAGCTTTAACAAATTAAAGTGATTGGAGCCTTGAACCTTATCAAAGTTCACTTTTGCAGTCTTAGCAGGGGAGACAATCTGGCTATAAGCCTTTTGCAATTTCAGGGTGTACAATGTATTTGGGCCATATCTACAATATTGTTATGGTGTGTTCAAGCACTCCAGAAGTGGGTATTAATTATTTCCCAATTATATTTGCTTTCATTATGAGTTGCTGTCACACATATGTGTTGGCAATCTGTGAGACATATCAAATTCTGTCTGGTATCTGGCTGTAACCCCCTTTATCCAAACTGAGGTCATCAATTGACCCACTGGTGATACTGCAAAGGCTGACAGCTGCCAATTGCTAAAGTTCCATATACAATCATTTCTCTAGCTGGAGATTGGGTGATGCCAATACACTGTATTATTACTTCTATGGAGCCACTAGTGGCCCATTGAATAACATTAATGCCACTGACATTGTGTACTTGAATGGTGTCTAACAAGCAATGTCTTCAGGGATTATAGCCAGGGACCCATTTAATACTCTGTGCACTGCAGTTTTTCAGTGACGGTGGGCCGGGAGAGCTGTTGTACTTGGTAGAGGCCTAAATTCTAAGAGTTCCATTTTTTTTTTTAAATTTAACATGGGTACCATTCCATAGCAGAGTGGCTCTCCAGGTCTCTTTGAGAGAAATCCCTAAGAAAATAATAAAGGAGAAACACATTTGAGTAAAGTCATAGCCCATTTCAAATAGTTGACTGGGACCCATTGGGACATCAGGTAGTTAGAGAAGTGGCCTCCAAAATTGAGGGAGTGATTAATAAAACCAGGTCCGGAAGGATGTAACGAAGCTGCTGGGTGGGTCTGTGGATCCAGTGGACTTCTCCTTGGACTGGACTGCTTTTGAGTCTGGATCAGGTCACCCAAACACAGGAAAGCAGTTAAAACCATTGGTATTGTCCTCTGAATCTCTTGTCCTAAACAAAGTTTGCTGTCAAGGAGTGAGTTTACCTCCCCTTAAATCTTGTTGCAACTCAGACCCAAGGTGCAATTGTGCCAGAGGTTGGGAGAGGGCATCCTCATAGTTCCTTTCCTCTGGACATGTCTCCAGAGCACAGTCTAAACCCTGATGCAGTTGGAATGTTTTTTACCTTATTTCTATGATTCCTCAAAACTCCTCCAAAGCACCAACATATAACAGTCTCTCTAGCCTGCTCACCCCATGGCTTACCCCCTTCTGCTTTTCTTTGCATGCTTGCACTTGTCACTGCCATCTTCCCTGCTTGACTGATGTGAATTCCTGGGGTCAAGGACCCACTTGCCTTGGCCTGCAGGGCTTTTGTATTGACCTGACTAGGGTGGCTGGGAATGAAGAAATGACAGACAGAAATGTTGGAATCACATGGGTCATGTGCTCTGATGAAGCTGTCCCAGCAGTAGCCAGGACACTCAGAGCTTATTATATACAGATGAAGGCTAAGGTGGACTAACTAATGTTCATAGGTGGTCTCTGGAGGGAGCAGTGGCAGCTACAGTTGTCCTGGAGGATGAAGCTGCGGTCAATATTTTCTGCACATATTGTCAACATTATTACTTCGACTTGGGGGAGATCTTGCCATTCCTCTGAGCCTATCCCAGGGAAGGCCTTGCTGTTCCTCTGAGCTTATTACAGGGAAGGCCTTGCTTTTCCTCTGAGCCTATCCCAGGCACAGCCTTGCTATTTCTCTGAGCCTAGCTCAAGCAAGGCCTTGTCATTCCCAGGACTCCGAATCACTGGGGTCTTTGACATGGCCTTGCTCCTGTCAGTAACAGATCCATTCAGGACTTCATCCACTCCCTACTTTTTGTGGTTCATTTGAATGTCCCAGAGTTAATCATTTCCAGTTTAAACAATATTTAGAATACTATTTTATGATCTTAGTTTTGTTCTAAAAAACAGAATGATTAATGTAGACTATGTTTTATATAGTAACCTCTTGGGAGAAATTGGAAATGACCATTTCTTGTAAAAATATTTATACTTTTGTTGTAAATGTCAATTAAAAATTAAAGAATGTAGGTTAAGCTGGACTTTTAGAATAATTGTTGCATTAAGGAAGGAAACTTATTCAGGTAGGATATATTTAAGTGCTCCTTAAGAATTATCTGTCTTTACTGTGACTTGTATGATGTGAATTTTCTGGATTTTGTGCATTTCAGGATTGGATTATAGCACCAGAAGGGTATGCTGCATTTTATTGTGATGGAGAATGTTCTTTTCCACTTAATGCCCACATGAATGCCACCAACCATGCCATAGTCCAGACTCTGGTAAGGTTTATGCTTATGGGGTAGAACCTGGTTCTAATAAAAACACAGTATAGAGTTGTTTTAAAGAAAATGTAATTATCAACCTCAAGTTTTTAAATTCCTTTGTAACTTGTAGCGGGGCTGGGGTAGGGTAGCAACTGTGGGTATAGTAAGAAATTCAGATTGGTTTGAATCAATAACCCTGGTCTCAGAATTGGGACAAATTCAGCTGGGAAAACTGAAGTAATGAAGTGAAGTCGCTACTCTGCATGGCTTTCATCATTACACAGAGATCAACCAGATATTTTAAACTAGCAATTCACTAGTCGTCTCTGCTGAAACATTGAGTAACAGCTGCACTGAACTTCATCTGAGAGTTTTGACATAATTATTTCAAGCAAGTTCTTTATATACATTGCCATTATAGCCATTGAATATGATGTATAAGTAGTAGGATATTTTCACTTGAGTTTTCCTTCTCCTCAGTTCCTCTTATTTTTTTTGTCATTTAAAAAAAGAAATTTATCTTTCCTTTTTCTTCTTCCACACTTCTGGATATTTAGCAATGATTACATTTCTAGTAACCTCAGCATGTTCCTGTGCTTAAGACAGTGAATTGTTGACTCGAGGATCTGTGATTGTATTCTGTCTAATGAACCCAAGCCAACCTCTCTCCACACACTGATGTGTCAGAAGGTAGTCCCTGGAAGACTGCAAGCAGTCTCTTAGGAGGTGCACCAGATTAAGTTACAGAATTGCTATTTAGTGCCTGAGTTAATATGAAAACCATAATTATCTATCTAGGAGAAAAAGTAGAAAACACAGCTGTAGAGCCACAAGGCACTGATAGAAGCTGAGTTGTCTGCTGTTGACAGAACGACCCTATCGTGTGAGGGAGGTTGATTTCGTAACCTTTGCTCCAAACAAGTTTAGCTTTCCCTTTGACCCATTTAGACCTAAAAGCCGATGGATAGAATAACTAGTTTTTAAATAAGGACTCACGTAAATATAATATAATTATAAACGGACATATCAAGTATTTGAATTCCTTGATTGTAGTAGGAGGCCACTTGTTTGTTTCCCAGCTGCCTGGACTCCAGAAATAACCACACAGAAACTGTATTACTTAAATCACTGCTTGGCTAATCATGATAGCATATTCCTAGTGAGCGCTTACATATTAAATTTTTATTATTTTATTTATTATTTTATATTTTTATTATTTTATATTTTACTCTGAGGTTTGTGGCCTACCGGCGAGGTTTTAATGTATCTGTCTCTGGTGGCTCCATGATTTCTCTCTACTCTGCCTTCTTTCTCCTAGCATTCAGTTTAGTTTTCCCCACCTAGCTCTACTCTGCCCTATCAGGCCAAGCCAGTTTCTTCATTCATTAACCAATAAAAGCAACACATAGACAGAAGGACTTCTCACGTCACTTGATGCTTACCTTTACCACTTCGACTTAAAAGACACTGTAGACTTTCCTGGCTTGTCTGAAATGTTGTCTATGGTGGATAAGCACGAGTCTTATAAACTTTTGGAAAAAAAAAAACATCAGTGAGAGGACAAGAAAGCAAATAAGCATTTTAATAGGCAGCCACATATAAAATGTTCTTTTCAGCCAGGCAGTGGTGGCACATGCCTTTAATCCCAACACTTAGAGGTAGGTAGAGGCAGGTCCTGGTCTACAGAGTGAGTTCCAGTTTAACCAGGGCTACATAGATAGACTCTGTCTCAAAAAACAAAAGTGCTTTTCATGAGAAAGCCTACTTTAATGACAGTAGGTGAGACATAAAGTAAATCCCTGGGGAGAATTAAAGTCAGCTATGCCTCACTTCACAAACACTTCTTAACGTGAGCAATAGGGAGCAGCTAGGCTCTGCAAGGGTACTGTACTCAGACCTGCCAGGAGATTGAGAAGCATGCTCATGATTCCTTTTTTGAAGGAGCAGTCATGACCACTACGTATGTAGTGACAGAGAGAAACAGCTACTGTTAATTTATGTGCTGCATAGTTTTATTTAAACTTGACACAAGGTAGGGTCATTTTGGAAGAGGGAACTTCAATGAAAAAATGTGCCCTGCCTCACCGCACCCACCAAATTGACCCGTGGCCAGGCCTCGAGTACGTTTCCTTGGTTATGGTTGATGTGGGAGGGCTCTGGTCATGCTGGATGAGTTCCCTCTGGGCTGGTGGGCTGGGTGCTACTAGACAGCAGGCTGAGCAAGCCGTGAGGAGTAAACTTCTAAGTATCATTTATCATGGCCTGTGCGTCAGTTCTTGCCTCCAGACTCCTGCCCGACTTCCTCAGATGATGGACTACAAGTTGTAAGATGAAATAAACCCTTTTCTCTTTAAGTTGCTTGTGTTCACAGTGCGTCATTGCAGCAACAGAAACCTTAACTAAGACAGCTTATAAAATGATGCTACTTTATTTCTCAAAATCCTTTATCTGTTTTTATTTGTAGAGTATTGATGCCTGATGAAGGAAGCAGAATTTTGCTTTCTTAGATATTTGTCCAATTTGTCAAATTTCCCTCAGGCTAAACATGAATACTGATTGTAAAAAAGAAAATCCTTTGTCAAAAAATCATTTTTTTCATATTTATTTTGTTTCTTTTCTCATAAATATATAAATAAGTATTTTGGTTCTTATGGCTATAGTCTGAAAGTGGTATCAAAGAGAAAACAAAAAGAAACCCTGATGTGAAGTTAGAAGATCTTTATCTGTGTTACTTATTATCCTGTAGAGAAGACATATCACTCCAAACCTGAAGGTCACAGGGCAAGTGGGACTTCAGTGTTTGTGCTGTTGTAAATATTCTTGCATTTGTTCTGTGAAGGACGTGGAATGAGAAGACAGTCAGACTTTTTGTTACAGAAGAGCGTTTTTTTATGACGAATGCGTTCAAAGCATCATTTAAGAACAATCCGTTTTGCTTGGAGCGGCTGCTTGTGAAGGCTGCCAAGGCCATTGGAACCTTGGGGGTTATCAATCATGCCTGTGAGGGTTATGGGAGATCAAGCTGATGAGGAATATACATTGTATCTGAAATCTGTAAAAGCACCATGACTTTTAGTTTTGCAAGGTCTTAGGAAATTTCAAGTTCATGTGGAAATACTCATTTATCCGGTGCTTTTGCTCACATGCAAGCCTCCTATATCATCTCAGCCAGGAGACTGTGGAGCCAAAACTCTGAGAGGCCATGTTTGCTTCTTTGTGGATCCCTTAAGGCTCATCAAGGGGACTTCCCATAAACTCCTTTGGGGGAAGGGCCAGAGTAGGTGGGAACCACATTCTGGCTTCTGGCTCAATTATTATAACACACAGGCAAACTGCCAGCCTGATTAAAATGAGTTCCGAGCTTTTACTTAAGCGCTTCACTTTTCCATACATTTTCAGTCTTTTAAGGGAATGGATATTCAATTTGCAAACTCTCTGGACCCCTCGCTTCAACTTCAGCTTGCTTCTTTGACAGTTGTCTAAGGAGTGCGTAGGGAAAGAAAGACGATGTTAAGCTCCAGTCAGTTCGGTAAAAAATTCTATGAAAAAGAGTTGATATCATTGCTCTAAAACAAGTATTCGATTTATTTTAACTTTTATTCTTCTCTCATACATTACATCCTGACTAGAGCAATTTCGCCTCCCTTCATTCCTCCCAGTATCTTCTCCTACCTCCCCTTTCTAGGCCAGATCAACTCCTTCTCTGTTCCTCTTAAAAAAAAAAAAAGGCTCTCAGTGATATCCACCAAACATGGCCTAGTAAACTGGGAACAGAACCTCATATCATGGCTATACAGGACAACCCAGTAGGACAAAAAGGGTCCCGAGTGCAGGCAAAGCCAGTATAGATTTGACTTCATTGTGGTTTTTAGCTTGTCTTTTCTACGTAGGAGTAAGAGTTGAAATACTGTTTGTGAGGCATGGCTTAACTATCCCACTACAATATCCTGCAGACTTAAAACTTTCTGTAGTCCAAGTGTGTCTGTACTGACTTGAGTACACAGCCTCTGTTATTCTTGTAGTGGACACAGAGACAGCTATTCAGTTAAAGCAAGTCATTACTAAGTGTCATGTCCAGCCTCCCCGAAAAATTCCACTCAGTATTCCTTACAGAGCTTGCTTTATCTGATGTGCTCATTTTAAGCCCCCAATATGTAGAACTGTTGATTCTTAGTGCTTGTTGCTTGACAATGCACCCTGTCGAGCAGCCCCTGTCTCCAAGTCATCTATGGTATATAAAGGAGTCAGATGACAAATATGCCTGTCAGAATCATGACGTCAACATCGTATTCTTAAAGCTGTAACTAAAATGTTTACCCCATTTCTCCAAAAGACACACTTCCCTTTTTATGTTCTTTCTTTGCCAGGTACACCTGATGTTTCCTGACCACGTTCCCAAGCCCTGTTGTGCTCCAACCAAATTGAATGCCATCTCCGTCCTGTACTTTGATGACAGCTCCAATGTCATTTTGAAGAAGTACAGAAACATGGTGGTACGCTCGTGTGGCTGCCACTAGCGCTAAGGGATTGTGGGAATAACAAAACCGAGCTGTATTATGTTTATGATTGCAATCAAAGGCAGATAAATGGGGACTTCCTTAAAATCATCAGGAATCATTTCATCTCTCTATGTATCATATTATGTATATACACTTTTTTTATTTATTTAAAAGTGTGTATTCTCTTTTGGATGCGTTATCAGTAAAATCTATTTTAAAGGTTCCTATATTATGATAGATTCTCACTCTCACTTTTGATGGGGTATGCTGAGCCCAGTTAAATTCTATGCCAACATTTTCCCAATACTATTACAAATAATTTTCTAATATTAAGTAGAACTCGCTTGACAGTTTAATGTTGTTGAAGGGGAATGAATACATTTGGTTATATTGCACCAGTGAAAACTAAAATAGAATATTTAGAAATAAAGTTTTAAAAACTAGCAACCCATTTTTTTTTTTTTAAAAAAACCATTGCTTAGCTAAGTAAAAATTTCCTTTCAGCGCTTATGCTTTATTGGTGAAAGTGAAATGCTGGACTGGATTGGACTAAATAAAGGGTAGGTAGGACAGACACGGGAGCTGAGGGACAGCGTAACTGTTTTAACTGCTCTCTTTAGGGGAATTGGTGCAACTCCAGGAGCCTGCTGCTTCTTGCTTCTGATTGCTGCAGATTTTTTTTTTTCCAGAAGGTCAGAGCTTCAGAAATTCTTTGACACAGGCTTGAGGCTTGAGTGAATGTCCACAAGTTCCCGAAATGACACTAAAAAGCACAGTCCAGCCTCACCTCAGCTGAACCACACCTGGCCATTGGCTAGAACACCACAGCTACAGTGCTTGTTTCCCCTTGGTTAGAACTTAGTCCACATAGAGAAATATTTGCATCTACTGCATTTTTCTTCCTCCAGGGAGGAGTCACTTCATGCATAAAATGGGTTGGAACTGATGATGCCAGTAGAGACTTTGCAGGTTGATGCGATGCAAGGGATTTTACTTAGGGTGAAACCATAGACATTAAACTGAATGAAAATTATCACAGTATGGCTTTGACGGAATTGCCATTTTCAAACCGCTAAAAGCCGCTTTTCTTGTTTTTGAGAATCAACGCAGTATAAACCTGATTCGAGAAAGGGATTTTTGAAAACCTTCTTCCAAGCATGAATAAGTACAGCAGGGAAGGTTCTGGAGCGGTGTGAAAGTGTGTTTTTGAGTGTGCGTATGCTCTCCTCACTGGTGTTAATTTATTTTCTCCGTGTTGAAGCGGTAACTGGGAGCTGCGGTCTTGGTTCAGCACAGGCTGACTCTTTGTGGAGTGGATCTTCAGGTTGACTGCCTTCTGCTGCTGTCAGCTGCGTGGGGAGGTTTGTAGCAGTCAACTGGAAATATCCAAGTACCTTTCCTTAATCGCTGTCTGTAGCTTTCAAGCCAAGGTCTGTCATTAGGAATTCCCAAACATTGGGGTTTGTTTGTGATTCAGACATTTTAAATTGTTGCTTTATAACCCAGTTTACAGTATAGAAAGTATGGTATTGACTATATTGGGGGATACATTAAGTAATATATTTTTAGTTAATAAGTTAATAGTATACCATTGAAGATAAGACTAGAGATTAAGAAATGGAAATCTATTATAGTATTCTTTAAATGTGCTACTTGAATGTATGTTTACATTTAAAATATATTAAACTTGTGATACCAGCCTCTGCTTTTTGTTTGTTTGTTTATATGTGACATAGTTTTTTATTTAAAAAACTATAAAATGTAAGTGCGTCTTATACTAAAATATTTACCAGATGGAAACTTTTGTTTTAATTATGTGGGTCATTACTTGCTTACAATTGATAAAGTTCTTTTGTATTTTTCGTAGTTGCTGACTATTAAGTGGGGAAAGCACCAGTCTATGAATTACAGTTTTTTAAAAAATCTGTCCACATATGTGGGAGACAGCGGTGAAGCTTGGACTATCTGTGAGGCACCTGACAGTAGGACCAGGATCTGTTCCTGGTGCATGAGCTAGCTTGTTGGAGCCCATTCCCTGTGGTGGAATGCCACGTTCAGTCTTAATATGGGGGAGGAGGGGCTTGGTCCTCCCCTAATGTGCCAGACTTTGATGACTTCCCAAGGGAGCCCTTACTCATTGGGAAGAGTGGTTGGGGCTGGGACTGGGGGGATAGTGGGGTGAGGGCAGGAGGAGGGGTGGAGGGTAGAACTGTGAAAGGAATGTAAAATAAAATTTTAAAAAAACAATAATTAAATAAGACCTTGCTAAAATTCAAGAAATAAAAGAAAGAAAAAAGTAAATCAAAATTTGTTCAAACAAAAAAATAATTTAAAATAGCAGAAATAGAGTGGAAAAATATTTTAATTTGTTCTTGTACATCTAAAACAAGAAATAAGAAGGAAAATAAATGGGGCACAGAGATGGCACAGCAAAGTGTTACCATGGAAACCTGAGGACCTGATTCAATCCTCAGAACAAGGTAGATGCTGTGGTATGCACTTGTAATCTTAGTGCTGGGGAGATGGAACCAGCCAGACAATCCAGTTAGTGAGGCTAAGGTCCTGGTGAATGACCCAGTCTCAAAAAAGAGTGTGTTTGTTTCCTCAGGAAGGAGACCAAAGGTTGACCTCTAACCTTCACTCATGTGTGCACATGTATACACATCAAAACACATGAGCAAATACATGAATGCATACATAGAAATACTTAATTGACATTGCATCTTCCAAAAATTATATGTATATATACTCATGATTGAATAATTGTCATAAATTCTTAGTATTATTTTAGTAATATTCTAGCTATTACAAGAAATAAAAAAATTTGGATTTAATAGATTTTTGTCATTATAAGTAGTTAGTGTGCTGGCAATTTTTTCTTGGTGTGCTTCAGAAATTTTTCTACTTTGCGTATGTTCTGCTTTGTGAGAGCACTTTATCCAGTTTGGAAGGAAGAGGACATAAATCGTAAATACTCAAGTTTTTAAGAAATGAAGGCTAAAAGATTTTGCATAGAACTTAAAGAAAACAGACTGGAAAACCAAAATTATTGTTCAACTGAAGAACCATCACTTCATATTCCCTGTATCATAATCATCGAATCTTAGCCAGAGCCTCCTGGCAACTCCACAGTCTGGCAACTGTGATCTCTCAAGACATTTACAATGAATAATTAGCTTACAGTGCAGTTCTGCTCGGGGCAGAAGAAATCCTCATCCCCAAACACAGGCAGCCACCTCATAAGCATTCAGTCTAGTGCTCAATCCATCATTCAAAGTCTGTCTGGAGTTATGTGTTTTCTTCTGCTTTCTTGTTCTTCCTGTTTCAGGGGAGGAAAGCTGGAAAATTTAAAAGTTTAGAGTGAAGATGCCTCTGCTGATAAGGTATACACATTACTAAATCTACCTCTGTGTTTTGATCAAGATGGGGAAGATGAAAGCTGAGGAGAAAGCATGAAAAATTATAAGCAATGCCAATTTCTCTCTTATTTAGGTATAAAACAAGGTGTTATATAAAAACACTCTAAGGCGGCTGTCAGAAGGGCTCAGAAGACCAGGCCACTACACTACTCACTGATTGCACCTGAGGGGCAATGGTCTCAGAGAGGAGACCCAAGGGAATCTGCAGCTTTATAAATCACAAAATAGTGGTGAGCATAGCTGCCTTCCAAATTTCTGAAAACTTAAACCCTATATCAAGTTTCCCTCCTTACTTTCCATTTTACTGCAAAGTCAGTGGTCAGTGTTTGTACACAACAGGGAAGGAGAAGCACTATACCTTCAGTTCTGGAAATTATACAATCATTTATAGGAGGAGAGAGAGAGAGAGAGAGAGAGAGAGAGAGAGAGAGAGAGAGAGAGAAGAGAGAATGAGAATTATGTTAAGTGCCTCAGGACTTTGTCAGTGCTGAAACAGAAACTAACATGATGCTTAATTGTGAGTAATATTCTGTCATTTCAGCCCACCATGGCTACTAATGAATAGTGAAATACAGTAACAGAGAATTTAAAATGTATATTGAATTTATTTTCCTGCAAAAAACCCCAGAGTAAAAGAGCAATTTAAAAAACTTGTGACAAGAGATCTATAAGCTTCCTTAAATTACACAGTAATCAGTATCTTTTCCTCAATAGAACACACACCTAGTTCCATCCATGTGTATAATTTATACTAAAACATGCTCTTTTTCACACGCAAGTTGTAAAAACAACTTTTAAATTTAAATATATTTTGTTTATATTTCACATTCTTTTTTATTCCTCTTCCTCTACTTACCTAACTTTAAGTTCTTTCTTCACAAACAAACAAACAAAAACTAAACAAAACCCCAATGACCATCCCAAACCAATAAAATAGAATAAAGCAATACTCCAAAATCAAACCAAAAAACAAACAAAAACACCAAATTGAAATAAAATAGAAGCTCGGGCGCGTGCGCGCGCGCGCGCACACACACACACACACACACACACACTGTGGAGTCCGATTGAATGTTAGTTAGACACAAGACTTGCCCTGGATTGGTTCTATTTCCAGTGTCACTCTGTTGGAGAAAATGGATTTTCCTCTCTCAGCAGATAGGAAGGACAGTCCAGTTGTTAACCTTTACCCTAGTGACTAGGTATTCTTTCATTCGCTCATGCATTTAAAATATAACAAATTAAAATATAAGAAGGAACAAAAACTATCACATTAAAGTTGGACAGGACAAACCAACAGGAGAAGGCACTAGAATCAGAGACCTTTTTTTAAAAATTCTATTTCCTTTTTTATTGATTTTTATTGAGCTCTATATTTTTCTTTGCTCCCCTCCCTGCCTCTCCACTCCCTGCTTCACCCTCACCCAAGGTCCTCATGCTCCCAATTTACGCAGGAGATCTTGTCTTTTTCTACTTCCCATGTAGATTAGATCTATGTAAGTCTCTTAGTGTCATCATTGTTGTCTAAGTTCTCCAGGGTTATGGTTTGTAGGCTGGTTTTCTTTGATTTATGTTTAAAACCCACCTATGAGTGAGTACCTGTGATAATTGTCTTTCTGTATCTGGGTTACCTCACTCAAAATAATGTTTTCTAGCTCCATCCATTTTCCTGAAAAATTCAAGATGTCGTTATTTTTTCTGCTGTGTAGTACTCCATTTTCCCTATCCATTCTTCAGACGAGGGGCATTTAGGTTATTTCCAGATTCTGGCTACTACAAAAAATGCTGCTATGATCATAGTTGAGCACATGTCCTTGTGGCATGATTGAGAATCCTTTGAATATATACCCAAAAGTGGTATTACTGGGTCTTGAGGAAGGTTGTTTCCTAATTTTCTGAGAAATCACCATACTGATATCCAAAGGGGCTGCACCAGCTTACATTGCCACCAGCAATGCAGAAGTGTTCCTTTTCCCTCACAACCTCTCCAGTATAAGTTGTCTTCTGTGTTTTTGATCTTGTCCATTTTTACAGGTGTAAGATGGAATCTCAGAGTTGTTTTGATTTGCATTTCTCTGATGACTAAGGATGTTGAGCATTTCCTTAACTGTCTTCAGCCATTTTAGATTCCTCAGTTGATAGTTTTTTGTTTAGGTCTGTACTCCATTTTTTAAAAAATTGGATTATGTGTTTGTTTGATGACAAATTTCTTTAGTTCTTTGTATATTTTGGAGATCAGACCTCTGTCTGATGTGGGGTTGGGGAAGATCTTTTCCCATTTAGAAAGCTGTCTTGTTGACCATGTCCTTTGCTTTACAGAAGCTTTTCAGTTTCAGAAGGTCCCATTTATTAATTGTTTCTCTCAGTGTCTGTGCTGCTTAGGTTATATTTAGGTAGTTATCTCCTGTTCCAATGCGCTCAAGTGTACTTCCCACTTTTTCTTCTATAAGGTTCAGTGTAGCTGGCTTTATGTTGAGGTCTTTGATCTTTTGGACTTGAGTTTTGTGCATGGTGATAGATATGGGCCTATTTTCATTCTTCTACATGTTGATATCCAGTTATGCCAGCACCATTTGTTAAATATGCTTTCTTTTTTCTATTTGATATTTTTTGTTCTTTGTCAAAAATCAGGTATTTGAAAAAGTGTAGATTAATATCGGGTCTTCTATTCGGTTCCATTGGTCCTCCTGTTTGTTCTTATGCCAATACCAGGCTGTCTTCAGTACTGTAGCTCTGTAGTAGAGTTTGAAGTCAGGGATTGTGATGCTTCCAGAAGTTCTTTTATTATAGAGGATTGTTTTGGATATTCTGGGTTTTTTGCTTTTCAATATAAAGTTGAGTACTGTTCTTTTGAGGTTTGTGAAGGATTTTTCTGGGATTTTGCTGGGCATTGCATTGAATCTGTAGATTGCTTTTGTTAAGATTGCCATTTTTACTACGTTAATTCTGCCTACCCAAGAGCATGGGAGATCTTTCCATTTTCTGGTGTCTTCTTCAATTTCTTTCTTCAAAGATTTAAAGTTCTTGTCATACAAGTCTTCCAATAGTTTGTCTAAGAGTTACTCTGAGGTATTTTATGCTATTTGTGGCTATTGTGAAGGGCGTTGTTTTCTGATTTCTTTCCCAGCCCTTTTATCATCTTTGTACAGGAGGGCTACTGATTTTTTTGAGTTAATTTTGTGTCCTGCAACATTACTGAAAGTGTTTATGAGTCGTAGAAGTTCATTGGTAGAATTTTTGGGATTGCTTATGTAAACTATCATATCATCAGCAAACAGTGAGAGTTTGACTTCTTTTCTGATTTGTATCCCCTTGATCTCCTTTTGTTGTCTTATTGGTCTACCTAGGACATCAAGAACTATATTGAATAGCTATGGAAAGAGTGGACAACCTTGTCTTGTTCCTTATTTCAGTGGGATCGCTGGGAGTTACTCTCCATTTAGTTTGATGTTGGCTGTTGGCTTGCTGTATATTGCCTTTATTATGTTTAGGTATGTTCCTTGTATCCCTGTTCTCTCCAAGACTTTTATCATGAAGGGATGTTGTATTTTGTCAAAAGCTTTTTCGGTATCTAATGAGATGATCATGTGGTTTTTATTTCTCAGTTTGTTTATATGGTGGATTACATTGACAGATTTTTGTATGTTGAACCATCCCTGCATCTCTGGGATGAAGCCTACTAGGTTATGGTGGATGATGGTTTAAGAATCAAAGACCTTTTTATTTGCACACCAAGAATCCCTAGAAACACTAAATTGGGTGCCATGATAAAAGTGCAGAGGACCTGGTGCCGATCTGTGCATGCCCTGTACATTCTGCGTCAGTTTCTGTGAGTTCATATGGTCATTGATCATGTGAATTTAGAGGGTCTTGCTTTTTTGATGTCTTCCATTCCCTCTGGCTCTTATAGTCTTTCCACATCCTCTTCCATGGGATTCCCTGAGGCCTGAGGGGAGAGATTTGGCAGGGACATCCCATTTAGGACTGAGTGCTCCAAAGTCTCTCACTCTGAACAATGTCTGCCTGTGGGTCTTCATATTTGTTCCATCTGCTGCAGGAGGAAGCTTCTCTGTTGATGACTGACCAAGGCGTTGATCTATAAAACATACTCTTGAATGCACTGTAAGGCTTTGTAAACAAAGGAAAGGAACTGTAAAAGGCAAGGAATAAATGTAGGGATGTGGGAATAAAGTTCAGGGAGTCAGTGAAGTGTTCCATGTCACCTAAAGCTTTGGTTTCAGTCACCATGCCTTAGGAGCAGGAACAAATTCTACGCAGTGAAAGGGATCAGATCAGACACTACCACATAAATCAGGAAATCAAGTGGAACCAGAAAGCAAGGAAATTTATCTTGGCTCTGCATGGTGAGAAGAAAACAGGCCTCTGTGATACTCATTTGTACTTGTGACCAAAAATCACACTTGTGTGCTCAGACTATTAAAGATCTCCTGGTGAATCTCAAAAGTCACTGGGGAAAGAACATGGCAGTCCTGTCTGGGGTCTGCAATGCCATCCCAGGCCTCGAGGAGCACCCACTGAAAACACAGCAGGGAATAGAAACTCATAGCCAGAACAGTGTGCGGGATGTGCTGTAAAGGTTCAAAGGAAGCACAAAGGTAGCGCTGCTCAGAGAGTTTATCCACCCATTGAGTAATATAGTAAGACTATGCTATGTGATTTTTGAGACCAAAATGTTAACTATGAAAATATTTTAAAAGGGCTGATAGATCCAAGAATGTCATTATTTTTCTTCTGTATAGTACTCCATTGTGTAAATGAAGCACATTTTCCTTATCCATTCTTCGGTTGAGGGGCATTTAGGTTGTGTCCTGTTCTGGCTATGACAAACAAGGCTGTTACGAACATAGCTGAGCACATGCCCTTGTCCCATGTGCCTTTAAAATATTCTGTTTCTCCTCCATCATTTCTCCTGTCTCTGCCCCCGTCCTCACAGATTGGTCCTGCTAGCCTAGATTGGCCTTGTATTCTCACCTCAGCTTCTCTACAAGGCATTATGTGCATGAGCGTTGGCTTGAAGGTATCTTTTCGTCTATCTGTTTTTCAGATGTTAAGTTGAGAAACAGAATGTACTTGAGAAGGCAAAATTAGTTTCAGTTGATTGTTGGAGACCCAGGCTTGAGTCATGGACCTTAGTGAGGTTTCATTTCCCTAGAGTTCTGAATGTACAGTTGAGTTCTGAAAGGAAGACCAGATAAAGTGGTGCTTTTCCCACAATTATTTCAATCTCTTTGTTTAATGTTCTACTCTCTATCACAGGTAAGAGCCCAAAACACCCAGAAATGTAATCCAAACTAACAACTCATATGGTAGGTGTGTTGGTGTGTTGGTGTCTTTCTCAGTAGGTACAGGCAATGAAGAGGAAGTATTTGCTTCCTTAGGTTTTCCTGTGGGATCTAGTCAGAGGTTTGTTCATGGATCTTGCTTGAGGTTTTACCCTTGTCTAGGGGATTAGCTGATGATTGCTTTTAAAACATGTTGCTATAGAGGGCTTGACTTCAAACCATTCAAGACTATTAGCTTACAGTCCTGGAAGTTCAGTCCAAAATAAGTTATTCTGACCTAAAGTCTGTGTTGACAGTTCTATGATTCTTGTTCTGCCTATATTCAGCTTCTAGAGAATATATGTATGCTTGATTTTCAACTTTCTTCATCTTTAAAACTGGAAACACAGTTATTCACACTTACGGCTGCCTCTTCGATTTGTAAGGTTTCTTGTAATTGTACTTAACCTTCATGGCTAACCCAAGGTAACCTCCCTCTCTCTGCTATGATTTTACATTTAATTATAGCTGGAAGATCCTTTTAGCCATATGAAGTAACTATTTCCACGGGTTTCAGAGCTGGACTTCGATTTCTCAAGAGTCTCAACAGTCAGTCCCCATATGCCCTTCCTGGATCAACTCTCAAACCATTTAAATAGCAGGAAATCAATTGTAGGGCAGTTGTCTCAGAATTTTCTGTCCAGAAATATAACCAAACACATTAGGGTGACCCTAAAAATGTGCCAAGTATCTATTAAGACCAATATCTTTTCTGTAAAACAGTCTGGGAAGCTTTTGAGATTCTCAAGTTTATTTCTTCTCCTGCTAATTATTTCATTAAAATTACTGTGACACTATTTAAAGTGCATCATTAATACACAGCATTGTTGATGAACAAAAGATAGAACTTCAAATGGACCAGAAAGTTTAAACAAACTTTGTAATCTAAAAAGCAGGTGGGATAGAAGAGCATAAGTAAATATTGCAGAAATGAATGCAATCAATTCTAATAGAGCTCAGGAGAAAATCTAAGATCAATAATATTAATATAAAGAGGAAAAGAGGATAATCAGGGAAATTAAGCAATTAATTAATTAAAAACTGCTTTAGTAAGAGCCAGATCTTGTAGGTGGATGTTTCTTTCCCAGTTCTGGCTGTCAGTCTCAAATAACCAACACAGAGGCTTAATATTATGTATAAACGCACAGCTGATAGCTCAGACTTATTACTAGCTAACTTTTACACTTAAATTCACCCAGATTTCTTATATATGCTTCATCATGTCCCTGCTTGTTTCCTCATTTTTTATACGTCCTGCTTCCTTGGCGTCTGGCTGTTTGTCTCTGCCCTTCCTTCTTCCAGAGTCCTCTGTGTCTGGTTGTCCTGCCTATATTTCCTGTCTGGCTACCTGCCTGTAAGCTTCTTATTAACTAATGAAAGTAATATATCTTCACAGTATGCAGGATTATTCCACAGCAGGTTCTGAAGAGACTTAGACCCTCTTTCCCTCCAGTCCAGAAGGTAGCAGTGATATTTCTCTCTGATATCCAGCTTAGTGTTTGTCTGGAGAGCTTTTCTAGAATACTTTGAGCTTAAGAAAAGGCAGAGAAACAAATTCCCTTGTGGTATGATTGCATTTCCTTTGGGTATATGCCCAAAAGTGGTATTGCTGTGTCTTGAGGTAGGTTGATTCCCAGATTTCTGAGAAACCCCATACTGATTTCCAGAGTGGTTTTACAAGTTTGCATTCCTACCAGCAATGGAGGAGTGTTCCCCTTTACTACCTAAATAGGCCCTCTGAATCTGGGTGACAGTTGTATGGCTGGGGCAGACTGTGGGGCAGTGTCAGTGGGACAAGGATTTATCCCTACTGCTTGTACTGACACTTTTGGAACCCAGTCTCTTTAAAGGGATACTTTGCTCAGCCTAGATATAGTAGGGAGGGCCTTGGTCCTGCCTCAAACAATGTGCTAGACTTTGTTGACTTGCCATTGGAAGCCTTATCCTCTCTGAGGAGTGAATGGCGGTGGCATTGGGAAAGGTGGAGGGAGTGGGAGGAGTGGAGGGAGTGGGAACTGGAATTGGTTTGTAAAATAAGAAAAGATAGTTAAAAGAAGTAAAATGAAATAAAAAAGAAAATCCAGAGGAGGGTTTGAAATGAATTAAGACCTTCATGTAAGGTAATAAAAATTATGAAAAATCTAAAATGTAGAAAATGGAAAATGTTTATTTGATAATAAAATATATAAATCACTTTACTTTGGTTTGATAATTGCCTCCTTCCACACCTTACTATCATATTGACCTCTTGGCCTTTAAATCCCTTCTTTAAAACAAACCAATATCTAGCTCTCTCATTCAGCAATGACAAGTAAAATTAGCAGGAAAATACCTATGAGTCAATCATGTAAGTCTTGTGTCTGTCAATGTGCTCTCAGAGGTAAGAGCAACATTTGTACAGACAGAAACAATATTTGTATGGATAGAAACAATATAAAATATACCCACTCACTTAAGTGTAATAAATGGGATAAATCGAATTTCCTATATTTCTAATAGGTTACTCTAGGACTTTTCAAACCTGGTCTAACCGACTTTTTTTTTTTAATGTGTGTGTGTGTCTGTTCTCTGAAGTATGGGATATTTGTTAGCATTTGCCCCCTTTCACTCACCAGAACCTGCAGCATTTCCCACAACTGTCATAAGCTAACACCTCTCCAGTTCCTTCCATGCACTCAAAATGCGGAGAGTATCATAAAAAAAATGCTGGCTTTATTCAATGAGATGCTTGGGAACTTTATAGCAATAAATTAAGAGCAGATCATAACTACCCCCACATTATAAATAAATAATAATATAAATGAATATAAATATACAGATAATAAGACATACATATTATTTCCAAAATTTGAGGCAAATCCTGTGAATGCAATACATGGATCAGGGTGAAAAGATAATTAAAGACGCATAACAGAGACCTTTCCCCTAGTGCAGAATTCAAGACAAATATTCCAGCATTAGGGGAAAATTGGCAAATCTTGATAGTGAGCTAAGGCATGCAACAGCAGAGAAGAGAAAAGAGATTATGAAAACTAAATAATCAATTAAAGACAATGTCCCCACACTGCAGCAAGATATCATGAGTGGAGCCAGTTGCTGAGATTAGGAAAATACTCAGAGATGGTTTTGGAAGACAGCTTTCTCTCTCTCTCTCTCTCTCTCTCTCTCTCTCTCTCTCTCTCTCTCTCTCTCTTTCCGTGTAATTATTTCAGATAAAGCTAGCCGGGTGACAAGACACAGCCCAGCCCGCTGCTCCTATTACAACAGAGTGGCGCCCAGTACTTTGAGCCATCAAATCATTAATTCATGAGAAAGCCATTCTGTTGTTTAGCCATCCTCGACTAAGTATCTTGGAAGGCAGCCACTCTCAAGTCAAACCTCAAGTCAAAAGAAAGAGCAGAAGTATGCTTGAATATCCTGACCGTTAGTCAGGGTGGAGTGGATCTACCTGTATGGGCATCTTAATGTCAAAAAGACCAAGTAACCAACCCTAGGTCAGAATGTGTAGCCATATTTTGTATAGTCAACAACTTTGAACAAGCTAAAACTCCCTGACCTTCAGACAAGGTGGAAATAATCTCACATTTTTGGGCCTCCTCTCATCACTGGGATCTGCATTCTAAAGAACAGTGCCTTTAGCACACATGCAAGAAAGCAAGTGAGCTCTCTTATAAGGAACTCTGGTGCACCCAGTTCCCGGTGTCCTCAGATAACAGCCCTGGCCTTTTGGTTTGTTATGATATTGATGTTAGGTGCCCTACATTTGTCATGAATCATGTAGACATGAATGCCTTTTAGTAAAACTGTTAAATTCAAAAGACCTTTAGCAATGACGAACTATTTTACATAGAAATATCCTTAGCCAGTTCATGCACTTGGGATAAATCCTGGTGCCACTGCCAGTGACCCACAGACTGTCCAAGCTACAGAACTGTCACCAACATTCAGAGGGCCCACTTGCGTCCTAAGCAGGTTCCCCAATTGTCAGTCCAGAGTCAGGGAGCTCCCATTAGCTCAGGTCAGTTGTCTTTGTGGGTTTCCCCATCATGATCTTGACCCCTTTGCTCATATAATTCCTTCTCCCTCCCTTGACTGAACTCTTGGAGTTGGGACCAGTGCTCTGGCTTTTTGGAGCCCATTCCCTATGGAGGGATATCTTGCTTAGTCTTGAAACAGTGGGGAGGGACTTGGTTCTGCCTCAATTTGATCTGCCAGATTTCGTTGACTCACCCGTGGGAGGTCTTGTATTTTCTGAGGAGTGATTGGGGATGGGGGGGGGAGCGGGAGGAAGGGAGGGAGGGGAAACTATGATTGGTATATAAAATGAAAAAAATCTTTTAAATAAATAAATAAAGAAAGAAACATCCTTAGCCATCAGGGGACCACAAACCATAACTATGTTGACATTCTATCTTGTACAGTGAGAACAATATCAAGAAAAACAAAATAAAACAAAACAAACACTAACAATAAAGCACCAAGTGTCTGGGCGAAGTTCTTATTTACTGTTAGTAGCAATGCAAACTGTTGCATCCATTCAATAATTTAAGAGTCGAACGTGCTCCCAGCACAGCCCTCCACACCATCTGGCGGGGTTGAAGGCACACAGTGGAGACACCATACAGCTAGGTGTGGTGGCATCACTCACAGCTGTGGAGTTATCAGCCTAGGAGCCCTGTCTTGGATGGATAAAGAAGATGTGACAAGGGATTATCAGCCATTAGGAGAAAAACACACAACTGCAGGAACATGGAGGGGAGTGTAGACCGCCGTGCTGAGCAAAATCAGCCAGAGCCAGGTTAAGCACTGGTAATGTTTCCTCTCATATGCAGAGGGCAAAACAAAGCAAAAGGGGGCAAATCTCAAACCTAAAAAATCCAAACCACAAACAATGTCAGCCAAAGTAAATCACTCCACATACACAAATATGGAATTAGAAGGGAAGCATCAGAGACTAGGAAGAGATGCGTGATGGTAAGGTACCTTATCTGCATCTATAAACGTCACAGTGAAATCCACCTCTTCAAACAATTATTCTACACTAATAAAAAGATATGAGACCAACAATGAAAGTGGATACTAGGAAAATATAAAAATATTTTAATTTCTTTAAAAATATTTTAAATTTATAACTCTATAACAATGTACTCTCAAGAAAATGAGCATAAGATAAAAACCTTAAAATTGCAAAACCTGGACTATGTCCCCTTTTAGCATCCTCAATGAAAAAAGTTAAATTTAAAAAAGTGAAGGTAAAAGCACTGTAAGGAGAGGTTACAGACCAGAAAGATGGCTCAGAAGGTTGGGCAGTTGTCACCAAGGCTGATGACCCAAGATCCATTGCCAGTATCCACATAGTGAGAGAAACTCAACTCCTCTAAGTTGTCTTCCGATCTCCATAGCATGCTGTGGAACACACACACATGCACTTACACACACACACACACACACGAATGAATATTTAAAAAGAGCATTTCCTTAGATACCAGAACAACAGTAGTTGACTGTAATGAAAACATTTGTGAGGCAGTATCATTATTTGGTTGCAAAAATTTAGTGAAAGACACCAGGGATTTAGTTGTGTTTCTTAATTTTTAATGAAGTTTCATTTATAGGCTCACAATATACTAAATTCTGCTTATGTTAACATGAATAGGTATGGAGTAAGAACAGGGCATTCAATTGTCTTGTATCTCTCTCACACACAATAATTACAAGTAATTAATACTTGTAAAGTATTTGCTAAATATGCTTTAAAAATAATTGTAGAAAAGAAGGAAGTATTTTCTAACAACTTTGCTTCTTATGTTTGTTTGGGGGAAAATGAACTCATCCAGCCATCAAAATTGGGAAAAACTGAGTTAGTATGATTAACGAACGCCAAGGAAATAAAGAATTTCATCAAACCAACAAATTTTTAAAATTTATCCTGTTTCATCACGACATCAATCAAACAGGGAGGCAGAGTTATGACGCCCTTCTGGGAGTTCTGAATAGTATTTTCTAAAATATCCTTTATTTAGAAACTTAAAGATGTTAAAAGATGAAAAAGATTCAAAATAAACTAATTTTTTTTTTACAAACTAAAATTAAACTTATACAGAATGCTGAAATAATAAAACCTAGCACTATGGACAAAATGCAGCTATAATGGTTTCATATACCTATCGCTGACCCTAAACCTAGCAACCTTAGACAACAACATTGTTCTGTCTCCTGCTTCTGAGAAGTGACTGGTCTCAGTCAGCTATTCACTCCGAGTCTCTCCTGTGGTTATAGACAGACAATGGCTGGCACCGGAGTCATCCCCGAGACTTCCTCAGATGTCTGGCCGTTGATCCTGGCTGTCAGCTAGGACCTCAGCTGGATCTGTTGGCTGGAACATCGACACATGACCTCTCCTTGTGCTCTGGGTTTCCTCAGAGCACGATGGCTGCGTTCCAGGAATGAGCATCCCAAGAGAATCATGAGAAAGCTGTTTTGTCTTTTATTGCCGACCCTTAGAAGTCAAGTAGCGTCAGTTCTGCTGTTTCCAAACGCCTGTGAGAATCAGGGGAGGAACACAATTCCACGTCTCAACAAGAAAGTTTGCTGTGTCTGATGCGGGACGGGAGAGCTTAATGCAGTTATCCTGAAAAAATCCAATCTGACAAGGTCACCAACTTATTAGGGGGGCAAGGAAGTGGAGAGGGTGATGAAGTGTGGTTTTGGTAAATTCTTCTCTTCTTAGCTAGCTAAGCAATACATATATTCTATATCAGAACAGCTGTATAAAAGATGAAAAATCAGGATATAGCAGTTCAATGTGGGCATCTGGAGGTAAGAAAATGAACAATAAAGTTTGTGTTTTAAACAGCATTCTTTAAAGATGCTGTGTTAACTTGTATTTTAATGTAAGATTAAATGTAAAAATATGTGACTTTTTATTAATACATTCAAGAATAAAGCAAAAAACAATGTGACAAGTCAAATATTCAACAATTAAGGACGTTTATCACGAACAACTTTTCACAGAGCACTAGCTAACTGCTTGGCCTCTGTGATAGGGATCTTGGGTCTAGATAGAGAGCTAGAGAAGGAAGCTGGCATTTGTTTGGATGCAGGGGAAACTGTCAGAGAAGAAATTCAAAGCAGATGCTTGTTTGCCTAGCACTGCTCACAGTTTTTGTTAGTGTAACTGCTCTAGGCAGAGTTCTAAGGACATTACTCCAAGATCCCCTTTCTGGATCACAATTTAAAGACTACTCTTGGTCTCACTGAGAGATCGTGAAGATGGGGTAGCTACTCAGATGAGTGGAGGACAGGAATATTGGCCTGGACCATCTTGATGGATCCAAATAATCACTTGAAGTCTTGCAAGAAAACTGTGAAACCAGAAAAGCCAGACTGTCACATACATCATCATCTTTGTCATTGTCATCCTTACCCTTTCTTCTCTTCCTCATCATCAGCAACAGCAGCAGCAACAGCAGTAACAGCAGCAGCAACAGCAGTAACAGCAGCAGCAACAGCAGTAACAGCAGCAGCAACAGCAGCAGCAGCAACAGCAGCAGAAACAACAGTAGCAGCAACAGTAACAACAGCAGCAGCAGCAACAGCAGCAGAAGCAACAGTAGCAACAGCAGCAGCAACAGTAACAACAGCAACAGCAGCAGCAACAGTAACAACAGCAGCAGCAACAGCAGCAATAGCAGCAACAGCAGCAGCAGCAGCAGCAGCAGCAGCAGCAGCAGCAGCAGCAGCAGCAGCAGCAGCAGCAGAATGGAAAGGCAAAGCAGGGAAGGAGAACAAACTGACAAAACAGTGCTGGCTCTGAGGATGGAGGGAGAAGGGCTTGTGTTGGCAACATGGATGAATCCAAGACCAGCTGTCAACACCAACCCGTGAGCAGTGGGAACCCTGGCCTACCATCATGAGAAACTGGATGTTGCCAAAGAGAACATGCACGCAGAATCTTCTAGAATCTCTAACTATTGCTCACCTGTTGCTTTATGAAGCTCAGAGACTGACCAGTAGTTGAGCCAACCCAGACTCCCAGCATACAAAATTAATACATCTGTGGGGCTTATTTATGTGTATGGCAAAACAGCTCTCAGCTTTTATATCAATAATATTCCTCTCTGGCTATACAGGAGTTTCTCTTTGCTTAATATCCTATGGAGTGTGACTCTATATCTATATTAGTAATGTAAATATATAGTTATTAGTTTTTAACCCACAGGAAGGAAAGTTCTATGCAGGTTTCAAACAACCGTTAAGTGTTATGACAGTCTGTAGACACATTTAGGTTTCCTTCTTTTGTACCAGGGATTTCTTTTTTCTCCCTGCTCCTTCTGAAGAGATTGTTCAAAGGTAAAAGGGTGCCTGGTACTCCTTTTGTTCATGTTGAAATTTTCCGTAGGAGAACAGATTAAGCATTTGCAGAAATCTATATTAATGCACCTGGACTGTGTCTCAGCCAACAGCATAGAGTCCCAAGGTATCATGGTCCAGATTCTTCAGTCTTTTTGTTTAATCCAACACCTCTCCCTATAAATCACCTGTTTGAGAGTAAATGCAGCAATTCATTGTTTTGGCTCATATAAAAAAATCCATCAAATGCTATCAGCCTCCAAACACTGAAACTTGAAGGTGGTTTTCTGTTCACACAGACTTTCTAAGACGTTTTCCAACATACTCTGTTTAGCTATATAGTTAACTAATAATTCTTAAGTAAAGATTACTTGTTTAAATTTTAAGTATCTGAATTGCTTAAAATGTTTTATTAAATAAATTTATTTATTTGCTTTCTTTTTTTTTCTTTTTCTTTATTTTTTTCTTTCTTATTTTGAGACTGTCTCTCACTCTGTACTATAGGCTGACTGGGGCTTGGCCTGTAGCCCAGGTTGTCCTCAATCTGTGGCAGGCTCCATGTTTATGCCCCCCAATACTGAGGTTACAGGTGTGACACAATGCACCCATCTTAAGTAGTTTTTTAGTTTATATTTCAAATGCTTAACATGCATTAGTAAATTTATTTAGAAACAACACTATCATGGCTGCAATGTAAAGGAATGAGACTAATTTCTGAAAAAATTGTGTTTAGTGTTGATATTAACAACTAAAAGTTATGATATTCTCAAAGGAGTATTTTTGAGGAACTTCAGCAGTAAAAAATATGAATATGTATTTTTTCTTCAGGAAAATAGACTGAGAGAATTGAAATTTAAAGTTGAATAATAAAATTTGTTGAAATTTGCAGCCAAATGTGAGGAGTTGAGAGTGATCTCCTAAGAACTGGTGATTTCCTCCAGATTATGTAATGCATAGATTCAAATATGGAAATTATGGTGGCAATTATTTTATTTTCATATTATAGAAATTCTCTAGCAGCTTAATTGAAACAAAGTATTTCTAGATTACTACTGCATAAATACCATTCCAGTTTGGTTATAATATTTGTATGAGGTCTGTGTATGAATTGCTGAATTGTAAGATTTATTGTTATTTATTTCTTATTAATATAATTTATTCATTACCAATTTCAAACTTGTATGCAATGCATTATGATTGCCCTCATCACCCATTTTCTTTTGTTTTTCTTCTACTTTCATCAAACACCTTCCTTCAGAAGTTTCTTCCCGGTACCCTCATGTCTTTTAGTTTTGTCTTGTGCCCTGCTGAGTTTAACCAGGACTGTGCTGTAGGAAATCCTTCAGCCAGTGGCTGAGCAGGCAAGAGCAAGCAAGCAGTCTCCCACAACAGGGCAGTAAGTTGACAATGGTGTGAAATTGTCCAGTGGAGGCTGGTGGACTCACCACCATATGTACTACTGAAGACAATGATTTTGCTTCTCCTACACATATATCAGGAACCAAGAGCTCCCTGGGAAGGGCCTGGACTCACGAGCACACCCCCACCCCCACAATATTTCTGAGTGGTTTTTGGGCTATTATGCAGCAGAAAGGGGACAGGAAATAAGGAAAGGAAATTACATACATGTACGAAAACATAGAAAGAAACATATTATTTTTATAACTAATGTACACTAATAAGAAATCCAACAAACCAACCAATCAACCAAACATCTAAACAATCAATCAACCGAAGAAGTCAACTGTAAGGGCATTCAGGTACAGATTTCTGTGACACTTCCTGTATGTCTTTAATGCGTGTGTAGTAAACCCGATGATTAAGATGGCTGGCCCCTCTTGTCACAAATATCACTGAAAGTCATCCAGAATGGAAAGGTGATATTTCATGAGATGATAAAATTAGTTTTAGACCATTGGTCTCCAAATGTTAAAAAACATCATGTTCTCTTATAGTGAGATTGCAAAATATATGTCCCTTTATTTATATGTAAATGGTATACATAGGACACTTGAACAGAAGAGCATAGCATTATGCAATTGATATCATGTATTTAAAGGTATTTAAATATGTTTAAGTGTCTGACATAAATTGAAACACTTGTAAATTGGTAAGAAGTTTAAAGAAAAGAATAAGCACAGTTGAAATAAATAATATTTAATGAGTCATACATTTTTGCTGAAATTTAGCCATAAACTTCCATCTTCCTAAATACCAGAAGTATCTGATGCTGTTGGTGTTATGCTATTTTACTAATTTATTTTTATTTTACTATTTTTTTTGCAGTAAAAAATTCACTTTACTATCTTTTTTGGGAAAAAATTAAAGTACCTTATAATTGTCCACAAAATTTTTTAATGAAAACATTTTCTAAATTCTTATATAGTATTCTTTATTAGTCATAACATATATTCAGTTTGCAGATTACAGGTTTCATTGTGATGTTTTCAAACCTATGCATCATGTGCTTTGGTCAAGTTCAGCACTGTCTTGGCCTTCCCTTCCCTCTCCTATTAGTCCTCTTCCTCCTTGTAAATGACCCCCTTTGTTCTTTCACCTTATTTCTATAAAATCCTGATTTTACATGCAGGAGAGACTATCTGAGTGATTTTGTATAAAATGAAAACTTTCAGCTTCTTCTGTTTTTCTACAAATGATGTAATTTCGTTCTTTACAGTTAAATAAACTCCATTGCTTGTATATATGCCACATTTGATTTTCTTACTTTTAATTTTTATTTATTATTACTGTGTGTACAGTGTGTGTATATATGTATGAGTGTAGCATGTGTGCAGGGCACACATGTGGAGGTCAGAGGACAACTCTCAGGAGTCAGTTCTCTCTCTCCATCTCAGGTTACAGGGATCAAACTCAGGTCATCAGGCATGCACAGCAAGTGCTTTAGACTTTCTTCATTCACGTGTTAGTGGGTATATGGACTAGTTCCATGTTTGGGCTGTTGTGAAGAGTGTTACAATAAACAAGAGCTTTCAAGGATGTCCAGTATTCTGACTTGGATTCATTCAAGTACAAACCTAGGAGTTGACTAGCTGGACACAGGATTTCTGTTGTTTCTTGAGGAGCCCTTTTTACTGATTCCCTTAGCAGTAGCACACTAATTTACACTCACAGCCACAGAGTTTACGTTTTCTTTCCCCACACTTCCTCACTAGGATTTGGTGAAGTTTATTTCTTGATGGTATCCAGTTTAAGTTAATGACATAGATTCCTACTATAGTTTGAGATGCCATATATCTAAGGATTTTGAACATTTCATGTTTATTGGTCATTTGTATCTCTTCTTTAGAGAAATAATTCATTTGCCTATTTATTGTTTAGATTATTTGCCTTTTGTTCTTTAAGTTTTTTATTTCTTCATATGACATCGTTGACAAATAGGATTGCATGAGACTTGCAAGCTTCTGTGCAGTAAAGGAAACAGCAGACTAAAGAGAGAGACACAGAAAGGGAGAAAGATGTTGCCAGCTACACATCAGATAGGGAATTAACATGCAGCATCTCTAAGGAGTTGTTAATGCTCCTTTATAAACGTCTCCTTTGCCTGCAAGCCATTTGTGATGGTTAAATCATGGCTGTCAACTTGACTGCACCTGGAACCAACTAAAACATGAGCTGGGTACCTCTGTGAGGGATTTCCTCCATCTGACTATCTGAAGCAGGAAGACATGATCTGAATGAGGGGGCACCTTCTGTTGGCAGCCCAGATGAGAGGACGTGGAAGAAGGGACCTTTGCTTTTACTGGCTTGCCCTCATTCTCACTGGCAAACTCATCTATCCGGTTGCTGCAGCATTTTCCTTCACCAATATTAGAAACAACCTTTTCAGGACTCCAACACAGACTGAAAACTAACTAGCAGCTCTCCACAAATCCTCCAGGACTCCAGTACCAGAGTGGGATTGCTGAGTCGTGCAGTCCTGTGGCCTGAGCAATGACTAAGTCTCCACTTATCCAATGTGAGACAACTATTGAATATACTACACAGTATATGTGTGTGTATGTATATGTGTATTCATATGCATGTGTGTATGTATGCATGCATGCACATATAATAATATTCACACATGTATGCATATAATAATAGTAAAAATATATATTGAGCATATATAATGAGCATATATATTCATTCCATCAGTGACAGTGCATTGCCCTAATACATGCTGTAACTGTGTTTCTCAGTGTCCATGCTCAGATGTCTTTTGTAACACACAAATGTTTATTGGTTCTTGTAGAGAAGGTTGTGAATTTTTTAAAGAATTATTTCTACCTCTTACTTGTTTGGAGGAATATTACTTTTTAAAACTATGGAATAGATATTCAAAGTGAATAAAATGCTTGCCAAATTTAAAAATTAGTTTAATAAAAGTGAATATATACATCTTATCAAGCCAAAAAATATAATGTATTAGTCACATATCCAACTTTTCAGTGACATTCCCAGCCATGATCAGTAATCCATGCTTCTTAATTCATTTTTCTATACACGTATATATTATAATGCCATAGTGTAAACCTCAAATACATGCAAAAATAGGGGATTTGGGGCAGTTGATGAGAATGTTTTGGACTTTGAGATATATGTTTTTAAGCATGCAAAGTCATTTAAGTGAATATTTTTAAAAGGTTAAACATTTAGAGTATGAAATCATATCTCAACGGAAGTTATTTAAGGAAGGATGAAGCAGAGATTCTGGCGCAGAAGGGAATATGAAGGGCAGAGTTCTAATGGCAAATGCAAGCGGTGTGGGAAGCACCTCTGGCTTCAGGCTTCTGATCTGAACATCATTGACCATGCCACAAATTATACATAGAACAAAGCTGGTTTTCTTTCATGCAGTGTGAAATAATCTGACATGGAGGTTTTGTAATGCTAGTTCTGCATATATACGAATTGGGGCTCAGCCAATTTAATTAACTGGCTAAAATAAAAGAGAATATGCTTCAATCTATGTTCTTTTAAAAATTTCTCTATTGTCCTTTCTACAAATTTGAATCTATTTTAAGTGTAAGTTTTATATTTATATTCCTTTCCTTTGGCTAATTTTTTCTTTCGTTTGCACTCTCTGTGTTTAATGAGAGTGTGTGTTCTTTCTCTTTTCTGGTGAGTTTTAGTTTGAAGTCTGTTTTGTCACATGTATCTCAGGACGGCAGCACCTGCTTGCTTCATGAGCCCATTTTCAGGGAGTACTGTTTTTCATTCTTTCATTTTAAAGTGCTGGCTATCTTACCTATATATTTTTTTGTTTTTTGCTTTGTTTGTATTTAAGATGCTAATTAATTACATAATTTTTCCCTTCCATTTTCCCTCTTCAAGCTCTCACATATACATATCTTTGCTCTTTTTCAAATTTATGGCCTATTTTCATTGATTGTTATTGCGTGTATATATATATATATATATGTATGTATCTTATATACATACCTATTCCTAAATATAACCTGTTGAGTCCATATTATGTTACTTGTATGTATGCTTATAATTCAAAGTTTTGGTTTTTTGATGGTGTTTCACATTTCATGTATGTTCCTTCCCTGTGATTTTAAATTTTCATGATCTTTGTTATTTCTAGATTCTCTACGTTATCTTCAAGTTCTGATATCCTATCTTCTGCTTGATTCATTCTCCTTCTAAGGCTTTCCCTCTGAGTTTTATGAGATACTTAGTTTTTAATTCAATCTTCATTTCAGCTTCTGTTCCCTTCAATGTTTCTTTCTTTATTGAACTCAGTTTTCATGTTTTGAATTATCTTCATTTTATTCAGCCATGTACTTGTATTTTCTTGGAAATACTCAAGTGTTTATTACTGTCTTGTTGGAGTTCAGTGAAGTGTTTGTTCATGTCTTCTTTAAATTAGAGTTCTTTGATAAAGTTTATGATTGTTCTTTTAAACTCTGTGTCCTGGATTTCATCTAGGTAATTCTTGTTATAGAAAACTTTTATTGGACTAGTAGGTTTGATGGGAGACATTCTGTCTTGGCCATTTTATGTTGTTTTTGTTTTGGCAATTTGACCTGGAAATGTGAAATCCTTTCTTTGGTGATGTGTCTGATGAGATAAACCCCTTGCCTTAGGTTGGGCCTGTACAAAAAATTCATGACCTGAATCAAGTAAAGCTGCTGGATGAACTGTTTACTTGAAACAGGAAAAGATGGTTCCTAAGCCATGGATCTGGAACTAGTCCTATGGGTGCAATATGGCAGCAGTCAGAGAGAAGGACGGGAAATGAAAGTAGCATCTTACCCTTCAAAAGTGATTTCTGAACAAAGTAGGCTGGAAGACCAGCTACTGGACCTTGACATGTTGATCTAGAGATGTGCAGTGATAGGAAGACATTGGTCAGGGAGACACAGGGGTGGATAAGAAATAAGAAACAACTTGCCAAGTTAAGGTGGCTCTCAAATAAAGAGGGCTCCTAGGCTGGGCTTGTGTGTAGAGATGGTGGTGGGTGGCTGGGAGGGAGGGGACTGGGTAGGAAAAGAAAGAGATCACTTAGGTGGCAAAGGTGGCTTGTGAACAAAGAGGTATCATGGGATGCTGGTCTGGAACTAGGCTTCTGAGTTTGGAGATAGCAATGGATTGTAGGAAGGGGTGGAAAGTGAAGAAGTGACTCACCAAGAGCAGGTAGCTCACAAAGATGGCCCTTAGTCTGTGGGTCTGGATCCAGGCTTGGCAGTATGCAGATCTGTATTCTCAGTCACTGTAGAACACAATTCTCTTATCTAAACATTCCTTAAGTTACACCGAGGAACCAATCTTATACCTATGAATGTTAGGACTTCATTCTTTGCAGTTTTGGAACTAATCATTCGCATTTTGGGAATTAATTCCTTGCATCGGCAGCACTGTCCTGGGCATTACGGAACGATGAGTTGTTTCCCTCCCTCTGTACACAGGTGCCAAAGCCCTTTCTCTCAAGCAGAAGCAATGAAGCATGTCTAGTTTGTCTTAGTTTTGATTTGAGTAACTATGGTCTGAGAACACTGATCCAGGTTACTCTACATTCCATGTTCCAACATGGAAGCAGTTGTATAATTTTGTAGAACAAAGAAAATCATAAATCAGGACAAATTTAAGATACTTTGGCTGTCATAGCAGAGAGAGGTTGAGAATTTCAGTGTTAGATTGATTAGCTTGTTCTCTTATATGACAAATGCTACCTGGGCTTAAAATGAAATGAATAGGATCTGTCTTAAGAGTCTTATTTCCCTCTGAGAGAATGTAGCTAATTTATTTGAACCAAATTATTGCTACATATTCCAGGCTGGTCTATAACAGTTATATAGCCCAGGCTAGCCTGTAAAAACTTATGGTCTATAGCTAGTTATCCTGATATTATTTTAAAGGTTTATATCATATGTATGTATTGTTATATCTGATTTTTGAGAAATTATTAATAAAATAATGAAAAATCTTGTATATCTGAATCTTTTTAAAACTAGGTACAATTTCCATGTGATAACTGAAGTTTCCTTTGTATTTTCGAAACTTATGGAGCAGTTGGCTAGAACGACACTTATCCACATAGTGTGAGAGTCAACAGTCATGGTTTCTTCCAGTGAGAACTGAATGCTTTCCTCCTGCCTCGGAGATATTTCCTGAGGGTAAGGTGGCTCCCATGTTCTCCTTAGAACCTCACTCAGCCACTTGATAAACTCAAGTGTTCTTCCGTCTACGCACTAAACCTTGCCCAAGGGGAGGAAAAGATAAAAAAGGGCCCAACCCTTGTTACCCATGTTTTGTGTATATGAGAAGCCTATTGCCTAAAATACCTTCCAATCAAACAGGCAAATCAAATCAAATCCACCTGAAAGATCTAACTTTCAGATGACCTAACTGAAGAGAACCATAAACATCCACTCTGGTATATAAAAGTTCAATTAATTGGTAGTACATTTAAGGACCTTGTCAAAATAAGAAAACAAGGGGAAACAGTTACAATGATTGACAGATTAAATTATCCTAGCTTAAAGTTACAAATAAGGTAATGTCTGCCGGTTCTGTGGTGGAGCTAGGAGTTGGATAGATCTTGATGGCAGACATACAGAAAGAAGGACGACAAACAGATAATAAAGACGGTCAACTTCTCACTTCTTCCTTGCATCTCTGATCTGACAAAAAAGGCCTGACAGTTTAAGACAAAGGCACACATAGTCCTCTGGCCATTGCCCCTGTCTGACAAACAAGCCCAAAGCATGTCATGTTTGTCCAACAGTTGCAGACCTGTTAGCCTCTTGTCATTTCTAATAATAGTTTCTCTTTCCTTCTTGCTGAAACTTTGAGCATGTTCCTCGAATATTATTCTTATCTTGGATGGACTATTGAAAATATGTACTAACATGTATGTGTATGCACAGCTTTCGGCTTTCCTTTTCTGTTGATGCCATTGTTTGATTTACGCAAATGGGAGATTCCTTTCTGAGCATCTCAGCATGTTCAGGCCTGATTTGTTATTGTTTGAAATTCTGGGACTGTTTTACACACATTTACAAAGAAAAACATTTGGCCTTTGATAAACGAATGACAAGCATGATATAAAGGCTGGAGGATGGTCAGTGCGGATCGGTACAGCGAGATCTGCACATCTGGCCCCAGCTGTGCAGCTACTCACAAGAAATGACTAATCCTGGTTTGGCCAAAGTCAGTAATTATTTTTACTGTTGTTGTGAAGATCAAAGGTTATTCCAGGAAGGAAGGCTGGGGCAATGGACTTTGTTATCTGACAGCAGTGGGGATTTATAAAAGCTATCATTTGGGTCACGGTTTGCACATTAACTCGGTGCTGATGCATGTGGGTCATGCAGCAGTGTAAACAACCTTCATGTGATTGTCATTATAATTGGCTAAAAGTAAATGAATCTACTGGTTTTGAGTCATCTTTGACCTTTTTCCAAGCACCAAGTCCTGACTCTGAATGTTAGAGAAGCTTGGAGGAGTTGCATCATATTTTTAAGAGTATGTCATTCTGTGAAGCCTTATTGTTACTGAAAAATCTGACCCTCTTATCATTAAGTAATTTTACACTAAAAAATTTTCTTTAAGAGCTGCCACATGTGAGATTAGAATAATGCTTGAAGGGATTATAATAATTGCAAACTCACTGGACATCTTAAATATGTAATTTTTCAATGTGATTCATTTATACATACAATTTTCCCTAGACATGCATGAGCTGTCAGTTGGGATGCACTCTTAAGAAGTGTTGGACACTCCATCCCTGTTTCTTACCACTTCTAACAAATCTTCTCTAAATCCTGCATCCAATAACATGTCAAGCTGAGTACTCTAGAGGATCAACAGTGAAGATAGAAAAGGCGATGCTTTCAAACATTGGTTTTGCTCTCTCATTCCTATTATGTTAGACTCTACTCTGCATAACTGCTATACAGTACTTATTCCAGCCTCTAATACTTATAGTGAGCATAATAATTTTTATTTCTAGACAGGTAACTCGAAGCTCCCTAAATGATGTGCAAAGGCTGTGATTACAATGGACACCTGCTATAGCTCAAAACAAGTCCTTTGTAAAATACACAGGATGGTCTTACAGATATGCAATAAAGACAAATCCAGATTAAAAAAAGACCTCTAAATGGGTCACAGTATTGGATGAATGTACATAGGCTTGGGAGAGAAGAGAAAAGGAATAAAGACAGTTAAAGAAAGAAGTATTTTTTTTAAAGTTAAAGTCTTTAAAGAGACAGAATACAGGAAGTCATAGATTAAAGGAGTAAAGATAATAAAATAAATATTAAACTTGTAAGAAAAGTAATAGAGTAAAAACAAGCCATGTTAATATGGAAAATTCACAGAGTGTCTGGATTATGTATGTTATTGTATTATCTTTGAATTTTTTGACTGTGAATGAGCTAAGTACAGAGACACATTTTATTGTATGGGGTGCTAAGCTAAACCAGTATGTATATTATAAAGGTGTCATCCAAATTTGGGTCTAAGGATATATTGCTTTGGAACAGAGGTTCTCTTGTTTCCATAGAGGATGAGAACCTATGGATTGCTTCCAGACTGGTGTGGTTTGATGGAACAGGACCCCCTGAAGGTCAACATGAACACCCTCAAAAATTACTATGCCCAACAAAAAGCAGGAAGCATTTTGGACATACTATGCCCATATTCCCAAATATTGTTTATAAATGTTTATTTACATTTTAAGGGGGATATGCTATTGAGATTTTCATTCATATGGATCTTGGTTTATTGGGAGAAAATTTAAGGTCAATTTTGTTATAAGTCTATTTCTGCACTTGATTAAGGTATTGTGATTGTGTAGTTCATTTAAAAATGTAATATATAATTAAGAAATATAGGTATATAGATATTCATCTATAATAGTCAAGCTTTCAGTCATATTAGTTAGGTTTTCTAAATATATAGGGATGTATTTCAGTTAGGTATCTTCAAATCTTTCAGAGACCTTCAGAATATGACATTTAAATGTTTTAAGAATTTAGGACTTTTCATGATAGTGAGACATATCTGCTCCTGGCAACACAGGCTACTTCAAGAAGAAGATGGGCATTGAAGAAGCTCCTTATGGAGTTGGTTAGCAATTTGAGCAAGAAATTGCTCTTACTTGGACTGCTTGACTGGACATGCAGGACCCACAAAGAAATGATTGCTGAACTTGTCTAAAGGTGAGATGGTCCTTCGGGGTTCCTGCTTCATAAAAGACTCTACATTCTGCATGATACAAAAGAAAGTGACTGGTAAACTGCCAATATAGGCAGAACTGTCTTTGAAATTTCCTGCTTTGTGGAAAAGTCTGCTGGATACTATGGGCCTATGGGTGGAAGAGGGATGTCCCAATGATAAAAAAGAACTTTGGGTGACTGCCCAGGCAGTGAGATGTCTCTGTCAATTCTAGAATTTTAGAAGTTACTTACAATGTACTTTGTGTTTACTTAGGTGATATATCCTTCTTTAGTCTTTGATGGAACTGAAGAATTTATAATTATAATTATAGTTTTCCTTAGTTATGATAAAATAAAGTAGATATAAATATTATAACTGTAATTCTTGCTTGATAACTGTTTGCTATATGTAATTTTATTATGTTAAAGTTAAAACCTTCCTTTTTGTTTAAAAGAAAAAGAGAAATGATATGGGAAGTTCTTCTGTCTATGTGCTGCTTTGATTGGTTGATGAATAAAGAAAATGGCATGGCCTATAGCAGAACTTAGGTAGGCAGGGAAGGCTAGGCTGAATGTTGGGAGAAAGAAGGGCAGAGTTAGGGAGAAGCCATGGATCCTTTGCCTGAGACAGATGCCGGGAACTTTACCCAGTAAGCCACTGCCATGTGGTAATACACAGATTAATAGAAATGGGTTAAATTAATATGTAAGAGTTAGCCAATAAGAAGCTAGAGCTAATGGGCCAACCAGTGATTTAAATAATATAGTTTCTGTGTGATTATTTCAGGTCTAATCTAGTTGGGAACCAACAAGCGGCAGCTTTTCTCTCCTTAAAACAATGGTCCCTGGCAACACAAAATGATAATTTTTAGTGTTTTATTTTGTTAGTAAATATGGGTTAAGCTTTTCCAGTGTCAATCATAGAAATTTACATAGAGCAAATATTCAACAAATCAATAGATATTTATATGGTGAATAAAATTTCCAGAAGAATTTAAAAATATATCAAGTATTTAAAAGGTCATCTTATTACTTTTTAAAAATACTCCTAATTGTTTACATGTTAGTAAGTATATTTGGGCATGATACTCTCTTCATTGTTCATTCTATAATTTAGTTTTAACTTTTTTCAAAGTCCCCTTAATAAGGGTTCTTTGACGTAAGTTCAGTGAAATATGATACCTTGTAAAAGTTCACAAGCGTTTAATGAGAACAAGCCTCAAGGATGACAGCAAATAGAAACTACCAATTTAGGCGGAAAGGAGGCTTCAGGAGAATCAAAAGTGCTTGTAAGACTCATTTCTTGGAATGATAATGAATTAAGTATGGGGAGGAGCTACACCTAGCATCTCTTTATTCTCCACAGTACCTTCTTATACCAAGACAAAATATCCTGTTACCTAGATGCCACAGAACCTACTAAATAAGTGGTAGATAAACAATCTAATGTTATGTTCATTTTCACCACAGCCAAGTTAAAAAAATATGTCGTGTACAGACATATATGGTTTTGATAAACCTTATCTTCTTGTCTTCTCAAGTCCCAGATCAATGGGCCATTCCAGGGACTTTCTAATCTTCTCCTTTTGAATTAGGAGCAAAGAACAGAGAGTAAGTGGAAAGAAAATGATAACTTCTACCACTGCCACACAACAAGCATATCTGTGAGGGCTTATTCCCTTGCAGGTGTTAACTAATATTTACAGTAAGTCTGACAAGTAAGTCGTGCTATATATTGATATGAATTAAGTCTCAGGTTGATGCAGTAATTTAAGTAGTAAAGTAGGAAAGTCAGGGTCCAGATTAAGTGTCAATATAAGTATCAAACACCCAAGATTTTATAAAATGTAATTAAAAATTTAGAGTCCTACCAACTTTACTACCGGTACATGAGCTGAACAAGGACAAGGAGAGAGATGCTAATGTGCCTACAAAGAACTGTCGGCAGCTAAGGAATGCTGAGAGCAGGAGAAATTGTTTTCTCAGGAAAGAGCACATCAACTGTCCATTCAAAACAAATGGTCAGGCCTGAAAATGTCCATACAAACAACATCGCACAGACTGAGGTTGTATTTATGCACTTAGAATTTTTTACATGTGTACATGTTTGTGTTTATGTGTAAAAACAATGAATAAAACAGAGGCCATGAATTTTAAAGAGGACAAGGAAAGATCTATGGGAGGAGTTGGAGGAAGGAAAGGGAAAGGAAAAATGATGTAATTATATTATAATCTAAAAAAATATGAAAGAAATAATTTGAAAAAATGCAAGCCAAACAAGGAAATTGCATGTATGGCATATCTCAATTTTCCCCATAAATCTTTTCATTCTATTTCTTTTTAAATCAATATTTCAGGGTTTTTACTCTAAAAAATTGTAATAGTGACAAAAATGAAAACAATAGTTTGGAGGTCCCAAATTCTGGTGTGAAATGCTGATTTCAAGTCACTTCTGCTATTTAACTTCTGCTTTCAAAGGCAACATGTCTGATGTGGCTGTGTTTCAGTCCACCTGTATATGAAATGGTGGTGATGGTAGCCACATGTTCACTAAAGTATGAAGATTATAAAAGAAACCAGACAGATGTTGATTGGCTCATTATCAGCATACAGTATAAACTACAGCCACGTTTGAACTTACATAGCAGACTGTTTTAAATCTAGCATGTTCTATATTACTTGCCACCTCCATCTAATATTCCTTTCTAACAGCATTACAAATGTCAAAACATCCCATATATTCAACTCCCTAAACAAACAAAATTAAAAGACAAGAAAATGGATATCATACATATTGTGTTCCTTAAAAAGTCAAATAGTTTGCTTGGCTTGTGAACCAGATTTGCCTAGTGAGCACCCAACTGTCACCCACTCCCTGAGATCCAGTTAAGCAGATATTTCACCTGCTTTACCTGGTCTAACCTTGGTCCTGAAACCCCTGCACTAACCCAATCTTGGGCAGGTTAGACTCTCACATCAGACACACAGCCAAAGAAAGAAGTTTATATGCCCACATCACATGGAAAGCCTGGAGCAATGCACTCCACATTCTAAAAGATGATGCCTGCCAACCTAGATATGACTGTATTCAGCAAAACTATCTGCTGAAGTAGAGAGAGAGAAAAATAGAAAGAGAGAGAGAGAGAGAGAGAGAGAGAGAGAGAGAGAGAGAGAGAGAGAAGCTTTCTATGATCCAAACAGTCTAAAAGAATTCATGACAAGCAGACCAATTCTAACTAACGTACTGGAAGCAGCACTTTACACAAAGAACAACAGGCCACTGATGAATTAATTTCCCCCAAGGATGAATTCCTCAATTGGTTATCTAATACCAAATGACCAGTCCTGAAATCACACACACACGTTGTAGGGAGCAGGGTGGCCCTTACACCCTCGGCTGCCTGGTTAGCTTATACCCGAAATAATCACACAGAAACTGTATTAATTAAAACACCGCTTGGCCATTAGCTCTAGCTTCCTATTGGCTAACTCTTACATCTTGATTTAACCCATTTTTATTAAATCTGTGTTCACCACAAGGTTGTGGCTCGCCAGAAAAGATTTAGCATGTCTGACCTGGCAGCTCCATGATGGCTCTCCCTCTGATTCTGCTTCTTCCTTCCAGAATTCAGTTCTGTCTTCTCTGCCTACCCTATTAGGCCAAGCAGTTTCTTTCTTTCTTAACCAAGGAAAGCAACACACAAACAGAAGGACCTCCTACACCACACATACACATGTTATAATGTATATCACTAAGACTCATCAGGTAGGATTTATACAGTTATGCATACATAAATACATATACACTACATATTCAAGGAAAAATTATTTAAAGAATGAGGGAGGTAGAGGACTTGGGAATGACAAGATGGTGGAAAGGGAAGGGGAAAAAGATGTTACTATATTTAATTTTAAGAAAAAGTCAAATAGATTGCTGTGTTATAAAAAGTTAATTGGTGTAGTTTTTTCTTTATTTAATTTTTAATTCTCATTTACTCTAAAGGCATATAAAAGTCCAAAATCTCTACACTGCAGGTTTTCTGTCTAAAAGACACATCTAGCCAAGATTGGTGTTTCCAGCAAACTTCTGTTAAATATTTTTAAACATGTAGGCCACTGTTATCTGTAAACTTTCTACTATGAAATTTTCAAACTTCCTTCTGGATCGTTACTCACCTGTACAACTGGGGTTTTTACATCTTTAAAAACATATCAGAGAGTCTGAAAAATCATGTGCAATTTTCAATTAAGGAAAATTCCAAGTTGCAAATTAATCTATACGCACTTCCTCCTGAATTTATGGTAGGAAGAGATTAGAGAAAAGGCGGTGTGGAGAGAGCATAATGGCAAGGGCACAAACAAGCAGTTGCAGATGATGGGATTAAACAGTTCAATTTTGGATGAGAAGAGACTTTGGAAACATCTAGTCAGAGGAAACTTTTAGCACGGTATGAAGTAATATGTTTTCATAATGGAGATGTCCAGAGCTTCATAGCTTTTAGCCGAGGTAATAATACACAGGAAGTTATGATGGCTGGGTACTAATAGTTGAAAACAGAAACAGAGGGCAGAAATTACTAAAGTTCCAGAGTTTGGGTGTTCCAATTTGTAAAACAGTCTAACACTACTTAGATGCAAAACCAACACACTCATTATGACTTACACAGGAATAAAGACTCTAAACGTGAATTAATTTTAGGGAGTACCAAGATCGAATTTCCCTGAAGTTATTATTAGCTATCCAATCACCCCCGACCACCACATGAGATTTGTAGACAGCAGGTGTAACTCTGCTACTTCTTCTGGCAGTTTTATACCTAGAACTTCAAGCTTAATGACAGCTCCTTTTCTTTTTTATATTTTAAATACAAAGAGCTTTCTCCACCGTGTCTTACAAGAGAGCAGAGAGAGAGCTAACATTGATCTAATTTCTTTGTAATCTCTCTCATTGCCACAAAATCAACTTCAGACAATTTCAGCATTGCCTTATGTAGGTGTGACTTAAGGGCTCAAAGGATACAGTCAAATGCTTGGGTTTTATTTTAATTTTTTGTTAGTATTGGTGTTTTTTGTTTGTTTTTGTTGGCTTTGCACATTTCAAGTATCACTACGCTTTGGACAATTAAAAAGAAATTTGCACTAGCAATCTAAATGATAATTTAAAGCTTGCTTTTTTCTTTTTTAACTTTAGTTCACAGGCTAAATATTTGGCCTAGCAAGGCCATGACTATTATAAACAAAGTTCTGGCTTCTAAAATCTTGAAACATTATCTTCAGAATGTAAGATACTTAAAAATATTGCTTGTATTATAATTTGAGTTTTGTAATAGCCCTGTAGACATATTGTTTACATATGAATTTATTTTCCCAATATTTCTTTCTAAACCTCTAAATTTTCATTTTGGAAATGTTTGAAAAAAAATTGAAATCAAGATGTACCAATGCCAGAGGATGTTTAAGAAGTGAAATATGATGATTTAAAAGGTAGGCTTTGTTTTGAAGCACCCATATCATCCGCTCACACTATTCATGGCCACTGGATACTTGCCTCTTTTCTACTTAGCTATAGGAAGAACTTGCCCATGAATTTCCTCTTTAAATATTTATGTGAATGTGAAAAAGGCCTTTGGAAAAGTTATTTCAGTAAAAGTTTCTATGATTTTAGCACAACTAGTCCTCAATATTCTCAAACAGTGGATTGTTTTATTTTGTAACTTTATTATTTAAGACTGACTTGAGGTGATATATGAGTATCACATGGAAAAATTCAAATAATAAAATTGATGTCCTCTTATGTGTTTCTCTTAAACACAGTAATAACTCAGAGTTACCACAGACCTGCATATTAAGGACAAACAGTTCTGAGGATAAGACTGTCCCCAATTCAGATGTTGAACACATTTGAACTTCTGATGATCTTTAACGTGAGAGACTCCTTTATTTTCTCAAGATTGATAATCTGATCATAGAACTCATATTTGCCATAAGAGTTCAAATATAACTGGATTAGGGACAAGCAATGGAAGGGGCACCTAGGGAAGATCAGGTCTTGTGTGAGTGTGGGGGCAGGAGGAGACGCAACCGTTATCATGCTCTTTTCATGAGATCATTCCTTCCCACATTCTTTCCCTCAGGACATCAGTGTGTTCAGCCTAGGAGGGTCACTAAAGTAAATATCCGGATTTTGATTTTGTTTTCATGGTTGATCAAAATATTGATCACAAGATTTGATTCAAGTTTCAGATTTTTACTTGCCAAAGTTTGGGTTGATGAAAAGTTCCAGTCTTATAAGCACCATTAAATGTCAGTTTTGCCCAGTGAGCATTTGCCATCTTGAAATGCTATTACCATCTGAGGTTTTATAGAGTCTTGTAGTAGTTAATATATTTTGTATGTTTGTCCTATTTATTATTTGCTTCCTTCTACACTCTTAGCTCTCTACAGCAGAGCATAAGTTTGTTTTGTATGTTAGTGTATTTTCTGTACCTAAAGCATTAGTTGGCAACCAGAGAGATTACAAAAAATAAAACTATTGAATCAATCAATGATAGATGCCACAGAATACATACTACGGTTTTAGCAAACATCCACAAATTGTGTCAGTTTGCAATTATGTGCTGACATTTTGTCATTTTGAGTGATATAAAATAATCAGTAGCTAATACAACTTTATCACAGATAGTATTTTGAAGGAATTTTTTGTGCGTTCATTTTATTATGTAACTTTCCCGAACGGGAAGTGGTACATTGTAGGAGGGGTTCCATGGAGGTAGGACTTCAGTACTCTAGAACGGAGGTTCTCAACGTGTGGGTCACATATCAGATATCTTGCTAATATGATATTTACATTATGAGTCAAAACAGCACATTTATAGTTATGAGTAGTAATGAAATAATTTTGTGGTTGGGGTCACCACACACGAAGATCTGTATTAAGGGGTTGCCGTGTCAGGAAGGTTGAGAGCCACTGATATGGGTCTGTTTTTATTCTTCTACATGTTGATATCCAGTTATTCCAGCACCATTTGTTAAATATGCTTTCTCTTTTCCGTTTGATATTTTTTTGCTTCTTTGTCAAAAATCAGGTGTTTGGAGGTGTGTGGATTAATATCTGGGTCTTCAATTTAGTTCCATTGGTCCTCCTGTCTGTTTTTATGCCAATATCAGGCTGTTTTCAGCACTGTAGCTCTGTAGTAGAGTTTGAAGTCAGGGATTGTGATGCTTCTCTGATGATGAATGTATATGGCACTGATATATGCACTAATCTATGAATATAGAAGAATATCAATAGAGGGCATTTTGTTCACAATACACATGTATATACATACATACATACATACATGTGTCAGTAGTATTTACTTCTGTTCTAGGTTTCTGAACTATCTGATCTCTGGCTCTAGATTGCCCAAGCAGTGTTGGATATCAGTTCCCTTTCATGGAATGGGCTTTAAGTCAAATCAGACATTGGTTGGCTACTCCCACAAGTTCTGTGCTACCACTGTCCTTGGTATTTTGCAGGCAGGACAGAGCATGGGTCCAAGGTTTTGTGGCTGGATTGGCATCCACATTCTCTTTCAGCATCCTGTAGAATACCTCCCCTCACCAAAGAGACTAGAAAGTAGGAATGAACGCATGTAGGCATCAGCTCAACTTCTCCATGTTCAATGAGTTGTGTAGGTGTTGTCCTTGGCAATGGTGTTCCAATGTCAGTTTGGGAAGAGCCACCCTTTGTCTTAGCAACAGTCTAGTTTGTTTTGGGAATTTGATGGGATCCCTCTGGCCAACAATTCAATTGAATGCCACCTAGTCCTGCCAGTGGAAACCTTAACTGGATAATGAGATGACCCACTGAAACTCTGTATACCCCATTGTTAGGAATCTTCCTTAGGATCACCTTCATACATTTCAGGAAGTTTCCACTGCCCTGGGTTTCTGGATGCCTCACCATTCTCAATTTCAAGTTATACTACAGAGCTATAGTAATAAAAACCACATGGTACTGGCATAAAAACAGACACGTGATCAACGGAAATCAAATTGAAGATTCAGACAGAAATCTACACACATATGGACATCTGATTTTTGATAAAGAAGCCAGAAATACACACTTGAACCCTCTCCCAGCCTGTTCAACAAATGTCATTGATAAAATTGGATGCCTGCATGAAGAAGAATGCAAACCCATCTATATTAATCACGCTACTCAAAACTCAAGTCCGAGGAAATCAAAGACCTTAACATAAAATCAGATACACCGAGTGTGATAAAAGAGAAAGTGAGGAATACCATTGCATACATTTGGCACAGGAGAGAGTTTTCTGAACAGAATATAGATAGCACAGGCACTACAATTAATGATTAATAAGTGGGACATCATGAAACTGAAAATCTATTGTACATCAAAGAACACTGTCATTCAGACAGCAGTGGTCTACATAATGGGAAACGTTTTACGAACTACATGGGGTGGGACAATGGTCTTTATTCCTGTCACTTGTATTATTTTTAATAAAATTATGATTGGCCAGTAGGTGGGATGATGGCAATTAGGCAGGAAGTAGAGGCATGGCAATGAGAATTCTGGGAAGAGGGAAGCTCAGTCTCCAAATCGTGACCCAGCTGCAGAGAAAGCAAGATGTGACTGCCTCACTGAAAAAGGTACCAAGCCACATGGCTAACACAGATAAGAATAATGGGTTAATATAAGATGTAAGAATTAATTAATGAGAAGCCCGAGCTAACAGGCCAATCAGTTAGTAATTAATGTAGACCTTGGTGTATTTATTTGGGACTAAAAAACTGCCGGAACTGGGCAGGACAAAAACCTCTGTCAACAACCAGATGTCTAATAGAGGGCTAATATTTAAAATATATAAAAAACTCAGGAAACTAGACATTTAAAAACCAAATATCCAATTAAAATAGGATACAGATACGAACAGAGAATTCTCAATAAAGGAAACTCAAATAGCTAAAAAACATTTAAGGAAATATTCAACATCCTTAGCCATCAGGGAAATGCAAATCAAAGCTTTGAGATTCCATTTTACACCTGTCAGGGTGACTAAGTCAATAACACAAGTGACAACTTGTGCTGGTAAGGATATGGAGCAAGGAGAACATGCCTCAATAGCTGGTGGGAGTACAAACTTGTACAGTCACTTCGGAAATCAAAATGGCAGTTCCTCAGAAAGTTGGGAATTGATCTACCTCCAGACCCAGCTATACTACTCTTGGGTATATACTGGGATGCTTTCCATCTTACCACAGGAACACTTGCTCAACTATGTTCATTGTTGATCTATTCATAATGCCCAGAAACTGGAAATGACCTAGATGTCCCTCAACCAAAGAATGGATAAAGAAAATGTGGTACATTTGCACAATGGAGTATTACTCAGATGTTTACAAAAAAACATTAAATTTGCAAGTAAATAGATGGAACTAGAAAAGAATCCTGAGTGAGGTAACCCAGACCCACTAAAATAAATATGGTTTGTATTCTCTTAAAAGTGCATATTATCCATTAAGTATATGCTACAATCCAGGGGGGATACATGGGTCTCCCTGGGAAAATAGAATAGATTTTTTGGCTGACTAGGGGTTGGTGAGAATGGGAGTCGGGGGATCAGGTAGGGGGCAGATGGGGTTTAGGGAGAGAGTGCAGGGAGAGATGATTGAAACTGAGGGGCATTTGGGGTTTGGTGTTGAAACTTTGTGCAGTGTAACACAATTCTAAATTACTTTTAAAAATGTTTCCCACTTAAGACGACCTTAGCAATGCATTGTGAGTCTTATAATTTCACATTTAGAAGGTTTTGGAATAGTTGTAGTTAAAGTTGTTTCTGGTAGTGACTTGTCTGGTATAACTTGGAAATTTCAATACTTGTGTGGATGTGAACGTTTATGTGTAGCCTTACAGGAAGAATTTCACATATGAATGGTTTTCTTTTAAGATTCAAAACTGGAAAAGGTCCTTTCTACACTGAGACTTTCTACTCTTATACGTGAATCCTCCAAAAGTTATTTTGAGATGATATGTATGGTTGTTTCTTCATAAACTCTTTGTTTTCAACTCTCCCCCTTTTTATTGTTTTTATTAAGCTATATGTTTTTCTACACTCCCTTCCCTTCCTCCTCCTTCCCCTTTTACCCTTTTCCATGGTCCCTCATGCTCCCAAATTACTCAGGAGATCTTGTCTTTTTCTACTTCCCATGTAGATTAGATCCATGTATGTCTTTCTTATGGCCCTCCTTGTTGTCTAGGTTCTTTGGTGTTGTGGATTGTAGGCTAGTTTTCTTTGCTTTATATCTAAAAGTCACTTATGAGTGAGTACATTTGATGTTTGTCTTTCTGTGTCTGGGTTACCTCACTTAATATGGTGTTTTCTACATTCATCCATTTGCCTGCAACTTTCAAGATGTTATTATTTTTTCTGCTATGTAGTACTCTGTGAATGTATGTCCCACATTTTCTTTATCCATTCTTCAGTCTAGGGGAATTTAAGTTGTTTCCAGATTCTAGCCCAGGACCAGATGGCTTCAGTACAGAATTCTACAAGATTTTCGAATAAGAACTAATATCAATACTGCTCAAATTGTTCCACACAATAGAAACAGAAGGAACATTGTCAAACTCTTTTTAAAGGCTACAATTTGCTTGATACCCAAACTACACAAAGACATTATTAAGAAAGAGAATAACAGACCAATTTTACTCATGAATATTGATACAAAAATACTCAATAAAATACTGGCAAACCAAATCCAAGAACACATCAAAAATTATTTACCATGATCAAGTAAACTTCAAAACAGAGATGCAGGGATGGTTCAACATATGAAAATATGTCAATGTAATCCACCATATAAATAAACTGAAAAAAACAAAGCCATGATCATCTCATTATGTGTCAAAAAGGTCTTTGACAAAATACAGCATGTCTTCATGATAAAGGTCTTAGAGAGATCAGGGATACAAGGAACATTTCTAAACATAATAAAGGCAATATATTTCAAGCAAACGGCCAACATCAAATTAGATGGAAACTCCCAGCAATACCACTGAAATCAGGAACAAGACAAGTTGTCCACTCTCTCCATGTCTATTCAATATTGTACTTGAGGTTCTAGCTAGAGCAATAAGCCAACAAAATGAGATATAAGGGAATACAAATCAGAAAATAAGAAGTCAAACTCTCACTATTTGCTGATGATATGATAGTTTACATAAGCGACCCCAAAAATTCTACCAAGGGACTTCTACAACTCACAAACTCTAGCAGAAATATTTTCAAAGTTAAAAATGTTAATCAAAACAGAGGTAAAAAGAACATTTTTCTCTTTATGAAAATTTCTCCAATCATCAAAAAGTCAACGAAGCATTTTCCATAAAATCCTGAAATGATGTATGGAAAATTGGTGAAAGTCAAACCTCCATACAATGTACCTAAAATACTGTATTTATTTATGTAAAATAAGAGTGACTTAGAATTACAGGCAATACTTTTTCTTTTGTGCTGTGGTTTTCTTATATGAAGGAACATGGCATGATCTGTCTTCTACTTAATTAAAAGCATTAATGGGTCTTTCCAGATGTTAAGAGCCCAAGCATCAGTGTGCTGACATCTGATTAATGGATGAAGCCACCTGCTAGCTGCACTCCTGGCTCTGTGGACGATTTGCATTCCTGTGGCCTGTTGCTCTACATGAGTACTCTCAACACTCCGCAGCCTTAAGGTCTGTTTAACATCACCGATGCCTTCCAGTTATGAACACTCTCTTCTGTGTTAATATGAGCACACAACAGTAAGGATTGGCTCCATCATTTCTTTCCTTAAAAATCCTGTGTTTTCTATGCACTCCCAGGGACTGTGGCAGTACGTACAGGGCCTGCACAGGTCTGGGCCTGATGAGGATCCTAATGCTGAGAGGGTGAGTAGACAAAGGTCATCATTGTTGAATCACAAGCTACAGCCAATTGGAAGCCACTCACAAACCTCTCTAAAGAACAGGTCCCAGAAGATGCCCATGCAATAGATAACCAATACAAAGACAAACTCAATGGCATTTTTGCAGGTCTTTGTCTCATAATACTTTGTCAGGGCTTTCTTTTTTTCCTTTCCTTCCCACTTCATAGGTCCTCCACACATATATTCTGGCTTCTGGTTTTGTGTTTTTATGAGATTTTTTTGTGTGTAAATATGCTAGTCCCTGAGTCTATGTATGTTTCTTGAGATTTTCATTTGGCTGTTTTTCTTCTGTTTTTTTCTTTGTTTTATCATATTCTGGTTTGTTTGTTTTTTATTTTGTTATTATGTATGCTTGTCTGTATCCTAATGAAAGAGAGAAAGAAAGGATGTAGATTTGGGTAGGTGAGGAAGTAGGGAGGCTCTGGGAGGAGTTTTTTGCCCAAATGACTAAGAGACTCCATAAAGAACCTCTTTGATGCCCACCATCCTATTGAAGTAAACTGTTGCTGCCAGGAACATATGTGTCTCACTGTCATGAAAAGTCCTAAATTCTTAAAATATTTTAAATGCCATAGTCTGTAGTCTTTGAAAGGCTTGAAGAATACCTATCTATCTAAAATCCATCTCTGTATATTTAAAAAATCTAACTAACATGACTACAAGCTTGACTATTATAGATGATTATCTATTAGCCTATATTTCCCAATTATACATTAAATTTTAAAATGAGCTGCATAAATATAATACCTTAATCAAGATCAGAAATACATATATATATATAAAACAAAATTGACCTTAAATTTGTATCAATAAACAGAGATCCATAATAATGCACATATTTATAGCAATAGTGCTCTTTACAAGTAAATTTCAAGCCACTATAGCTTTACAGATATTTTAACAATAACATTTGAATATTGTTAATTATGCACATTCTATTGGGTATATAATTGCTCTTATAATTCTCATTTTACAATAGAATGCAAAAACCAAATAAAACATTTATAGACTACTCTTATTTATTTATTTATTTATTTATTTATTTATTATACAATATTCTGTCTGTGTGTATGTCTGCAGGCCAGAAGAGGGCGCCAGACATCATTACAGATGGTTGTGAGCCACCATGTGGTTGCCGGGAATTGAACTCAGGACCTTTGGAAGAGCAGGCAATGCTCTTAACCACTGAGCCATCTCTCCAGCCCTATAGACTACTCTTTAATGAAGTCTAAAATCATAAATTCTCAGTCAACTTTTAATTTTTATAAAACTTGATCAATTTAATATATATTAAATATGTTTATCTGTACGCATATCTTTTTACATGTGAACACATTACAATAAATCATATTTTGTCCCCAGAATGAATGGTTTATTTAAAATGCCAAAATTAGTATAACTTACCAAGTAAGTGTATTAGCAGGAATGAATATGATCATCTCAGGGAAATCATTGCAAGTATGTGGCAAAAGTAAACTTCCACTCCCAATATTCAAAACATAAATGTAGTTAAAAAGAAAACCTTTCACAATAGATCTTCATGTAGGAAAAGAATCGAATCATGCCAAAATCAATAAAGGATGTCACCAAAGAAGTATATTCCTACCATACCAAATGTTTTCTTGCTAAAATTAAGATCAAATCATGAAAAAATGAACCTCTCATGCATTTTACTTAGAACTGTATTAAAGTCTTAGCTGCAGTAACAAGGAGGAATAAGCATAAGCTATAAGCTACAGAATGAAAATAGATAGAGCTATAACTACTGAAACATAAAAAATATTAAGACATAAACAACAAAAATAAAGAACAACAATCAATACATACTTCTCAGTAATATCTTAAATATTAATGAATTCAACTTCCCAATAAAAATGCTTGGGGTTAGTTGAATAGAGTAAGTATTAAAATGCAACTTTTTCTCATTTTTCTTTTGTTTGTTATTTTATAAGAAATTCATCTCATGTTCAAGAAAGGTACCACATTACAGTGAAAGGATGGAAAAGTATTTCAAACAATCAGGCATCACTGTCTTAATACTTAAAAAAATAGACTTCAAAATAAAATCGGTCTGAAATAATAAAGAAGGGCACTTCATTTTGATAAAGGGAAAGCGGGCTAAAATGACATTACAATCTTGAACAATATATGCACCAAATTCTGTTGTACCCAATTTCATCAAAAGCATACTATCTGAACTTCATAACACAATCCAATATCAACTCAGTAACAGTAGGAGATTGTAATACCCCATTTTCTCCTAACGAGGGATTGCATAGACAAAAACAGATAAACAATAAACAAACAGAGAAACAGCTGAAGTAAATGGCATCATACATCAAGAGGACATAACAAATATCTAAAGGCATTTGACTTAAACACCAAAGGATATCCAGTATACTCAGCAGCCCAAGGAATTTTCTGCAAAATGGACCATGTCTTCAAGAAATAAAGAAAAAGTTGAAATAATGCAATGTATTTGGAGGACCATGCCATGCAACAAAGCTTAAATCAGCAGCTGCAAAGGAAAAAAAAACTCAGAAATGACAGGAACTAAAGGAAATTAAACACACTACTGAAAGATTAATGTCTCACTGAAATCCAGAAGAAAATAAAATGTCTTGGTAATAAATGAAAATGTAAGTGTATTAAAACCCCTGGGATGCATTAAAATCAGCTCTGAAAGATAAACTTATATCTCCAAGAGCCTAAATTTAAAACTAGAATGAACACTACTAAATGATTTAAGGATGAAACTCAAGAATTTAGAAAAATAAGAACAAACCAAACCCCAATTCAGTAGATTAGAAGAAACAACCACCAACTAGGGCAGGAAAAGTGAAATAAAAATAACAAGAAAACACAAAAATCCAACAAATCTAAGACCTTGTTTTTTTTTAAAGATAAGCAAGATTGACAGACTCTTAGCCCAATTAACCAAAACTAGAAAACCTGCTTAACAAAATTGAAGATGAACAGAGAAAGATTATAAAAGATCAGCATATTGTAAGGAAATACTTTAAAAATTCTATATTCCTTTAAGTTAGAAAACTTAAGAGAAATGGAACAGTTATTAGATTCATGAAGACCACTAAAGTTAAACCAAGAAGAGATAACAAGGTAAACAGACACAAGAAATAAGATTGGAGAAGTAATAAAAGCCTTCTGGTTGGAAAAATCCCAGATTCATACGGATTCATGGAAGAAGTCTACCAGACTTTCAAAGAAAAACTACAAGAAATACCTCTTAAGTTGTGAAACACATACGCTCATCATCTATCTTGAAGATAACACATGGCTACAACTAGCTACAACATAGTTCTACTTTGACATGAGTCACTTTGATGGTATTATATGCTTAGGGTAGGGATTTTATTCTTTGACAGTACATCTTTCTAACAGAAGTTTAGTTAGGAAAAAAACACATTTTCATTGCCATCCTTTGTAGGACAAAAGTACTATTTTAAGACTTTCAGATAAATTGATATGAATTTCATAGAGCAGTGTGACTCCAAATGTTGTCTCATCATCATCATCATCATCATCATCATCATCATCATCATCATCATCATCATCTCCTTAGAGAGTTCACACCTCCTAAACAAAGCCCTGATTGTTAACAAGACACCACCTTAATCTTACGCTTGTTCTAATAAAAGAGAACACTATTGGCCTTGGAGTCCTCTAAAGTTCGTGCCTGGGTGGGGCAGAGTAAAGCCAATGGGAGTTATTGCACTCAACAGTTTAAAAACTATCCAATGACTTGCAATTTTTTACATTTGGAGGATCTGTCTAGTCCCATTCTTTTCTTCCTACCCTCAACTCTACTTCTTTTCTAACTTATTAGTAAAGGTAAAAAATTTTAGAACCTTGTATCTTTTCTCTGGTTATATCCAATAACAGAAAGAAACTAGGAAATTAAAGTGGTTTTGTAAATGATATAAAACTAGATTTGTTTTTTTTTTTGAACTAAATGACTACACAGGTAATATCACAAAGAGAAACAGCCAATAGCTCTTCATGTATTTTTTGTCTTGCTCAGTGCCACTGAGTATATCACATTTCTCAGACACTGTGCCTGTTGACTTGCATACAGTTTCACTGTCACGTGTATTTCAGTCATTATTTATTGATCAGGTTCTTCAAGAACATAAACCAACTAGTAACTTTAAAAAGTGATTCTATGTATTTCCCTTTACCCTGTTTCCTTGTTATTTTGTGTTGCTGCATACAAAGTCTAAAGTGTATGCCCTTAATGAAAGTTCTTGAAGCTATATCATATTTTAATTCATGTGATAAATGCAAAAATAGATTGGTAATGAATTTTCTAGAGCGCATGTGTAGGGAAGTGGTAAATATTTGTATTCCTGTTGCATACTACGTCAGCTGTAGCTCTACTTTTTCAAAGTAGCACTGTGATCCAAGAGCAATTGCTCTAATATGGAGGGGTTAATACTTCTTCACATTTGGTAGCTACCTAGCTATTAGACCATAATCATATGCTTGGTTTCAGCATCATACTATGATAATAGTCTAGTCTCAAGTATGTCCAACTGTACGATCATATGGCATTAACAGCATCACCACAGGCAGAAAAGACTGTTAAATCTTTCCATGTAAGAGATGGAAGAGGCAAGGCAGCCACAATGCATAAAATAGGATGCCTTCTGCAGTTACCTTATTTGATATATGTGAAAATAATATGTCAAATGAATGTGGTAGCCTTTTAAAAGAGGTGTCTATGTTAGTATTATTGTTTATATATTGTTTTATTTCACTATTGCTCTTGGTAGATTTTAAAATTGAACTCCAGTTAGACTGAAATAAGTTATTTCTCAAGATAAATACCTCTTTATGTGATAATTTCATGACAGACATAAGTTTAAAGCAGGGATTTTAATATCTCCCAATTCTCACAAGATCAACTTTAATTGCAGAATTACTTTAGGAGAATCTCTAACCATTATTTTCAATGGATTTTAAAACTGAGCTGCAAGTAGATTGGAAAGTCATTTTTCAAGATAAATACCTCTTTCTGTGATCATTTCATGACAGTCATAGGATTAAAACAGGAATTAAAATATTTTGTAACACATTTAAGGCCAACTTTTATTGAAGAAGAATTTCTTTTTTCTTTGTTTTACTTTCTTTTTTATTTATTTATTTTTATTCTTTTTTAATTAAAATTTCCACCTGCTCCCCGTTTCCCATTTCCCTCCCCCTCCTCCCACATATTGCCCCCTCCCCCCACTCCTCTCCCCCTATCCCCACTCCTCTTCTCCTCCCCCCACTCCATTCCCCCTCCTTCTCGATACTGAAGAGCAGTCCAAATTCCCTGCCCTGCGGGAAGACCAAGGTCCTCCCACTTCTATCTAGGTCCAGGAAGGTGAGTATCCAAACAGGCTAAGCTCCCACAAAGCCAGTTCATGTATTAGGATCGAAACCTAGTGCCATTGTCCTTGTCTTCTCATCAGCCTTCATTGTCCGCCATGTTCAGGGAGTCCGGTTTCAACCCATGCTTATTCAGTCCCAGTCCAGCTGGCCTTGGTGGGCTCCCAATAGATCAGTTCCACTGTCACAGTGGGTGGGTGCACCCCTCGTGGTCCTGACTTCCTTGCTCATGTTCTCCCTCCTTCTGCTCCTCATTTGGACCTTAAGAGCTCAGACCGTTGCTCCAAATTGAGTCTCTGTCTCTATCTCGATCCATCGCCAAATGAAGGTTCTAAGGTGATATGTAAGATATTCATCAGTATAGGATAGGGTCATTTCAGGTTCCCTCTCCTCAGTTGCCCAAGGTACCAGCTGGGGACATCTCCCTGGACAGCTGCGAGCCCCTCTAGAGTCAAGTCACTTGCCAACCCTAAGATGACTCCCTTAGTTAGGATATATATTTCTCTGCTCCCGTATCCACCCTTCCTATATCCCAACCATCCCATTTCCCCAAGCTCCTCCCATCCTCCCCTTCTCACATTTCTCACCCCATTTCCCCTTAGCCCCATGCCACCTCACCCGCAAGTTCCCAGTTTTTGCCCGGCAATCTTGTCTACTACTGAACAGAGAATTCTCAACAGAAGAAATTCAAATGGCCAAAAGACACTTAAGGTCATGCTCAACCTCCTTAGCGATAAGGAAAATGCAAATTAAAACAACTTTGAGATACCATCTTATACCTGTCAGAATGGCTAAAATAAAAAACACCAATGATAGCCTTTGCTGGAGAGGTTGTGGAGTAAGGGGCACACTCATCCATTGCTGGTGGGAATGCAAACTTGTGCAACCACTTTGGAAATCAGTGTGGCGATTTCTCAGGAAATTTGGGATCAACCTACCCCAAGATCCAGTAATACCACTCTTGGGAATATACCCAAGAGATGCCATATCATACAACAAAAGTATATGCTCAACTATGTTCATAGCAGCATTGTTTGTAATAGCCAGAACCTGGAAACAATCTAGATGCCCTTCAATGGAGGAATGGTTGAAGAAAGTGTGGAATATATACATATTAGAGTACTACTCAGCGGTAAAAAACAATGACTTCTCGAATTTTGCATGCAAATGGATGGAAATAGAAAACACTATCCTGAGTGAGGTATCCCAGACCCAAAAAGAGGAACATTGGATGTACTCACTCATAATGTGCTTCTAGCCATAAATAAAGGACATTGAGCATATAATTTGTGATCCTAGAGAAGCTAAATAAGAAAGTGAACCCAAAGAAAAACGTATAGTCATCCGCCTGAAGAATTTCTTTAATGGAATCTCCAATGAGAAATATAAAGAATTCCCCCACCAGTGTGTGTGTGTGTGTGTGTGTGTGTGTGTTTGTGTGTGTTTGTGTGTGTTTGTGTGTGTGCATGTATGTGTATGTATGCATGTTTCATTCCTCAGTTGCTTATCACCTTATTTTTTAGACAGAGTATTTCACTGAATCTGGAACCCACAGATTCATCTACACTGGGCAGCAGGCACCAGGCATCCTTGTGTCTCTGCCTCCTCAGTGCTGAGATTACAGGAATGTGATGGAATGCCTAGCTTGCTTTTTTATATCTTTTAAATATGGGTTCAAGGAGATTGAATTTAGGTCCTCCTGATTGCATGACAGGCACTTTACTGGTCTAAATTTGTCCTTTCATTTCCTTTGTCTTCTACAACAGAAGTCTATGTGTTTTGATCAGTTTTTGCTATTACAAGGAAGACAAAATGTCCATCCTACTAAAAGCAAACTACAGATTCAATGCAATCCCCATTAAGATTTGAACAGCATTCTTCATAGATTTTGAAAGGACAAGTCTCAACTTCATATGAAGGGAAAAAACTCAGAGGAGTAGAGAGAGAAGAAGAGAAACTATTTAGATTATACAGTATAAGAAAAGAATTCAGGTTTAATAAAAGGGAAAAATGAAAATTCATGTCTTTATTTCATTTGGGAATTTTTACTATACCACTTTCAGACAAGAACACGTTAAATTTTTTTGTCTAATTATGCAAGATAAATTTATCTTTTAAATTCCCCTCAGAATATAAAGATTATCAAAAAGAAATATTCATAAATTTATATTTTTTAATTTTTTTATCACTGAGTTTTAAGAAAACCTTGAAACAGAAATTATGTGATATTTGCTTCATTCAGAAATCGGCTATGATGTCATCTCCCTGTGCCACTAGAACTATGATCTCACTGCCCCTGTGTCCAAGCTTATGAAATAAACAGTGCCTAAATGCCAAGCAAATCCAAAAGCAGGAGTATTTCCCCACATATGGTAACCATCTCTTTGTATTTAAGTTCCTTAAAGGTAGGTAGTTTGAATTGTTTCTAGATTGCCTATGTTAAGAAAGTACATTTTTATTCTAAAACCAAGCTCTTGCTTTTGGCTCTTATACAGAAACTGAATAAATTTTTAACATCTAGAACTAGACAGTTTTAGTGAACAAAATTTCAATGATTTTTGGAGGAATCTGTGTAAACTAATTGTGAATATTTTACATACTATGCAGATAGTGTTCAACATTACTGTCCGTGTGTTGTCCCTGATCGACAGCTTTGAGTTTATATAAACATGCAGTAGTGAAGGAAGTGCATGGGAATTAGCTATGGAGAAGGAGTGAGGAAACGGGAGGAATTTGGATATCACACACTTCCTAAATACAGAGCAATAATGAGCTGACCATTCACATACTGGCAGGAGCCTTGAGAACTGTGAGGTCTGGGTTTGGTTATTCATACTGCTTTTTGTGGTGCCATTTCTCTTAAATGAGTAGGAAAAGGACTGAAGAACACTGGCTCCATTTCACCCAGCATATTATAAGGAAATACTTATAATATCGTCTGGTTCCAGGACGATATAGCAGCCCAGTCAGAAAACAACTTGTTATCTATGTGTCTTTGTCTGTTTTTATGCTGTACATTAATTGAGCACAAATATTTATTCTATGATATGCCAAAATTACTTTAGTGATCCATTTAAGGTGATACTATCTATGTATGTGCTGTTTATATATTGCCTCTATTATATTGAGATAAGTCCCTAATATTTCTATTCTTTCCAGGACTTCTATAATAAACTGAATATTGAATTTTATCAAAAGACTTTTGTTTGCATCTGATGAGAAAATCTTGGGTTTTTCTTTATCCTTTAGTAGTTATGTAGTGGATTACATTTATTAATTTACCATCCCTGTTAGCCAACTTTGTCATAATGGATAATCATTTTGATATGTTCTTATATTTAATTTGTATTTATTTTATTGATTTTTTTACATTATCATATACATTATACTTGTTAGCCTACAATTTTATTCTTTTATTTAAAAAATTGTATTGGCATAAAAGCAGACAGGAGGACCGATGTAACCAAATCAAAGACCCTGATATGATTCAAATTTGGTAGGATGCATTTAATCTAGAAATTCAACTTTTTATTTTAGATTTCCCTGGTTCAGTGAGATAAAGATTTTTAAAGTGTGTTCTTATGATTCTCTGAATTTCTTCTGCATTCGTTGTGATGCTTCCCTTTCCATCTCTAGTTTTATAAATTTGGATTGTCTCTTTCTTTTGATTAGTTTAGCTAGAAGTTTGTCAATCCTTTAACATTTTCACAGCATCAACTTTTTGCTTCCTTACTTTGTTTGGTATTGTGTTTTTCATCTCTACTTCATTAATTTCAGTCCTGATTTTTATTGTCTCATCCCATTTACTTATTTTGGGTTCTGATTATTTTTGTTCTTTGAAGGTCTCCAGTTGATTCATTAAGACATTAATTTCTGATCTATCCTTTTTTTTTTTATATGAACACACACTATTGAAAACTTTCCTCTGAATATCCTGTGACTACTTTCCAATTGTCCAATAGTTTTTGGCAGACTGTGTTGTATTCAAATCTAGGAATTAACCTCTCTCTCTCTCTCTCTCTCTCTCTCTCTCTCTCTCTCTCTCTCTCTCTCTCTCTCCTCCTCCTCCTCCTCCTCCTCCTCCTCCTCCTCCTCCTCCTTCTCCTTCTTCCTTCTTAACCCGATTTTGGTTTTGTAGTGTGTTGTTTAGTGACTTTGTGTACTCTCTGACTTTAGCTGTTGATAATCATCTTTAATCTGTGGTAATCAGATACAATACAAGATTTGACATCAATTTCTATTTGCTGAGACTTGCTTTGTGTCCTAAATGTCCATTTTGGAGAAATTCTTACTGGTTGCTGAGGAGTGTTGCAAAATATCACTTTAATTATGTAAAGATGTGCTACATTTGGTTATGCTGTGGAATATTTAACTGTGTAAAGGTGTGATATATTTGTTTGTGTTGTCTTTGTTAAAGATGTAAAGATGCATTACATTTGTTTCACCTTGCCTGCCTAAAGCACCTGACTGGACTAATAAAAAGGTGAATGGCTAAGAGCTAGACAAGAGAAGAATAGGAGAGGCTATCAGGCAGGAAGAATAAATAGGAAGAGAAATCTAAGCTTAAGAGAAGAAGGAGGAGAGAATGAAGGAGAAAGAGAGGGACATGCCTGGGGCCAGAATATAGAAAGTTGCCAACCAGACATGGATATAGCAGAAAAGTAGAACATATAGAAAGAAAGAAAGAAAGATAAAAAGCCCTGAGGAAAAATGTAGGTTATGAGAAACAGATTAAAATAAGAGCTAACCTAAGGCTGAGATTTCAAAAGTAATAGTGAGTCTCTGGATCATGTCTTGGGAGCTGGTTGGTGGCCCCAAGCAAAAAGCCTGGTACAGAGAAAATTGTGTACGCTTTAATGTTTGGGTAACATGTTCTATAGATATTGGTTTGGTATATTTGATTTGCAATTTTACTTAACTCCAGAATTTCTCCACTCAGTTTAATTTTCCCACTGTTGGTGAGAGTTGGGCGTTGAAATCATTGACACTATTCTGAGGTCAATCTGTGATATTTAGACATAATACTGTTTACTTTATAAAGCTGGGTGTTTGGTGCACCGAATGCTTATGATTGTGATATCTTTTTGTTAAATTTTTCCTTTAATGGGTATGACATTTATTTTCTTGATTAGTTTTGATTTAAAATCTATTTTGTCAAATATTAGAATAGCTATATCTGCTTGTTTCTTTGTTCCATTTTCTTGGAATATCTTTCTTTTTTTTTTTTTTTTTTTTTTTTTTTTTTTTTTTTTTTTTTTTTACCCTATGATAAAACTAGCTATCTTTGGTTGTGAGGAGAGCCAGCTAGTTTTATGTCAACCTGATAAACGTTAGAGTCACTTGAGAGGAGAAACCTCAGCTGAGAAAATCCTTCCATAAGATATGGCTGTAGACAAGCATGTTGTACATTTTCTTCACTAGTGATTGATGTGGAAGGTCCCAGGCCATTGTGGGTAGGATAGTGATCCTTTTTCTATTAGAAAGCATGCTGAGCAAGCTAGTGAGCAGAACATCTCCATCGCCTTCACACCAGCTACTGTTTCCAGGTTCCTGTCTTAATTTCTTTCAGTGATGGACTATGATATGGAAGTGTCAGCAAAATAAATCCTTCCCTGTTGTAAGAGATCTGCTTGTTTATTTCCAACTTCTCAGCTCCAAAATAATCACACAGAAGCTTTATTATTTAAAACACTGCTTGGCCAATGACTTTAGCATATTTCTGACTAACTCATATCCTAAACTAATCCTTTAGTATACATATTGCCACATGGCTATGGCTTACCAGGTAAAGTTCTGTCTGGTGTCTGTCTCTGGCGGGGGCTACATGGCTTCTCACTGACTCTATCTTCTTTCTTTCAACATTCAGTTTAGTTTTCCCCACCTAGTTAAGTTCTGCCTTGCTATAGGCCAAAGCAGTTTCTTTTATTCATTAACCAATAAAAGCAACACATATACAGAAGGACTTCCCACATCATCTTTCCTTTTCTGTTTAAATAAGAAGGAATATTTTAACTTTAACATAGTAAAATTATACAAAACAGTGATCAAGCAAAATTTACAGTTACAATATTTATATCTACTTTATCTTTTATCATAACTAACAAAAACTATAACTATATATTCTTCAACTCCATCAAAGACTCTAGAAGGATATAATATTACCTAAGTAAATAGGAAGTACATTGTAAGCAACTTCCAAAACTCTAAAATTGACAGAGACATCTTGCTGCCTGGACAGTAAACTAAAGTTCTTCTGTACCATTGGAGCATCCATCTTCAGCCTATAGGCCCATAGTATCCAGAAGACTTTTTTATGAAACAGGAAATTTCGAAGACAGTTTTACCTGTATTGGCAGTATGTCAGTCACTTTCTTCTGTGTAATGTAGAATGTCTGGCAGACTCTTACATGGAGCAGAAACCACAAAGGACTATCTAATCTTTAGGCAAATTCAACAGTCATTTCTCTGAGTCCTGCATGTCCAGTTCATACAGCATAGCATCAAAAAGTTCAGGCAAGATCAGTTTTTTGCCCAAATGGTTTGCCTTTTCAATGTCCACCTTCCTCTTGAAGTTATTGGTGCTGCCAGGAGCAGATGTGTCTCATAGTCATGAAAAGTTCTAAGTTTTTAAAACATTTTAAATGCCATATTCTGAAGGTCTCTGAAAGATTTGAAGAATACCTATCTAACTGAAATATATCTCTATATATCTATAAAACCTAACTAACATGTCTACAAGCATGACTATTTTAGATGATTACCTATCAACCTGTATTTCTTAATTATACATTACATTTTTAAATGAGCTGCACAAACACAATACCTTCATATAACAAAATTGACCTTAAATTTGTATCAATAAACCAAGATTCATACCAATGCAAATCTCTATGGCATATACACCTTTAAATGTAAACAAACATTTATAAAGAATATTTGGGCATAGTTCTTTCCAAACTGCTTCCTGCTTTTTGTTAGGTGAAGTATTTTTGGGGGTGTTTATGGTGACATTTTGGGGGCCTTGGTCCATCAGACCACATTGGTTTGGTAGGATTCCAAAGGTTCTCATCTTCTGTGTAAACAAAAGAAGAACCTCTTTTCCAAAGCAACAAATCCTTAGACCCAAATTCTGAAGTCAAGAAACCTTTAAAGTATATCTGCTGGTTTAGTTTAACAGTCTGTACAATGAAATGTCTCTCTGTACTTAGTTCATTCATAATCAAAGAAAACACAATAATGTACATCATCCAGATTCTTTGTGCATTTCACACTTTTACATGGTTTATTTTTCTTACTCTATTTCTTTTCTGCATGTTTACTCTCTTTAAAGACTTTGTTTTATTTTTTAAAACTTTTCATAACTCTCTATATTCTTTTTCTTATTTTTCCCAAGCCTACATACATTTATCCAACACTGCCACGCATTTAGACCTCTTTTTCATCTGAATTTGTCTTTATTGTGTATCTATAATCCTTTTCTGACCAGGACTGCATTGTAAAATGCTAAGGGCTTTTTAAAAACTTAAGTGGTAGAATTTCTAGGACAAATATGGTCCTGTCTGCTTGCTCTGCCAAGTCCAACATGGCAGAAGTCCATTTACTGCCTCCGAGAGCCATGCACATTGCTCCATTTTTAGACACACAGCATGTCTATGTTGCCATTAAGCAAGTTGTAGTATTCTGCTCACAGAACCCATTTAAATGCTCCATAGCTAGACCTCCTGAAAGAGTCAGAACTGTTTGGCCCAGAAAGCTGCTGTTTCAAAACCACACAACCTTTTTTCTGCTACCACTGAATCAGGAAAGCCTCTCTTAAAGGAGCCACAGCATTAAGCTGTGCTTAAGTCTGCTGTTTTTTGATTTTTTTGTTTGTTTGTTTTTATGTTTTTGCCTAGAATTCCTTCCCAAATTCTCTCAAGTTTTAAGTGGATTTTAGTTGGCCAGGTTGGTGCCAATTTGTTGTAGGAAAGCCTATGTTTCTAGTCACTGTTTTTTTATTTTTATTTTTTTATTTTTTAATTTTGCCTAGAATTCCTTCCCAAACTCTCTCAGGTTTTAAGTGGATTTTAGTTGGCCAGGTTAGTGCCAGTTTGTTATGGAAGCCTATGCTTCTGGTCATGGTGTTTTATAACAGCAAAATTCACACTAAGAAATGTGTGTTTTTTGGGGAGACCATCTAAAGATGGATTCTGTATTCTGATCCAATCGACTAGCTTGTGTCTTTTTATTGAGGGGTTGATACCACCAATATTAAAGTCTGTATTAAACTATTAATTTCCATCATTTTGTTTATTTTTGGTGTTCTATTAGAACCCTTGTTTCAGTGCTCTGGAATTATTTGTTCCTTGTGATTGGGTGTGCTTAACTTTCTTTTCAGACCTATGTACTCCTTCCAGCATTGTCTCTAGAGCTGGCTTCATTGTTGTAAATTTCTTAAATCTGTTTTCATCTTGGAAAAATTCCTTTCTTTGACTATGACTGATTATGTTTCTGGATAGAGTAGTCTGGAATGGATGTTTTTGGTCTTTCATATTTATTAACGTTGTATTGAAAAAAATCTGCTGTTATTCAGAAGGGCCTGCCTCTATATGTGACTTGATCTTCTTTTGAAGGTTTCAGCTTCCTTTCTTGTTCTGTGCAACTAGCATTTTGACTACTGCATGATGAAAGGACTTTGTTTTCTTGTGTGGTCTATTTTATGTCCTGCATGCCTTTTAGATCTGGGTAGGTTAGAGAAGTTCTATTATTTTGTTTGAAAATATTTTTTGTGCCTTTGTTCTGGATCTTTTCTCCTATACCTATTATTCATAGGTTTGGTCATTTACAATGTCTCAGATGTTCTACGTATTTCATTCTTTGGTTCTGGGGGCTTTTCCATTTTCTTTGACTGAGTGCCCCAATATCTCTTCTTTGTCTTTAAGGCCTGATATTCTCTATTATAATTTGTCTAAGCTATTGGTGAGGCTTTTCTCTGAATTTGTATTTCTGAATTTTCAAGTTTTATTTCAGTTTGGCTTTTCTCCCAGAGATGATATCTCTTTATTTAATTATATTTTAATGTATTTCATTCAGATCTTTGTATTTTCATTGTCTTCATTTTGGCATTTATTCATACCCTTTTCAATTAGGAGATTGAGACTATTAATATTCAGAGTTATTATTGAAAGTTCTGTATTGGTCTGCAGTTTTACTGATTTTATTGTTAGGTTTTTTTTTTTTCTTCTTCTTCCTTGCTTAAATAGTATGGTTTATTCTTTCTTCTGGCCTTGCTGGATGGATTAATTTTTCTCTTCAGTATAAATAATTCTTTCAAGTATTTTCTGTAGAGTTGGCTTACTAGTCATAAATTCTTTTAACTATTTTTTTTACCATAGAAAGTTTTTACGTTTCTTTCAAATATGACAGATGCTTTTTCTTGGTATAGTAGTTCATCCTACCACTTTATCTTTAGGAATTTGAAAAATATCTGCCCAAGCTCTCCAGGTTTTCAATGTTTTAAACAAGCAATTCGATATTATTATATATCTGCCTTTGAAGGTGACTTGGTGTTTCTCTTTTGCTACTTAAAATATATCTTTACTGTTTCTTATTAAAATGCTTTCATTATGCAATAAGAGGAACATTTTTTGGTATTGCCTCTTTCTTGTCCTACATGCCTCCTGTGTCTAAATGGGCATTCCTTTCCTTAAATTATGGATAATTCTTTTTAAAAAATTATTATTATTAAAAATTTCCACCTCCTCCCCTTCTCTCATTTCCCTCCCCCATCTCCCCACTTCCCCTCCCCCTCCCTCTCTAGTCCAAAGAGCAGTCAGGGTTCCCTGCCCTGTGTGAAGTTCAAGGTCCTCCTCTCTCCATTCAGGTATAGGAAGGTGAACATCCAAACAGACTAGGCTCCCACAAAGCCAGTACATGCAGTAGGATCAAAACCCAGTGCCATTGTCCTTGGCTTCTCAGTCAGCACTCATTGTCCGCCACGTTCAGGGAGTCCAGTTTGATCACATGCTCCATCAGTCCCAGTTCAGCTGGCCTTGGTGAGCTCCCATTAGATCAGCCCCACCGTCTCAGTGGGTGGGTGCACCCCTCGCGGTCCTGACTTCCTTGCTCATGTTCTCCCTCCTTCTGCTCCTCATTTGGACCTTGGGAGCTCAGACCAGTGCTCCAATGTGGGTCTCTGTCTCTGTCTCCATCCATCTCCAGATTAAGGTTCTATGTTGATATGCAAGATATTCATCAGTATTGCAATAGGATAGGGCCATTTCAGGCTCCCTCTTGTCAGCTGCCCAAGGAACTAGCTAGGGACATCTTGGACACCTGGGAACCCCTCTAGAGTCAAGTCTCTTGCCAACCCTAAAATGGCTCCCTTAATTAAGATATATACTTCCCTGCTCCCATATCTACTCATCCTCCATCCCAATCCTCCCATTCCCCCAAGCTCTCCCAATCCTCCCCTTCTCACTTTTATCTCCCCATCTCCCCTTACCCTCACCCCACCCCAATCCCCAAGTTCCCAATTTTTGCCTGGTCATCTTGTCTACTTCCAATATCTAGGAGGATAACTATATGTTTTTCTTTGGGTTCACTTTCTTATTTAGCTTCTCTAGGATCATGACTTATAGGCTCAATGTCCTTTATTTATGGATAGAATCCACTTATGAGTGAGTACTTTGTAATGATCATTTTGTAACTCTCTCCTATGCCTTTGGAACTAGAGTCTTCTCTTTCTTTTACACACATTGCCTGTGGATTTTATTGTTTTTCAAAGTGCTGCTTAATCTTGGAGTTACCAGTGGTATCTTATTTTTATTTTATCTTTGCCCTTGCTTGATTGATCCAATTTCTCTGCCTTGTCCTATTATGTTCTCTCTTTATCCAGCCTATGGTTCTATGTGCTCTTTGTCCAGTTGTGGGTCTCTGTATCAATAGTCATGTATTTTAGAAAGAAGCTTCTCTGATGAGGCTGAGAGTGTCAGTAATCTATGAACATAACGGTAAGTCATTAGAAATCAGTTTTATACTGTGGACATTTAGCTGAATAATTGGTAACAAGTTCTCCCCTAAAGCCTATGACCTCTCTAGTCATAGGTTCTTGGACCTAAAATGCTGTCAAATGGGGGCTTTTTATCTTGCAGAACATGCCCTAAATCTAATCAAGTATACCAATAGTGTGCCAATATTGCACCAGGGGGCCAGAGACTCTCATGGTAGCTCTATGAGTTAAGAGTCGAATGTTATTGATTGTTGATTTTCTCCTTCAATAGCATGCTTAGCACATTTTAGCACCATGAAAACTATCTGGAAAGGGTGGAGTTTCCAGGTGAGTGCCAGCTTGATTTCTTTGTGTCCTATGATTTAAGTATGTGGTCTCTTTAGTGATAGGGTCTGGTCCTCAAGTTCTGCATGGTTAACAAGACCATTGACAATAGTGTGCACTGTTTTGGGGCTCTATGGAACCTTAGTATCCAGATAATAATGGAGTTTATTGTGACATTTTCAGATATGTGTATAAAGAATTTGGATCATATTCAGCCTTATTCCCCCTGTAATCTACTGTTCACTTCTGATGGTCATCTTCTGCCAAGCTAGTCCTCTTAGTGTCATGTTCTTTTGTTCTGTGACATGTAAGCATAGCTAAGATTTTTTAAATGAACATGGGGGAAGATGTGGGATTATTTATAGAAGCACAAGCAATTTACTAGTGACTATACCACTGACAAAAGTTTACTACTACCCCAGCAATAAAATTAACTCTCTATAGATCTCAGGGAAGAATGAATTCTAGTAAAACACCCCCCCCCATCCATGACAGAATATTGACCTTTCCAGTCTTACAGAAATCTTGTTCAGATAGTCAAAATTCCTGTGAGTGACCATGTCTTGCTTAGAAAACAGTTTTCCAACACACTCACTTCTTATTCTGGCTCTCAAATTCTTTCTGTGTCTTCTTTTCCAATGTCCCCTGAGCCCTGGATGGAGTAATATAAATGCTCTGTTTAGGTCTGAGCAAACAACAGTCATTTATTCTCAGTACAATTATGAACCACTACATGACTCACATGAGCTCAAACATGACTCACTCCGGAAAGAAGTTTATCTGACCATAATTGAGAAAAGTACTAATCTATGAGCATAAGCACAATTATTTAGAAGGCGGTCTAAGTAGTACAACATGTCTATTTAGCAAAACAACAGAAATAGTTTCTCCATGAAGAACTATTACTTCCTCAGCAGACCTCAAAACCAATCAGAAAGAGTTTGGTGACCCCTATAATAGATGTGCCACTATTTACCAGTGGATGCATCTTGCTTGGTAGGTCAGTAGCATTGCACAGAGAGTTCAGAATTGAGTGAGATAGGATGATATTTTTGTTCCAGCTGACTGCATAGCACCCCAGACACAATGAAAGCTAGTTACCAGTGAGGTAGCTTCAAGCTCAATTCTAGCTTGATTTCTTGTTGTCTTTTATTGATGTCTTTTTATGGTCTTTTAATGATGTATGTTGATGGTCTTTTAACATTAATATCATGATACAAATAACTGAGTTATTTACTGACAATTTTATGATTATGAAACTCTGAGTTTTATTTGAATTTTGTGAGGATAGCTAATATCAGGCAATTAACAAAATTTGGCCCAGATGCAGATATAAACTTTTTCTTTTTTTTTTCTTTTCTTTGGTGATTTTGAAAATCAGCCAACCTTTCAAAGATGTTGCCATGATACTTTATTATTTTTTTTGTGCCTTGCTTACCCAACTGTATGTTGAGCCAGAAAAAAACTTATTTATTAAGTTGGTAATTTTTTTGCCATGCATGCCTGATTCAAAAAATTTGAATCTCTGAGTAACCCTGGGAGTTAGAAAGGACTGTTGCCAGACTGCTTTTTGGAGTTCTTTTTCCATTGTTTCCTTGGTACTCTGTTTTCCAGAGACTCACAGTTTTTTGTTTGTTGGTTGGAAACTGACCAAAATCTACTTGGGGAATGAATGTATTTATTTGACTTAAAGGTTACGGTTGCTCACCCAAAGCCAAGGAAGGAACCAGGAGGCAGGAACTGAAAGCTCCATGGCTTTTTTCAGCTTTTTTTTTTTTAAAAACAATAGTATTTTGACAGTGTCATTGTACTTTATTTATTTAATTAATTTACTTATTTTACATCCCGATTGCAGTCTCCCTTCTCTCCTCTCCTCCCACTTTCTTCCTCCCTCTTCTCTGCATCCCCCCAACCTACCCTTTCTCTATATTCACCCAGAAAGGAGCGGGCCTTCCATGGGCATCAGCAAAGCATGGCCTATCAAGCTGCCTTAAGACAAGCACCTGCCCCTGTATTCAGACTGGACAAATAAATCCAGCATGGGACCTAGGTTTCCTAGAGCCAGCCAACGCCCCAGGGAGAGCCCCTCCTCCCATGGCTAGGAGTCAGCTTGTTTTCTTAGACAAGCCAGAACTAGCTTCCAGTAGCTGCATTGACCATAGTGGACTGGAGTCTCCCAAGTCAATCACGAATCAATCAAGAAAATACCCCCAGACATACCCACAGGCCAATCTGTTGGTGACATGTTCACAGGTGAGGTACCCCTTTCCCAGGTTACCTCAGTGTGTGTCAAGTTGACAAAAACTAATCAGTTCACTGCCCATCCCATCCTTAGGCTGCGCCCCTGTAGATGAAGTGATGCTAAAAAAAAAGCAGGGTAGACTTGTCACATTCGGTACTGATTCTGGTGTCTGCCCTTTGTCTTATTCATTATGTTGTATATTAAGTCTATCCAGAATGTAAAGTTATGCTTGGTGACAGGGACAGGCTTGTGCTTAGTTCTCCCTTTCAGACTCAGAGCAAGTGTTAGGATTCTTAAAAAATAAGCAACAGAAACTGACTTTGTTTGATAAAGAAGAAAATCTCCTTAGAAATTTACAGAGTAACTTGCTGAATGGAGAGTGTTGAAAAATGGGAGTGGAGGCCACATGAGGAACGATATCATTAACCCTGTCACAGAGCCTCCTTGATCACGGGACAGTTGTCAATGACAGGAACTGGCACCCGCCAGTCTTTCCAAGGAGCCATTGCTGTCTGCAGGGATTTCATCCCTGAGTCGGTATGTGAAACAGTATTCGCTTTAACCCTGAATATGCTTTGGATAAAGTAACTCTCTTGTAAGTTAATTTTTTTCGATGAGTGCAATTTGGGCAACTCAAGTACATTTCTGGTGGTTTGTTTTCTGAGCTGAAAGCGGTAGAAATGCATTTTATGGCTTATACTCCATGAGCAGAATGCTTCCGGCATAGCGTGGTATCTAAAAGGTGCTGGCCAGCTGGGAAACATGACACATGTCTGCTGACCTAACTTTATTTATTAATACCCAGAAGAATTAGTGTAACTATGTGGCATTTAAGATCTTTTGTGTAGCATTGCTTGGAAGCATTTAAAGAAAATATTACATTCATCCAAATTTTAGTATTTTATTTGCAGTATTCATAATGACACATTTACTTTATTCTGCCACCAAAGAAACACAAACTAGATTCTTTCCACGCAGGACATCCTAGTCTGGATGTTCAGGGGTTAATGAGGCAAGCCTTGGGTAAGAAGAAAGTTCTTCAGGTCAGTGTTTGTACCTCACAACGCTGGCTCTGAAGGATAAGCAGGACTTTTCCTTGAAGCCACTAACTAAGTGGCTTTGTCTCTGTTATTCAGCTTTGTGACATCTAGGCTCTTGATCTTTGAAACGCAGATAAGGAGGAGGGTTCCAGGCCCACAGGATTACTGAAGAGATTCAGTGAAGTAAACAGAAAATCCAGTAGGGAATAGACATTTGGAAAATTTCAGTCACATTTAGTATTGTTAATATTGTAAAGCTTGTTAATGAAATGTGTCTGTTTTATCTTCCAAAAACTTTCAAGACTATTTGTAATTTTGAATAAGATAAATGCTACCTGCTTACAATTATACATATTTTGTGATGAATGATACTTTCACTCTTGGTAAATGGTTAGTAAATTGAACAGCTTAACGTTTAAGGCATATTTTTCCTCTGTGTTCCTACAGTGGTCTTAACAGTTGATTTGACTCTGGAATACCTCTCTTAGATGTCCATTTAGTTTATCTTAAAACACAAGGCACAATGCTCTTCAAAGTTAAGAAGTTAGGGCAAAGGTTAATGGGGACTCAGCTCATGACTTTTATGACCTAACTTTTAAAAAGAGACATAATGTAGAAAAGTTCAAACTTTTGAAAAGAATTCTGAAAAAAAATTGCAAATATTTCTTGGCTTCCACAGACAGTGCTTTAAAGGAGAAACGGCCACAGGGGTCTTGTGGCACTCCCCTGTCATGTCTGGAGCACGTTCCAGAAAATGTTTTCAAGCCGTCTGAAATGTTTGACTAGTATGGCTTTCTAAACTTCCTGCTACCCATGCAGCCTGATTCATTTTCTTTCTGTAGAAACCAAACCTTCAAGATGCTAGACCAGAGGGGCTGATATGAATTTTATTGCTTTGCAGAGAATACCTGTGTGAGTCCTTCATGCTCTGTTAGTTAGACAACATTAAAGTAAGATAAATGGGTCCTGTTGTAAACGATAATTCGGGGCTCGTTTTTTTTTTCATAATAAAAATTGAAAACAGTAATCTTTTTGAGATTTCAACATGCCATATGTAACACGGCGCTTTCTCCCTGTCCTATGGTAAGAAGTGAGAAAATAGAAAGTAATTGCTTTTGCTCAAGCTCATAGAAACAATAGCAAACCTGACATTTACCTCAGACATTTCCCGAAGAACAGTTGCTGAGCTCCAATACCTTGAGTGTGGTTTTCCATGCAGAGGGTTAACTGATGACTGAGTAACCTGCAGGTTAATTCTTGAAATGTGATCCTGCTGGTGCGCACAGTTCTGCGAATGCTTTTAGGCTCTTTTTGTTATTTGTTATATAAGATCATGACATGGCTAGGTCACGATGCCTCCTCTGCCTTTTAGCATACAACTGGGACTTATTTCTATGCTTGATTCAGAACCAAACCGGCCAACCAAACAAACAAAATAAAAAGTTTATGAAAGTATATTCCCGTGAGGGAAAATCTGTGAGAAGAAAAGTTATGAGCCAGGGATTCCTTTGCTCAGCCCTTCTGTGTTATTTCTTGACCAGAAGCTTATGTTCTACGCAAGAGAGCTATTTTCCATGTAGTTATTGTTGAAGCAGTGCATGGTCCCTTACTGTAGGTGTTAATAGGCACTAGCAGTTTTCCAATCTGCCCAACTTCATAGTAGATATAGAATATAATATTATATAACGTCTTTTAATAAAATAGGACTTAGAGCTCAGAAAAACAAGTGCTTCAGTTCAATAGCGTATTTTATCTATGTTACTTTGAAAAATTTTAGAATAGGTTGCACTGAGGGGTTTATAAAAATTGATCTTAATACATTCCTCTAAAACTAGTTTGATTAACATGAAGCTTTTTTTTTTTTTTTTTTTTTTTTTTTTTTTTTTATCACTGCTGAGATTTGAGGCAAATGTCTTTACAGTATTTTTTGGATTTCAATTTAAAGCCCAAAGGGATTTCCTAGGAAAAATGAAAATAAAGATTTGGCCTGGCCTTGGAAGAGGTCGCATAGGCTATAACTGTGAAGTTTCAAAGTTGTGGGATCAGAGGAGATGGCAGTCGGTATGCTCAGGAAGTTATCAAGAGGAGAGATAACATTTGGTTCAGCCCCAGGATCTCCCCCAAATCCCTTTCTCTTTCTCTCTCCCTTCCTCTTTTGAGATAGAGTCTAGCTGTGTAATATGGCCTAGGCTGTAACTCACTATGTAGACCAAACTACAAACCTTATTTTTAATATTTAAGATTTAATTTTGTGTGTTTCTCTCTGTATTTCTCTCTGTGAATCTCTCTCTCTCTCTCTCATATATATATATATATATATATATATATATATATATATATATATATGTCTGTGTGCCTGACTGTATGTATATATGTACATATATGTTCACCACATGTGTATAGAAGCCCATGGAAGTATCAGATCCCCAGAGCCAGAGTTACAGATGGGAGAGAGAAAGCCACCATGTGAGTGCCGGGAACTGAACTCAGGTCCTCTGCAAGAGCAGCTAGTGCTCCTAACCTCTTAGCCAACTTCCCAGCCTCTCTTCCCAAACCTTATAGTCCCAAGAGAATTATAATCCTACTAAAATATCCATTGCAGAATACAAAGGAATGGCCTAAGAAGAAGCTATGTGTATTCAGATTACCATGTTCCAATGAATAAGAGCTTTTATATAACTTGGTGTGGGAGTGTGTCTGTAGCCACAGGGTTTTCCTTTAAAATCACATTATATAATACAATAACAAAACATATTCCTCAAATTTTTTTTAAAAAAGATATTTTTCAGCATCTACAAAATCAATTAGTAACAGCAAAAATATTTCTCAAAGCCAAATTCAATGTTTTCATAGACTGTTGAGATAATGGTCAACCCTCTTCACTTAGATATTTAAAAATACGGAGCCGGAATTTTTTTTATTGAAGATAGAATTATTTCCATTTCTCTTATTTATGCCTTTGTATAAACTCATCCCTTATAACAGCCTAGATCTACTGATTCATTTCTAATGATTCACATATGGGAGAAGTGATAAGACGATATTCTTATGATAAAAAGATTATATTACCCTAATATCTTTCTGTCTGTTACTGTAGCTTGCTGGCTCCCTGTACCTTCCTCTCTCTCTGAGCTACCAGGGCAGTTGCCATGGAGTGAAGATTTGTTTAGTGTATAGAGAAACTAAAGATTAAGGGTGGCTAACATTTTTGTGACCAAGTTTCAAGCAGATGCTTAGGCATGGTACCATTTTGAAAGGATTACAGCCTGGCCAATAATTTGAGTGTATCTCATGAGAGCATGTGGTTAGAGGTCTTTATGAATCCTTGTCCAGACTACCGACCCATAGACACTGTCAAATAATATGCATTATAAATATTGATAAATGAATTCATTTCAAAGCAGTAGAAGGCTAAATCAAAATACTTAAATTTGATTATTTAAAAACATAAAGTCTTACTTTATAAAGTTTTAGCATTATATTTATTATTTATACAAATAATTTGTCTTTCAGTACCGGGCATGAGTTCTATCTTGTGAGATGGCCTCATACCAAATCAGAAAGTGGTTGGTTAGTTATAGCTTTTGTATTGCTATTGCAACAATGGGTCTATCTTGCCAAGAAAGTCATTATTGTAGCTCTTAGTGTTCACAACTGGATAAAAGTATTGATTACTTTTATCATCCAATAGTGTATAAAATTTGAAAACTAGCCAGTAGAGAAAATGCTTCCATCTCAGTACCAACTTAATATTCCCATGTCCTATGACTCAAGTATGTGGTATATTCAGTAAGGTCTTAAGTTTCAGAGGGTAACCCAAAAACATTGCCAGCAACCTGTAATTCCTATGGAACCCCACTGGCAACAAAAGGTACCTGCACCTGGCGCTGGGCTTTTTGATAGCCTATGGTATCTAGAAGAGTTATTCTCTCTTATTTATTGGATTTATGTATATGTAAACACTTAGGAAAGCTTCTAAAATTGTAGGTCTTCACACGGATTTTTCAGAGAGCCTACTATTCAGCTGCCCCATATTACTTTATATTCATAGATTAGTGCCAACTCTCAGTCCTTACAGAAACTTCTTTTTTCCCCATAGATGGCTGTTAATAAAGATTCATAATTGATCAAGGTGCAGATAATGAGAGATGTGGAGTGTTCAGACCTAACTGATAGATATATACATGTATATGTACATATGTATACATACATACACAGATATATGTATGTATTATATTAGACTTTTCACCCAAGAAATTATTACAGAAGAAGATTTACAAAGATTATAAGACCTAAACTAGTGGTGGACTTCCGAGAATCTGTTTTATGGATGTTGACTGAGCTTTCTGTCCTGCCCAGTTTCTGCAGTTACATCCCAGAGAAATCACACAGATGTCTACGTTAATTATAAACTGATTGGCCTAGTGCCTCAGGCTTCTTATTAACTCTTATAACTTTTATTAGCCCATAATTCTTTTTTTGTGTTAGCCATGTGGCTTGGTACCTTTTTCAGTGAGGCAGTCACATCTTGTGTCCTCTGCATCTGGGTCATGACTGCAGACTGAAACTTCCCTCTTCCCAGAATTCTTGTTGCTCCACCTCTACTTTCTGCGGGGTTTCCCCACCTCTACTTCCTGCCTAGCAACTGGCCAATCAACATTTTATTAAAAATAATACAAGTGGCCAGGCAGTGGTGGTGCATGCCTTTAATTCCAGCACTTGGGAGGCAGAGGCAAGTGGATCTCTGTGAGTTTGAGACCAGCCTGGCCTACAAGAGCTAGTTCTAGGACAGGCTCTAAAGCTACAGAGAAACCTTGTCTTGAAAAACTATAATAATAATAATAATAATAATAAAATAATACAAGTGACAGATAAAAGATCATTGTCCCACAGCATATGGACATAACAGGGTCATGGGACATGGGAATTGATAGTAGCTTGGGTATATGCACAAGACCTGAATAAGAGAAAATACCAGCATAAATTGGGGAGGGGGAGAAGGAGAAGGGGGAAGATGGGAGGAGGCAGAAATTTTTCATAAATAAATAAATAAAATAAATAAATCAATGAAATGATTCCCAATGGGAAAAAAAGAAGCATCTTTAATAAAGGAACATTTTGACTATGTGAAATTTGAGATTCTAATGAGATTCCTAATTAAAAATCCCTGGTATGGAGCTGGGGACTTTTAGAGAGATACTCTGAATCAATGTCGAGAGGGAATAAAAACATGGATCCTTGCTTGCTTCTGAGCTGTCTCTCCTCACTCTTACAATCTGGGGTCCAGCCCATGAAACAGTGCCACCCACGATGGGGCCTTCACACCTTAATTAATAATCAATACACTCTCCCACCCCAGACATGCCAACAGGCCAGCGTGATTGGTGGCCTATATAATCCATCACTAGATTTCCTTTCCACATGACTCTAGGTTATGCCCGGTTGACAACCAAAGCTGACTAGAACAACTTCAATAATCCCTGGCCAGAGGAATCCCATAAGGCCTGATCAGTTGTGCTCTCTAGTAGGAGGTATTTGTACAGGTTATTTTGCTGAAAAGCCTCAAGGAGATAAACAAGGATATGAAAAGGAAGAAGAGACTATTCAAATGTGTATATATTATAAATAGTGATTTATTTGTGTTTTGTACTCATTGACTGTTAAAAAAAATCAAACATCAAATAAACCTTTGAGAAATAATTTTGGTATGTGCATTGTTACCTTGAAGGAGCAATTAGATGAAGATTTCCAGTTTATATCACTACGGGACCCTCCTTACATGGTCCTACACTCCAGGTGGGTGTATCATTAGATTAGAACAAGGATAAGATGAGCATTATTTTACAATGCTTCATTATACAGCTTCTTCCATTCTGTTAAACTTGATAAATAGTCCGTCACCTTGTCTTTTCATGGTTTGTCTTTATTATTGTACAGATTTAAAAGTAGTAGCACTTTTGCTTCTAATCATAATGAGGAAATTGCATTTGTAGCCTGAAGTGAGGATGTGACTTTGTTAGAACTCTTTAGAGATGCTCACATTGTTAGTGTAATACATCCCTATAAGGAACAACTTGTTTCCCCATGTTGGAAAATAGGAACCTTTACACTAATCCATAAGCCATTTAGTTCACCAGTAAAAGAACTTAAAAGATCTAGTTTCTGTTTTTAGCTATAACATTAGAAACATGCATTTATAATAATAAGGGCATATAGAAATTTGAATGAGTTACCACTAACATAGCTAAGAAACTTAAACTCTTCTTTGTCAGAATAACTGTAACATATTTTATTCATTATTTGATTAGTTTTAATTTGTATGCCTATGAATATATGACTGAGTAGATTTATGTGCTCCATGTATGTGCAGGGGTCCCTAGAGATCAGAGGAACATGTTGGAACCCCAGGGATGGAGTTATGGGTGGCTATGAGACACTTCAGGTGTTAGGAACCAAATCCAGATCCTTAACACGCTCCTTAAACTGTTGTTCTGTGTCTCCATTCCCCTTACTCAGAATTTCTCACTGACATTTGATCAAAACCATGTCTGAATGCTTATGTATACTCTGCTATTGTTTAGCAGTTTCCTCCAAGATAAATCCATTCCATCTTGGAGGGAAGCTTGTTGAGACACAGGATATTAAAAAGTAGTGAAACAATAGCATGTTCTAAGGGAGGATGAAGCATTGCATCTTGTAGGGATGCACTTTAAATTTAGGAAGAAAACAACTCAGAGTCTTCAAGAAGTCCCTGAAACTCACCAGATTCACTATCCTCCAATACTTCCCAAGCATATAAACAGTGCAAGACAACTGCAAACATCACGATGGCAGTGAAATGATCCAGGTGAGGAAAGTAGGAAACTCAGTCAGTCCAGCTTTCTTTTGTTAGCTACCACTAGTTCAAACCTCTGGAGTTTGATGACAACAGTTTATTTTTTACTTATTTCAACACAGCAAAACTTTGGGAAAATGTTTTCTCCTGACAATTATCACAACAAAGTTTTAGATGTGGCTGCATTGGAATTCCTTTGCATGATACATCTCTCTAGCAAAGCACCTTTCCCACAAAAAATGAATTGTATTGTCTGACACGGTATTCAGGACAAGGAGGAAGGGTTTGTAATAAGTATCAAAACATATACTATTGACTGAAAAACAATGCTTAGGAATTTGGGTCTAGGTAGGGAGTGTTTGTAATAAGCACAATAGCAAACTCTTTTACAATGTACATAAGATTGCTTGCATGAAGATAGGCTCTGGTTCAATACTCAGGATTCAGGGGAATTCTGGTGGGAGAGGGCTCTATAGATTAGCAAGAGCTCACCAGGTTATTAAACAACACCTACTCCATCCTTCTGGGTGAACAGGTGTCAATTTCCTCTATTGAAGAAAAAGCCTGCATGTTTAACAATTCTAATTTCTTTAATGTTTATCTGCAAACACCTGAACCTTGTGTCCTTCTGCAGGGGATATCCCATTCAAATCAAATTCTACTCCTTGGTCCCATAGGCTTTTGGCCATAATATAATTCAAAGTGTACTTAGTCTAACTCCAAAAGTACCAGTCTTTTATTGTCTCAACAGTATTTAAAAGTTCAAAGTCCAAAGTCTTTTCTGATTCTGTAGGAAATCTCTTAATTGTAACCACCCTATAAAATAAAAAGAGCAAATTACATACTCCAAACATATAATGGCAAAGTATATACATTAATTTTCCAAAAGGCAGAGTTAAGGGTGGGAACAAGAATTCTTAGGAAGAGGGTGTGACTGCACACACTGATTAACTAATTAGAACTTCAGTGATGTGGTAAGGTTGGAATGTTGCAGATGCAGAGGTGAATTCCCCTACCTGGGCAAACATTAGCTCTCTGAATAGCCAGTCCTTGCCTACCCTTGTGTCAGAACTAAAATTCTGTAAGTAATACATAAAAGCCTTTTGAAACCTGTTGACTTATCAGATAACTGTCTCCCACCATCCCAAAAGACAGCACATAAGGGCTATAAAGAACCCCCCTCCATCTTGCTGTAACCACCTCTCTGAGGTATCTACCAATATATTTAGACTTGTCTTTATTCATGACTTTCTTTGTTGTGTAAAACTGTAAGACTTCATGAAACCAATTCCACTTGGGAACAAGGAATTTGGGGTAATCTACATCTGTTTACTCAGGGTACGGTCATTGAAAACAGTTCCAGAAGAAAGTATCTCTTATAACTTTTAAGGTAAGAGCTGTTGATTGGTTGGTAGTTTTTTGTTTTTGTTGCTTTTGCCCCAGTGAGGGAATAATTGGTCAAAACAAGTCTGGAACTCATCAGGTAGATTAGATCTATGTTAGATCTCTCTTAGTGTCCTCATTGTTGCCTAGGTTCTCTGGGATTCTGAATTGAAGACTGGTTTTCTTTGCTTTATGTCTAAAAGCCACTTATTAATGAGTGTATATGGTATTTGTCTTTCTGGGTCTGGGTTACCTCATTCAGTATGATGTTTTTTAGATCCATCTATTTGCCTGAAAATTTCAAGATGTCATTTTTTTCTGCTGTATATTACTCCATTGTGTAAAAGTACCACATTTTTTTTTTTATCCATTCTTCAGTCGAGGGGCATTTAGGTTGTTTCCAGGTTCTGGATATGACAAAAGCTTTTTACAAAATACAACCTCCTTTCATGATAAAGATCTTGGAGAGAGTAGGGATACAAGGAACATACCTAAACATAATAAAAGAAATATACAGCAAGCCAACAGCCAACATCAACCTAAATGGAGAGAAACTCCCAGCGATCTCACTGAAATCAGGAACAAGACAAGGTTGTTCACTCTCTCCATATCTATTCAAAATAGTTTTTGAGATCCTACCTAGAGCAATAAGACAACAAAAGGAGATCAAGGGGATACAAATCGGAAAAGAAGTCAGACTCACTATTTGCTGATGATATGATAGTTTATGTAAGTGGCCTGAAAAATTCTACCAAGGAACTTCTACAACTCAAAAACACATTCAGCAATGTAGCAGAATACAAGATTAACAAAAAAAAAAAAAAACATTTGCCTTCCTTTACACAGATGATAAATGGGCTGAGAAAGAAATCAGAAAATCAACACCCTTCACAATAGCTACTAATAGCATAAAATATTTCATAGTAACTTTAACCAAACAAGTGGAAGATTTGTATGACAAGAACTTTAAATCTTCAAAGAAAGAAATAGAAGAAGACACCAAAAAGTGGAAAGATCTCCCATGTTCTTGGGTAGGTAGAATTAACAGACCAAAATGGCAATCTTACCAAAAGCAATCTACAGATTCAGTGCAATGCCCATCATATCCCAGCAAATCTCTTCACAGACCTCGAAAGAATGGTACTCAAGTTCATATAGAAAAGCAAAAAACCCAGGATAGCCAAAACAATCCTGTACAATAAAGGAACTTCTGGAGGCATCACAATCCCTGACTTCAAACTCTACTACAGAGCTACAGTACTGAAGACAGCCTGGTATTGGCATAAAAACAGACAGGTGGACCAATGTAACCAAATTGAAGACCCAGATATTAATCCACACACCTTCAAACATCTGATTTTTGACAAAGAAGCAAAAAATATCAAATGGAAAAAAGAAAGTATATTCAACAAATGGTGTTGGCCAGACACTGAGAGAAACAATTAATAAATGGGACCTCCTGAAACTGAAAAGCTTCTGTAAAGCAAAGGACATGGTCAAAAAGACAAAATAACAGCCTACAGAACGAGAAAAGATCATCACCAACCTCACATCGGACAGAAGTCTGATCTCCAAAATATACAAAGAACTCAAGAAATTGGTCATCAAAAGAATGAATAATTCAATTAAAAAATGGAGTACAGAACTAGACAGAGAACTCTCAACAGAGGAACCTAAAATGGCAGAAACACACCTAAGGAAATGCTCAACATCCTTAGTCATCAGAAAAATTCAAATCAAAACAACTCTGAGATTCTTTCTTACACCTGTAAGAATGGCCAAGATCAAAAACACTGATGACAACTAATGCTAGAGAGGTTGTGGGATAAAGGGAACATGTCTGCATTGCTGGTGGGAGTGAAAACTGGTACAGCCCCTTTGGAAATCACTATGGCTATTTCTCAAAAAATTAGGAAACAACCTTCCTCAAGACACAGCAATACCATTTTGGGGTATTTTTTTTTACTATTATTTTCTTACTATTATTGGATGTTGTGGTCAGGTAGATGTTTCAACAAACAACCTGTTCTACTATGCACACACCTTTACAGCAATGATCTAAATCTGTTGTTAATGTTTGTCTTCTGGCTACAGCTTTTGACTCAGTTCCTAGCTTCACTTAGAATCAAGGATACCACAGTGCAGGATATTAACAGGACATTGAGCTGAGTGTTGTCTTTAATAAAATTCTAATCTTTTTTAGCTAAATAAAGTGATGTTTAGAGTATAAACAAACAAGAAAAATATGGATCTTCAGTATGTTTGAAGAGATTAAATATAACAAGATACAGAGATACATAATTTATTTGAAGGGGATTTTTTTAGCACAAGTGTAGAGTTTTGAAATTTATAAACTCAGAAGAATTTTCTGAAATATGAGGAAATTGTCTTAAGTAATATATTTCTCATCTCTCTTTTTTTTCTTTCCAATATTCCATTGTTCATTTTGGATACCATTTCAGTGCCTTTGAGTTTTATACCTTCCTCTTCACTTCCTCTTGCCTGCTCTAGTCATTTCCATTTCCTAATGATTGTTCCTGCTGTAGCAAGATTCAAATCTCCTTAGTACGTTAAGCTCATCAGTGTTGGATTTGTCTTGTAGAGCAATACACTATGTGCTTACATCATTTTCAGACTGGTAAATCAATTTCATTGAGGATGGATTTCTCAAATTGCCATCGATGTAGCTGTGGTTCTTTTAATAAAAATATTTCCTCTAGAGTTTCCTGATATATTCATATATCATTCTCATGTCATCTTTAGGACTAAGTGATGCCAACATTTGAGCTTGTAATTCTCTCTTTATTCCAATACATGCTTTTACAATGCTAAGTAAATACATATCTTTCTCCACAATTAATAAATAAACATAATAAATGTCTTTATTAATTATTGTAGCCGAAGGAGACATGTGAATTGTATTAGACCAGATACTCTTGTGCTTGTATTAATGGTCTTGATTTTTTGCAGGAACACAGAAATTTCATGCATTTTTTTTCTATGGGTGCTGCATAAATTTTAACCATGTTTGCCTTGAGGTGAATGTAGGTCAGCTCATCACTTCCCAGTAAGTGTATGGGCTAGCACATTTCTTCTCTGGTTTGTTCACATCTATAGTCTTTTGTAAAGTAAGAAATATTTTTTTCTCATGTGAAAAGTAGGATGAAATATGAGTGTTTACCCATGTTGAGGTACACACGGGACTCTTGGTGATTCTTTTAGACATGTCATGAATGTACATGCAACTTTAGATGGCTTTCTTGCTGCCTTATGTATTGCTGTCTCTTATCTCCTTAGTTTATAAAAAGCACGACAGTGGACCAGGATGAAAACTATTTTTTTAATTCTAGAAAAAAATATTAGAAAAAATATTATTATTATCTTACTAAAGTAAGGGCATAATTTACATACCAAGTATGGCATTTAATACTGTGAATAACTTATCCAAGTTGAGGGGCTTACTGTCCATTATGATATGTGAGATGCTTATGTACAAAATACACTTGTTTCTAAGTTGAAAAGATATATAGATAAAATTAACACAGATACTTATTATGTAAGTCTAAAAATAATTAAAGACTTGCTTTAGTATTGTGGAACAAAATTGAAAAGCCCCTTTGATGTGAGATTAATAAAAACTCAGAGACAGAAATTGGGGTTCAACCTGAAGATCAAAAAAGCAAAACAGCCAGCTACTGGCTTTTACCTTTACTTCAGTCCAAAAGGGCAATCCTGTCTCCAGGAAGCTCAGAATGAGTATGAGACTGAGAGCTGTCTTGTCCTGTTTTATAATCCTCTCTAGTTATGGGATTAGGGGCTTGCACCACTACTGCCTGGTTTCTATGGCAAACTAGTGTGGCTACTGGGATTAAAGGTGTGTGTCATTGCTGCCTGATCTGTAAGGCTGGCCAGTGTGACTGTTTTACTTTTCTGATCCTCAGGCAAACTTATTTATCAAAATACAAGTGAAATGTCACTACACGTTTTCTATTTTGAGATTTTCTTGAGAGGAATAAACCATTTTGAATTAATGAAAACTATTGACTATGCATAATTGTGTTTAAAATATTTGTACTTACTAAAGTTAGTTAATGATGAAGTTTTTTAAAAAAATAAATATAGTAAACTATACTGACTCAATTGGAGACCATGGCTGCGTTTAGATTATTTTGGTTTATAATGATTAGCAATATATTATTTTCACTTTCATTAGTCATTGGAATACTGAGGTAAGACAGTAAACATTTGCTTTCAGAATTATCAAAGCTATTGTATGCTTTCTCTAATCCTCTCACCTTCTTATTTTGAACTGTTATGTATGATGCTTATATTGGCTTTGCTTTGTGTTCTAGGCTGTACCCTTGAAGGACTAACCGATGTTTCTCAGCCATACTCTACTTCAAAATCTTCAATACTGAAAGGAAACCCTGGTCTTGTGGCATGGAACTGTAAACTTAATCTGTAATCAGTAGGTGTAGGTACGGGTGGTCACCTGAAAGTTATCTCTATTAAATGAGGGGTTTCAGCCTGGCCTGCAATACATAAAATATAATTAAGACTTTGGTTTAAACAATAGCAACAAAGAAGATAAAAGAATGAAAGAAAGAAAAAAGAAAGAAACAAAAATTTAAAAATTCATCTTAATTCATGATAGACCACCTTTTCTTTCCTGCTCTGGTTGGTTCCAAATCTCATTTTATTAGAATTGACAGTAGAACATGGGGAGGAAAGCCGTTATTGAACCATTCAACTTGATTATGCATAATTTCCTTTTATATATCATGTTTTACTTAGAATACATATCAGCTTCAGAGAAGAATAAAGTGTACAGGTTAGTTGCACAGAAGACCAATATACACGATCATGTTCTTAGAGTGATGAGACAGTTATCCTTGAACAGAACTCTCTTCTTGGATCAGGAGACCTCATGTGTCATGTTGTTGGGAGTTGTGAGGCCAGAGAAGGATACTGTCTGTTCTTGGGACAGAGCTATATCTGAAAGATTGTCTGGGTACTCAAGCCTTTGGGAGACAGCCACACCTTATTGATTTTCTAGAATTTTTGTCCCTGCCTATAATGGGGTAAAATGATTGAGTATGAAATGTTCACTAGCTTGTTGATTTGTTGAAGAAACAGGTAGAAACTATCCTGTGGAGTCAGTTGTCTCCAAACACATTTACATGGCTTCCAGGAATTGAACTCAAGTCTTTGGGTTTATACAGCAAGTACCTTTATCTGCTGACTATCTTACTGGCCCACAGAATGACTTTCTAAGCCTAAGCACTTTTCACCACAAGAACCATATGGTTTTAACCTTATATATGCATGAGTGCACACACCAGCATGAATGTTCTTTTTCTTTCCCTTCTATATGACCCTGGCATTCTATTAGTTTTGTTTTTCTATGTCCTTAAATTCTCCCTCTCCCATATCCCTGGCCTATTGGCTATGAGGCTTGCAGAAGACCTCTTTCCATCGTTCTATATGGATCCTTTATTCCCTGAAATACACATCTCTCCTGCCTCCACATCTTTTTTGTTTTATCTTCTCTTTTTAAGAAGTATCTCCTGTGGTAATCCCTGAGAAAAGATGCATGGACAATAAAATATTTAAAACCTGCATGGCTGAGAATCTCATTAGTCACTCTCACATTTGATACCTTGATTTTCCAGTTGGGAATTATTGCTCTTCAAATTGTTAAGGTGTTTAGCTTTAACTGCATTTTAGGTTTTAGTTATTAATCTTTGCACTCCCAGCAAACAGAAACTTGTCTAAAATCTTGCAACTAGGAGTCTACCCATTCTCAGGCCCACAAATGGCTTAGCTCAAGTGCTTGACATAATATTTTTTCTTTCTTTTCTTCTTTGTCTCTAATTTCCAGTTTACGATGTTTCAAAATCATCAATCTAGTGTAGATCTTTGAAACCAGCATAGAAATTAACATTCTCTGTTTCATAAGGAGAAATATGTTTCTGACAATTTTTTCTCTTTCTCTCTTCTCTCTGAAAGGATTTTTCTTCATATTCAAATTCTTAAACCAACTCACAAATAAATGTCCCTAATCTTTTCATTTTGTTTTCCTTACCCATTTCCGCATTTGATTCTTCTGACATTGTCTGCCACATTTTCATTTCTACAATTGCATTTTAAAATCAGGAAGAACTTTTTGTGTGTGTTTGCTCTGTTTCCTTTTTTTATAAACTTATATTCTTATTATATAGGTGAAAAGATCACATTTTTCTGAGGAAGTTGAAGTTTCTCAAAGTTTAATCTTTTCTCTTTATTGATTTTGTTTTCTACTAATTCTTTATTTAAAAAACTTGCTTATTCTTAGTCTTCTGGTGACTCCTAACATGAGTTGATTGCATGTCATTGTTTTTCTAGTTAAGAGCTACAATAGAATAGCTATATAAAGAAATTAAGAATAAACAGCTTTAATCAATAACAACAAAATATGGAATAGATGAATGGTTATTGCTTTAAGCTATTCATCTTGGATTAGATTTCTACACAACAGAACCTACGGGATATAGTAGGTGGTTACTATATAGTAATAGCTATAGCGATTCCAATGAGAACCATTCTTGAACACAAAATTACTCGCTTGCTCTATAGGCGCTGGTTCTTGACTGACTTGGCTGATTTATTTTGTCTTGTTCATGCTTCTAAAACCATCAGCTACACTGGCTGGCAGGTGGATGGTCTAGGGCCTCAGAGGCTGTAGTTGGCAGCTTGTTGTCTAAGACTTTTTTTTCCCTTTTCCTGTTCTTGCAGGCTAGATTGGTCTCATTTACACGATATTCTTAGTATCCCAGGGGCAGTGGAGAGCAAGACCTAATGCACAAGTGGCTCACAAGCATCTGTTTTGTATTGTGCTTGTAAATGTTCTTTTGGCCAAAGCAAGCTACATACCAAGCCCAGATACACAGGGTGGAGAAACTGCTCTCATCTCTTAGCGGGAGTATCTGTAATGTTATACAGCAAGATGCATGAACAGACCCTGTGGTTATGTTTATCATCTGCAATGGAATGGCTCCCAGCTGTTCTGCTGAGTATTTTCAAATATCATATTCCATAAGTATTTTAGGAACATTTTACCAAGAGTGAAATTTTCAAGGGGGTTTGAGTCTGGCTATGTAAGTTCCAGTTGGAAGAGAGCTGGAAAAGCACCACCAGTCACTGTCATGATTCCAGCCACATAGCATGTCTGGCACTTGCGAGTTCTAGGGCTATGAATGTACAGACAAGCCCTCAGGCAAAATACCTAGCCGCCCTGGGGACCTTGAAAGGCCCTGTGTGACCTACGTGAGGCGTGGTTGCTTCGCTGAAGAATGCCAAAGCTATGTAAGCCCTTGTAAGCATGTGTGAGCTCCGTCATGTGCGTATGACGTAACTGTGTCAACTACTTGTGCGCATGCATTAGGCAGCCTTTAAAAGCTGGAGGCACCATCTCCAGCCTTCTCTGTCTGCACACCGACTTCACCAGGCTTGCCCACGTCTCCTCTAATAAACTCCTAAGTGGGTTTGTTGCATGTTTCGTGCTTTCTTCTCACTCCTGCCAGGTAATTTCAGTCACTACTACTGAATTTGAGAACTTCTTGTAGCCATCTGTACCCCGCATTCATTTTTCTCTATTGGCATTTAAGCTGTAGGCCCTTTGACCTAATGTCCCCAGGTAGTACGCATCTGATCTTTTGCTGGTGAGGCATAGAGGACAGATTTGTCTAGACAGTCTTGAAATGGAAAAATAAATAAAAAACGATGCTGGAATCACAGTTAATAATGCCATGCGTTAGGACTGAAGAGATGATCTAACAGACAAGAGGATGTGTTGCTCTTGCAGAGGATCCAAGATCAGTTCCAAGTCCCCACATCGGGCAGATCATGAGCACCTAAAACCCCAGCTCACGGGCTCCAGTGTCCTGGTGCTGCCGTGGAACACCTGCGCTCATATACATAGACTCCCACACAGACACAATTTTATACACATAATTAAAAGCAAAATAGATCTTTATTTATTTTTTAAATGAGTTTTTAAGTAAGATTTGCCCAATGCATGTGGATAGGTCTCACTATTTTTGTGCAGATTTCAAATATTGTGGGTTTTCCTGCCTCAGACACTAAATTTAATACTCAGTAAGTTCAAAGTATTCCATAAGTACCTTCCAGTAAGCCACCCTAGGAGGGAGCTGGAAGCTCTTCTGAAGGTTGCTAGCAACCTCTTTGGTGTTCACTTTTCCTCTATTTACTCTTTCCGTTGGAGACAGGGTGGTGGTGTGAAGAAGACATTGCCCATAATCTCAGGCATTTGACTATCTGGTCCCCAGGTGGCTGCCCTGTTGGCACCTGTTTGGGGAGGTGTAGGAGTTGTGACTTTGCTAGAGGAAGTGTGTCACTTGCTGGTGCTTTGAGCCACTTCCCATTTTTTTTTTTTCATCCCCACTGCAGTTTTTCCTACCTCCTCTCCTTCCTGTCCTTCCCCCACCCTGGCCTCCCCTCTGCCTGCCCCTCCCCCATCCACTCTCCTCCATTTCTATTTAGAAAAAGGTCAGACCTTCCATACATATTGACAAAAGAAGACATAATAAGTTGTAGTAAGTCCAAGCACCTCCCCCATGTATTAAGACTGGGCAAGGCGACCCAACATGAGGAATAGGGTTCCAAAAGCCAGTAAAGGAGTCAGAGACAGGCCTTGCTCCCACTGTTAGGAGTCCCACAAGACCAAGCTGCACAACATCACATATATGCAAAGGGCCTAGGTCAGTTCCATAAAGGTTCCCTGATTTTCGGTTCAGTCTCTGTGAGCCCCTGTGAGCCTAGGTTAGTTGATTCTGTGGATTTTCTTGTGGTGTCCTTGACCCCTCTGGCTTCTTCACTCCTTCAGCAGGATTCCCTGAGCTTGGCTTAATGTTTGATTGTGGGTCTCTGCATCCTTTTCCACCAGTTTCTGGATGAGACCTCTCTGATGACAATTGGGGTAAATACTGTACCTATAAATATATCATTAGGCATCATTACATTGACATTTTTTTCCCCTATAGTCGTGTGTGAGTCTATTGTAGGCTTCTGGACCATCCAGCCTCTGGGTTCCAGCTCTCCAGGCAGTGTCAAGAATGGACTCACTCTCATGGCATGGGTCTCAGGCTGTACCAACCAGTTCACTCTTTGGTTGCTGCTTGCAGTTTAAAATGTGAGCTCTCATCTGTTCCTACCTCCATGTCTGCCTGGCACCTGGCTTCTTCACAGCAATGCTGATGGACTCTTGGCCCTCTAGAAACCCAAGATAAAAAAATAAAGCCTTATTTCTCTAAGTAGCCTTGGCGATGTCGCCTTGGTGATGGTGCTTTATCCCAGGAACAGAATGGTGGCTAATATATAGGGTCTCAGTAGAGTTCTGACAAGTCTAGAACTCCCTATGCAGGCAACAATGGTTTGGAACTCACAGAGATCTGATTGCCTCTGCTTCTTGAGTGCTGAGATTAAAGTTGTACACCATCACACCGTACTGCTGGCAGTTCTCAAGGTGCATTGGATGCCTTTAAACTCTCTTTAATGCTTCCCCAATGGCTAGCTTTGGGCTTTCTTCTCTCAGGTCTGTGATGCAGCTAACAGTCCTGTGTTCACATTGCAGCATGTCCTATAATCGTGTCTTCTGCTCTTTTGGCTCTAATAATAAATTTTAGCTAAAATAGATGGTATAGAATAGGTTGGTAGACTATTATTATTTTTATTTTTTTCTCATTTAAATTAATGTTTCAATAGCACTTTGTTCACATATCACCTGGTGTTGGAAAACTATCTTGGAAACAGCAAGCCCAGCCAGAAGACCCAAGTTCTTTATAAATTCAAAATTCAATTTATATTTATTATTTTATACATATACATAATAGACTACAGAATGACACTTTCCATTTAGTAGAGATATTGACTTTCATAGGGATATTACTTACTGTTGTTTATGTTACATGATTTCTTAGTGTAAATATTAGTAACATTCTATAATGATAATCTTAAAAGAAAATTCTAACAAATTGTAGAATTTGAAACTAATTCTCTAAACTTTCTTTAAGCAATATGAATTAGAGGCAAAAATAATAGGCATATCAGAGTTTTTAAATAAAAATATATTGTTTGAAAATGTTGATTGCATTCTCTCTTCTCCCCCAACGCCTGCCTTTATCACACTTTGAACACACCCATCTGTTTCCACACCACTTTGAGACTGATTCTCTTTTTTTCTTTATTCTTGTCCAGCTAGTATCAGAGGTTACTTTATCAAGAAAACGGACTCTACCCAATCAGCTCTCAAATGTCAGTATCCCCTCATCAGTGATGGTATTTTTTTTTTCATAGAGAAAAGTTTATTTTAGCTCATGGTTTCAAGAGTTTCCATCCATCATGACAGGAAAGGCATGATGGTGAAGATTCAAAGGGAAGAAATGTGTGGCAAAGGTTGTTTATAACATGACAGATGAGGAAATAGAGACCTCAACCAAAATCATAGTTCAAGTGTCAGTGAGACACACTTAAGAATCTATTTCTGCCAACTGAATTCTACCTCCCAAAGTTTTTACAACCTCCCAAAATAGAGCTACCAGTCAGAAAACAACATTAAAGACATGAGTTCTGAAGGAAATTTTCACATTTGGGTCAAAATATAATAACAAACTGGTTTTTCAAAAAGCGGGTACTGAGAGATAGGATTGGATGTCTAGATTAACTTCTATGATAGGGTTTTAGAACTTGTACAGGTCTTGGGCACTCTCAGAGAGTTCATTTGTGCAATTGCCCCCCAAGTGTCTGAAAATATTGCTTCCTTGATGTTATTAACTCCTTCCGTGTCTTACCATCTGTATATCCTTTCTTCTTCCAAGATCTGTGAGCCTTTTGGTGGAGGGATATGATACAAATATTTGATTTAGTGCTGGACACTCCATAGCCTTTAATTCTGTTTCACTGACCAATGTGCCTGTTTTATATCAGTATCATGCTTTTTTTTATTTCTATAGTTTTGTAATATAATTTAAAATCAAGGATGGTGATACCTCCAGTAGATATTTTTTGTTATCAGAATTGTTTGTGCTGTCTTGTTTTGTGTGTGTGTGTGTGTGTACACTTAGGTGTTTGTGTGTGTGTATGTGTGTGCACACGTGTTCCAAATGAAATTTAAGAGTTTTTCAACTTCTATGAAGAACTGAGTTAGAATTTTGATGGGGATTTCACTAAATCTACATTTTTTTAAATCTGATAAGTCACTTTTCAATATTAATTGTACAAATCCTGGAACATGGGAGGTCATTTCATCTTCAGAAAAAAAAGTTTATCCTTTCTATCCTTGAATATGATTAGCTTAATGCCTGCTCTTAATTTTGTTCTGAAGACTTTTAGATAAAGAATGTGTGATTCAGTAGCAAAGACTCACAAACTTTGACAGTGTCTTCCTTTATGTGTAGATAGATCAGGGAAAAAAATGAAAATCGAAGAACCCACAAACATCTCTGGAACCATTGCCTTATCTGTTTAATAAACTTTTTATATGGCTGAGATCTGTGTAGGGTGCTGACTTCTTCAAAGATGCATGGAAGTGTGTAATGTTGTAATGTAATGTTACACAGAGGTGATATGAAAAGCATGTTATCCTTGAGGGAAGGTAAGAAGCTAAGTGGGAGTAGCAAGTTCTAGTGGACCAAGAACAAGTTTGAGTGGGAAAAATGCTGCAAAAGAGTTAAGAAAACCGAGGAAGAACTCAAGAGTTATCCTAAATATTTACTAATATTATGATGAATAATTTTAATGTATTACTATGAAAAACATTGGTCTTGGTAAATATGAAGAAAGGATACAGATTAGCTGCATTTAATGATCAGAAGTAAGCCAGAAGTGAAACAAGAAAGGTTATATATGCTTAGCACAGAGAAAGCTGAGTCAGGAGCCTCACCAGACTGAGACTAGCCAGAGTTCATGAGATCCTGTCCTTTTTTGTTTTAAGTATTTTTAATGCTATGTTTCATATGGGAGTAGAATGGAAATAGAAGTTAGAGTTGTACATTTTTACTCTATGTGTGTGTGTGTGTGTGTGTGTGTGTGTGTGCGTGTACATGTGTTCATGTGATTGGGATTCCCCTCTGTATGCTATGAATATGTTTTATTACCATTGGTTAATAAAGAATCTGTTTTGGTCAATGGCTTAGCAGAATAAAGTCAGGCAGGAAATCCGAACAAAGATATATAGAGAGAGTAGGCAAAGTCAAAGAGATGCCATGTAGTTGCTGAAGGAGACAGATGCCCCAGAACCTTTACCTGTAGGCTACAGCCTCTTGGTGATACACAGATTAATAGAAATGAGTTAATTTAAGATGTAAGAGTTAATTAAAAATAAGCCTAATCTAATAGGCCAAATAGTGTTGTAATTAATATAGTTTCTATGTTCAGAATTGAACAGCCAGGAAACAAAAGAGCAGCCTCCGTTTATGTGTGTGTGTATTTGACTTATTTTTTTCTCATACAGAGCTGTTAACTGAAGGAAAAAGAAAGTCATTCTATTCTTCAGCTCCCTAATATTCGACAGTAAAAATGGAAGTAGGTGTCCATGAATTCTTTTTTTTGGTTTTTCGAGACAGGGTTTCTCTGTGGTTTTGGAGCCTGGCCTGGAAGGTGTCCATGAATTCTATTTCTTATAAATTAGATTTTAGAAGAAGCAGATGCTTAGGGTGCAGTTTACTATCGGGATGTTAACCAAAGCAGGCACTTGAGACCAACCCCCAAGAAAGGGAAAATGAACTAAGAGTGATTGGAGGAGAAAGTGGTACTAGGGACAGCCACAGCTGCTCCACGGAGACCACCAGGTACTGTAATAGCTCCTGACAATATCCCTAACAGAGATAAAATTCCACTCCTTTGTTCTCTGGCATGCACTGACGTTTCATGTAGGCTACCCTGGAAAGTGTGTAGGCATGACGGGGTGTGGCTGAGTTCTCTGCAGCTAAGGCTGACACTAAATGAACTGTAAGCTGAAGTTAATCTGCTGTCAAACATCCTGGAACCTGGTGTATCAATCCTGTCTCTGGTAAACGATCTGAGAATATGACCTGTGCCTGCCCCATTACCTTCTCCTTCAAACCCCTTTGTGATCTTCAGCTGTTTGAGCCACTCCTCTTTATAGTGATGATTTATTTTCCAAGCTATTGTAGGGAATACAGTTGAGTATAAGAGGTAAATAGTATTCTCCTGTAAAAATGACAGGGTAGTATTTTGTTATGAATTTAAAGTTGAACTTTGCATATCACTTTATTAACAGGTAATATTAGCACTATATTTTGTGGGATTATAAAAATATATTTATTTCTACTCTAAGTGTAAGAACAAAAATTAGCCACCCTGGCTCACTTCATCTCTTACACATGAAGGAGTCTGCAGAATTGCAAGCATGGAACATGCTTTCTGGTGCTTTATAATTAAATATTACAAGCTTAATTTCTATAAGCATTGAAACATTATGCTATCATTTCAGCTTCAAGAAAGCAAGGCACAGTTGGTTAAAATGAAGCAAGTAACATAGCATTTTTAACTTGATTTATCTCTTTTGCCCTCCCTCCGTTACTTACTCCCTCCCTCCATCCTTCCCTACTCACCTCTGTCTCCTCATCCTTATCCTTCTATTGCCATAATTCCTTTGATTTTTGACTCTTCTATTTCTGTCTTATAAGTCCATTCCTAAGAGTTAATCTAGGATAATCATCTCACTCAGACTTAAAATGGCAACATGTGAATCTTTGTCATATAAGAGGGCATGGGGATTAGCACAAGGATATTCTGAGAGTTGGCACATTTTCTCTTTTCTGCACAGAGCAAACCTTATTTTAACAAGACTTACTTTTGGGTAACATCTCTGGTGTGGAAATGCAGAAGTCTTCTTTTTGGGATGCTTGCCAAGAGGTCCTTACAAGTATTTACTTAACCTTTTGAATATGGCAGATTAAAAGAAGCACTGTGACTAGGAGGTCCACAGCTAGCTAATGAAGTATAGAGGGACAGGTACCAAAATACTTATAAATAATCATGAAACTTAGATCTTAAATAAAGTGTATTAGGACTTCCATTGCTGAAGGAAGTCAGAACAAGAATGCAAAGCAGGAGCCTCTAAGCAGGAACCGATGCAGAGGTATTGAGTAACAAAACTTCGCCTGGAAAGACACATCGCTTGCCTACTCACCCCAGATGGGGAACTCAAGACACACCAAAGTATGGATACAAACAGCATTCAATTTGGTGAACCAATAGGTTTTATTGATATCACTTACAGGGGCAGAAATGACTCCAAGATAGCTGTATCAGCAAAGCCCACCCCAGCAGGAGTGACAGCTTGTAAACCTGGGAACCTGAAGCACAACGCACAGCCTGTAGGTAGCTTAGCAGGGTGGGCAGTGTGCTTTCCAGATGGTTCAGTTGGTCTGAACCTTCCAGGCAGCTCTTCAGACTTTCACATCTTTCAGGCAGTGGGTCTGGGTTCAGTTCTTTTTTTGAAGCACAGCTTCTCTTGGTTTGAGAGGAGAAACTTTTAGTTACTTTGAGTTGTTTCCCTTCCTGTTTAGAGAGCTTCCCTGTAGGATATAGTGTTTTAGTCTGGGAAGAAACTGTTATACCATGGGGAAATGCTGCTTACTGGCTTGCTCCTTATAGCTTACTCAGCCTGCTTTCTTAACAGCATCCAGGACCACCACCAGCCCAGGGGTGGCACTAGAGTGAGTGGAGTCTTCTCACATCAATCATCATTCAAGAAAGTGTGCCCAGGTTAGGCCACAGGTCTATCTGATGCAGATATTTTCTCAGTTGAGGTTCCCTTTTCCAAAACTACTCTAGCTGTGTCGAGTTGATATAAATCCAGCCATCATAACTGACCCCTTGTCAACTCAAAACACAAACGAATCACTGCTAAACCATAGATTTCCTTTCTTTTGAGGCCAGCATACTCCATACTCATCTCTGGGCTCTCAGCTGTTTCTTCAGCTTCAAGTTTCAATAACAACACAAGGCCCACCCCAAACACAGTTAGCTTTGTCACAGCAATACTGCAGGACCTGGAGCCAACAGCTGTCTTGGGTAGGATTTCTATTGCTGTGAACAAACATGAACATAAACATAAACACCATGAACAAAAGAATCTTGGGAGAAAATGTTCCTTTCAGCTAACCCTTTCACCAACAAAGGAAGTCAGGGCAGGAATTCAAGGTGGGATGTTGTGAAAGGAGAGGCGGGGCTGTATCCCGCCACTAAGCTAGCTTTACCTGAAATAATTACATGGAAATTGTATTCTTTTAAACACTGCCTGGCCCATTAGTTCCAGCTTCTTATTGGCTAGCTCTTACATATTAATCTAACCCATTTCTAATATTCGGTGTAGCACCACGATCTGACTTACCAGGAAAGATCTTAACCTGCGTCTGTCTGCAGTGGGAGAATTATGGCGACTGTCTGACTCGGCTTTTTTCTCCCAGCATTCTGTTCTGTCTACTCCGCCTACCTAATTTTCTGTCCTATTAAAGGGGCCAAGGCAGTCTCTTTATTTAACCAATGAAATTAACACAAAACAGAAGACTCTCCCCCATCAGTGGGACCCTAGAGGTGTGATGTAGGTGGGTCTTCTATCTGTTGTTTCATTGGTTAATTAATGAAGAAAACTGCTTGGCCTGATAGGTCAGAACATAGGTAGGTGGGGAAGACAGAACAGAATGCAGGGAGAAAGAAGCAGAGTCAGGCAGATGCCGTGCTTCTCCTACCCAAGACAGACAGTGGTTAAACTCATGCCGGTAAGCCACAGTCAAGTGGCATTACACATTAATAGAGATGGGTTAATCAAGATGTGAGAGTTAGCCAGTAAGAGGTTAGAGCTAATGGGCCAGGCAGTGTTTAAATGAATACAATTTGTGTGTTGTTATTTCGGGTGTAAAGCTAGCCATGCGGGAGCCGGGCGGGAAGAAAAGCAGGCCTGTTCATCACATCACTACAGAGGTGGGAACTGATGATGGAGAGTCCAGGGAGAAAATGCATTGTAGGCATTTTCCAGTGGTGACAGTCTCTCAGTGGAGGTTCCCTCTTCCAACGTGATTCTAGCTCGTGTAAACTATCTAGTACATTAGCCTATTCAATAGCAAATTATAAAATGAATATTTTCATTATAAAATTTTATTATAAAATTATAAAATGAATACTATTTCATCTCTTTCAAAAAAGAAAAATATAGGACTTTATATTGCTATTTTGCCAGAAGAGAATTACAATATACCATCAATACAGGGTCTATATAACAAATATGGGTTTAAAAAATAGTGGTATTCATAGTATATTTTTTAGGAGTTAGAGCATTAATGTGGTGGTAACATTCATTGACCACTCTTTGTTACTACAGAAACTGGCACAGTTGAAAATGGAAATCTATCTACAGCTTGTAGTGAGACTTTAAATTGTAGTGTTATTATGGATATATATCTTACTATGTTAGAAAAATCTTTAGAAAAGGAAATGGAATTCTAAAATCAAGAAATATAAGCCACTAAATAAAACATATCATAACCATTTGAGTATAGATTATTTATCAATGTCTACATATACATACAATGATATTCACTGAAAAGTTTTATAATCAGAAGAATATATCAGCTGAAGTATGCACTAACACAAATGCATTTAAGAAGATTGTGGAAAATCATTGTAGGCTAGGTTTTCTGGGAAGCAGATGTTAAGATGGAGATTAGTAGGTGAGACATATATTATGAAGTGTTCATGGAATCCCAGTCTGTGGAAGGGAGGAGGAAGAAACAGGATTGAATTGAGAGATGAGTCAAGTTTCAATGTAAGGCTGAAGATAGCCTTTGGAGCTGCTATGGGCAACCAGAGTTGGCTCAACTTCAGCTGGAATAGCCATAATATTTTCTCATTGCCCTCATCAATCACTGAATGGAGGACTCCCCAGGGAGGACATGGGTCTCTCTATCCTAAAACAGATGGTAGTGCTGCCAGCTGAGCCTACCTGAAATAGTACTTGTGGAATCTGCTGCCAAAGACTTTTCTGGGTATGACAATGCTCCACTTTCATCACAGAGCCTTATAGATTTAAATGTTATTAAATAAAATAATGTCACATATGAATATACATACATGATCAACTGTCCATTAACTTTTTTATGCTGTAGTTTTCTTTCAATAAGAATTATTGAAACTGGGCTGGGCAGTGGTGGCTCATGCCTTTAATCCTAGCCCTCGGGAGGCAGAGGCAGGTGGATCTCTGTGAAGCCTGGTCTACAAGAGCAAGTTCCAGGACAGGCTCCAAAGCTACAGAGAAACTCTGTCTTGAAAAACCAAAAGAAAAAAGAATTATTGAAATTGATATAAGTTAGTAAATTTAGAGTATTCCCTATAATGTAGTGGCCACCGTTCAAATGTGAGTATAGAATGTCAGTATAATCTCCTGCATTCAGAAAGGTTAAAATAATATAATTATTACCATTCTAATGATAATCTCTTCTCTAGATTTAGATATATTGCTAAGTGAAAAAATTTTTAAAAAAAACATTTTATTCATGGTTAATTTCAAAAGTAAAATAAACCTTTAAAACTGCATATTGATCTGCCAATATCCTCTGAATTTTTCATTGTATTTTTAATAAGTTTACCTAGTGTAAATATTTTAGCAGCTAAAATTCCCTTTTGTTTTCACCTAAAGGGCCTGGAAATTATGTGCATAGTCTTAAAAAAATACCTTTACTGTTTCAAAATACCAACCTACAAAACTTAAGAAATTGGAAGTTATTTAAACTAATCTAGAAAGATGAATGCAGTATTAAGTTTTTTTTATGCTAATTTGTAGCCACTTGTGTATGCTTGCCAAATACTTTGGCAGAAGTAGGAGGGAATTGTTTTGTTTCAAAATAATTATGGAAGTTGGAGAATGTGTACAGTTTTCATCTCCTCCAGCTAATTTATATGTAATATTTGTTTTCTGATGAATTGACTTCTAGGTTCATATTTCAGGGCTTCTCTGTCAGTAGGAAACTTGGCAAGAGCTCTGTAGATAAAGCATTCAGTGGTGTTGGAGCCTGCAGCAGCGACTGGACCAACTCCCATCCAGTGCTTAACTTTCCTCTAAAAGGTTTCCTTTAAAAGAAAAAGGGGAGAGGGAGGGAAATTTTGGATGAGACACTTTAGTGAATGAACTTTCTCTCCACCAAACTTCTCTATCGTCTTAACTGTTGAATCAATAGAAGGCTTGTGTGTTATTGTAGAACAAGCTCATTATTTTTTTTTCACTCATGGAAAGAAATGTCAGCGAAGTACATGAGAGAGCTTAGAGACTGTACACACTTGAGCCCCTCAGTTTCTCTCCAGTGGAAAAGAATATATCGTGCTGGGCAAAGTGTAATCTGCAGAAAAAAGTTAATTGATTTTTTTTATATAATTTTATAAAATTTATATTACTCAGTGGTGTGTATATGTGTGCGTGTATGTGTGCGCATGTGAAGGGCAGAGGAAAACTTGAGGAATTAACTGTTTCTCTCCTTATACCATGTGGGTGCCAGGGATTGAACTCAGGTCAGACTTGGAGGCAGGCACCCTCACCTGATGAGCCATATTAATTGCCCTCATCTAACTTGTAAAGATGTAAAGTATTCTAAAATCACACTCAGATCTCAAGTCCTATACTCTTGAGTTTCCAAAAGGATGTAGTTTCATCTTTAGTTGGCTTATCAACAACACATGAAGATGTTAAAAGTTTGTTTTCTATGACGTTTAGTTGGTTTCGAAAGGGATCCTAGTAAGTTTTAGACTAGTTTGCTGTGGAGATTTAGTAATAGACTAAATCAATATGAGTGGCAGGAAACAGAGCACTTTTCTCACATGAAGATTTGTGGTGACAAATTTACCAGTTGGTAAATCCATGTTCTGTCCTCTAGAAGCAAAGGGAAATAATCACATTCCAAGCCCACTGAAAGGAGTCCCGTATTCATAGCCTGTACACTTCCATGATGAAGTCACAAAGTATGATAGAACATATCACTTTTCTGGAAAACCACCCTGAATAGTCAGATACAGAAAGCCCCCCAGAATATCCCTCTATTCTTTATTTAGAAACAAAATTTGCTAGAGATAGAATTGAAGATAAATCATAACCTAAATGAAGTTTAAATAAAAACTTCAAGTTCCTAATATCTGAATTATGAAGAAGTGTTAATTCTTCATATGGATACTTCCCATTTCTTATAGTCATGCATTCTTTAGCTGTAGCAATCTTTTCTGCCTTGTACAAGCAGAAAACCAACCGTATTATGTATTAAGTTGATTATAGAAAATAGAATCATTTATTTAAATAAATTGTAGACAAGAGATTCTAGAATAACAAAGAATAACATTTTCATGCTACTTCTCAGGTCCTTAAATCAACAGTTCTCAAAGTTTCTTCCTGGGATCAGCAGCATAAACATATGGTACTTGTGAAAAAAACTTCACACTCTGGGATCTTATATCAGAACAGCTAAATCAAAGTCCTTGTCTAAGGCTCATTAATTCATATTTTAGCAGCCCCCTATGTGATTCTGAGACTGAGGACTGATAACCTTTGTGTTTGAAAAGACTCACATACTTCCACTAAAATTATACTCAGATTCTATCACTTATATGTTTCAGTTTTGAATAATTGTACTCATCAATGTAACAAACAAAGTCTTAAATACAGATGAATATCATAAAAGAGAGTTGAGCTGTTGACTTAGTTTCATGTATGGCAATGTCAACAGCTCAACTCTTTCAGGACCTTGAGTTTTGAATAACATATACTTTAGACATTGGCAAAATTATTTTGATTTTTTGCTTTGTTATTTCAAAGAATAAGAAACAGAAAACCACCAAAATGCTGTGAGTGCTTATTAAAATATAATTCATGCAAATTTTACGCAAAATAATACCTGTGGGTTCATATCTAATCATTATTACCTACACCAGAAATTACAAATATTTAGTGTCACCTAGACACGTTTCTTGATTCTATTGATTTTGTGTTTACTTATTAGGGATGTTGCTGGGTACCAAGCTGCAGATTTTGGGTGTGCTCAATGCCTTCTTTTATTTATTTATTTATTTATTTATTTATTTATTTATTTATTCATTCATTTATTTATTTATTTATTAAAGATTTCTGTCTCTTCCCCGCCACTGCCTCCCATTTCCCTCCCCCAATCAAGTCTTCCTCCCTCGTCAGCCCAAAGAGCAATCAGGGTATGCCTTCTTAACCACTGAACTGATTTTTTTTCATGTGGAAGGAAAGGCAAAGTCAGGAAAACAAACTTCTGAAATGTCAGCAGTGAGTCTTAAAAGATGGTGGCTTCGAATATGACTACAGATCTTCCAGTATGCATTTTTATCCTTCTAGGAACCAAGAGCTTCCTTTCAGAAGCGTAAAGCTGCCATTCATCTGGAAATTGAAGAAGTGTGGCTCTTGTTGACTTGTGAGTTTCAGAGCATGTGAACGAACGTATTTGGCTTTCCTTCACCAATTAATGGTGGCTATTTGTCATGACTTGGGCCTCCAGCCAAAAACAGCCTTCTTTGTTTCTCTCTTTGGCTATGAAAAGCAAGTCCTTTTAAGTCTCAGTCCCCTTGGTTGGTCTTTTAGCCAGGACAGCAGGAAACTCTGTAAGAGTCTGTCCAGCTCCTAATGTATGAATTATGTCTTTCGACTGGTGTTGCCACTTAAGTAATTTAAGCACCCATTATTGTGACAGATAAATAGCTCTTTGACATTTTTGTGATTTCTTTGGCATCCACCGAATACAAGACATTTGGGACATGCTGTCTGAGGTAGAGCAGGACACAGCACAAAATCATCAGATTTGGCCATGTCTGAATGTACCCAACACTTGGCAATCCTAGTGGCTGTAGATAACTGACAGAATACTCTAGAGCAGGAGTTTTGTTTGCTCTGACCCGATATTTGACCATATCTAGTGATGACAACCTGTCTTCTGAAGTTGTGCAGATTAGTTGTACGAATTAGTTCACCATGAGCTCAACGCTGAAAGTTACACTTTATTACCATAAATGTAGGATTCTATCATCAATCCAAACTCTAATCTTTGTAGCCACACAGGTGAAGTAATGGAATCTCCTCAGACATTTACTGTTAGTTAGGATATTGCTTTGCAAATATTATCTTGTGAAGGAGGAGGGTTTAGGTTCTTGATTTTTTATTCTTATCTTACCTGATTAGTTAATCTAGAAAGTGAGTTTAGCATAGAGTGAAACATTTGTGTGTGTGTGTGTGTGTGTGTATGCATGCATGTGTGCATGTGTGTGCATGTGTGTGTGTCAAATTGTGCTGGTCACTGAAGACCCTCTCTATTTTCTGTTCTTATAAATTGCCCCATTTATAATTTCAACTAACATCCTTCCTTAGATGAATATTGTACTCCCTTAGGTTTTAAATAATGACTTCATTTCAACCATTTTAATTAGTATTTCCTTTCCATCAATTTTCACCAGTAAAGGAAAAAGCAGGTTTTGGGTTTTGTTTGAGTTTTTCATTTCACATACAACCTAGACATGTAATTTTCTGGGCCATGAGCTCTGAGCCTTTTCAACCTTTTCCTTTAACAACTTATTCATGTATTTATTTTTCAATTCCTTCCTGTCAACCTCTGTAGCCTTTTCAATCACATTTCTGAAAATCTGGGATTAATTTTTACATTGAACAGTCTTGCTTGGAAGAAGTTATGTCTTCATAGATAGAAAGTAGTTGTGAATCATATCTAAATACTTTATTATAATATGACTGTAGTACATTACAAAAATTTATAGGAATCAAAAGTTTTCCAGATTTTTATTAAAATCTTACTAAGTTTGTTGACATGGAATTTGCAATAGAAACCCCAAATCACAATATTTTTACTTCCATATCATAGATTCCAAGGAAGATTTTACATTATTCTTAACATTTAAATACTGCAATTCAACCTTGAAATGAAATCCAAACAAAATGTGAAGGAGCAAATGATGTCCATATTTGCTTGCTGAGCACAAGAACATTTGAGTTTTGTATACAACATTTTATTTTTTATGCACAACATGCCATTTTAATATATTTTTCATTTAAATGGTAATATTTGATTTAAATTTTTTGTATGTTGATAAGTTAACAGCTGGCTTTAATTATAAGTTTTATATATATTTTAGTGTTCTTCATTGATTTTTCAAAGTCTACATAGTAAGTAGAATTGCCACAGCTGCTTTAAATAAAAATATTTAAGTAGGCAAGTAACAGTTTAACAAAGAATTGAATCTTTGGAGATATAAGCTACATGAACTAATTTGAAAGTAACTTCTGCTATCTTTCCTGAAAGAAAATATGCTTTCAAGTGTGTGTGTGTGTGTGTGTGTGTAGTTGAAATGCATAAAGACATGACCTGAAAATAATGTAAAGTGGTAACTCATGAAGTTTCCAAAGTTTTTCTGCTTTTTATTGATTTGTCAGAAGCATTTTGAGTTAGATGAGAGTTTTACAGACAATGATTTTAACCTAAAATTTGAAGTCCTCAGGTTTTAATACTAGTGTTCTGTAAAAATTAAAACAAATGAAATAAATGAAAGAGGTATTAAACTTAGAACCATATACAGTGTCATTGTAACAAACACTTCGGGAAAAAATATTCAAAGAACCCAAAAAGAAAATGTTTATTTTTGGCTTACAGTTTTAGACATTTTTGTCCAAGGCTGGCTGACTTCATGGTTTTAGGCCTGAGAGTAGACAGAACATTTTGGCTGCAGGGACGTGTGATAGAGGAGGTCACTCCTCACTGGTGTCTGTGGAAGAGGGGAGGAGACGAGGTGAGGGAATGAGAAAAGGAAGAGAACACTCACGTGACAGGATATTCCCTTCAGAAGCCTGTGACGCTCTATGACCTCTTTTCTGAGACTGGATCTTCACCTACTGTTAGCCCATTCAGACGAATTCACCAATGAAGTAATCCACTGCGCAGTTCTCATGACCCGGTCACCTCTCAAGACCCCGCCTCAACATACTACTAGAGTGTTGGTCGAGCCTTTAAGCCTGCATTTGAAGGAACATTTCAGATCCAAGCCACCACCATGACAGTTCATTATGTTTATAGATTTTGTGGATTTCTATTTAAGAAAGGGCTTAAAGAGGACAAATATTCCTTGTTCCACAATGTCTGGTACCCCTGCTGGGAAAACCAAAAAATGACTACGTCTTAAAAAGTGTGGGGGCTGGAGAGTCTACTTTAAAAATAAAGTCTACTTGCAGTTTGACATTTAGACTGAGTCTGTTGACTTGAGAGTTTACACAGGGCTTCTTCAGATGGTGCAAATTCCTTCAAGTATATCAAGTGAATTCTCAAAGGACATGTGACAAGAGAGGCCTGTGAGAGTGAGTGATTAACGTGATTCAGTCAAAGAATGGTGATTCTTTCTAACCCTGAGTTGGAAGTCACTATGCACACGTATCACAGGACTCTGTAATAGAAATGAACCAATTAAGATTAGCCCTGAGTCACTGGGCGGCAGTGGTGCACACCTTTAATCCCAGCACTTGGGAGGCAGAGGCAGGTGGATCTCTGTGGGTTGAAGGCCAGTCTGGTCTACAGAGATAGTGCCAGTGCAGGCTCCAAAGCTACATAGAGAAACTGTCTTGAAAACCAACCAAACAAAAACAAAACAAAACAAAAACAAAAAACAAAACAAAACAAAAAACCCAACAACTAAAAAAGATTAGTCCTAAGTTAAAGATGAGGGACACAGGAAGAGACACCATTGTGGTAGGAGAATCAAAATGGTCAAACTTTATTATATGAGTACACATGTTTATATGTGTATGTTCACATATATGTGGAGGTGCACATGAATGTGAAGACCACAATTCAGCCTTTTGGTTTTTTCTTCAGGTATCATTCACCTTTTGGAGATGCCAGGGTTTCTAGCAGGCTGGAGTTTACCAGGTTGGTGAGACTGGCTTGCCTGGAAGTACCAGAGACCTGCCTGTTCCTGTCTTCTTGACTGGGATTACAAGTATGTGGCACCATGCTTAGCTTTTTGCATGAGTGGTGGGCGTTGAATTCAGGTCTTTGTGCTTATACAATAAGCACTTTACCAACCACGCTATCTCTTTGATTGTACATGCACTTCAGTATTTTAAAACCATCCAAACAGCATGTGATTATACCAACACATTACAGTTTTTCTATATTGTTTAAAATTTATTTTAATTATTCTCTGTGTGTGTGTGCGTGTGTGTGCTCGTAGGTGCCCATGAATATTGGAAGTATCTGATTCCCCCTGGAACAGAAGTTGCGGTATTGTATACACACCGACGCCAGGAACTGAAAAGCTGGATCTTCTGCAAGAGCAGTACACATTCTTAACCACTAGGCCGTCTCTTTAGCAGTCTGTCTTTTAGCCCAGCTTTTATTTTTTAATAAAATGAGAAATGTTTGATATCACCTTTGTTGTATACAGACCCCAAGTCAATACTTGGAAAGTCTCACTTTCTAGAATTTACATCTTTGCGCATGGATTAACCATGGTCCTCTCTGGGAATGGAGCAGCTCTACAAATTGTTCCCCGCCTACAGTTTATAGTTATCTTTTTAATGATTACATTGCATGATGTAAAGTGTTGTATTAGCATCCAAAAGCCAGAATTCTCATGTGTTTAGTGAAGAAAGAAGCCATCCCAAAGGAGCCCACACAGCAAGGTACTTTGGGTGCTTATTGGGGTGGGGTGGGGGGCACATTTCAAATCCAGGCCAAAACCCAGATACACCTGTAGTGAGATTCTATTAGCTTTCTGTTAGTGTACATCTGAACTCCTTATATAGCCTGACCTGAAGGCCAGTCTGATCTGCAGAGCTAGTGCCAGGGCAGGCTCCAAAGCTACATAGAGAAATCCTGTTTCCCAGACTGACCTGAAGCTTTTTATATAGCCTGCCTAGGCTGGCACTAAACACTAAACTTGTCATCTTCTCACGACAGTTACCAGATTGAGAATAGCATTATAAATGAATTTAAAGTGATATTTTTAATTGCCTTCACAATAGTTTTCCTTTTCCAACAAATTTCTTTCTTTTTTTTTTTTTAATTACCCTCCTTATTATGTTGCTGTTTTTAATTTAAAAAAGGATAAGGGACTAGCTTTCTCAGAGACTGTAGAACCCAGTTGGTTTAGATAGTCTCCTCCCGTGGTTGACCAGGTCTTGACTTCTAGTGATCTTAGCAAGGTCTCTACAACCATCTGATCCTGTTCTAAGAAATTCGAGATATGTCACAAAAGTGGAGCATATGCAACTAGAGGGCCTCACTGGCCGCCATCATCATCATCATCATCATCATCATCATCATCAAAGAGATCTTCAAAATCATTTTAAAAGTCTGCATAAACTACATTTTCATTGGCTGCCAAGTCCATCAAGAGCCTGGTGCTCCCTCTAGCCTTGTCCTGGACCACATAGGGCCTATGCCCTCTGGGAACATCTCATCCATGGCCGGCTTCATCTCAGGGCTGCGGCATTGCCTCCAACAAATTTCAAGACAGAACTCATTAAGCATGCTGTGTATATCAGCAATTGTAAACAATTCAATGCATTTTTGTGCATGAAGGCTAATAGTCTATTCAGAATATACTTTGTTGACATTTCCAATTAAAGGTTGTGAAGGTATAAGCTTTGTCACTAAATTTAATTCCACTCTCATTTATAAGATAATCAAAGGGAAAAAAAAATCTATGTTTATTAAAAGATCTTTTCCAAAATTCCAAACACTCAAAATCCCAATCATGTAATTTTAGATTTAAATCTTCTACATCACTTTAAATTTATTTAGTTGAAGTAGTAACAATAAACATTAATATTTTCTATATTTATCATCTCTCTAAAAGAAAACATTATCACATTACAGAGGAACCCTTAGCAGAGACATCTAATATCATGCTGAAGTATGACATTGCTCCAAAAGGTTTCTGACATTGGACCAAAGGTCATGAGGAGTGAACACAATATCACTATGTTGAAGTTTTTATTTTTGTTTTTGACATAAATTCTTTGTAAAAACAATTGTACATAAATGATTTGTTTCCTAGTGTGTGTAGTTTGGTTGACACCTACATTATTACAGTGATGAGGACAATCTCCCCTGGGTGAAGACAAGCCTTTGTCCCCTCCCTTATGCCAGCCAGACACCTGACCAAGGAACTACTCTCAGGGAGCAGCATTCCTTTTAAAGAGATAGGAAGAATAATAATGCTCCTAAGGAGAAAAATGTACCTTTCCTTCCCCAAATTTTTGCCTTCACTGTCATCTCTAGGAGCCGTCATGAGGTTTTTTGGGGGTCTACCCACATTTCTGAGTTCAGAGAAACATTCATCTTTCCCCCTTTCTTCTCTTCTGTCTGTTTCTGAATTAGGCCAGAGCCTAATCACTCTTTTCCTGGCACTCTGAGCTTCCCTTCCCCGTTTTGTCACCAGCTGCCTGTCCCCCACATGTGTCTTGTCTCCATGCATAACTTAACAGCTTAATAACTTTCCTTCCTAAGCTCCCATCTATAAATCTATGATGTGCTGCTCTTTAAATCTCAGCCTCTAAGTCCCTTGAAATTCATCTTTCAACTCTGGAAGAAGGGAACGTGAAAGCCACTAAATGGAGGTGGCTTCAGGAGCCAACAAGTTTCCAGAATCCTGGCTCACCGGGAAGAACTCTGTAGTTCCCAGACACCCCAATATTCCTTATTAACTTTTCAGTGGGAGTTAGTAGACTGTTTCCCTGCATTTGTTCACATGATTGGATTCTTTGTGCTTCCCATCCAGTTCCGATCATACTTCTTCTTAAGAACTTTGTCCTCTACTTCTGTGCTTCACCCAAAGTTTTGTTTCTATCATCACAGCAAAAATTAAATAATTTCATCTCTAATGTTGAATTTTAAAACAAATTAATAGTAACATTATCAATAAAATTAGATCTTTTCCTCTGGCACAATAACAGCTAGAATCCCAGTGAAAACAACTTTCATTATAATTGAGTGAGCTGTGATTCGGAAAGCCTTTGAGAGCCATGTAATAAACAGGAAGTTCTTATTAAGGAATTGTTGCTCACAGAACAGGCTAATTAACCTTCTGTGGAAATGACAGCAACAACAATAAACCTCTTAGAATGTGAGTGGGTATGATTGATTTAAAATAGTTAAAGAACTATTTACCTGGGGCAGGTCTAACAGTTGGGGAGCAGTACGCATTCGTGTTGTGTACCTACTCTTCAAGGTACTGCCAATCAGTTCAAGGATTGTTTTCCTAATAGCTGATACTTTAGGAAGAATTTGGTGTCTTCTGATTTCGTTGCAAAATACAAAGTATTAACAGTGACGGAAAGAAAGTTAAGAGAAACTGTATGTTTGAAGAATAGCATGAAAAACAGTTTTTCCCACGTGTTGGCCTCTCTGCCATATGTGGCAGGCCTGCCCAGCCTCTGCTATCTCACGATGTTTATGTTTCCATAATTTCAAATATTTCCTTCATTCAGCTTCAGAGAAGTCACAGGACAATCAGGAGCCAAATTATCTAGTAGAACAAAGACTTGTCAGAGTGCCAGGGCTGGTTTATCCTCCCACCATCAGCACCCAAGATCAGAGAGAGTTAGGACTCCCTCGCTGCTTCTCTCAGAACACATCTCATTTTATCAACGGGCATTCTGCATGCTGACTTTGAAAGGGAGATAGTGGATATGCTGCATCTGGAAGAGATCAAGCTAAGGCGAGGCTTGCCGGGTCATCTTGCAGATGTAACCATGTGCTAAACTGAGAACTCCATTCTCAGAGCAAATGCCTCACACACTGCAGGAAGAGGTAGGACAGAAGTCAGAGCTACACTGTGAGGATAAATTCCCCCTCTTGGTTTTATTCAGTTATCAGATAAATCTCTTTGCTAAAAATGACCAGTTAAGCTAATCCTAAGCAGGACAGGACCGGTATTCACCAGGACTGAACCAGGTGAATGGGGATATACCGTTTCAATGACAGGCTTTCAGCAGCCAGGGACAGAGGCACAGCTCCACACTGTCACCCTCAGCAGCCTGAGAAGTTCTCTAATCTTTTAAGCACCTCAATTCAGATGAAATAGGATCTTTGATTTGAATGTGGAAGAGAACATTGGTGGGCATCATTGTGAAGTGAAGTTTGAGGTTATTAAAAATATAAAGGTGTTCAGAGAAGGAATAAAACACACCCAGGAGAGTGGGTATGGACCTTTCAGAGATTAGTAAAAGTTTATTAAAATACATTTTTATTCTTTTTATTTGCTATAGTTTTATTCCTTCTATTTAGTGTGTGAATGTGTATATGGTATGGGTATTTATAAGTGTATTCTCCTCTCTCTCTCTCTCTCTCTCTCTCTCTCTCTCTCTCTCTCTCTCTCTCCCCGCTTTCTCTCCCCCCCTCCCCACAAGTGTACTTGTAATCATTCTGTGTCCATGCCTGTGTTGGATGCCTTCCTCTATCCTCCACTTTATTTATTGAGGAAGGGTCTCTCACTGAACTTGGAGCTAGCCCAAATTTGGCTAGTCTAGCCAAGCAGCTTGCTCTGAGGATTTTTTTCTCTGCCTCCAGAGTGCTGGGGTCATAGGCAGTTGCCATGGATGTCTGACTTTTAAGTAAATTTTGGGTATCTGAACTCTGGTTCTCAGTCTTGTACTGTGAATCCTTTGTCTACTGAACCATCTCCCATCCTTATTTTTAATATAGGGTTTAAGTACAGAGATTAAAAGAAAGAGAGATGCTCGGAGAAAGAAAATGACATACCCAAGTGTTGGTGTGGGCTTCTCAAGGCACAGTCAAAGTTATGTGCCATAGCATAACCCTACATACCACTGTGCCTTTCAAATGGTGTCAATGATTCCTCAAAGGGTTTCCAAGAAACATTTTAATCTGTCCACTTTTCTATTTGTTTGGTTGATGAAGTTATGGGATTGCTCTGGAGAAGCCTTGGATGAGATTATAATCTGATATTGTAAAACTTAGTCATTGAAGTCATAAGGTCTTTGAACTGGACCTTTTACTATACCAGGCAGTTCTAATAGAAAAATATGATAGAAAGATTCTCAATTACAGGTCTGGAGATGAGAAAGGAGAAGGGCCTCGAGCAAATGCTAGCCCTGCTGGGATTATAATTGCTCTTTGCAGCTGGAAAGAGATTTCCATCAGACTTGGATGGATCCTTCCTTTCCCATGTCCCCTCAACTTCCTATCTTCTCATTGTGGTTCAAGGCAATCTAGAGGTGGGGAGAGGTCTGGAGAGAGAGTTTTGCTGCTCTCACAAAGGAGTAGAATTTTGTTTCCTGCACTCACATGGCCAGTTCTAGGGGATCCCATTTCTTTGTCTGGGCTTCGTAGGTACCAGACACATACATAATGCATTTATGTCTATAGAGGCAAAACTCTCATACACATGAAATAAAAATAGATAAGTCTTTTAAAAAGTAAAAACATGAGGGCAGGTACTTGAATTATTGGCAGAAGGAGGAATGGAAGTTAAGTGTATGAGTGGTATTTTAGAATTATTGACTTTAAAATTATCTTTAAACACTAATTTATTTATTAATAAAGAATCAACCTATGCTGTCAGGAATTTTATAGATGGCATAGTTTAAATAGATAAATGAATTTTTCCTGTTGTGAGTAAGGCACATGTTCTAATTAGTCTATCTATCAAAGGATGAGGGATATGGTATCTGGTGGTAATTCCTCCAGTCGGTTAGAAAGGCAGTCTATATAAGTTGAAACTAACAAAGCATTGGTGTCAAATAACTGGGTTTATAGACATCTGATCACTGTATAGATCTATCACTTTGGTAATGAATGAGACTATAGACAGCTGAGTCACTGGATAGATGGATCACTTTGGTCATGGGTGGATCTATATGGCAGCTGAATCATCGACCTGTTATATCAAGACAGTCTATAGACAGTGAGTCACTGGAGAGATGGATCACTTTTGGTCGATGTTTGTGTAACTCTCATATTCCATGTATAATATGACTGTATTAGAGAAGCCTATGTGAGGTGGCTGTCACTAAGATTACATGAGTTATCACATGAAAAATTTTATGTTGATGCCTAGTATGTGAAAATTAATTAATAATTGTAATTTAAGTATAGATTACTATAATTGCTATTTTCCATCTTTTTCCCTAGAAACTAGAAATCAAATCAAATACTCTATGCATTTCAAATTAGAAATTGCTTTTGATTAGATTTTTAAAATTCTATAACTAGATGGTATTCTTTTTAATAGTCTGTGGTCAGTCTGGAACTATTTAAAACAATGTTTTAGAATGAAAGGGAAAAATCACATTTTTCTAAAGGTATAGCAATCCAAATGGGAACAAAACCTTTAATTATGCTATTTGAGTATTTTGTGTAGAAATATGAAGATTTCATATATGACTAAGATAGAGAGATGGGGGAAAGAAACTGATTTTTTGCTGGATGATAATGATGGCTTCAGTACTGGGTACTGTATTCAAGATCTCGCATCTGCTAAGATACCACTATCACTGGCCTATACCTCTATCCTCTGATGCTATTTGTGAAAGATTTAAGTAAAAGATACAAGTATTGAGATATATGGAATGAATCCTGGATTTAACAGTGTAAAGATTCCTTCTGCACTATTGATAATAAAAATGGTAAGACTCAGTTGATATTCTAATAATGGGTGTAATGTAATGGGATGCACAGCAATCTTTGATATTTATGGTCAAAGTGTGGGCCCAGGATTCTAACCCCACCTGATACTTAGACCTCTGCCTGAATATTCTGGTTTCTTTTGCAATTTTAACAACTTGTGGAGAGGGGAGCCAGCTACTTTATCTTGAGAGCAGTTTTAAATTTCTAATAAGTCTCATCTAATGTTTAAATGGTTGAAATAATGGAACAGAAGTTATGCCTCAAATATTGTATATTTGGCTGAGTGTGATTTCTGCAAGACAGCATCAGAGTCACAATAAAAGACGTGGACTGAAATTAACTACTGACATTGAATTCTGACTTTCTCAAGAAACAGTTTGTGCTGCAAGTGGCTTACATTCTCTGTACTCAGTTTAATCATTAAAATGAGAATTATAGGATCTTCTTTGTGTTAACAACCACAGAAAGTGCTTAGAATTGTATGAGGCCTGTGATAAATGCTCAGCAAATGTCATCACCGTCAGCATCATCGTCGTTGTCATCATCATCACCATCATTACCATCACCACCACCACCATCATCATCACCACCACCACCACCACCACCACCACCACCATCATCACCACCACCACCACTCATCATCATCATCATCATCATCATCATCATCAGCAGCAGCAGCAGCAGCAGCAGCAGCAGTAGCAGCAGCAGCCACACCAGAAGCTGTCTATTAGGAGTGGTGGTCTTACATATAAGCTGATATTTAGTGGGTAGGGTCAATTCTTTTCATGTGGGTTAGAGAGATGGCTCAATGATTAAGAGCCCTGGCTGCTTGTGCATAGGACCCAAGTTCTGTTCCTCACACTCACACGGTGGCTAACAATCGACTTTAACATCAGTTCCGAAAGAACTGACACCCCCTTTTCACTTCTGCGGGTTCTGTGCACTTGTGGTGCAGAGACGGTCATACAAGTGAAATACCCATGAAGATAAAATTAAAATATTATTGTCTTATCATGTACAGGATAGTCCTTGTAATAAAGAACTGAAAAATTCAAAATTTCAATATAGATGGGGCTGAAAAATATGAATTAAGTTATTCTATTGTTGAAGATGTAGTCAAAAGTGTGTGGTTTGTATGTGCTGGAGTCTATCTACTGAACACTTTGTATGTGCTGGAGACTGTCTATGAACACTTTACATATTGCAGTTCATTTGAATTTTGCAATCACTAGGAATTTTCGTTATGACCCCTTACAGACAATAAAAGAGAATCTAAAAAACTTGCCCGAGGTCACTCAGTCTTTAGAAGGGTCCCTAATCACAGGTGATCTAAAATCTTTCTCACTGAATTGTGGCGTTGTCTTCCAAATATGCATGCGCAGGAAAAAGGCCAGTATTGTGTGAAGATGTCTGAAATATTTGTAGGCACATTGGGTTGGGTGGTGGTTAGAGTAGCCTTAAAGAGAGAAAGGAGTCAAGAAAAATTCACAAAAGATAGGTAGGATTCAAGAAAAGACAGGTACTTTGAGACATTACTTAAAATCAATGAAATCACTGAAGAAAACAGGAAACTTAATTCATTTTAATTTTCAATGGGTGTTTATATCTTTTATTTTTAGATTATTGAAACATTGAAGCAAAAGCTTAGTCACATGCGGTCTCAAGAGAATAGAGTTCAGGATATGGTATTAGACATCTCTGTGGTTGCTGAGTGGTGTTTCTATCAGCCTGGGAAGCCCAGGTTTCTTTGGTGGTGTGATAAGGGTCTTTCTCTGTGGACCTAGCTCGTCTAGAACTAGTTATATAGCCTAGGCTGGCCTTAGACTAATGGCTGTCTTTCTAGCTTAACTTCCTAAGCAATATAATTATAGTCATGTTCTACGACACCAGGCTTAGAATCCAAATTTCTTTATTTTTATAAGTTTTAACTCAAATAAATCTATTTTCTGTTTTCTTTCATTGAAAAGCAAAGCAAATCAAAACAACAACAACAACAACAAAACCCCATGTATATATGCATGTGCATAGGGGTTCCCTTGATGCTAGAAGAGTCAGATCCACTGGCGTTAGAGGTCACAGGTGGTTGTGAGTCACCCTCCATAGATGCCGAACTCCCGTCCTCTATGAGAACTGTACAAACCCTTAACCAAGGAGCAGTCTCTCCAGAGCCCGGACTCCTAGTTAACCTGTCAAATGAGGAGAGCGAACTACATAGTGTGCCCCAAAGCTCTGTGCTCTCTAAAACTTTTAAGGCTTGCATGCAGAAAATATGGTATTGAGTGCTCAGCTCTAAATGGATCATACATATCCCACTCTGAGCCCCAGGGCTCAGAGAAGAGACAGCTTATAGTAAGATCCCGGGGTGGTGAATAACATCAAAGAAACTGTTTTTCGGGTACCACAGGGTAATTGCACAAATGAACTCGTAACAGCTGTAACAACATACATAGGACCAGCACAGGCTCCAGACTGACAGATTCCAGGTGTTGGGACAGTCAGGCATGAAATCCCTCCAGTAGCTGACGAGCTATTGGCATGTGATAACCCCTTGAAGAGGGAAACTCAGTTGAACACACCCTAGTGTGGGCCCTATTCTCAAGAGTGGCTGGGCAACACGAACTGGACTTGATGGGGAAAGGAAAATGAAAAGAGATACCTTAAACTTGGTGGAGAGGGTGGCTGACGGGGAGATGGAGTGAGTATGTTCAAAATGCCTTCTATGAATTCTCAGAGAGTTAACAAAAGTATTCTCTAACAGATCTGGATCATGCATCCCTTTGAAGTCTCTTCCTATTATGCTCCAGAAGTTAATCTTTGTGCCCTCCATCGGGTGTGCAAGCGTGTGCATCAGTCCACGCTGATCTTACTAGCTGGGGAGACAGTATGGTCAGCTAGCATCTTGGCCATAGACACTGAGCTGAGTCTCTGGGAGACTGCAGAGACACCTCCCCCCTCCTGCCGCCCAAGACTGTTCCTGGTCCATTGTGTCTTATTAACTGCAGGCTCCAGCCTCCACACCGAAGAGTATCACAGTGTTGCAGTCCGAGAGTGTTTGTGAAGTGGGCAGAATGAAGCAGAGCTTGTTTGGTCAGTTCTAATCTCCTAAGAACTGTTTTTTGTTTGAATGGATCTATCTCTTTAGAGCCTTGGTTACTGTGATGTTTCTTTTAAAGCTCTTTTTAAGTTCTTCAGGCCCAGGGAGCTGGTAAGGAGCTTGTGGCCAGACCGCCACACCACTCTGAGGTCTATTCCTGACTCCACATGGTAGTGGAAGGAGAGAACCATTAAATTCAATGAAAGTAAACCAACGAAAAGAATTCAACGTTTTAACATTTATCATACACCATCGGCTTTACTGACAACTTCTTGGGCTGTCTACCTACAGTATCTCCCCTAATTTAGGATCCCCTTTTATAGGGTTTATGCAAAGCGCCTCAGCAATTTTTAATAGAGTTTTGACACAAGACAAACTCAAACGAATTCGGAGGGACAACCCTACAGGCTTGCGGCTAGAAATGAAAGAATGTCTGTGCTCCTTCCTCTTAGAGGCCTCTGTTTTCCCCCAGAGCTCTGACTCAGGCATGAGTAGGTGGGTGAGGACCTGCAGACAATCAGCCCCAAGAGCCCCAAGTTCGGGGAGTGGAGTGGAGCCTGGATGTGTGCCTTTCTGTCTCACTTTGCTGTTCCCATCCGGGTTCTGGGTCTCAGGGCCGGGACTCAGGTGCCAGCTGCACCCTTGCCTGGGCGTTGCCCGGGAACCGCGCCGCCGCAGTGCAGCTCGGACCCCGCGCGAGCACCCGCGGTACTCTCTCCCTGCTCGTACGCGTTTGCGGCTCAGGCCGTGGGCTCCAGCACCGCCTGCGGCACCCAGGCTGCGCCATGGGGAATCTACCATCTGCTGCGAAGCACTGCCTCAGCTACCAACAGCTTCTCCGCGAGCATCTGTGGAGCGGAGAGTCAGTGGCAGGGGCGCTGGACCCCGCGCAGGTACCACCTCGCGGCCTAGGGCGCCCCCACCCTCTGGCACAGCCTCTTCCCTATCAACCTCACCCTAATCCCCTTTGTGTCACCTCTGTATGCCAGGACCCTGCCCACAGCAGCTCTGCTGTTTGTTTGCAGATCTGTAGCTGAAAATACTTTTCATCCTTCCTGCTGTGAACCAGTAGACTCGTCCTTGCAGGCCTAGCAATTTCCCTATTCCGGACCATTTACAGGTGGCCTATAGGAGTGATCACGTCTGTGTGTTTTCCCTTGGAAGGGATGCATTATCTAATGTAATTTAAATCCAGAGGCGTTCTTTCAAGGACAGTGCCTCCTTGTAGTGTGTAACTGACTACAAGCATGTCACCTTGTGGATTAAAGAAAGGAATGAAGCCAATACACACTAGGAAGGTACACTACGTTAAAATCACCTGTCAGGTCAGAGCGGTGACTGTCTCTAATGTCTTTGTGTTTTAACAAAACCAAACAAACTTGGATAAAGCATTATAGAATAAAATTTTTCCTGTATTTTCCCGAAAGTTGTAATAACTGTTGAAGCCTATTATGAGTTATGGACTCCGCAAGATTTTGACTTTTAGCTTCTTTAATTATAGGTGCTGCAACAGCTATTCTAACAGTAGGTTGTTTTTTTTTTTTTTTTTTTTTGGCGCAGTCTCAGTCCAGTGTTCCAACAGGTGAAATTGAAACCTTGGATGCACAAGTAGGACTCAGAATTTGTGGGCTGTTTTGTAGACAGTTTCTGCCTCATCAACTAGATTATGACCAGGGCTATTCACAAGAGTCCTAGAATCAGTTCGGTATCTATTAACAGATGGATGGATGCAATACAGAAGATATGGCTTATGTATACAACAGGCTATTATTCAGAACAAAGAACCAAATCAAGTCTTTTGCAGGTAGCCGCCTGGAACAGAAAGTCACCATGTCACGTGAATTGAGCCAGAGCCTGAAAAGATTAGCTCTGCATGTTTCCTGTCCCCTGGGGGGTGGGGAGAAACAATAAAACAAACAAAGAAACAATAGAAGCAGAGATTGGGAGAAATGAAGAGGATCAGCAGGGTTAATGAGGGTAACGAGGCAGTCAATATGATTGCACATGGAAATGTTGTGACGAAATCCATTATTTTCTACAAGTAATATGTATTAATAAAAAGGCACAAAAGGGTGGATAAGGGCCCCCTGATAGAAACCCAGGGATGACAGAGGTGAAGTGGGAAGTCATGCTCTATCTCCTCCCACATCCTCACAAATAATTCCCATGTATTTTCATGTGAACTTCCTAGAATGCTACCAACAATCTCTAACAGTTTGTTTTACACAATCAAGAATTCCTAACATTTATTTTTTTTGTTTTAGGATGAAATCACACGATTTTATTGCTTAGGTGATCCTTATAGATGTGCGTATGTACATTCTGTGGCTTTGTGGATGGTGACTAACATCAGGATGTTGGGGGATGGTTTCCACTTTATCTGTTAAGATGAGGAAACAGGGAAAAGGAAGATTGCTTGGATTACTGATGAGGCAATAAAAGGGCATGACTTGGACGTGTGCTTTTCTGGAAAACTCTCTAAGACATTTTAGCACTTTCCAACTCTTCCGCCTGTGACCCTCCCATTTGTTCCTTAATTATGCCTTGCAAACCACTTCTTTAGTTCAGCCCTTTTATCCTGTGTCCTTGCCAGGCTCAGTAGCTTCTGTCTCTCTGGGCCATCATGCCGGCCTGTCTTACAGCTTCTCCTCTCGTAGTCCTGGCTATTATTTGTATCCCAGCTCTTGGTTTTATATTTTCTTCTCTTTTCCGAGCTTCAGACTGCACTTAGCCATCTCAACAGAAATTGATACTCAACATCTCCAATTTGCATTCGTGTCCTCTCTTCCTGTGCTGGCAAGTTCTCTCTGGAAAATCACCCTTGTTCTATGCACAAGTCCTTCAAAGTCATTGGATGGATTTCCATACATTCTGGGGTCATCTGGGAAGAGCCACCCTCAATTAAGAAAATGCTCCCACCACATTGGCCTGTGGAAAAGCCTGTAGTGCATTACTTTTTGATTTATGATTGATGTGGAATGGCTCAGCTCATTGTAGGCAGTGCCACCCCTGAGTGGGTGGTCTTGGATGCTACAAGAAAGTAGTCTGAGCAAGCCAAGAAAACCAAGTCAGTAAGCAGAGATTGTCCATTGTCTCTGCATTAGAAACATCTGGTTCCTATCTTGGTTTCTGCCTTGACTTCCTTCAGTAATGGACTGGGATATGGAACTGTAAGCTAAAATAAATTCTCAAGTTGATTTTGGTCATGGTGTTTTATCATAACCACCAAAACCCTTACTAAAACATTTTCCAAACAGATTTTTCCCCGTGATTTCCTGTTGCAAAGAATCTGCTCACAGTTTGTTTCATTCTACAAGGTCCAAGTCGAAGGCTCCTTGCCCTCCATTTCCATCACTTTTAAAGCATCACAGAGTCCTGGAATTTCATTCTTGAAATCCTTTCGAATGTATCTATTTTCCAGCTTCATCAGCACTTCAATATTAAAATAGCTCTATGTGACCTCCATGTGACTAAACCGTTGCCTTCCCCTTCTTACTTTCCATCTTTCCTCTCCTACCCACTGTATAGACAGTCAAGAAGTTTTGTATTTCAAGTAAAATCATGCCATTACCCTGTTCCATAACCATCTGTGAATTCCATTGTTTTCAGAAATCGACAAACAGAACATTGACTTGGGTCTCCGAAGTTTCCAGTAGTCTTCATTCACCTCATCTTAAACTCTTCACTTAGTTCTTGTCATTTTTTTTTGCCATAGTTTCCTTCTTTCTGCTGTCCATAAATCATGTTCCCTTCGCTCGTTTCATCCCTCTGCTAGAAGATATTTCTCAATTAGCTTTTATTCAATCTTCAATGTGAATGTCACATTTTCATGAAACCTTCCCATTAGTCTTGGCTATGATTTTACTGTATTATATACCTATTGTATATTAAATGGGTCATCTATTTATTTGGTGATCATTTGGAATATAACCATATGCCATATATTAAGGCCAAATAAAACCCAGAAAAAAAACAACCCATAACTGGACTTACCACACCTAACAAAATGCCTGGTTAGTTCTTATGATCAGTATGTACTTGTTAAACAACTGAAGGACTGCTCATCTGTACAGAGAACAAGCCATGCATCTCATACTTGGGAAAATCTTTCTAAAACAATGATTAGCACATTAGTTTGTAATACACAACTGTTAACTTAGTTCAAAATTAATGATACCAAGCACATGTTATCATTTGAATCTTAGTACCAGTGTGTGTGTGGGGGGGGGGAGGGTGTTTTTACGTTTATGACTTGCCTTTTTATTAAATAGACCTCAGCCAGGATTTGATGATGAAGAAATGATGAAAATGAAATTTGAATACTGTAAATGAACCGTAAGAAACTTTGCCTCTCATTTGCTGTTGAATTTGATAGATGATATGATAAACAGGGCTGGGGGAAGCATTCTGAGATAACTTGCTTGCAATTGGGATTGATAGAAATGTCTATGTGTGAAAGAATGCCATGCTAGCTACCAACAGGCTAGAAACCAAGTTGTTTCCCTCCTTTCTCCATTTCTCCCTTCCCCAAAGTATCACAGTGTGCTGTGCAACTTACTATTTGACTTTGTGCATAAACTATCCTGCCTTCACTGTACACTTTAAATTTCTCTGTACACATTAAATATAAAATATCCTGATAATTAGAGGTAACCTCTTAAAATTCAATCTATCAGGCTAGTAAAATTTAATACCTATATCTAATTTTAAACTGTATGCAATATTTCTGCTTAAATTTGGTGAAGGAGTAATCTAAACTCTACACATTTTTTTTGTGATCCTGTAGCCTTAGCCTCCTTTCCAAAGAACTGGAGAGGACTGGAGATGAATTTTTAGAAGAAGAAACAACCTCACTTCTTTCTATTTTTATTTTGTGTTCTTTCTTAACTGTTACCTTTCATTTCTTCATTTTTATTTTATTTTGAAATAATGTATTTTTAATTTCCCCATGGAATTAAAATATCAGTTATATGCTTTTTAAAAAATTATGTTCATAGTTGTTAACCATAATGTGTCAGCATCTAACCTTGACTTGCTAAACTATAATATGCTTGGTATTATAACATGTAAACTGAAGATGTAACACAACGCACAGCTGTCTGTTGGCTTTTGATACTTCTTGTTGTGTGTGTTTATTCTCCACATGGGATATTTAGGAAATATGTTTACTCAATCACTGTTAATTTTTGTTTATGCATGCATTTTTCCTTTCTTATGTATTCATTTATTCATTTCCAGTCCTGCACTGGAATTATTTTCTTTAACCAGGAGTATTCCCTCCAGTCTCCTCTTTATTGAAAACCCACTGGATTGTGCTATGGCTTAGTGGGCAAAGGCAGTTGCAACCAAACCTGATGACCTTAGTTTAATTCTGGGACCCACGTCGTATAAGAAAAGAACCAGGTCCTACAAGTTGTCCTCTGACTTCCACACAGACACACACACTCACTCAAACACACACTCTCACACACAGCCCCCAGACATTAAATAAATAAATGAACACATAAATAAATGTAATTTTAAGAAAACTTAAAAAGAAAAACAGCAGTTTGGTTGCTCAAGTAATGGAGAAACTGAGGAAAGAGGCAACTAAATGAGACAATGGGAAATTCAGTGAAATGCTCTCACAAAGTAAAGTGTTCGAGTGGTTAAGAAGAGAGAAGAATAAGAGCGATAATCTAACGTTCACGGGTCTCTGAGTTCAGTCATCAGTACCACACAAACAATGTATTTGCTTGTTTTGTGTAAAACCAGGCAATGATTACTTCTTTCAACATATTTGTGTGTATAATACAATAGAAACAAGTGACTATTAATATAAGCACTTATGACACAAAGAATTCAAATTAATAAATAATTTAAATACATAGAAGCAATAAAAACCACAGATTTCTTAGCAGTTACAATGAAAAGATTAATAAGCAATATTAGCTATTTGTCTTATTTCTTGTCTGATAATAATGTATCTTTCATTATCTTTTTGATTTCCAATCACATATATTGAAACTATTTTCATTTTTTCAGTTAGTGGCGTGTAGCAATTCTGATAACTAGATACTTGGGTATATTTCACATTTCTTACTGTATTTTTTATTCTCTCCTTTCCATGTTCAGTGGGTACATTCTTTTCTTGTATTCCTTTGTGCCAATTCCTTCTTCAGCGCTGTCTTAGTGTCAGTCTAATTATTGGATTTTATAACTTTATCTTTCACAATTTTATGTGTGTATGTATGTGCAATGTATTTATGGTGTGTGTGTGTGCCCATGTGTACGCAGGTACATGTGCACGTGTGTGCATGTATTTGGAGGCCGAGGTTGATGTGGTTTTCTTTGTATCTCTCTACATTATACACTGAGGCAGGTCTTTCACTTAAACCTAAAGCTTACTGTTACTGCTAATTTTGCTAGTGAGCTTGATCTTGACATCCTCTGTCTCATCTCCTGAATTACAGAGCCTCATACCCACCACCAGGCATTTATGTTGGTGCCAGGAACCTGAACTCTGGTCCTTATGCTTGGGCAGTATGATGGTTAGCTTTACTTATCCCATTAACACAACTTAGAATTGCCTGGGAAGAGAGTCTTAATGAAGGATCGCCTACATTGGGTTAATGTGTGTGTATGTCTCATATAATTAATTGCTATGGAATATCCAGCCTGCTGTGGGCAGCACCATTTCTTAGAAAGGGGATTCTGGACTATATAAGTGGAGGAATGGAACTGAGCACAAGCAAGCAAATTACGAGAATGCATTTGTTTATCTCTGCCCTTGAATATGGATGTGATGCAAGCTCCTGCCACAGTGCCTTCTCTACTATGATGAACTCTTACCTGGAATAGTAAGTCGAAATTAACCCCTTTATCCTCTTAAGTTACTTTTTTTCAGAATATTTTATCAGTGCAACAAAAATAAAACTAGGACAGGTACAAGCCCCAAGCCAATGATTAATCTCCATAGTCTTGATTTTATAATTCTTTTTTATTTAAAAATTATTTTCATTTTATACAAATCCTAGTTCCCCCTCTCTCCCTCTTTCCTGCCACTGCCTCTGCCACCCCTCTTCTCACTCCCCACCCACTCCTCAGAGGCCTTCCTTGGGAAGTTGACAAAGTCTGGCATACCAAGTTGAAGTAGGACCCAGCCACTCCCCCATGTATAATTTCTCATTGTGCTCTAAATATTTATCCTTAAACCCACAGGAGAACATTTTTCCATTTTTACACTATTACTTATCAAATAACTTTATGTCAAAATTGCTCACACTTAGATTCCTGAATGGGCATGCCTGGCCTGGATATATGGAAACATGGCTGGAAATCATGACCATGTCTTAGTTCCTATATTATTAGGAAGTGTACATCTTGGTGTTTTATAAAATGTGTAATAATTTTGTATCCATGTAGTTTTTTTTTATTCTAGGTCCCCCACCACCTAGCTTCCAAATAAACATACACAGAGTCTTATTCTTACTTATAAATGCCCAGCCTTAGCTTGGCTTATTTATAGAAAGCTTTTCTTAACTTAAATTATCCAATCTACTTTTTGCCTCTGAGCTTTTACCTTTGTCTTACTTCTGTATATCTTACTTTTATTCTTACTCAATAGCTGGCTGGCTCCTACCATTCTCTTATCCTTATTTTCTTGCTCTTTGATATCTTCTTCTTCCAGATGTTTCCTCTTTATTTGATCTGCCTTCCAGCCCCACCCGTCTTATCTCCTGCCTTGCTACTGGCCATTTAGCTCTTTATTAGACCAAACAGGTGTTTTAGACAGGCAAAGAATCACAGCTTCTCAGAGCTAAACAAATGCAATATAAAAGAACACAACACATCTTTGAATCATTAAACAAATATTCTACAGCAAAAACAAATGTAACACATCTTAAAATAATATTCTACAACATATCCTCATCTTCTTTAATCAAACTATATTAATTTGTATGGACTTTCTGTGTCAAGTACATTTTTTTAATAGCTGTATAGCTACCACTGTTGGATGCTAAGTACATTCCAGGTGTCACCTGATTGCTTATTAAATTGTCACAGTAGTCTATTTAATAGTTTTCATGAGTAAGGCACACATTGGTTAAATAACTTGTTCATAGCCAGCAGCTAGCAAAGAGCAGAGTTAGGTTGGGAACTCAGGAAGTTCCACTTTCAGGACATTGAGTTTGTACTGCTGTTTCCATTGTAGTCATGAGAGGAGTCACTTGTGGAGTTTATTGAATATGCTGGATGCTGGGAAGCTCTTACTCAGCAACATGCAGCTGACTGCCAGCTGTCTTTGTGTTCCCGTCACCCTGCCTTGAAGAGCACTTTGCTGGATGGGGCTACCACTGCCTACCAACTGGAGTCAGCCTGGGCTAGTATCATCCTTCCTTCTCTGTGTCTTTCCTTGGCTCTTGGCTTTTGCTCATGGGGTTCAGGTTGGGGAGAGACTGCTGTGAATTTTGACTTCCCTTCTGCCCTCCCTGAGGTTGGGAGTAGAATTCAGTCTGGAATAGAACTGCATTGGATAAAAAAGGAAAAACAACTCAGTTTCCAATAAATTTCCTGTTCCCTTCAATCTTCAATACTTTCTGTCTGTCCTTGGATTTCTGTTGGCTTCTGGACTCCTTGGTTTGTCTGATTCCAGCTGGCTTTCACATCCTTCCTTCCCCCTATGCTGTGAGCTGTGTGATCTTTTTTTTTTCCCCATCAGCTTCAAGCTCCTCCAAGTCTTCTGGCTTTTCTTCTGGTTATTCACTCTGTGCTGTAACTTTCTCTGACCCTTTTTTCTCTGTTTTTCACCCTGTTACTCACTTAGCTTTTAGTTTTGTTTCTTTTTTATTTTTCCTAGTCAACCAGGAGGCCAGACATCATGGACCCAGAGATGTCTTGAGTCACTTGCAGGTGACATATGGTGTTGGAGAGACAAAATCAGAACACATATTTAGATAATTTTGAATGGATTCCGGATTTGTAAGTTTTTGTCAAGCCTGGTTGAAGTCCTAAGAACAAAAGCAGCTTTTAGAATTCTGGTTTCCTACTAGCATCCTGGCAATTAGAAATCTATGTAGGAGAGATAAATTGCTGCCTAGCTGAGAAAATTTAATCCCTGGAAACATTTGATTGTCCTACACTTAAACATGTAGATAAAAAAGAATACCTTTATACACATTTGCCTTCTAACTGTCTTAGGCATCAGGAAGGTTTGTTTTGGGGATCTTTGGTGGTGGACAATAGTGTGGGAATAGTGTGATGAGTTTGTTCTAAACATTTCTAGTTTTCAAATTTTTAAATTTCTTCTGTTAAATTGAAACTTTTTATAACTCATTTTATATTTTCTTATAGAAATCTTATTCTCAGAACATGTATTTCAAAATAAGACTTTACATGAAAATAATTATATATCAAGACTCTTAAAATTATCCAGATCTATGTGGTTTAAATTTTAACTTATCTGCCATTTCACAGTGTATGTTAGTATCAAGTAATTAGATGCATTCAATAGATAAACTTAAAAGGCTTGTGTGTAGCTCAGTGGTAGAGAGCCCTTGCCTAGCATTGGAAAGCTCCAATTTTAATTCCCTGCATTAAAAAGGGAATTTAAAAGCTATTCTATCATTTCTCCATAGTCATAGAGGGATCAAAGCTGTGAACTCTTTTTTCTTTTATAACAATATATATTATATAATTATACAGTATATTTTATATTCTTTTCCCTTCCCCAAATGCCTCTAAGATCCTCTCTAATTCCCTACCCACCAAATTTCACAGTCTCTCTCTCTCTCTCTCTCTCTCTCTCTCTCTCTCTCTCTCTCTCTCACACACACACACACACACACACAACAAAACAAAACAAAACAAAACAAAACAAAACAAAAAAACCAACAAACCAAATCAACCAAGAAGAACCTACTCCTGGGCATGGGGTCCACCCTGGATTGTGATTGACACACATGGTGACAATTCATTGAAGAAAACTAATTTTCTTTTTCCATGTAGACATAAATTGCAAATAGCTTCTTGGTTATGGGCAGAACTTTGTGTTGACTTCCCCTTCTTAGTTCCCAGCCTTTGTTTGTTTTGAACCTGTGTTTTCTGCCACAGTGTCTGCGAGTTCATATGTGCATCAGTCCTATTGTATCTAGAAGATGTAGCATGAATTCTAATTGTTCTTAATACTAAAACCTTAGAGGGTGAAAGCTGCAAGATCAGAGAAGCAGAGCAGTCAGCCACTCGAGTTCTTATCTCTACTGAATCCTCTGATTGAAGGGAGCAAGATCCTGTCTCCACAAATCCTCAGACTGAATGGCTTATACTGTATCTACAAATTCTCAGACTGAATGCTGAGCTCCTTTCTCTTCCTGTCTTATATCCCTCTCTCCTCCCACCTTCTTAGTGCTAGGATTCAAGGTGTGATCCACCGCTGATTGGTCCTGTTTCTCTTTTAGACTGAATCAATCTTGTGTAGCCCAGGGTGACCTTGAATTCACAGAGATGTGTCTGCCTGTCTCTCCAGTGCTGGGATTAAAGGTGTGTGCCACCACTGCCTGGCTCTAGGGCTAACTAGTGTGGCTAACTCCACACTCTGATCTTCAGGCAAGCTTTATTTGTTAAACCACAAACAAAATATCACCACAAAAGAGATGCTGTTTTCTTGGAATTATCCATCACCTCGGGCTCTTTGAACTTTCTGCTTCCTCTTCCACTTGTATCCCTGAACCTTGAGGGCAGAGGTTTGATAAAGACAACCATTTTAGGGCTGGTATGCCAAAGTCTCTCACTGTCTGCACATTGTACAGATTTTGGTATCTGTGTTAATTACCATATACTGAAAAGAGAAGCTTCTCTGATGAGGGTTGAATGATTCACTAACCTGTGGATGTAGTAATATGTTATTAGGGGGTCACTTTATTGCTGTATTTCTTTAGCAGAATAATAGCAATAAGTTTTCCCCTGGGCCCCTACCATCTCTTGTCTCAGCTTCTTAGCCATTTTAGCAGTGTCAAGAATGTGTTTCCTCTTGTGGAGCAGGCCTTAAACCCAACCACAAAGTGGTTGGTTATGTCTGTATCGTTTGTGTCACTATTGCAAAATACATATTGTAGGCAGGCCACATGTGTGTTTCAGTCCACATAACCACAGAGCTAAGCTACCTACCAGGAGACCAGTAAGTGGTGATCTTACAAAGATAGGCAAATAGAATATCATGTTATAAAGAGATAAAGGACAAACTAGAATAGGGTAAAGGAGGGAGTGTGGAGAGGGATGGTTAATATTTAAGATCTGTGAGTTCTATTCACTATTTTCATTGAAGGAACTGGTGCTTCTTTTCCTGTTTTAGAAAGATCTGTTTTTTTCTGGTAATTACAATGCTGTGAGTGGAAAGAAGAAAGAATGAGGGTCTGTCTCTCTGATACAGCATGGTGAAGACCGTTTAAGTGGGGAGGAACAAAGACTTATGGGAAATGAAGTCACTAGAACCTTTCTCACAAGACTCCATCTTTAAAGATTTATTTTTATTTTAAATTTATGTGTATGAGTGCTTTGCCTGCCTGCATGTATGTATGTATACCATGTATATGCTTGGTGCCCCCAGAAGCCAGAAGAAGGTGTGAAATCCCCTCAAACTGTAATTACAAACTGTTGTGAGCCATCATGTGCATTCTGAGAATTGAACCTGGATCCTCTGCAAGAGCAGTCAGTCCATTGAGTGGATTTCTCTAGCTCTCCAAGGCTACATTTTTATTCTGCATCATGGTGTTCCTTTAATATATAGCCTCTCTCTTCTGCTTCTTATTTAAATCATTATTTTCCAATTCTATCTTGCAATTAATCATTTTAACACTTATTTAATTGCAATTATTTGTATCTGTGTCTGTGTGGTGGTATGTAGCTGCATATGAGCGCAGGTACCTGCAGAGTCCAGCAAGGATCTCTGACATCTTGTTACAAATGGTTGTGAGCTGCCCCATTGTGGATGCTGGGAGCCAAACTCAGGTCTTCTGTAGAGAAGTAAATGCTCTAAATTCCTAGGCTACCTATCCAGCTTCTGTAATTCATTATATTAAAAATGCTAATCTATAATCCAGTACATAGGAATAGTAGTTCTTATGGAAGTGGTAGATTTGAGAGTCATGTAAAATTTGAGTAGGTAAGAATGCATTTCTGGTCAGAATATGAGCTGCAGGGTTAGTGGAAAGAAATATGGAGAGTTCTTTCTTTTTTAAAATATATTTTGCTTAAAGCATAATTACTATAGCTGCATCGTTCCTCCTCCCTTCTCCTGTCTGCCCTCCCACCATGTTTCCCCATCACTCTTACCCAATTGAACTCATTTTTTTATTAATATGCGTGTGTGTGTATAGATATAGAAATATATAAGTGCAATCTGCTGACTTCATTGTTGTTTATGTGTATATAATTTCAGGTTTAACCACTTTGCATTGGTTAATTTCTTAGGGGGTTTTTCTTGGGAGGGGCTAGTTCTCTTCTCAGCAGTCATTAGTTGCATGTTTTGACTATAGTTATTTCTCATAGGAGAGAAACCCGATGAGACCCCCCCCCCTTCTTCCTTAGCATGTCTATTGATATCATCATTGTTCCAGACTTGTATAGGTAGTCATTTTCTAGGAGCCTGGCAGTAGACTTCCTGGCCTTATAGCTCTTACAATCTTTCTGATACGTTTCCTGATCCTTAGATTCAGGAGTTATGTTGAAGGTGTGTTCCTTGGGATGTAGTTCTCTATGATCTATTGATCTATGTATTATATCTAATTGGGGTTTTCTGAAAGAGAAGTTTTTTTAATGAGGGGCAAGAGCTACACTATGTGTGGGTATAAGGATACATTAAAATGTATTAAAGAACAGTTAGGACGTATACTGGTCTAGTAAAATGGTGGGAGTAGGTTCTTTTTTAAGATCCACGACCCTACTTGCCTTGCATAATTGGCTATGTTTCCAGTACCAGGCGTGATTTCCCTCCTGTGCAGTGGTCTGTCCACTTAGTCCAGTTAGAGAGCTGTGGTTCCTGCCAACATGTAAGTGCCATTACTGTACCTTGACAGATATCTTGCCATGCTGGTCATTGTTGTGAGTCATCGATGTTACAACTGGATAGAACTATTGATCACTTCCCTCCCTTGGCAGATTACATAGTGCTTTCTGGTACTTCCAAAGCTATACAATAGGAAGTAGGCTTTCAGGGTAGATCTAGCTCAAATCAAACCTGTGTCCTAACTGTGAGATGTCTTTAGCAATAGGGGCTTACCTTCAGCTTCTGAGAGGTAACCAAGGGCAAGGGAAGTAAATGTTTCTGAAGTCACTTGCACTACGCTAACCAACAACTTGAATGGAGGTTTCTCATTTCTGGTACTGGGTTTTTGTTAGATAGTCTATTGTTCTTGTGACAGCATTTAGTATTGTTACCCTATGTGACCCTTTTAAAGGGTATATTATGCTGAATTGTTTTATATCAATTTGAAACAAGCTAAAGCCATATAAGAGGAAGGAACCTCAGTTTAAAAAGTACCTCCATAAGTTCGGGCTGTAGGCAAGCCTGTAGGACATTTTCTTATTTAGTGATTGATGTGGGAGGGCCCAGCCCATTGTGGATGATGCAACATCTGGGCCAGTAGTCTTGGGTTCTATAAGAAAGCAGGATGAGAAAGTCAGGGAGAGTAAGCCAATAAGCAATACCCCTTCACAGCCTCTGCATCAGCTCCTCCGTCCAGGTCCCTGTCCTGTTTGAGTTCCTGTCCTAACTCCCTTCAGTTGATGAGCTACCATGTGGAAGTATAAAAAGTTCTTTCTTGTCATGGTGTTTTATCAAAGCAATTGAAGGCCATTAGAAACCCTAACACACACACACACACACACACACACACACACACACACACACACACTGAGAAGGACTGTGTTAAATATATGATTTGTGTATCCCTGGGTTGAAGTCTTTAATAGTTTCTTTTTCTTACTTTTCTTTCTATTATTTAGTGGACCAAAATATTCAAAGCTTCATTAAGTGTTTATAGAAGCAAATGGTTTGTGTCTGATGGGCATAGCATACTTCCATGGTATAAATTATAATTGCTTCTTACTTATTTTTCTTCTTTTTCTTTCTTTTTTTTTTTAAACAGGGTTTCCCTGAAACTCTCTTTGTAACCAGATTGCCCTTGAACTCAGAGATCTGCCTGCCTCTGCGTCCTGCTGGAATGACAGGCATGCATGGCACTTCTTTTTTATTGGAAAAATGTATATTTATTTTTATGAAACACATTGCTATTATTGTAGTTCTTAAAATTATTAATTATATTTTTTAAGCTAGAATTTGTGTTTTTTCTTACTATTTTTCATATACTACTTATTTTTAAGTCTTAGTGAAACTTAAGTTAAGAAGTCCGTTTCCTTTTTTCCTTTTGTGGCTTACCGTTGTAAAGACCAGAGAAATTCGGATCTAACTTTTTGTTCCTTCTCCACTGTGGTGTTTATATTGAGTTAGTTGATACAGTGTGCAGCATTTTATCTCCCTGTTCCTCTCCCTCGCACCAGAAGAGAAACACTAACGTCCCTGTAGTGGTATCCTGTGAGTCCACTGGCTGTTCAGATGCTGAGCTTAACCTGTGGCCTGCAGGTCCCGAGTCAGCAGTCGTGCTCAGCAAACGGCACCTCACGGTTACGGTTTCCTAAGTCACGTGTCTTAGGATTTGTGAAGTAGGAAAGTACAGATGGCAGGAAACTTCAACTACATTACAAACTCCTTTAGTGCACGCTTCACTCCGAGAATCAGTGTTCATAAAGTCTCTTTGTTGAACTTTATTAACAAGCAACGGGGTCTAGGAAGCTTGGCAAACCAGGCAGCTGGAAACCCCGGAGAATTTGTCTGTCAGACGTCTTTCCTTCTGGGGTTTCCTTCCAAATGTTTTTTGGATTTTAAAGGAAGTAGAGTGGCTCTCTGCCACCGCGTTTCTCCATCTGTAACCCACTGGGTGTACAGAGTCTGGCATTCACTTTTAAAATTCTTCACCCAATATGTATTCATTTCACCGGGAAATGGAAACTGATCATAGGTTAATGCTGAAGTCAAAATAGGAATCTTATTTTCATTAGACACAATTTCTACTTTTTGAGAGTTTTGATTTAGGGGCCAAGATTTCTCTGACTTTTAAAGTGATACGGAATGGTTCTAACCTTACACTGCACAGAAAGCCGTGGATTTGCTCAGACGTTACAGTACAGGGCAATTTGGCGCTCCATTTGCCCAGGCTTTTGGGGTATGTTTAAAAGACATTTCCAAGGCCTGTGGAGAAACAGATGTACTGATTCAGGACTTTGCTCATGAATGTCTGCTATCACTTAGCCCTCATTCCCTTATGACATGATTTTAATATTTAATTTAATATAATTCTGCTGAATGCATGCTCTAGCAAATATGGAAAGGAAAACTTAAGCTAAAGACGATGGAACATAAAGCTTACTGAATGCTCATCTGTAGAGAACCAGATCTCTCCAGTCTTCTTGCTCTTTGAAATAGTTACACAGCTGCTGACCTTTTAATGGGAAAGATATAGTGATGATTTATTAAACCGAATGTCGATTGTCTTAATCAAAATGCATTATATATAGAAGTAGTATTATCTTAGTATGCTTGCTGTGGATTTTGCAACTGATTTGTTACATAGGACAGATCAGAGAGTGTATGTGATGAAAATGACAGTTATATTAAATATTAAAATTAGTAACAAGATTTTATGTAATTATATAATAATAATGATGATGGATCTATCAGAGAATTGAAATAATTTCAGTGGCTTTTCTAAATATTGCATATGATTTCTGCAAAATCATTATTATTCTCACTTTCAAGATGAATCAACAGAGAACTTGAGAGTTAATAAATATCCTCCCAGGCCATTAACCTGGAAGCACAGGACTTAAACTTAGGTCAGGCTGCAAACCATCTTTTATTTCTGTCATAGCCAGGCAGTGACTTGCCCAGTAGGACTAGCATTGAAAAAGTAGTAACCTTGTCAGTAACCCGTGGAGAAGTTTCTGGGCACTTGCAGAATAGGAATAAAAGTTCTTAGTTATTTATCGTTTGATGTTTGGTGTTTTTTTATAGAAAAAAAACCAATTATCAGGTTCCAGATTATGTTGTCACTTTAAGGAAAGAAACATCCATTGATTACAAATGCTTACACTGTCATTTATCTTCCATTATTAATTCTCTTTCAGATACAATTTTTCCAACCTGACATGAACTAATTCAATACTCTGGCTCTAGAAATGGCTTATTCTGGGTCTAAGAGCAAAGAGACTTACAGGGAAATTATATTCTACACACCCTCTTTAGTTCTTTAGCAGATAGCTAAAATTGAGGATACACCCAGTTGACTAAAGTCAGTATAAAGTTGGGGTTTATATGAAGTATATTCTTATTATTCCTAATATTGAGCACAGACTTCATACACATATAACTTAAAGTTCCTGGAAAAATTCCTATGAAAATCTACTTTCTTTAACCATTGAATCTTTGTTCTTCCACTATGGTTCCCAACCTGTGGGTTGCAACTCTTTTGGGGTTGAATGACTCTTTCTCAAGGGTTGTGCATCAGATATCCCGTAAACAGATATTTACATTATATTTATGATTAATAATCAGCAAAATTCTTTGTCTAAAAGAGTGGTTCTCAAACTTCCTAATGTTGTAACCCTTTAATACAGTTCCTCATGCTGTGGTGACCCCAAACTCGAATTGTTTTTGTTGCTATTTCATAAATGTAATTGTGTTAGTGTTATAAACTGCCATGGAAATATCTGAAACACAGGCATCTGATATACGACCCCTGTGACAGGATCATTTGAAGGAGTCGTGACCCCCAAGTTGAGAACCGCTGATCTAAAAGCAAGAGCAGAAGCCCAGAAACTCCTCAATCAGTTTGGGAACAGAGAATAACCTATGATCTTAATAACTGACTTTGTGTGAGCTCCGTTTTGACTGGCTTTCATAAAGCCACAAATAAAACTCGTCAGGATCTTTAGTTGCTCCGAGTAGGGCAGCAGATTTTTCCCGTATGAAGATTAACTGTGCAGTTGCAGGCTTGTTTTGTTAGGGAGAGCATGGAATGAGTATGGAGGACAGTTACTACATTCAAATGTTATGAATAAAATAAACAGAGATATGCTAAAATAATTACAGTTCATTAAAGATAATTATAAAATTAGTTATTCATAATATGTAAAATACACAGTTTCTGTGTGCTGTTCAAGTAAAAAAAAATTGAAAGTCAGAAAACAAGAGTGTCTGACACAGGTGTGCTGTCTGTATTACAGCTGTGGCAGAGGATGCTGTTATTGGGTCCATAAAGTCTATCTTTCCTATTTTCAATTTGTGCTTTAACAGCACACATCAAAACCATTGGAACTAATTTACAAATTATTAGTTATCACTAAAGTCCTGACTATTAGTCAAGGGTCTATATACTTTAGTTGGTGTATTTTTTGGCATGGTTAAGCATTAATTGTTTATCATTTATTCTTATAATTAAGAACTTATTTATTAGAACATTGTGTATAAAATATACTAACTTATGTTTATGAATATGTATAAGGATAGGCTTTCTAATATTTGGTCAATAGTAGCATACATAAACACACTTTCATTAGGGTAGAGCACTGAGTATTCAGAGGGAATTAATGAGTTTATCACAGAGAATTTCGGTCTTAGAACAATTGACAACATTTGTGTATGTGATTGATTGAGACAGACTGCTCAAAAGCAGGTGTGTAGGGACAGCAATGGAGGGCACTGGCTACCATAAAGCCTCCTCTTGTCTGTGTCATCTACCTGTAGTTGATTAGAGAATCTGTTTTTGCCAGACTTAAAATCATAATTTCAGTAAATTGTCAAATGACCCTTTAAAATTACCTGATTTGCTCTTAAGTAATTTTGGACCTTTAGCGGAAGAACTGGGAAAGTGTTATTCAAATTATGTTACAGAATACATTATTATTGCAAGCATTGGACCTTAATTTTTAATTCCTGCTGTGCTATATTGAGAGTGGGATTTAATTGATGTTGCAGTTGATAGTGATGGATATTGCTTAAGCATAATCATAATTTTTTTTCACAAAGTTGGCTTAAACTATAACTGCATTTCTCAAATTGTGGTACTGTGATCAACAGTGACATCACCTCCTGAGAACTGATTAGAAATTAAATCCATGTAAAGAACCTGACCTAATGGATCATCTTGTCTGGAACTGACCTGGGGAAGCTGAGGTAGCCAGCTCTACAGGAGACTGAAATGCATGTTAAAATTTTAAGAACCCTGAATGAGAAAGCCCATGACTACAAACCATCACAGTCTATGCAGGAAACATCTGGGAACTTAGAGGTACAGGTCTGAGTCAGTCTAATCTGTAAAGGCCTTACTTTTTTATTCTGTAAAAGGAGTCTTCATTTACTGAAACTGTAGGATAGGTCCAAAGCTGTAATTAGTTTTTTGTAAGATAATGTAGTTTACTTACTTTTATTGTTATTTATACTAATGTCTTCTAGGAATAAATAATTTTGGTAAACTTTACAAAGTACACGCATAAAGTAAGCAGTTCAGTGGAGCATTTTAGTTTATTTCTTCAATTAAATCAACTGTATATACAAAGAATAAACTTGAACTTTAGAGCAACCTGATGGTTGTGTAAGACATTGGTTTTCCAAAAGGTTTAGCTCACTTATCTGGGAGACATGGAAACTAATTAGTAATTGCAAGTACATGTTTGTTAATTATTCCTTTGAGAGGAAGTTGAAATTTGCCACTATGGTTTATTTACTGGAAACTGAAGAGAATGTTGATTTATAGCCCAAGACGGCTGATAAAGTCTTCATCCAAGTTTCGAAGAATTGTGCAAAATCTTGCTGCTGTTTTGATGCTCCAGTCTGCAGATGTTCACTGTTTTGTGAGGAAATGATGGCGCTAGCTATGAGGTTTCTTGGAAAGAAAGTGCTTAAAAGCTTCGGAGTACTGGGCTCAGGGCCTGCCCTGCCAAATGAGCAGGGCTGGAAGGCTAGGTGAGGCCCTCCGGGAGCCATTCCACAGCAGCATCTGGAAGGAAACAATAAGTGACTGCGTGTTTAGTTTTCAGGCAAATGATTAAGAGGTGATTAAATGGAGGTGTTAGGATGTGAAGGCGGGAAGGAAGCACCGCTGGTGTGTATATAACATGAAGCGGGGCTATTGTGGAAAAGACAGAATGAACTGGAGATCACAGCTGAATTTGCAAGACGAGAGTTGGACGTTTTTCAGAACAGCTTATAGGTATCACTTGGAACAGAGCGTGGACTCACAGGACACAGAGCACACTGGGAAGCAACATTTTGGAACCGTAAAGCACAATGATGTCTAGTTATTCAGGGCCCTGGAGACCATGTTTAGATCTGGAAAGACACCCTCCAATTTCGACTTTCTAGTCTTCTCCAATTATATTGGCCCTGCTTTAAAGTCCTAGCAAAGCTTTGATCAATTGAGTAGTTTTGGTTTAGCAGTAGCTTGGTGCTAACTGGTTCATGATGCAGTAGACAGTGTTGCTCTGAAATACTTTGAGAAGACTTTTCTCTTGTCAACATCAATCAGGCCTTCCTGTCCAGTCTCATCTGTAAATGGACAAACAAGCTAGTTAATGAATAAAGGAATAAGATCTATTTCTCTTTAGAAAAAGAGGTAATAACTATCCCCCAAGGTCACCTTTGTCCTTAAAAGCAAAATCAAATTTGCGCTTGATTATGATTTTGTTCTTTGTGCCAGACATTGGAGCATCTTAGAAAAATGAGAAGTTTCAAATAGGTATCAGCAGGATAGACATCGGGGTCTTTGGCTGTAGGCATTGTTCCTAGCAGTCACTTGGAGGTCCTTTAAACCTTAGGACTTTGAAAATATAATGCTTAGTTACCATGCTTCTGTTTCTCATGTTTCATTAGTTAACACATCTAACTTCTGTAACACCCAAGCCTGCATCTGAATAACCACAAATAATTTCTGTTCAAGTCTAATGTGGAAGATGTTGGGACCCAGGCTCTTCCTTGTGTTCCCACTCTTCACTGGGTCCTCTCTAACTTGCTGAGTGATGACCAGGGAAAGACACATCTACCTCCTACCATGACACTCAAGAACTAACATGATGTTCTGTGGCCAAGCAATGACTGGTTTAACTTGAGACCCACACTAAGGGAGGGAGCCCATGTCTGACACTGCCTGAATGGCCAGGAACTGTGTAATAAACTTTTTTGTAGGCCACTAGCTCACAAATAACAGCATGGAGACTTCTTTTTTTTTATTTTTAATTTTATTTATTTTTTTTTTATTGAAAAAGAATTTTCCACCTCTTCCCCGCCTCCCATTTCCCTCCCCCTCCTCCCACCCCTCTCCCCCTCCCCCCACTCCTCTTCTCTTCCCTCTCCAGTCCCAGGAGCAGTCAGGGTTCCCTGCCCTGTGGAAAGTCCAAGGTCCTCCCCCCTCCATCCAGATCTAGGAAGGTGAACATCCAAACTGCTTCTTATTAATTATGAAAGCTTGGCCATTAGCTTAGGCTTGTTCCACTAGCTCTTTTAACTAAAATTTACCTCCTTTTATTAATTTATGTTCTGCTACATGGCTCAGTTAGCTCTACTCTATACATTATATCCGGCCTCTTCAGTGTCTCCCTGGTGTCTCTTGGGTCTTCACCCCTCTGACTTCCTCTCTCTCTCTTCCTGGATGTCCCTCCTATACCTCCTGCCTAGCTATTGGCCATTCAGCCTTTTGTTACACCAGTCACAGCAGCACATCTTCACACAGTGCTCAAATATCCTGCAACAGAACTGGAGGCTAGATGGCCCAAGAAACCTAGGCTAGAACCAAACATGATACATGATTGGCAAAAAAAAAAAAAAAAAAAAAAAAAAAAAATGTACTCAAATATTGGCGCCTAGCTCAGTCACCGTTAGAGAAGCTTACTCTGGCAGCTGATGGGGGCAGATGCAGAGAGCACAGCTCTTTTTCTTTATCGTAAGCAAATGTAAAGGAAATTTTCTTGGGCAGGGACAGAGGACTGGGATAGTTAAGTAGATGGTTATATATGGGGCTTGTATGTTGCATGGGTTTTTGAAGAACAAAACTTTGTATGGTGCTTCAAAAATAATCTTAGTTAAACTGGGCAGTGGTGGCACATGCCTTTAATCCCAACACTCAGGAGGCAGAGGCAGGTGGATCTTTGTGAGTTCGAGGCCAGCCTGGTCTACAAGAGCTAGTTCCAGAACAGTTAACTCTACTTCAACATTTTTCCACTCTTTATACTTGCATTCCCTCTCCCCTGGGGTAATTATTTGATTAATGGGTCTGAACAGTCAAAATTTCAGAGGTTCCACACTGTTAAAATGTGAGTGAGGTTAGGTACATCAGTAGTAAGAGGTCTAGAACTTTGCAGGCCCCATATTTGCTCTAAGCTAGCCTGTGGTAAAAATATCATCTCCATAACCACGATCATACATGCCTCTTTCTGATTATAATAGGATTGTAACAAGCATTGATGGGATTTAGGGAGAGTAGCACCTTTGATACCTCTGGTGGTGATAGATCATAGATGAATGGAAAGAAAACAAATTTTAAAAGGACAAAAGGATCAAATATGGGGGAATGCAGAGATGGAAACAAGTCTCTTGTTTCATGTTTGCCTGAAGTTTATCCTATGTATAACATTTTTTTTTCTGGAAATGTGGACATATGGAAATGCAGTGGCTGGCAGGGGCTCTGTCTCTGGGGTGTTCATGCGCTGGGATAAAAGATTGTTGTATGGAAGGTTTTAGTTACTTGTGACTGCTCTTGGTTATAATCATATGGATGGATGGTAGGTAGATCCATTGACCTTGTGACTCTGTAAAGGCTCTGTGCTCTTGGAGGGCTAGAATTGCTCTATAATATGATTAAGCGTGTATTCCTTCAGATTATAACTATTATTAAATTTAATGTGATGGATAGTCCAAGAAAATGACACTTTGAGGGTCAAGGGGGATAAATTAATTGCCTTGGATATCTAGGTGTAGATGGGGGATCATAATCACATGACAGGAGGTGCCGCCACCTCTCTCAGACAGCGCCTTTTCAACTGGCAGCTTAATTTTAATCCTATGTTAAATAAATTGTGATAGAAAAGGGAACCTTAGGAGGTAACCCAACACACGTCTGAGTAATATAAACACTTGCCGTTTGTTTCTGTGCAAGATCGGATATCCCCCCCACCGCCTAGTGGCCAGCCCTGCTCTTGATTCCTATGCCGGCTGCTTTAGTCATTGTTCAGACCTCACAGACGTCCTTTTTAAGGAGTCTGTACCATGTCTCGGCTTTCCTAGGTTCCTCTCAAATCCTCACAGAGGTGGGAGTCCATTAGACTGACCGCAGCCTGCAAAATGTCAGTCTCTGTGCACTCTTGTTAACTTGCTTAGGACAGCAGGTTGTGGAACCAATTAGGCACAGTCTTCACAATGGGCACCAGCTGTCCTCTGTACAGCCGACGTAATTGACTGAGTAGCCCCCTACTTCCCAGGATGCAGAGAGCATTTAAGCAGGACTGGATTCAGGTTTACATGGAATGAAAACTACACATGCTATGATTTAAGAACGATTTAAATGCAGTGGCCCCGGACCACCCCTCATCAGCCTGTTTACATTCCCAACATTAGAGACACCTCTGGGGTTCGAGATACGGTGTCTCTGAAATGAAATAGGCCACCTGGAAAGCAATGGATAAGAAAGTCAGTAGCAGCCTCATCAGCAGCGCATAGAGTGCTATGGAAATATAGCACACATTTTAATTAGAACGAGGGCCGGGAAAGGTCACTGTTCGAAATCCAAGCCAGGTGAGGAATAAGGCAGTGGGAAGCAGCCACGAAGCCACTGAAGATGAAAACGAGGTTGCTGATGAGTTCTGCCAGGAGACACAGAGGTGTTGCCAGGCAACCTTGGGCATGGCTGTTTTCCTGTGTTGGCCAGGGCTGGATGTTACAGGCAGTGAGACCAAAGCTCTCAGGTTCAGATACTCATCAGTGGGAAATGGGTTAAACAGTAATATAATTTAAAGAGAGCTGTGGGGGGGAAGCACTTTTATAAGAAGGTTTAGTATAAATTAGTGTCTGTAAGTGAGTTTTCAATTTTGAGACCTTATAAATAAAATGGAGAGAGCGAAATGTTGGCATCATTAGGGCGACTGAATCTAACTTTATAAAGTGTGGGGCGGCTTCCTGTAGGAAAATATTTAGTACTGTTCTGGGGAAGGTAGGAAAGAGTTTAATGGAGATGTAAGTTTTAAATAAATTTAACAACTTACTTTTTCTTACATTTGGGACTATTTCCCTCTCGTAAATATCCTGGCTTTTGTATGCGTTTTACGTTGTTAAACTTCTAAAGGAAATCAGTATCTAAGATACACATCTGCTCTGAACAGCCTGGGTACCAGGAGACTTACTTTGCAAGAATTAAAGCCTCCGCTATTGCTGTTAGGGTCCAGTCTTGCCCCTGCAGCACTCCCTCATCGCTGCCACTATTGTCTCTCATCTGGAATTCTCAGCTTCCTACTTGGTAGTCTCACCATTTCCTCTCTGCTCTCCTTTTGTCTGTTCTCACTAGCTGGAGATAATGCAACCAATGCACCTCAGGCTACACCATTCCTCTACCCAGAGTCATTGTTCCCTTCCTCCACCCGCCATAGCTTTGCATTTGCCCAGAAATAAGAATTTTCCCCTGGGTCCTCTTTAAATCTCCAATCCTGATATTTGAAGTTATCCTTTCTACTGCTTCTCTATTTAATCCTTGCCTTCTGGCTCTTCTTGGAGCTGTTAGCACCTGGGCTCATTTTTCCACCGCCAACTCAAGAACACTGTGCCGACTGTTCTCCAGTATCGTGTAGCTTGGCACTCTTCCCTTTCACCCACCTCATTTTGTTCTAACTCAAAGCCTACCTTTTTCTGTAAAACTGTACGGTGGCTGCTGTCCCCCCAGCTTCTCTCTCCCTTATTTGATATCTTTACTGCCATACATTACAGTTACTACAATTTTAGTGTCGTCTAGGAGTTATGCAAACAAAGAGCCGCTCCCTATCGCTGCGGCTGCTATGTGCTGAGGTGCACTAAATGAATAAAGGAGTCAAGTGCATGAATGCCACAGGACACTCAGTTGATTCTGTTGACTGTGATAATAACCATCCCGCAAGGGATACCCAACCTGTAGCTTTAGGGACATCTGTCCCAGGAGCCCGTGACTGTGACCTGACGTATTTGGAGATGACAGCATCATTTCGCAATGTCCAAAGATCAGATACATTTGCTTACCTCCTCTAATTTCAAGTGACCCTATCTGATGGGGGAGAGTCTTTTGTTTTGTGTTAATTTTATTGGTTAAATAAAGAGACTGCCTTGACCCTGATAGGACAGAAAATTAGGTAGGTGGAGTAGACAGACAGAATGCTGGGAAAAAGATGCCGAGTCAGTAAAAATGGGTAGATCAGTATATAAGAGCTAGCCAATAAGAGGTTAAAACTAATGGGCCAAGCAGTGTTTAAAAGAATACAGTTTCCATGTAATTATTTCGGGTAAAGCTAGCCGGGTGGCGGGACGCAGCCCGCTGCTGCTCCTACAACACCTACGGAGTGGTAAGATTTTAGAACTTTAATATGGAGGATCTTGGTATGTAATCACCAGTTCTATAACATCAAGGCTTAGCTAATCCACCATGCTTAGCAGAAGCTTCACTACAGAGACAAGTATATTCCTTTAGATATGGGGCATCCTGTCCTTTAGAAAATAAAGGTGTCCAGCCTGCCCTTGTTTTGAAGCTGCCACACCAATGTAGCTCTCATCCAAAGTTTTCTTTTTGAAGACTCTCCTTGGACATGCCATGTGCAGTGGTTGTCTTTTCCATGCGTAATGGATTTTCATTTTGAACTCCAACATGACACCCTCTGTTATATAACTGGGTGTAAAATAATTGCAGGTCTGTGAATTCTGGGTGGGACAGACCCATTTGTTTCATAATGTTTCTTGAGGATGCCTTCTTGCCAGGCGCTCTTCTAAGAGGTGGCTGTGCACTGAAACACGTGTGTGTATCTACATGGGCTCCACTCTAGGAAAAGAAACAAGACTCAAACAAGTTATGCATATGTAACTCGGTAAGTGAGGGGTGTGCACTGGAAGCATCTTCTCTACCTTGAAACCTTTCTTCCTGGAGATAGGAAGGAGGCTCCTAAGACAGGAACTGGGGCTGACAAGGTGTGGTGGTTTATATTAATTGTCACTGTGTAAAAATGTAGAATCACCATGGAGACGAAAACCTCTGTACACGCCTGTAGTGGATTTTCTAGATTAGGTTAACAGAGATGGAAGCTGCATTGCCAGACTTGATAACAATGAGAAGCTGAGCTGACCATTGACTTTCACCTCCTGCTGATGGTAACTATGTCCAGGAGGGGACATTCTCCAACAGCCAGGGCTACTCTGCAAGTTGGACAGGGGACTTCAGGGATGCAGCTTTTGTGAATCATTGCCCTCACTGGGGCGGGCTTTTCAGTGAAGCAGATGCCTGGAGTTAAATCTGAGTTCATGATACTCTTTCTTCCTCTGTAAGTTATCTAAATAAACCCAGCAGATCACTAAGCTAGACTTTTCTGGAGTCATTGAGTTTGTCTAAGCACTGTGTTTACAGCATATAGGAACCTGTTTGTGGTTCTGTAGGAAAGTTACACAACAATGATAAAGATTAAGGATGACGGGGATAGAAAAGAGTTTCTTTGTTGTATTTTACTTATTTCCATATTATTTTGTGAAAAGATTTTAGAAATGAGGAAGTGAACTGTAGGGACATAGCCCCACCCATTGGGGGCATGTTTGCCTCGGGCTAATGTTTACGGATAAATCTGCCGGGCGTGAGCCCAGCAGCCCTTTTCTTTTGCTCCGCTTTTCCAGTGCTCCGCGGGAACCTGTGGTCCTGTAAGTTTATTTCCTTATTAAAGCTGTATATATCTATATAATCTGTCTGCATTCATTTGCGCCGCCACATTTGGCGTCCCAACGTCGGGCTATTTGGTTTTATGGGATGATTGGTATTTGTGACTGTTTCTTGTATATTGATATGTTAAATATTGAATGTGAGTGTTCCTACCTCTATTTTTGTATGAGTATGCTTATAACTTTGTCTATATTGTATTGATACATCTACCATATTACATTGTACATTTCTACCTCTGATACTATGACATTGTTTACAGTTGAAGATCATTGTTTTCATATATTGCACAGTTGTTTATTCTTTTAGTCTTCAAAGTTAGATAGGTATTGAGAATTATATGTTTGTCATATTTATTTTTAAGTTTATCAGGTCTTTTAGTTACATAGAGATTATATTTAATATAGATAGTATGATCTTCAGCCTCTTCAAAGAGCTGTAGAAAATGGCCTTTAATCTAACCTAAAATTTCTATGCCAAAGAGACACAATTACTCCTGGCAACACCACTCTACTCCCGAGAGAACGTTGAGCACCAAAGACACTCCACTGGGAGCTTGTCTTCTTGGCAGAACTGGCCTTTGGGTTAAGAAAAGCCCATACCTCAACTTCTGACAAAGATACAGAATATCCCTAAGTGGATAAAACAGGATTGTCTTATCTTGCCAAGACAGGGTAGGATAGTCCTAAGAAAGTTCCTTGCCTTTAATAATGGTATGCCAGTTATGTTAGGCCTTAGCCAAAGTTGGTTGACTCAACATTACAAACGAGACTTTGGGTGATTGCCCAGGTAGTCAGTTGTCTCTGTCAATTGTTGCACATTTTGGATATCTCTCGATTGTTAAGTAATATTTATTCCCTTCTCAGATCTTTGACGGAGTTAAAGATTATATAATTGTAGTTACTCTCTATGTTATTTAGACTCCTTGAGATAAAATGTTTAACAAAAGTTTTGTTCTCAATATTGTTTGTTATATTTATTATTTGTTATTATTGTATATAGTTGTATTTGGTTTGGTTCTATCTTATTTAGACAAAAGGGGGAGATGTAGGGACATAGCCCCACCCATTGGGGGCATATTCGCCTCGGGCTAATGTTTACGGATAAATCTGCCGGGCGTGAGCCCAGCAGCCCTTTTCTTTTGCTCCGCTTTTCCAGTGCTCCGCGGGAACCTGTGGTCCTGTAAGTTTATTTCCTTATTAAAGCTGTATATATCTATATAATCTGTCTGCATTCATTTGCGCCGCCACAGTGAACCACAGAGATATAGGGGAAGAGTAGTTCATTAGGGTAAAGTACAAGTGTTCAAGAGAGGGCAGAGAACTCAGTGTCATAGAACTGAGGTGAAGAGCAAGTGGGAGAGGCTACCAGGCAGCCAAAAGCTACAAGATCATGGGGGCGTGTTCATAGCTATGGAAAAGACAGGAATTTATTTACAAGGGATGAGATAGAAGGTGTTGGCGAGGGATGAGATGTGAGCGGGTTTCTGTTTTGAAATGATAGTAAGGCTGCTGGATACCTTAGAGAAGAGCTGGCAGGAGTGGAAGCTATGCTTACCAGCTGACAAACTTTTTAGAACTGAGTGGATCCTGAAGGATCAAACATGATCAATGTATTAATTCATTCAATTCATAATGTGACAATATTTGAAGGAGGAAGGGATAAGTAGGAGGCAGGGCCTAATCTGAGAAAGTGTGTCTCAGGTAACGTGTTCTTGGGGCACTTCTTCCTCATTCCTTTTTCCTCCTTCTGTGGGGCTCTGCCTGTGTACTTGGTGCTGAACAGCCATGAAGTTAAACCTGTGCCACCTGAAGTTAAAATAAAATGCTCAACACTTTGAAAAAAAAAAAAAAAAGAGTGGAAGCTAAGAGCCCACTCATTGTCTTCTTGAAATAACACAGGTAAGAAATCATTTCCGAGAAAACAAAAGCACGATTTACAAATAGCCCCTATGTGGAATGCCAGTGAAGGAGAGAACCAGCCAGTGATGAGTCCACATGCAGACTCGGACAGTTTAAAAAATGTGCTTGCAAAGATGGGGTGAGCTTTAGGGGAACAGGTCGAAGCCCTTAGGCCTGAGCAAATGTGATTGATTACTGATGAACGTTGTACCTAATGGGGCCATATGTATTGGCGTCACTTCCTCAAAATCGCTGAGTCTTCTTCACTGCTTGACTGTTCACAGTGTATTTTATGGCTCTTAAAATAGGAGAATTCCATGTGATGTGATTTCTGAAGGTTCTAATAGATTTTTGAGGTCAACAAACTTTTTTTGTTACATTCCACATAGTGCACTTAGACTGAGTGTCTCACCCCAATAACAATGACATAATGACTGACTGGGTTGCATGAAGGTTTGATGAAGTCCCTTGTGCCCAACCTGGGGGTCAAGTTAAAACTTCCGTAGTCATTTGAATGTCTATTCACCTAAAATCTCCTTAGCATAAGAGACTCTGCATTTTAAAAAGTGAGATTTTTGATTGGAGAGCTAGACCAGTAGGCGAAGGACTTGCTGTGCAGGTATGAGGACATGACTTCCACTCCCCTAAGACAGCACAAATGTGGGAGTTATAATGCAAGGCTGCAATCCTTGGGTCAAGATGGCAGGCGGAGACAGGGGAATCCCTGGAAGCTCGTAGGCCAGCTAGCCTGGTGTGCACAGCAGAAGCCAACAAAAAGGGCCTGTCCCACAAAGGGTGGAAGGTGACGACAGACACCCGAGGTTGTACTCTGACCTCCACGGCATGTTGGAACACCTATAGAGGGAGGAGCTTAGTCATACTTCAACCTGAAATGCCATGCTTTGTTGACAGAGGAAGAGTAGATAGTAGGGGTACGGAGGGGGGGGCAGGGGACAGAGCGGGAGGAGAGAAAGCAGGAGAAACTGCAGTTGGGATGGAAGATAAATAAAAAGTTTAATTAATAAAAAAAGAAAGAAAGAAAAAGACTGCAATATGTACACAAAACATATAACAGCAAAACAACCAACCTCTTACATTTGTACTTAAAACTATGCTTTCAAGCTAAAAGATCGATGGAGTTAAGGAGAAACTACAACTAACATTATTATTTGTAGAGCTCCTTGAGGAGCTCTTGCCTCTGAGCATTTGGTGCCAGTCATGATTGTTAATATGTTTAATTTGCTTTTTAAATTAGCATTTTTCCATAAAACATTTCCAGCTAGTCAGTAACTGGCCTTGTGTTCATACATGGCATTATTCAGCCAGACTTTGAACCCGAGTTCTCATTTTTTTTCTCCTGCTGAAGTGAGTACCCCTCTGTTGCTGCTCAGAGGCTCAGATTGAGGTTGGCATGGCCCAGTGGAACAGGATGGGTGGAGTTGAATGGGGTCAGCACTGAAGGTTAATTAAAGTGTTGGCAAGTTGCAGATGGGATAATATCTCCAAAGGTTTTGAGCTATTTACCAAAAGATCTTGAATAATTTCCATAACTTATTTGGACTGTGGTTAAGAACTCTATTTAAGGTAGTCTACCTTTACTATCAGCAATTCATTTTGTTAGAAATGTTTAAATCAATAAGTATATTTTACAGTGGACAATGAAATCATTATGTTAACTTTTCCGTAAAGATATTAAAATTTAAAAACCTCTCATCTTAAAGTTATTTTTATTAAAGACAAGAAACAACCTACATCATATGTTAACTCTTTACTAAGTACCAGGCTGCACACTTTAGAGCCATGACCTCAATAAATCTTGGCAGTGAATTTTGGACCAATTACCAATATCACCTCCTTTGATTTTTTTTTCTCTATGGTACAGCCTGGAGATTGAACACAGGGTCCTGTTCATAGGATTTCAATACTGAGGTAACACTCATAACCCTTTTTAAAAAATTTTTTTTGTTTCTTTTTCTTCTTTAGTTTTGAAACAGAATTTTTTAATTTGCTCCCACTTATCTTAAAACTTAAAAGTGTCCTGCTCCATTCTCCTGAATTCTGTTATTCCTATTTTAAGCCAAGATGGGAGAGAAAGAACAATTAAATGATGTGTTGTTAGCATTTGTATAATAGCTCATGATGTGAAAGGTGTTTATTTATACCTTGTAATTACTGCACTACATAGCTAACTATAATATTTTCAAGACATCTCTAGGGTTTGCTTCAATAGTATTATTAGAATCAGATGCTTGTATGGCTAATGCTTTACTTTAGATATGTTTAAACATGGTGGTTATTCCTTTAATATTACCTCTGTATCCAAAGAAATTTTCTTTGGCCAAGTTGTGGCATCAGGTTTTGTATTCACTAGATGTCTAATCAGTATTAAGAGACCTGATTTGTGGTGTGGTAATGGTTCCATTGTTTTTCTTTTTGCTCTGGTTTGTTTTGTCTATCTAGGATTTTAAGGGACTTCCATATGAATCTCAGGATGTTCTTTTTTAAAAATTTTCTGTGAAGAATGTCATGGGAATTTTGATTGAGATCATATTAAATGGCTTTTGATTGAAGGCTCATTTTCATAATATCAGCTTTACCAGTTCATGGCGTGGGAGGTCTGTCCATTTTCCTGTCTTTTTATTCAGAGATTTAAACCTTTCATTGTAGATGTCGTTCACATCTGTCATTAAGCTTATTCTCAGATACTGTAATTTTCCAAGGCTGTTGTGAACCAAGTGTTTCCGTATCCTTTCTCAGCATATTTATTGTTTGTTGGTCTCACTGAAAAGTGGCAGCATGTCTATCAACACTTTGTTTCACACCCAGCAGTCCTCTGTAACAAATTCCCAACCATTTATGTATCATGTAGACTAGACTACCATGCCCTTATTTGTTATTTTCTAAGTATATTTATGCATATTTGTAGTCCTGAAAATGAGCATGTATCTTAACCGATATTAGCTATCAGACTTAAACATTACATACAAGTGTTTTGATGGATTTCATTAAAATCTGAGACACTTTTCCCCAAGTTTAAACAGATCCTGTAGATGGCTGACTAGTTCAATTATACATCAAAAAGAGTATTATGAAGTTAGAAGGTCACAATACATCTTTGGTTTGATTCCCCAGGTCGTCATTGTTATACAAAAGATACAGTATAACTGCAGCTTGATGAAGAAATGTATTTTTGTCAAAATAACAGCATTTTAAAATAATGAATTGAATAATTCAATCAATTAATATCTTGTGTTTGAAATTACAAGAGCAGTTTTAATGGATTTCAAAATAAAATTGGGAGTGACATCAGAAAGGTGGAAGAGTGTGAGCCAGAGAGGTTTTATTAGGAATAATACCAGGGAGACAAAAAATTTCACACATACATTACTGCCGGTCAAAAATTCCTTTTGGGTTTTGATTAGCATTTTATTTCTATCTTGGTCCATAATACCTTGATAATAGTGATGAAAAGTCTAGAGATCACATTGTCTGGTTTCTTATAGTTGTGTTATTAAGTTACCATGACTGCAAGAATTGTTTTTCCTTGAAACTAAGTAAAAGCTGACATTTAAAGAAGCAGAGTTATGTATACAACCTTGGTTCTATAAATGCATTAATATTCTTCTTTTTTTAATTTTTCAAGCCTTTGTGGGATGTTTGATTTTTGCATTAAAATTGCTGTTTTTAGCTCCTTACACTTTTTCTTATATATACTTCCATTCATTTTTATTTCTGTCATTTTTCAATGGCTTTGTTTTTGGAAGTTTTCATATGATTTTATATATGTTGCATATGTTCATATATGTTGTATATATTCACATATGTTTATATATTCTCTTCTTTTACCTCTGATGACTTGACTTGTACATGCTACAGTTGTATTTTCATATTGAAGAAATAACAAAATGATGAATAGAAATACATCCACATGTTTATTGTTTAAGTCACATTTTAAAAATATTATTGTGTGCCTTCATATGTGTGTCTATGTTTGTGCACATGCATACTACAGCTTACATATGGAGGTCAGAGTACAACTTTGGGGAGTTGGTGCTTCTATCTCTATGTGAATTTCAGGGTATCAACTTCGGTCCTCAGACTTGGCAGCAAGCTCTTTTACCCAAAAAGACATATAGTGGACTTGAGATTTGTATTTTTAAATTAATAAGTAATTTCAAATGATTTAAAATTATTCATTTGTGGTTTATAATCTGCTGCATGTGAGACGTGATAATTGCTTAATGCTCTTATGCTTTTCTATAACTGTACAAATAGAGAAGAATTCACACTTTTAAACCTCTTTTCAAATCTCCGTTTAAACTATAGCTAAAGGCTGCTTTTTTCCACTGGTTGTCTACAAATTCATAGACATAAGTGGGGACCCTTGCTAATATTCTGAGCTAACAAATTATGGAAATATTCTCCATTGAGAGTTAGGTGCCTTTACAGGATGTTATTTCTTTGGTTCCAGAGTCATTTTTATTAGGTTGCCAAAAATTGGCTTCAAACTAGCCTAGGTACATGGATTTTCTAAAAAAAGACTTTTCAAATCTCAGCTTTGCTCAGTCAACCCTTCGTTCTGTGAAAGCGCCTGAGAAATAGAATTGTCTTTGAATCATTCTGGGGAAGGCAGCTTCATATAGATAGCTACATTATTGCCAATGATAATGGTTTACACATTTCTGATTATTCTGGGTGAAAAGGGAAATTAATATTTGATAATAAAAAAGAATGTGGAGGGTTTAACATTGCCATAAAATGCACCATGCACATAATTCAGATGATATAAAAATAACAGATTTTTATTGAAAGTTGATCACTAATGTCCCCTTAAGAGGTCCAATTTAATTTCAAAAGAAAATCTATTTTTTAGGTCCAGATTTTTTTACATATCTATAGTAACATTTGATTTGCCTATTATAGTTGTTCTCTCTGAGGATGCATGTTATGAAACTGGATATTCCATGATCTGGGAAGACTTTACTTACACAAAGATTACTCAAACTGGACTCCATTGGGAGGAGGGAGATAAATTCAGAGACAGGTAGGTAGCAAGGTGAGGGTTATTATGGGATAACCTAGAGGCATGTGAATATGACCAAATACATTGTCTGACATTTTCAAAGAATTAATAACATATTATTTTTAAGATTGCCTCATCCAGTGCTGTGGGAGAATGCTCTTGTACACTGTAAAGATTTGTCACCCATACTGATTGGCCAGTAGCCAGGCAGGTAGTATAGATGGGGGAAGCAGACTAGGAGAATTCTGGGAAGAGGAAAGGCAGAAATGCAGTCACCAATCAGATGTAGAGGAAGCAAGATGATAATGATAAAAGGTATCAAGCCACTTGGCTAAACATATACAAGAATTATGGAGTGAATTTATGTTGTAAAAGCTAGTTAGTAATAAACCTGAGCTATATGCCAAACAGGTTGTAATTAATATAAGCCTCTGTGTGTTTCTTTGGGACTGAACAGCTGTGGGACCATAAGGGACAGAAACTTCTGTCTACATCCAGCCTTAATAGAGCAAGAGGTGCCTAGACTCACTGAAACTTGGTATACCATTGCTGGCTGATATCCATTCAGATACATGGCCAGCCTATGTCTGAAGAGAAACAGTGGAGGAGGAGTAGATGCAGAAGGGGGGCAGTGGAGGGTGTAGAGGAAGAACTTGGAAGACAGGAGGGAGAAAAAAACAGATCAGGATGCAAAACCAAGAAAATAAACAACAACAATTAAGAAGGAATGAAATAAGTGGGACATACACACATCTGCCTAAAATGGATGGTGTTTTGTAGATAAAATATGAATACTTAAATGGCAGATACTAAAGAATCTTATATATTACCATGAAGGGAATTGACTGCAAAAAGCTGCCAGTTATTGCTAATAGAAAACACATATGCTATTCACATGCTCATCCATACACTAAATATTGCAGAGAAATACCATCAGTATAAGACTTCCATTTAATTTTATGTGTAAGTGAAAACATGGTTCAAGTAGCTCACGTATGTTCTACATGAAAGTGATTCATTTTATTTTTCAACCAAAGCTCAATAGCTGATGATATGATTAATCTCATCTTAAAGAAAACTAGGGTGGGAGTCAGGAATATTAGCAAATTAAACCCATGTCATCCAAACTTTTTCAGTTCTACTTAACTAGTAGTGTAGCTTCATATGTGAAAAGTAAAGCAATGTGCAAATTTAGCCTAATGTTTCTTTATGAAAGTGAACCTTTGCTGCCAAAGGTTCTGCTGCCAAATGTGGGCATGGGCATGGGCAGTCTCTTGAACTGCTCATGCTGGCTAGCATGTCTTTCGGGTTTCAGTACTGTCAGACACTGTTCTCCACACTAAATGGGACATACTGTAGATTCTTTTAAGGACAATGTTGCTCACTTCTATAAAGTAACGTTTTAAGTTATCCGTTCATTGTTACTTATTAATCATTTTTTGACTCTCACATGTTCCATGTATGAGAGGAATACACCGCAGCCCTTGCCCCAGCTCAGCATGCAGAGCCTTTGCCACGTGCTGCGGTAAATTATGGTCAGAGAGCTTTGTTTGTATGCTTCTTTACATCTACAGAACAACTATAAAAATGTTGGTTAATGTGTTGGCTAAATGAAAGGATAATTTTAATTTTCCAAATTTTAGGAATGACTTAATTGACCAACACCTTCATATTTTTTTAAAAAACAAGATTAATTGTTAATATGTTGATTCTAGACAGGTAAGCAAAGAAGGACTAGCAGATATATTTTAAAATAGAGGTTTATAAAGTGTTATTAGGTTATAGAAATGAAATTACTATACTTCTATCTGAAGAGTTTCCAAGTAGATGTCAAACAGAATGTCAGATGCTGAAGGATATAGTTGGGGAAGTTAACTTATTGTTGGTATGAGTAAAGACTGGGAAAGGAGTTTTCATGGGTGTCTTGCATGCTAACATGTTTAGGAAGTAAGGTCTTTCTTAGGCTGATCTTTTCAATAATGTTGGTCTAACAGATGGTATTGGAAAAATATAGATAATTCTCACTACATATCATGGAATTTTGAGGCTCTTCAAGTGAGGTTCCAGGAAGGAAACCTACTTCCTGTGCAGACATACACTTGCGCTCTCCAGTGTCTCATTCATCTTTCAGCTTTAGTATGTATAAAAGCCCTCTTTTGGCAATCTTAAGTCTCTCCCTAGCAATCTCTCTGTGTATTGAATTTCTAGGAAGCTTTATAAATATGCAGACAAAACCTCATAATATTGACATAAATTTACAAGTATTTTGAATTCAAGGGCTTAAATTAATGTCATTCATTGTCTTACCTCAAGAGCTTACTGGCCTTTAGATGACCCATCACTCATTATATTTTGCCTCTTTTTCTTACTGCTTCTACGAGACCTGTTCATTTATAACTTCTCATCTTTTAACACAAGGTCTGTGTTCAATGAGGATATGTTGATGACATTAGGGAATTTCTTCTGTCATTGGCTTAATTAGAGTTGACTAGAAATAGTGAGATTAGATTCAAGAGGAAAGTAAAAGCATGTTCAATAAGAAGGTTCTCTGATTTGACTGAAATGGTCATTATTTTTGCTTTTCTTCATCAGCTGGTGAATAATGGCACCCAAATCACACTGATGCAAAGAATAACACCCAGCTTTTTAATTGTACATACATATAATTGTCACCTTCAAAACACCGTGTTCCTTCGTTGTGTAAACAGTCCCTTTAATAAAGCAGCACTCTATGTCCATAATCCATGGCGAAAAGGCAGTGGAAACAATGATAATGAGATCACATTTATGGTCTCCTGGTTTTGATTTTGTTCTGGTCTCATTTCTTCCATTTGAGGAAGAGAGTTCATAAAAAGAAGGGAGTGTCTCCTCTTACTCCATCTGTTCATGCCATACCTCTTACTTCTTCATCAAATTATAACCACTCCATCATTAGGCATGATTTCAGTGTTGTTATCCAGAACAACTGAACCCAAAGCTGAGGATCTTCTGCTACCCTCTCAGCCCCCACACCTTCCCAAGATAATCCCGTGCCTCATAACCAGAGAAGATGCAGAAATGAGAATTCACTTCCTCCTTTGATATTTTTTTGTTAATGAATTGTAGTTTTACGAAAATTGTCAAAAATGATCTGTTAGAATTGTGTCAGGGATCGTCTGGATTCTTACAGGAAATTAACACAGAACACTAACCAAGGCAATCACAACTTCGGATGCAAATAAGACAGGGAAGTTCTTTCCTTGTTATACACACACACACACACACACACACACACACACATACGCACACCACTGGGGCCTGCATCAAAAATAGTCACTTTAACTGCTTGGAAAGATAGTCCCAATGGTGTAATAGTGGCATTTATACCCCGGGCTAACCAAAGATGTTTAATTGAATCAAAGGCCTGCTCAATGAGATGAAACGTATTCATGCTACTGTAAACCTAACCAAGAACCACTGGCTGAAGGGGTCATGGACCTGAGAGGAGAACCTCAAACACTTTCCCCAAACACTCTAAGCTCTAACTACATTCTCAGTTCTTATTCTCATTGTCACAGGTAGTACAGTCCACATATAAGATGTAGATAGGTAATACAGCTCTCATAAAAGATGCTTCCTTTTGCAGAATGCAGAGACCATTACAGAGATTCATGTCTAGTCAAAAGGCAGAGAACAGTGACCATCATGCCCAGCCCCAAAATGGGATATCTCTAACACAACCCCTACACTTAAAGCTCAAATAACATTGAAGAAGGAGCATTAAAATTGTTAAAGACTCAATATTAGATGAATACTATGCTCTACTGTGTTATGGACATGACAAGGATGTTACATCCTTGAAGTCTCAACATTATGATCATCTATACAAGACCTGATATATATACACACACACACACACAAATACACACACACACACATCCAGTCAACATGCAAACATGGGTGGAACAAAATTTCACAAGGCTACAGGCAATCAGTGGATTCTGAGGGGGAATCAATTTTCCTCACAGAAGAGTCCCCTAATCCTAGTGGTCAGCTGTAGACACTTGTACATGTGGGCAACACTAATTGAGTCAGTAGGTTGTGTGTATATGTACACATTTGCTAGCTATGTATGTATAATGACCAGAATTACAGCAGAAGAGGCCATGACTCAAGAGGAAGTGGGGAGCAGAAGGAGTTGAACAGAGGAGAAGAAGGAGTGGAAATGATCTAATTGCAGTGTACTTGTATATGAAATTCTCAAATAAATTTTAGAAAGCCACCTCTCCCTTGAATATATATGATATCCCAAGGACAGAATAAACCATATAAATTGATCAATTTGAGTGCACTTTATTTTACAAAAAGCAAAACAAACCACAAAAAAACACCAAAACTTAGTGCAGGTTCTGAGTGTCTAAGTTGAGTTCATCAACTCATTTGAAAACACGATGAGTTATCCACACCCAGTTCAGAAATACCAAGTTATATGCTTGTATTGTTTGAAAGATGTAGCTTCTATCTCATTTAAACTTTATATAAACTTTGTAAAGCCTAATTTTTTCTTATTTAATGTGAACCTTTTAATTAAGCATAATTTTTTCTCCTACCATGCTTATTAATACATATTCTTATTAATTATTATCTAATTATCTAATATTATAATTGATAGTCTAATACATCTTCTATACTAAGTCTATAGAACCAGAGGCTACAGAATCCAAATCATTCTGCGTCTCATCTACAGAGGGGTAGTAGGGCAGGCAAGGCGCTTTGGGTCCTATTTGAGAGTGAATGTCAGTAAGCTGCATTTGTTGACATCTGTGATGTGTGAGGAGAAGGAGCAAGCAGCACCCTCTTCTTCCTCTCTAGCCTCAGTTGTCTGTGCACAGAAGACCGAACCCCATTCAAATTCAGGGGACAGTAGTCGCTTCTACCTTGAGCCTTTGTGGCTGAAATCTTTTAATACAAAAATCTATGTTTAAAGCAATACACAGTAACTGTACAAGGTACTGGCTTTGTTATGATGTTTCTATACACGGATATAATATATTCGAATTGGAGTCTCTTCATATATTCATTATCCGTTTTATTACCCTTTCTCTGCTTTCATATTTCTCATAGTATCATTTTACCACCCCCCAAGTAAATTCACAAAAAAATGATGCTTATCTTTGTGAAATTGACTTATTTGGCATAGCACAATGGCAGGCATTTCCATCTATTTTCCTGAAAATAGCATTATCTTTCTTTATGGATGGATAAAATAAAGAGACCACATTTTCTTTTTCTACATATTGGTCGATGGGCATCTAGAATGATTTCCTGACTTGGCTGTTCTAAGTACTGCCAGCAACAATATGTATGCATGACTATGTAGGTATTCATATTGTGAGTTGGCATTGATTCATTCGGGTACGTATTTGGGAGTGGTTTAGCCAGACCATATGGTAGTTATATGTTTAGCCTTTTAGTAAACCGCTATACTGTTTCCATAGTATCTGGACTAACCACCAAATAGTAGATAAATGTTTCTTATTTTCCTGCATCCATGCCCAAACTTGTTTTTATCTTGACAGCCATCCTGACTTGGGTAAGATGGAACTGCGATGCAGTTTTAATTAGAGTTTTCCTTGTGGTTAAAGTTGTTAAGATTGTTGGGCAGTTTTTTCTTATATTTATTGAGCATTTGTACTTCTGACTTTGAGAAGTGTTAAGTTCTTTTGCCACATAGTGACTAATTTATTTGCTCTTTTGGTGTTTTTTACGCTCTTTCCTCCAGACACTCTGGTTTACTTTGAATTATTTACTGTAGATATTAATGTCTATGACTAGTTTGCAGTGATTTTTAATGATCTATGGCAATTATTTTGAGTTATTCAAAAATTGACTTTTGGAATTTCAATCAATACATATCATGAAGTTATAATAAATGAATTATTTCAATGTTGCAAATAGTATACATGACATATCAGGATTATAACCTATTGATTTCTTACTGTTTTAACCTTGTGGAGTGAGAATTTATTTAGCAGAGAATAATTATTTAACTCTAACAATAAACTAGTGTATGAGTTACTCTTCTGCTGCTGTGATGAAACACGATGGACAAGGAAACCATTGAAAGGAAGAGTTTTCAGGCTCACAGTTCCAGTGGAGGAAGAGTCCAGCATCATGGGAAACCTAGCAGCAAGAAGCAGGCATGGGGTCAGGAACAGGAAACGGAGAGCTCATATCCTCAATTACAAGCAGGAAACAGAGCAAACCGGACACACATTCACAGAACCTGTCCTCAGTGACATGCTCTCTCCAGCAAAGGTCACATCTAAAGTTTCTTAAATGTCACCACCAACTGGGACCAAGTTTTCAAATACCCGAGCCAGTGGGGAGCATTCCCATTTAAATCATGACTTTTCACTCTCTGACCACCCCATTCATGGCCCTATCATAATTCAAGTGCATTTAGTCCATGCCTAAAGTCCCCACTTTTGAAATATAATGCTGTTGAAGAATCCAAAGTTTCTTCTGAGACTCAAGGCAATGTCTTCATTATAATCCCCAATTTAAATAAAAAGCACATTAAACTCTTCAAACAAGATGACACAGAAAGGAAGAATGGGGTCATAGTTAGGAAACATTGGATCAAAGCAAGACCCAAACCTAGCAGGTCTTGTAGCTCCGTGTCCGGTGTCTGATAGCTTGCATGGTCTGCTCCTCAGGCTTGGCCGCCTGCAACACACATGGGATAGGTTCATTCCCGTTTGCAGTTGTTCTTGGGAGACAGGCCATGGTTCTGAAATCTCCAACATTGTGGGGTCTTCATTGCAACTCAGGTTTTCCTTCCACAACTTCATGTAGTGGCCTCTTGAAGCATATGCCACTCTGAAGACCTCCATGAAGGGACTCCCCTGCCAGGTGCCGTCTGGCCTCAGTGGCTCTCTCAGACCACAGAGGTAGAATCCAAGACCTCTTCAGTTCTTTCATTCTCTGTGTCTCCGAAGCCCAAACCATGTGAACAACACTGCCAAGTTAGGCTGCCAGCTTGGGTTGGGCCCTGGCACCTTGAATCACATTAGCAGCGGTGCTTTCTGTTCAGTTGCTCTCAGAAAAGGCCCCAGGCTTTCTGACACCACTTGGAAGCTTAGCTGGGTGAGGTCTTTCCCTTTATTATGGTGCAGAGTGGGCCCTCTCTCTGCAGGCTAATCGCCTTCACAGCTACAGCTTCTCTTCCAGCACATGCCTTGGCCGTAATCTTTAGCTTCCTTGTGCTTTTTTTCTCCAAACTGTACGTTTTGTGTTTCTTTCTGTCCCACTTGTTCTTATTTCATTGTAGACCTGCATAAACATTACCAGTATCAATCCTGGCTTGGGCTCAATGTTATAGTGTCTTAAAATTTCCTCTGACAAAAAGTTAGCCCATTACTTTTTAATTTAGCCTCAGCTAAATTCTTAGTGCACAGGCAAAAGGCACAGATTCTTTGCCAGAATATCACACAAATGGCCTCTAGCCCCGTTGCCGTTAAAAGTCTTTGCTTCCCTCTGAAGTCTTGTGAGCCAGGCTTCTACAATTTGCTTTATGTGCAGCACTGTCTTTTAGGCTCCTACTAGATTAGTGCTTTAATCTCTACATTCAGCATTTACCCACTTGTCTAGTCCCAACTCCCAGCATTCCTCAAACACCGCAACAAAACCAGGTCCTTCACAGCAATACCCCCCTCTCTGGTACCAACTACAACATTAGTTACCTTTTCTATTGTTGCAATAAAACACCATCACCAAGGTATATTGCAGAGTTTAGATGGTTAATATTCCACCATGATGCACAACAGCAAGCAGCAGGAATGGGGCCAGGACCTGAGACAAAGAGAGAGAACTGGATGTAGAGCAAGACAATGAATCCTCAAAGTCAGCCTTTGGTAGCAGCTTCCTCCAGCAAGGCTACATCTCCTAACCTGAAATAGCACGACCAGCTGGGGACCAAGTGTCTCCAGGACCAAGTCTATGAGGGATATTCTTAGTTCAGCCTCTACAATTAGGGTGGCAATCAAGTAATCTCTTTTTCTTGCACTCGTGCCTTGCATTTCAGGAAGTACCCCACTTATCTGGACTCCCTGAATATGTGAAAATAGTAGAAGTTGGGCCTAGGGATGGATTGCAGAATGAAAAGGTAGGTTTGTATTATCTTTCTATAGTGAATTTCTTAAAGCTTTAATGATATGTAGATTCTATATTTTAAATAATATTTGTGTGTAGTTACTATTTGAATACTTAAGGCATATTGTGTTTTATTTCAATTAGGAAGTAATACCTTATGCTTCAATAGGTCTTATACAATTTAATTATACAATATGTTTATGGCTTTTTTAGGTTATAGTGCCTACAGATATAAAAATTGAATTCATCAATCAACTTTCCCAAACTGGCTTGTCTGTAATAGAAGTTACCAGTTTCGTGTCCTCCAGATGGGTACCACAGGTATTCCAATTTATAGTTGCATAATTTAACATGTTTACGTTTAGTGAGCACTGTGATATATATGTGTATAAATATATATATATATATATAGCCAGATGTAACTGGTATAATAGTTTCCATATGTTATACATTATTAGTTTATTTCTGATAGGATTTGGAAAGCCTGTGATATATGAATTGAATCTTAACACTCTCTAAGAATCAATATAGTATTAATCTATCTTTAAAAAATAACCTCAATCATATGCTAATACTATGTAAACATATGATCCCAAACAATAAATACAGGTCAAAGCTCTTAAACAGCGGCTTTGGGGCCTGCCTTGGACTCACTATTTATGATTGACATTTCGAGTAACCTGAGCATCTTCAGGTGTGGTAGAACTCACATTAGCAGATGGAGGACGAGAGGAGATTCTTCTCTTGCTTCTTTTACCATTCACATTTGCTGACGTGTAAAGTGGGAGATACACACGGGAAGAGAGAAGCCATTTACATTCTCCTCATTAGAAATGAAAAGATGTTGCAGCTCTACCCAGAATTTCAGACATTTAACCAAACTCATCAATCCCGAGACTTGATTAGAGTTTTTGAAGCATAACTAGTAATGAGTGACCAGTATAGCCTCACCCTTCGTAACCCAGTATCATTTCGATACCCCAAACCCCACCTTTTCCCCATGTACTTCATTTCATTGGTTACTTTTGATCCCATTCAATAGTCTCCATTATTCTCTATACTCTTTCTTTATTCAGCCGATTTCATATCATTCTATTTCCCTTATCTGTGGCACCTTGTCTTGCCTGCTAAAGTTTGGTTCCCTTGACTCTCTGCTTTTCATGTTCTTCCCTGCCTAAACTCTCTCCCCTCACTGTGCTTCTTTTTACCAGAAATTCCTTTGTTAAGGAAGAAAAGGTTTATCTTTCTGATAAACTTCAATTGGATATGAAATTGTCATCTCAGACTTATTGTATTCAAATGCAAGCTCACTATCACACACTGCTTTGTATATAACAAGATTCTGGGTTCCCCTCAGAATCTTATGCTTGATTCTCCAAGGGGTTGCTTTGTATATGTAATCAATAACTGTCCTGTTTAGTGATGGCTAGAGTAATGGAGTACCAATGTGGTTCATATGCTAGAGATCTATTCTAGAGTCCGGGAGACCCGAATTCAGGATGCTAACAGTTCAACTGTCTGTGAAGTCTTGCTTTCCAGTTTTCATATCTCCGTCTTTACGTTGCATCTTCATCTGGTAGACGGAAGAGTAAGGAAGGAAGCCATTTCCCGTCTCCTCTTACAAGAGCACTATTCCATTGTTGGGGCTTTGTTGCGATGACGTGAGACTGTTCAGAGTCCTCCATTTCAAGCATGATCTTGTCAGGACTAATACAAGGAAATTTGGAGAAAGGTGGTGCAAGCATTCGGTCCACAGTAAAACAAAAATCAAACCAAAACAAAAGCCCATAAAATGTTTCTGGGGTTGGCAAGATGACTAAGTGGGTAATGGGACTTTGGATCAAGTCTGACAACCTGAGTTCAACCCCCAGAACCCACATAGTTAAAGAATAGAACTAATTCTTGCACATTATAACATACCCACACCTACACATGTGTATACACATGTGCACATGTGTGCACGTACACACTCAAAACAAACCCACAACAAAATAACTATGCAATAAGCTAATATCTACTATATTCTATGTTTATTTTCTATTTCAATTCCACAGACATATTAGCAACCCACAAAACCACAGATTGTACATTCCCTTACATGGAATACATGAGCGCTGTTTCTTCCTTTCTCTCACATCTTACTTAAAGTGACCAGAATAGGCTTCTAGGAATATCAGCTCTAACAAACACATTCTAACTCCTAAAGATTCCCCTCTCACTGAAAAAGGCTGGAATATTCACGTTCAAGTCTTTGCATCTGTGACCCCAGTTTTCTTTTTCACCACAAGCTCCATTGGTGCAACTTGCTTTGCTGAAACTCCCGCTAATGTGAGCTGATCCTCGTTCTTATTTTCCTGGCTTTCAGACGCAGGTCCTTTTCTGCAAGGCACTGTACACATCCGTTTGCTTAGCTATCCCTCAGTTTCTGTTTTTTCTTCCAGTGCTAACAGGACAATGTGAAATAACGAAAACAATGAATCCTTTCTGTTGCAACGCATTTGATGTGAAAGAAAACATCATCCCATCAGCAATAACTCACTCTTTACTGAGTTGCTCTCATTTCCTATCAGAGAGTGATTTTTCTTCATCTCAATGTTGCTGTTTATAATCATAAACTCTTTATATACTTATAAATCTCTGATTATTTGCTATTCATACTATGTCTTGAAGATAATGTCAGTGTCTCTTTTGTTCACCATCTTTGGTGATTGGGCCATAGTTAGTAGATACACAGTAAGTTATTGTGAAATGAATAATGAATAGGTCGGCTTGAAAGAACTGTAACATATAATTTCAATTATCTGCATAGGCAACCGACCCAGTCTTTTATCTATATATCTGTTATTATGTAATTAAGTATACAGCTATCTTCCTTAGGAAAGCATTACTTGATAGAAACACATTTCCTTAGTTATTTTCTGAAACAACTATACTTCACTGGTTGTCATTAATCTTAAGGGGTACAAGAAATTTTCATCATCTTTAAGAACTGAAGTTGCTCTGTTTGCAGCACATTCTGTGCTCTTTTACATATTTGATTATAGCTGGAGAGAGATAGGACACACTGGCATAGTTATAAAATTAGCTCTAAATCTTGTTAATATTAAGAAAAAATTTTAACCAAAATTTCATTCAGATACTAAATTTTGCTATTTTCAAGATTCTTTAATTTTCCAGTGATTTAAAAAGTTGCATACAAAATATTCTTCTCATATGATAATGTTGATGGCTTCATGCTACTACTATTTTATGATAATAGAAATTATTTGATAGACTATCCTTTAGACCCACCTATGATGGTCATGGAGACATCTGGAAGAATAACGATAGAACAATTCCTAAAAGGCCATACTTATTCTCTTATAGTTAATGACAAGAAAATATAGACAAAAGAAAAAGAAATACAGTCTTTTTATAGTAGGAATGGGATTGTGTTCCTGACCTTGCTTAAATACACATGATGAGAATATAAATTGATGGATTTTATTCTGCATTTGGTCCTGAGTTGAATTTGTGAAAATTAATGAGCCCATTTCAGCTCAAGGTAATATTAAATAAGTGGTGTGAATTGTCTCACATATTTCCCGAGAACATCTGTGTTGAGGACAGATGGTTCTAGATTTGTGCCATTATCCAGAGTGTGCCATGAAGTGATTTAACCTCTCTGAACCTTGGAAATCCTAGCACAGATGCCTGCAGTACAGGATGGTTGTGGGTAACCACAGAAGGTCAGTCACATCAATGGTCCTTGTGTGTGCATGATGGCAGGGCCTACCTCTAGACTCATGTTCAATAGTATGCTCTATAGTGACTCTATTAATATGTGTTCACTTTAAGCCTCATCTGGTTATATTCATCTAAAGAAGAAAGTGATTTATATAAATCATATAGCCACAAAAGAGCAGTGTGCCTGAATCAAAGACAAATATCACAAATTTCATCTTTCAAAGTCACCTAGCCTTGCCTTACATTACACACAACACAGCAAATGTTTCTCTAAAGACAGTCTTTTGCATAGCCCATGTTCTTGTAGTTTGGCTGTCATTGCGTGGCTGTTTTAGATTTCCCTGACCTTACATTCAAAAACTTTTCTTTTTAAATTTTCTTTTAGAAGAACATCATGTAATAGAAACTTTCAAAAGAATGTCTGAGATTGACATACAGTAAATTTTGATATAAAAACTTGTTATATATTGTCTGGAGTGATTTCTGGTTCTAAAGACAATGTCTGTGGCTCCTTTTGGTATTCTGTGAGTTCTGTGTTTCCCTGGAGCCAATTCTGTCTCAGACGTAGGTCATGGGAATAAGTTCTTCAGTTTATGTTTAGATTGCTGCTTCTTCACTTACTTCTTTTTTTAGCATTTTAAAGCTTTTTTTTTTTTTTTACAGTTTCCCTCCTACTGTTTTGTTTGGCAGAAGCTGCTAACTCAAATAGCTTAAAGAAAAGTTCCACGGTAGCAGGGTGCCATATAAAACAGGAGCCTGCACCTATAATTTAAATGACCACAGATGATAGAATGCCTGCCATTAAGAAATGCATGTTCTTTATAGCTTATCTGGAAAGAGATTTCCTTAGAGTGACGTGCAATATAAGAATTTTTGAAATTAGTCCAGGTAGCCCCTCAGTTAGACGGAACACACACTAGCATGAGAAAGAAAGCACATTAAAAACAGCTTTCCTGCATGTGTCTCTTAATAGTAAGCTATTTAAATTATTGTGACTATCATAATTTTTAAAGTGATCTAAATTTTTGTGTTAGTCATTAACTTTCTCTTTTGATCTGTAAATATTTTTATCTATATGATTAAAATGAATGCTATTTTGAAAATAAGAATAAATTAGGTGTGCAACACTGTACATATAAATATATATATCATATGAAATGGATTGGTTATAAATATTATTTATTCCTGATGAAGCTTTAACCTACTGGAATAAATGGGTAAAAAGTCTTCCCAGAAGGGAAAGAATTGTGTTTTTCTTTTTCTTTCTTTTGTTTTTTATTTGTTTTAATTGATTTTATTAAGCTATACATTTTCCTCTGCTCCCCTTCATTCCTCTTCCCTCCCCTTCAACCCTCTCTCATGATCCCTATTTACTCTTTATGAGAGTAGAAAAAATTGTACATAGAAAAATGTAGCTTTTTTTTTTTTTTTTTTTTTGCAAGTCACTCTAACATGTAAAAGTAGGGTCAAGGTACATGTTAACCAAAAGATCTCTGTAGCCTTTTTTCATATGCTCATTCTATTGTAATGCAGGTACATTTACTAGATTGGAATATTAGATTTAAATGCTCATTTATGACATGTAGGAAACAATTACAAAGCCCAGCAAGTTTCAAAGAAGGAAGAAAGTCACCACTTTTTTTTTTAATTGAAGTATGGATTTCTGGAAGATAAGTGACAAAGGGAATGTCATTGGAATCATCACTTTTCAAGTGTCACATATTTATTTTCAAAACTGATCTAGAAATAATAAACTATTTTCTTTTTCATGGTAGTGATTAAAAGGTAAATGCAGTCAACAGAGGAATAAAGCCTGCGATCTAAAACCCCTAAATTTAAAAGAAAACGTATGTTAGCCCTGGCATGGTAAGTCCTGGGCTATTCATACTCCCCTCACTCTAACACATTTCCTTTATTAAATTGTTTGCCTTGGCCGGGCGGTGGTGGCGCACGCCTTTAATCCCAGCACTCGGGAGGCAGAGGCAGGCGGATCTCTGTGAGTTCGAGACCAGCCTGGTCTACAGAGCTAGTTCCAGGACAGGCTCCAAAGCCACAGAGAAACCCTGTCTCGAAAAACCAAAAAAAAAAAAAAAAAATTGTTTGCCTTAAAAACAACTGAGTGTAAATGTGAGCAAAATCTGTTGACACGACGACAGCTTGCAAAATGAAAAGAAAGAAACCTGCCTCCACAGCCCGTCTCTTGCTCATTTTTACCTGCTTACATTAAGGCAGACACGGGGGAGAAGCTGATGAAGGCACATCGTAGGCACGGTCTTCTTAACCATATCTATTGGGCAAGAATCTGACACTTCCCTATACCCGTGTCTGAACACATAGGCCAAGCAAGAGAGAATAAAGGCTGGAAATCACTTACCTGAGAATCTCTCCAACCTCATTGTGGGAGGGTCTAACGTAGGATAGGACATGCTGAGCATGACTTAGTTTAACACTGTTAGTACACAATCTCTATTTTTGAAGGGAAACAAAACCTCTTTTCACAACTAAAGTCAATGTACTCCAAAAAGGAAACGTGGTCATTAGGTACTGAGTGTTATTTCATTAGCACAGAAACTGTTTCTCTCTTTAAGTTGTTCTGATCTATTAAAATGCTTATCCAAGTATACAATTTTTTCTTTTGAATAAAGAGAGCATATATTATTAGCATTATGGTAACTACTTGTGCTGTACTGTGAATTTCCTTCCTATCTTGGGCCAGTGTTATTTCTGTATCAGTGGGCATCAGCATATCTTTAGAGTGATGGTGTCGATTTCTGTACTTCTCTGTCAGAAGCGGCAAGGGGTGTGTAGTGTGTGTGTGTGTGTGTCTGTTTTGAAATTAGTGATTAACTTCACTGTACTCTAAGGCAAATGGCTGCTTGAAACCTATTTCCAAATCTTTAAAACTCCTTTGTTTGTCGCAGAAAGATAAGAAAGCATGAAGAAAAATTAGACAAAGTTGTCGTAGTAGGAACTAACTTTCTGTCCTGCTCTTGATTACAATTAATAATCAATAAAAATTAAAAAAAACATGCTAGTAACACTGTATTACATTACACAGAATTAAATAGTAATTTCTTCTCCAAGATGTACTTTTACTACTATGTCAAAGGAAAAGCAAAGCTGATGTGATTCCAGCAACGTTATTGTTGAGCTCTTTAAATGTTTAAGTGTAGGAATAATCCAATTTTATTTTAGCTTTTTTTCTTTCTGTACTCTAAAATTTATTCTACTCAGAAATTTATGTATTCTGGTTTTCACTAATATAATTAATTGACTTGATTAGTTACCTTTCCATTAACAAATTAGATTTCCTTTGTCTTTAAATGTATAAAAGTAATCAAGATGAAACGCTATAATAAATGGTGGTACCTCATCTTATATTTAGTTTTTTTGAGTTTGTTGTCTTTATCAAAATTTTTGTTTCCTCATTTAACATAGAGATTAAATTTCAAAAACATTTTAGTCTCCTTAAAGACACTTCTGTATCTAATTGGAAACATTTCAAATTCATTTAAATTCTTTCACAGTTTCATAGATGTTTTCAATGAATGTTAGTAATTTTCACTCCCTATTACGCTTCCTACCACTTCCTTCTCCCAGAGGACCCCTTATTCTTACCAACTAATTCCCTTCCTATTATTATGTAATCAAAATTATCTTAAAATTTGTTCCTCTATAATTATCTTTTATGTGGTGACATCTTAGAGTTATGTACATATTATGTAAAAGACAAAATTCAAGTAGAGATATATTTTCCCTCAGAAATATTTGATTTTGAAATTTTACGTTGCCTATTTGGAATTACTCTGACTGTTTTGCTAATTTATCTCCTTTGGAGAGTCTACAGACTGAGCCTCCTACATGCAGTGGACTGTGGGAGACACAAGACCAAAAAGAAATAACTTGGGGACTTCTGGTGTACCGTAATAATTTCATAATAATTGGGATGATTGTGTTGAAAACCTTTTAGAATAAGAGAATAATGAATCTGAGCTCTTTTATTGTTCAAATTTGACATGAAAAAGACTATAGATCATATGCATATATTCTTTGAAATACAAATATGTTGTAGTAAATTCATGCTATTTATGCTCCAACATTAATACTACTAATCTTAGACTGATGCAACTGTTGCCGGTGCGAGTACAAGCCGGTGCAGCCCCTTTGGATGTCAGTATGACAATTTCTCAGAAAATTAGGAAACAACCTTCCTCAAGACCCAGCAATACCACCTTTGGGTATATACCCAAAGGATGCTCAATCATACCACAAGGACATGTGCTCAACTATGTTTATAGCCGCATTGTTTGTCATAGCCAGAACCTGGAAACAGCGTAAATGCCCCTTGGCCAAGAATGGATAAAGAAGATATGGTACATTTACACGGCAGAGTACTGCACAGTGGAAAAAATAATGACATCTTGAAATCTGTGGGCAAATGGATGGATCTAGAAAATATCATATTGAGTGAGGTAACCCAGACCCAGAAAGACAAATATCATATGTACTCACTCATAAGTGACTTTTAGATATAAAGCAAAGAAAAACCAGTCTACAATTCACAATTCCAGAGAACCTAGACAACAAAGAGGACCTAAGAGAGAAATTCCTGGATCTAATCTACATGGGAAATAGAAAAAGACAAGATCTCCAGAGTAAATTGGGAGCATAGGGATCATGGGAGAGGGTAAAAGGGGAGTGGGGAGGAAGGGTGGGGAGCAGAGAAAAATACATAGCTCAATAAAAACGATAAAAAAGAAAGAATGGTGTAATCCAGGAGTCTAAACACACACACACACACACACACACACACTCACTCCTTCCCCATATCCTCCAGGCTTCCTGCACTTTGGCGATACCATTATGTCTGTTGTTTAACTTGTGCTTTCTGATGAAGTAGAAAATCTGAGAGCTGACTTTTACTCATATCTGGTATGCTGTGGCAGGGCATTTTCATTTCTCTATGTGTTGGATCCTTTCCACTTATTCATTCTCCCATTTAGTGCTTTCACTTTTTTCTGTATTCAAAACTATACAGAGCTCTTTGTTAGACTCAAAAGTGAATAACGGTGTAGGGATAACACTGTAATTATAATGTTGAAATGGATGGAGGATACAGTTGCTGGGAAAATGAAAACACACAAGGGGATTTTAAAGGCAGGTGAGTATGAATGAGTTATAATCTGGTAGAACTGCCTAACCAGCATATGCTGAGCAGGTTGCCATTCAGCAAGCTGGCACCTTCAGATGGTCCGCTTTCACTGTTACTAAAGCAGAAACCTCCAGCATGCATATCATAGCCAAGCCTCGATCTTACAAGTGACAACAATCCTTTCTGTGGTTATGAGACCTTACTTTTGTCATAACGTTTTCTCTTGATAATGTCTGATCAGCAATGAGTCAGTAACCCAGGCTTATCCTCTCTGCTAAAGCTTTCCACAGTTTTGTAGGTTTAAAGTGTTAAGAATGCAAATCTCTACTAACAAAACACACTGATAGCAATTTACCCCCTACTTTAAAAATACTTCATTCTTCCATGCAAGGGAAATAACAATGGCTGCAATGTTATTAAGATATAAAAAGGTATAGTACGTAGTACATAATAGTGACAGGCAACACAATTGCACAGGCACAGGAAGAAAATTATACTGGGAAGTTTGGAACTTCTTGCCCTTACTTCAGAATGATGTTGGAAACATGTTATTTTTAATATGGGAAGAGCAGGCAGGTGGTCCAAAGGCATTGACCCTAATAAAGAATAACTAATGTATAATTGCTATGTTTATCTTCCTGAACTGGGAGATGTTATTGAATAAAAAATGACTTTCATTTCTTCCCTCTAAAACATTAATGTTACAGTTTTTAGCCTACAAATCCATGTAGGTGGTGTTTGTCTTGTAATATAAAAATGAGTATTTGTAGATGTCAGCGGATTATGATTAGAATCTCTTCGTTTTCACAAGGGAAGAGGAGGGGTGGTTGTCGTGGAAGCTTCTGAGACACATCAACATTCCACCCAATAGACGGCACTACAAAGGTCCTTTGCATACAAAAGCTAAGTTGAACAAGGAAGGACAGGAAATTATACACCAGACCAAATTAGTTTTAAGGCTTCTGGACTTGAGTTTTGTGAGATTGGTGTCAGATCGTTTTAGCTTTGGCAGTCAAGCAGGGTATTGGGTAGAAAAAAAAAAGGATGTTCAATTTTCCAGAGGTTTCCTGTGTTTGTTATTGTAAGGCTATGATTTATTAAGAGTGTCTTACTTCTTCAAGCAGACCAAGGTTTCCCCTGTGCTACTGAGGCTAAGATAGATGAGGTTTGTGCTAGGCGTCTATGAATGGGACGTGGTTATAGGACCCAGGCTAGAGTGCTATTCATAGCTGCCTTCGGCACTTTCACCCAGGATTGTCAGGAAGCACTCGAGTCTCATTTTTTTCTCATTATCAAGTTTCCAAATGTTGCCTTTAAGAAGAATTACTATTCATATTGAGTTTTGAGTTATAGGGTCTGAAACCACATCATTCATGTTTTTCCACTAATCGATGGCATGTGTTGAAGAAACTGCATATTCTCTTATCTGTCCTTCTTTCCCACTTACTGTATCCCTGCGTGTAGAAAGTAGCACTGGCAGACTTGGCCAGAGGAGACTCTAAACAAAAACTTCCAGCATTATTGTTTTATTTCAATAAGATTTGAATACTGTTCTGTCCTAATGCTAGACTAAAGCAAATACTTCAAGATACTGGTGAGTGGGAGAAAGAACAGTTATATGTCCATATGTATAGGTCTGGTCTGGAAAAAATTAAGATAGTATGTTAAAAGAATTAATAACTAGATATACCTAGAAATGCTATGAACATACCAAGAATAAATAACACCCACTGGTAAGGAGCTTCCTTCCTGAGGATATAAGACTGGAGGACCCTCTCTTATAAAAATAATTATGATACCAGATTTCATTTAGGTATGGCAACAAAATGTTAATTTCTAATGATAAAAATTAACTCATCATATTACAGAAATGTAAACTTTATAAATATGGCATGTATTTATAAATTAAGTATGACAATAATTTTAAAAACTAAGATGAATGTGAGAGATCATTTCATAAAATATTTCCTTCGGTGTTTGTTCATTAATTGCCTTTTTGTGTGACAATGCTTTTTAATACTTTCTTAGTGAAAGAAGGTAATATGCAGATTTTTGAAGAAGAAGAATTAATATCAAACCTAGATATAGATGGTGCATGCTACAATATTGAACTGTCTGGATAGATGAGGATACTGCTATTTTGCCACAGTGACTTGATTGTCTTGGGGTATGAGTCCCACTCCATAGACCTTGCATGTGACAATACAGATCTGCCTAGCACAGCTTTGTGATAGTTGGTACAATAGTGACATGAATGTTTTGGGAATATCAACTGCCTCCTGGTTGGTTATGAGGCCTGCTTAGTGGGGAGATATTCATGCCTCTGGAATTCAAGGCATAGTTAAAAACAGATGGTTGGTCACAGGACCTATTTGGTAATTTGCTCCCAATGTCTTGTCAAATGCACACGCAGGAAAGTCACCCTCTAAATATTTATTTATTTATTTAATTTTTTTATTGAAAAAAAAATTTTCCACTTCCTCCCCGCCTCCCATTTCCCTCCCCCTTCTCCCGCCCCTCCCCTCCCCCCACTCCTCTTCTCCTCCCTCTCCAGTCCCAAGAGCAGCCAGGGTTCCCTGCCCTGTGGAAAGTCCAAGGTCCTCCCCCCTCCATCCAGGTCTAAGAAGGTGAACATCCAAACTGTCTAGGCTCCCACAAAGCCAGAACATGAAGTAGGATCAAAACCCCGTGCCATTGTCCTTGGCCTCTCGTCAGCTCTCATTGTCCGCATGTTCAGAGAGTCCGGTTTTATCCCATGCTTTTTCAGTCACAGTCCAGCTGGCCTTAGTGAGCTCCCAATAGATCGGCCCCACTGTCTCAGTGGGTGGGTGCACCCCTCGTGGTTCTGACTTCCTTGTTCATGTTCTCCCTCCTTCTGCTCCTCATTAGGACCTTGGGAGCTCAGTCCGGTGCTCCAGTGTGGTCTCTGTATATATCTCCATCCATCGCTAGATGAAGGTTCTATGGTGATATGTAAGATATTCATCAGTATGGCTATAGGATAGGTTCATTTCAGGTTCCCTCTCCTCAGGTGCCCAAGGAACTAACTGGGGACATTGCCCTGGGCACCTGGTAGCCACTCCAAGTTCAAGTCTCTTGCCAACCCTTAGGTGGCTCCTTTATACCCATGGACTAGTGCACCTTTCAGCCTTGGCCTTGGAAGCTTCTTTCAGCTATAGGCACCTGTCCAAGTAGGAACCCTTAGCTGGCTGAAATGCTGAGAGCAAGGGACTGCTGAGTGCTTGGCCCCAAGAAGACTGTTGCCAACCCTCTGGGGCTGGGGACATACTGCAGAAGAACTGTAGAAACCAAAGGATAGGGAGAGTGCAGTGAAGTGCCGTCTTCTGGATACAGCATCACTATTGCAGTCAGGAGTAAACAACAGCTTTGGCTGCTTGCACAGGGCCTGAAGAAGAAAGAAGAAAAGAAGGAGAGTGGAAGAGGAAACACATGAGAATAGGAAGAGAAGAGAGAGAGTAGAGGAGACAGGAGAGAAGGAGGGGCACTGAGAAGAAGGACTTAGTGAAAAAGGAATGGAAGACGTTCCTGGAAGGTAACCACAGTGCATTGTGTACACATGTGATATTGACGAAAATTGGAAAAAAACCCGATTCGCTCAAACCTGTCCATGTATAATATTCAGACAAACTTTCATATGCCAGCAGGTTCCACACACTCAATATGGTTTTCTTTTCAGCCATACATTCTCAGCAAACACGCCTCTCTCTCTCTCTCTCTCTCTCTCTCTCTCTCTCTCTCTCTCTCTCTCTCTCACACACACACACACACACACACACAGAGAGATCTCTCTCTCTCTCTCTCTGTGTGTGTGAGAGAGAGAGAGAGAGACATACACCCACACTGTTTGATGTGTTAGAACTTTTGCTTAATATCTGCAAGGTCCTGAGTTTAATATCTAGAATTAATAGAAAAAGAATTGCTTGTTGAGTAGCTGACTAGATTTTTATAAGAGTTCCATTTTGGCATGGGATATAGACAGAATCTACAATAATTTCTGAAGTGGTAATCAACTTATTTCTGACATTTTGGGCTATGTATTCATGAAAAACAGTATTTTCAACATTAATTATTTTGAATTTAAAATATTAACTCTAAATGCACTGAAAATTTTTTATCTGTAGTTGGCATCATCAAATATTCAGTAAACTATTACTTCTTATGTGTAAATAATTTAGCATTTCTATCTCATTATTATGCAAATATACTTGCATTTTTAATGAGTCAAAAATTATATATTACAAAATAATTTAAAAATAAATTTACATATGGTTTATTGTAACTGTATGGTCACTTGTTCTCTGAACTCTGGTTGTGGTTTTCTATAATGGTCTCCATCTGATGGAAAGAGATATTTCTGATAAAGGGTGGGACCGACACTTATCTGTGGGAATGAGGATAAATATTTAGATTGTAGTTAGGAATTACGCTGATTTAGTGGGGTTGGAGGTTCTGGGGCTGCAAGCAGGAAGGAAGAGCTGCCTGCCTCAGTGGATGGGGGAGGGAGTGGGCGGGGCCTGTTTCTTAAAGGGATGGACTAACTTTTATACCACCCTAAGATTCATTTCTGATTCTGAATTTATTCCAGGCATTTCACTATTTCAATACCCATTCTCTGCCTTTACATTGTCTTCAATACAAATCAGTTCTGACTAATATAAACCCAATTCAAAGACATGCCACTGAGTACGGTCTTCCTTTATGACCGTAGCCTCAAATTATGCGCTTACACTATGGCCACATGCATCCTCTCTACCAACCATACCTGTTTTTCAGTTTTCGAGCTTTTACTACTGTATAGTGAGATCTAGGTGGTAGAAATAAATACATGTTGTATTCACTAAGTCTGTGGATTGGGAATTTGGCCATGGCATAATGGAGTGCTTGTCTTTATTACATAGTTTTTAGGATCACAACCATAAACTGAACTCTTTGGGGCTAGGGTCATCTGAAGTTGCTTTAATCCAGATACAGGAACTCACCCTGGTTGTTGGCTTGGTGACTCTATTCATCTTCATGTATATTCTCTGTGGAGGCCAGCCTCATTTTATGGCCATTGCCTAGGTGATTTGGGGCTTTCTCCTCAAATATCAGGTGTTTTATTGTGTCTCCTTTTTATAACCTACTTTTAGAAATCATATAATATTGTCTCCACTATAAGAACACTTATAATTGTTCTAAATATTACTTAGAACAATCACAGTATACACAGCTTCAAATAGATGGACAAATATATTCTATATCTTCATCAGCAGGGAAGAGAACTTGGGAAAGAATAAGAGACCAGAAATAGCATCATGGCTGATTTAAAATAACACAAAACTAATACATAATGTTAAAGCTCTTAGTTCATAGTCCACTGTCGTAAATGCACTATAACAAGGCATGACCTTCCTAATTCATATAGCATTATCTGTTTAAAGGGGTGATTACAGAAAACCAGGATTTCTGCCATTTTCTTTAACCACTTTTCTTGCAGTCATTTGATAGTTCAAGAATCAGACACTCATGATAGTATGGAGAATACACGGCCAAACACTGTGTTTGTTGTCACAGTGCTAGTGAGAAATACTTTTCTTAGTTACATGTGAAAACCTCATTTCAGACATTAATTTGTACAACATGTTTTCTATGTAACTATGTTTCTATGTAACACATTTCTGTGTAACTCATGCAGAAGGCTAATAATGTGTTTGATACCTTGCTTAGATCCATACTTACATATAACTATTATGTGTTTAAGATGGCTGATCACACTGAAGTGATGAGAGGCATTCATCGGTACCCAGGAGTTCGCTATCCTGTCCTTATACCTAATCTTCAGGGTTTTCACCATGCTGTAAGTCTGCTACTGTTTCTCTAAAATTGCCTTTATTGTCTTGAAGATCTTTGAAAGCTAAAATGCTGTCATGTTCAATTCATTACTCTGCTGATAAACTAACATAAAAACAGAGATCAAGATTCCCCACGACATTGTTAGGACCTAACGTGTTCCCCATATAGCTCGCTCAAGTAACTATTCAAGAATTTGACAATAAAAATATAATTCTTCATTTTGGATGAAAATTTGAAAGTTTATTTTGTGCTTCCCTATTAAGAATCTAATATAGGGTATATCTTAAACATTTATTGATGAAGCATTGTAATTGCTAATATTCCTGAAATAAATGTTTTGTCAATATCTTGGGGCCAGTCTTTTGTTTCTATGGATTCTCCTCTTGGCTTAAAACCAGTCATTGTCATTGCATCAGCTTCTAGTGACTTTCTTATCTCTCTTCTGTTTTATTTATTATGATTCTGTGTGCTTTAGGGATTTATGTGATTTAAATAAGAGTTTTAATGAGTACACATAAGCAAAGAGTCACATTACTTTTATGCAAAAACCTTTCCATATATTTGTTGCTAAGATGTTCCGGTATATATTTCTCACCTCAGTGAGTTTGAAGCTCTCCATCTGATCCTATGCTGCATGAAGTTGAAGTTATATGAGTCTATTTAGTACATTACTGTTGGTGTATATGCTGTTAGAACCATTGTCCTTCGTTTGATTTGATAGAATTTCATGGCATTATAAAATTAAAGAGTATTGCTGTCATCAAGTCATCCAAAGAAGAGAAGGTCTCTGTTATAGAGAAAATACTCAGGATACATCCTAACAATAGTTTAATAACAGAATAAATATTGTCATGGGAGTTGTGGGTTTATAATCAAAGCATGGTGTAATAAGTTACTAACACCTGAGATTGGATGACAAACAACTTTGTGCTGCATTTGTAAAATGAGCCCAATAATAGTTACAGGAGGTCTTCAGATTACAAAAAAATGCAGGCAAAGTTCTGTTCTAACATTCCTGGCAAGGAATTGTGCTAATTATTTCTATTAATGAAATAGAATTTTCATTTAATTTGTTCAAAATTCACATTTAAACAGTGGAACAAAAACTAAATGTTAGAAAAAGATAAATTCTTTTTCTTCTTAATGTATTGACAGGTGATCAGAGATGAGGGCATGTAAATCCTACTCAGTAAGTGAGACATTAACATGACATCTTACCAATGAATCTTAGAAATCTTGGAAGCTTGACTTTTGAAATTATTATTACAGTGGTCGTGTATAGTATGGTGGTATAACTACAACAAAGGGGCAAAGGGAATAGACAGCAAAATCTAAGTGATGAATTGGGGAAATATTTTCTGTTGGCAAGACATTCTCTGTTGGATTATAGGAAGAAAAGAAAAACAAGTAGTTTGTATTGCTCTCTTTCAACAATAGGTTTCAAAATAATCTTCTCCTTAAAAAAAAAAGCAGGCTTTAGTGGGGTTCAAGTTTTTCCCCCATAATTATGGTTAAAGTGTTTTGAGGATAACATGATGAAAGACAGAATTAACTGGTTCATCATCACTGTGTTCTATGTGTCTCATAATCTTAAGAATATTGTAGTCTGTGGAATATTCTTGTTACTACAAAATGGTTTTCCATTTCAAAACAGTGCAAGTGGCAAAAAGAAAGGAATCTGACTTTAAATCTTAAGGCAACATGAGAACACAGACATGCCGTTAGGCTAGTCCATCTCCTGCTACCATTCACAAGACTTTAGAACATGTTAGCATTGGGCTGTACACTGTGTCTTTCAGGTTGCTGCTGGGGCCACCGAGATAGCAGTTTTTGGTGCTGCTTCTGAATCTTTCAGCAAGAAGAATATTAACTGCTCCATTGAAGAAAGTATGGGAAGGTTCGAGGAGGTTATCAGCTCTGCAAGGCACATGGACATCCCAGTACGAGGGTACTCAAGAAACCCAACTCATTCCATTAGTATCTGTTTTTAGAGTTCACTTACAAACCACCATATATGAATATATATACATATACTATGGACCATATTTATTTATAGTAATCACTGTGTTTACATCTCATTAATTATAATTACCATGTTTCTAGTCCATGGAATATAGAATTGGATTGATACCAGGGGAGCTGGATGTGAATCTGACATTAAGATTCAGCTATCCAGATGTGGTTATGTGTTGTATCAGACTCACATGTGTCAGTAAATTAGAGCTGTTTCTGTAAACGCAGGTGTATTTGAGATCCTTAGGCTTTGCCTTTTCATGTAGGAACTATATTGCTTTGGATCTACATTGCTGGCTTTCATTATAAGAAATCCCATTAAGGGCAACAGAGGAGGAAAAATTGTCATAGATCAAAAAGCCAGTTTTCTCTTTTAGGAGTTTACATGGCTGCTCTGAATTGAAATATCATGTAATGTCATTCCTGAATTCACTGTCCTGGGACTCTTACAATAGAGCCATGTGCAAGCCATTAGAAAACAGGGTAGTAGAGAAGAGAGACAGGAAGATAAGGAGGCCATTAGCATGGTGGGACCAAAGGAAGGGAGGAAATCGGCACTTGTTTTCACCTGCTTCCAAGGTGAGCAGATGCAGCATAGATTTGGAGTTGTTCCAGCAATAAATTGTTTGTTATATTGAAGAAAGACAGTAGTTTGTTTTCTAATAATTATATAAATATTCAGATATGATGACAATACTATTCATTCTGGGAAATGGATTTAACTGTACCTTGTAATTCTTTTAGTTGAGGTGAGCAAAATCCATAGCGGCGGAATAATTCAACAATTACTAAGAGAAGATGCTTGGCTTAATGATCACCAGCACTGCAAATTTAATAATAATAATAAAGCATATCCTAGTTAGGGTTTCTATTGCTGCAATGAAACACCATGATCAAAGAGCCAGTTGAAAGGAAAGAGTTTATTTGGCTTATACTTCTAGATCTATTGGAGGAATTCAGAACAGGCCCTCAAACAGGGCTTGAACCTGGAGGCAGGAGCTGATGCAGAGACCATGGAGGAAAGTTGTTTATTGTTTGCTTCCCCTGGCTTTCTCATCCTGCTCTCTTGCAGAACCTAGAGCCACAAGCCCAAGGATGGCACTACCCACAGTGGGCTTGGCCCTCCCATATTGATCACTAATTGAAAACAATGTCTTGCAGCTGGATCTCATGGAGGCATTTCCTTAACCTAAGCTCCTTCTTCTTCAATGACTCTAGCTGTGTCCAATTGACACACAAAACCAACCAGGAGAATGTTAAAGACATTTTGAGGAAGGAAGTTGTGATAATTGGAGTTAAGCCTAGGTCATTTGGAAAAGAAACAGACAGAGTATACCACACCATGTTTTCTATTGAAATTTATCTTCTCAACTTTCTACCATAAAGCCTTTTAAAGAGTATCTAATTATCTTTGTAGTTTAATAGATAATTTTCATGTAAAGAGCTTGTAAAAAATTTAAATCCAAGATAATACACACCCATGTCATAATAATGTATTTATTTTAAGGTCAAATTATATAACCACAATAAAAAAGAGAGATGGTCTATAAACCTTCAAATTCAAATATCACTGAGTTGTTTTGCCTTTCTTACCTTTACAATAAATACCCTCGTCTACTTCAAAATGTGAACAATATTTGGAGGAGAGTGTTTCTCACTGGAAAGTTAAGGAAACAGTATAAAGCCGTATCAGTGGACTACTGTGGATATTTTATTGCAGAGTTGTAATGTAGACAAATGTGGGCTTCCCAACACACTGTTTATTTTCTTTTATCTCAATTTGAAGTTTATTTCTGGATTTTCCAGAGGATTATTCATTTTTAGAAATACAGCTCCAGCAGTGTGATCCTTAATTGTTTGAATACTTCATTTTCTTCCCTAACTTAGCACTGAATTTAAATATGATTCTTTTTTTCTGTTTTATGTTTGTATTTTATTTGTTCTTACACACACATACACACACACACACACATTTTGATCATGTTAATCACCCATTATTTCCAAATCCTCTTACCTCTTCTTCACTTTTGCATGCCTCCTCCAACTTCATGTCCTTATAAATGTATATTATAAAATAAAAAGTCTAGTTCAAAGCATAAAACATGAAAGATCTGTGTCTGGCCAGAGTGATATGGGTTGCCATTTTACCTCTGACATCTGAACTATGTGAGGCATAAGTGTATTACTCCCTTGTTTACTAGGAGCCTAAGTCATTTATCTATTTTCAAAAGATTACAAAATGCAAGAATATATATCTGTGAACGGCGTCTGTGGCATTTATTCTCAACTTTCCAGAAAAAAACTTAAAATGAAATTATGAGACTAAAGAATAAGGCAAATTATTAATTAAATAATATGAAAAACTCATAGATTTTATTTATGTTCAGAAAGCAAAGATAATTGTGGGATCTAATGTTTTATTCTAATAACTTGTTCTTATAATGTAACTAATATTTATTACTAACTAGACAGAGGTGAGGCATCAGGCTTTCTTCCAGTCACAATCAGTGCAGTCTTTATTTACCTTTTTACCTGTCAATCAAAAGCAACCTAAACCAAGTGTGCTTTGTTTCCAAAATATATTGCATCAGAGATACTAGTGATCTATTTCTTCAGTGGAAGACACTCACTGTAAAGGTAAAGGCGTTCCTCCGCTATACAACGTTTTCTAATTGGCTGCTCAGTTCTGTTGAGCATCCAACTTGGAGAACAGCAACCTCCCCAACTGCCAAAAACGGAGGGCAGTCTCCCCCAACTTTCATTCCAAGGAATGATTTATAGCCCAACACATTTATTCAAAACATTCAGTTTTCAACCTGAATTAGCCAAGCCATCTATCTAAATTGTGTTACACAGTTTGTATGTCTTGCTCTTGTTGCGCCTGAGGCTAGATGCCACATAGATTATGATCCTGACCTTGAAGGTGAGGGCAGCCTTATTTTAAGGGATAATGAGTCTCTGTATTCAGAGCTCTGCTTTTAGGTTTGCAGAGGGCAGCTTCTGAATGACAATCGAATGGCTTCCACCACACGGTCTACCTCCCAGGACTTGCTTGTGCATGCATCACCATCTCCTAGTAGCAGAAGATGCTTATAAAGCTACCCTTTACCTTCCACCATTAAACAGGCCTAGATTTTGGCCTGCAAGAAAACATGAAATAATTGGTTACTGAAATATAACTAAAACTGACATCTGCTTTGACATATTTTTTCATATGTAGAGTGTTTGCTTAGAGGTTAAAGGTTTATATTTTGTTGGAGGAGGAGCCACTTGTTTGTCCTGTCTGCCCAGAACCAAAATAACCACACAGAAAACTATATTAATTAAAACACTGCTTGGCCCCTTAGCTCTAGCTTCTTATTGGCTAATTCTTATATCAATTTAACCCATTTCTATTTATCTGTGTAGTGCCACATGGCTGTGTCTTACCAGCTAAAGTTTCCGGTATCTATCTCCTGCAGCTCCATGGCTTCTCTCTGACACTGCCTTCCTCTTCCCATGCTATAGGCCAAGCCAGTTCTTTATTCATTAACCAATAAAAGCAACACATAGACAGAAGGACCTCCCACACCAGTATTTCATATAAATGTATGTAACCTAACATCAGAGTAAAACAAGAGGCTCAGGTTAGATGGATGATGATAAGTCCCCCCCATCCTTTCTCTCTCTTTCTTCCTTCCTCCCTCCAGCTCTCTCTCCATTTCCCCCTTTTCTTCCTTCCTTCCTTCCTTCCTTCCTTCCTTCCTTCCTTCCTTCCTTCCTTCCTTCCTTCCTTCCTTCCTTCCTTCCTTCCTTCCTCCTTCCCTCCCTCCCTCCCTCCCTCCCTCCCTCCCTCCCTCCCTCTCTCTCTTTTTCTTTCTGATTTGTGTTTTGGATACAAGGTCTTGTTACATAACTGTCTGTCCTAAATTGCCCAGATTGACCTCAAAACTGTGTAACTCCTCTTATTCTCCCCCTACCCAGAATTATAGGAATGTACCACCATGTTTTGTTTTTCTTCTTTCTCATTTTATTGAAAATATTTTTTTTTCATATAATATATCAGATATAAACACAGAGACCAGAAGGAGTGGGGGATTTAATGGAGAGATTCCTTTTTTAAAAAACTCTATGACTCTTTGTTTTTTGGAGGCCTACCACCAAGATCCCAAGTAAATACACATGAAATCTTATTCTTACTCATGAATGTCCAGCTTTAGGTTGGCTTGTTTGTACCCAAGCTTTACTTAAGTTATTCCATTTACGTTTTGCTTCTGGGATTTTACCTTCCACTGTTTCTTAATATCTTTTCTTCTTATTTCATGTCTTGCTGTGTGGCTAGGTAGCTGGCTCCTTCTTTTCTCACTCCTTAATCTTTTTTTTTCCCTGATCCATTTTAGAGCTGAGTATTTCAAAATCTCTCAACCTCTGCATATTTTCTGGATGCTGGATCTCTGTTTTTATTTCCATCTGTTGTAGGAGAAAGTTTCTCTGATGATGGCTAAACAAGGCTCTGACTTATGAGTATAGCAGAATGTCATTAGGAGACATTCTATTACTACATTATTTCAGTAGCACAGTAGTATATGTTTTATCCTAGGTTACTGGGCCATCTAGTCTCAGGTTCTTTGTCACCTAAGCAGAATCAGGAATGGATTTCATCTTGTGTGCTGTGGGACACACAAGCCAAGCTAAAGGTGGGCATTTGTGAGAAAGAATAAGACTAAGACTTCATGTGTATTTACTTGGGAGCTTGTTGGCAAGCCCCCAAAGAACAATGTTCTTGTACTCTATAAAGATTTGTCACTTGTATTGGTTTAATAAAACACTGATTGGCCAGGCAGGAAGTATAGGCCGGGGTGACCAAACAAGAAGTATAGGCAGGGTAACCAGAATAAGAGAATTCTGGGAAGAGGAAAGGCTCAGTCTGCAGTTGTCACCCAGACACAGAGGAAGCAATATGAGAATGCCTAACTGATAAAAGGTACCAAGACATGTGGCTAACACAGACAAGAATTATGAGTTAATGTGGATATAGGAGTTAATAAGAAGCCTGAGCTAATAGGCCAACCAGTTTATAATTAATGTAAGCCTCTGTGTGTTTCTTTGGGACTAAAGGGCTGCAGGACCGGGTGGGACAGAAACCTCTGTCAACACTTGTGCATTGGACCTTAAGTAAAATCAACTGTCGTTTTGTTACTTCCATAAGCTTTATGCCATCATTGCACTAGACTATTGTGCAGGCAGGTCATTATTGCAGATCAAAGGATTTGTAGTTGGGTTGGTGTTTAGTTTTCTCCTTTTACCAAAGAACAGACTACCTTCCTGTGCCAAAGATGGTAACACATAGGGGTGAAGGCTCTTTACAGGTACAAACTCACCTTCTCTATGTTTCTATTATTTGGTGATTTCATTTATCATCTTCGTATATATTAGAAGTTTCTACTATATTAGGTTACCATACTGCCTGTAAAATGACCCTTAATTTTATCCATTTCTTCCCATATTCCCTCTCTTGTTCACATGGACTTGAGTTTTGTGCATGGTGATAGATGTGGATCTTTTACATTCTTCCACATGTTGACATCTAGTTACACCAGCACTATCTGTTGAAGATGCTTTTTTTTTTTTTACAATGTACAATTTAAGTATCTTAAAGTCAGATAAAGATATAGTTTGTGGAATATTGTGTTTGTTTTGTATGAATAACTCCATGCATAAATAAGTCAAAGAAGGCACACACAAAATTGAGGAAGGTCCTATGAAAATAAAGTTCAGCAGAGGTGAAACCAGAAAACTTTATACCTTGGAAGCCCACTGGTGAGAAATGAATGAAAATACCCATATAGCGATTTAGGTCTTAGGAGCAAGCAGGACAGAGTCACGGCCTAGCAACAAACTGAATAAGCATGGGATGCATGTTTTGAACAATTTGAATTTACTGTTGTTTATTGGCACTATTTTTCTTATTTAACTTAATGAAAAGGAAAATATGAGGCAGGCTGTGGTGGCACATGCCCTTAATCCCAGCACTTGTAAGGTAGAGGCAGGCAGATCTCTGTGAATTCAAAGCCAGCCTGATCTGCAGAATGAGTTCCAGGATAACCAAAGCTATACAGATAAACCTTGTCAAAAATATAAAATATATAACTGTCACCTTAGATCTTATTAGGTCTTATATTTAGTCACATATTACTGTTTGGAACTTAGAACAAACGTAATCAATCAGTTTTTGCACAATACTGTAATAACCATTTGGATTGGAATGTCTCCTCTTTTATACAGCTTTCTCTAGTTCTATGCCATTTTTCTCATGTATCTTGGTTACATTTTAAGAATTATCTAAAATGTTGATAAAAGTTTATATAAGAACTGGAAGAGCAAGCTACATTTCAACAAATTTGAATTCTCCTTCCTTGTCCTTTAAACTGTGTGATGGACTTGTTAAGTAGCTTATCTATTCCATCCTTAAACCTAAATTTTATGTATATTAATACCTCCAAATGAAGCTACAGCTGACAATCAGTGCGTACTAGCCCACTCAATGTGTATCTAAATTCTGTTTGAAATTTCATTTTGGGTTTTCTAATGAATCACAGCTTAGATCAATGAACATGTTAGTATGTTCTCTTTGCTCCTACCTTCCCTCTGATGGCCACTTTATGAAAACTTGATTTCTATAAATCAAATTTCATTTTTCAGGACCTTTTCTGAATATTCTAAGTGCCTCAGAATCTTTTTGAATCGTCTCAAAGTTTAGCCTCCTTTGTAAACATAGCGTGTGCTATCTAGAAGCTTTCTTATCCTAGATCAAGAATTGTAGCTCCAACCCCACTTCCACCACGCCCCACTCCCTGGGTGTCTTTCTTCACCCTGAACACAAGACATATGATGCATTATTTTAATACTGCATTGTAAGAGTGTCTGAGGATGTTTTGGTAAAATGGGGTTGGTGATAAGCTGAAAATAGTTACAATAGGCTTGTCATCAAACTTGATAATAACATGGAAAGGAATCACCATCTTTAAGTGGAAATGAATTGCTGAGGAAGCTCACAGAATGTCTTATCCAGAACCTTTAAACCCGTTAGACATTATTCTATTTGAAACAAGTTAGATAAGTTCATGAGAGAAATAAGGTGGATTCTGGGGTGGTGACTGCATCCTGAGGTTGGAAATGAATAATGGCTCTATCTTATTTGTTGTCAGAATATCCAGATATGCATGGAAACTTCATTTTTGCATGTCAGCTCTATATAATTCTAAAGACTTGGCTATATAGATATGCAATTTATAACATTCTAAACAAATATATTTAACTAGTATTTCCTGCTTTGAATATTTATATGATGCTACAGTACAGTGTTTCTCAAACCCCCTAATGTTGTGACCCTTTAGTACAGTTCCTTGTGACCTCCAATGACAAAATTATTTCTGTTGCTATTCCATAACTGCAATTTTGCTACTATAATGAAGCATAATGTAAATATCTGCTATACTGCATGGTCTTAGGTGATCTCTAGGAGAGGGTTTCTAACCATCAAAGTGGTTAAGACCCATAGGTCAAGAACAACTGCTATAGCTTGATGTATTTTTGTTATTTATTTGGAAATTTGGAAATGAAATACCATATTGTTCTCTATTTTCAATGTAGGTATGTGTCTTGTGCCCTGGGCTGTCCATATGAAGGAAGCATTGCACCACAGAAAGTCGCAGAAGTAAGAAATATCTCCAGCCTTTATGGTTACTGGTAAAATGATGAGTATTATTGGTAAATTTAGACAGTTTATTGTTTATTGAATTTCAGTAGCAGAGACCAAAGAGACTTATGGCTGGGAAATTTTCACTGAAGATGTGTTTTGTTACATAGCTAGTCATTTCATTTCAACATAGGCCTATCAGCTTTAACTGTTTAAAGGTGGGTGATAATTGAGTCATGATTCAGATACTTTAAAGAGTAAAGAATTCTGTCTTGCTTGTGCATGACCTTGGAAAAGAAGTGCTTTCCCACATCCTAGCACAGTGTCAGATAGTTGTGCACACACATGTGTACTGCTCTTTTTCCTTCATACTTACATAGAGCATGTGTTTCAGGGTTTCTGTATGTTTGTGATCTTCATTACTATACGGGCTATGTTCTTATGACGGAAATTTATGAAAATAGATTGTAGTCATTAAGAACCTGCATATTGGCTTATTAAATCTACTTATTGTATTCTAACTCTTTCTTTACTAATAATTCATATCAGTGAATGTCAAATACTCTCCTTTGGAAATTAGTTTGGAAACTTATTTATAGATGAAGCATATTAATGTAAACTTTTGCTAAGATTGTAACTTTTCTTAAATTTTGTAATATAACACTGAAAGAGTAAATGTTACATCATTAGTAAACCCCAAGTTATGTAGATAGAACTTTTAGTCCAGTTGAAGTAATTCCTTTTTTGCTCACTCATTGGAACTATGAAGATAACTGAAGATTTTTCAAATGAAGACTAGCTCATTATGTCTTTTATTAAAGGTCCTTGATTACAGTGGCAAATGTATTAGGAAATGATGAAGCTTAGGTTTTATATCACTTTACTTGCATCCAAGACTGTGTTATGCATCTGCACAGACCATTATACATTGTCTTTTTAAAGGAATATTTCCAAAGAACTTGATTTTGGGTCTTAAGACTTATGTCCACTTCTTGGAAACACCAGACTGTTTGCACTGTTCTATCATGGAAGACCTACATACTCATTTTTTTTTTTATATCATAACAACTGGGGTGCTGCTGAAGCCTTGCAGACAGATTAGAAATATTAAAAAAATCACGATCAGCAGCCATGCTGCAGAGGTCTTTTTGCTAGCCTAATACATTTTGTGAATTTATTCTTTTCTTTCTGAAATGACTATTTGAAACATGATTATTTTTGCAGACGCTCAGCCTTCTTCACACTTAATGCCCCTGTTCTTTGCTTGCTCTTGAACATTTGACTTTTCCCTGCTTTGGAATGCTCTCTTCCTTTCACACTTCACTGATTTGGAACCCAGTAACCTTTGTGTGTGTGTGTGTGTGTGTGTGTGTGTGTGTACTTTTCCAAACACATTTTAGACTCTCCCCTCTCACGCTTTTCAAGTTACTTCATTTCAAGGTACTCACACTGCCTGCCCTCTAACTGACAGCTCTAGGCCAGTGACCACTGTCCTTTAGGCTCTTTGTCCAGAGTTTTATTTTAGTTTGATTTCTGCATATATCTATGATATTGACAAGAAAACCCAAACAAACAACCAAACAAACAAGTGGTCCTGGTCCTCTCTGCTTTCTCATCAGCTACCACAGCCCTGGAATAAGGTGATTCTGGACAAGCACAAGTTGAATAACAAAATGCCTTTTCTTTATTTTATTTTGCAGCCAAGAATGCCATGGTTATTGTAAGTATTGAGAGCATACTGTCAAGGCTTTGGAAAGCATTCTAGATGGGGACATTTTGTCATTTTTATTTGGCAAATTAGTAATTGAAGCACCAGTAATTTACTCTCGTGATCAACCCAGTATTAAAGGGATGATCTGAGTGAGAGCTAATAGTCAAATCCATACTTGTCTGATTATAGAACCTCTGCCCAAATACCATGCTGTCTTTGCTCAGCCCACACTGCTTTCTCATTGCAGCATTGGTTGTTAGGCTGGAAGATAACTCGAAATTTATCTGACGTGAGCACCTTCACCCATGAGATAGAACATTTAAGCTAGGAATAATAAGTGATTGTTATTGCTAAGCTACTTAACATCAGAACTGAAATTACTGTTGGTGTCTCATGACCTCTGATGTAATATCCAAAGAAACACTACTTCCTATGTAGACTTTCAATACTTCTTTTCAATTACAGTTGAGAAATTTATATGAAATTACAGTTTAAACATGAATAGATAGATGGGTGGGCATATATGAAAACAAACTTGAACAGACAATATAACAACAATTTCATCCAAAATATTGATCTAGGGTTTAAAACTTAAATGACCATAAAAGAGGACCGGTAAACTGAAGCAAACACTTTCCACGAGCAAACTCATCATCGCTGTAATTTTTTATCTCTAGGTGATGCTTACTCACGACTCACAGGGTTGGAGTCAGCTTATTTCCATTTTCTTACCAGCGGTTTGCCTTTCCGCAGGTCTCAAAGAGGTTGTACGGCATGGGCTGCTATGAGATCTCTTTGGGAGACACGATTGGAGTGGGCACCCCAGGCAGCATGAAGATGATGCTGGAAAGTGTCATGAAGGAAATCCCTCCAGGGGCTCTTGCTGTTCATTGCCACGACACATACGGACAAGCCCTCGCAAATATCCTAACAGCTCTTCAGGTATTTGTAGTCTCGTGCTATGGCGTGCTATGTTATAGGCATGTACAGTTATCTATGATATGAGCATGTTGAGAGTTTTAGTGAAATAAATTTATTAAATGCAATGTAATGCTTAAACAATATGTATTGTATAGTTTATGTTAAGATTCTATAAGTATGATGTCTCAACAAAGCTACACACATGAAATATTTGTAAATGCTATATAATTTTTTAGGAAAATGGAGGTCTCATTACTATTTATATGATTTGGCCAAATTGGTGGTCTTTAAATTTTAGAGTATAAATTCTACTAGATCTATGACTTCTAATTTCAATGTTTATGTACCTCAACTATAAAATTTAATGCACTTGAATATTATGACATGTTGAGAAGTAAAGACACAAAACAGGAGCATGCACTGTTGTGATCATGAAACAAGTGATCTTTTGCTAATTTGGTTGCTCTATGATGAGTATATGTGGAGTGGTAGCAGATATTGTAGTCCTCAGTAACTCCTTTTGTAATCTGTAAAAGCTCTAAGAACCTGTGATTATATATTCTGTCATACCCATCCTAATATAGATAAGCTCTATGTATATATGGAAGGCAGAAGACAGAAGGGAGGCAAGATGGCCTGGGAAAGGAGTGGTATTCTTCCAACTCCATAAAATCCAAGCATTTTTCTAAAGTTTGCAAGCTCACATTGCATGCACACACACACACTTAGGAATTGAACGTAAAGCCTATGTGTGCTAGGCAAGCACTCCACCACTGAGCCCACAACCTTGGTTTTAATAGAACTCTCGTTTATTTTAATCAAATAGATTCCTTTATGTGGTTTAAGGAAAAAAATATGTAAAAAAGTTAGAATACTAAAAACCACTAAATTATATGCTATTCTAAGTGTGATTATCTAAAGAATAAATTTAAATGATTTTATTTTAAAATTTTCTTAATTGTATGAAAAAATAAACTCATTTGATATCTGTACAGCTAAAATTTTGACAGAGATAATACTATTAGAGTTTGGTAAGACTGAAAGCCAGTTTGTAAATTTTAATGTTACAATTCCAACATGTACAGGTATTGACAGATGTTTAGAGATAATGGGAGGAGCTTATTTGACTTGTGTTCTGTATGTGAGAAGAAAAAACGATTATCTCATGATTTTTCAGGGTATGTGCTCCGAACACATGCCTAAGCTTTTCCCACAAGTCTGATATTTACTCATTATTTCTATTTTTCACATTATGAGTAGTAACTTATTTATATAATATGCTTATTAGTCTATGGATGGTAGTTTATTGGGGATAAAGGCTTATAGTGTAGAGTCTGAGAATATAGACAAAAGTCTTTATTGTCTAGGTACTAAATATTTTTATATCTATTGTGATTTTAGTTGTTATATATTGCTATTATCTTATATTTATATTAAATATTTAAAACATTTAAGTAAACCACAAATTACATAAACAGTAGTGTTCTCATGTAATGACACTAGTGCTGAAAAGCTGTTGTCTCCAAGGAATCTGGTGGTCATTGTGATGCCTTAATGGGAGGATTAGCCATGTGCTTTGATGCTGCTGTTATCAAACATGTATGTTGCTAATATAGAACAATACACCACAGAAGTCATGTCTAGTATTATAAATATATTGTAAACTTGGCTATATAATTGTATAAATATGGTGTTTACAGCCAATATTGACAACTAAAGTATGCAAATATTTTTGGTTTATGTATTTTTAAACTCTTTCTTCCTTTCTTTTCTGTGTGTGTGTTTGATGCTGACCATCAAACTTGGGGATTCCTCATATATGCTAGGCCAATGTTCTAATATTGAGCAGTAAGCCCAGCCCTACTGCTGCTAAAAAGCCCACTGAGAATTAGTGCAATATTATGCTTGTACAACCTCATATATTTCATTTTACAGAATCAAGAGGCCATGCAGAGTGATCCACTCTGTGGTTTGTGTAAATACATTATATGATGCACAGTGATGGAACCTAGTCACAATGCATTTCTCAGAATGCCGTTATATTTGTTTGTACTTGTTAAAATTAACCTACAGAATAAGAAGAAATAATTCCCAGGGATGTGTGTGTTTCAAGAACATAAAAAATAATCAGAGGCAAATATCTTGGGAAGATGGGGTGAAAGATTAGATTGAGGTTTAGAGAACTTGATTTGTTGAGTGGCATACTCGGCATTCTTTGCATACGTTGGGGAACCTTGGAATCCCGTGCTGGTCATATAGGGGAACATTATACGTGTTTGCATCCAAGCACGTGGGGAACATGAAAAAACCCTTATGTGCCCAGGACTCCTCAAAAGAACACACTCTTAATCAAAGGATAAACAACAACGGCACGATTCTCCCCATGCAAGGAAGATAAGCATGCTATTTTTCATGGCATTGACTATAAATGGAAGATAGACAGAAGTCCTCTCTTTGTGCATCATAAATTTTGTAGCCCTCATGAGTTTTGAGCTTGGCTTTACATTGAATTTGAAAGATGAATTACTTTCAAATAGTTGTGGATCAGTAGGACCCTTCATTTCTAAATCACATTCTGAAAGGATTCTAATGTATTTCTGTTTAAGCTAAGCTCTTGGCAATTTATGTGTGTGTGTGTTCATTAGAAAAGAGGTGGATATTGTAGTCCTCAGTAACTCCTTTTTTAATCTGTAAAAGCTCTAAGAACCTGTGATTATATATTCTGTCATACCCATCCTAATATAGATAAGCTCTATGTATATATGGAAGGCAGAAGACAGAAGAGAGGCAAGATGGCCTGGGAAAGGAGTGGTATTCTTCCAACTCCATAAAATCCAAGAACTTCATTTATAGTTTCAGTGTAAACATACAGATTAAAAAGTGTTACAGAAATTTGTGTATTAAGAAATATATTGTGCATAAATGAACTATTGAGAAGATGGTCAAAAGTGGAGGTGAGCAAAGGAAGCTAATGTTTCAAAATTATTTATTTATTTTTCTTTTCTGTTTATCAGTTTTACTTTTGTTTGCATGTAGTTTGATGAGATATCGACAACCAAAGGAAGACACACACTCCCACTTTCTGGTAACTGTGCATAATTCAGACAATCTTTCAGTCTTTTATAATTTTAAATTCATTGAAGACAGATGGGTGTGGCATTGGGATGTCTCTGTAGACGAATGTGGGTGCTGGTCTTTAACAGTCCTACATGAAGAAAAATCTACCAGAGACTATTTTTAACCACAACTTTTAATAGAAAAGGCAGCAACAACAATAAAAGAGGCAGGTTTAAATTTAGATAACAAGAAACAAAAATCTTGGAAAAAAATCTTAAAGTTTCAGTGCAGGGGAAATGAGAGAGCCCAGCTTCATTAAGAACACAGCTAACCTTGGCTTCAGGAGGCAGTGGCCATACTTCATTTTAATAGAATCTTTGAAGTGGTTTCTAGTAAAATTTGTGGTGGAGGTGGAGTGGATATCATTTGCTTTAATTCAGGGGTGGAGAAACTGTTTGCAATGTTCCAAACTAGAAGTTACTATTAGGCGAAGAGACATGTACTAAGCAGAAACTTGGCTATCGTGGTAGGAAACAGAGGGGAGTGATAAAAGGAATGTCCCCCTCAGTCTGGAAAGCACAGTGAATCAACTACTAGAGGAGCCTTTCTTGGATTCTCAGGTTTTATGTGTCTTTTATTGCTTAAACATGTAACTCAGAGGACCACATGGGTATGTGAACATTAATAATTCATAATTATCAGATATTTTAATGTAGAGAAATTATTCTGATTATAGATACAAGTGTGGGATATTTATAACTACTCAAAAGCAATAGAGCAAGAAAATGAGGTGATAAAATGTACAATAATTTAGTAATGGAAGAAACATACATAGACCTATATATGTGTCTCCAATTTTATGTTAAAAACTGAGTTTTACTCTGTTCCATATTCCCCAAGTCCCTAAATAAAACACCAGTTTAACAAATTGGTTAATCTACTTAATATAAAACAATTGCTCATTTTTCTCTGTTAAAATGTTTTGAGCCTTCATAATTGGGTAAAGTAGGGTAAAACGAATAAGATCCAATGCTACAAATAACAGTCACATGTTAATTGCTAGCATAGAGACAGAGCAGAAAGGCCAATATTTCTCATGAAGAAATACTACATGCTTTTTCTTAAATTTAATAGACCTCTAGCTAGTGTGCCTTTCCTTATAATGCTTTCCATATGTTTATTATTCTCTTTTAGAAAGACTAAATTATTAACCTAATTTTACATCAAAAGCATTCATGGTTTTATGTAGACTCTTACTAAACCATGTTAAAATGCCACCAAACTACAAGTTTTTCTTATTGTAATTGGTTTATGTGGTTCTCAAAGAGGATTTAAAGCGATTTCCTCTACTACCTAGCCAAGTCTTTCTCTTTTTTTTTTCACTTCCTACTTGTTACAAAGGATGTAATTGTGCAAAATTGAGACAAGTCACAGAATTTCCAGAAGAATTTCTTGATAATGGTACACTTGGTTGGCAAACTCGCGACACTCAATTGCGATTACTGCTTTAGCCAACACTCTTAACTTTTAGTGTGTATCTTATATAGAAGCAAAGACACAGTGCAGAACATTGGGTAGCAAATATATTTATAAATAAATGCATTATATATTACTCATTCATTTGATGCATTTTAAACAGCTATGTAAACAGATATACAACAAAGGAAAGGATGCAGGGGACTTCTAGAGTAAGATGGGAAGCTTCTTCTGCCATTTGCAAATAAGAAGTGGTAAGGCCACAGAGGAGAGCCGATATCACACACACACACACACACACACACACACACACACACACACACACACACAGAGAGAGAGAGAGAGAGAGAGAGAGAGAGAGAGAGAGAGCTATAGAAGTTAAGAAGAAGTGACAATACAGTTACAGATCCCAGAGGGTAAAAAAGTCACCATCAAAAAGTAGGAAATGTCCTGAGGAAATTATTTAAGTAAAGGACTAAAGGACAAATATGGAACTTCATTATAGAAGACCAAGAGAGCCTCCTCCATATCATCTCATTGTTAAAAATCTGTGCAGCAGAAAGATGCGAGACATGTGTGCTATCGTGAGAAATCTATTAGAGTAACACCAAAACTTCAGCAGAAAATTTCAGGCAAAGAAAGAAGAGACAAATGTATATCAAACCTGCCAAACTACTGCTGTACCCAGAATATTGTTTTTAAAAACTGAAGGAGAAGCAAAGACATTCCATGATAAACAAAAGCTAAAGCAATTTATAGCAAACAACTAAGTCAGCCCTGCAGAAGAAAAGCACACCAAGAAGAGAGATAAAAATCACAACCGTGAAAGCCTGGTAAGACTAAATTTTTTTATTTTATTTTTAAACAATCATGTTTTACATACCAATTCCAATTCCTTCTGCTTCCAGTCCTCCCATGCCCCTCTATCTTCTGTCCAACCCAAATCCATTTATTAATCAGAGACGGTGAGGCCTCCCATGGGGAGTCAACAAAGTCTGTCACATCACTTGAGGCAGGACCAAGGCCCTCCCCCCTGTATCTAGAGCAAGGTATCCCTCCATAGGCAAGAATAAATCTTAGTAAAAGAACACTAGACAAAAAGAAACTATGAAGATTGAACAATATATTTTTGAATGATTGGTTGGCTACTAAAGAAAACAGGGGAGAAATGATTGTTTTAAAATTCCCGCAGCAAATTAAAATGAAACGTGAATAATGAAAGCCTGTGAGACACAATGAGGGCAGTTATAAGTAGGAAATCTTTGTCTCTGTGTTAGTGCATCCTTAAAAAGATCTTCAAATAAACAATCTAGTCGTATGGTTTTGGTCCTAGAAAAAGAAAAGTAGCCAAACAAGGACTGAATGGATGTAGAGAACTATGATTAGCAGTGCAGAGATACACTTAAAGCACAACACAAAGGGGCAAACAACAGAGAATTGGTTCTTTGAACGTGACAGAGTCAACAAATGGTTTCACTAGTCCAAAGAAAGTGCAATTTAATAAAAGTGGAGATAAACCATAGGGCATTTCACAGATTTTGTCAGAGAATAATTAGAGAAAATTTTGGACTATGTCAACAAGTTGAAAAACACAGAATAGATAAATTTCTAAACACATGTGGCCTATCTAAATGAATCAAGAGAATGCAGATGACCAAACACAGTCTGAGAAATAATGAGGCTAAAGCAGTAATGAAAAATTTCACAAGAATATTCCTGGAACAGATAGATTCACTGCCAGTTTCTAGCACCCCTCCAGGGAACTGACTCCAATATGATTTTTCCAGAAAAGCTCTCAAAAACAACAACAAAAAGAAATGATGAAGACAAAAAAAAAAAAAAAAAAAAGAAGGAAAAAACCCTGAACCAATTATTGTAATGGATATAGATACAAAATTTTTCAATGAAATACTTGGAAATTTGATTCAATAGAACAATTAAATGATCTTCTGTCATTATTAAGTGGATTTAAATCCAAAGTTGCAATGAGGATTCAACAGATAGAATATATTGTATCTCTTTATGGTAAGAGTCTTGAAGGAACTGGGTGGGAAAGGACAGCCCATATAGTATTGCTATTCTCCTCAACAGGCAGTAACAAACTGCCTCCTATGTTCTTAATTTTATACCTTATTTATTTGAATTTATTTTAAAAATTTTATTCATTTTACATACCAACCACAGTTCCCCCTCCCTCCCCTCCTCATACCTTGTTTATTGAGAGACTGGATCTTTCAGGAAGAACTGTGGCTCACCATGAGGCTGCTTTATTATTGAACCCCAGGAATTCACCTGTCCCACTTATCCAGGGCTGAGATTACAAGACTTGCTAGCAGGCAGGACCTTGTACCTGAGTATTGGGGGCTAGTCTCAAACTTCTTAAATATGCAAAGGCCTCCCCCTGTGTTCTGGGATTCCAGGGATATAGTACCATGTGAGGCTTCCACGCTGCTTAAGTAGTAAGAACAAAACAAAACAAAATTATGCCTAGGACCGCGATTTCACAGGCTTCTCCAATCTTCACGTTTCCTGAGTAATTATGTGTACTCCTCATAGCATAAGACAAAACCATTGAAAAATAATTTATTTAATATGAAAAGTTATTAGTAGGCAGTTATTCTGTTTGAACATATTTAAAAATTAAGTCAGTACAACTTAAATTTATAAGCTGGGGTAAAACTTGATTGTTACATAAGCCCATTAAAATAATTTTCTGAAGAAAACGATGTGGCTAGAGAGATGGCTCAGTGCTAAAGAGCGCTTGCTGCTCTTGCAGAGGAGAGATACCTTACAAGCATCTGTAACTCCAGGTCCTGGGGACCTACCAGCATCTGCACACATACAGCAAACCCCCACACATCACACATATACACATAATACAAATAAAAATTAATATTTTGAAAAGTAAGATGATTTTTATTTCTATAAAAATGCCTTTCTTATCTATGTACCTATTAGGATACAAATTAGCATATGGAAGTCAATCAGTAAATACTTTGATTCAATGAGCAACCTGAAATAATTCAGCACATTTGACCCAAGTAATTTGTACTGAAGAATCCGTTGCATGGTGAAGAGATTTAGAAAGAACTGGAAATGTTGGCTGCTTCTAGGGAGGGATTCCAGAGCGTGTGATTTGCAATTACTGAACTCTTTTACTGCCTTTCCAAGTCGAATTTAACCTTCACTGATACTGTGAAATTAATAAATACTGGTATTGTGCATTGTGAGGCTGCTTTCAAGTACTGAGCCTTTTTAATCTAACACCGCAAATTGCTTTCACCTCGTCAAATCGGGACTGGAAATAGTCTGACCATCTATGAGAAAATTATCCAAATAATAAAGCTAAGATATTCGTGCTTATTCATGTATAAAATATTAAAATGTATTTATTTTAAACATGTAGATACCTTGAGAAATTTCTTGGGAAAACTTTTCCCTGTAGGATGTGGAAACTATTTTTAAGACTAATTTTGTGAGGTTAAAAAAAGAAGAATGTGGTTTAAATAGTGTGTCTGAGAACTACTTCCCTTTTACTTTGCTTTCACAAGAGCTACAGAAAACTAAATAACGCTCATTGCTCTTGATGTGATTTTGCTCCAGTAAGCGTTCTTGGAGACATTTGTTTATATAACCCAGACTTACTGTTTTCAACCGAAAGTCTGAGCCTATATGAATAGATTTTCTGTAAAGACCAAAATGTATTTGCTTCTTCTTTTAGAAATTATATATATATATTTTTATTTTTCATGTGTGAGGATTTTGCCTGCCTGTGTGTCTGAGTACCATGTACATGCCTGGAGCCTCTTGAGGTCAGAAGAGGGCATATGATCCCCTGGGACTGTACTTACACACAGTTGTGAGCTGCCATTGTGGGTCCTGGGAGTAGAGCCTTGGTCCTCTGAAAGAGCAGCCAATGTTCTTAACCACTGAACCATCTCTCCAGCACTCATTTCCTTTTGCTACACAGACATATTGGAGCACTTCTCCTTGAAAATAATGTAAGAGTTTATATCCAGTGACCATAGAGTATATTAGTATGCACTTCCGCTGTAAGAAAGACAACATGATTTTAGAAAGATAAGAGGTTAAGCCAATAAAGCATGAATTTTGCATTTCCACAAAATAAATCATTTTTATTACTAAGACATCAGTCCAATAAAGATAAAAATACAAGCCTGAGTCCATTCAATGGTGCTGGCATGTATGTTTCTAGGACTGATCACTTGGCATTGGATAAGCAACCAGGGGCTCATCCCTGGGTATAGTAATTCTTATTCTCACAGTCATTAACGGCTTGTAACCTTCATCTAGATGGGGCCACCCTCTGCACTGGGATGCTAACCAGCGTTGAAATTGTTTAGGACTTGTTTAGGCAGGCCTGATACAGTCTCCGAGCAGACTTCCTGGTCCTCTGGTTCTTATCACATTTCTGTTTTCTCTTCCACTAACTAGGTCCTCTGAATCTTAGGTGCAGAAGTTGTTTTGTGTTATAGCTGTGATGCTCTGCTACAAAAAGAAACTTGGTTGTTGAGGGACAGTCTAAGTTTATGTGTGGGTGGAAGGATACATATTTACAATATAGTTCGGAATTAGACTGGGCAAGCAAAGCAACAGCAGTAGCTTCTCCTGTGGGATCATGCCCTTACCAGCTACATTTAGCTGGCTACGTTTATAGTGTCAGGCATGATTGCCCCTCCCCCCCCCCCCCCCGTTAAGAGACTTTGGTTCTAATTAGACAGCTATTGGTTACCACCAAGATACTATCTAGATAAATGGATGGAATTAGAAAATATGTTGAGCCGGGCGGTGGTGGCGCACGCCTTTAATCCCAGCACTTGGGAGGCAGAGGCAGGCGGATCTCTGTGAGTTCGAGACCAGCCTGGTCTACAAGAGCTAGTTCCAGGACAGGCTCCAAAACCACAGAGAAACCCTGTCTCGAAAAACCAAAAAAAAAAAAAAAAAAAAAAAGAAAATATGTTGAGTGATATAGCCCAAACCAGGAAGATAAACAGCATGCATCCCTCTCATCTGTGGTTCCTATCTCCCCTTCTTCAGGTGGGAGTATTATACCTGGAGTAACTACAGAACCAGGAAAGTAAAAAAGGACTGTGTTGGGGAGAACCCCACACAGAGAAATAGAAGGATATAGGGGATATGGAGGGGAGAATGGGATATGGGGAGGGAGCTTTGAGGGGGGGCAATGTGAAAAATATATAAGGAATCATTATTTTATGTTTATCTAAAATTATATGTGTGTGTGTATGTGTGTTAATACCTATATCTTAAAATGAAGTGACACCAGTTGAGGTGATAATAATCTCCCCAAGAGCCATAGAATGTCTTTAAAAAAAAAAAAGCAAATAATAACAACAAAAATCAAAAACCAAAACCTCAAGAATCAGGCATGAAAAACCTCCTTTTGAATTGTTGGGCAGGGGAAACTAAGAGACACCCAAACTAATATAAACTAGTTGTTGCTGTTGTTGCTGCTCTTGATCACCTACTTACCTTCAAGAATTAAAGGCAAGTCCCTGTTGCTGAAGATATCCCCCAGTGGACACAGTAGATTTTAATGCAGATGTACCTTGTTGATTAATTTAGCAAAAGTTATAGGTTAAAATGAGCTCAATTGAACAAGGGAGAAGACACAATTAACTTATATATGGCTAGTTATAATTATTTTTATTCTTACCCTCTTAAAGTTCAGACTTCCATGGCTGAAGAAGAAGGATTTACTTAAAAGTAAATAACTTGGGACTTAAGGAATGATTTATTGTTGAGCCTTGCTTAGCATGATCAATTTCCAGGGTTCAATATTCAATTTAAGTAAATAAATATAGATAACATTGTGTATTCTAATGAGATTCTGTACTAAAACAAATGAGAGGAGGTTAGGAATATGGTTCAACCAGGACAAAGATTGACAAACAACCATGAGGTACCTGATTTTGAACCCCAGGCCTATAACCTATATAAATCCAGGTATAATAGTGTGTATCGGTAATCCCAGTACACCTATGTCAACGTTGTCACAGAGGTAGCAGAATCCCCAGCTTGTCAGCCCCCCTAGCTTGGCCTTCGCAGTGACAAATAACAAGAGATTCCAACTCAACTCAAACAAGATACAAGCTGAGGAGCAACACCAAGGCTGACCTTTGGCCTCCACATGCATGCCATGGCACACATACCCCTGGATGCTCACTACACAGCTGTCATATAGACACACAGATTTTTAAGGCAGAAAATGATGTCTAAGAAAAAATAGTGGAAAAGGATATGTTGTTCCACGAAAATAATTAGGGAATTTATTAAACTTGTCCAGATTTTTATTAAAGGTCTGTATTTAGTGAGCCATACTACATGGGTTCAAACGTAAGCGGGCAAGTGTTATAATGGAAGCATATAGGCAACACCAATATATAGGCATGCTGTTAGGAGGGAAAGCCAGTTGTTCCAGTTTGCTTCTATTGCCATGATAAACACCAGCACCAAAAGCAAATTGGTGAAGAGAGGGTTCGTTTCATCGTACAATTTATAGTCTGTCATGAAAGGAGTCAGGGCAGGCACCTGTCAAAAAGGAATGCTGCCCCCAGGCTTGCTCTCCATGTTCTAAATTTACCTTCCAGATCCCAGCACCCGCAGTGTGCTCAGCCTCTTACATTAATTCTCACTTGAGAAAATGCCTTCACAGATTTACCTTAGGGTCAGTCTCATGGCAGCATTTTCTCAATTGAATTTCTCTCTTCTCACATGGTAGTAGTTAGTGTCAAGCTAACAAAAACCTAAGCAATACACAGGATATGAGCTTACAAGGAGCCTCTCAGCAGATCGTGTTCCGACTAAACAGTAAAGGCCGTCGTCAAGAGTGTAGAAACGCTGCAAATGGTTGTCCCTGCTCATCAGATCTGAGGTGAAATGCTCCCGCAGGCCCACACATTTGCACACTTCTTCCCAATGATGGTGCTATTTGGGGGAGATTGTGAAGCTATTTGGATAGGGTTCTTAGCTGGAAAATATAAGCTCATATGAATGAGATTGGAGGATTGTTTCTGGGTTTGACTTTTAGTTCAAATTGTCCCATACTCAAGCAAACACTCTGTCACCACAGCTGGGGGCTCTTCCCATCACCACGCCTTCCCTGACACAATGTACTGCATCCTCTGAACAGAGATCCTGAGTAAGTCTTGAATCTCTTCATCTGTTTTTGTTAAGTAATCTGTCACAATGATAAGTCACTAATAAAAGTCATTGGTACTGGGCATAGAGGAAGATGCTTTTAATCCCAGCATTCTGGAAACAGAGGCAAGCTGATCTCTTGAGTCTGAGGCTAGCCTGGTCTACATAGTGAGTTCCAGGTCAGCCAAGGTTACACAGATGAACCCTGTCTGAAAAAACATAACACAGCAAAACAGCAGCAACAAAAAAATAAAACAAAACAACTGATACTGAGAAATGGAGTATAAGAAACCTATCTATTTATTGAGCATTTGGAACTAGTTTGCTGGAGAAATGTGGAACATATTGGAACCGTAGACTAGAGCATCTGCAGAGTGCTACAGGCAGAGTTAATGTGCAGTTACAGAGGAAAAGCAAAAGAAAAATGCCAATAGAAAGGCTAGCCATGATGACCCAGGTTATTGGGTTTCAGAGGAGAATAAGGACTCCATCATGAAATACACTAAAGGTCTTTTATGCTATATTCTGGCAAAGAAATGGAATATGTTCTTTCTGTGTTCTGAAAGCTTCATTTGGGCTGCTTTCAGAAGAAATGAACTGTTTTGTTTGGCAGAGGAAATTCCAAGACAGCATAGTATTCAGGTTATGGCAGTTATTACTCATTTTATTTTGCAACATTTCCAGTTCTTCTGTGGGATATTCCATCACAAGTTAAGAAAAGCAACTAATGACTGTTGCATAATCTATGATCTGTGGAGAGCAAGCCCGATGAACAAGGCCCTTCTATCCATAACCTTTTTCTTTTGCTTAGATAATGTAGAGGTCAATCTGGTGATGGTCTCTGAGGTCCATTTTAGCTTAAGTAGACTTGAGATCAAGGCACTTACTTAAAGGTCTGTACAGTACAAGTCATTGACGTAGGCATGTAAAAGAGTTCAGTTACCGAACAAGGACACTGGCAGCCTTAGTCTTTTAGTTTTTAAATTTGGTAGGAGGATACTAGTGAGGAATGATTTTCTAACGGTGTACTTTCCCCTAAATATATTGAATATATCCATTTAGCATGAAAAGAATCTGACACGAAATTCCCTTTTAGCCAGTAACATGCCATCGGAAGCTTGTCTAAATAAAGCATGGTCTAGTGAACAAGATTTCCTCGTAAGATGAGTCAAAGAAATTGAGCCGAAATTTTTCCCCCACAAATTATGTGGAAGTTGTCATGTCACTGAAAGATAAAACATATGTAAACTATTTCCTAGACAATCCCCCTCCCCATGTATGTTATGTACCTGCACATGTGCACAACTGTACACATGTGCATCTGAGCGTGCCTGTGGAAGACTGAGGTCACTGATGCTTGTCTTTCTTGTTTGCTGTCCATATATTTTTGAATACAGGGTATCTCACAGGACCAGCAGCACTGTGGTCCCAGAGGTGTGCTGCTGTGTCTAGCATTTATGTGGTGCTAGGAATCTAAACTCAAGTCCTGGTCCACTCTATTGATTGACCCATGTCCCCAGGCCAAAGGGAAAAAGTTTGTAAGTTGCTTTAGAAGCAGTCATTGATGCAGAGATCCCCAATGTAATGTTAATGCAGTCATGAGGCATTCTGCTCCTCTCTACATTCCAAATTTATTTATTTTTAATTTTTATCTTCTTGAAAAACAAAATAAAATTTTATCATTTTCCCGTTACATTTCCTCTCTCAACCTCTCCCTTGGACTCCTCACAACCTCTCAGATTGACAGCTTCTTTTTCTTTAATTATTGTTGTTATGCACACATATACATACATATATAAATACAATCTTTTTATAGATTTTTTTTATTGAGCTCTACATTTCTCTCTGCCTTTAGAATCAATTTAAAGTATTGCTGATATGCATATGATTTCAGGTCTGGCCATTTTGTATTGGATAGCCAATTAAAGCACTCACCCTTGGAGAGACTAATTCTTCCTATCTCAACAGTCTTTTGTTGACTGTACTTCTTTGTTTGGAGGTGAGACCCATGATGTTTTCTCTCCCTCCACATTAGCATGTCTATTGAAACTGCCATTGTTTGGGTCTTGTTTATGCAATGATTTCTAGAAAAGACTGTTTCAGAAGACACTCTGATATTCTGACTCGTAAAATCATAGAAAGCTTTTAGATAGATCAGTGGAAATAGTCAGAAACAGTGATTGTAAAACTAATTTATCAATATAATAAAAGAAAAAGATTTATGATATCTCTAATGATTTAGAAAATCATTGACATTCTTTCCACCCTTAGCCAAGATCTATGTGCAATTTATACCCGAAGGGAAAATCGATTTTCTCCAAAGGAATGTCACTGGGTTATTGTCCACACTCCAGGACAATCATCTCCAGAAGTAACTGATCAACAAAAAATGAACTCCATGTGAGAGAGGAGGGAGGATTTTTGTTATGTTTTATTTTGTTTGTTTTACTGTTCTTTCAATGATTTTCAGTTTTAATTTCATTTTTAAGAGAGGGAGGGATAGAAAACAGGAAGTTGGCTATTGCCATGAAGAGGATCTGGGAGTACTTTGGGAGGTGATATGATCAAAATATAGTGTATGAAAGCAAAGAAAATTGTTGACATTCTTAACAAAGTAGGAGATTCTAACCAGAACAGAAGTACAAGACATAGACAGGAAAAATCTGTAATAAAAGAGTTTTCATTCAAGATATCCTATTTCTATACTCAAAATCTTCAAAGAGATTTAAGGAAAATTGTTAAAATCAATAACTACAACAAGATCATAGTACACAAGCACAATATATAAAAATCATAATATGTATGAGTATGCTTAGCTGCAAAAACTCATTGCAAGATGTACTAAATTTATAACTATGTAATCATCAAGATATCAAATAATAAGACATTTGTCTAGCAATAAATTTGATTTTTCATAAGTAAAATAATACTATGGAGAAAACTAGTATTTAGGTACATGGAAAGACTAAATTTCTGGTGTGGAAGACTTAATTAACATCTGAAGAAATGACAACTTTAAGTTGATCTATTTATTCATGCAAAACTTATAAATTCTGTGTCAATTCTCTGTGTAGGTATTTATAAGCAGATTTTATGATTGTTATAGAATGTCCTATATGACAAATGTCCTAATATAGCCATGGAAATATAGGAGTTACCAAGTCAGACTTAGATGACTCATACATTGTGTGAGTAGACATAGACATTGTGTCCAATAAGATTATGAATACATGGGCAGAAACTTAGACATAGTTTAGAGAAAAATAATACAAACAATCCCATGCTAACAGAAATGAAGGTGTTTTAGACAGGCTTCTTGGCAAGCTGGCATGACAAAGGAAAGAGTAAAAACCTGAAAGACGTCATGAGAAACTTCAAAAAAACATATAAAACAATATTTCCAATCTGTAAGGTTCAAATAAGACAAAAAATCCCCACCCAAATATTTTAAATTGTAATGCTTTATGTAAAAAAAGTGGAATTATTTTAAATTTCTGAAAGAAGGGGGTAAATGAGCAGGCAGAGCTTACAGGAAAACCCAACATATTAGTAATGTTCCATTTACTGCGTAGGGAGTAGAAGTATGTTCATTTAATTATTTAATTTAAAAATATGTTTCCACACTTAAAGTGACAGAAATATAAAAACTAAAGAACAAAAAGGGGAGGATAAAGTATTCCTTTATAGCCACATTTGGGCTTCTGGCCGTGACTTTCTAAACCAAAGCTATCAATGAAAATTTAATAAAACTTGATCTTTACCCCTAAAAGTTATTCTAGCCAGTGCCCATCAGATCTTTCCATCATTTGAGAATGCAATGAAGAGACCACTTGAGTAAATAAAGCCCCCCGGATGTGTTTGCACAACACAGTTCGTGGCTGGTGAGATATTCTGTGCTGATGTTTCTGAAACTGGAGACCGGAAACACACAGTGAAAACGAGACCTTTTACAGTTCTTACGCCAACATCAGCATCAATTACAGTGCTGTGTGGGAAAAGCTGTAAGAAAGACTCCTGGTTTCGCAAGTCAGCAGATATTTTAATTGTGGCAGATGGGACCCCAAAACTTTATAGCCTTCAGCAACAAATGGCTCCTAGACATTAAACTGATCCCTGATAAAACAACCCCGAGGTTATGAGAAGGCTACTCTGCCAATTTCATCTCTCTGTGGGATCCACTGACATCTGGTTCAGCTGCGGAAGCTGGAAAACGTCTTTAAAATTCTCTTGACAGTAAAAATGGACATGTGGAAAACATTCTAATCTGTTAATCTTTGGTGCTCCTGAACAAGGGACATTTGGCTTTAAGCTTCATGATGATAAATATGAAACTTCCAGATCTAGTTGTAAATAACCTAATGGCATTTGAATACAGAATAGCACTTTATTTCCCAATGGTACCAAAATATGAATATGCACCTGCATTGACGAAAGGACCGAAGCGGCTTTATGCTCTTTGTTTACACCTGTGTTTTATAATTTGTCAACCTTTACTTTGGTTTCATTTGGTCAGTGAAAATTAGCAAACGGTGGCAAGTAACTACTGCTTTCTCATCCCCTGTCTCTTCACCTCCTTTCATTCTTTCCTCTGTTGCTCTCCATGCTGGATCAGGAGCCTCCCTTTCTCCCCTTTATTGTATTACATATTTCAAATAACCAAGAAACCAAGTAACAGAAGCAGTTGAATATTTTATAATGCTGGTAAATGACCTTCAGGATCACTACACAGATATATTAGTGTGTGAATAGGCTTAACATGTAAGAAATTGTATGTGTCTCTCTGTCTCTAAACAGATAAACAACTGTCTTTACAAGCAACAAATTCTAGAAAACATTTATATTTTGTAGCCCCTACAAGATGCACAAAACTATCCCAGAACAGGGTATGGTGCCAACTCCTTGTTTGTGGTGGTTAGTTTTTCTCAACTCGAAGTCATTTGTGAAGAGAAACGCCAGTTAAGGTAGTGACTCCATCAATTGACCCATAGGTGAATTTTCAGGAGCCTTTTCTTGATTAATTACCAATGTGGAAGAGCTCAGACCACTGTGGGTGGTGCCACTTTTGAGTGGCATAAGGAAGCCAGTCAACTGCTCTCCTACTTGGTGTCAGTCCCTCTGCCGCTCCCATCTTGCGTTCCAGATGCTTTGTGGCTTTCACTTCTAGCAGTTTTGTCTCTTTTCCCGGTGCTTCTGTCACAAGATCTTTCTTTTCAGAATGAATATATGTGTTGAAATTTTTATATACTAACCACAAATGCCATGGATTTAAGCTCAGCAAAGAAAAATATGAAAGAAATATTGAATATAAATGTAGGTCTATATAATTACCCATCAAACATAAACTACTCAAGAGTCTTTCTTTTCTAATCCCAAGAATCATGATGTCTAGATAAAAATATATTAATAAAGAAATTCACTTATAAATATATAAGTTAAAGAGAATACTGCACAGCAATCATTTCTGACAAACTTAATTTTTTTCCTTCTGTTACTGTCTATTGAGTTTTAACCTCTGAAAAGCAAAATGTCACATGATGGTTAAGTGCAGGGCTTTTATACATGTACATCTAAGATCTAAATGTTGCTCTGTTATCTTGGACAAGCTACCAAAGTTCCTGTCCCCTGTGTGTTCTCCTATGTAAAGCTGAAATACAAATGGCTTCTGAGAGTGTTAGTTTTGCTTCTCTTTTCCTATTGACTCCATTCTTCGGCTCTCAGTTTTTTGCCTCCATAACTGAAACCAATAAAATCACTCAAGAATATCATTTATCTTTCCAATGGAAGGCTGGCTTCTGAAGTCTGTACTGAATCTAAAGGATGAGTCTATATTTTAATTTTATGAGATTTTAGTGTATGAGTAGTGTATTCTTTATGTTGTTTGTCCCCTCCTCTCCTCTCCTCCATGTACCTGCTCCCATGTTTCCACCACTCCTCAAAATCATGGACTTGTATTGTTTAATTATTATTGTTACATATAACACACACATGAATTTATAAATATAACTTAATGTAGTGCTATTTTGTGTACATGTATGTAGGGCTTAGCATCTGGTGTTGTACAACCTATCAGAGGGCTCATCCCTGGAGAATACTGACTACTTCTCTCACCAACCACTAGATTCCATTGACTCTTCTCTAGAGGCGAGGCTGGTGGCATTTCCTCCATCCACACTGGCATGTCAGCTTGTGTTGTGTATTTCATGTTGTTGAGATTCCATGGATGCAGCCTCCTGGTTTTATATAAAAGACACTACCTCGGGGAAGACATCTGGTCCTCCATCTTTCCAACCCCTTTTTTGTGTTGGTTTTTTTTGTTGTTGTGGTGGTTTTTTTTTTTTTTTTTTTGATTTTCGAGACAGCGTTTCTCCATAGCTTTTGGTTCCTGTCCTGGAACTAGCTCTTGTAGACCTGGCTGGCCTCGAACTCACAGAGATCCGCCTGCCTCTGCCTCCCGAGTGCTAGGATTAAAGGCATGCACCACCACTGCCCAGCTCTGTGTTGGATTTGAGCCATAAATATAGGGGTTGTGTTGTAGATGTGACAGTTGGGAATGGGCACCTGTTCTCTGCACTTTGAACTGTTGTGGATTTTTGTAATGTTCTCTGTTTGAAGAAAAAAGAAATTCCTTTGATATGTGAGGGTATAAAGATAAATATTTAGAATAAAGCTAGAAATTACACTGGATTAGAGAAGTGATAGTAGTGGGTTCTTTAAAGCCCATGGCCTCAGCAGAGCTGGAGAGTGATTTAGATTTACACCTTCTTATTCCTTTCCCTCCACACCCTTCTCCCTCTGTTTTATTGCTTTGCACCACCCTTCCCAGTTTTTCTGGTATTTTGTACTTTCCTGTTATCTGAAGTTACTCCAGGTTATGTACTCATAAGTAAAATTTCAGAGTTAGGATCTATGAATAAGAAAACGTGGGTCTGCGTTGCCTTACTCTGCACAATATTTTCTAGTTCCATTCATTTATCGGCATATCTCATGATTTCTTTTTTTTTTTTTTTTGCGGTTGAATAGAATCCGATTGTGTATATATACCACATTTTCATTATCTATTCATCAGCTGAAAGATGTTCAGTTTGCTTCCATTCCCTGTGTAGTATGAACATAGTGGCTTTGAACATGGCTAAGCAAGTATCTGTGGAATAGGATGTCAAGACTTTTTGGTAGGTCTCTTTTTTAGCTTTTAGATAATTCATCACACTGATTTCTACAGTAACTGCACTATGTTTGCAATCTCACCAGTAGTGAATGAGGGTTCCCTTTCTCCCACATCCTTGCCAGAAATTGCTGTCAATTGTTTTCCCAACCTTAGTCATTCTGGATCAGGCAACATTGTGCGTGAAAGCATCCTGCTGTGTTCCTCATGAGAGGTCTCCTGACAGTTATTGAGTGTCACATCAAGGCACTGTGCTTTGTTAGGTTCTAGATTTAACTGTTTTCTAATTTTTCCGAGATATGAGTAGGAGATAATGTTGGGCAATTTATTCTCAAACAATTTTCCAAATCGTGAAACTTCCATCCAACATAAACTTACAGTATGTATTGCTAGATACATCTTAGATTGTGCATGGATACTTCTTGATATTCCATTACATCCTCAATATCATATTCTTGAAACATTCTAAGTTCTTGGACTGCTGCAAACCTTCCATTTTTGCCCTGTGCCTCATGGTCCTTTTTAACTATCAAACTCTTTGTATTAGAGGTCTTTGAAAAGGTACCTCTCCATGGCAACCTTCACCCCCCTCCACCTCAACAACTCCTATTCATTCTTCAAGTTGCAATTTAGAAAGATTTCTTACATGCTAGGCCCTCTGCATGTGGGTGACAGTTGTGTAGCTTGGTCTCTTTAAAGGGCTCCTAGCAGTGGCATCAGGAACTATCCCTGGTGCATGAGCTGGCTTTTTGGAGCCCATTCCAAACTGGTGTGGGATTGTTTATGACTTGCGCCTTCAGCCTGGTTGACACCCCAGGGAGGCCTTACCTTTTTGAGGAGTGGATGGGGGTGGGATGGGGGAAGTTGGGGGGAGTGGTAGGAAGTGAGGGAGGGGGAACTGTGATTGGTGTGTAAAATGAATAAAAAAATTTAAATTAAAAAAGAAAGATTTCTTGAGCAGTTGTTTCTGGGACTACATGGCACCCTCACCTATTGTCATCTGGCTCATTGCACCCACAGTTTCTCTGTTCCTTTCTTGAACTACAGCACTGATTCGTGAGGAAGAGCGTGCATTATAGTATTAGTCTCAATTTCAGAATCTAGCATATGTGCTTACGCTTAGTTACCTATGTGCAAGGAATGGCATACGCTGTCAAGATAAACAGTTGCTTGAGGCTCTTATCACTTACAGGGATTTTTGAAACCCACTTGATTTCCTTGTGTAAGGAGCAGCACACTTGCCACTGAAGTCAAACTCTGGAAGTCCTTGCAAAGTTATTTAAAATTGAAAGCCCTGAGCTTCTAGGTCTCATGAATTTCTTGTTTTCATCTGAAATGTGGTTTTAGTTGTCATTCAGTTTAAGGTAAAGAAAGAATGCGGTCTGTCAGGTGGCATAGCCACTGAGTCCTAACTGCTTTTAACAAGTCTTCACTGACATCTCAAACTTGGCTGACACAGTCATTAAAAAAAAAAAAAAGAAAAGAGAAAGAAAAAAGCTGAAAATATTTGCATATAGGATGTATATCTCACATTGTATGGCTAAATGTATAGCTGAGCCCCAGGTGTAGGGAGTCCATAGGATGACTTTGTTTTGTGCACATGCAATAGCTTTTAAAAGTAAGACCTCTACTAGCTGAACCCAAAGATTCACTCCAAACACTACTTTTTGAAAGTCACAGAGCATGGAGAAATCAATTCATTACTGACTAGGAAGCTTCTTTCCTACTGGTTGGCTCTCATAGACATCATGCCATTATTGTACAAGAGGCATACCTGGCCATGCTAGTCATTACTGTAGCGTTCCGGGTTTATAGCTGGGTATAACTGATGATTACTTTTCTCCACTGGCAGCTTGCATAGGCCTGCCAGCACTAGGAAAGCTCTTCAGTAAGGATTATGCTCCATGTTCACACCAGTTTGATTTCATCACATTCTATAACTTAAGTATGTAGTGTGTTCAAAGATAAGGTCTTTCTTTCAAGGAATTAAAAAAAAAAACCTAAAAAACCTTTACTGTTTAAAAAGAACATGTAGATGACTAAAAACACAGAGTGGGTCATTATTCTTTAGGATGTCTACACTGCTTGACTACAAATTACATTGTGTATTTCTTTTCACATACGGTATAAGAGTCAAGTGATCTTTTGGTTTGAAATTCTGTAGTAGCACCATGCAAGGAAAAAAGTAACAAAGCATCGTGAAGTGTTCTTTCATGAGATTAAGTTATAGCATGTATTTTATATCTCACAGAAATGTTCTAACTTTGCATAGACAAATTTTTAAATGATGTTAATGTTATGATGATAAATAATGTTGGCATTAAAACTCGACATCACAGTTAACAATAGAAAATGCTGGTTTAAAGATTCCCAACACTGAAGGATATTAAAAAACATGAATTACTGAACTTACAAGTAATAGTTAATGTTGCCCCTGCCACATTGGATAATGGTAATAGTGAAATGAATTCAATATGCCTCGTTTAGGCAAGTGTTCTGTCATAGATCAGATCAATGTAAATAATTTTAAGTGTGTCTCTGTGTGGTTTTTTCCTACCTAGAGTGTATAATGTTTTCTGCAAGGTCTTAAAAGATCCCATGCTTTACAAAAAAGAACTTTGTTTAAAAGATCCCATGCTTTACAAACAAGAACTTTGTTTTAGAATTTTTTTCTTGAGAAGTATGGAGAGCTACAGCATGATAAGCAGTGTCCTTGTCTTGAAGTGCATTCAAAATATTCACAATGTTTATTTGGAAAATAATCTACCATAAGTGCAAATATATTTGCTTTAATCAATTAATGTATATGTCCTGTCTATATGATGGATAAGACTACAGAAGGATGTAAGGGAAGAGGGGACAGGGAAGGAGAATCAGAGAGTAGAGAAACAACAAAAATAAAGTTTATGTGAAAGCTGTCATAATAAAACCTAATATTTTGCAGGATTCTTTGGAAAAATTAAAAGTGGCAGTCATGTAAAATCTAAATATGCTTATAGACATTTGCAGAACTTACTTTTGTATTGTGAGGTATGCAAGAGTTCTCAATAAAATACTTGCAAACAGAATGCAGGAGTATAGAAAAGATGATCACCCACAATGATCAGGTTGATTTTATCCCAGAGATTCAAAGATGGGCCAGCATACACAATCAATAAATTTAATGAATCATATAAATGGACTTAAGGATTAAAATCTGATAACTCTTTCAATAGAAGTAGACAAAATTCCAAAATTTCTTCATGATAAAAACTCTAGAGAGACTAGGACCAGAAGGATGATACTGAAAAATAAAGAAAGCTTTATTTGACAAACCCACAGTCAGCATTATCCTAAATGGATTAAAAAGCAGTGACATCAAAATTAAAATGAGAGAGGGCTAGTCACTATTCTACTCCTTTTAAATATAATTCTTGAAGGCCTGGATAGAGCAATAAGAAAAAAAATTGGAAACTAAAGGCATACACAAAGGGGAAGACGTGAAACAATCCCTGTTTGCAGAAGATAGGACAGTATGTGGAAGGAAACCTAATAATTCCACCAGAAAACTAGACATAATCAACACTTCAGCAAAGTGGTAGGATACAAAAGTAGCTGTTAAAAGTCAGTAATCCTTCTGTATCCTAAAGACAGATATGCTGAGAGAGAGATCGTAGAAAAACTTCCCCTCATAATATTAGAAAAGAAGGTATCTAGGAATAAACCTGAACAAGGAATGGAAAAAATCTACAATGAAAACTTTGAATCTCTGAAGAAACTGAGGAAGAGTAAGATGGAAAGCACTCCCCTGCTCATAGATTTGTGGAGTTAATATTGTGAGAATGACCATTCTACTGTAAACAATTTACAGATTCAGGGCAATCCTACTCAAGGTTCCCACAATAGTCTTCACAGAAATAGGAGAATGCCTTAAAATTCATATGGAAGCAAACCTGAATGAACATAATATTGCTGGAGGGATGGATAGCCATATCAGATTTCAAGCTACATATAGACCTGTGATAACAAAGATACTGTGTAACAAAGAAAATCCTGATGCAAAACCAGACGTAAACCAATAAAACAAAACAGAACCCCCATATATGAATGCATGTAATTAAATACATGAGATAAAGTCTCAAATCACATGGTAGAAAAAAGGCAGAATCTTCAACAAATGGTGCCAGGAAAATTGGATGTGCACATGTAGGGGAATAGAATTAGATTCATATCTCTATATATCACTGTGCCCAAAAATAAACTCCAAGTGGACCAGAGGTCTCAATATGAAACCCGAAGCTCTGAAACTGGAGAAAGAAAACATAAGCAGTCTCTACAGGATACAGATTTTTAAAAGGACTTTATGAAAAGAACTCCATTTACTCTGGAATTAAGGCCAACCATTGACAAATGAAACTACAATTGTCATAAAAACTAAACCGTTTCAGTCCAGCAAAGGAAACAGCCAGTTGAGTGAAGAGGAAGCACACAGAGTGGAAGAGGGTTTTTGCCAGCCATGCATTTGATGGAGAATTTGTGTCTAGAATATAAAAAGAACTAAAAGAAAACAAAAACAAAACAACAAAAGCCCCAAACAAACAAAAAAACCCAAAGCATCAAGGAAATAAACAGCCCAATTAAAAAATGAGTCTGTAATAGATCTTGAAATCTGGAATGGTAATCTTTCCAGCACTGTTCTTTTTGCTTGGGATTGTTTGGGTACCCAGGGGCTTTTGTGATTCCATGGAGCAACATTTCTGCCAAAATTTATAAAGTGGAACAAAATACGGAACCCAAACAAGACTTTTGTGTAAAAGAATTCTTGAACAATGGCCATGGGAAATACTTGTCAAAGGAAATGTGTGTGCTTTTTTGTTGGGTGTTTACTAAAGTTCACTTGGTTTTATACGCTGAAAACTATTAATGACTGTATAAGGACCACTTTCAAAAGCCTCTGTCCTCAACAGTGAAAGTGGTGATACTGATCCCTGAGCTGGTCTTAACAACTCAGTAACTTGCAATGCAAAACTGTTTTGCAAGAAATCTGGAACAGACACCCAGTGTCGTTACTGTCTGGAAAACAAACAATAACAGCAACAAAAACAATACAGCGATGTCAGTTCCTGGCAAAATTTTTACTTGCAATGACAATCATTTTGTTATCTACATAATGAATATCTAAGCTTATGGAATTTATAATATATATATTTTTCTAACAAAAAACTAAAGTTAAAATCAACTAGGAATCAGCTGGGCATAACATATACTTTGAATCCTAGTAGTAGGGAGACAGAGAGGCAGGCAGATGTCTCTGAGTTTGAGACCAGCCAACAAAACATATCAATGGGAAACACTGATTGATCCTCAAGAGGAAAGAACAATCTTTATTAAAAGTTATAAGTGCCAAAAATTAAACGAATCAATAAAACTAAATAAATAAGACACTATCAACAATTTTTTTAAACATAATGGGTACCAGATCTGAGCAGAGAGTTCACAAAAGAAAAAGTAAAAGAATGACTATGAACTATATTAAGAAGTGTTCAGTTCTACATCCTTAGCAACCAGTGAAATAACATTGCTCTGAGATTTCATCTCACTCCAGTCACAATGGCTGAGATCACAGAAACTGCTGACAATGAATGCTGGCGATGATGTGGGGAAAGAAAAACCATCACTCATTGTTGGTGGGATTGCAAACTTTTGCAGCCAGTCTGGAAATCAGTGTGAATTCACAAAGAGGTAAAAGTAGATATGACCCAGCTATACCACTCCTTGGCACGTGCCCAGAAGACTCCGTCTTCTACTCCGCAGACACTTGCTCTGGCATGCTCTCTGCCACTGTATTCACAGTATTTAGAAAATGGAAAAAAAAAAAACATAAATATCCTTTAGCTGAATGGATATTGACCCACAGCCAAATATTAGGGATAGCACAGGAGAGCCCACAGAAGACAGGAAGGAAGGATTAAAGGAGTCAGAGGGGTCAAGGACACTGGGAGAACACAACCCACGTAATCAACTAAGAAGGGCTCATAGGGGCTCAGAGAGACTGAAGTGACAACCAGGGAGCCTGTACAGGTCTGAGCTAGGTCCTCTGCAAATATGTTGTGGCTGTTTAGCTAGGGGTTTCGTGTGACTCTTAACAGTGGAGCTGGGGTAATCTTTGACTCTTTTGCTTGCTCTTGAGACCCTTTTCCTCTTACTAGGTTGCCTCATCCTTCCTTATTATGAGGATATTGCATCGTTTTAGTACATCTTGTTATGTAATGTTTGGTTGATATCCTGGGAGGCCTATTCTTTTCTGAAGGGAAACTGAGGATCTGTGTGTCTGGGGTGGATGGGAGGTAAGAGGCGGGTTCTGGGAAGTATGAAGGGATGGGAGCCTGCAGTCAGGATGTGTTGTATGAGAAAAGAATAAATAAAAAACAAAAAATACGAAAATGTGAGATAGACAGATATAACTGTATTTGTCTACATATATAATAGAATCTTATTTAGTTGCAAAAGTATGAGATAATAAAATTTGCAGTTAAAGGACAGAACTAGAAAATGGTATATTGCTTGAGATAACTCAGACCCAAAAGGACAAGCATAAATGTGCGCTTTCCTATTTGGGTATCCTAGCTCCAAATCTTTATATTTGAGGACAGAACCTGAAGTTACCATAGGAGTCAAAAAATGAAAGGGACTATGAGGGAAGACAAGATTGTGTTTAAGAAAAAGAGATCATAGGACACAGGTAATATAAGGGGGGAATGGGGTGGCTTAACTAGAGAAAGGGGTGCAATGCAAAAGGAGAATGAGGCTGGGTGGTGGCACACGCCTTTAATTCCAGCACTTAGGAGATAGAGGCAGTCAGATCTTTGTGAGTATGAGGCCAGCCTGGTCTACAAGAGGTAGTTCCAGGACAGGCTCCAAAGATACAGAGAAACCCTGTCTTGAAAAATAAAATGATAAAAAAAACCCTAACCAGACAAACAAACAACAACAAACAAACAACCAAAACAAACAAACAAAAAAACCCAGGAGAATGAGGAAGGAGAGAAAACTAACAGTAACAATGTTAGAAAAAGCTATAAGGAAATATTATTTTATAAGTTTGCTTAAAATACACATTGTGTGTGTGTATATATTTATTGTTTTAGTGGAGTTTTGGCATACAGAGTGATAGTGCTTCCCATAGGTGTTGTAGATTTTATAACATATACTTCAATGCCATGCAAGGACAACATCTCTTCAGATTGTTGCTCAAGTTGGTCCAAGAGTCATCCCCCAAACAATATAGGCTGTTGTCATTGCCTCTGGCTAACAACAAGAACTTGAGATCAGACCTTGTTACTGAAGACACCACACACTTGCGGCACAGTACTTGGGGACTCAGCCTGTTGCTCACTTGGCATCCTCTTTCCTGAGGACTAGCTCTCACATTCAATACTCTGCAAGCTTCCAGGAGAAAAATAACCCATAGTCCTACCCAGCTTTAAACCTGTGAAACACAACAATGACTCGCACTGACAAGATCTCCCAATGATGCTATAGTGGTACTTAGATCTTGAGTATTACCAAGGGTTGTCTAGTAGGTCTTAAGGCCTTCTCAACAAGGGGGAAATCGTAGTTGGTTCTAAAACTTTGTCAGCTACCCATGACTGTAGATGTCATAGAACCTAGAGTTAAAACAATTACAACTACTGTCTTCCTAAACTGTATGTGTGTGTGTGATTATATTTTCAACACTTATCCTTATAAACATGGATATGGTTTTCATCCTTCATCAAAGAAGCCTCATTTTGCAGCTGACTGATGCTACTGCACAGATTCACAACTAATCAAAATGCAGAGAATAAGTGACTATGAAGTATCCAGTTCCAATTAGTACATCCATAACAATTCCCATACACCTAAGGCTCAGGTAACATAAGATCAGTGCAAATGGAAAGATTGTAAAAGGCACAGGGCGGGACTTCTGAGGCATTTATCTGTATCTATCTATCTATCTATCTATCTATCTATCTATCTATCTATCTATCATCTATCTATCTATCTATCTATCTATCTATCTATCTATCTATCTATCATCTATCTATGCAATATGAGAAGTAATAATACATTGAGCAAACTAAACCAGTATTTGTAGAAAGTCTGCTTTCAAAGTTGATGATCTCTTTCTATAAAGTTTAGATTGTCTTAGTATTTCAGAAATGGAGAGATAATTATTTGAGTACTAACATTTGAGAAGAAATAGGTGACCAGAGTTATTTCAAAATCAACCAAAATCTACATTTTCCTCTGTATTCTTATTATACAGAATTTTTATTGACCACAGAAACATCTTAAATTATGTGACTAACAGTCTTTCTTTATCTACATCTGTCTTTTCTAAGAAAATATGCACAATTATCTCATACATTAATTACATAATGTTTTCTGAATATGCTGTTTTGTTCACAACCCACTTTATTATTTCATGTATAATTAATTGTAGATATATCTACTTTTACTTTCTAAGAACTGAAGGTCTGGGGTTGCCAGTGTTCACAGAAACAGTGCTTGCCTGTAGTTCTTACACGAGAGATCTCAAAAATGGATGATTTGTTTGCCTCTGTTCTCTGTCCAGATCTGTGGTGGAACATATGATGGCTCCAGGTGAGGAGTGATCAACCTCAGTGCACATTACACAACACACACACACACACACACACTGGGTGTTTAAGGAACTATGGTTCGTGGGGTAAACACAGGTAATGAATAAATAACATAAATGTTTATTTTTCCCTACCCTCAAATATGTAACGCTGTCTCGTGAGTTGGACCAACCCCAGTTGTTCCATTCACAGACTTGCTTGCTCTTGGGAGTCTGTCTATCTTGTATTTCTATAATTACTTCACCAGTTATACTTTAAGTACTTTTCACAATGGCTTGTTTGAGTCTAGGTATCATGCCATATAGTGCAGGATCAGAAGAGTGATGTTCAAGCCAATATATTCCTTGCTGTTTTGACTTCTTCCAGACAGCTGCTCTGCATAGTCTCACAGCCCTCTCTGGTTTGTCAATACGGGTAGCACTATTTACCCTCTATCCAAAACACTGCACTTCCAGTTCTTTTCTCCTTTAATCAGTTCCCATCTTTGTTGCTCCACTCTTTGCTTATGTTTATTGGCATTCAGCTGTAACTGTTAGGGGCCTCACATCAGCATCTGTTTCAAAATTGGAAGCTATTTACCTCTTTACCAGAAACAGTCCAGAAATAAAGCCTGTTCTGAATCAGCTCATAGCTGAAATCCTTGTGACCCTGTAACTTCCTAGAGCAGCTCAACTCACTTAAAATTAGTTAACGGATCAGTTGCACAGGAGGTTTGCCTATTACCTGACTGTAAAGCCCTGTGATTTTTTTAGATTATTATAAAAGCATGAAGTGGTCTCCACCACTGGGGAGGGGGGAGCGGTTTACACAGCTATGCGGATCTGTCCTCTTTCCTTGCACTTCGTCACTCTCCCCTCCCCCAGCTTTGTACAAACTCAGCAAAATACAGTAAGAGGAAAGCTAGGCTGAGAGCTTGCGTCAAAGAGCCAGAATGCAATGGTCAAATCTTTTCTGGACTCTGAATTTGTAGACTCAAGTACTATATTTTTGACTAGGTTGATCACTAATTTTTCTCAAAAGATCCAGCGCCCTTGTTTCTTTAGCATAGCTCTGAACTTTTATCTGCCTGCTCCACAGTACCTCAAATAATAGCTTCCTCTATTAATTTACTTCTTCATCTTCTTGTTTGTGCTATGGCCACTAGTCATAAGAATGCTGTTGTTTTTTTCCTGTGTAAGGTACCATTCTACACTTTGAATTTGAACCGTCCTATGGCATCTAACTTAAATGCTGTCTGTAATCTTCCTTCCTCTCATTCAGAGATGCCAGCTCCATCCACGACTCTTGTCTTTGTGCATAGCATAATTCTTCCCCAGTAAGCATGTCACACAGATTTTTATTTAATTTTCAAACATTTTTATTTATTCAGTGAGAATTTCAAACAATATATTTTTTATCATATTCTTTCCCATTGTCCAAACCATCCCCTGTTCCTAGTCCCTAGCCAACCAACTACAGGTTCACCTAGACTTAGAGCCTGCTTTTGATAAACCCAGCATCACTCTATTGAAGAGAATCAACTTTTTCTCTCTCAGCAGCTATCAATTGCAAATAGTCTCTAGGTTAGAGGTGGGACTTTCTGTCACCCTCACCTTCTCCTCCTTGTTGGGACCCTGCCTGTCTTGAGCTTGTGGAGGTCTTGTGCCTTCAGCCACAGTCTCTTTGAGTTCCTATGTGTGTCTTTCCTGTTGTGTCTGTTTCCTTAAAGTCCTCCACCATTCTGGCCATTAGGATCTTTCTGACCCCTCTTCTACATAGCTGAGTGCTAGATGTTGTGTGATCCGCACATCCCTCAGCTCTGGAAAGCACTGCAGTCTTCTTCATTTTACAACTAGGGAAACCGGGAGGCAAAATAGCAATATTAAAATGACATGGTCAACAGTGCCAGAGGTTACCAAACTGAAGTTTGTCTTTTTACTTTATTACTTATTTATTTACGCTTTTAATTTCTGACAATTCCACACACATATACAAGGCATTATGGGTATATTCCCCTCGTCACTCTCTCTCTCCTCCCCACTCCTGTGATCTCCCTCACATCTAGTCCTACCCCCACTTCACCTTATTGCATGTGCATCTGCCTTTTCTGTGATGTGCTCTGATCCTTGCAGAGGGAGATTTTTTAATGGATGTTATTTTCAGGACTTAGCACCATAGTTGTGTATTTTAGCACCTTGACTAGTTATGAGTCCCTGTATTAACTGTTACCCACTGCAAAGTTTGGTCTTTATTAACTAATTGATAAAACACTAAACTGTGTGTTTTTCATCTGCCTTTAAATCTACTGATAGCTCCGCTGTCCTCTGTCATCATGATGACGATATTTGTTTCAGAGCTTGTCAATGATGGAAAACTAGTGGATGCCACCACTTAATGCCACTTTCTTAATTTTCTGTAGTGTTAGTTATTGAACTGTAAATGTTTAGGGACTATTTTCTTTTTGGGGTTCTAATGTTCTCTTTCCCTAACTCACGTTTTTTTTTTGGTCTGCCCCCCCCCACACACACACAAATGAGTTTTCATCAAGACAAAGCCTTGTCTCTGCCTTTCTTATCCTATACAAGTTCTTTAGAGAGCTCAGATATGGAATAGTAAATAAATTTAAAGTTTTAATTGATCTAACAGTGGCTTAAGAGATAGATCAGTAGTTAAGAGCATTAACTCAGAATTTGTTTCCTAACACCCACACGGCACCTCACAATCACTTGTTAACTCCAGCTCCAGGGGACCTGATGCTCTCTTCTAGTATCTGTAAGCAACAGCACTCATACACGCACATACACACACAACACACACACAGAATAAATATTGTGGGATATTCTATACAGAAGTGAAAAGTGGGGAATGTAAACAAAAAGAAGAGAAATGAAAGTACAAAGAAGAAATTAAAAACCAATTGTTCTGAGGTCCGTCTATTGTTACACCATTAGAAGGTAATTATAATTAAAGAAGGATAGTACAGGTGTTATAGGGTATTATTATTTTTGTTTTATTACTTATTTATTTGCCTTTTCAATTTTGACAATTTCACACATGTATAGAGTCATTCACAAAGTAACTTAGAAGTAAAAATATTGTTACCATCATAGACAAAATATAAACATAAAAATAGCAATTAACAAAAGAGCAGTTATCCAAAAAGAGGAAACTAAGAATGTAGGAAATAAAAAGAAATGAGTCAAACAGCAGATGGTAGCCAAGAGCTTAGTAACTGTGTTCTGGCTGGATATTCTTAAATAGGTCAAAATGAACAACGGCTCAGCGTTTGCTTCGCCTATTCTTCATTCCTTGTGTATGGTCTGGGCTCATGTGATCATCTAGGACCCCAGGTGTTTTCTTGCTTATGGTCACCATTTCTGCAGGCCTCAATGTCATTTGTGTTTGATTATTTGAAAGGAAAAAGCCGCATAGTTGCTGAGAGAAAGAACTTGTTTGAGAAAGGGCACGTATGGAGTTGCTCACATGCTATTGCCTAAGCACAATCTCACGTGTTTAGCTACAGCAGCAGTTTGCCAGTGTGTGGCTGGATCCTGGAAGAAGATGAAGCAGAGCTTCGGTGAAGAGCGACAATGATCTGTAATTCTTACACAGTCAGATCAAAAGATTATGGGTATCCAATCTTGTTTATGCATTAACTTTCATTTTGGGATTTGAAACAATGCATATTTTTAGTGTTCTTAAGAGCAAATGCTGAATTTTTTTGGCATAGAAGACAGAAATCCTCAATTAAACTAGAACCTCAGACTATTTTTGACATGTAAATGTTCTTATTTCAAGAAATAATGTGCAAGTCAGGAAGCAGCATTTATTAGCATCTCAGTGTTGACATGTATAATGTTTTAATGTCAGTTCTGTCTCTTGCTACTGAAGTAACCTGAACCTTAGTCATCATTTAAGAGTTAAAGGTGTGGACGTTTAGGTCCTGCCTTATATTTATCTATTGACAGAAACCAGACGCTCATTAAATTCCTCCATGTTGAAGGGACATTGGATATTTTATATTAAATTTGTTAGCTGGAAACCATGGGTGATTGATAAAGAAACAAAGAGATAGAAGTAATATTTGCCCAAGAAGAAGCAAAGTAGATAACTCTGTGCAGTAAGGGGAGCAAGTGTACAACAGGGTTTAGTATGACTAAAATTCACTGTGTACATGAATTTTACATATACACTGTTGCGAAGCTCACTGTAGCGTACAATCGACAAACACAAATTTAAGAGGAGAAAATGGGTGACACTGAAAACAATCACATACAGAACTGAATTCAGTGAGTGGATGAGATGGATCGGAATATTTCTGTGATCATTGTACTGCCAGAAGAAGAGAACTGTGAATAGAGTAACCATTCTCTAGTAAAGTCCGTTTGCCCTGAGTACCTGGGACACACGATTGTTATAGAGGACTGGATACAGTCTGGAAATGCAAATTTATACCAGAGTATCTTGTTATTTTCTTTTATCTCCTCAAAAATTAATTCAAACTTTAAGTATTCTTTGAAAGTATTAACAATGCCATGATAGTTTCTATTACATAAATTATTAACTATTTTATCCTTGTTGTACATTTAACACAAGAACTGATTTCTGCTCTTACGATATATCCATACCCAATTTATTGCTTCCCAGAGATGGCAGTTAATATCAATTTCACACAGATCTGCAGAGCTCATTTGGGAAACACAGCTGAAGTCATAGGGCTGGTTTATTGATTGGTTAGAGGAGGAGTAAATGGGGGCAGTAAGGACATTCAGTTAAGTGTTTTTGTTATTGTTTGCTTTGCTTTATTTTGTGTTTGAGGCCTGGGGTCTTCTTTGATTCTCATAAGTTACCTCTTGGCATACAGGACACAGGATTTCATTATTTTTGTTTCTAATGCTAAGTTCCACCATGACTGCCGGGAGTTTATGTTTAGTTACTGGAATCCTGGTTTCAGTTAATAAATATTTCAAGTCAGAGGAGGAAGTGAACAAACACAGAAAGAATATTTTAACTGTGTCCTTATGCATTCTGCAGCCTTATTGCTCTTATATTTATTTTAAATGTAAAACAGTTGTTTACTTGATGGATTGTTTTACATATTAGCTATCCTCTCTGACTGGAACCCAGTGGGTTGTGATCCCTACATGTGAACTTGGGGATTCTGATGTTACACTGCCACCACGTGGCTGCTCATCTCAAGATGGACATTGCTTCTGAGATAAAGAAATAAAAAGTCAAATACTTTGCTTTTATTGCAGTGTATGTTCCTTGTATCTTTGCTCTCTCCAAGACCTTTACCATGAAGGGTTGTTGTATTTTTTGAAAGCTTTTTCGGCATCTAATGAGATGTTCATGTGGTTTTTATTTTTCAGTTTGTTGCTATGGTGGATTACATTGACAGATTTTTGTATGTTGAACCATCTCTGGGATGAAGATGACTTGATCATGGTGAATGATGGTTCTGATGTGTTCTTAGATTTTATTTACCAATATTTTATTTAGTATATTTGCATCAATGTATGTTCGTGAGTGAGACTGGTTTGTAATTCTCTTTCTTAGTAATGTCTTTCTGTGGTTTGGGTATCAGGGTAATTGTAACCTCATAAAAAGAGTTTGGCAATGTTCCTTCTGTTTCTATTGTAGTGTAATGAAAGCTTGTGGTGTGTACATCACAAACACAATCCACACACACACACACACTCACACAACCTTGTACACACCCATCAAGAACCTGTCCTAAGTCAAGCTTTGTGTTTAATGAGATACAGGACATTCTCTAAAGCTGATAATCTCTCTGAAATAAGGATAAGAGGACTGTGCATTATTTTCAAATATGCATGATGATAAGATTTTAGTTATGAACTCTAAACATAGTCCTCTATTAAAAACAATTGAATAAAAAATATTTCTTTGTCTGTTCTGTGTGTCTACATGTTTGGTATCACCATTTCCAAAATTTGACTAGAAATTTCTTCAATAGCTTTTTTTTAGAAGTAAAAGCATATAATTTATTTATTGTTTTATTTTAACAGGTGTATAAAATTGGTACTTATGCAGTACCATGTAATGTTTTAATGTGTATTCAAATTGTGATTCTGTTTGTTTCCTTTTACATTTGACACAAGTCATTCTATCTATGCTGGTCAGAGAGCCCTCAGCTTCATAATTCACCAGCTGCATCCTGAGTGCTGAACTTAGAGACAGGTGCCTCCACACATGGACTAACATTGTGCAATGTTTAAATCACATGAAATATATCTATCTCTTCAACATTCATCATTCATGGTTTAAAACATTTTAAATTCATTCTCCTGTCTTTTTAACATCTATCACTTATCATCATTATCTGTAATCACATCCTGCAAAATATTTCTTACTCTCATTTAATTGAAGTCTGGTGCCATTGATCAAAGCCCTGCTCATCCCCACCTTCCCCATTCTACTATCCTGTTCTAGGGAATTCTTTTTTCTGTTACCTGCACATGCATAAGGAGATCCTGTGGTATTTGTTTCCCATTCTTTGTTTGCTTCAGTTCTTGAAAAGATCTGCAATTCCATTTGTGTTGTTGCAAATGATGCAATGCCATTCTTTTGGGAGTGTATTCCATTATGCATATGTACTACATTTTTAAATTGCTGTAATTGAGTATAATTTAGTTTCTGGATGACATTACTGTATCAGTTGTCTTGTTGTTGTATCAAAAGTGCCTGAGGGGAAAAAAAACTGAAGAGAAGAAAGTTTATCTTTGCACACATCATGGTAAGAAAATCAAGGCCACAGGAAGCCAAGATAGCTGATCGCATTGTGTTCAAAGTCAGGCAGGAAAGGGATGTATGCTCTACTCACTTCTTCCTCCTTCTTCAGTTCAGGACCCCAGTCTAAAGAGTGTTGCTGCCCGCAGTGGGTTTTCTCACTTCAGTAAATTTATAATCTTTCCCAAGCATGTCCCATCAAGTGGGCAATGGAGATTAATCATCCCAACTTCCCACTGGAAAGCCTTTTATTTAGAAGACTACATATAATTGAGAGGGAATTTAGGGACTATTGAATATCATGAAATAGTTTTCAAAGTCATGTTATGCTTCTTAAAAATATTTTCTAAAGGGACTTAAGTTTATTACAGATTTACTTGTTTATTTGTGTGTGTGTGTGTGTGTGTGTGTGAGTTTGTGTGTACCATGTCTGCTCCGGTGCTCACAGAGAGCAGAGGGTATCTTAGCATTACACTCTGTAAACCACACGGTTTGAATGTTAGCAAGAAAGTCTAATTAATCTGAAAGAGCAGTAAGCACTCTTAACCATTGAGTCATCTCTCCATCTCTCCAATTCTTAATTTTTTATTTTTATTTGTGTGCATGCAAGTGTGTCTGTATGCTATGGAGATGCAGGTGTCTGCAGAAGCCAGAAGCAGGCTGCAGATCCCCTGGAGTTGGGGTTACAGGCAGTTCTGAGCTGCTCAGTGTGGGTTCCTGACACACAACATGGGTCTTTTGGAAGAACAAGAAGTGCTTTTAGCCATTGAGCCATCTCTCCAGTCTCAAATTACATTTATTTATGAGGAGTGGGGCACGCATTGTGGCACACATGTGAGGGTCAGAGAACAGATTTGGGATTTGTTTTTATTCATCCACTATGTGGCTCCCAGGGTTCAAAATCAGATTGGTGGCTAGTGCCTTTCCCAGACAAGCCATCTCAGTGGTCTCAAATATTTGACGTGGGGGGTGGGGGGTGGGGGGGCTGGAGGGTTGTTTTGTTTTGACTTGATTTTTGAGACAGAGTCTCTTTATGTAACTCTGCTACCTTGAAACTTGCTATGTAGACCAGGCTGGTCTAAAACTCAGAGATCCACCTGTATTCAGATGGCTAGGATTAAAGGTGTGTGCCACTATGCCCAGTATAGGATAGAATATTGATTTCTCTTCAACGGTAATATAAAGAATGAACTCTGTTTAAAACTGATTACTTAAACTTGGGATCTACTCTGTAGTTATAGCTTCCTGAGAGCTGTGTCCAGAGCTAATCTGATCACTAGCAAAAAGGCAAAGAGCCTTCTCCAGTTTGCCTTTAATGTCTACCTTTACTGGAGCATGCTGTGGGTTATCCTTGCAGTCTTAGACTCCTGAGATAGAAGATTGTGCAAAATAATGCTAACTGTAAAATTCAGGAATTTTTTTTTTTACTGAAAATCATTTCCATTTTATTATCCTATACTGACTAACCAGCTTGTGCAAAAACTCCTCTGTTTTCTATTTACTTAGATGCACTGAGCACTGTGAGTCACTGACAAAAGAAACAGGATTAACATGAAAAGAGATTCCATGTAGGTTGCAGATGGAGTTCAGTTGGTAGAGAGCCTGACCTTACACATGGGAATTTCCAAGTTTCGTCTCCAGCATCACATGAAACCAGGACGGGTGGCACATGTTTGTTATCTCAGTACCCAAGTGGTCGAAGTAATAGGATCTGAAGTTCAAGGTCATGCCCCACAATCAGCCTGGTGACAGGAAATTCCAAAAGAAATGAATAACCACCCTGTGCATGATCGCCAATGCTGTTAGCATGTTGGTGTGCATGTCATAAAAATTCTTAAGAGGGACTGTGACTGTATAGTGTGCATCATTTTAGTGCCCATTTCTATCCCTTAATTGTGTTTATGCAGCATTGTCACTCAGCTTTATAGACACAGGTTAAGTTGCTTCTTACATGACATTTTAATTGTTTTATAATTTTCCTTCTAGAATTGTGATGAATTTTTCATAGATGATTGCATCTATTTACTTGATTTTAATCATCTTATTTTTTATACATTATGATATATTAAACATTACAAGACAGGATATCTTTGGTAAAGAATTTCTGGAATCCTGGATATTGATAATAATTGTTCCTCATAAAATTTCAATTTAAATTCCCACTAGCTGGAATTTTGTTGACTTTCAGTTCTTACAGTCTTACCTTTTAAAATTATGTATTAAGTTATTCATTTATTTTATGTTTAGTTGAGCTCTACATTTTTCTCTGCTCCCCTCCCTGCCTCTCCCCTCCCATTCAACCCTCTCCCAAGATCCTCATGCTCCCAATTTACCCAGGAGATCTTGTCTTTTTCTACTTCCCATGTAGACAAGGAACATACTTAAACATAATAATATACAGCAAGCCTATACATAGTTTTAAAAAAGAAAATGAAAAAAAGAATGTATTTTGTCTTTTCACTGTCTTCTACAGAGCAATTAAGATTAAAAACTGCTTTTGTTTTTGATAGACTAATGCGTTTTCTTCTGGGACACCTGTCCTTACAGGGTCTAGTTACTTTTTAGCTAGAAAATGAGTGTGGTTCAAGGTTTTTACACATCAAGAGTGAATCATCCAGGTGGTAGGCTGATGCCACCTCACACCCACTGTGCTAGCAGCTTTGCTTTTTTTTCTATCTTACCCTCTACTTTTTGGGGCCATTTGGAGTCCTGGCTTCCAGCTGCTCTTCCCTGCTAGAGATCTTTACTTTCCTTCTGATTTGAGTCACTGAAAGCTGTGTCAAAGTCGTTTACCAGCTCTGCTTCACGAGTACATGTTGCCTTGGCCTTGAGGATCAGAGGATGAGGTTTTCACTTGTTGGCCCACTTGACTGTTGGGTATATAAGCCTCCATGGTGCTCTTGAATAAAGGGCTTCTTACCAGTGATTAGAGGTCCATGTCTCTGTCTCTCTGTCTGTCTGTCTCTGTGTGTTTCTGTATGTTTCAACCTCCAGCCCCTTGCCTGAAGCTCGGGAACTGTATGGTAGCGCATAGAGCGCAGACAGGCGTTGTGCGCTGCAGCTACTGAGTTCTTCTTTCTAAAACCACTTACCTTGAAATGTGGAAGAACCACGGTATTTGTGACAGAAGGTTGTAAGGTTTGTGTCTGAACAGCATGGCCTTGCTGTGGCTATATGGTATTAGATAAGGTGCATAATAGTAGCCACCTGGGGGTTATGAATCATCACAGTGTGGCTTAGACCAGGTTGACCCCCAAAGTAAGCAGGATGTAATCTGTTATATAGCTATTACTGGCAGAATGCCACCTTTTGTGTATGTTTTGTACCAATAAGACCTTGGTGTCTGAGACCTCCGTTTCTACTTTCAGGAGCTTGTGTATGTGTGTCTTGTCTGTAGGCCTATGTGCCTACCTCCAAGAAGCCAGCGCATTGGTCTTTGTGTGTTCCTGTGTCTGCCTGTATGTGGCCCGTAGGTGCTGGCATGTGCCTAGGTACATGCAGGCTGCTGCCTACCTAACAGTCTGTGCTGGTAAATAGCGTCTTATCTGCCCTTGACTCCTCACAACCTTGAGTCTCTTTAGCCTCAAATCCTCCCACGATCCTCTGCCTTTCCTGGATCAGCATTTGGTCCTCACCACATTGTTAGCATCTTGGTACTGCAGAGTGCAGAGCATTCCTACGATTAAAACAGGCACATACCCAAGATCTAAAGGAGTGGGGTGAATAAGGACCCTGGCTTCAGAAAGTCACCAGAAACAGCTCAAAGGCACAACAGAACCCATTCATATTAGAGAACTGGTTTAACTAATTTGCAGGGAAGGAGTTGCCACTAGCACTTTTAAGGGACCATAGATAATTCTAGTGGGTACCATTGAAACTTCTGTCTCTTTGGATGCTGGGTTAAATTACCCTAAATAGATTAGCTGACTAGTGAAGAACTGATTATTTCTCCAGTCCGCGCTCCCATTATTGAGCTGTCAGCTTTCCCAGAGGATGGCACATTCAGCTTCCGTTTTATATTATCAACAGCCGATACCCAGGTCTTCGCTTGACATCACTGCGCATTTATCTTCCATAGTCTCAGCAAACAAACTCTTTGTCGTCTGCATCCCCAAGTCCAAACATTTAGTCCTCACAAATGTGCGGCTTCCAGAGACTGTGGATGGAGGCAGAATGGTCCTCTGGCAACAAAATTCTGCACCAAACCATGCACTTGCACAGATTCCCTGAACCTGCTCTCCTGGTGGTTCCTCCCTGTGATGTGGGGATGCTATGTGGGTTTTGGTGAGAGATGTGAGTTATGCACCGAAAGCCTTAAAACTGATAAATAGCAATGAGTGTGTGAAGTGCTGTAGTTGGAGATGAACACCTTGCCTCTTAAACACCTCTTACTTCCAGAGTAACAGAGTTTTGTGGGCAAAATAACGTTGGTAAATTGGATAGGTAAATCGGGCCCACCAAGCCTATTGCAGATATTAGCCTCAGCCCTAACTACCGCCCACAAGTTCGTCTTCTGAGACTTTGATTTCGAGCTGTAGTGTTGGAAATATTTTGTTATTCATGCAATGCTTCAGAGAAATCAGAGAATATACAAAACCATAGATGAATTAACCTTACTTTAAGCTATATCCCCACCAGCTGTGCTGTTATAGAGAACACAGAGTCAAAACCCTACCTTTTATGTCTTGGTACGAGACTGTCACAGATGCAAAGATCTTTAGCAGAGTGTTTGTTGGTCAAACAAACTTAGAAAAGGGACTGGCTGCCCAGGGACTATTCTAGCATCAAGTGAATAGTGACTATGTTAAAACAGAAGGTTTAAAATTTGCCTGCTATTTCTTCACGACAGGCTGAATAGAAATGAGTGATTCATAGTCCACACGTGCACGTCCTTAGGTGTTGGTGTTTGTTTTTCAGATGGGAGTTAATGTGGTGGACTCTGCTGTATCTGGGCTAGGTGGCTGTCCTTATGCAGAAGGTGCTTCTGGGAATGTAGCCACTGAGGACTTGATATATATGCTTAATGGCATAGGACTCGATACAGTAAGTTCTTTTAACATATTTTTAAATATCCGTGCTTTCTTTTCAGGTTCAAATAGGCATACTTTCTCAAACTTAAAGCAGCAGAGGTCAAAGTTTTCCTACACGTTTGCTATTTGCAGTAAGGCACAGAAGGAAAATACAGTGAAAGCATACTTCCTATCTGAGAGCTTGTGTCCTTGTGATTACAATGCTTTGTAGTTTTGTGGGTTTTTTTTTTTTTTTTGTATGGATCCTCATAGAAGATGAAATTCTCAGGCAGGCTGTGATTATTATGTTGGTCTCAGACTTCTGACATTTTGCAAATGGTCAGCGGAAAAGCAAAGTTTAATAAAGCTTGAGATGTAAGACACTAGGTGGCAAGAACAGCCTCTTTCTAAGTATGAGCAATGGTAGGTCTTATATGCTAGCACCAGCTGCAGCCAACACTGAGATTTCTTTATGTTTAGTAACAAAATCTATCAGCACAGGAGAAATTCTACTTTTTGGAAAATGTAAGAACTATTCTGAGATTACTGTATGTCCAAACAATAAAAAGATCAGATAGCTACAACATAAATTCCCCCCTCTCCTCCTTTCTCTCTAGTCTCACTGTAATTACTCCAAATATCCCACGGCTTCCAACTCACCTGCCATTACATTTTGTTCCTCACTGCTTCTCTCATTTATGTTTCCATGTGGTTCTGACTGGTCGTTTACATCATGCCTTATTTTAGATAGTAAGGTACCACCAACTGGTCCAT